>NW_027411755.1:90478253-91788502 GCF_047663935.1 Musca autumnalis | reverse complement strand
TCCTTTTCGTTCCTCATTTAACTTCTAAAGTGGTTTGATTGTTCATGTTACAAACACATCTTTTATGAGGAGCTGCGGTGTGCTTGTTCCTTATCCCAAAACAAGTATGTCGGAAATGTGGTAGGCATAAAGACGTTACAAATACCGGAACTAAACAAGGGTGTCGTGAGTGTTCAAAGATCTCTTAACAGAGGACTTTCTAACCCTCACTTCGTCACTCATAATTTTAAATGGAAATTTGATCAGTTCGGGTGATTAGATTTTCATTTTTATTGTTTTTGCTGCTGTTGTTGTTGTATCTAAAACATGTAAATTGTGAATAACTTGTAAGCTAAATTGTCACAGTCATTTGTTGTGTTGGGTGTTTGTTGGTTTTATTGTGCGGCTGGATTTTCCACCCTCAAATACTTTTTTGAATACTATAGTCACAAATTGACCTGCCGCTTTTCATTTTCGTTTAATAAAATCTGCCAAAAATTGGAATTACTGTCAAATACTCTTCCCGTATGGCATTCTTTGCACTATTGTTCTAGTGGCTTTGCTATTCGCCACTGTCATTGTTCGTCCGATAATCCGATTACAGATTCCGATAATGAACACATTTCGCCAGAATATTATGGTGATTGAAATTGGTGCGACACGCCAAATGCAATCCAAAGAAAACATTTTACATTCATTACTAACATCATTGACAGCGCGTATGAAAATCTGTTTCGATCGACCAACTGCAATATGACCCTATCAAAGGATGAACACATACACACACACACGCACTATCACGTATGATTTTCTCCGATTCGGTCATGAATGGTGCATTAGTTGGCGTTGTGCTGCGGCTGCAGCTGGTATGCGAAAGAAGTTCAAAACAATTGTTGGCTTAAATATCTAAACCATGGCTCATAATTGGATTTCAATGACTGCAATTTGTTGATAAATTTTAGCAAAATACTCGTTTGGTCGTCCACGTCTATTCTCGTTGATAGAATTGTACGTGCTTTACATCCAGCTCACGCATGTCAACGTGCGTGACGCACAGTGCATCGTCTCCGTTTGCATTGTTCGATGGTTTTAGGGCTGATTGTAATTGTTTCGGAGCAAATGAGGGAATTATTTTTTGTAACGATTTGCTTTGTCAAATATTTGGCAAAATCCTAAATTCTTGCATACATATGTACTTGAATGTATGTACATACATATGTCATACATGCGAGTAGTAAAATCAGACTAATCCTGTATGAATAAAATATGTTTAAAATACATAAGCAATATTTTACAAATCGTTATGAGGACATACGAAAAACGTAAAGTACATACATATGCATGTATGTGTTTGCGCGCACATATGCAACTATGTATATGATAGAATTTTTTATTTTAATTGTACTGACGAATATCACAGCTTTAGTTGGATTCGTTTTAACAAAAGTGACCTAATACCCCGTTTGCACTTAACCGGATTTAATAAACCCACTGGGTTTCAAATGTCAATTCCATAGCGCAACAGCCAAAAATGGTTAACATTTGATGTTTTGTGAGTAAAATACACAAAAATTTACCATTTCGGGAGAGGCCCGGGCCACCCGGGCATCCCCTGGCTACGTCGGTGGCTCATACTAAAAGTGAACCGATATATGCAATGTTCGGAATCTTTACAGAGAAGATACAGTTTATACCCTAGACAGACGGCAGCATTAACTGCCTTAATTCAAATTAATTCGTGCATTATTCACATTTTTAATGCACAATCAAACTGCATTTAAAGTGCATTTAGGTATTTCAATATGGCAATACCGTAAAAGAGAGCCCATATTCATATGTGGGAGAGAGCATATTCTTGTTCTGAGACACAAGGAAAACAAAAAATTACAGTGTAAACAACAACAAAATATCAATCAGCTGTTTCGTAAAGCTAAAAAATTTAAAAATTTAAATTAAAAAATTTAAATGCACATCTTAATGCAAATTAACGCTGCCGTCTGTCTAGGGTATAAAGACAGCAAATTGAAAAATAAGGCAGCAGAGTCGATGACTTACAGATCGGCTGTTCAAAACCGAAGGCGACACCCTGTTAATATTTATGTATAACCTAGTTAGTACCATCCGAAAGAACGCGGACTCGACGATTGGAACATGAGCATCCTGTTTCCCATGTTCTAACTATGTGTGTTCTGACTATAGGGGGATAAGTTTGCTCCCTATTGCTTACAAGATAGTGTCAGGGACATTGTGCGAACGACTAAAGCCTTTGGTCCACGAAATAATTGGGTTATACCAATGCGTCCATAGACCTGGGAAATCCACCAAAGACCAGATATTTACCCTGCGGAAAATCCTGGAGAAGACCCAAGAGATGCAGATCGACCCCTTCCACATTTTTGTCGATTATGACAGCCCCCTACTTTCAAGCCATGTCTGAATTTGGTATCCCCTGGACCGGATATCAGTTAACGTAATTTTCCAAAGGAAAGAACCTCTCTGAACAGTTCCATACCATACTCGCTTATGCTGCCGATGCAGACATTGTAACGTGCCCGTTTCATATAATCCTACACTCACTCATTACCATCAACTACATCTGTGGAAAATTTAACTCCTGAGTAATTAACGGCAATCGCTGATGCACAATAATTCTTCATCACGTCATGTTACCAGCCGAACGATTATTTCAATGTTCCCCACCGATGATGTCGATCACCAGCCGACAAAGTACGACAAGACATGTGGCTCGTCCGTAGTCACGATACTCTTTAGCTACGATTCGAACACGCTCATAGCAAGCTCCAAGTCTCTTAGCAAGCTCTAATCCTCTTAGCAAACTCCAAGCTCTTAGCAAGCTCTAATCCTCTTAGCAAACTCCAAGCTCTTAGCAAACTCCAAGCTCTTACCAAGCTCCAAGCTCTTAGAAAGCTCCAAGTCTCTTAGCTACCTCCAAAGTCTTAGCAAGCTCCAAGCTCTTAGCAAGCCCCAAGTTCTTAGCACGCTCCAAGCTCTTAGCCAGCTACGGGCTCTTAGCAAGCTCCAAACTCTTAGCCAGCTCCAAACTCTTAGCAAGCTCCAAGCTCTTAGGAAGACAAGCTCATAGCCAGCTCAATGTTAATAGCCAGCTCCTACATATTAACCGATCTCTTTCCCGACAGCAACCCGAGTGCAGAGCCGAGCACATCCTATAGACACCCGATTGCCCCGAGCCGACTCCGACCCGAGCGTAGAATCGGGCCATACCTTACAACTGCCGAGCCGACAGCCACCTGATTGCCTCGAGCCGACACCAATCCGCGTAGTGTAGAGCCGAGTCATATACCAACCAACCCCAGAAGATTAGATCAGATCCCCTCCTGGCAACTGCCGAGCTAACATCCACTGAATAACACAGAACATAACTCAACTAATCGATTACAAAACTCATACTGCATCCGTTTTCCACACATATATTATTCGTTTAACAAACGCCAAGAGTGTATAATAAAGATTAAAATCGTAAAATCTCGTGTTTTACATAAGGTTCGTGGGTCCTTAGGCTGACCCTGGCAGCGACTGAGCCTACCTCAGCCCTAGACAAAACCACTCGTTATAACATCAGGGGTCGATCAGTAAAAGAAGTAACTGAAGAAGCCTGGGTACTTGCGCAAGCAGATCAGACAGTGGTTTTTGTGTTTGAGAGAAAAATTCTTTGAAAGATCTACGGGGTGCAATCTGTCCTCGTGTTCACAGACTTTGGACAAAAGTTAGAGTATAATTAAAACGGCTCGTCTCCGTAGTCTTGATCTCGATATGTACATATATGGGGCGGAATTTTTTATACCCTCCAACACATTAAAACCCAATATAACTATTTAACTATTCGTCATTTATATAGGGATAGTCGATTTATTTTGACCTGTCCAACAATTTTAAGGTAGTCGTATGCAAACAACTTCTACAGACCCAAACGACAAAAAGCCTAGTTGGGTATTGTTTAGTCAAATCAAGCAAAGATGTTATGTCCTCATCTAAACATTGCTCACAATTGAATCTTTCAAACAAATCGGGGCTATATATCGGAAACCAATTCGAATTTTGTTCAGACCTTTTTAGCAAACATATAGATAAGAGAACTAATAACATATTTCAATATCTAACACCACAAACACAACCAAAATTTTTTCGGAATTGTATCTTTTAAAACAAAAAAAAAAAATATTCGCTTGATTGCGATACACAATTCTTCAGAACATACCTTTGCTTTTAATGTCTCTATCGCTGTATATCTAGAATATTTTTCAACGACCATTCAACAAATATATCAAAATATATCAATAATATGGTAAATTGTCAAATATGAGAATAATCTGTTTGTGTCAACAGGGTTTGATATACATTATGTAAAAAGACTGACATAAAATACTGCTGAAATATGAAGGAAGAATTTAAATCTTCACAAAGTTCCAAGGAATTGTTATGCACACTTTTTGAAAGATTTCGTGTAAGGGTAACATGGTTCAACTCCCAATGGTTTAGCAGCTATAAACTAGAATTTCGGAAATGATGTAAAATTTACTATATTTTATCGATTTTGATACTCTAGATGCAGTTTTTCTCGGTTGATTTGCTAAAGACTAGAAAACAATTAATGCGAAAAAGTTAATTTTAGACTGGTTTAGATGAAGCTATAAAATCCGAACCGGATCTGAAATGTTGAAACCCATCTGGGGTTTTTGTTGTCTCGATGTGTTCTTTCAAAACATGGCTATTAGAACTTGTTTGCATTTTTAATGTTGCACAGTAAAATTGTACCATCAGTCTTTCGGGTTACGAGATTATATGCACTTTGATACGATAAAAATGTGCTTCATAGAGATAATGATTTTAGACTCCAAATATGTTTAGACGAAATTCGTTTCAGAGGATCCTTTGGACATTTTTTTTTTGTGTTGACACTTGTAGTCTCGTTTACAGCGATATCCTATTTCTCGTCGACAAGTCCATGCTCCCTGACAAAGTTCAAAATACTATGGTGACCAACTAAAATGGCTTGTGCAGCAGTAACTATTGAAAGGGGTGACTCTCAGAAAAAGATCTATTTCCAAAATGGACTATGGTGCTCCATTTCTGCAGGTACTCTCTTCACAAAAGTTTAGCAATTCTGCGCTTTGATCTAATTTATATTTATTAGCAAAACGTCCACAATATTTTTTACTAATTTTTCAGAAATCAAATTCATGATTTGTTTTTTAGTTCATTTTTACCGATTACAAATTATGACAAATATAGAACTCTTTTGGACACAAGTGGTCAATCGAAAAGGGTAGGTTCTTCTTGATTAAATCGCTTATTATTAACAACAACCCAGCAAAAAGTTTGCCTCCAAAGAGGCAGTTAAATGATATGTACAAGTGATATGGAAGTGCATCAAATTATGCATTTTCACTCATGATTTTTACAAGAGTGTGACTACTGAAAGAGGCACTCCATTGCACTGCATTTTAACTGACCATTTGGCACTGCATTTTAACTGACGCTCTAGCACTGCATTTTAACTGACCCTTTGGCATTGCATTTTAACTAACCCTTTGGGGTAGAATAGGAGGCAGTCCAAAGCACGTGTTTTGATACAGGCATTCTGCGGAAATTGTGCAAGCCATTACAAAATATGCCAGAACAAATAAAATGCATTTAATTTGTGTAAAACAAAAATATTAACAACTTTATTACATTAACACAAATTATGAAAATTCTCCATTGAAACCAATCGCAAACATGCGTGTTTCCTCCGCTTGCATTTGTTCCAAGCTGAACTGTTTTTGCTTCATTTGCTAAATGGGTTGTCTTCCCATCACCAGTTAAGATTTCGACATGTTCTCCAACAGCACTCCATTCGGAAATTTTCTTCTCGTGAGTTGCCGGAAAAATGTTCACAAATTAAATATTAAATATTATTTAGTTTGTATTAACAAATGTTTGGAAATGTTAACACGCTTATCTCTTTTTGAAAAATGTATGCCGCTGCCTGTAGAGATGTACAATCTGATTTATGTACATGTAGGGATCTCTAACAACTGCTAATAAAATGCAGCGAACGGAGTGCCTTTTTCACGACTCCGTTTGGACTGCATCCGGATGCTGTTAAATTGTGAGGAATTGGAGTGCCTTTTTCACGACTCCTTTGAACTGCATCCGGATGTTGTTAAAATGTGACAAGTGGATGTGATTCTTTGGATTGCATCCAAATGCGGTTAAAATGTGAGGACTGGAGTGCCTTTTTCACGACTCCGGTTGAACTGCATCAAAACATGCCGTGACAGAACTAGTCCACATTGCACTACTTATTTTGCTGGGAAGTTATGTTATGTAACATTTCAAGCAAAAAATTTAATTTAAGATTATTTAAATTCTAGTTCCGATAAGTTGCAAGAACTGAGTCCAGTGTCATTGAGAACAACATCTTCCACTCGCACGATTAAAAAATTAGTTCCGATAAGTTGCAAGAACTGAGTCCAGTGTCATTGAGTCCAAAAACTTCCACTCGCACGATTAAAAAATTAGTAATGCATTTTTGGTAACACTATACCAAAATTTTGGAATTTTTTCGACTTATTGATTTCTGAGATATTTGTTCGACCATGCTTTGGAATAGCCCAAACATGTGTTTTGTAGTCTCAAACAGTATTCCGAGAAGGATTCTATGAGTCGTAGTCTGTATCGTCCGATTTTAAATTCCTGAAGTTTTTAATTGTCTTGTACAGACTCTATCACTTCTAGTAAAGAAGCAAATTTGTCGTTTTTATACCCGTGGTGCAATGGTATGCACACCCGCTTTGCACACATAAGCTCGAGGGTTCGATTCCCTGGCCAGGCAACATCAAAACACTTTTCAACGGTGGCAAAATACCCCTCAGTAATGTTGGCGACATTTCCTGAGTATTTCAGCCATGTACAACTTCTCTACAAAAGTGGTGTCTTAGACACGCCGTTCGGACTCGGCGATAAACTGTAGGTCCCATATCATTGAGCTAATATGAATCGGGGTGCACTCATTGATATGAGAGAAGTCTCCCTTGTCCCTTATGGGATGTTGGTGGAACAATTAATAATACCCTCCACCATATTAGGTTTGTCACTACGTTTGTAACTACTAGAAACAATCATTGTAGACCCCACAAACTATATATATTCTTGATCAGCGTGCAATTCTACATCGATATAGCCATGTCCGTCTGTGGAAATCACTCTAGCGTCCGAACGGATTGACGTAGGTGGATGAAATTTTGGGAAAATCTATTATATGTATGTATGTACTTTTGGTATTGAAAGCGGGCTATGTAGGTCCACGCTTTCGTGTAGCCCCCATACAAAATGACGCGTGACTCGTCATCGTTTTAAGGAGTTTTTAAGATATTTGGCCCATTTTACCACCTAATTGGTTGTAATTTGGTACTTTGTGTCTCCAGAGGCCAAAAAACATTCCTACCAAAGTTGGTTTATATAGGTCCACGTATTGGTATAGCCCCCATATACTACTTACTTACTTAGCTGGCCCATTACAGAACATTTGTTCTATGGGCCGAACTAAGAAGAGATCTCCATTCCTCTCTATTTGTTGCTTGGCACTCTGGAATACCGCGCCTTTTCATCTCATCATCCACTTGTTTGCGCCATCTATTCCTTGGCCTGCCAATTCTGCGTGCACCGCCATGTGGCATGTATTCATACGCCTTTTTAGCGGGTTCATCATCGCTCATTCTTATGATATGGCCTAGCCAACGCGATCGCTGCATCTCGATACGTTTAACAATATTGATGTCGTTGTATAGCAGATACAGCTCGTGGTTCATGCGACGTCGATATTCACCGTCAACGCAGATTGGTCCGTAGATCTTTCGAAGAATTTTTCTCTCAAACACACCAAGCACTGCCATGTCTGCTTGCGCAAGTACCCAGGCTTCGGAGCCATACATCAGCACGGGTAGTATCAGTGTTTTGTAGAGCGTTATTTTTGTTTGACGAGATGTGGCTTTGTTTTTAAACTGCTTACTTAAACCAAAGTAGCATCTGTTGGCCAATACAATTCTTCTATTTATTTCACAACTGATGTCGTTTGTTGTGTTTACGGAGGTGCCGAGGTAGACGAAGTCTTTTACTACCTCAATATTATAGGAACCAACATCCACAGTCGGTCCGAGCTCAATGGATGCATTGCGCGTCGACACCATCAACTTGGTCTTCTCACCGTTTACCGCCAGACCCACTTTAGCATATTCTCCTTCGACCTTCATAAAGGTATCAGTTACTTCTTTTACTGATCGGCCCATGATGTCTATATCATCAGCATAAGCAAGTAACATGTGACTATTGGTGTAGATTGTGCCACTTCTTTTGAAGTTTGCCTCTCGTATCACCTTTTCTAGCAGGATGTTGAAGAGGTCACACGAAAGGCTGTCTCCTTGTCTGAAACCTCTTTTGGTACCAAACTCTTCGGAGAGGTTCTTTCCGATTTTAACTGAGGACCTCGTGTCAGTTAAAGTCATTTTACAAAGCCGGATGAGCTTTGCGGGGATACCAAATTCAGACATGGCTTGGAATACCTTTGAACGCAGCGGGCTGTCGAAGGCTGCTTTATAATCGACAAAAAGGTGGTAGGTGTCGATCTGCATCTCTTGGGTCTTCTCCAGGATTTGCCGCAGGGTAAATATATGGTCAATGGTGGACTTGCCAGGTCTAAAGCCGCATTGGTATGGTCCAATTATCTCGTTGACCATAGGCTTTAGTCGTTCGCACAATATGCCTGACACGATCTTGTAGGCAATAGGGAGTAGACTTATGCCCCTATAGTTAGAGCATACAGTCTTATCTCCCTTCTTGTGGACGGGGCACAGGATACTCAGGTTCCAATCGTCGGGTACTCGTTCTTCCTGCCAGATGGTGCTAACTAGCTGATGAATACACCTTATCAGCGTGTCGCCTCCGGTTTTGAACAGTTCGGCTGGTAAGCCATCGGCCCCTGCTGCCTTTCTATTCTTCAGCCGATTTATTGCTGTCTTTACCTCATCTTGGCTGGGCGGTATACATTCAATACCATCTTCTGGGATTGGGACTGTGGTATCTTCGTTGTCTTCGCTGCTATTGGATACCAACAGATTTGAAAAATGTTCTTTCCATATCCTGAGTACACTATCTGTATCAGTTACCAAATTACCTTGCTGGTCTCTACAGGAGGATGTGCCTGTACCAAAGCCATCAGTTTGATGCTTGACTCTTTTCGAACTTCATTCTGGCTCCTGTACATCTCGATTTTTTCACACTCCCGCTTTTCCATCTCTCTCTTTTTCCTGCGGAAAAGACGTTTCTCCTCTCTCCTTTTCTCCTTGTATCTCTCTCGTGCGCTACGCGTTGCTACGGATTGTAAAGTAGCCCTATATGCCGCATTTTTCTCTTCGGTGGCAGCACGACACTCCTCGTCATACCATGGATTCCTTGGTGGAGGTCTCTGGTATCCAAGTATGGATTTTGCGGCTGTTTGCATGGAGTGGGCAATGCTTTGCCATTGCGCTGATATGTTATCGGGATTAGGAGTGCTTTGATTAAGCAATTGGGCTAGTTGAGTGGAATATGCTGTGGCTATCTGTTGTGATTGCAGCTTACCGATGTCTAACTTTCGTGTTGTGTCTGTTCGTACTTTGTTTGCTACGTTTAACCGGGTGCGTACCTTTGCTGCAACAAGGTAGTGGTCCGAATCAATGTTTGCGCCTCGGAACGATCGTACATCCAACACGCTCGAAGAATGCCTTCCATCTATCACAACATGATCAATTTGGTTTCTTGTTTTCTGATCTGGAGACAGCCAGGTACCCTTATGAATATCGAGATGATTAAATCTGGTACTGCTAACTACCATGTTTTTTGCAGCTGCAAAGTCTATCAGCCTCATACCATTGTCAGATGTTTCACTGTGGAGACTTTCCCCCAGACATTTTTAGGTAAAGTTCCACGCCATCATATAGCCCCCATAGAACGGTACCTTCCGATTTTCGGTATTTTGAAGGTTGTGGCCACATGATTCCACCGAAATGGCTGATATTACTACTTGTTATGACATAAAAAAAAAATATTTTTATATGACATAAAGAATATTTTGTAAAAGAATGTTTCTTATGTTATCGACACAATGTCTAGATATAGAAGTCCAACCTGCACTCGCGGATTCGAGTTATTCTTTTTTGGAGTTATTTAATTCATAGAAGTCGAAAAAGGAGGTTATGTTCGGGTCTAACGATACGCTTCAACTCATTAAACCCCTGTATTTGTCCTACTAGCGAATAGAGTTATATAGGGATGTGATTAAAAGGAATCCCAAAATCTAATCTAAGGAAATATGTACGATTAAATATTAAAAACTTCGATATGGTTTATTTTCAATTCAAAATATCGCAGGACTTATATTTTATACTCCGTAAAAATTTAAAATTGTATCCTAAATATTGCTCTTTCTACTGTATTTATGTACTTTGTGCCAATGTTTCATATAACATCAACTAACAAAGCCTTTAAAATAGCTTCACGTAACGCTACACAACATTTTAAATTTTCATGATTTTTGGTCAAGTATATAGCCATACGAAAATATTTTTTTAAATATTTTTATTAAATAAAAAACACTGTAAAAAGGAAAAGGTTAGTGATAAGATGTATTAATTATTAATTTATTTTATTTATCAGCCTTGAATTCTATGTCGATTTAAAGAAGGGAGCAAAATTTGTTGATTGATTTTTATTTCATGGTTTAATATATTTTTAAGATTTTTGCCATAAAGCTAGGTTAATTTAATCATCCACGTTCCTAGATTGCATCCAGGATCTAGAAACAAAGATTTCCACTTTGCCATAAAAGAAGACTTTGCGCACACACGCATACATATACTGTCAGTTTGCAATACTTCCCCTGGCGTAAGTTTCACTTTCTTGCGTCGTTGCAGGGTCATTTATTACAAACCTCATTTAAATTTTTTTTCTTCGTCTTCTGGTTTATATCATTAATGCAACTGAAGCATTTAAAATTGATGGGGTACTCTGGTTACGGCTGTGATGCTTTATTCCAAAGGGCTCAACAATTTCCAAATGCATTCAATGGCACGTACGCCCAAGGGTACAATTTTATAACGACCGCATACTTACATCCTGGTTTCCTGCGTACCACCTTCATGAAGCTGATACTGGAGCACATGGAAATCGAAAGTAAAAGTTATTGTTTGCTGGAATGAGTAAGACACAAGTAATGGAAAATACAAAGGAAGATGTTCAATATTGAGTTCTGTTATGTTGACTAAGAAACTCAGAACTCGTTAACAGCAATGAAGGTGAATTTCTTATATTACATATGTGTAAAAGAAGGAATTCTTTAAAATAGATTCGAACAAATATTGAGTAATATACAGAGGATTCTGAAGTCAACTAAGTAATCTACATCAATATCCAATAATATATTATGCCCTTTATAACTTTTGCGAGAACTTGAAAACAGCTGTTTTGGTTGGACATGAAAGTAAATTTAAAAATTTTCCTGTCTCACATATATTATCGACTAGAAGACAGATGAATGATTCAGCTAAATTTTTTCTGTCCGGCAAATGGATTTTATTTTTCATCATCATCATAATGAACATCGTCATCAAAGGTGATTGTGCACATTTCCGGAACTGTAACAAAGTAATGGATTTTGGATTCAATAATTCTTTATTTGCCCACTGCTCAACAATGTGTGAATAAATAATCGTTACTTTGCCAGCATCATTCCACGACACTTCCCACACTGTTGCATGTAATCGTATTTAATGCTTCAACACACATTCGACACTCGTTGGCAGAAGTACACGACCCTTGACATTGACTTTGCAAAAATGAGTACGACTCAACACCCCATTCCTCCATGGAAGAGGGGGGAAACAAATGAAATTGCACATCTGGGAAATAAGTAAACTTTGAAAGCCATAAAACTTCGGGAATTCCTATTGTCTGGTGGCTGGTTGAATGGCTGGCCGATTCAAAACTAGATTTTAATTAAATTCGAGACGTAATTTTGTTTATTTGGAAAAACGGTGCAAGTCACATTTTAATTTCGTTGCGATATTGTGAACGTTTTCAAATACGACGAACCCCGTTGGTAGACTCTACATCAGATCATGTAAAGTCGCTTATCAAATGTAAAACAATTCCAAGCTATAAATCAAAATTTCCTTACCCGCTGGGTCTACAACTACCCCCATTTTGAATGAAAAGATTCCTATGGAAAATTAACACATAAAACAGCAACAACAATAACACCAGTATTAGCACCACAGAGAAAAACAGAAGCCGAATGGTTTCATTGATGTAAAAAAAAATAAATAATGCCGAAATTTATTAAATAAAAAAACTGTCAAAACGTTTTACAAAATATGAAATTGCAATAATACCAACACCAACAAACACAAGTAGGAAGTGTGAAAGAAGACTAGTCGGTCATAACGAATTTTTGTGGAACTACATAATACAACTGAACAGAAGTCAACCTATCGGAAATGTACGTGCATGAGAAATACTGTATAAACAATAGAAAATAGAAATTTCCATCATTTCATTAAATCCCCCAAAAATATATAAAGGACAAGTTTATTTTATGTTTATCGGGTCAAGATATCTTTTTAAAGCCCACTGGATAGAAAAACTGTATATAACTGTTAAAAAAGCAACTGTAACTAACAGTATTACGAGCCTGAAGATAAAAATCCCCTGTTTGAAAATAAAACGTTAAAAAATATTATTTTATATTTATTTTAATTTTTTTATATTGTAGATTCTGGAGGTTAAAAAGTGATAATGACTTGAAATATATTTAGTAAAGAGGGTTTGTGATGTTTTTAAAATAATACTGGATGAAAAATTCGTAAAGTATAGAAAATATTACATGACGAAATATTTTAAAAAATTCAATATTTTGCTCAGATTATACTAAAAATACACACTAAACATTTTTTAACTATTTTTTCGTAATTAGGAGCTCGAAATCTATCATCTCCATAAATTTCGCCAAGAAAGAAAAAATCATGCAATAATATAGAATATAGATATAGATATAGAAAATTATAGAGCAATATGAACAAAAGGGCGATGATGACCTTTGCGGATATGCTCAGCTAGCATGTTCAATAAAAAACTTACGTCGTAGCAGATCATTTCGAAAGAGAATCAATTCAAATATCACTATTAAATGACCTCGCTTTAATAAGGCAATACTAAGCAAGTAAACACATTAAAATATTCGAACTAAAATGGAACAATTACATAGTTTCCTGTTAGGTCCAAAATTGTTCGACTACTGATACCCCAAATGCCTAAATTTGGTCAACAAATTTATTTAAAAAAATCTTCAATCTGTTGGTACCAAAAAGTAAATCTATGAGGACGATTTTTGTGGAAAAGTTCCGTGACCGCTGAAAACCACAAGTGTGAAGTTGCAGCTAGTTTGTTAAAAAATTTAGCTAAAATCCTAAAATACCTTAAGTCGGGAGTTACCGTTACATGGGGGCTATAACAAAACGTGGACCCATCATCATAGTTTTTTGCAGAGAAGTTTTTTGGTCATTGGGAACCTCAAATATCAAATTTCAGCTGATTCGGTCAGAAAATGTACCTTAAATACTTTAAATCGGGAGGTACCGTTATATGCGGGCTATACAAAAACGTGGACCTATCATAACCATTTTTGTGGAGAAATTTCTTGGCCATTGGGAACATCAAATGTCAAATTTCAGGTAGTTCGGTAAAAATGTGGCTTAAATTCTCGAAATTCTCGGGATCGTGGACCTATCATAACCATTTTTGTGGAGAAATTTCTTGGCCATTGGGAACATCAAATGTCAAATTTCAGGTAGTTCGGTAAAAATGTGGCTTAAATTCTCGAAATACTTTAAATCGGGAGGTACCGTTATATAGGGGCTAGAGCCAAACGTGGACCTATCTTCGCAATTTTTAGTGGAGATGTTTTTTGGTCATTAGAAACTTCAAATGTAAAATGTCAGCTAATTATGTCAAAAATGAAGCTAAAATACTCTAAATCGAGAGGTACCGTTATATGGGGCTATACCAAAACGTGTTCCTATCTCCACCATTTTTGATGCAGAAGTTTTTGACCTCTTGAAACCCCAAGTGTCAAATTGCAGCCAATAAAGCCAATCTTCGACCTATATAGCCCATCTTCGAACTTGACCAGCCAATGGAAAACAGACACTCGGGTTCAACATTTTAGCGTTCTATCTCAATTTTTACGGACGCTATAGTGATGGTCCCAAATGTTCGGCACACAGAGAAAAAATGACACTATACGTGGTCAAACTGCCCACATGCATTGCCAATAGTGTGTCAAAACCGTTTGTGGTCGAAATGAGCACGCCGTTGTCAATTTGACCATCAAACGGTGTCAACAGTTTTGAGAATTGACAACGTATCGTGGTCAAAGTGAGCCCGTTTGTGGTCGAAATATAAAAATTGAGGGCGCATATGCTCATATTGACACCAATAGTGGTCAGATTCGAAAAAATGACAACAGCCGTGGTCAGAAAAAAAATTGAGCACGCCTGTGTTTATGTTGACACCATACGGTGTTGACTTTGAATCTACTTTTTCCCTCTGTTGATGTGTTACAAACAGAGGTGGAGGATATAAAAACTGTTTATGCATAAACATCAATCGTACCTTGGACGGAGAATATCCGCAAACAGAAAACTAAGGAACTTATGAGGATCTGTGTCGATCTATGCCTGTCCGTCTTTGGTTAGCACTCTAGCGTCCGCAGTAACTGAGATAGAACGACGAAAATTTGCAGGCCGGTCAAGCTCGAAGATGGGCCATATCGGTCCACGTTTTGTTATATCCCCCATATATTATTTAGCATTTAGGGTTCTTAGTGGTCAAAAAACTTATCTATCGAAAATTGTGGTCCATGTTTGGAATAGCCCAAATATATTTTGAAGTTTATAGATACATTTTCAGACCGAATTAGCTGTAGTTTGGCATTTGGAGTTCTTAGTGGCCAGAAAACTTATCCACTAAAAGTTTTTGTTGTAGGTGTAATTGTATTGGATATCGGTATCCATTTCGTTATTTCAAAGATTTCATCTAAATTATGTGTCTCAATTTGCTGGAATTTTCAATTTAGGGTTCAAAGTAAAAACTTCTCCATCAAAATGGTTGACATAATTTTAAGTATTTGGAAGTCATTATCTACCTTTCTGGCCAAAATTGGGTATAATTGGGGCGTTAGGGTTACCATCAGTGGTCAACAAACGTCTCCGCCAAAAATTATGGATATATGTCCATGTTTTGGAACAGCCCCCGTATAACGGTTCTGCCCGATTTCAGCTATTTTCAAGTTTTTAGCTGGTCGAATTAAGAGAAGGAAATGGGTTGCCAGTGATCAAAAAACGTCTCCACCTAAACTTGAGGACATTAGTACTTTCGTAACAGAAATAAAAATAATTATTCCCTATATGTTCAGAATATTTCCTATATGTTTCAGAATATTGTGTCTGAGCATATTTCTCCGATCTTGTCTTTTGCCTTCTATTAAGTGTACTACTAAAAACAATAATATTCACTAAAATACAATAATATTTACATTTACATATTTTTCACGATAACAAACGGATTGTTAAACTTAGTATACATTCTGAACGTGTACGTGACAAGCCCTAGAACAACATATACTAAAGAATCTTCTAACCAACCAAAAGCAAGGGATTTGAAACCTATCATTAAATGAATGGCTTCATGCAGAGTAAGTTGTGCCCTTGGGAGGATTACCATTGGCCCTTTGGTACTAGTAGTGTTTCTTCCCCCCATCAGAACAGTGTATGCGTGTCAATTTATAGCCCAACAAAGATTACAATTTGCCATAAAATGAAGCAAAAAATGAATTAAAAACTGACAAAGTCAACAAGGCCTTCAGTACTTCATATGAAAACTTTGAAAAAAAAAACACCCTTCTTTCGAACACTCTTTGCTGACATTTACCAGTTTGTTGATAAGTGGTAGCTAGCTGGTAGTTACATCTGCCATAACTTCGTTGAATTGAGCAGCAATAAAATTGCTCAGCAGGTTGCAACCGCAAAGATCGTTTAAAAGTATGGAGTGGGTTGCAAACCGAATATGTTTTGTAAAATGTTGAAACATCACATCTTAATTGAAGTATGTTTCAAATGATTTCCGACTTTTTTACTTTTAATTTCTATTTGGAGTCATAAATAACAATTCTTATTATCAACCCTGGACGAGAAATGCGTAATTCTCTATCATCCACCACCGTAAACGAGGAAACCATTAGTTCACGACTCCAGATAACATATTTTCTTTTCAAATATGCTTTAGAATGGGGAAATCTGACTTTTAATTAGATTTTTACTGTTTTTGTTGAAACGTGCTTTTCGTAAATTTTCCAACATTTAAAAGATATCTGTATGTTTGTATACTGCGTAGTTGAACTATTGGACAATTTATTATTTGTAATTATGTTTCAATAATAAATAGAAAGGATTGTATTAAAAAGTTTCATGTTTTTTTCAAAAATATGTTTTTCGGGTTTCCTCTATTTGTATAGTAAAAATGGACACAAATGAAAAAATCTTATTTTTGCTCTCCTTGCATTTTTGACACGGAATACGATGATCATTCAGATTTGTTGCGAATTTCAAGAAAATTATTTTATGACTTGGAGTTCAAGTTCAAGTTTCAAATTAGTTTCCTTTTAATGTCAATAACAAATGAAATACAAATAAACATATTTAAAATACAGAAACATCTATACATATTTAAACTTTAAATATTAATATATGTAGTTATAAATGTCTGTTTCTTTCTAAAGATACATTTCGTTAATTTTAATTGAAAAGTTGTTAAAACATATTTTGTTGTTATAAAATATGCGAAAAAATAACGATAACGAATGTTGCTAAAAATGTCTGAATCAAATTTATGTTATTAACGTTATGAATTTATGTTAATAAAAATCAATATTTTACATTCTAGTTTGGATTTCCAAAGAAACCAGCCGTATTTCTCCCCTATTCCAAATTTCAGAAGATTAACTTTACTTCCTTATGATTTTTATTTAAAACAGAACGTTTTGTTCCATGAGCTAAACGCACCGATTTTCTACTTTACTTCTCCAGTTCTGGATGCCATGTTTCAACTCGGTCTTTCCATTCGAGTTTTGGCCTTTCCTTGGGGAGTATACGGTAGAGTGGCTTTTGTATTAATATGCCTTTCTGGCTGGGAATCTTGATCCATCCTGCTGACATGACCCAGCCAACGCAATCGGTGTAGTTCGATACGTTTTACTATATCGATGTCGGTCGGCTGTAACTTTTGAACGCATAAAAATATGTTCATATTTTTTTGTTAATTAACAGACAACAGCAATCAACTTTCCGGTAAATTAACACGACCAAATTCGGTCCGGTAATTGTAGACCAAAGGTCAAACCCCAGGAAAAAAAACTATAAAAAAATATTTTACTTTTTTACTTAAATGGTAAAATTTCAATACATTTAAAAAAGTATTCAACGGGCGGAACGGAACGGGTACAAAAGTGTAATTTATTGAAACGTGGATAAGTTTTTTGGCCACTGGAAATCTCAAATGCCAAATTACAACTAATTCGGTAAGCAAATTTAGCTAAAATCCTCAAATTTGGGAGGTCTCTTTATATAAGGATATACCAAAACATGGTATACATTAGGGTTATGACTTTATTACAACCTTATACGCAGTATCAAATTTTTATAAGCTTTTACCTAAGATTAGATAAAATCTTAATTATAAGGTGATTCGATAAAAGAAAAGCTTCCGCACAAAAAGCTTTCAAAGTTTTTATTTTTCATAACTTCAGTCAATTTTTTGAAGTCACTGTAAGCAGATATATTACTGAAAACAAGCTTAAGGGATATACGACGTAAGCAAAATAACATAACTGTTTGTTTCGCACTAATTTTATCATCACATCATTACATACATATCATTTTATATCATATATAGCTTTATTCCGTATATCATATGAATTATACGTGATTTGTGCAGGACCTTTTTCAATATTTAAATGGAATAAAAGTTATTTTGGTAATCAATAGGCAAAAGGTCATTAATTCGTGTTACAGAAAATAATTTTTTGAGAACTTTTTTCCTCATTTCATAGTATGAGGCCAAAAAGTCATAACCTTAGTATACATATCGTCGATGTCATGCTTAAGTGTTCCGTAGGCCATTTGCCTGATTCGAGAAAAACTCAAGTTAATGCTTAAGGCCATACAGGATAAAAATGGTGCAATAATCCAATACTTTAAGAGCTCAGTTCTACTTAACTAAACTCATAAAATATATCTGTAGTTTATTTTAGTCAGACATCTGTGATAGTCTAGAAGTTATGGCCAATTTTTATAATTGCAAAAAGTTGCTGAATTGTTCCATGGAATCTTTTTTTCATGTTTTTGGCAGTTTGTGTCACATGGAACACGTTTTGTCACATTTCAACCAAAACACTTTTTATCAATCGTGTTCCACCTCCCTTATATGAAGTGCTACTGTGGAGTGGAAAAATCAGGACTTTAAATGAAACATTAATTTTTCTCACATAAATACAATAAGGACCATTATTATGGGTACCTTAACATTTATTTAAGGAATTGCCTCCACTTATCACTATTTTTGGTGGTAAAATCGGACAAAACGGATTGATATTTTACATTTCTAAGGTAACATAAAATATTTAAACGCGTTTTTCTTTTAATACCTTTTTTTTGATCAGTGTCCACACTAGCTTCAAGTCGAAGGAACGTTTTTGCGTATATTTTTGTGGACTTACATCAAAATGTTGTCTTTAAACTAGGGATTTTTTGTTTAAATGATTGATAAATTTTCGTTTTCATATAACAATACAATATTCAAAAAAATTTGGATTACTATTTTTCTTCAGTTTTTAAACCAAGTCCTTTAAAACAATTTGTTCCATACGCCACATTATTCGTAACTTGGCAAAAAATGGCAATTTTTTGTTCCAAACACCATCATTTTTGGTGCGGAACAATTCGTATTTGTCTCTTTTTGTTCCATACGCCAAACCACATAGATATGGAACTAAAAAGTTCAAAGTTGTTTTGTTCCATACGCCAGGCTTTATGGATATGGAACAAAAGGACAAGATTTTTTGGGTAACAAAGCGGATATGGAACCTACTGGCATCTGAATATCTCAGAAACTATAAGAGATAGAGAAAAACCGACCAAAAAATCTGAAAGAGCATGGTTCAAAACCTTGTAAGGTACCTTTATCTCAAAATGTCAAAAGTGGCGTATGGAACACTTAAGCATGAAACCGACGATATGTTGACAATTGTTGGTGGAGAAGTTTCGCGACTGCAAGGAGCCACAAATGTCAAATAACATTCAGACAAATAATGTAGCAAAAACCTTCAAAATACAGAAAATCGGGAGATACCGTTATATGGAGGGGTTACACCTAAACCTGGACCTATGTTCGGTTAAAAATTATACTAAAATCCTCAAATTTTGTGAAGAAGTTTTGTGACCACTGGTTATTTCAAATGACAAATTACAGGTAGTTCGGCCAAAAAGTGTAGCTAAAATTTTCAAAATATCGAAAATCAGGAGGTACTGTTATATGGGGGCTACACCAAAACATCCCCATATCGACAATTTTTGGTGGAGAAGTGTCGAGACCACTAAGAACTTCAAATGTTAAATTACAGATAATTCTGTTAAAAAAATTAGCTAAAATCCTCAAAATACCTAAAGTCGGCAGATACCATTATGTGGGGGCTATACCAAAACGTGGACCTATCTTGATAATTTTTTGTAGAGAAAAATAAAAATTTTGGTAGATAAGTTTTGTGACTGCATGGAACCTTAAATGTCAAATTAAGGGTTGTTCAATTTTTGATGGAGGAGTCTTGTGACCACTACCGTTATATGGGAAAAATGTTGCTAAAATCCTCAAAATACCAAAAATCCGGAGGTACCGTTATATGGGGGATGATATACCAAAACTAAGGCCAATATATCCCATCTTCGAATTCGACCTGCCTATGGAAAAATACAAACATAGCGTTGTAGCTTAATTACACTGTGCAACATTTTTAAGGTAATATTGTGCAAACAATTTAAGCTTAGGATTTTTTGAAAGTGCAGACCCAAACGAGAAAAAATTCTAGTTGGGTTTTGTTGTGTCAGATCCAGTTTGGATTTTATGGCCCCATCTAAACATTGTTAAATATTGACTTTTTAAAGCAATTCTGGGCTATATCTCTGAAACCTATGTGAATCTTCATCTAATCTCTGAAGCAAATATATAGATAAGTGCAAGAACAAAATATTTGGATAAATAATGAACTCGAAAAATTACATTTATTGCCTCAAATTTTATAAAATATCGAAAATTTCCATAATTTGTATATATTTCGCACCATATCTCCAATACCGTTAATTTTTTCTTATTGTTTTCGTTTGAAAAAATATTCGATGAAATGAAATACATAACTCTTCAGAACATGCCATTGTTGTAAAATGCCTCTATCACGTTGTTTTCAGTATATTTTTCAACGACAATTTAATAATATGTCAATAATGTGGTAAAGTCCGAAATGCGAGAATAACCGCATGTTCATGTATGTCGCACGGAAACCTGTACGAAAGGAAAACAGTCACTCACTTCCGTCTAAAAATGCGTTCATGTATTTCGCAAACTATCGTGCGACTGCCTTTACGTATCCTATGCCAAATACTACTAATTTGAATGTACATTTGTACAACTATGTTCCATAAATGACAGCCAAATGAGAAATGAAAACAAAATCCACATATACACACAAACATTGGAATATGTGTGACACGCCATTAAAACGTGTCTATAAAATTTTTATTTTGTTTCAAGATTGTGTTGCATACATTTATTTTAAGATTTTCGGTGTTTTTCGCGAGTTTACGTTCTACTCGGCAGCTACAAAGCAAGTGAGTGATTTTGACATTCTCTTTCTATAAGAGACAGTCCTTTCGAAATACATAAGCCCAAATTTAACAGAAAATGATTTTTTTTCCACTTCCGAAGCGCAAAAAACCTTTCGGTCGACATACATGAACAGTAGAGTGGGGCGCTTTGAACACCATCACGGGCGCCTGGAGTTTCTGATTCTTGGGATTGTACTGAGCAAAAAAGTCAACTAGACCATATGTCTACGGTGAAAATCGAGCCCCCGGATTTTGACTTGAAGTTTTTTTCAAGGATTTTCGGATATTTTGGCATATAACAACCAAACCACTGATATTTTCGATCCAACACAAAGACAACAATTGTAGCCAAGACAATAATAAAGAACTCTCTAGTACATCGCAAAAGCATTGGAACGCTCCTTCAGGCAGTTATGGCCTCGGGAAGGTGCAGATTTTTCGGAAAATATCGATAAATGACACTGTGCTACAAAATCGGACTCAAATTCAGTGGGTGGAAAATCCCTTTTGAAGATGAAAGCCCTTGGTGAGTGTACTAAGAACCCAAAAGGAAATTTTCACCATAGGTCAAGTTTCCGAGATATCGCGTGAATAATGGTTTAATTTTCGCCCCTTAATTTGCGAGAAAATAGCTTTATATCTCTGTTAAGTGTTATTGTAGCTTCATTTTGAGATTACATGTCTTCAGTCAAATCGAATGGTAAATCTTTTTGTAGAATATTTCATCCCTCTAACTCAATTCTTTCCATGTCCTTTTCGTCCTTTATTTTGTGAACCGTAGTAAAAGTACCACAAGATGAGATTTTACAGCATCCAAATATTCTACAAAAATGTTGTTCAGAAGATTTTAGGTACGGTTCTCATTGATGACCAATCGATATTCCCCCGTTTCCATAGTCCTTTTTGACATTTACCCGTATTTTGTTGAGAAAACTATGTTTTGTTTTTATGTATATTCGTTATTGGTCTGTGGTGCATCTGAAATACTTACCATAAATAGCTCTTGTAATGACGAACACGTTGATAACAAATTTTATTAAAGGATAGATCCGGGTATCTAAATTTTTGAACCGGATATTCTGATATCAAAACCGATTTTGGAACCGGTTTTAAGTAACCGATTAATCGTATATGTATATCATTGGAAAGCTAATAAAATGGTCAATCAAATGACAGCAAGTAGCTGATTACAACTTTCTTGGTTCCGATGCTAGAACAAAAAAACCGATTTTTTAAACCGATTTTGATGTAAAATATCACTGGGTTGACGTGGTTCAAACTTCTGAGTTATGGCGAAATTAATTCATTCTTGATGAACTTCAAGTGCATGATAACAAAACAACATAACACAAATTCATCTCACAATAACTCAGAAGTTTGACCTATGGCATAACTATCTTTCCAGATTTATAAAATATCTTAATCGACTTTCATCGCCAAAAAGAATTTTTCAACCCAGTGATGTTTTACATCAAAATCGGTTTAAGAAAGCGGTTTTTTTTGTTCTAGCATCGGAACCAAGAAAGTTGTAATCAGCTACTTGCTGTCATTTGATTGACCATTTTATTAGCTTTCCAATGATATACATATACGATTAATCGGTTACTTAAAACCGGTTCCAATCGGTTTTGATATCAGAATATCCGGTTCAAAAATTTAGATACCCGGATCTATCCTTTAATAAAATTTGTTATCAACGTGTTCGTCATTACAAGATCTATTTATGGTAAGTATTTCAGATGCACCACAGACCAATAACGAATATACATAAAAACATAACATAGTTTTCTCAACAAAATACGGGTAAATGTCAAAAAGGACTATGGAAACGGGGGAATATCGATTGGTCGTCAATGAGAACCGTACCTAAAATCTTCTGAACAACATTTTTGTAGAATATTTGGATGCTGTAAAATCTCATCTTGTGGTACTTTTACTACGGTTCAAAAAATAAAGGACGAAAAGGACATGGAAAGAATTGAGTTAGAGGGATGAAATATTCTACAAAAAGATTCACCATTCGATTTGACTGAAGACATGTAATCTCAAAATGAAGCTACAATAACGCTTAACAGAGATATAAAGCTATTTTCTCGCAAATTAAGGGGCGAAAATTAAACCATTAATCACGCGATATCTCGGAAACTTGACCTATGGTGAAAATTTCCTTTTGGGATCTTAGTACACTCACCAAGAGCTTTCATCTTCAAAAGGGATTTTTCACCCACTGAATTTGAGTCCGATTTTGTAGCACAGTGTCATTTATCGATATTTTCCGAAAAATGTGCACCTTCCCGAGGCCATAACTTCCTGAAGGAGCGTTCCAATGCTTTTGCGATGTACTAGAGAGTTCTTTATTATTGTCTTGGCTACAATTGTTGTCTTTGTGTTGGATCGAAAATATCAGTGGTTTGGTTGTTATATGCCAAAATATCGGAAAATCCTTGAAAAAAACTTCAAGTCAAAATCCGGGGGCTCGATTTTCACCGTAGACATATGGTCTAGTTGACTTTTTTGCTCAGTACAATCCCAAGAATCAGAAACTCCAGGCGCCCGATAACACTTTTTTCCTTCCATACAAATCGCCCCGGCCTAATGAACAGGCTGTAAAATGTTGTTGCGAACTGTGAACTGTGTGTTATAAAAGATATGATGCAAAATCCCTCTGAAACAAAATGAAGTAAGCATTTTAGAGTTTTAGAATGTTCTGAAGAATTGCTAAGAACTTTATTTGGAAGATTTTTGCAAAAGGTTATTTAGTTAAACTCCCAATAGTTTAACTGATACTGACCAGAATTTCACCAATTATGTAAAATTTTCTATATTTTATTGATTTTGATGCCCTAGATGGGGTTTTTCTTGTGTGGTCTGTTTAAAAGATAAGTTTTACTAGTTTAGGGCTACAATATTGCTAAAGACAGCAAGGCCAAGTTCCTAATCGTTTCTGACATAAAGTTCCGATAAATGCAAAAAACTGTAGTTTTAGCCCGGTTTAGATTAGGCCATAAAATTCGAACAGGATCTGGCAGGACAAAACCCTACTAGGGTTTTTGTAGCCTCAATATGTTCTTTCAAAAAATGCATACTAGAAGTTGTTTGCATTTTCAGTGTTTCATAGTGTTATTACCGACGCCGAATACAATAGACGGACGTGGCGTGACGTGCGACTCAGAATGTTATCCTGATCAAGAATATACATATATACACGCAAAAAAAAATCGGCCTCTCTAACATATGTCCCAAACATATTTTGCAGCAAACATATATATGTTTGCAACAGTCCCAAACATAATATATGTTTGGGTCTGCAAACATATATATGTTTGGGTGGAAACAAATATATGTTTGGGTGCAAACATATATATGTTTGGGTGCAAAGATATTTATGTTTGGGTGCAAACAAAGATATGTTTGGGTGGAAACAATTTTATGTTTGGGTGCACACATTTTATATGTTTGGGTGCAAAAAAATACAAACCCAAAAGGCAAAAAAAAAAAACAAACACATGCACCAGTGGGCGCTTACTGAGAGCAAGGGAGCGTAAAATTCAATGTAAAACACTTTAAAATGTGTGCTCACTTGCTCTCAGTAAGAGCTCACTGGCTATCTCTATACTATACACAAAAATGTTGTGGTTTTTTATTAAAAGGCAAAAGAACACCAAACACATAGGTACATACAAAATTCCAAAGAAATACATAACACACTTTAATAAAAGAATAAAAGAAAAACTGATTGAAATAATTTGTAGTCACACTTTTAAAAAGGAAAAATATATAGAAACGTAGTTGAACGCTTCTCCTTAGTTGTGAAATAAAACAAATTGTCCTCTTAGTTGAAATCATCAGCGGGGAATCGGCATCTAGAATCAAATGATTATGTAATGTAATAAATAAATATGGATATGCCATATTTCAAATATACATAAGTATGTATGTAATTACCAATATTAAATGCGATTTCTTCCTTGTCCAATAAAATAATTCCATTCAACTTTCCGATTCAATTATAAAATGTATTGGGCATTTAATTTACTAAAAACACAATTTCTTTAAGAAAACACAAAACACTGATTTATTCACTCACTTTACCGTCTTGACTCTACAAAGGCAACTAAAACACTGAAGAAAGAAAAAAAATATAATTCATATCATTTCTTCTTTTCTTCTTCGTTGGTTAACAATAACAAAACAAGAAACACACGAGTTTGACGCATACATGCCACCAAAGCCCCCTTCTTCGTTTCCACGTCTTCTATTATACAATACACACAACTCTTTATTATAAAGCAGCATTCCACAGCCGCGAGAGCACTGTTATTACTCTCGTTGACAAACATCCTCTCTCCACCCATGAAAAAAATGTTCTAACATAAAAAGTATGTTTTACCCAAACATATCAAATTGAGATATGTTACAAAATGTTGCAAACATATATTTGTTTGCAACCGGTCCCAAACATATATTTGTTTGGATCCAAACATATTTCTAACATAAATTTTTCTGCGTGTACTTCATAGTATCGAAAATGATTATCTCAATGCCCTACAAACGGAAAAATAAACTTAATATACGCTCCATACTATGGTGGAGGCTATAAAAAACCATGAACACAATATCTGTTTTAGTTTCCGAGAAATAGCTTTTTCTTCAGAAATTTACAAAAATTACGTATTTTCCAAAACGGTTGAAAAGTGTCGTATTTAGGAGCACGTCACGCCCGTACCTCCCAATATTATACCTTCAGTTAATGTTATTCTCGTGTTTCTCACGCTCACCAGTAATGCCAGATTTGCCGATTTATCGGCATTTTGACAATTGTTAGTCCAAAAATACATCTTTCAGAACTGGAGCATTTTGTAACATTTAATAGGCGCAGCTACAATTCGTTACGTCGGTGTCATGCTTAAGTGTTCCATACGCCATTTTTGACTTTTTGAGATACAGGTGGTTTCTAGGGTTTTCCGGTATGCTCTTTCTGAATTTCTACACGCAAAAAAAAAAATCGGCCTCTCTAACATATGTCCCAAACATATTTTGCAGCAAACATATATATGTTTGCAACAGTCCCAAACATAATATATGTTTGGGTCTGCAAACATATATATGTTTGGGTGGAAATAAATATATATTTGGGTGCAAACATATATATGTTTGGGTGCAAAGATATTTATGTTTGGGTGCAAAGATATATATGTTTGAGTGCAAACAAAGATATGTTTGGGTGGAAACAATTTTATGTTTGGGTGCAAACATTTTATATGTTTGGGTGCAAAAAAATACAAACCCAAAAGGCACAAAAAAAACAAACACATGCACCAGTGGGCGCTTACTGAGAGCAAGGGAGCGTAAAATTCAATGTAAAACACTTTAAAATGTGTGCTCACTTGCTCTCAGTAAGAGCTCACTGGCTATCTCTATAGTATACACACAAATGTTGTGGTTTTTTATTAAAAGGCAAAAGAACAACAAACACATAGGTACATACAAAATTCCAAAGAAATACATAACACACTTTAATAAAAGAAAAACTGATTGAAATAACTTGTAGTAACACTTTTAAAAAGGAAAAATATATAGAAACGTAGTTGAACGCTTCTCCTTAGTTGTGAAATAAAACAAATTGTCCTCTTAGTTGAAATCATCAGCGGGGAATCGGCATCTAGAATCAAATGATTATGTAACGTAATAAATAAATATGGATATGCCATATTCCAAATATACATAAGTATGTATGTAATTACCAATGTTAAATGCGATTTCTTCCTTGTCCAATAAAATAACTCCATTCAACTTTCCGATTCAATTATAAAATGTATTGGGCATTTAATTTACTAAAAACACAATTTCTTTAAGAAAACACAAAACACTGATTTATTCACTCACTTTACCGTCTTGACTCTACAAAGGCAACTAAAACACTGAAGAAAGAAAAAAAATATAATTCATATCATTTTTTCTTTTCTTCTTCGTTGGTTAACAACAACAAAACAAGAAACACACGAGTTTGACGCATACATGCCACCAAAGACCCCTTCTTCGCCTCTACGTCTGCTATTATACAATACACACAACTCTTTATTATAAAGCAGCATTCCACAGCCGCGAGAGCACTGTTATTACTCTCGTTGACAAACATCCTCTCTCCACCCATGAAAAAAATGTTCTAACATAAAAAGTATGTTTTACCCAAACATATCAAATTGAGATATGTTACAAAATGTTGCAAACATATATTTGTTTGCAACCGGTCCCAAACATATATTTGTTTGGATCCAAACATATTTCTAACATAAATTTTTCTGCGTGTACTTCATAGTATCGAAAATGATTATCTCAATGCCCTACAAACGGAAAAATAAACTTAATATACGCTCCATACTATGGTGGAGGCTATAAAAAACCATGAACACAATATCTGTTTTAGTTTCCGAGAAATAGCTTTTTCTTCAGAAATTTATATCCACGCTTCGACGGGAAAGCCTCAACTTTTTTCAGTTATGAAATTAATATTTTAAAAACTTACAAGTTTAAAAACATATTTCAAAAATCAGAATTTAAATTTTCGATTTAGAAGTATTTGCTTTATTGAGGCAAAGACGGAAAATTTTTTTTGTCACTTTGTTCCATGTGATTTACAATATTTCACATTTGTGTCATAAGTGCGGATATGGAACAAATCGACAAAAATTCTTTTTTTAAAAAAATCTCTAGAACTTTTATATTCCAATACATATACCTCTTAATTTTTACAAATATGTTCTATATACTATTATTAATATTTCAAGTCAAAAATATAAATATTTGCTTTAGCCAGCTCCACACAGTTGTGACGCAAAACATTAAAATGCGATTATCTCAAAACAGGCAAATGGCGTATTACACTTAAGCATGACACCGACGATTTGTGTCTTAAAAAAACATCCTGTGAGGCTAATGACGATACGAAGCGAGCTTTATCGATTTCGTATGCATAAATGGTTTTTAATTAATTAGAAGTTGCTCCAACATACCTAAAGAAACATTAAATATGTATAATATTTTGTTTTGCAACGACATCCAATTCAAAAGCTCTATGAAAATTCTATACACTTTTGGTGTGTTCCTTTACTTTTGAAAATCGTAAAACCGGCAAAAGTGGTAAAAGTTGTAAACTGCTCCCATATAAATTGTATGGTGGTGGTAAAACTTGAAGATTCTTGAACGTAAAGGAACAGAGCTTTTTTGTGTAATACATGGCTGATCATATAAATTAGCTTATCCTGTGCTTTATAGCATATGTAAAGGAATACAAATATCAGGACTTAGTAATAAACATTATGATCATCATTTGTTTTTCGTTTAAATTCGTAGTTGGAACAAGTTAATATGTACAAGTTTACAACATTTGTGTCTATGTATGTATATTAAAATTAATGTCTGGTCATATAAATGACATTCATGCAGGGGGCAATTAAGACTGTTTTATTACGGACAAAAAATACCAAAAACTTAAAAATCGTTTATAAAAAGCGATAATGTCAGAAATATACAATTTATGCCGTACTATGAACAAATATCTTTAAGATACTTTATATGTCTCAAACATTTCGATAATTTCTGCACCATGGCACTAATGACAGCAATACACTCGCAGAATGTCACCAACATGTACATGCACACTTACTGAAGCGCAGAGGCTTCTTGGAGCTCGGAGCTGTAGAATATAACATTGATAATGGATGAAGGAGTAGCACCTCCTATGGTTGTTGGCAAAGGGCAGCCATTTAAAATGTTATTGGTGGAAAAACGCAAACAGGAAGTTCATTATAGGCAATGATTAATGACCTTGTGCAAGGAGTACGAGTATCTATATACGAGCACAGAATGCGATGGCGGCCTTTCAGATTATAGATACGGCGACAATACGATGCAAACAACACAAACATGTTGACATACGAACCAACCGCCGTCATCATTACAATCATCCTGCCAGCCACCGAGCGTTGTGCTAACGCCATTAAACGGTTCAATTTAGGACTTCCGCATACCATGTGTCAATGTCAGGATGGTAAAGCTTGGCTAGAGTTCTTAGTTCCATTCTGTGTACTCGTCCTCATATTTGGTTTTTTTCTGCACTATACCCGATACTTGGTGTAAATATGAACAAAAACATAAACAACGATGGGTAATTGCTGAACACTTGGCAGGACATTTGTAGATACTAATGGTCGTCGAAGTATGACACTGTTGCTACTGTAATTGTCACTGCTGTTGCCTGTTGGAGAAGAACGATAAGAGTTGATTTGGTTGGAGACAATTGGTTTGTTAGATCATAAAAATGCACAGAATGACAATCTGAAATTAACAAAGTTCATAGAGGCTGCTGTGTCAGACTGATGATACTGGGAAGTAAAGCACATTGGCTCAATCTTGCATATGGAAATACATAAACGTATAGATTTTCGTTTTCTATATTGGTCAGCAACCTCCTCTCATTGTCCTTACCGACAAAAAGGTGTTTTATTTGTTTGTTCACGACCAAACAACAGAACCCTTCAAACTCGCATACACAGACTTTCCGCAAAAACTGCTAAGGATTTTGAAGTATCCATGTGCCATGCAGACGACAACAATGATGATGGACATATAATGGTCATGTCATATTCAGCATTAGTGGCATTTGGTTCACAAAAAGGATACTGATTTTCAGATTTTAGTCTTTTGTATTCATTGTTTTCGAACGGAGTGACTAGGATGACTTTGTGGTTTTGTCCGTTTATTTTCTCTGTGGTACGAGTCCAATGCTTTTTGAAGTTTAGAACTAATTTGTCTACCAATGTGTGGCTGTGGGACGTTTACATAGCCTATGATGGAAAAAGGCATGTGATATTTTATGTTCCCTTTCATTTACATTTAAGGGGAAACTAGATATATGTAATGCTAATAATATCCCATTGACCTAACTCCGGACAACATTTCATTAACTTTAGCTGTTCGATATGTAATTCATTAATTTCACACATGTCAAGTTGTGGCAAGGCATTCGAACCCTGAGCAAAAATGCACATGTAATTGTTAGGCTTTTCGAAGAAATTCCCTTCAATATACTCCAACACTACTGCCTCCCCAGCTTTCACAAGTACCCAAGCTCTTACGTCATATACCAAGATGAATAGTAACGGAATTTCTTTTGAGTTTTCACTGATTGCTCAGTCTACTAGTCGGTATTTTTTATTCCTCGGAGACCCTATAAAGTATATATGTTCTTGATCAACATAAAATTCCGAGTCCATATAGCCATGTCCATCCGCCCGACTGTCTGTTGAAATCAAGATACAGCTTGCAATATTTAAGATAGAGCTTCACAATTTGGTACAGAAGTTTATATTACTTCTAGGATCTTTGGTATTGAAAATGGGCTATATCAGTTCTGATATAGCCCCCGGGACCCTCGATTTTCGGTATTTTAAAGATGTTAGCCTCATTTCACATCGATTTTCTTCGTATTTTTAAGATTTGTTATTTAACGTCCGTTGTTATTTAGTATTCCTACATAGAATGGTACCTCCCGATTTTTGGAAATTTTGTTGGTTCTAACCATATTATCCAATCGAAATAGATGAAATTTCATTTCGATTAATGTATGACCAGTCCGAATTTAACGCCGTTTTTACTTTTTTATAACTTGAAATGTTGTATGATTTGTACATATTTTCTTTGAAAATGGGCTCAAAAAAATAAATAAATTTTAAAACATGTTGTGTGGCACGCTGTATATAAATACAGCAACACGTACAAACATATATATGCACGAGTATGTACGAAATTCAGACTGCACAATGAAAACAAATGGTGTGTAAATGCCTTCGAATTCTGCTCTATCAACAGTAGGTATATAACATGTAATCCAAATATTTCCCACCATAATTGACGATCTAACCGACAAAAGCCGAAGCTTTTTTGGCAATATATACTATTTGAAAACAACCAGAAAATAACTAAAATTCTGTGGGACAATACTAGTTTCTTTAGTTCCATTATACCCACCAAATAACTTCAATGTTTTTATAAACGATGCTACAAATTTGTACGAGTTACATACGTTAGAGAAAATGAAAACTGATTTTTAATTACTGATAAATTTTGTACCCTACACAGCTATGTGAGGATTATATGTTGCTTTTGGCTCAAAAGTTTATAACACATAGAAATAATGCTCCTACTATACCAAAATGAAGATCAATTAAAAAACATTTCAATTTAAAGAAATTCGAATTTTGGTATTGATACGTCAAATAGTTGTGTCTATACGAGTATGAGGGTCCTAATCCGATAATTGTTGGTAATCTTTGTTTTTCTACATATTTTACTAATTATTTTTGAAGTTTTATTATATTTTTTTATGTATTTGGAGTAAACTCAGTCATTCATTTGTTTTTAAATCCAATTTATATAAGAATTATGAAACAAAAGCAAAATAAAATCTAAAATTGAAGAAAAAATGTGGCTCATTTGAATAGAACCACCCTTTAAAACTTGGGTATACAGAAATACTGTATTAGAATATCGATGCATAGTCACTCTATATTGAAAACGAAGTACTTTCAGTAATATTCAGTAAAAGTATTTCCTGCTTTGGAAAGGATTCTTGTTTTAATCAAGCGTAATGCCTAACAAGCCAGAAGATAGAAAACCATTTTTAGTGGATGAAATTCCATATTTGGGTATAGCTCCCATAGAAAGGTACCGCCCGATTTTTGGTATTTTGACGATTTACCCACATTTTCCAACCGATTTGGCTGTAATTTTGCATTTTGAGTTCTGAATGAGCAAAATACCTCCTTGCATATAAACGTACCTCCCGATTTCCGGAATTTTGACGATTTTACAGGCGTGGTGTAAAAGGAACAACTTAGCTGGTGGCAGATTACTTTTTTAATCGTAAACTAGAGACTTTCCCCTGCATTTTAAAAAAAAATTTCGAGACTCACAAATGCTCACAACATTAGTAAAACTCAACATAAATTAATAGTAATTATATTAAAAATAGCAGAAAAAGTCATTTATAAAGAAATTATTTTTAATGAAGTTACCAAACGAATTATGAATTTGTTCTTTCGTAAAAACATTGTCAATACCACCTATAAGTTTTAATTTGCACATTTACCTCTCCAATTTTTTATAATATTACTCATAACCTACGAATGCTTTGCGGATGTTTTTAAGGCGAACTTCTTCGACTTAACATGGCGTATAACCGCTGTAAATTTACAAAAATAATGCTGGATGTTAAAAATTCGATATGTTTAGAGAATATTTTTTTCAATCGCAATAAAATTTGTCGCCATAAATTTTTCGATTTTTGTCCACGGGCGGAACCACTGTGCATCGACCCCATGTTATTCGGGGTAAAATTTTGGGACTTTTATGTTTTTACATTTACAGTGTTTTATTTAATTTGAGCATATCTCGAAAAAATAAGATATTTCAGAACTATGCTAAAGGAAAGGTTGTAGATGTAGAAATTTTGTACGAAATTGGCCTGTATATGATTGACATCGGAGCTACGGTTCCCGAGATATTAATCACGCAATATAAAAAATACAAACAATCTTACACCACCTGTGCGGTAGTTTACATATCGCAATTCTTTTACACTTATTTCAAAAACCATTGTTTCCATCAAGAAACGTCCTAAGAGAAAAATGTAGACTACACAATTTCAAAATAAAACTGCTCTTGACAACAAACGTCTATGAGTTATCGTTCTTACGATACAAGTCAAACACTACATGGTATGCACTTATTACCACGCCACTTCTCAGGTAGTTAACATTGCGCGATTATTTTAAACTTTTATCGAAAACTGTAGATTTAATAAAAAAATTATTAAAGTAAAACTTTTAGATTGTAAAATTTTGTACATAGAAGATAGGATAAGAGTGTAACAATTGAAAATATGCACATATTCCCATACTACCAGTGAGATAGTCTACTCGGCGCGTGTTGTTACAATGGTTTTCCCTGTATCGGATAATTTGAAGGAGCAATACCGAAGAAGCCATACAAGTACCCCATGATTGATATTGAATATTGGGTAAACTGTTGTTTTAACAAATTGATATCTTTAAATGTCGACTTCTTTTATCTACAAAAATTGTCCTTATGTTACCGCTAATGAGATATATATAACGTTCCTGAGAACTAAATTCTACAGGATATGCGCATATAAGCTAAGTATATAGATAATTAGCAGGACAAGTATAAATATAAAATTACATTTCAGAAAATAACTAAAATTCTGTGGGACAATGTTAGTTTCTTTAGTATCAGGATTTTGTCCCGAGGTATTTATCAGTTTAGTGTTGTTATATTACATCAGCAATTTGCACAAATAATATTAATATGTCATGATCTGGTCTTTGGAATGGTGCCAGTTGAACTTGTTTGAAGTTTCTAGATCCCTTTCACTGACTTTCAGAATAATGACTATTAAATATTTCCTAATGATGTCAATTGGGATGTCTTCCCAACCATTATTAAGTCCGTGAAACCGATTTTGCATACTATTTTGATTGGTAAAGGATAAAGTACCCAAAAATTCAGTATTCCAGTATCACCAGTAAGGGTTTAATTTCCATATTTGACGGATTTTATTGGATTTGACATTTTTCTATCCATTTAGTAAACGAGAAGCCATTCCAATACTATTGAGAGAGGAAGTAGTGCTCTGTTGTAGGTCGTTTCATAATACTGCACTGAGGGACTAATTTTTCCCTATACTTTCTAGAGGTATTTTGACTGTTTTACGTTGGTCCATTTTCTGACAATACATATTAAGTTCAAAATTTTTTTGCATACTTGTCTGTGACCGATTCGTTATTGTTCAATGTTAATATGCAGCGTGGAGCCATTTTTTCTTCGACTCCGACTCCAGGCCAGTTTTTTCACGACTCCGGAGTCGACTCCGATGGCAATTTCATATACCACTGAAAATGAATTAAACATGCACCATTTTTAACTTTTTTCCTATACTTGGGCCATATACACTTTTATGTTGTTTTCCCTAAGGTATTTTGTAATGCATGTTCCATATTGATTCTGCTATATCTTACATCGAAAATAGCATCAGAAACAAGTTAGAAAGTTTTAGTCGGTTTTGCTGAAATATATGTAAGAGCAAATACGTCATTGTCATTTTAAAATTCGGTTATAGAAAACTTCTGTGTTAAAATTAAATAACCTACCTTAAAGCTCCATATTGATTTCACAGATTGATGGTGGACGGCAATGCCGACAATTTAACATGCAAGGAGAGATCACCACGAAGTAATAGCATTTCTCTGCATACATATTTCATCAAAATTTTAACGCTTGTATAAGAGGTTCTGAAGTAGAAAAACTTTGTTCAAGAATGTGGGATATGACAACAAAATCTTGCTCGGATAGTTTAATGCAAATGACAAAATTTGTAAATTTATGTAAGTGAAATCTGGATCATAAGTACTACATGGGGTAAGCAATCCAAGACCAGGTCTTAAACTGGATCCAATCCAAACGTTTGTAGTACTTAGCATAAGCCCACACATTTTAAAAATTTGTGGAATTGTACTCGAAGGAGTGGAATCAAAAATGTTATCAAAATATTCCAGATTTATCGTGAACACCAGCCAACACAGACCAGTAGGTCTTTTCATAGAAACTGTTTTAATCTCTTCCTTGAAGTCTAGAATGTTTCCTCAGAGAATATCTTAGGACTTATGCAGAGAACATGTTGGACTTCATGTTGATGATCAGTAGGATTTCTCATAGAAGACCACAAGGTAAGACCACAAGTAGCCCAATAGGTCCTCTCATAGAAGATAAGATGAGAAGACCAGTGGACTTCTAGCAGAAGACTTGCAGGACTTTTATAAAGAACATATAAGTCAAAACAAGTGAAGTGAAGGGGATGATCATGTGATATCCTGCACCACTACTGCTGGACACTAACTTTCCACGAAATGTTTTGAATTACATTAAAAAGTATATTTTAAACGCTTTATATTTCTGAGTTAGATCTGAAAGAACAACACTTGAATCCCAATATATTGTCCACATATTGCCGATGTTATGTAGGAAGATATATAACCAAATCTAATAAAGGACACACAGTCAAAATGAACTACATTAATAATACCTCAAATTTGGTACTATTAATCATTCGACATACATTTGACATCGATTCCAAGAGATCTGTTACATATTAGAAGCGATTACCATAATGTACATGTTACAGGTCTTTATAGAAAGGGAAATATATTATAGGCTTAATTTTTGGAATTCCAAAAAGGTGCCTGAAAACTTTACATAATATTTTAAGCACATGCCCTAGCATTGCAAACAGGTAAAGTCAACTATTTACGAAGGATTGGGCAGTAAACTTTACATAAATCTGCAATCCATATCCTGACGGAAAAAATCTATGATTTTCCTTTCATATGAAAGATTTTAATATGTGTTAAATTCGCTATTAACAAGTAAAAAAGTATCATTCGGCTTTGCCTACAGAGATATACCCTCAGCCTATGTGAATTAAAACATTCATATACGGCCAGATCGACACAATTGTTGAACTTTTGTGGGGGAGGTTACACAAAGAGAAGATCGAGGAGGCCATTTGTTCATGCAATATCAAATGTTAGTTGGTTGGTATCTCACGGTATAAAACATGACGATCTTGCATTATCCGTTCACGCACGACTTAATTTTTTTTCTGGCACAACGGCCAATTTTGGCGAATGTCGGCCACGATTGAATTTGTTAAACCAGTTATTCGTACACGCAAAAAAAAACGGCCTCTCTAACATATGTCCCAAACATATTTTGCAGCAAACATATATATGTTTGCAACAGTCCCAAACATAATAAATGTTTGGGTCTGCAAACAAATATATGTTTGGGTGGAAACAAATATATGTTTGGGTGCAAACATATATATGTTTGGGTGCAAAGATATTTATGTTTGGGTGCAAACAAAGATATGTTTGGGTGGAAACAATTTTATGTTTGGGTGCAAACATTTAATATGTTTGGGTGAAAAAAATACAAACCCAAAAGGCACAAAAAAAAACACAAGCACATGCACCAGTGGGCGCTTACTGAGAGCAAGGGAGCGTAAAATTCAATGTAAAACACTTTAAAACAGAGTGAGGCAGAGAAAATTTTTGGATCTCTCTTGTGCTCTCAATGAGCGAAAATTTGTTGTTGTTCACAACGTGTTAGCATCTACACAGGCTGTGAGCGATAACAAATTTACGCTCACTTAGAGCAAATGGGCTCTCTTGTGAGTCACAATGCCTACCCTTGCTTTAAAATGTGTGCTCACTTGCTCTCAGTAAGAACTCACTGGCTATCTCTATAGTATACATACAAATGTTGTGGTTTTTTATTGCAAGGCAAAAGAACAACAAACACATAGGTACATACAAAATTCAAAAGAAATACATAACACACTTTAATAAAAGAAAAACTGATTGAAATAATTTGTAAATAGTCACACTTTTAAAAAGGAAAAATATATAGAAACGTAGTTGAACGCTTCTCCTTAGTTGTGAAATAAAACAAATTGCCCTCATAGTTGAAATCATCAGCGGGGAATCGGCATCTAGAATCAAATGATTATGTAATGTAATAAATAAATATGGATATGCCATATTTCAAATATACATAAGTATGTACGAGTATGTAATTACCAATATTAAATGGGATTTCTTCCATGTCCAATAAAATAATTCCATTCAACTTTCCGATTCAATTATTAAATGTATTGGGCATTTAATTTACTAAAAAGCACAATTTCTTTAAGAAAACACAAAACACTGATTTATTCACTCGCTTTACCGTCTTGACTCTACAAAGGCAACTAAAACACTGAAGAAAGAAAAAAAATATAATTCATATCATTTCTTATTTTCTTCTTCGCCTTAACTAAGTTGGTTAACAACAACAAAACAAGAAACACACGAGTTTGACGCATACACGCCATCAAAGCACCAAAGCCCCCCTTCTTCGCTTCTACTCTTCTATTACACACACAACTCTTTATTATAAAACAGCATTCCACAGCCGCGAGAGCACTGTTATTACTCTCGTTGACAAACATCCTCTCTCCACCCATGAAAAAAATGTTCTAACATAAAAAATATGTTTTACCCAAACATATCAAATTGAGATATGTTACAAAATGTTGCAAACATATATTTGTTTGGACCCAAACATATTATGTTTGGATCCAAACATATATTTGTTTGCAACCGGTCCCAAACATATATTTGTTTGAATCCAAACATATTTCTAACATAAATTTTTCTGCGTGTAGTGCTATAAGATGACCCTTTATCGACATACAAATACTTAATTTGATCGATGCACTCTTGCCGTGAATATCCATGTCGAAAGTTGTGAAAAATGATCGGACGTAAACGTTCACAAGAAAATTCCATTTTTTTGCAATGTGATTTTTTCAAGTCACTGTAAATAACACAACACATTATCGTACGACAAACTGTCCTGAGTACGTATAGGCTAAAAATTAAAAAATTTCAACTTTCGTCTGGCAACACGCGGTTTTGCCTAGGTCCGAAGTTTCGTGCAGCCCTCGTAATTCTTATTTTAGTCTGTATTTTTTATAAATCCAAAATAAATATGCAATTTTTATTTGACGGAATATTGTTTTGAAGACTATTAGCAAGCGATTTTACATAATTTGTTGCTATAAACAAACAATTAATATGAAATTAACTTGATCTCACTGTAACCTTTATGTATAATCACCCGTACATTGTAGTATTTTAGTAGTTTTAATCTTCTATTTTAAGCTAAATGCATTACTTCATCTACAAAACCCAAAATCGTAATCGCTAGTTGTAGCATTGTGTCCTTCGAATAAATTCCAAAAGGCTGTGTAAAACCCTTGCAACAATTTTTATTTTTTTTTTTTAATCAATGACATTTATAGTGTTAGCGAGACTACAACTACTGCTAAGTTAAACAACAACGATGGGTGTTTTATGATTCGGTTTTTATTTTCTGCAGTTGGTGGCCATTGCAAAAAATAGACTGTAAATATGCACTACTTCCGAGCAACAGCTTGCGTCAGACTGGTCATAAAGAGAAATAAATGCCTGACTGGCTGGGTGGTCAGAATGGCTGGCTTTACAGAATTGCAGGATTTACGACAATTGCACTTGTGAAGCATAAATATTGAGACAAATTTGCACAAAAACGCCATAAACACATACGTTCATAGATATGGACTATAATGGATGCAAACTAAAAGTTACACTTTCAAAATAGGTTTATTGAAGAATAGAAAACAAATCATAAACATACGAGTATTAATGTGGTAATCATTCAAGAATTCATATGGACAATTTTTCAATTTGATGTACATTTTACGATAATATACAAATTGACCAATATTTGTTCAAAAATCCACAGGGAACTAAATTTCGGATGTGCGAAAAATTCTGAAGTTTTGTTCATCACCTCGAAACGATATCTTTCCGATTTTCTGAGGGTGTTTCTGCTCTCCGTTTTCTCACTTTGGAGCATAGATGTCAATCCATATACGTTGCCGCATGGTACAATTACCATCTACTTGCTTCTTACAGAATAAAATCTGTCAAAATTGGTAAACAAGGCGAAAAATAGATTCGCTGTGACATATTAGATAGAATTGCGGCAAATTACATTTAACGAATTTAAGCAACAATTAAATTTTTTGTTAGTATTCAACAATTTAAATAGTTGTCGGTTGAGATAAATAATTATTTTAGGGCAAACTTATTGGCATTTTTGACCACTTTTTACTGTTCTGTTTTGACATTTAAATGTTTGCTGCCAAATGTGTTATTTTTGTAGAGCGAATGCAAATTTTTGGAATGTCAATCTATTCAATCATATGTATTGAAGCAAACCTGGTAATTGTACCATGCGTTGCCGTAACAACAAACCAAATTGTTGCTCTTCCCTATGCCAGCCGTTGATAAATAAAAAATTTCTCTCATTTATTTTGGACACCTTTGCTTTGGATGGATTTCTTTTCATACCCTACACCACTATGTGGGGAGGGTATTATAAGTTGGTTTCTGCCATAAAGTTTGTAACGCATCGAAATAATGGTCGTAGATCCATACTTATACATATATACCAAAACAAGCAAGGACTATAGTCGTGACGTCGCCGACTTTGTGATACCCTACACCACTACCCCTGTGTATACGCTTTTCACTGCTAAAGATTTATTTTACAGAATATTATCCGACTGGGATAAAAAGTGCGACATGTAGCGTAATTAAAAAAATGGAAAATTGTATGCTTTACGGACTATTGTGATATCTCACTTGTTTTGCCAACCTACTTTGCATCAATATAAAGGCGATAATTTTTTCTTACATTGATAGGTTTTGCCGTTGGAATACCCTACTAAAAGCCGAGATATTCGCAATAGAATAAAACTGTGAATTTTTGTCCATTCCGACCACTGAATATTATCCAACCATCACCAATAGGCTTCTTCCTCTTTGGCACTCGCATGAACTCCCAACATTTCGTGACGATTCAATCAAAATTGTGACCTATAGCGAATTAAAAATGGAGTAGATGCAGTAAAAGCTAGTAGATGCTGTAAAAGGTTCAAAATCCGTGTTTTGGAGGTGTCTCAGTCAAGCCACTGTAAACAACCCAACACATGGTCGAATGTCAAACTGTCCTGAGTACGCTTAGGCTAAAAACTCAAACTTTCCAACATAATGTCAAATGACTCCTGGCGACACTGCGTGTTGCCTATGCCAGAAGGATTTTTAGTGCCCCTCGTGCAAACTGCGTTTAAATTCTGCTCTGAATATTTTTGAAAACAAATTGATTTTCATAATAATTTGACATGTTATGTTCTTTCTTCAAATCAAATTTGCAAACTCGCGTTATTAAAAGTGCAAAAGTCGACTTTTTGTCTAAAAACCTGTCCAAATTACCTATAGTGCGATGTAGTCCATAATAATGTGCGCACTGAAACATTTTGAACTTCTGTGGGGGTGGTACCCGAAGGTTGGACCGAACTTGATATAAGTTTGGACAAAATATAACGAAGGCCAAATTTTTGACTAAAACAGTTGATTTGTTCGACAGTTATCGTGCGCTGCACCTAGACGGAGGACGTACATTGCTAAATCGCCTCCAACTTATTTGAAACGGATTTTGTCCAAACATACTTACACTTGTGGTCTAAAACAGTATTGCTGCATTTGACGATTTATCGTCATTTTGACGATTTTTGTGACCAAAAATGATAAATGACGATTTGAAGATGTTATGGCCTTAATTAAGAATTAGCTTATTTTTTAGAATTAGATAATTTTTTACAGATACTGTGGGACAGCGGAGAAAAAAAATTATAAATTTTTGTCTAAATTGGCTATATACATGACTAAATCCCGTAAAAAAACTTTTATTTTCCATGCACCGTGCTGCAGTGGTAGGCAGTGTAATGTTGGCACCCATTTCCTGAGTATTTCAGCCATGACACCAGGGTGTCGTAAGACACGCCGTCCGGATAAAAGTATATACCATATCACTGAGCCAATATGAGAGAAATCTCTCTTGTGGATGTTATGTCTCCTATTTTCCGCTCCACAAATTTGGCCGTATAGAAACGGCAGCATATTTGATGTCATCTGAATTGTTTTGACAATTCTGCTTGCCATTTTTCCGTTTTCGTACTTTTTGAACAAATTTGTATTGGAAAGAAATTAATGTTTGTATTCCCGTAAACAAAAACTTGTTATGGTTTTCAAATTTATAAGGAAAATGTAGAAAACAGTAAATTCAATTCAATTTTCAAATTTAATTTACGATTTCTTTGGCCAACACTGGTCTTAAACCATTATTTCGATGGGGCACAATTTGGTGGTATGTTTTTCAAATATATGTAGTAAATAGTAAATTCTTGCATAGATTGTAATAAGAGGGCAAACAAACAATCGTCGTTTAGATCATTTTGACGATTTTTACAAATTTAATTGACGATTTTTTCGGCCAACAACTGTCGGCAACACTGGTCTAAAAACATTATTTCGATGGTGCACAATTTGGTCGTATCAAAGTGTATATTGGGGCGGCCCAAAAATTGACATTTTTATTTGAAACGCCCTCCTAAATATTGTCCATTTGATCTAAAACCCTTATATATGAAATTTTATGGTGATCGGTTAACGTTAACCCGTGTCACCAGAGCGATCTTTGTTTCCATAGCCATGTTTGTTTCCATAGTAATTTGTATGGTAAATGCAAATCGATGACAAATGCAAATCGATGAAACAACTTTACCAGATTTGCCTTCGTCTGCCACAAAAACAACATCCTAATATGCCTGAAGATCGGCCTAACCACCCGTGCAACGTAGCATAATAGTTGGATGCGTGGGACTTCGGTAGACTCCTAATTTTTCAATGTATCTGTTAGGTCTAAACAGCTCAACTCGAAAGAGAATTAATTAAACTTTACCAGATTTTCAGCGTTATGAGGGCGTGTATTTTGGCTATTATCAATCATGTACAAATGGGAGTAAGTAATGATACCAAAATCTCGGAAACTCTTGGTTTTGGGATCCATCATTACAACAAGATCTGCAATGTTTTATCATTTTCCGAAATTTCTTGAATAGGATCGTTACTTTTGAATGTAGAAGCTTGAAAATTTGCAGGAGCATGTATTATACTCGTAGTGTTATGTATTAGATTCAATCAAAAAATGAATTTTGACTTTTTGGGAGATACGACTTTGGGCATTAATGGTGACGATATGTTTATTCTAACGAAGTCAAATATTTGCTTCATCGGTTTTGTTCAAACGTATTAATAACCAATTTTCCATATTTGAAATAATAAATTAATTTTCTTTTTGAGTGTATCTCGTAGAATTGACGAACTTTAATGGACGTTAGACAATATACATACATTATATCCTATTAAATGTTGAACCAACAAATGTTTACGAATGTTGTAACGGAAGCATAAAATGAAATAAAACAAAAGTGAATTTTAACTCGACTTGTGTACAAATTAAATTAAATTCCTGACGCTGATGATCACAGAGTTATGTACATATATAAGTACATACATATGTACGTACATATATCTATATGTTCCAGCTATGATTTTGTCTGGCTAGATACATACATAGACACATACGCACCTTTGTTCATAGTTGTAAAGTTATTGTACTTGTTGGCTTTATTTAGTTGTCCTACCAGTTCACAAAACTTTCTACACATACAGACAAATGCAAATTGACATTTCACACTACAGCAAATACAGACTACTATCTACATTGAGTAATGTTCCAAACATTCCGATGCGTAGTAATGTTTAGTTGTACAAAAATATTCAGCAGGAGTTCGGAAGGAAACGTACATACTTCTGGGTAGTTGTACAATTTGTTGTGTCTGTATTTTATAAAAGAAGAGTTGGTATTTTTCGATTTTTTTTTTCATTTATAACAACCAACCTTTGTGAAATGCATTGTATTAGAACAAGATAATGAGAGTAGCACTTATGTTTTATAACAGTGGTCATACATAAATTGTGTTACTTTAATTGCAAATTATGTTGTTACATTTGCTAAATATGTATGCTAGGGTTATGACGTTTTTACAACCTTGCATTACTGTATGATATTTTGATGAGTTTTTACCTAAGATTACATAAAATCTTAAATCATAAAGTGATTCGATAAAAAAGCTTCCGCGCAAAAAGCATTTCAAGTTTTTATTTTTCAGATTTTTTTGACAATTTTTTGAAGTCACTGTAAGCAGATATTTACGTGAAAAGAAGGTATAGGGGCACACGAGATAACCAAAATGACATTACCGTCTGTTTCCCACTAATTTTATCGTCATACTATTACATAGGTATATATATCAGTTTATATTATATATAACTTAATTTCATATATGAAAAGTGGTTTGCGCGGGACCTTTTTCAATATTTAAATAGAAAAGAAGTTATTTTAGTCATTAATAGGCAATAGGTCATTTTTTCGTGCAACAGGAAATAATTTATTGAGATTTTTTTTTCATTTTAAAGATTAAAAAAAATCAGAGTGGTTTGTGCGGAACCTTTCTATAATAAAATGGAATGAATGTTATTTTAGGCAAAGTTCATTCATTCCCACTACATGAAATCATTTTTGAGAAAAAATGTCAACAACGTTTAAGTTAAGCTTCAAACATGATGTGCAATACAGTTTCATTACGTCACAATATCATAAAGGAACCATAACTTGCTGAGTTTGAAGATATTAACATACAATTTTGACACAATATTAAAAAACATGTGGTGAAAATCGAAAATGTATTGGTTGGGTTAGAACAATGTTTGAGTATATGAGCGATATGTGTAGTTAGCGTTATATTCATTGGAAAACTTCGAATTTAGATTAAGATTTGTATATAGCTCCCATATATATATATATATATATATATATATATATATATATATATATATATATATATATATATATATATATATATTCGGCCGATTTCATGTATTTGATGTACCGAACACTATATGTATTTCATGTATTTGATTCACCGAACACGCTATGCATGTCAAATTTCTATGAAATTCGGAGTGTGTCGGAATTCGGTCTAGAAATAAATTTGCCAATTTATATTGAAATCGGTCGAGATTTGGAATATAGGGGATGTACATTTTTTACGTCCGATTTGAGGTATTGGTTGCAAACAAGACGCATATAAATGTGACGAAATTTGGTATAAAAATAAGTTTGCCAACTTATTTTGAAAATGGTTCAGATTTGAATATAATCCTAAGAATATTGGTTCCCTTTATCCCATACTTTTTTATGACTCAGTCTTCGACTCTGGTACAATTGTACCACTATCTACTACTAATGATTCGAAATGTAATAATAAATTGGTGAACTACTGTATGAGGTGTTATACAACAGGCATACATATTTGTATACACTAGAGTTGTACAACATAGTTCATTTGAAAGATCTAGTTCAATAGTTCAGCTCTTTTAACTGAATTAGTTCAGTAATCTAGTTCAGTAATCTAGTTCATTTCACTATCCACTTCAATCATTCCGATCAGAATCGTTCACCGGCTCTTGGGTTATAAGTGGCACACAGCTATAAGTAGTTATTTTCATCCAAGGTTTAGAAAAATGAAATGAGAAATTCGTTTGCAATAAACCGACGTTTACGTTGTATTGTATTTTATGGTGATCTATGGTACTATGTATTTCTTAAAGCATCTGAAAAAAAGAACGCAGCTGTCCTGTTTGACTCGTATTTGCCAAAGTCCAGAACCTACCGAAATCTTCATGCACACAAAAAAAAACGTGTGTTGACACTGATATTTGTTTTATATTTTTTTAATTTATATCGAATATTTCGAGTTTAATTGGAAAATTCTGTAGAATTCCAAATAAAAGTGGAATTTGAAATTTACAATGGAGTTTCTGGATTTCAATTGAAATTTCAGTTGGTACCATTTTTATGAATTCTAAATGGAATTTCTGAATTTAAATTAGTATTTTCGAATTGAAGTTGAAAATGGTATATGAATTCTATATACAATTCACCTAAGCACAGTGCAAAATATGAGCACTTTAGCGGAACTTTACTAATAACTTTAAAAGGAAAAGGTGTAGATTCCTAAAATTTTGCACAAATGTTTATTATATTACATTATTTATTTATTATTTCAAAATAGGTTCGCGTTTTGGAATAGCCCCCACATGCCGGGTTCCCTCATATTGGGTATTTTAAAGGTTAAAGACAAAAATTGCAGCCGATTTTGATGCAAATGTAAATTTTAAGATGTTAGCGAATAAAAAAACCTCCTCACACAAAAGCGGTCAACATAGGTCCACTTCTGGGTGAAACCCCACAACCCTACACATCTATTAAGGAGTAATATGTCAATATTTTTTATTTTCATTTGTATCTATAATGTTTATTGGTCCATTCATCAGGTCTGTACCATTAATTTTGTTAATAATGTCTTTCAGATCAAGTTCAGGTCTGCACTGCATTACAATTTTTTACGTATTTTGGTTTTTGCACCGCAGCATCTAAAAATGTTGCACTATATGTAAATCACCAACATCTAGAGGTCAAAACTATGAAAAATTGCGAGAGGTTTCTTAATTTTACAGAAATTCTTATTGTTAGAATTAGTGAGTCCATTTCTTCAAAACACAGTCAACAATGGCGTTCATTGTCGCGTTTACATTCCACTTTTGGAAAATGCAACTGAACGAAATTCTTGAATATCTCCAAAGACCGCGCGATACCGCAGCAGTTTTATAGCTTTGCGAACAGAGGAGAATCCAATCTTGCAGATTATATATATCTCAACACGTGAATGTACGTAACTCACTTTTGAAATGTCCACGGAAAATAAAAAATTATAATTTTGAAAACTTCAAAAAATCACTTCTTTCCGACTAAAATTGCACAAAAACAATAAGGGTTTTTTGCATTTTTTAAAGTGTAAAATATCATAATTGTTTTGTAAAATATAAAGAAAAATAAATCATGACTTACCATTTGTCCGCGCCACTCCATGTTTTTAATGAATCAACAATACATTTCTTACAAAAAAATATTAAACAAAAGTGCAACTTTAAGTGCATTTTTAAGTCGTTTCGTGGAGTATATCGGCAAACTGAGTATGGACCATTTGCAGTGGAGTACTTAGCTAACGAATTCAATAAAAGTTTAATTAATTTCATGTACTTTGAAAATCCCTTAAAGCGAGGGTACTTTTGGTACGATCGATCAGAAGAGGTTCGCACTAAATAGAAGGGAGGTACAATCTGTAGGCTGCAATGGAGGTACAATCGGTACGCTTTGTGATAAAATAACTATACATTAAATCAATCACACAAGACAAAAATACATTAAGGGGTTATGGGCACTTACAAATTTTACAAAATCGAACATTTTTTTATTGGCTCATTATACCCTACACCACTATGTGGGGAGGGTATTATAAGTTGGTTTTGGCCAAAAAGTTTGTAACGCATCGTCGTAGACCCCTACTTATATATACCAACATGAATGTCTCGCGCTACAGGTCGCAATTATGTTCGGATCGTCACCAAATTTTGATGAGGGTCCCGGAGGGGAAGAAGCCTATTGAATTTGGTGATGGTCGGAGAATATTCAGGGGTCGGATTGGGCAAAAAACCTATTTGGAGAAAAAGTCAACGTTTTATTTCAAAGTGAATATCTCCGCATCTGTAAGGGGTATATCAAAAGCAAAACCTGCTATTGAAAGTAGGAAATATGACCTTTAGTAGGTTGTCGTAGGTGGTCAAACAACAGAGATATCGCAATAGTCGGTAACGATTTTTTTGTAATCACGCGATCGGATCGTCACGAATTTCTTGGGAGTTGATGCGGTTCCCACAGAGAAGAAGGAAGTGATGGTCGGATAACATTCAGGAGTCGAAATAAGCAAAAGGCTTATGTGGAGAAAAGTCGACGTTTTTTTCTTATGCGAATATCTCCGCATCTGGTGGGAGTATTCCAAACGGAAAGCCCGTCAATGGAAGAAGAAAAAAAATCTGCTTTCTATTGATGCAAAGTATGTTGGCGTAAGTTGGCAAACAACCGAGATATCGCAAAAGTCAGTAATATATCCAATTTTTGATTTTGGTGATAGTCGGATAATATTTAGGGTCGGAATGGGGAAAAACTCATGTGGAGACAAACTCAAAATTTTATTCTTTGCCAATATATATGGTAAATTTCAAATTTGCTTTTTAATACCATTGAAAAAAAAATAATTTTTTTTTGCGAGCACATCCGCTATTTTTGGTTTTTAGGTTAAGAAAAAATTGTGGTTTCAAATATGTTCGCGTTCACAAAATTGGATGCTGCACCCAAAAGTTACCCCCTATAACTTTTGTTTTTGTTCCCTTATAAAGAAAAAAATATTTAAAAATTCCCTTTGGGGTTTAATAAGAAAATATATGTATAAATCGTTAACAGAATGTTATATCTATCCGTCGAAGTTAAAATATTTCTAAATTTGTTGTTATTTTCTCGGAAAATCAACAAATAATGTAAAAATCTTAGAGTAAATTTAATTTGTTTTAACTCAGAGTCCATATAAATCTTAAAAAAATATATTTAAATTCTCTACAGAATCTAGACAATGCCCAGAAAAATGTGAGACCAAAATTTTAAAGATTGTTTTTTTAACTTGCGTATTGCAGCAACAACAAAAGACAAAAACTTATTGTTGGAATATTATTTCAAAAATATATTTTTTGATTTAATACGAAAAATTGGAGAAACAGTTTTAGGAGTTATTTTACTATTTCGCTAAATTTCCATACAAAGCCTGAAGTATTTTTCTAAAACTTCTTCAAGGAATAGCAATAGAATTAAGAAGTACAGAGTAATATTGAAATTACAATCAATGAAAAAACATAGAAGCTACAAACCGTATGATTCGCGAATCCGTTTAAATCAGTTGAGGTGCATGTGATTTTCGGATACAGGGAGTCCATGTCTATCAATACGCATAGATTTTCCCATGTTTCATTCAGCGGCCAAAGTGTGCCATCAGTTGAATCTTACTATTCAAACAACCTTCAAGTGGGCAAAAATTACGCGAAGTGCATATGATTATAAGGTGCAGCCGATTTTAATGGCCGCCTATTAAATATACGTCAATATAAATTATTTTAGACAGATTCGTCAAGAACTGCGGATGTGCCACCACATTCTATTTTGGGATAAATAGGGATATTACACCCGAATCTTTGTAGTTTGTGACACACCTTTTTGGCAAATATTATAATCGCGTATAAAGGATTACATTTATGTAAAAATAATCAAAGAAAATCGCAGTTCAATTCATATATCTATATCCGGCGTTTTAGTGGATGGATTCGAACGCGAAAGAGCTTATTAGATCCGGCACGTTAAAAAACTAAAATCGCGCGGGGTTCAGGGGTACCTGTACGACAGTTGTAAATTTTAAAGCCAAAAAAAAGTTTTTTTCATTTACGCACCAAATTTTCGCCTTTTGACTCCTATTACTAGGAAGCTGTACGGAGCACTCTTATGAGATATACATCGAACGACGTGGAATCGCGAGTTCTACAATCCTATAACTAGTTTGGATTATTATCTAGTTGTACCCTCTTATTATAAGAAAAATTCGAAAAACACTAAAATCAAAACTTCAAAACACTGAAATCAAAACTTCAAAATGTCAGCATCGATTTTAGGGGGATTCAGTGTATATATCGAAAAATCATACACTAGAACCATGTTGCACGAGGGGTATTCTTTAGTTCTTTTTTCGGGCACAGGTTTGAATTTTGCGTGGTTTGGCCAGAAATCAAGAAAGAACACAAAAAACTTGTTTACTTCAACACATTTTTCCCATTTTTTATATTACCACCAACGCAGCTTCCACGAAGATTGTTTGTTATGGTCCATATTTTGAGATCGTGGCTAAAACACTTCAATTAATATAAATATATTCATATTTTATAATAATTTTAATTATGTAATAAGTCGCGAACTGTAAATATGTTCGCGACTTATTAAATGGTGAACCTCAACTTCAACGATTGTAATATTTTTTGAATATTACCATATGCTTCTAGTAGGGGTATTCCAACGGCAAAGCCTGTCAATGGATGAAGAAAATGTTACCTTTACATTGGTGTAAAGTAGGTTGCCGAAGGTGGTCAAACAAGGGAGATACCACAATAGTCGTTAATGCATGCAATTCCATCCAGGTCACAATTCTGATCGGATGGTCACGAAATTTTGGTTGCTTATATGGTTCCCAGAGAGAAAGAGGCATATTATGTTTGGTGGTAGTCGATTATATTCCCCAAAAGAAATTTTTACCAGTGAAAAGCTTATGCACGGGGGTAGTGGTGTAGGGTATCACATGGTCGGCCCCGTCCCGACTATAGCCTTTGCTAACTTGTTTTAAAGTAAAAGTAGAATATAATATGTTGCAAAAAATTTCGAGAGATATGAGCGTTAGAAAGAGAAGATTCATTGTGATTTGCATGTAACATCGAAGTGTTAAAGGTGGTTTTCTCGAAATGGCATTTGGAATCAAATGATTATATAATGTAATAAATAGGTACATCCATATTTCGAATATATGCATGTATATGCAAATTGTATTAATGCTATTACCAATATTAAATGCGATTTCCTCTTTGTCCAATAAAATAGTGAATGGAAAATGCACCTTTTTGATTCTATTATACAACTTTTCATTATAAATTGTATTGTACATTTAATTTACTAAAAAGCACCATTACCATTACTTTAAGAAAGCACAAAAACACTGATTTATTCACTCACTTTACCGTCTTTAAAATAACAACAATAATTCAAACTATGATGTATTTTCATACCCTCAGCATTTATGCTAAAGAGGGTATGTACATTTTGATGGGCCTTTTCCCCAGTGTTTAACATTTGTGTCTAAGTGCAGTGAAGGGTCTGTTCGAAGATCCTTTGGAAATGTGCACCGATGCTGATCGTTGTGGTCCTGTTTACAGCGATATTATGTTTTTCGTCCATGTTTCCTGGCATACTGGTCCGAAAGTTATACGATGACCCACTGAATTGACTAGTGGGCGCGATATTTATCCCAAAATAAGATCCACTTCCATCATGGAATATGTCTGTCCAATCCTTTAAGTACCTCCTCCGCAACACTTTTGAACTTTAATCTTAATCCACATTTTTGTCGGCAAGTTCAAATGTCCAAAAAGGGCCACAAACTTTTGAAAATACCCTAAATACATTTGATCTCTCCTTAGATGAAAGTTTCAATTCACACAGCCTGATGGTATATCTCTGTCGGCAACGCCGATTGATACGTTTTTACTTGTTTTCTTTTCCTTTCCGCTTGGTAGGATTGTTAATTGTGAGTTAAAGAAAAAATTACTGCTTGTGGAAAAAAATCGCAACAACAAAACACGAAACACACGCGTTTGGCAGCATACACACCACCAAAGCAAAAACAAACTTTTTTAGCTCCCGTTTTCGCTTCTGCGTCTTCTATTATACCACACACATTATTTCCGAATTGTGGTAAATAAGAAATGATAAATAAAAATACACCTTTTAAAACAAATTTCAACGTTGGAAGTAAGTATTTGAATTTACTGAATTTAGCAGTGTAAAAATGTTAAAAAACATTTGTACAAATTGTTACAGAATGTTGTCTGTTCCCAGCCAAAATTCAGATCCGTTATTCATTATGTAACCTATTACAAAGTAATGTAACAACACAGAGTGTGTGTGTCCGACTACAAATACTAAGTTTGTGTGTTCACCGCTCACTGTCGGAAAGCGAGTTTTTGTTAACAAAATAAAGAACAGATGGCGGTGCACATGTAAGCGTTTAAACAACCCTTAATGTTCGTAAGTGTAGCACAGTATGTATTGTGTTCGGCTACAAATTAGTTCGCATTATCAAATCCAGCAAAGAGCGATATAAAATAAAAAGATGAAGTGTGTTGAAATTGGAAACAAAGTTCTCCTCAAATGTTCTAAAAATAGAGCATATGTTTTTAGCTTATTTTTCAACTTCTTGTAGGAGTTGTGTCAATCTAGTTCAATTGAACGACCTAGTTCGTATGAGATATATTGTATGAGCAAACTGCGCATACATAATATCTCAAGTTAGTTTTTATGACGTTACTCATACGTTTTTGAACTAGGACAGGGAACTAGGACAGAATAACTAGTAATTCAGAACGACACACAGTGGTCCCACTTGTATGGAAAGGAGTGCCAAAAATAGTTCTAATCGAGCCAACGCCTCGAAATTTTAAACATAGTTTTATAACGAGCCCAAAAGAGAGAGAAACAATTTTAATGAATGTAGGTCCACATTTGAGTGTAGCCACCATATAAAGGTACCGCGCGATTTTTATAATTGGACGATTTTAGTCAAATTTTCCAATCGATTTAACTGTAATTTTGCATTTTCTAACCGAGTTGGCTGTAATTTTGCATTTTGACTTCGGAGGGAACACCATACTTCCGTGCAAAAAATGTTCAATATAGGTCCAAGTTTAGGTATAGCTCCCATATAAACGTACCTCCCGATATTCGGTATTTTGACGATTTTAGCCAAATTTTACAACCGATTTGGCTGTAATTTTGCATTTTGAGTTCTGAGGGAACACCATGCCTCCTTGTTAAAAATGTTCAATATAGGTCCACGTTTCGGTACAGCTTCCATATGAAAGTACCTCCCGATTTTCGGAATTTTGGCGATTTTACAGGCGTGGTATAAGGGGAATAACCTACAGGGTGGCAGATGGTGGCAGCTGGGTTTCTTTTTATCGTAATCTAGAGTCTTTCCCCTGTATTTAAAAAAAAAAAAATATGGACTTGCCCTTACGGGCCAACATTAGTAAAACTCAACATAAATTTATAGCAATGATATTAAAAATAGCACAAAAAGTCATTTACAAAGAATTTATTTTTAAGAAACTTAGAAAACGAATTTTGAATTTGTTTTTTCGTAAGAATATTGTCAAGCTTCATTTTGGAAATTGTACATTTACCTCCTAATTTTCTTATAATTTCACTCATAAGCTACGAAGACTTTGCGGATCTTTTTTTCGTTTCTAAGGCACCACATACAAATCTCAACTTCTCCGACTTAACTTGGCATATTACCGCTGTAAATTGGCAAAAATAATACTGGATAATAAAAATTTAATATGTTTATAGAATATTTATTTCAATCGCAATCAAATTTGTCGACATAAATTTTTCGATTTTTGTCCACGGGCGGAACCACAGTGCGACATAAGTAGTTACGACTACCAAAGAGTACTACAAAAACCCATTATTTAGTAAGAATTTTTTGCTGGGTTAACACATTTTATTGACAGTTCTTCACTAAGAACTTGCAAGTTTTTGCAGGAGAAATTTCTTCTTGTAGGAACTTATGAAATAATGTTTAAAGGAAATGAGTGTGCTTAGTAGGTAATTAAAAACACAACAACATATTTATATAAATGATTCTATTTATAGGGTGTAAAGTAATTCGATGTTCTCTTTTAACCTACGTCGTCTACACAACAATAAAACAATTACGTTGACATCAAATGAATCCTAAGTGTTTTATGATGTTATAAACTTTTAGTTTTAATTATCGTCATCCAAGCAATGTTAGACACAATACCGAGGCTTTAGAATTCTAACAGGTTCCCATTCTACGACAAAGTATGCGAAATCAACACCAGTAGCAACAACAAAACATTCAATTCAAATGTTAAAAACGCAATCACAGCGACATTAACTTAAATTATCGTCATCATCATTATAGTTGACATTAACATGTCGCATCTCATCTACTGTCCATTTAAAACACAGGCAAAAAAAAACCTTGAACAACATGACTGGTCTGAACTGTTCTAAAACATGTTACCATACAAGTCTGAAGAGGGTGGCTGACGCGAGAGCATGTGCCAAAATCAAGTGTTATTTGTGCCAACATCACTTTTGATGCCGTTGGTTGATAACATCCGGTTTAGCTTAGTCGAGTACTCAGTAATTGGATTGAGTTGTGTCAAGATGACACATTGTATTTACCCAACTTCTATTTTAAATTAAAAAATTGAAATCGACAAACACTTTAGTACACCAAAAACATGTACGGCTTTTAAAAGGTTTGATGCAAAATTACTTTATGAAGTGTCATTATGTATAAGAAAAAAATAAAATTAGAGTTTGTTCTAAACAACTGTATGGAATGATGTTGAATCGTTATAAATAAAAATCAAATGTCGTTCGTTGGTAATTGCATCAGTTGAGAACGGCTGGACCCACCTGACCAAAAATTTTGAAAGTTCATGTTAGCGAAAATTTGTTATTTAGCAATGATGTAGACCTTATTTTATACTTATATTACTGATGAAATAATTTTCATTACTATTTTTTAATTAAAATGATGTAAGACTTCTTGGCCAATTTCCCTTGTTTTCAGAATCGCATATCATTTATCAAATAACTCACAACTACTTCGGTAAGACCAAAAGAAAGAGTATGCAATCGGAAAACCTTAGAAATATCTTTACCTTTCCTTTGAATCCTACTTCACAAAAGTTCAAAATCATGGCTTCAATTTTCCACTCCAATTTTATTGAGTAATTTATCGAAGGAAAATGGTATTAGTAGAGAATTGATTTATGCAGAGGGAACGTTCGGATATCATGGCGTTATTAACTAGTATTTTTTTATATTTGCAGGTAGATTTAGGAGTTATATAAATAAAGGAAAAAATGCCGAGACACGTGTCTTCTTTTTTTGTCTTTTATCACGCTGCGGTGTCAGAATATGGTCAGTTTTTCAATTTCGGAAATTCAGGTGTCCAATCGTTGTTAATGTTACTGTCATTGAAGTTATTCCCTAAAGATATTTTGGTGTCCGATCGTAGATCTTATCACAAAGAATTTCTGAAGGCTGATATGGTCAGTTTTTCAATTTCGGAAATTCAGGTGTCCAATCGTTGTTACTGTTACTGTCATTGAAGTTATTTCCTAAAGATATTTTGGTATCCGATCGTAGATCTTATCACAAAGAATTTCCGAAGGCCGATAGTGGTTTTCTTGATAGAGAACTAATGCTGAGCAATAGTCAGTCTATCCATGATGAAATTCTAGCACCCAATCTAGCAATCGCCCAATCGGGCATCTGTCAATAGACTATTTTGGCGTCCAATCGTCGGACTTCTCTTATAGAAATTCTTGTTTCCTATCGAAATAATGATTTTAGTGCCAAAGTGTGTTTGGAAGAAATCTGTTTCAGAAAATTTGGAGTCGACCTGTGTTCGTCCGCCTGGGTGGCTGCCTGGAGAACACGATAATTCTCGAACAGATCAACCGATTCGATCCACTCTTTGATAAACTTCCAGAGAGTATTTGAAAATTTTTCAGAGAAGTACAGTTTAAGACCTCTCTGGATAATTAGTAAATATACCTGTGTAAGCTCAAGACCTCAGTAGTCATGGCTTCTCTTCCTTTACGCTAATCATTTAGTTATAAGTAAAAATATGAAATAAATAAATTAATAAATAAAAACACCTCTCTGGAAACGGTTTGCTTTTTTGCCTTGGGCCCCTTTTAATACAATACAAGTTTTTTCAGGGACGTGCCCATACTTCCACAGAAAATAGCCCGTAAGCTGTAAGGAACACCTACGGCCATCATGTGTAGTGGCTGGTGCGGACGACAACTTTCGAACCGGATACTGCGTGGGTCCAAACATTGTTTATAGCAATATTTCTGCAAGCCTTATATAAAGTTCGTAGATGGTGATTTTCGGTCTACTCCTTCTGGTATTCCCCCCAAAATTCAAGAATTTTAGCTACAGTGGTATCTGCGATTTTTCTTGAACAGGTACATCGAAAATGGGTACATCCCAACAAACGTTCAAAATAGTTGTTTAATGCAGTTTAAGGTCGGTATTCTTTGTATTTAGAGCGGTATTATGTTTTTCGTGGGCAAGCCGGTCCGGTCCATTTCTTCAGTTAACTCCTCCGTAACATTTGTGATCAATGATAAAATCCATATTTTGTTGGTGAGTTCATACGTCCGAAAATGGCTACACAATTATGAAAATCTCTGTAATACTTCCTCCAAATTACTTTACATATTTCTTGAAGAATTTAAAACAGTTTAAAATTTTACTCAAAAATTAAAAAATGTGTAACATAAGCTAAAATCCTAAGGGAACAAAAATCACTTGAGGGGGCGGCCCCTCCTCGGCCCCCCTGGCTACTTCAGTGCTTCCCCTATACCCTATTTCTTTAAAAATGCTATATCTATATAAATAAAAATCAAACGTCGTTCTTTGGTAATTGCATCAGTTGAGAACGGCTGGACCAATTTGAATAATTCTTTTTTGAAATGTTCGTCACAACCCATTTTATGAATTTTATGGAAAGAAACTTTTAGACACACTTTTTTCAATTTTAATCTTTTGTACAAAAATTACCGAATGGCTCCCCGTGAAAATATGCTACATATTTTGTTGAATTTCTTTAAAAATGCTATATCTTTATAAATAAAAATCAAATGTCGTTCGTTGGTAATGAAATCAGTTAAGAACGCCTGGACCGATTTCAATAATTCTTTTTTTGAAATATTCATCATAAACCTAGGTTTTTATGCAAAGAAAATTTGAAGAATTTTCTAAAAAAACTTCTGAACTGATTTTCCTGAAATTGTCAGGGAATGTACCAGGATGGCCCCCGTGAAAATAGACTACGCATTTTCCCCCTTTTATAATTTTTTAACACATTAGAACAGGACATCGTCTGTCGGGTCAGCTAGTTTACAATGTATCCGTTTGAAAATTAATTTGCGAGACAAGTGTGGTTGTGTCTCCGACCTTACCTACTTATTTGGGAACCGGAGGCTTGACAAGCCCACCTTTTTAAAATATGTTACATCTACAACACTACTGAACCGATTTTGATTTTCCTGAAATTTTCAGGGAATATACAGGGATGGTCCCCTGTGAAATTAGGGTTCATTTTCTGTTGAATTTCGAAGGGGGCGGAGTATCTCACCTACTTTGTTTAAACCGATTTCCATTAAATTTGCAGCAAATGCTCAAGGTTTGCCATGGTAATGTATGTATATTTTATGAATTTCGGAGGAGGTGGGGTAACTTCTATATACATATATATGCCTAACTCATGATTATATCGGTTTCATCATTAATTTTGAGAGGCAGTGTAGTTGTGTCTCCGACCCAAGGTACATTTTTGGAGCCAAAAACCCGGACCACTTTTTTAAATATGTTATATCTTAAAAACTGATGACCACACCCACTCTTTTCAATACATTATTTTTCCAAATCTAATGAACCTAATTTCATGAAAATGTTCAGGAATGTGCCGTGGTCCAAAATGCTGTATATTTGTAGACGAATTTCGGGGTCTATTGTATTATTATCGTATATTTTCTAAACTTATGAGTGCATCGGCTTGCAAATTAATTTTCGGTGGTTGCTCCTCAGATCAAATGTTCTCTCTGGGTGCCGAAGTCCGACCACGTTTTAAGTATGTTATATCTCTAAAACTAACGAACCTATTTGCATGAATTTATGCGGAATGTGCCGTGGTACATGTAGGCATGAATTCCGGAGGTGACATGTCATCTCCCCTATTAAGAAAACCGACGGCCCGTCAGCCATGAACAACTAAAAACACGTCTTACCATTTTTTTAACTTTTATAATTAGATCGCTTTAGGATAAAGATAAGGGACATGGACGATAATAAATCCTAAACAGCATCAATGGGCGAACAAATCCGACAATGTCCGTAAAAGAAAAGAAAGATTGCAGACAAAATCTGTTAATAAATTTAAAATTCTCAATGAAATTTATTTGTAAAGCATAAAGTCCATAAACAGTTGTCATGAAAACTCAAAAAGATGGTCTGCTAGTAATGAATAATTCTTTAATGTAAGAGCACTGTTGTTTGACGCCAAAAGTGAGTTTAAGTGTTATAAAGAATAAAATCTCTGCAAAAATTCGGATCCGTTAGTCATTATGTAAACCATTACAAAATGTAAAAAAGCATACCGAAGGGCAACTAACTATTGCAATCGGTGTGCTAATAAAGACCCAAACACCATCAGTTGATACAATCTAACCTCAAGTTCATGAGGAAGTTAGAAAGAAAATATCCTCAAGAGTGGGAGCATCCCCCATCCAGACCCTCTAAGGAGGTGACGAATGGAGGAACCTCCAGCTCAATCCAGAGAATCGACAGATTTCCTTGTTCAAACAGTTAAAGACATTGACTCTCTTTCGGAATGCAGCAATCTGGCAGTTATGGGTCCCTCCTCCTTCAATAGAGCTAGGACGAATACTGAAGTTAGTTGAGAAACAGAACGTCGCTCTTTAGATTGGGAAGTGAAGGATTCTCAACTCCTTCAAGAAGAACGGCGCACTGGTGGGAAAGTATTGGAGCCAAAACCTGTGGGAAAGTATTTGAGCCAAAACCTTCAAAAAACCGAACATTGGGTGGGACCATTCTATGGAGGTTATATGAAGACAAACTTTAGCAGTTTCGGTGTGGTATTGACGGCACAACCTTCAAATTATCAAAAATCAGGAGGTTCGCTTCTATGAGGGCTATATGAAGGCGTGGTAGTTTGCGAAATACATGAAAGCTTTTTAAGACGGAAGTGAGTGAATGTTTTCCTTTTGTACACAGAAAAAAATATTTCAAGAATTTTTACATATTTTCGTTCGTGATGTAGATTTTTCATACTGTACAGGTACCTCACATAAGCTACATGTGCAGTTTCTTATTTCCATCCAAAAGCCACTATTTTTTCAAAAAAATGTAAGATTTTCCTGAGATACAAAATCGTTTTCTTATTTATGCCTATATTCCACTATTTTCTCTCTTGGTTGGTAAAAGCTCTCAACTTTGTTCTCGTTTTCTTTGGAATGGTCCGTCGTAATTATATATAGGCAACATCTAATATCTCACAAACGGTCATGGTTATATCGACTTAGAATTGATGTTGATCAAGAATATATATATATATATATATATATATATATATATATATATATATATATATATATATTCTTGATCAACATCAATTCTATGTCGATATAACCATGACCGTTTGTCCATCTGTTAAAATAGGGATACAGCTTGCAGTTTTTAAGGTAGAACTTTATTATTTGGCATAGAAGGATGTTTGGTATTGAAAATGGTATAGAACGGTATTTTGGAGATTTTAGCTGAGATTTGATATTAACAGCCTGTTCATGTATGTCGCACGGAAACCCATACACAGAAAAAAAATAATTGTTGCATTTCAGGAATAGTGTTCATAAAGTCTTGCCAAAGTTCAAATTTCTGTATTTCATGAACGCCTTTCATAAAGCAAATAAAAACACTGGTTTTTTCTGAGAGATTGAAAAAATTTTTTGACGAGTTATTGTTTTTGTTATTGTTGGGCTAACAACCGCCACACACCACCAACCAAACCAGAGACAAATTTTGCTACTTTTATTAATTCTTTAATTTTGTATTATTGTAACTTACCGTTTCTTCTAATGATTTTCACTGTAGTTGTTATTGTCTTGTGAACATGGCAGAGCAATACGAACCATATGTACGTACATGTTGAGTCCATCAGCACTGGGTTGAGATATTAGATGTTGCCTATATATAATTACGACGGACCATTCCAAAGAAAACGAGAACAAAGTTGAGAGCATTTACCAACCAAGAGAGAAAATAGTGGAATATAGGGATAAATAAGAAAACGATTTTGTATCTCAGGAAAATCTTACATTTTTTTTGAAAAAATAGTGGCTTTTGGATGGAAATAAGAAACTGCACATGTAGCTTATGTGAGGTACCTGTACAGTATGAAAAATCTACATCACGAACGAAAATATGTAAAAATTCTTGAAATATTTTTTTCTGTGTACAAAAGGAAAACATTCACTCACTTCCGCCTTAAAAAGCTTTCATGTATTTCGCAAACTACCACGCCTTCATATAGCCCTCATAGAAGCGAACCTCCTGATTTTTGATAATTTGAAGGTTGTGCCGTCAATACCACACCGAAACTGCTAAAGTTTGTCTTCATATAACCTCCATAGAATGGTCCCACCCAATGTTCGGTTTTTTGAAGGTTTTGGCTCAAATACTTTCCCACAGGTTTTGGCTCCAATACTTTCCCACCAGTGCGCCGTTCTTCTTGAAGGAGTTGAGAATCCTTCACTTCCCAATCTAAAGAGCGACGTTCTGTTTCTCAACTAACTTCAGTATTCGTCCTAGCTCTATTGAAGGAGGAGGGACCCATAACTGCCAGATTGCTGCATTCCGAAAGAGAGTCAATGTCTTTAACTGTTTGAACAAGGAAATCTGTCGATTCTCTGGATTGAGCTGGAGGTTCCTCCATTCGTCACCTCCTTAGAGGGTCTGGATGGGGGATGCTCCCACTCTTGAGGATATTTTCTTTCTAACTTCCTCATGAACTTGAGGTTAGATTGTATCAACTGATGGTGTTTGGGTCTTTATTAGCACACCGATTGCAATAGTTAGTTGCCCTTCGGTATGCTTTTTTACATTTTGTAATGGTTTACATAATGACTAACGGATCCGAATTTTTGCAGAGATTTTATTCTTTATAACACTTAAACTCACTTTTGGCGTCAAACAACAGTGCTCTTACATTAAAGAATTATTCATTACTAGCAGACCATCTTTTTGAGTTTTCATGACAACTGTTTATGGACTTTATGCTTTACAAATAAATTTCATTGAGAATTTTAAATTTATTAACAGATTTTGTCTGCAATCTTTCTTTTCTTTTACGGACATTGTCGGATTTGTTCGCCCATTGATGCTGTTTAGGATTTATTATCGTCCATGTCCCTTATCTTTATCCTAAAGCGATCTAATTATAAAAGTTAAAAAAATGGTAAGACGTGTTTTTAGTTGTTCATGGCTGACGGGCCGTCGGTTTTCTTAATAGGGGAGATGACATGTCACCTCCGGAATTCATGCCTACATGTACCACGGCACATTCCGCATAAATTCATGCAAATAGGTTCGTTAGTTTTAGAGATATAACATACTTAAAACGTGGTCGGACTTCGGCACCCAGAGAGAACATTTGATCTGAGGAGCAACCACCGAAAATTAATTTGCAAGCCGATGCACTCATAAGTTTAGAAAATATACGATAATAATACAATAGACCCCGAAATTCGTCTACAAATATACAGCATTTTGGACCACGGCACATTCCTGAACATTTTCATGAAATTAGGTTCATTAGATTTGGAAAAATAATGTATTGAAAAGAGTGGGTGTGGTCATCAGTTTTTAAGATATAACATATTTAAAAAAGTGGTCCGGGTTTTTGGCTCCAAAAATGTACCTTGGGTCGGAGACACAACTACACTGCCTCTCAAAATTAATGATGAAACCGATATAATCATGAGTTAGGCATATATATGTATATAGAAGTTACCCCACCTCCTCCGAAATTCATAAAATATACATACATTACCATGGCAAACCTTGAGCATTTGCTGCAAATTTAATGGAAATCGGTTTAAACAAAGTAGGTGAGATACTCCGCCCCCTTCGAAATTCAACAGAAAATGAACCCTAATTTCACAGGGGACCATCCCTGTATATTCCCTGAAAATTTCAGGAAAATCAAAATCGGTTCAGTAGTGTTGTAGATGTAACATATTTTAAAAAGGTGGGCTTGTCAAGCCTCCGGTTCCCAAATAAGTAGGTAAGGTCGGAGACACAACCACACTTGTCTCGCAAATTAATTTTCAAACGGATACATTGTAAACTAGCTGACCCGACAGACGATGTCCTGTTCTAATGTGTTAAAAAATTATAAAAGGGGGAAAATGCGTAGTCTATTTTCACGGGGGCCATCCTGGTACATTCCCTGACAATTTCAGGAAAATCAGTTCAGAAGTTTTTTTAGAAAATTCTTCAAATTTTCTTTGCATAAAAACCTAGGTTTATGATGAATATTTCAAAAAAAGAATTATTGAAATCGGTCCAGGCGTTCTTAACTGATTTCATTACCAACGAACGACATTTGATTTTTATTTATAAAGATATAGCATTTTTAAAGAAATTCAACAAAATATGTAGCATATTTTCACGGGGAGCCATTCGGTAATTTTTGTACAAAAGATTAAAATTGAAAAAAGTGTGTCTAAAAGTTTCTTTCCATAAAATTCATAAAATGGGTTGTGACGAACATTTCAAAAAAGAATTATTCAAATTGGTCCAGCCGTTCTCAACTGATGCAATTACCAAAGAACGACGTTTGATTTTTATTTATATAGATATAGCATTTTTAAAGAAATAGGGTATAGGGGAAGCACTGAAGTAGCCAGGGGGGCCGAGGAGGGGCCGCCCCCTCAAGTGATTTTTGTTCCCTTAGGATTTTAGCTTATGTTACACATTTTTTAATTTTCGAGTAAAATTTTAAACTGTTTTAAATTCTTCAAGAAATATGTAAAGTAATTTGGAGGAAGTATTACAGAGATTTTCATAATTGTGTAGCCATTTTCGGACGTATGAACTCACCAACAAAATATGGATTTTATCATTGATCACAAATGTTACGGAGGAGTTAACTGAAGAAATGGACCGGACCGGCTTGCCCACGAAAAACATAATACCGCTCTAAATACAAAGAATACCGACCTTAAACTGCATTAAACAACTATTTTGAACGTTTGTTGGGATGTACCCATTTTCGATGTACCTGTTCAAGAAAAATCGCAGATACCACTGTAGCTAAAATTCTTGAATTTTGGGGGGAATACCAGAAGGAGTAGACCGAAAATCACCATCTACGAACTTTATATAAGGCTTGCAGAAATATTGCTATAAACAATGTTTGGACCCACGCAGTATCCGGTTCGAAAGTTGTCGTCCGCACCAGCCACTACACATGATGGCCGTAGGTGTTCCTTACAGCTTACGGGCTATTTTCTGTGGAAGTATGGGCACGTCCCTGAAAAAACTTGTATTGTATTAAAAGGGGCCCAAGGCAAAAAAGCAAACCGTTTCCAGAGAGGTGTTTTTATTTATTAATTTATTTATTTCACATTTTTACTTATAACTAAATGATTAGCGTAAAGGAAGAGAAGCCATGACTACTGAGGTCTTGAGCTTACACAGGTATATTTACTAATTATCCAGAGAGGTCTTAAACTGTACTTCTCTGAAAAATTTTCAAATACTTCCTGGAAGTTTATCGAAAGAGTGGATCGAATCGGTTGATCTGTTCGAGAATTATCGTGTTCTCCAGGCAGCCACCCAGGCGGACGAACACAGGTCGACTCCAAATTTTCTGAAACAGATTTCTTCCAAACACACTTTGGCACTAAAATCATTATTTCGATATATATATATATATATATTACTTTATAGGGTCTCCGGTGAATATTTCGATGTGTTACAAACGGAATGATAAATTTAATTATACACGCAGAAAAATATATGCTAGAAATATGTTTGGATCCAAACAAATATTTTTTTGGGACTGGTTGCAAACAAATGTATGTTTAGATCCAAACATACATATTTTGTTTGTGTCCAAACAAATATATGTTTACAACATTTTGTAACATATCTCAATTTTATTTGTTTGGGTGCCAACATATTTTTTATGTTAGAACATATTTTTTATGGGTGGAGAGAGGATTTTTGTCAAAGAGAGTAACAACAGGGCTCTCGCGTCTGAGGAATGCTGTTTTATAATAAAGAGCTGTGTGTATGTTGTACAATGGTGCACAAGAAGAGAATGCTATTTGGGTTTTTGTATGAGAAAGAGAGTTGTAGTCAACTTTTTCGTAAAGACGCGTGCATGGCTGATGTTGCAATAGGAGACGCAGAGGCTTAGCGGCCAAACACGTGTATGTTGTGCTTTGCTGTTGTTAACCAACGTAGCAAGAGAAGAGGAAAAGAAGAAATGATATTATGTTGTTCTTATTTCTTCAGTTTTCTTAATACCCTCTTTTAGTAAAGACGGTAAAGTGAGTGCATAAATCAGTGTTTTGTCTTTTCTTAAAGAATTGGTGCTTTCTAGTAACGAATTCAGAAACAACCTCTATGAATGATTCTTTAAGCTGAAATTCACAAAAACTTTTCTTATTGTTAACATTTTACCTTGCTCAGTCCATAAATAACAAACTGTTCAAAATTCTGAGAATTAAAAACTGTTTTTTTTTTTTGTATTTACGGACCTTAACAGGAAAAAAATGCAAAAATAATCGAATTTTGACCGTTCCTAGAAAGTTCATAAGTTATAGAAAGCTGTTTACTGAGAACTTAGGTACATTTTGTAGTAGACTATTTCCTTCTTTTGTAAAGGACTGATATCTAAAAATATTTTTTTTAAATTTTCAATCATTTCATCAGAGTTCCTGAGCTGTTCAGATATTAGGTGGTGTTTGTCAACTAATATGTTTTCAAAAACTTTTTTCATACCTCAAACTACACATTACTGCATGAATGTATGAATATATCGTCGCTATATTAAAATGTAATTAGCCCAAAAGCATTTACTTATTAACACTAATCCATCCTTTTAGGCTGAAAATTATGGATTTATTTACATGCACCAGAAGGAGTGTCCACAAACTTCAATTAAGGCAGTACTCTAGAGCACGTGTTGTTCCATGCTGGCCACTGCGATGCGTTGCAATGATTATTAATGGTCAAACACCCACAAAATTGGCAAATCCTTAGGGTTTTCGTAGAGATATAGCAGTGGACGACATTGTTTCTGACACTGGCTGTTTTGTGGTGGTGGTGAAAACAACAGCTGTCACAACACTAACACTACTCGGAGACTAGGAAACAAGCACCAAATGCTATAGCCTGTTACCAATGAATACTGATTTGGAGTGCAATAATCATAAAAGTCAACTGAACACGTGGCTCTGGCATCGGTGGCGGAAATGAAGTTGCTTTGACTCCTTTCGTTTTCATGAGGAACTGCTGGTTGATGGGGTGTTTTAATGAAGTCGGAAGCATCATTCTCTACCCTTCAGGATAATGGTATGATTTTCGGAATATTGAAAACGTACAAATGTTGCGTCAACATCCGTTGCCATTTAACGACATCCTTTTACATCCCAAGAACACGATTGTTGAAGCATCACATCATCTTTTGCGCATCATCGCATTTGTCCAAAAACTAAAATGTTCTACGAAATTCGAGTTTGTCTTCCATTTGATCTTCTACATGCCGGCACTTCTGCTGTTTATGAACTTTAGCGCGTGTGTGTGCACAGTGGAAAAGAAAAAAGTAACGCATTTGCTTACCGACAGAAGCAACCGACAGAATTGATGTGCCATTTAAGTGCCACGGTAATCTCTCGAGTGGGGATGAACACATGCAAAGCGTGTTGCTGCATATAAATTATGAGCATTTCCTAGGCAAATAGATGGAAACACGAAACGATAGAAAATTGAGTAATTCTTTTTAGCACTCACCCCAAAAGCCTAGACAGGCATAAAACCTGCAGCCAGTACAAGAAGGTCCTTGAAAGCATAATAAAAAAGGATCTTATAATACTGTTTTTTTCCAACTACGACAACTTGTTTGCCGTACTTTACCGTTGTCTGGTCTGCTCCACACATTTTATATTTTATGTCCGCAGGAGTGTGTCTCCGTAATCATACAGATAATGGGAACTCTTGCAGTGTAGGATTAGGGTTCCATTATAAGATTTTACATTCTTGCTATCGCTTGGAAATTGAATATTTTTATTTTAATTGATTCTCATATTTTGCGATAAGTAAATTATGACAAATACAATTCATATTTACATAGTATAGATGTTTGCTTATTAAGTACAGTATAATTATTTATTTTCACAAAAAAGAAAATTAAATTAGCTTCCGAAAACGGGAAAAATAGAGTAGTTACACAATTTTTTGTGTTTTAACTCTTTGGTTTTTTTGTGTAAGTCCGGTTCCCCGTCCGTCTGTGGTAATCACTCTAGCATCCACAAAAATTTAGATAGGACGCTGAAATTTTGGAAAGATTGGAAGATGGACGATATCGGTCCACGTTTTGGTATAGCCCCCATATAACGGCACCTCCCCATTTGAGATATTTTATCGCTGGGTTGAAGCCAACAAGTTTATTTATGTTCTCTTCCGATTTCTGGCTTAACCTCACAGTTTATAGACCTATGCACAAAGAACGACTCAAAGAATACCCCATAGGCATAATGATACTAGTGCATCTACCTAAAATTGATGCTGAAATTTTGAAGCCAGAATTTCAGGGTTTTTGAATTTCTTTTAAGAATCCGCAGCGCAACAAGATAATTTTCAAAATTCATAATATGCTCGTGATTTTACGTCGTTTGATGTATATCTCATGAGTTTGATTCGTAAATCTTCCTAAAACATTTTTTTGCGTGTTATTCAATTTCCTTTGAACCCCGCGTGAACTTGTTTTTTTACGCGATGCTTCTAGTGAGCCATTTCGCATTCGAATCCATCCACTAAAACGCATCGGCCTATTTTTTGAACTCTTCAACTTCGTTCGAGTTTTGTTCCTTAACCTCTATACCAAAAAAAGTAGTTGTGTTCGCAATTTTTATACCATCAGCCTTTAGGCTAAAGAGGGTATTTACACTTTGATACGACCAAAAATGTGCCTCATCGAAATAATGGTTTTAGACCCCAAGTATGTTTGTACGATATCCGTTTCAGACAATTTTGAGTAGATCTAGCAATGTCCGTCCGTCTGTCTGTCTGTCCGTCTGTCTGGCTGGTGCGCACGATAACTCTCGAACGGATCAATGCATTCGGTTCAAATTTTGGGTATCGAAATATTTTGTCCATATTCGATTTAAGTTCGAAGATGGGCCATATAGGTCCACTCCTTCAGGTACCTCCCCCACAAACGTTCAAAAATTGTCGCAATACTTGTGCACACGATAACTCTTGTAGGGAATAACCGATTTGGTCCATACTTTGCACATCGTGTAATTTCTAGCAAACTTAGATGAGGTTCCAATATGGACTCAATCGGTCCACTCCTTCGGGTACCTCCCACACAAAATTTCGGAAAAGTTCGGTTTAGGACCTGGTCTCGAATCTCTTTGATTTTTATTTACGCAAGTTGTATTCGCTGTCCTCTATACGACGCTGTAAGTTTCATTAGGGGCAAGTTCATACTTCCTGAGAAAATAGCCTGAAAGTTACAAAAAACCCTATGACACCGTGTGTAGTGGTTGCAGCGCAAGATAACTCTCGAACGGATCTGCCGATCCGGCCCAAAATTTGGCTTTCTTAATATTTTGACCAAACTTAGTTCAAGTTCAAAGATGGATTATATCGGTCCACTCCTTCCGGTACCTCCCACACAAAAGTTCGAAAATGTTCGGAAAATTTGTGCGAACGATAACTCTTGAAGGAAGTAACCGATTTGGTCCATACTTTGGCCATCGTAAAATGTGTACCAGACTTAAATAATGTTTTAATATAGACTCAATCTGCCCACTCCTACGGGTACCTCCCACACAAGATTTCGGAAAAGTTCAGTTTAGGGTCATCTCTCGAATCACTCTGATTTTTGTTTTAGCAACTTGTATTCACTGCCCTCCATACGGCGGTATAGAGTTTATCAAGGGCAAGTCCATACTTCCTGAGAAAATAGCCTGAAAGTGTCAAAAAACCCCCATTTCGGAAAAGTTCGGTTTAGGACCTGGTCTCGAATCTCTTTGATTTTTATTTACGCAAGTTGTATTCGCTGTCCTCTATACGACGCTGTATGTTTCATTAGGGGCAAGTTCATACTTCCTGAGAAAATAGCCTGAAAGTTACAAAAAACCCTATGACACCGTGTGTAGTGGTTGCAGCGCAAGATAACTCTCGAACGGATCTGCCGATCCGGCCCAAAATTTGGCTTTCTTAATATTTTGACCAAACTTAGTTCAAGTTCAAAGATGGATTATATCGGTCCACTCCTTCCGGTACCTCCCACACAAAAGTTCGAAAATGTTCGGAAAATTTGTGCGAACGATAACTCTTGAAGGAAGTAACCGATTTGGTCCATACTTTGGCCATCGTAAAATGTGTACCAGACTTAAATAATGTTTTAATATAGACTCAATCTGCCCACTCCTACGGGTACCTCCCACACAAGATTTCGGAAAGTTCAGTTTAGGGCCATCTCTCGAATCACTCTGATTTTTGTTTTAGCAACTTGTATTCACTGCCCTCCATACGGCGGTATAGAGTTTATCAAGGGCAAGTCCATACTTCCTGAGAAAATAGCCTGAAAGTGTCAAAAAACCCCCATGACACCGTGTGAGGTGGTTGGAGCGCAAGATAACTCTAGAAGGGATCTGCCGATTCGGTCCAAAATTTGGCCTTAGTAATATTTTGTCCAAACATAGTTTAAGTTTGAAGATGAGCCGTATCGGTCCAATCCTTCAGGTACCTCCCCCACAAAAGTTCAAAAATGTTCGGAAAAATTGTTCGTACGGTAACTCTTGAATGGAGTGGCCGAATTGGTCCATACTTTACACATCCTAATATATCTACCAGATATAGAACAGGTTCAAATATGGACTATATTTGTCCAATCCATCCGGTACCTCCCACACAAAATTTCGGATAAGTTCACTTTAAGGCCTGCTATCGAATCCCATTGATTTTTGTAGAAGCAACTTGCATTCGCTGCCTCAATTACGATGGTAAACGTTTTTTCAGGGGCAATCCATAATTCTTGAGCAAACATCCCGAAGGGTGTAAAAACCCCCATGGCACCATATGTAGTGGCTGAAGATCCACTTCCGTAATGGTCAATGTAGATCCATTCCTTTTAGTATCTCCTCCGCAAAACTTTTGATCTCTAATCCTAATGAACATTTTTGTCGGTCCAAATTCCCAACATTTTAAAAAACCCCTAAATACATACGTTTTTTGGGAAAAAATGGTTTTCTGTCGGCAAAGCCGACTTGTTTTTTATTTGTTTCAAATGGAATTGCAAAAGAAATTTGGTTCGTACCATACACCCTCGTTATCATAAATGCGCTGAGGTTATAAAAATATGAGAAATTCAGTTAAAGTTTTTTGTACGTTTTTTTTTTCACTCTTCAACCACGATAAATTAGCCACTTGTTAACCGATTTAAATGAATAAAAGCTTGTTCGAAAAGTGGTTAAACTGGAAGCAATTGTTAAAAGATAGAGAAAAAGAATGGCTTTCTCTTCTACCACAGGCTACCAGACAAATTCCTTCGGTTAAAAAAAATGGTAGAACTGATTTTTTAACATTTGTTTGACGATTATTTAGCAATGAAGAAAAAATAAACAAGAACAAAAGAAAAAAAAAACGAGCGGTGACAAAGCAAAATTTAAAGCAGTGAAATAAAAAAAGAAATTTGATTTTTTATGTTTCTTTTTGAAATTGTTACCAGATCTACAATTTTTCGTTCCTTTTCTTTTCTGGTGAAACTGGTTATGAGAGAGCAATTTTGACAGTTTTCTCTTTTACTACTTTTACCATTAAAAAAGTAAAGGAAGTATTTTCGTAGTAGACTGATAAGAAATGAAAATTTTTCAAACATATTGAAATTATCGATCAATAATCAACAGTTTTTTGTCCCAAGCATATTGTCTGTACAAACAATAAACGAGGAAAACTGGAAAATATTGTTGCAAATATATTTTTTTGCTTGATTTGAAAAATTAGAAAAAATTATTTGGGAGTTCAACTATTTCACTAAAATCCCATACAATAATTAATGTATTCTACTAAAACTTCATCAAGAAATATGGTTTACCATTACGAAAGCTTATTAGCTTACTGTGATAATTAAAATGCCTGTTATTCGCGAATTAGTTAAAATCAGTTGATGCGCATCCGAATCCGTACAGCGAATCAATCTCTTTCAATATCTATGCATATTTGCATAATGGAAAAAAACCTTAAAGTGGCTAAAAGTCGCGCAATGGGCATACGATTTTGATGCGCATCCGATTTCAGCAGCAACCATCAAAAATACATCAATATTTCAAATAGATTCGTCAAGAACCGCGTATCTATGTAATTTATGACACATCTTTTCGCAAATATTACAATCGCGTATAAAGGATTCCATTTATGTCAATATTTTTAAAGAAAATCGCGGTTTAGTACGCAAATTTGTCAAAATATATTTTTGCAGATTTTCCTATTTTCAAGGTATCTAAATCCACCGTTTTAGTGGATGGATTCGAATGCGAAGGACTTAATAGATGCGTCGCGTAAATAAATTGAATTCACGGGGGGTTCAAAGGAAATTGTATGACACTTGTAAATTTTACACTGCCATCAATATAGGGGTCACATGGGACATGTGCCGGATACAACCCAACCAAAAATGGTGAGCTGTGCCCATGGGAAACCCGGACTCGAATACGTTTGCGCCTTCATTATTCGGGGGGACACATCTGGCCCAAGAACCATGCCAATGCGACCAGCCCTGAAAAATTGGGGGTCAGCTAACATCATACCACCGTAGTGGTCCTTGATTGCCTCTGAAGCTGTTGCTGACGGAGTTATTATGTGTTGCAAGTCGGAGACCCTTGCAGACACTAACAGTCTCTCACTCCGACTGTAAAACGACTCCACGGTAATTGGACAATACTGGTCCTGCTCCACGTGGATCACAGAGAGTCGCATTGACTCCACCAGAGAGCAACATATGCGACTGTTACCCGCACAAGGGTCCAAAAGGGCTCGTACCGGGCAACGCCGGCCATCCAACACCAAGTTGAACACTAAGGTGGGCCCCAGTGTTACCATGGGCTGAATGCTGAAGGTGCGCACTGGGTCGAACCTTACAACGGACGGACTAGGTAGTGATTGTGGACGCGTAGAGACGGACAGACTAGAAGATGGACGCGTCTGTTGAATCTTCTTTGATTCCTCACGAGATGAGCAGGGGTGCAGAAGAGTGTGGTGCTTCTCGTTGCATTCTCGACACTTCTGCTCACTGGTGCACTCTCGAAAGGAGTGGGATGCGCAAAGGCAGTTGGAGCAGATGTGCCGAGAGACCAACGTCCGGACCTTTTTCTCCAAGGACATGCCACGGAATCTTCTGCACCTCCTTAATGGATGCGCCTTATGGCAGAGAGGACATCCGGTTGACTTTAAACCGCCACTTGAGCCAGAGTTTCTTGGTTTTGTACCCTGTGCTGCCCCTGGATGTTCACTAACAGGTATTACACCAGAACCCACGATCTCCTCTGAGGGAGGAACGGATTCGGTGCTCCCGGCCTGGAGCGGCTCTTCCAAAGTTTTTGATAAGGGCGCTGGTAGAATCTCCTGAATGGGAGTGTCAGCTTCCATAGCCTCAGTGGTAGGACCTGGTTCTGTTGAGGCCATCTCTACGGTGGGGTCAGACAAAACCTCCTGAGATGGGGCCATTGGGACGTCGACTTCTCTCTCCTCGTCAGACATGGGGGTGAGACCCTCATAATCGGGAAGAGTGGCGGCCATCTTGCTAATGTTTTCCATTCTGTGAAAAGATAGAGAGGCCGCGAAGTTAAGCGAGTTAAACAATTTTTTCGCGACCTAACTTCCACGATGTGGGAGGCAATTGTTCATGACGAATGACTACGATATCATCCGTTTGTATATCGCGCTGCGGATGCTGCCATTTGTAACGCTTTTGCAGACTCTGCAGGTACTCTTCTTTCCACCGTTGGCAGAATTGCTGAGTAAGCGCTTTTATCTTACGATACCGATTCACGATATGCAACGGAGCTTCGTCAATTAATGGTTCTACAGGGGCAAGAATTGGAGACCCTATTAGAAAATGACCCGGTGTTAGCGCTACAGCATTTTCGGGACTATCATTCATTGGGCACAAAGGCCGAGAATTCAAACACGCTTCAATTCGAGAGAGTATCGTTGATAACTCTTCGAAAGTATATTTTTGGTTGCTAGCGTGTCTTCTAAAGTGCAACTTAAAACTCTTAACCGCAGCTTCCCAGAGCCCACCCATATGTGGTGCTCCAGCTGGGATGAATTTCCATGAAAGCTCCTGATAACTATATTGTGAACACACCCTATCACGACCTTCATGAAGTACAGCCTTGAAGTCACGCTCTAATTCTCTAGACGCGCCAATGAAATTGGTACCATTGTCTGAGAATATTGTTTTTGGGCAACCACGGCGTGAAATAAACCTTTGAAATGCCTCTAAAAATGTTGTCGTTGACAAATCTGAGGTGGCTTCTAGATGTAGTGCTTTCGTAGAAAAGCACACAAATACACATACGTAGCCCTTAGTAATTCTACAACACCGACCTGTAAAAGACTTGATGTCGAAAGGACCAGCGAAATCTATGCCAGTAGTGGCAAATGGCCTTGTTATGACAGTTCTCTCCAGAGGTAGAGATGCCATAATTTGAGAACACGACCTTTTCTTTTCTAAAATGCAAGGTTTGCATCTTCTTATAACCTTATGAATCAACGACGTTGCTCGAGGTATCCAATATTGCATGCGTAACATACGTAAAACCAACTGAATTCCTCCGTGAAAGGATATATGATGGAAGTATTCCACCAAAAGAAGCGATAACCTGCAATTATATGGTAATATAATTGGATGTTTCTCAGTAAGAGGCAATGTTGGACATTGTGCTAACCGTCCATTTAGTCGAATAACTCCCCTATCATCTAACGTATGATTAAGGGGGAGCTTTTTGAACTCAACGGTCTTTTGTTTATTAAACAATAATACTCATCCGGAAAGTGAACTTTCTGAGCTACTATAGCAAGACGTAATCTTGCACTTTTTATTTCCATGGCCGTAGGATGTTTTCCATCGAAAGTATGTCGACCTTTATGCAAAGGATGAGTTTTATGGAAATAACGGTAAACCATTGCAACAGCGCGTAACGCTTTGTCTAGGTTTGAATAATCATCCAATATGTCTTTATGTTCCGAGAAGAACGAAACATGACACCTTACTGGGAGCATTTCAATGTCCGTATCAGGGACAGAAGTAGACTGGATATCCCACTGAGAAGAATCCTGACGAAGCCACTGTGGCCCATGCCAACAAATTTCTGACAATGACAACTCTGACGGTGAAAGTCCTCGGCCGCCAAAGTCAGCAGGATTGTCTTCAGATCGTACGTGATACCAATTACTTTGACCAACATTTTCATGTATCCTACATACCCTATTGGCAACGAAAGTGGACCATGTAGAAGGGGTTTTCTTTAACCATGAAAGGGCGATCGTAGAATCGGTCCAACAGTAAACTTTTTGGAAGGTTATATCAATTTCAGCTACTATCGATTTATACAGTTCTGAAGCTAAAACTGCACCACATAATTCTAGTCGAGGCAGAGAAATGGATTTGATCGGTGCTACTTTTGTTTTGCTAGAAAGCAAAAATGTAAAAATTTCACCATTGGAGGCAATGATACGGATGTACACCACCCCCGCGTATGCCTTTTCCGAGGCATCAGAAAATATATGAAGTTCGGCTTCACAATCAGGCACATATTTGACCCAACGAGGTATTTGAATCGAATTAACGCCCTGATAAGTTTCAACGAAGCTATGCCATTCATGTGCCGTCGTAGACGGAAGCGAATCGTCCCAAACAATTTTATCTAACCAAATACGCTGCATAATAATCTTGGCTACTACAATTACGGGGCTCAACCAACCTATGGGATCGAACAACTTAGCAATTGCAGACAAAACTTCCCTTTTGGTATAATTATCTTTGATGGCAAGGGGCTTGACATTAAAATAGAACATATCTAACTGAGCATTCCATCTCATACCCAGAGGCTTAGAGCTACTAGCTTCCACGAAGTTAAGAAGCTTAGAGTCTATCAAATGTTCAACGGGAAGGGTGTCTAGGATGGAGCGATCGTTAGATGTCCATTTTCTCAACTCAAAATTGGCGGAACCTAATGCACTAATAAGTTGGTCCCTAGACCTATGCGCAGTCTCCAAATCATGGTATCCCGTTAGGACATCGTCAACGTACATGCACTTACGTAAGATATGTGCCGCCAGCGGAAAATCGGATTCAGTATCATGAGCTAACTGTAACAAAGTCCGTATGGCTAAGTAAGGAGCACAGTTAACTCCGAAGGTTACAGTTTGTAACTCATAATCCTGTATAGGATTATTGGGAGAATCCCGAAACAGAATCCTTTGAAGAGAAGTATGAGCTGGGTCTACCCGTATCTGACGATACATTTGGGTAATGTCACAATTAAAAACATATTTATATAATCTCCATCTAATTATGAGGAGGACCAAGTCCAGTTGTAAAGTCGGACCGACGTGAAGAATGTCGTTGAGGCTTTTCACATTAGATGTTTTGTTAGATGCGTTAAAAACTACCCTTAATTTGGTTGTTTGTTTATCGGGGTTGATAACGGGGTGATGAGGCAGATAACAAACCGTAGAGTTTGTCGACGTTGTCGAAACTGGCCTCATATGATCTAACTCTAAATATTCACGAACCACTCCATCGTAAATTTCCTTAACTTCTGGTCTTCTAAGGAGTGATGCCTCATTACGAAGAAATTGTCGTAGACAATTCGTCCTAGAGTGTCCGAGATCAAGTTGGCCTATGAATTCTTGTTTAATGGGAAGTGATACGACGTATCTTCCATTAGAATCCCTATGAGTGGTTCGTTTGAAGTTATCCTCACAAAATTGATCGGAAGGAGACAATAATTTGCGCTTTGGGACTTCTTCTAGTTCCCAGAAACGAAGTAGAGTCTCGTTGAGCTTCTCTTCACGAGAATATTTCACATTTGTTGAAAAAGTTGTGACGTTACTAGAAGAAGCGATGTTATTGTTAGGGACTGGACCTGTAATAATCCAGCCGAAAACGCTTTTCTGTGCGACTACAGACCCTAGTATATTAGACTGTATCCCCTGAAGAAGTATTTTCGGATACAGATCTGCTGCTATTAACATGTCTACTGGACGACAGTCAAATAGATTTCTATCTGCCAAACGTAAATTTGGCATTCTAGATGCAAGTTCTCTGCTAATGGAGAAGGACGGAAGATTGCCTGAGATAGTGGGAACTACTAGTGCTGTCACTTCCATAAAGATCGTAGTATCTACAGGGGAACCTACACATAAGGAACATGATTTTCGTGACATTATCGAAACAGCCTGATTTACTCCTGATATTGTAGCTTGAGTTGAGGATGTGGCTATACCAAGACGCTGTTGTAATCTTTCGGTTATAAATGACGCTTCAGAAGCAGGGTCTATTAAAGCACGAGCTGGGTACGTAATACCCCGGTGAACAAGGTTCACCATAGCTGTACCCAATAGAACTGTTCTGTTTTGTGAAGTATGGAATACCTGCCTATTGCAACTCGAAATTTGACCTGATGACGTGGTAGCGATATTTGGGTTAGTTTGATTGGATTGGGAATTGGTTGGAACAAATTCTGATTGCAATGGGGGTTGCGACGTCGTCGTTCTATTATTAGAATTGTTATTTTGTACCGTATCATGATGGAGTAAAGTATGATGACGTTTGTTGCACCTTGAACAACTGTGGGAGCTAGTACAATTCCTGACGTCATGACCTCGAGAAAGACAATTAATGCAAAGCTTGTGTCGTTTTGCTAGTGAGAATCGGTCGGCCGAGGAGCGCTTTCTAAATTCTGGACATAATCTTAAATGATGGAATTGCCTGGGACACAGTATACAACACTTTTCACCAGAGGATTGTGAAGATTTGGATGGGGCCGCATTCGTAAAATGGGTCCTAACTTTCTTCTGCTCTGATAAGACAAGTAAGAGTTTGAATTCTTTCCGTTAGAAAGAGATCCAAATCTTTCCATGAAGACAACGCAGATTTATCTTTTATGCTTTGTTCCCACAGCGTAACTGTAATTTTGGGAAGCCGTTGCAGACAAAGAAAAATTAATATTGGGTCCCAATTTTCAGTAGCAACTTCATAAATTGCCATGGCAGAAATGCACCCATTTATACCTCGTTGTAGACCTTTCAAACCTGCGCTCGTTTCATAGTCAAGAACTGGAAGATCAAAAAGAACCTTGAGTTGGTTGTTAACCAGAATGCAAACATTATCATAGGTTTCTTTTAAAGATTTCCAGGCTAAACTAAAACTTTTATGAGTTAGAGGGAATTTTGGCACAATATCTCGCGCATCTCGTTTTCTTTAGCAGATGACACAATTTTTCAATATCGCTCAGGCGAGAATTATCAATATAAATAGCCGAAAAGAAGTCCCTGAATGTTGGCCAAGTAAGAATGTCACCATTAAAGACATCGATGTCACATGGCGGAAGATTAATACTATGCAAGCAACTATCAGCATTGGAAACAAAGGAACCTTCACCAAATATACCACTTTGACGCGAAACGTTCAGACCAGAAGCAATGTCTTCTTCTAGAGGCTGTGCTGCACGTAGAGTGCTTGCTTGATTAGATACCCTAGCTGGAGTTTGGTTCTTCGTTGAAGGACGAAATTTGTCTATTTTCCTATTTACAGCTGATAATATCCTAACATAGGACTTAAATGCAACATCATACTTGCTATTAAGGGACGTAAGTTCATTAGCCGAAGGCTGGTCACTTGACTGAATCTCATCAAGGCAGTTGTCAAAGAGATCTTTAACCTTATTCCAAAGTACCTTAGCTTCATCCCCATGAATTTCCAAAGAATACGTGTCAAGCTCTTCATCTGGAAGAGTTTCAAATTTCGCAACGAACTCTACCAGAGAATCAGTGGCTCTGATAAAGGATTGAAGAGAACTCAAAGGCATTTTGATGGGTTAATTGACTTTTAAAACCAGATCAAAGACTAAAACCACAAGTATGTAATAAATTTCCAACAAAAAATTGTTGAAAATTCAATAATTGACCAAAAACTGTTACTGAGACAAGTTGAAGTTGAAAAAATAAACTTCGATTAAACAGTAAAACCCAAAAATCAATGCGATTTTATCTCAAAACAAGAGGAATTAGAAAAAACTCTATTAAAAAACCAACAAAATATTTATTAAGCAGCAAAAACCCAATAAACTGCTCGGTAAATATGAAGTGGAAGAAACTTTTCCTTAAAATGTAGCGAAAACTACACCAATTTGAGAGAAAAGTAGAAAAAAATCAAAAATTCACTTTTTTCAGGGTGTGAAAAAGCAATAATTTTCGCTCAGTGTATGCGGAACATACAATCACTGATTGAAAATACCAAAAAATTTCCAAAAGTTCAAAACTTTTTCAAAAAACCGAAATTATTTTGAGAAAATTCAAAAAATTCACCAAAAAACACTAATTCAACAATGTAGTGTGCACGGACTGTAAGATGCACACGACCACAAAATGTTAACTGTACTAAATTTTTTCCCAAAATTTTAAAATTCAATAAAAAATCAAAATTCGAAATATATAAATTATAATTTACGTAATAAAAAATAATATACTATATATTCGTATTTATCGAGGACCGACTGTACAGTACGCCCCGAATTTCCAACAATTTTTTATCCGCGTACGTATTCGTAAAAATACCCGAAAATATTTTCCAAAAAAAAATTTAATTTATTTTCGACAAAAAATTATTACCAAAAATTTATCACGCCACTTGGGTAACCCTATTCGTGTGCATACAAAGGTTTGATGTGGGAACAGTGAGAAGACCATCCAACATTAACAACAACAACAGTACTGGCTAATGCAGTCAATGTGGTTATGTGGTTCACTGAGTGCCTGTATATTTTGTTTTTGTATTTTTCTAATTTCTTTTTATTCTTTAGCCTTTATTTTTTGTTGTAAAACACTATGTAGGCTTTTTGTATGTGGATAAAATAAAAAAATATTAATAACCACTGAACGATATTTAGGCACTTTTTCACTGTTCTCACTTGTTTTATTTTTATTTGTTTTGCAATATCTCTTAAGGAATATCACTTTGCATGCGACGAGTAGGTTTGACGGGAGAATAACAACAACAACAAGCCGCGTATTGTAAGACGACCGTAGGTTATGTCTTTTGTTTGCAATTATTTTTTCGAAAAAAGTAAACAAATAGAAACACTCGCGAATGCACTCTTAAATAGAGATACGTACCTTGATTTTTTAATGATTATTATGAGGGAAATGAGGGTGAATTAATGAGGTGATGGATGTGTTGTGGTTGGCTTGCTTCTATGGAAATAGAAGAGAAAAACCTTTATAATTGTCGTAAACAATTGTTTATCCGGTTCGCTCAGGACCAAATGTTTGCGTAGCAAATAAATATGAAAAAAGAAGAAATAAAAACACAATTTTTTGGCAGTAAATAATTCAAAATAATATTGGTTTTATTGAGGAATTTGGGTTATAATATTATCGTAGATAATATTTATTTTAATATGTATGTTAAGATATGGAGGTAGTTTTGAATATTCGTAGATATGCATAGGTACGAAAAGTACTAAATGGTACTAAATTTGGTGCAATTTGGATTTGGGTGAACGGATAGAGCTGGAATCATTGGATTTGGGATTAAGATTACCATTGGAGTGTAGACCTGGGATATGGAGGTAATTTTTGAAATTCGGAGGAGTAGTGTAGGTAATTTTAGAAGAGTATTAAATGGTACTAAATTTGGTACAATTTGGATTTGAGTGAACGGATGGACGTAGAGCTGGAATCCTGAGATCTGGAATTAAGATTACTGTTGGATTGTATGTTATAGGTCGTTTTGGAAATTCGGGTAAAGGGATGGAGCTAGAATTTTGAAATTTGGAATTAAGATTACTGTTGGAATTTAGGATTGAGGTAGTTTTGGAGATTTGTACTTATGCGTACTAAATGGTACAAAATTTTGTAAAATGTTAATAGAACTAGAATCCTGAAATTTGGAATTAAGATTAATGTTGGAGTTGAAATATGGAGTTAATTTTGGAAATTCGTACTTACAGTTGCGTTCAAAATAATAGGAGCGCCCATACAAAAAAAAATTGTCAAAAAATATGGTTAAACTTACCTATTTTGGTTTATTTTGAATAGCTTTAACATTGTTGACATCCCAACAGTTAATTCATCAGCAGAAATGTGGCAATCTGTTTTAAATTATTTACTGTTTACACCAACATTATAAATCGTGTTTAAAGTTGTTGTTCAAAAAAATAGGAGTGTGGAAGAAAAAGGATGATAAAAATAGCTTTAGTTGAGTTTAGGATCAAAATTGTGAATATTTTTGTTAACAGTTGTAAATCCAATAGATTTTATGAGATTTGATTGCTGTTTGAAAACAAAAGTCCTTTGAAGGTAGCCAAGAAACAGGCGATTGTCCTTGCAGAAATTGTTTCCATAAATTGAGCACTTATTGGGCAACTCAATGGATTTTGTAGACAAAAGCTTTAACGATTAGATTTGTTTGATGCTATGGATGTTATCTCTAACAATATATAATGATTGGTATCCCATAAATTTGTGTATTTTGATACTTGAGCCAAGTTTAAGGACAGTTTACATTAGCCCTTAAGGCAAGGATCGTCCAAAAAATCGTATCTATAAGGAATTTATTCCCCTAACCAAATAATATTTAAAAGTCCTTAGGATGCTAACCTTGTATATGCAATCAGTTTTGCTTCTATTCAAAAAATGTTTAAAACGTGAACGGTTGAAATGTACTTTGAACCATTTAGTGATACGCAGGCCGGGATTGCACTAAGGTTGGTATACGCCGTAATATATTTTTCAATATAAACTTACGTTTTTCACTCAAAAATACTTCATTTAGGTTATTTTCATTAGAAAACTTTTTATTATACGATGCTAAACCTAATAAAAATAGTCGTAGGCCAACTTCAAGAGTTTGTCTTTAAAGTTTCCTTTTCAACAAAGCGTATTGAAAAATGTCTCATATGTGCCAATCATCCAATTATTCAAAAATGAACCATATAATGAATTCTGCGTGCAGTTAAGATGCTAAGGACCTCAAAAAATCACTTGATTGAAATATTAATGCCTTATAGATACGCTTTTTTAACCGATGCTTACGTAAAGAGGTAACGGAAACCGGCTTAAACTTGGCTCAAGGATCAAAATACACAACTTTCCGGGATACCGATCATTATATATTGTTCGAGATAACAGTCAGAGCATCAAAAATTCTCTAATCACTAAAGTTCTGTCTACAAAATCCATTGAGTTACCCAATAAGTGCTCAATTTATGGAAAAAATCGCTGCAAGGACAATCACCTGTTTTTAGGCTACCTCCAAAAGAACTTTTGTTTTCCAACAGCCATCAAATTTCATAAAATCTATTGGATTCACTACTGTCAACTAAAATATAGACACTTTTGATCTTAAACTCAACTAAAAATATTTTTATTGTCCTTTTTCTTCCGCACTCCTATTTTTTTGAACAACAAATTTGAAGGCGATTTATAATGTTGGTGTAAACAGTAAATAATTTAAAACAGATTACCACATTTCTGCTGATGAATTAACTGTTGGGATGTCAACAATGTTAAACAAATTCATAATAAACCAAAATGGTTAAGTTTAACCATGTTTATTCGACCATTCCCTTGGTGTTAATGAGCACTCCTATTATTTTGAACACAGCTGTATGTGTACGGAAAGTACTAAAGTGTACTAAATTTGGTATTGTGGTAAGGAACAATGTGGAGTATGTGTAATATAATGAGTATTGGTTTTAAGTACAGAAGTGACTTTCTGAAATTTGGCACTAGGGTCACTGTTTGTGTGTAAGTTTGTGATATGGAGTCGGTTTTGGTAATACATTCTATAAGAGTACGTAAGATACCAAATGGTACTAAATTTTTGTATTAGGTGTATAGATAGAGTTAAAATTCTGAGTTTTTGTATTAGGGTTTTTTGGTATTGAATTTCAGAAATACGTACCATAAGTATACTAAAATTATTAAATGAGATGTGGATGTGGTTTTGGAAGTACCTGCTGTGAATATACGAAGAATACTAAATGCTACTTAATTTGGTATTCGGCGCAGGGGTATACCGAAATTTGGTGTTATGGGAAATTGTGTGTATAGTTGGTTTCGGAAATACTTTAGTACGTACAAAAGGTACTAAATATTGAAATGGGCCTAGGGATAGACTTAGAATTCTGTAGGTTGATACTGAGGTTAGTGTTGCTGTGAAAGAGCTTTGGGCATACGTTCCGTAGTTAAATGAAAGATACAAAAACTTGGTAAATGGTACTCCAAATACAAAAGGTGTACGGACAGTGTTTGAATTCTGAATTTTGGTATTAGGGGCAGTGTTGGTGTGTACGGTTGAGATGTGGAGGTGGTTTTGACTATGCGTACTATAAGAGTACGAAAGGTACTAAATTTATAATTGGAGATATAGAGGCGGTATTGGAAAATATAGTTATAAGCTTACGAAAAGTAATAAATGGAATAATGGAAAATGCGTACTATTGTGCAAAAAAGTAATAAGTAGTACTAAATTATTGAATGAAGGCAAGTGACTTTAACTGTAATAAGTTAACATGAAAATATGGTTCTTAAAATTAAACTACTCGAATGGCCTGTCCTACTAAGAAGATTTCAATTCAAATTTTTGAAAAATTTTTAAACTCATTTTTGCTTTCAAACAAACAAAAAAATCTACATAACAGGGGGCCTACTCTGTAACTTTTTAACAACTTTACTCATTGCTTATTTTACAATAATTGCTTTTGTTTGTTTTATTGTTGTTACAAAAAAAAAATAAATAAATTTAAACAATATCGAAAGTTGTTAAAAGTTACAGAATAGGCCTACTGGTAGCAATTCGAACGAATTTGAATTCGAATCGTCTAACAGAAACCGGTCAAAGGGTTGGGAAGGTTAGAAATCGAATATTGTTATTTGAATAAATTTTTCAAATTTCATTTTATTAATTCTGGAATAATTAAAACGGGGGTCTGATTGTAACCTCTTTTCTATAAATGACAACTTTTCACTAACGAAGTAGCGGGCACATGCTATTAAATAATAAATGAGAATTCCACATATATTCCTTAGTCCAATACCAAATTTATTGCACTTTAGCATTTTTCGACCACTAATTATATAATTCCAGTTTCTTTCCTACACCCAACGCCAAATTTAGTACCATCACCAACACTGACCCTAACAAAAAAATTCGAAATTCCAACTTATAATTAGACATCGGATTTTAGCATGTTTTTTATTTCTTATCCGATTGGACTCATGATTTTCCAAATTTAATTGACGTTTTAAATATGTCGTTTAACCCCCACTTATACAACATTTCGATTTACGACTTTCCTCACGAAATAAATGGGTCCAAGGGAATACTTTATGCAGACGATTCACTCCTTTATGCTCATGATGAATCTCCATCAGTTGCTCTGCAACATGCCTCGACGCATCTAAATCAAGTTAGCAATTTTTATTCGCAATGGGGAATAAAAATCAATGTTTCAAAAAGTAATGCCATATGCATTCGTAATGTTTCACGTAAATGCAAATATACAGTGGTACCAGAAAGTAAGAAACTAGATTTATCTTTGAATGGTAACAAAATTGATTTTAAAGAAAATTTCAAATACCTTGGCGTTAATTTTAACAAGTTGTTGAAGTTTAATAAACACGCTTTATATAATTTAGAAAGAGCCAATCGTATAAAAGGCGCCTTTGCAGTTCTTTTTAATAATAAATTTTTGTCTACACAAACTAAACTTTATCTATATAAAGTGAGTTTACGTCCCGTACTTTTGTATGCATTTACAATTTGGTTTTGTATATCACCAACCACAATGAAAAATTTGGAGATTTTTGAACGACACGTTCTCCGCAAGTGTTTAGGACGAAATTTTAGCGCATTGAATAAGCGATACTCTAATGAATATATTTATAGAGAAAGCAAAATTACACCTTTGTCACAGTATTCCCTAAATTTAATGAAACGTTTTGTTGAAAGACTTTCATATCATGACAACTGTTTAATCCAAAATATTCTAGAAAGCGAATCAGAAATTGGCTGGACAAACACGAACTATCTTTCTGCTATTGGTATTTTACAAGAACAAATCGATAGTCATAGTTACGATTTCTGTATATATTTTCTACTCCCGGTACGCATAGGGGATAACTTTTTTTTTTACTTTTATTATTTAGTTTCGTTTTTTTATCCTTAGTTTAAGTAAAATAAGTAGTTTTTAAGTTTTTTTATTACACATAGATACAACTCTATAAGTTTCTCTAAGTGCCGGGAGCAAGCATTGTACACTTAAAGAAGTTATTGTTTATAAAATTGTTAATGATCATCATTTAAATGTGTAAGCAAGCTGCAAAATCTTTTAGCCATGACATTAAAATAATACAATATAGTTTTAAGTATTCTCATCAATAATTGTTTTATATACTTTATTACTGAAAACAAAAAGTCTCAATAAATATAAATCTAAATCTAAAATCTATGTCGTTTAACGTCGTATTTTGTATTACTGTATTATTGAGACTCTCCAGATATTCCGCCACAGCAATAAATATGGACTAATAAGACTTAAATCAGTTTTCACAAGGTGAGAACATGTCAAGTAACCCAGCATTCCTATTACAACATAAGTTGCTTTCCTATACAAATTTAGGAAACGGAAAAATTTAAAAATTTCAAAAACTCAATCAGAAATGTCAAAACCACGTGTCCATATATGGTGATAGTTTCTACTCGACCAAAATTGTCTAGCAGAAAAACAAAGGAGCTAGAATTAGTCATCGCAATTTTTGTTCAGATAAAAGCGCAATTTTTCCTAGTTTTTGGAATAAGAGTACGTTTTTTAGCCCAAAATGGGAGAAAGTACTAGAGTACCATTTACGATTCCACGTTCTGGAATATAATTATAATTAGAAGTATACATTTTGAATATCCACATATTAGATTAGAATATATTTTATAGTGTTTAGTTCTTTTAATCAGTATGTACGGACATAAATTGGTAATTTTTGTTCTTTATGGTCAAAAAGCTTCTTTGGAAAAATGCTCTAACTGCCGCTTTAATATTGATGACATGGTTTTAGTTTAATTCACTAAAAATAAATAATTTTATAATATCGATCTATATGGGAAGAATTGGGAAATGTTCACTCATCGGCGAAAAGTAATGGATTATCGTTATGGCCATCCTCTAATAATAAGCAAAATCACGAACACCCAATGATTAGTGCAAAATGACATCAATTAGAAAACCCACACAATAGCGTGGCAGTGGTAAAATAAGTCAAAAACCTTGGAATTGTCTTTAACATGACAAAACCACTCACATATTTCTACTAGAAAAGCAGTATGAATGCTAAATAATAAAGTTCATTCATTCCTGCTACAGGAAAACAATTTTGATAACACAGTCGAAAAGTCATAACCCTTTTGTTTACATAATTAATAAATTTATACCTGCCCGTGTACTCAATAATTTGTAATAATTATTACAAATGCTTCGAGTTTTGACAGTCGTTTAATGGAGAAGTTGCTGAAAAAATTGTGTGGTAAAAATTATCGAGTACAAGCACCGACGTAGCCAGGGGGGCGGGCCCGGGCCCCCCCCCTAAATGATTTTCGATCCCATAGGATATTAGCTTATGGTACACATATTTTTAATTTTTGAATAAAATGTTTTAAATGTTTCAAGAAATATGTAAAGTATCTGGAGGAAGTATTACAGAGAATTATTTAAATACATTGGTATACTTATTGTCCAACATATTTGAAAGTATAAAGACTAATGAACACGTTAGGCTTTTTGAGCAATTTTCCGCATAGTTGTTGTTAAGTTTTAAGGTGTTGTTTAACCGTTTATTCGTAATTTTAGGCTGACTGCAAGTGTAACTGATTTCAGAACAAGATGTTTATTTGTATTTGTTGAACGTTTGTTGCATATTACGTCCAATAATTTGGCTTATAAACAACATCTAGAAAAAACATTCTTGGGATCTTTTGTTTGTTTAATTTTTGATAAGAGCAGTTCAACAATAAAAGATAAAATCGTTGCTTAATTTTGTGGTTTTAAATTTTTGTATATAGTTTCTAACACGTTTTTGTAATGAACTATTTTGAACATCATAACAATTACAAATTCTTTATTATGTTTGAAATTTGCAAAAAAAAAAAAAAAAAACTATATCAACCATTTTCTTATGATATAATTCTTTTTCACCGCAGTGTCGCCCGTTGAGATTATTTGAAACTGGTCTCTTGCTAAACATTAGTAAATGCCTATTGTACAAAAAGGATTTTCTGTCCTATTTTTCAGGGTGATTATGAATGTACACTCCTGTTGATATTCATAATTGGGCTGTTTATGTTTGGTTCGTGAGTTTTCTCACGGGGAGTTGATATTCATAATTGGGCTGTTTACGTTTGGTTCGACCTTTCGAATGACAATAAAATCAAGATTATTGAGGTTAAAGTTTATATTTTATTTATTGCATATTATTTCTAATATTTCAAAATTACATTGAATTGAATTGTATTTTGGGACGTACTTTCAATGGATACACATTTCTAGAAATGTTCCTTTTTCCTTCTTCGGCAAAGGACTTTGTGACGACAAACGAAATCAAACAAGTGAGCAAAGGCTATAGTCGGGACGGGGCTGACCATGTGATACCCTACACCACTACCCCTATGCATAAAGGTAGGGTCACATTAGGCAAATATTTGCCGAAAAATGACAAATATTTGTTTGCTTCAATCTGACCAGCAAATATTTTTCAAGGGCGAACAAGAAAACAGCTGATTTGGGGAAACAAAACCATTTGCCAGCAAATAAAAAAATTTCCAGTTTGCCCATAATGTGAACACTCTTGAGCAAATATTTTTCACTCTTTTGTGCAAATATTTATTTGGTCTTACAAAAGTTTTGTAAGAGCAAACAAGGGCAAATATCTGCTGAAACACATTGTTGTCACCTATTAAAAAAGGATATTATGAATATAAAAAAGTTAACATTACTTGTAAATATATAATACAAAGCGAATATTTAATGAATAAACAAATAAACAATTGAAAGGTGAGGGATTTATATATGTATGTAGGTGTGTGTGTATTCTCTGATACTGAATGATGCCCAAAATCAATTTTTCCGAATTCTCTGGACCAAATTTGATATCATTTTAGGTGCAGATTTGTTATGTATAGGAATAGGCGAGCTGTTTTATATAACGGAAAATAGAAGAGGCAAAACGCGAAATTTATTGTGAAATCTATCGTTGATGGATGTCTTGGAAGTAGAATACCGCTATAGAAAATATTTCTAAATTTAGTCAGTGGGACTGGAAAAATGCCATGAACATTGATTTCAATGCTTGCATTACAATTAAATAATTATTTTGGTTATTATTGCACTACTTCGTGGATTTATTTTTTAGTGTCTATTGTCTTCAAGAAGTCGACCAATTTTTACAAAAAAACTACATCTTTATCACGGTGCGCCTAAACCAAATTTAAATGGTAGGTGCTTACACCTGGGAAGTTTCGTGGATTCTGAAACGCGTTGCCGTTTAAAGTTCATATTTTTTGGGGTTTTTTAGGTGTTTTATTTTGCTTGGAAACAGCAAGTCCTATCGAAATGGGACTAAAGAAGGCGTTGAATGGAAATTCTCTTCAAGGATTTTGCTTGAAGTCTTATAGAAATTGGACTAGAGATAATCTTATAGCTGTGAATATTCTCTACAACTTCTGTAATTTTTTCCTAGATTGTAATATTTCTTGAGATATATAACCTTAAATTGTGACATTGCAGTCACATGCAGTTATAAGCAGTCGATGGAGTCAGTGCATTGTCCCAATTTGAACTTCTATATCTCAAACATTATAAACAATAGGAAAAAGTCATAATGGTCAATCGTGTATAGAATTTTCAATGCTACATTTTCACTTGCGGTTTCCAAGCCAAATCTTGAACGCCTATAAAGACCCGAAAAATGTGAACTTTGACCGCGACATATTTTAATATCGCTTAGGCGATTTTTTGTTTTTTGATTTTTCATTGAACATTGTAGTTTCAAAATCCGAAAAAACTTTCCATGTGTAAGCACTTTCCATTCCAAATTGATTCAGGCGCACCGTTTTATCTGTCAATTTTAATAAATTAACACAAAAATCCATTTTTGTTTTTGAAAACATTACATTGCAAACTAAAAATTAAAAGCTGTTAATAAAAATAATTTTCCAAAGCACAATGTCAATGTGCCATCATATACATATGTATGTATGTATGTACATACATTCGCAACAATACGCAAATAAACTCATTCCGACAAGGCACTCATTGCCAAACAGATTTTATTCTCATTCTCCACAACAAACAATAAACGAAACGCCATATTTTTTATTTCTCTCTTTCTATTTTTCTAGTCCAAATAAATTTATGTTTTTCGACAGTTTGCTCAAACAGTTTTTGGGTGAAAATACTTTTTCAAATGTGAACACATGGCAAATATGTTTGCCCGTTGCGTTATTTGTCACTGTTTGAGCAAACAAAATAGGCCAAATATTTGCCTCTAATGTGAACGCAAACAAAAATTTGCATGAAATTCACATTTGTTTGGGCAAATATGATGAAACAAATTTAGAGCAAATATTTGCCTAATGTGACCTTACCTTAAAGCGTTATGTGCGATTTTTCTTGAATGGTGCAACAGATTTGGGCCAAACTTAGGATTTAGTAATATTTTGTCCAAACTTAGTTTTAGCTCGAAAATGAACCACATTGGTGAAGAACTGAAATTACTGGTGGGCGCAATATCTTTTAAAAGGAATGACCCCCAAAATAATATCTACTTCCAAAATAAACAATGTTGGTCCGGTCCATTCCTTCAGGTACTTTCTTCGCAACACTTGTGATCAATGATAAAATCTATCTATGTTTTGTTGTCCGTCTGTCTGTCCATCTAAACCTTTTAATTACGCTACAGGTCGTAATTTTGATCGGATAGTCACGAAATTTTGGTTGCTTATGGTAGTCGGATTATATTCCCTAAAAGAAATATTTACCAGTGAAAAGCTTAAGGTAAGGTCACATTAGGCAAATATTTGCTCTAAATTTGTTTCATCATATTTGCCCAAACAAATGTGAATTTCATGCAAATTTTTGTTTGCGTTCACATTAGAGGCAAATATTTGGCCTATTTTGTTTGCTCAAACAGTGACAAATAACGCAACGGGCAAACATATTTGCCATGTGTTCACATTTGAAAAAGTATTTTCACCCAAAAACTGTTTGAGCAAACTGTCGAAAAACATAAATTTATTTGGACTAGAAAAATAGAAAGAGAGAAATAAAAAATATGGCGTTTCGTTTATTGTTTGTTGTGGAGAATGAGAATAAAATCTGTTTGGCAATGAGTGCCTTGTCGGAATGAGTTTATTTGCGTATTGTTGCGAATGTATGTACATACATACATACATATGTATATGATGGCACATTGACATTGTGCTTTGGAAAATTATTTTTATTAACAGCTTTTAATTTTTAGTTTGCAATGTAATGTTTTCAAACACAAAAATGGATTTTTGTGTTAATTTATTAAAATTGACAGATAAAACGGTGCGCCTGAATCAATTTGGAATGGAAAGTGCTTACACATGGAAAGTTTTTTCGGATTTTGAAACTACAATGTTCAATGAAAAATCAAAAAACAAAAAATCGCCTAAGCGATATTAAAATATGTCGCGGTCAAAGTTCACATTTTTCGGGTCTTTATAGGCGTTCAAGATTTGGCTTGGAAACCGCAAGTGAAAATGTAGCATTGAAAATTCTATACACGATTGACCATTATGACTTTTTCCTATTGTTTATAATGTTTGAGATATAGAAGTTCAAATTGGGACAATGCACTGACTCCATCGACTGCTTATAACTGCATGTGACTGCAATGTCACAATTTAAGGTTATATATCTCAAGAAATATTACAATCTAGGAAAAAATTACAGAAGTTGTAGAGAATATTCACAGCTATAAGATTATCTCTAGTCCAATTTCTATAAGACTTCAAGCAAAATCCTTGAAGAGAATTTCCATTCAACGCCTTCTTTAGTCCCATTTCGATAGGACTTGCTGTTTCCAAGCAAAATAAAACACCTAAAAAACCCCAAAAAATATGAACTTTAAACGGCAACGCGTTTCAGAATCCACGAAACTTCCCAGGTGTAAGCACCTACCATTTAAATTTGGTTTAGGCGCACCGTGATAAAGATGTAGTTTTTTTGTAAAAATTGGTCGACTTCTTGAAGACAATAGACACTAAAAAATAAATCCACGAAGTAGTGCAATAATAACCAAAATAATTATTTAATTGTAATGCAAGCATTGAAATCAATGTTCATGGCATTTTTCCAGTCCCACTGACTAAATTTAGAAATATTTTCTATAGCGGTATTCTACTTCCAAGACATCCATCAACGATAGATTTCACAATAAATTTCGCGTTTTGCCTCTTCTATTTTCCGTTATATAAAACAGCTCGCCTATTCCTATACATAACAAATCTGCACCTAAAATGATATCAAATTTGGTCCAGAGAATTCGGAAAAATTGATTTTGGGCATCATTCAGTATCAGAGAATACACACACACCTACATACATATATAAATCCCTCACCTTTCAATTGTTTATTTGTTTATTCATTAAATATTCGCTTTGTATTATATATTTACAAGTAATGTTAACTTTTTTATATTCATAATATCCTTTTTTAATAGGTGACAACAATGTGTTTCAGCAGATATTTGCCCTTGTTTGCTCTTACAAAACTTTTGTAACACCAAATAAATATTTGCACAAAAGAGTGAAAAATATTTGCTCAAGAGTGTTCACATTATGGGCAAACTGAAAATTTTTTTATTTGCTGGCAAATGGTTTTGTTTCCCCAAAATCAGCTGTTTTCTTGTTTGCCCTTGAAAAATATTTGCTGGTCAGATTGAAGCAAACAAATATTTGTCATTTTTCGGCAAATATTTGCCTAATGTGACCCTACCTTTAGCTAAAATTCTTGAAATTTGAGGGGAAATACCAGAAGGAGTAGACCGAAAATCACCATCTTCGAACTTCATATAAGGCTCGCAGAAATATGGCGCTAAACAAAGTTTAAACCAACGTAATATCCGGTGTGCGCACATGGTAGGTGCCGTAGGTGTTCTTTACAGCTTTCGAGCCATTTTCTCTGGAAGTATGGACTTGCCCCTGAAAAAACTTGTACTGTAGTAATAGCGGACCCGAGAACGCTTGTTGCAAAAAAGCAAAGCGTATATTTATTTCATGTTTTTACTTATAACTAAATTATTAGCATAATGGAAGTGAAACCATATTTACTAATTATCCAGAGAGGTCTTAAACTGCACTTTTCTGAAAATTTTAGAAATACTCTGTGGAAGGATATCGAAAGAGTGGATCGATATTGTCCATATTCGAAGTTGATCGAAATTTGGACAAAATATCACAAAGGCCAAATTTTGGACAGAATCGGTTGATCTGTTCGAGAATTATCGTGTTCTCCAGGCAGCCACCCAGATGGACGAACATATATAAGTGGACTCCAAATTTTCTGAAACACATTTCTTCCAAACACTCTTTGCCCTTAAAACCATTATTTCGATGAGGCACATTTTTACTAAATGCTAAGAGTATAAAAAATGTAGGTTGGGGAAAATTGTGTTTATGGATTTGTATACATGTATAGAACTTGGATTGGCGACAAAATTTCATTTTAAAAGAATTCAAGACTGGTTGCCAGAGTTTTCCTAGTTCCTGATCAAGTTATGAGAAGATCCACGATAGGAAACCAGAATTTCTACAAGAGAAGCCCGACGATTGTCCCGCGATTGGGTGCTAGAATTTCATCATGGATAGACTCACTATTGCTCAGCATTAGTTCTCTATCAAGAAAACCACTATCAGCCTTCAGAAATTCTTTGCGATAAGATCTACGATTGAACACCAAAATATACTTAGGGAAATAACTATAATTGGTTTCTTTATGACAATAGCAACGATTGAATTTCCGAAATTGACCATATTCTGACACGGTAGCGTAATAAAAGACAAAAAAGAAGACGCGTGTCTCGGCGTTTTTTCCTTTATTTATATAACTGCTAAATAGACCTGTAAATATAAAAAAATACTACTGGATAACGTCATGATATCCGCACGCATAAATCAATTCTCTACTAATCTCATTTTCCTTCCACAAATTACTCATTGGAGTGGAAAATTAAAGCCGTGATTTTGAACTTTTGTGAAGTAGGAGACAAAGGAAAGGTCCTCAATATTCCATGTAAACAAAAAAGTTAAATCTTAAGATATTTCTAAGGGTTTCCGATTGTATACTCCTTATTTTGATCTTACCGAAGTGATATCACTGAATTACATAACATTCACTGTAGTTGTGAGTTATTTGATAAATGATACACCCAAAAATATATGCGATGATTAATATATCTATTGTTTTGAACATATATTAACTCTGATATATTGTCAAAAAGACAAGGGACATTGGCCAAGAAGACTTACGTCATTTTATTTAAAATATAGTAATGAACATCAGTAATATATGTCTAAAATAAGGTTTACGTCTTTGCTAAATAAGAAATTTTCGCTAACATGAACTTTCAAAATTTTGGTCAGGTGGGCCCCCCCCCCCCCCGAAATGAAATCCTGGCTACGTCCCTGAGTACAAGGACAAACCTTTTATGACACATTAGTCTTGTTGTATAGGATGTAAATTAATATATTAAAGTTGACAAATGTTCTCGCTATACACCTAAAAGGCAAAGATTTCAAGGAATTTTTAGACCGAATTCAGTCACACAATCCAAATTTCATCAAATTCTGTCGTATATAGCGTGTTTGGTGCAGCAAATACGTCAAATCGGCCGAAAATATATTTGGGAGCTATATCCGAATCTAAACCGATTTCGATATTATTTGGCACATTTATTTATAGACCTAATTGCGTCATAAATTCCAAATTTCATTAAAATTGGACAGATATAGCGTGTTTGGTGCATCAAATACCTCAAATCGGCCGAAAATATATATGGGAGCTATATCCAAATCTGAACCGATTTCGATATAATTTGGTACATTTATTTATAGACCTAATTCCGTAATAAATTCCAAATTTCATTAAAATTGGACAGATATATCGTGTTTAGTGCATCAAATACCTCAAATCGGACGAAAATATATATGGGAGCTATATCCAAATATGAACCGATTTTCACCAAAAGCAATAGCGTACTTCCGACGGCTAAAAACATGATCTTGCCCAAATTTCAGCCAAATCGGACAACAAATGCGACCTGTACGTTGCGAACGGAAATAATTTATTTTCTTTACTATTCGTTAATCCGGACAATTTGATAATTCGGACACCGCCGAAACCTGTGGTGTACGGATTATCGAGTTTATACTTTATTTATGAAAGCAATATCCAAATCTGAATCGATTTTTATCAAAATAAACAGGGATCGCCCTAGGGCAAAAAAAAAAACATCTTCTCCAATTGTTATGCGAATGGGTCAATAAATGTGACTTATACTTTCTTTTCAAAAATACATGGCCAGACGGACAAGTTTGAATCTATGCAGATCATCAAAAGGAATAATGGGTCTATTTCGTTTCCATTTGCATTTATGCCCAAAAAGGGAATATTTTTGTCGATTCGACTAGAATACGCCATAATTAAGCGAATCTAGTAGTTTTCAACCTTTTACAAATATTGATTTTAAGTGAATTTCACTTATTAAAGTTATTTTCCGTGCGGAAAATTCCTAGGGAAATATTCATGATTACCCTGTATATGTTTTTTATATCTTATATGTTTTTAATAAAATATGAAAGATTTTAAGTAAAATTCAATATTCTCTTAGTCTTAATGTCTACCTCATTTGTTTTTCCGTCAGAAAATTTTGGCCGAGCAGAAACTAAAAAACGTATGTGGATACGTTGATTTTGACATTTCTGATTGAGGTTTTGAACAAATTTGTATAGGAAAGCAACTTATGTTGAAGTATGAAAGCTGGGGCTGGATTCTTGTTCTATGAAAATTTGAAATGAAAAATATTTCCTTTATAATTTTTTTCATTTGACAGTTCTCTCCTTTACTGCTAAACCTAAATAACGACGGGACGTACACAAATATTTCACCAACCAATCAACCAAAACAACGCTCTCTGAGCGTCCGTATTACCCAAATACGTTGAGTCCCAAATCACATTTAAAACACAAAATCCGCGACCGAAACTTACTTAAATGTTTTCATTCGTAACACAAATAATTTTCCTTTGCAATGAATTGTATTTCATGTTTTGTTGGGCTTTTGTTTTTAAAATACAAAACACACACATACAAACAATAACGTTCTGTCAAAGTTAAACTTTTTCAACTTACAAAAAGTATACGCTCGACGTATTTCGGTATACCAAATATGAGAACTATAGTTCTCATAAGAATACATGTGTTCTACTTTTTTCACCACACACGCCCTGGGTATACGTCCGTATATAGGTATGGGCCTTATAAAATTTTCATTTCACATTTTCATAGAAACAGAATTGATTGAGCCCCTGGGTTATAGGACATTTTCTCACCTTATGAAAACTAATTTTGTTTATATCTATGTATTGGCCTGTTCCAGTACTGCAAGAATCTACTAATTGTTACTATTTTTTCGATAACATAAAGGAAAAAATGTTATCGTCGAAAAAAGTAGTAGCTTCTTGCAGGTTCTGGAACAGAGCATATATTTAAGACTTTTAGTCCAGATCATGGCACAATTACCCAGGTAGTGGTATCACACCAGCTGTTCGAGTATGAAAAGTCAATAGTCTTTATAAAAAAAATGATTTTTGTTGTAATTTCCCCAACAACATAAACAAAATTTTGACATAACATATTCAAAATTTTACGATACCACTACCTTGGTAATTGTGTCATGCTCCAGATGTATTGCTGTGGCGGAATAGCAATTAATAACATAATAATCTGCTAAGAAATCGATGTTTAACGACAATAAATTTAATTTAGAACACTTTTTGATGATTTTCCAAATTTAATTTGACGAATTTCGTCAAGAATATACTTGCATATTTTTTGAATATTTTGTGCATATGCAAAAAATGCAAAAAAATAAAAAAAGAGCGCGTCATTGCGTTCCGTTTTCTTAAAAATTTTGGTTTAATCAGAAATTTCGTATCTTTATTAATAAAAAATATGCAAAATCCGATGTCTACTTATAATAGGCATAAGTTTGAAAAATTATATCCCAATATCGATACTCATTTACAGCTCCATCTGTTCCCCCAAATTATAGTAGTATTTGGTACAAATCTCCCCTCTAAATGCCAAGTGCTATCCTAATACTGAATTTCACAATTTCAGCAATACACAATTTACAAAATTTTTCGTAGACATAAGTAATGAATTATTAAATCTTTATAAATAAAAATCAAATGTCGTTCGTTGGCAGTTGCAACAATTGAGAACGGCCGGACCAATTTGGATAATTCTTTTTTTTAAATGTTCGTCATAACCCAATATAGGTTTTTGTGGAAAGAATATCTAACCACGCCCACTTTTTGCAATTTTCAATTTAATTTTTTACAAAAACCTCTGAACCAATTTTCCTCAGGGACTGCAGAGGAATGGCCCCCGATGAAAATATGCTACACATTTTGCCGAATTTCGGAGGGGCGGAGTACTTCCCCTATACCCTATTTTTTAAGAATGCTATATTTATAATAATTACGAACGTGTACGTTTGAAAATTAATTTGCGAAACAATTGCTGTTGTGTCTCCGACCTTACCTACTTATTTGGGACCCAAAGACTTGATCACGACCACTTTTTAAAATATGTAATATCTACAAAACTACTGAGCCGATTTTCCTGAAATTTTCAGGGAATGTACAGGGATGGCCCCCGGTGAAAACTCGAATCATATTTTGTTGACTTACGAAGGTGATGGAGTATCTCCCTTATGCCACAAAAAGTTGACTTGAAAACTCAATAGGACGGGCCAGCAACGCGGACTCGGTTCTGCTAATAACTAAACAAATTAAAAAAAACGATATCATCTCATTCCTCAACTCCAACAGATACGCTGCCGCTCACTTGAATGGAACTCCCTACCAAATTTTTTTTCAACCTCAATTTTTTCCGATTTACACAAGATATGAAGTATTTAAGTTTTATTATAATTTGTTTCACGCGTTTGGAGTAAATTTAGTCATTCACATGTGTTCAAAATCGATTAAAATAAAATTTATTCAACAAAAGCAAAATACAGTCAAAAGTTAAAAAAAAATTAGCTCATTTGAATAGAACCCCCTTTTAAAACTTGGGTATTCAGAAAGATTGTATTAGAATATCGATGCATATTCACTCTATATTGAAAACGAAGTACTTTAAGTAGGGAGAAGCATTTTCGGATGTCTGGGGTAGAAATTTTATCACCATTTTATAGTCTTTTACACACTTCGAGTCATCAAAACTTATTTTTTCAAAAGAAATACGGATGTCTTGAAGGCGTCACCATATTCTATGGTGGTAAATATTCTCTAAAGTGTATAGCAATGGCTTATGCGTAAAACCTACGACTCTAGTAGACAGTACGCTTCCAAAAATTAAGTTGTTGAAGGAATAAGGCAAGCCTGGTAAGGCATTACACTTCATTATAAAAAGAATCCTTGCCAAAGGAGGATCTTAATCTGGATGGATATTCTTATATTGAATTTTACTAAAAGTACTAAAAAGCAAAAACTTAAAAAGTACTTTGTTTTCAATATGGAGTAAATATGCATCGATATTCTAATACAATCATGCTGAATACCCAAATTTTAAGGGGGGTTCTATTCAAATGAGCCTGTATTTATACACTACACCACCTTGTGGTAAGGGGTATTATGTATTTGTGCATTAGTTTGTAACATGCAAAAGGAAACGAGATATACTCAGAGTTCCTTTTAGGGATATACATAGAATCACATTCTGAGTCGATTGACGCATGTCCGTCTGTCTGTCCATGTATTCTTGTAAACAAAGTACAGGTCGCATTTATTGTCCGATGCGCATGAAAACTAAGGAAGATAGTTTTTTTGGCCAAAGGACGAACGCTATTTATTTTGGTAAAAATCGGTTCAGATTTGGATATAGCTCCCATATATATTTTACATATTCCCAGTGGTGTAGGGTATTATTTAGTCAGCCCCACCCGACTTTGATCCTTTCCTTACTGTTTTTTTTTTAACTTTTGACTGTATTTTGCTTTTGTTGCATAATTTTTATTTTAATCGATTTTGAACACAAGTGAATGACTAAATTTAAATCCAAACGCCTGAAACAAATTATAATAAAACTTCAAGTTTGAAAGAATTAGGTAGAGGGTTCTATTTAAATTAGCGGCAGTGTATATTAATACCAAATTTCAAGATTCCAGCTCTTTCCGTTTACCCAAGTCCAATATGTATCTCCTTTAAATTTAGTACTTTTCATACACAGAAGTACGAACTTCCAGAACTGCATCCCTGTCTCAATCCTACACTCCATCAGTAATCTTTATTTTAAATTTCAGGATTCTGACTCTATAAGTTCACCCAAATCCAACTTGTAGCAAATTTAGTACATTTCGTACACATAAGTACGAATTTCTAAAAATAACTCGATCCCTCACTCCAATAGTAATCTTCATTCCAAATTTCAGGATTCCGGCCCTATCCGTTTACCCAAATCGTACACATAAATACGAATTTCTAAACCTATCTCAATCTCATTCCTTCATTCCAATGGCTTTCTTCATTGCAAAATTTCTAGATTACAGCTCTTTCCGTTCAACCAAGTCTTAATTCCAAGTTTCAGGTTTTTAGCTCTGTCCGTTCACCCTAACCAAATTGTAATCCAATAGTAATCTCAATTCCAAATTTTAGGCTACCAGCTTTATTCGTTCACCAAATCCAAATTGTACCAATTTTAATATCATTTAGTACTTTTCGTACACATAAGTACGAACTTCCAAAACTACCTCCATATCTCAATCCTACACTCCAACAGCAGTCTTAATTCCAAATTTCAAGGTTTCAGCTTTATCCGTTCACCTAAATCCAAATTGTACCAAATTTAGTACTATTTCGCACTTTTCGTACACATAAGTAAGAATTTCCAAAACCATTTCCTTATATCCACCCCACTTTAAACCTTTATTCCCAAGCCAAATTTCCCATACCAAGTTCAAAATTTACAGCTGGTACTAAATTTAGTAACTTTTAGTACTTTTCGTAAACTTGTTGGTGGAATTTTCAAAAACTCTTCGGTACACCTTTCTAACTCTTCATCAGTGAATCTCATTCCAAATTTCAGAATTCTAGCTATTTCTGTTTGCCTAATAAAAGGGTACCCTATGTAGTACTTTTAGTACCTTTCTATTTCGAATATCCGAAAACCCAGACTTATCTCAACCCTGCACACCAATAGCAACCCACACTCAAAAATTCAATTTTCTATCTTCAGCCGTTTCGCCTGGCCGTTGATGAATCAGTCAGTCACTCACCTCACTGCACAGTGGTTCCGCCCGTGAACAAAAATCGAAAAATTGATGGCGACAAATTTTATTGCGATTGAAATAAATATTCTCTAAACATATTAATTTTTAACATCCAGCATTACATATTTTTGTAAATTTACAGCGGTTATATTTCAAGTTAAGTCGAAGATGTTGTGATTTGTATGTGAGGCCTTAAAAACAAAAAATACATCCACAAAGCATTCGTAGGATATGAGTAAAATTATAAAAAATTGGAGATGTAAATGTGCAATTTTCAAAATGAAACTTATAGGTGATGGCATTGACAATGTTTCACCAAAAAAAAAAAAAACAAATTCATAATTCGTTTTCTAACTTCATTAAAAATAATTTCTTTATAAATGACTTTTTCTGCTATTTTTAATATAATTACTATTATATCCTCTTATTCCACGCCTGTAAAATCGTCAAAATTCCGAAAATCATTGCTCACTCAGAACTCAAAATACAAAATTACAACCAAATCGGTTTGAAAATATGGGTTAAATCGTCAAAATTTCGAAAATCGGGAGGTACGTTTATATGGGGGCTATACCTAAACTTAGACCGATATTGACCATTTTTTGCATGGAGGTATTTGGCTAAAATGGTCAAAATACCGAAAATCTGAGGGTTCATTTATATGGGGGCTATACCTAAGGTGGACCTATATTGAATATTTTTTGCAAGGAGGTAGTTTATTTACTCAGAACTTAAAATGCAAAATAAGATCCAAATCGGTTGGTAAATTTGGCCAAAATCGTCAAAATACCAAAAATCGGTCGATACCTTTCTATGGGAGCTATACCCAAATATGGACCTACATCTACTAAAAATTGTATTCTATCCTTCTGGCTGTTTAAAAACCTACGTTTAAAATTTGGAGGCGGTAGCTCGATTAGAACTATTTTTTGCACTCTTTTCCATACACTGCTCTTTTACATATGGGGATTTCTGAGTGAAATCGGACACTTTTTCAAAATTAGGTTTTTGATTTCCTTTATTGTTTGCTGTGATGATGCCGCTCACCAGCAAAACATTTCAGTATATTTTCAGATTTTTTACCAACGGCTTCAGAGATATCGCGTCTTGAAAAAGTCGAATTCTGTGAAAACTATATGCAAAGAAATACTCATAACTTCTATAACTTTGGACCAATTTGAAAAAATCTTTTTTATGATTTGTTGTTTTATTTGCTATTTAATTAAAAAAATTTAAGAGTGATTCACCCTTCGATTTTCTTGAATTTTTTAAAATTAAACTTCGATCAATTACAAAAATGTTAAGGACTACTATTTTTTCATAATCTTTTAAAATTTGTCAATACAATTTTTCCTGGTATAAACTGTTGAAACATTTGTTATGTAAATTTTTAAAATTTGTTTTGTTGTTTTTTTTTTAAGGAATTTATCTTAAACATCTTAAAAACCTCTTGATTTTTACGATTTTATGAATGGGTTAGCAATTAGTGTACCAGCATTTGTGGGTATTACTGAATTAAGCTTTTTTGACTCCGTGATAGGATTAGCCGTCGCATATTTCAAATTCAAATCCAATTTCGTATTTAAATAATTATCTTGTGAAAAATATCACTTTAATATTTGGTAGATTATTCGGTTCTCATAAAGCTGTAGTTATTTGATCATCAGTATAGTTAGTTTATTGTCCGGCAGGTACAATAAGTGCTAATCCAATTTCAAAATAGAAAAATTAAGAATTTTTTAAGATGTTTAATATAAATTCCTAAATAAAACAACAAAACAAAAAATTGATTTTTTATTCTTTTTGTAAAATAACAAATGTTTCACACTGGTATAAAGGAAAAGTTGCATTGACAAATTTTAGAAATTGATTTTAAATATTAAATCGCGAAATTTTCCAAACCCACTGTGCAAATTATTTCTAATTTTTATTAAATTGCTGATAAAACAACAAAACATACAAAAACCAATATTAAAGAAGTTATGAGTATTTCTTTACATATAGTTTTTGTAGAATTCGACTTTTTCAAGGCGCGATATCTCTGGAGCCGTTGGGCAAAAAAAATCTGAAAGTATACTGAAATGGTTTGCTGATGAGCAGCATTACCACAGCAAAAAAGGAAATCATTTTGAAAAAGTGTCGGACTTCACCCTGAACTCCCCATATATATTTGTGATATCGGTCCACTTTTAATCACAGCCTCCATACAAGGTTACCATCCGTTTTTCGGCACTTTAAAAGATTTAATCAACTTTTTCTGCAGAATTACCTGTAATAATGTATTTTTGGTTCTCAGCGCGTGGAAAATCTCCAAGTTATCCCGTGGTCCAGCATTAGTGTGTCTCAAATTGGAAAAAATATTTATTAAAGTGAATAAACCTAAAACTTTTTCTTTCTCTTTCACGAGTTTTCAGTGCGGCTACGAGTTACCATTATAATATAAATTTTGAAAAATCAATATAAATTGCAACTAACACAAAAAGATTGTATTGAACATACATATAAGAAAGGATAATAAAATTACTTAAAAATATTCCAAGAAAAATAAATTCAGCACCTAAAAACCATGTTAAATTTTGGTCATTTGGTGCTAGTTGTCACTCTTGCAGATGCTTGGAATTTAACTAAAGCTTTACATAAATCCACACATTTATATAACATATTTTCATTTTGACCAATATTATAACTAAAATGAGAGGAATTGTTATAAGTAGGAAAACGAACTTTAGAGAATTTACTAAATCATTCAACTAAACCCAATCCATATGGAATCACTTTTAGTGTTTTGTGATTCAGCGAAAAAAAAACACTACAAATATAATATTTTGATATTGTTGATTTTTTTCTAACAGTAAACACATGCAGCTAACTTTTTCTCTCTCACATGAAAAAAATTATAAAGGAAATATTTTTCATTTCAAATTTTCATAGAACAAGAATCCAGTCCCAGATCTAGAAGCAAGATAAAAGTGTATAAAAAAGAATTGAGCAAAAAGTGAACAAATTAGTTCTCGCAAGTGGCAAGTGAAAATTAAAAATATTTCTATATATTTTTTAAACAAAACATTATAGTTCGGTCAAAATAGACATGCGTATAAGGGGGAAATAGCAAAAATTCCCACAAAGCTGAATTTTGGTGGAGAGCTAGGGTTGGCCATTAGAAGCAACGTCCTAAAAGTCCCCATCGATCCCACGTGTGCAAAACAAGTTATTCGGGGTCAAAGGTCATTTTTGGAGGCATTATTCAGTCTTTTTTATTTTTTCTCAAAAACGGTAATACTTAGCAAAAGCCCGCTAAAGTAATAGTTGTAGATTCAATAATTGTCTACAAGATTGGTCTTTATGATTCTTAAAAAAGACTTACCATTTTCGAGATATCTCGATCTAAAGTAAGTACATTATGAGTCGAACCGGTTAAAGTAACGACACTATGTGTTAGATACTTCCGTAGCTTTCAAACGCTATCCACTTTGCAGTAATCGGTTCAGTAGAACCGGGTCTAACCCGGTTTTTAAATTTGGCTTTTCGGGTCTAATAACCGGCGAACCGGAACCGCAACCGTTGAAAATTATACATTTCCGTAATCAGCGCAACAAACCCTACCTTCGGACAAAACTTGAAAAAAATCGGAGAGTTTTCGTTGGGGTCGTTCCCGTTGGAATTTCGATTATACATGTGGGTTAAATAGCTATTTTTGCATAAAATGACTCTAACATTGAATAACTCTACTAAACACACTCCGATTTTGTTGGAATTTTTTTAGAAGATAGCTATAATTTCGCTCTTCAAGAAAATATATATTTTTTGGGGGACAGACCCTATTACTTCGCTTATTTTAGCCGGTTCGTGCATATGTGCATATTTCCCTTATAAGTGCATAAAAATCATGTGTTTTTTAGAACAGCTATATCTCAAGAATGGTTCCTTCTAAGAAAAAAATTATAAGGGTCACTTTTTGATTAGATCAACCGTTTTCAAAAAATAAATCCGAAAACCCAACAAGTAAGAAAAGCGTTAAGTTCGGTCGGGCCGAAAGTTTTATACGCCTAAAGAAGACTAAATACCAAATTTCAGCCATCTCGGTGTGATAATGAGGCTAAAACGTTCAAAATATCGAAAATCGGGAGATATTGTATTATTGGGGCTATATCAACACGTAGACCTATATAAACATTTTATGGTAGAAATGTTTCTTAGCCTCTGAAACACAAAATGGGTCTAATACATTCAAAATATATTAAAATGACGCGTACTTTTTAAGGGGCCTTATGTGGGGCCTATACCAAAACGTGGACCTATATAACCCAACTTTGATAGGAATGTTTTCTGGCCCCTGAAGACACAAAATACCAAATTACAACCAATTCTGTGGTCAAATGGGTCTAATACATTCAAAATATATTAAAATGACGCGTACTTTATATGGGGCCTTATATGGGGGCTATACCAAAACGTGGACCTATATAACCCAACTTTGGTAGGAATATTTCTTGGCCTCTGGAGATACAAAGTATCAAATTACAACCAATTCGGTGGTAAAATGGGCGAAATATCTTAAAAATTCCTTAAAACGACGACGCGTCACGCGTCATTTTGTATGGGGGCTATACGAAAGCGTGGACCTACATAGCCCGCTTTCAATACCAAAAGTCCTACGTAAATATAACATACTTTCCCAAAATTTCATCAACCTACGTCAATCCGTTCGGACGCTAGAGTGATTTCCATAGACGGACAGACGGACGGACATGGCTATATCGATGTAAAATTGCACGCTGATCAAGAATATATATACTTTGTGGGGTCTACAATGATTATTTCCAGTAGTTACAAACGTAGTGATATACTTAATATACCCCCATCCTATGGTGGAGGGTATAAAAACCAAGGCTTCGGAGTCGAGCCATTTTTGGGCAGACTCCGACTCCAGTCCAATTTTTTTCTCGACTCCGACTCCGACTCCAACTCCGGAGTCGACTCCGAAAATAGATAAAATAAAATTCACAAATTACAGTCATATCAGTTTGAACTTTCAAGATATATTACATTGGGAGGATACCAAAACATAGTTGTTCGTTTTTTTTTTCTCGTTGACAATACAGAATACAAAGTAACAAGCACTTCAGTATACTTCACACTTCAGAACATGGAGCAAACCCCTTCAAAGTAACTGCAATCGGACGGTATCGTTACAAGGTTTCTCTACCTAAGCACCAACATACGAGTATATTTACAATTTTTTCGAATTTGACTTATGTACCCAATGAGACTCGAAATATCAAATTACCACAATTACCTTCCGGTAACACGCTTTGTAATTTTTTGAGTTATGGAAAATTAACGATATTTTAACACCGCATCGTGATAGAAGACCAAAATAGACTATGTATGTTAAATTTCGTGGTTAAGGTTAGGTTACTTGAAGTTCACATTTTTTAGAGTTTTTATGTTTTCAGGATTTTGCTTGAAAACGGTAAGTCCTATCGAAATAGGGCTGAAGAAAATATTGTTTCTGGAGGATTGACCTTTACAATTTCGTAGGTTTTACCATTTTTGAGATATAGAAGTTTAGGTCACATTTTTAGGTTTTCACCATTTTGCTTGGGAACGGCAAGTCTTATCGAAATGGGACTGGAGAAAATCATATAGCTGTGGAAATTCTCTACAATACTGACTTTTACAATAATTTCCTAGGTTCTACTATTTTTGAGATATATAAGTTTAAGTTGGTAAATTGTAGTCATGACATAGTTTTATAAAGAGGCGGTACAGTCAGTGCAGAGAAAATTTTCACTGCTACAACATTTTCTTTACATCATTTCCATAGGACTTGCGGTTTTCAAGCAAAATCGTGAAAATTTAAAAAACCTCTATAGGTGTGAAGTTTGACCGCGATTTCTTTAAAAAGCCCTCCGGCTATTGCAGTTTCAGAATCCGCGAAACTTCTCAGGTGTAAGCTCCTTCCATTTAAATATGGTTAAGGTGCACCGTGGTAAGTCTTTCGTATGATTTCCCTTAAAGTACTACAAGGTCTTTCATAGAAGTCCAACTGCTTCTTTTACAGCAGACATATGTAAATGACTTCTAATAAAAAAACAAGAGAAGACCAGTGAGTCTTCCTTAAAATGACCTGTAAATCTTCTAAAAGATCTTACCCAAGTATATTTGGAGCATGCAAACATTATTCCAATCAATTGTCCCAAAAATGCTTCCGATATGCATTTTGTAGTAAAAATAGAGATTAAGAGTTTTTTTAACTATGATCATTTAAATAAATTAAATTGATTTGACAAATTTCGATAAATGTAGAACAGATTGTTGCCCGGAGTCGGAGTCGAGCTTTTTTTCACGACTCCGGCTCCGACTCCGACTCCAGCAAAATTTGCTAGGTTCCGACTCCAGACTCCGACTCCAACTCCGACTCCGAAGCCCTGATAAAAACCCTCAAATTTTGACCTTTCACACCGAATAATTTTTTTTGCACACATGGGATCGATGGGGACTTTTAGGACGTTGCTTCTAATGGCAAACCCTAGCTCTCCACCAAAATTCAGTGGGAATTTTTGCTATTTCAATGTTTATTTTGACCGGACTAATTAATACATTATGGAAATAGACAAAAAAAGACTACAATATGTGAAATATATCTAATTAAAAAAATAGTTTTACCCCCAGTTTTTGTAACAATTTTTATTCTTCTCACACGAATTGTCAAATTTTGTAGATCGATTTACTCGCTTTAGCGAAAATGTAGAGCGCTGATTTTTAAATGAGGAATCTTTATTGAAATATGGAACGGGTATACGAAAAATTAGATGTGTATGTCATCTTGGGGCTGAGCTATGAATGCCTAAATTATTACGAATATAGACGAACGAACAAAAATAAGTTACAAAAACTGGGGGTTAGTTTTTAAAAAATTGGGTTCAAAAAAAGTGGTTCCATATGGAACCACCGCACCGCTCTATAAAACTGTCAAAACAATAATATTCCTATTTTTTCGGGTTTTATGTGTATAAAAAGGATTGTTTATATATTTTTTGGGCAATTATAAGGATTTTATTTAATTTTTATTTATTATGGTTTATTTTAAGTATGACACTATATGACAAGACTTTTTAGACTCTTTGAGTGACGAGGATTATAAAGAGTAAGAAATCGTAGACGGCCCAAAAAATTACAACTTTTTTTCTATTTGATCCAAAAACCTTATATGTATATGAAATTTTATGATCGAGTATTGTTAACCCGTGCCACAAGCGCGATCTTTTATTTTCTAGACGCAAACTTGCAGCAAGGAAGGTCACTTCTTATTTAAACAAAAACGATTTGAACAGAAAGATGTCAAAACTAAAATTGCATACGTCGTTCACGTACAAAGTGCCAAAAATGCGATGTGGCCTTATAAATTTATCCATGTTTCGAAAAATATCACATTTTCAGCCAACAAAACTGATAGAAAAACGTAAAATTCGTTTTTTCCTCGTTTGTACATAAACTATATTATTTCTTTATTTTATCAATAATACTCTTTGATTTACGCAAACAAAATAAACATAAATTTTATTTGAATCATTTTATAAGGAGTCCCTGCGGTGGTTCTTCGCAGGGATTGAGTTAAGTTAAGGTGTGAATAACAGTTCTTTGATTTAGAAACTCGTTTATAATATAACCATATTTTTCTCCAAATTAGTCACGTTTGTAACGATTTTTTTCGAAAACTTTGGAATGTTCAGAAGCGATTTCCATCTTTAAATTTTTAAAATGATAACGTGATTGTTATTTTGATCTATGTCGTTGGGTGTATCCACTGTGCACAGGTCCATGAAATTTTAGGTTAAGCCAGAAATCGGATAGAAACATAAAACAACTTTTTGACTTTAACAACAAAGATGCCATCACAGCTTTCACGTAAATTAATGGTCTATATTATGAGACTCCTTCTAAAGCACTACATTAGCCAACATCACCCGTTTTGGGCCAATTTTATATTTGGATTTCCTTCAACAAAATATTATTTCGATTTATAATATGACGATCCCCATTAAAACCAAAAGAACAACGTCTAAAACTAAGCCTTGGTTTAATTCCACGATTCAAACACATATAAGGGCGAGAGAATTGGCGTATTCTAGGTGGAAGAGGTTTAAAACCCCAGAGCTTCACGAGGAATATCGATCAGCAAGAACACTTGTTAATAATCATATTAAAGCAGCAAAAACCTCGTATTTCTCAAATAAATTTAACAGGGCAGCAGACTCTAAAGGCACTTGGAATATTATAAAGGACATAGGCATTGGAAAATCAAAAACTTTCACAGAATACCAGGGAGACATCGATGAACTCAATAAAGCTTTTTTAAGCATACCGACATTACCAGTAGACACATCTTTTTATGGCGTTAGTAATGAGTCTGCGCATAATTTTAATGTAGACCGTTGTTTTGAATTTCGTTGTGTCACGTGCGATGAGGTCTTTAAAAGTTTTAACCAAGTAAAATCGAATGCTATTGGGCTAGACGATATAGATCCAAAATTTATAAGATTAATACTTCCAGAACTTTTACCATATTTTACGTACCTCTTTAATTCTATCCTGACCACAAGTTCATATCCAACAGTATGGAAACACGCAAAAGTAATTCCTGTCCCTAAATCTAATCAGGATTTCCGACCTATTTCTATACTATGCTACATGTCAAAAGTCTTTGAGAAAATATTACATTCTCAAATGACAGAATATCTCCACCGGGAGTCCTTGCTTACTGATAGACAGGCAGGCTTTCGCCCTAACCACAGCTGTACTACGGCACTTGTAGAGGTGTCAGAATCGATACGAAAGGATGTTGACGATAGTAAGATTAGTTTTCTCGTACTGTTGGATCACTCTAAAGCCTTCGATTGTGTGGATCACCTACATCTTTGCATGAAACTAAGGCGTCTTTTAAATTTCACTTCAACAGCTTCAAACCTAATTATGTCCTACCTTAGCAACAGGATACAGTCAGTTTGTTCGGGAACTAAGAAATCAAAGCCGTTATTAGTACCCAAAGGCGTACCTCAGGGCTCAATCATCGGTCCTTTGCTTTTTTCAATATATGCTAACGATCTCCCCCAGCAATTAATATACAGTCAAATTACAATGTACGCTGACGATGTTCTAGTCCTGTTTAGCGGGCCCGTTAAGAATGTCGGTGACACCATTAACAAGCTTAATATTGATCTCTCTCGAGCCTCTAACTGGGCTAAAGCAAATGGCTTGTTGTTAAACCCCGGAAAAACAAAATGCTTAATGATACATAAAAACAAAAGGTTCAGTCTTCAAAATCTCCCCAATATCTACATAAACAATCAGAAAATTGATATTGTTTCTAAGGCAAAGAATCTCGGGGTAGTATCACTGAGTTGGTCAGATCACATAATTCTGTTACTGGCCAAACGTATGCTAAGATTTTATTCAATATTATTATAAACTAATTTACAAAAATACATACACTTTAAATTTTAAATCACTTTTATTTTTATTTGTGATAATTTTTAACATGGATACCTGATGTATATTTATAAATCTACACTGTAATCATAAGATTTTGTCTTGTTGTGTAGAAAAAAACAACCAAAATAAATAAATAAATAAATAAATAAATAAATAAATAAATAAATAAATAAATAAATAAATAAATAAATAAATAAATAAATAAATAAATAAATAAATAAATAAATAAATAAATAAATAAATAAATAAATAAATAAATAAATAAATAAATAAATAAATAAATAAATAAATAAATAAATAAATAAATAAATAAATAAATAAATAAATAAATAAATAAATAAATAAATAAATAAATAAATAAATAAATAAATAAATAAATAAATAAATAAATAAATAAAATATTTTTCCATCGTTTCTTTTGTCAAATTGTCGAACCTGCATTCCTGCAATTTTGTGTTGCGTGTTGTCAGACGATAAAAAGGTAAATTCGAAAAATTGTAAACATTAGTCCATGTTTTGGAAAGAACAACAATGACACCCCATATAAACTAGTATTTTAATGGGAGTATTATCAGTTAGGATATTCAACTCCTGCAAGGAACAAGATTAAGAGTTTATTATATTCATAAACGAAATGAAATATATTTCGATGGTATAAAAAGTTCGGCCCGGTCGAACTTAACGCCGTTCTTACTTGTCATTGAACAAGCCAATGTTAAACTGTTTTCAGATGACGTAAACAGAATATTTGAATATTTTTTACAAAAATTCTTAAAGATTGGATAAGTGGTGTATATGAGCGTATGGATATTTATTTTTTGAGTGTTTATGTGTCATTACCATTAAAAATATTTAGATATGTGTACTATTATAAAATTGTATATTTTCTCATATAAAGTCTTTAATACATATGTACATATACGAGTACATGAAATCTTTATACGAGCATTTTATCTGCATTTTCTATGGAAGCAACATTGTGCTGTTGCATAATTGTAGAAGAAAACCCCCTAATTGATTTTATATTGCTATACAGTTTTTTGTAATTTTTGCTATGTAACAAAGCATAAGGTGGCCAGTTCTGATTTTGGTGTGAATTTTACTGGACCACTCATATGGGCTATTTTACAAAGCGTTGGCATCGACTGACTATTTATTATACCATAACCCGAACTGCAAATTGGTGGCACTTATATGGGAATGTGCGGCAAAAATACATCCAGACAAGATACGGCAATGTCATTTGCATAAATAGGATCCAATGTCTTGAGAACACTACGAAAACTATTTCTATGTAATAGGGTAATACAAGTGCTAAGTTGGTTGAAAACTTCTCTGTGAGGATTGCTCAATCTAGGTGCACATTATGACGTAACCTTCCTACAGGCCTACATCCCGACTTATGGTATTCTGCAGTTTTCACTAATTTTTTAGCTACGTGCAAAAGTTGTAAAATAGTTTTTTTTTATCACACTAAAATGTGTAGATTGAAAGCTGTTCTAAACAGCTGTTAGGATAATTTATAAAGTTCATACAGTTTTAGATCAAATATCAACATTTTATTGAATATCAATAAGAAAAAGTAACAAAATTGCCTAGAAAATTTATAGTCGTAAAAAATCATACCTTCTTAAGCACTATTCTGGAATTTGTTAACGTCTACAAGTATTTACAAAGTAATTAAAAACAATTTAAACTTGACCATATTTTCTAATTACAACATATGACAATCTTAAGATTTTGCGATGTAGTGATGAAGCAATTTCACATTAACTTGGAGCAATAATAGTCCTTAGCTTTAGAAATACGCTATTTTTTAAATACATAGTTAGGATTGAAGTCCCAATGACCCCAAAGAAGATTCTGACTTACAACCACCATTTTTTCGCAGATTTATTTTTCAAAATAGCACACAGGAAGGGGCACCACACTCCGAAATTCATCAAAATATATTTTCTATTTCCACCACGACACTTTGACCATTGTCTGAAAATTTCATGAAAATCCATTCAGTAGTTTTTTAGATATAACATATTTAGTAAATGGGCGTAGTCGGGTCTTTAGGCTCCAAATAAGTACGTAAGGTCGGAAACACAACCATCATTGTATCGCAAATTAATTTTCAAAACAATATAGCCTCGCACTGAAATGGCTGAAATTTCGTATGTATTATTCGTTGGAGGTATACAGCTTCCATCTGAAATTCGTCGGTATATATCCCCGCCTTCACATAGCTCCCATAGAACAGTGCCTCACGATTTTCGGTATTTTGAAGATAGTGCCCTCAATATCCCATCGAAACTGCTGAAATTTAGTATTGCCCCTATAAAACGGTACCCCCGATTTTTGGTATTTTGAAAGTTTTAGTCATATATTCAACCGATATAACTGAAATTTGGTATTTAGTCTTCGCTAGAGGTACAACACATTTTTACAAGTACAAAACACCCCTTGCAAAAAATCAGACAGCATAGGTCCATGTTTCGGTATAGCCCTCGTTTAAGATTTTTTGAAGATCTTAGTCACATTTTTCTGCCGAATTGGTTGTAGAATTTTTGAATTTTGTGTTCCGAAAAGATAGAAAACTTACTCACAAAAAACAATTAAAATCTACCCAGCAAAAATTCGGATCCGGCAGTCATTATGTAAACCATTACAAAGTAATGTAAACAAAAATATGGTGGAACAGACCGACAACAAATCAGAGGGTTGTGTGTTCAACGCTCACCCTCGACCGGGTACTTTTTGTTAACAAACAACATAGAGCAGTTGGTGGTGCAGATGTTAACGTTTAAATAACTCTTAATGTTCGTGTGCGTGGCCTAGTATGTAGTGTGTTCGGCTACAAAGCAGAAATTCGTGTGTTCAAATCCACCAAAGAGCGAAATAAAATAACAATATGAAGTGGGTTGAAATGGAAAACAAATTCCACCTCAACTGTTCTAAAAATAGAACATATTTTTTATCTTTTATCTTATTTTTTAACTTCTAGTGGCCATAGAATAACTAGTTATTCAGTGCGACAGTCCTTGTTAAAATAGTGGGTTTTGTAAGTAGATACTGCTGCCAAAAATCCCTTACAAAACCCATTATTTTGGTAGGATTTTTTTCTGGGTAGGAAACGAGATTCCTGCCATTTAATACGAGGGCTGCACGAAAACTAGCTGTCCTAGGCAACACAGTGTGTTGCCAGGCCACATTTGAAAAATTTTTTGGACAGTTTGTCAGTTTTTAGTCTATACTGACTAAAAATGCAACCGCTCTGTTTATGTTAGTCACACACACGAGATTGTCTCTCCCTCTTTCGATTAACATCGTGTGCGTTAATTCATTGCTTTCTTGTTAGAAAACAAAGAAAACAAATGAGATTGTGTGTGTTCACACAGTAAGGGCTCGCGAGCCCCGTGGTGATGAACACTGAAAATGTAAATAATAACTTCCACATACTTAAAATTGGACTGGACCTGTATATGGGGCTATACCAGAATATGTACCTTTGTCCATGGATATCTGAAAATGTAGCTAAAACGTTAAAATACCTGTAATTAAACGGTGTCTGTTTACACCCGCTATGTCAAAACATGGAGCTGTGTCCAACAATTTTAATGGAGAATTTTTCTGACCACTAACCAAGCCCTAAATGCCAAATTACAGTTGAAATTTGGCTAAAAAGTCAAAATGTCTGAAATCGGGTGGAACCGTTATTTGGGGGGCTATACCAAACCGTATAGACAATTTTTGGTGCCGATGTTTATTGACCACTTCGAACCTTTAATGCCAATTTATAGCTAATTCGGTCTGAAAATGTAGCTACCGCTATATGAGGGCTATTACAGAATGTGGACCACAAATGCCCACAATTTTTGGTGGACAAGTTTTTTGATTACCGTGAATCATAAATGCCAAACTATAGCTAATTCTGGCCGAATTAACACGAACGAATTAACAATGCTAAAAATATTAAAAGGTGGGAAAACGGGTGCTACCGTTATATGGGGGCCCATTTTCCCAACGTTCCTATCTCAATTTTTGCGGATGCTAAAGTAATTACCACAGACGGACGGATGGACATGCATAAATCGACTCAAAATTTTACCTTGATGAAGAATATATAATTTATAGGGTCGCAAATGATTATTTCAATGCGTTACAAACAGAAAAAATAAACTTTATATAGCATCCATACTATGATGGAGGGTATACAAAAAGATAAAAATAATTTTTAGTCAACAAATGGTACTTTGGGAATTTTGATCTAATTAAGCAGTTTAAAGGCTACTTTGAAGAAGCAGTCGAAAGTCCTACGGCCCATTCTGTGTTAATGGTGAATATCACCATCGTATGAACCATAAGCTGCACGTACACCTACATAATTAAACTCAGCAAAAACTCTCATTACAAAATCCCTTACTAAGCCATTATTTTAACAGGTCATGCTAATGGGTTAGTAGTAAATATTTTTGCTGGGAAAATATCGAGTTACAAGAATTACTTTGCAAGATCATGTCATGCGAATGAATAGTAATATCCCACTAGAAAGACATATTAATAGGATAAATGTATAGTAGGAGAAGGACAAGACTTCCAGAAGTGTATCAAGCGATGAATGATATCAGAGCATTTAACACAAAATTGGAAAACAGAAGTAGAAGATCGTTGCGGTAAGAAATCAGTTCTCAGTTTGGTTTTTAAAACAAAAGCTCTGGACAAGGGGCCCTGTAAATATGGTTTCAATATCAAGCTTGCAATATCATAGATTAGCTATATATATATATATATATATATATATATGTATATCGCCAATCTCAATATGGTCACCTCATTGAGTACATATGTCCTGTGAATGCATTCCCATTGCATTTGTCGATACATTTTTGTTGTTGTCTAATATCAACAAAAAATTTTAATTGAATTTTCTGGAAATTTGTTTATAAAACAATAAATTTTTAGCCATGTCTACGAGTTTAAATATGTGTGCTATGCGCAAAAAATCGAATTGTCATTAATGGACTTAAAAAGTGTTCATTTTTGTCAATTAGAGTAAATATTTACTATACCAACACGCATGCAGAGAAAATTGCAAATATAACATTACATTAAGGCATTCTATGTGGAAACAAAAAGACATATGTATGGTATTGGGTATTTACGCATGTATTTAAAAAATGCAGTTACTGCGACAATAATAACAAAATTTAATTTACTCTTATTGGTATTCGTTAACTTCATAAAAATCTTTGTACAAACTACAATAAATGGCTCAGTGTGCTTGACTAAAATTTTATATTTGGAAACAAACCTACAACACTAAGTGGGTATAATCAGTTAGTTTTGGCCCAACAGTTTGTAACTTACCGAAGTAATGGAGCTAGTCCCTAAAACTTGTAATGACTGCATAGATCGTAATTGTAGTGATATCCAAGTTGCGCACAGTGAATTTTATTATGATTGAACAGTATTTAAGAGTTGAAATTGACTAAAGATTTTTTATGGATTTCGGGGAATTTTTACGGGAACCATGTTACTATTTTTTAAGCGGACCATACACTATCAAATTGGCTTGTCCAACCGATGAATTCCTTCTTTACTGGTGTGCTTGATAAGTGTGTAGCAAAGCATTCAATCAGACTTCAATCTGCAACCGAAATCTTCAAATTTTCCTCAAAAAAATGAATGAACTTAAAATTTGTTTATTTCTTCACAAACAAAATGTTCTGTTGCTTTTTGACAATTTTAAAAATAAACCATATTCATCTTATTGACTGGGTTTCATTTTGAAAATCAAAACTATTTTGGTTTTCCTCAATCCATAAAAAAACGGTATATCTTTGTGAAACTACTTGATTTCGAATGATACTCGTATAGATGTAAATTCACAAAGATACTCGTATATAAATTTCCGCATTTCGACTGAAAATGCCCACAATTAAAAAAGTATCGCCAAGCGTTTCATTTTCATATCTTGCCTTTCCTACCCGACCGAATATAGCAATTTAAATTCAATTCTAAAATAATAATATTTCAATGGATCTTTGGACTCACACATTGCGTAATAAACAAAGGTGTAAATGACAATTAATTGGCTTTTTTACTTTTTATAAATCAGAATTTATTAGGATCTACCCAGAATATTTCAAATTTACTAAATAGACTTCTAATCTGTACCATACAGTGCCGCATAAAAAAGATTTGAAGTATAGAACAAATCACATTATGTCTTGAGTAAAATCGAAGTCAATAGAGATTAAATTTTTAATCTTTCTATTAACTTCCTGTAAAATTGTCTGAACTATTTTTGAACGACCCTAGTATTCAAATATTGCAATGGCCAATATAGTTTTTATAAAACAATGTTGTTATTGGAAAAATGTTTATACCATGGGTTCACATATTTTTAATTTATGTTTTTACATATAGAGAATACAGCTGGCAAAAAATCGATGACAATATTAATAGTTTGATTTTTTTTTAATTCACTGTTAAACATAATTTGATAAATAGTATTGTCTATCGATATTATCGGAATCAAAACACCTAACCCAAAATCCATTCAAATGAATAGAAATTACGTAGTTATTATATTTTCTGCATGTGAGAAAGTAACTCTTAAAAAACTGTAGCTGTACTTTGTGAAAAATAAAAAATAAAATATTTTATTGTAAAACACAGAACAAAAATATCGTTGAATGAAATAGGAAAACTAAAGTATTTTTTTAAATACATATCTGGTATTCATTCACACTTGTTGTATCGGTAACAAAAATAACATTTGATACCTATATGGTTTATTAGCCACATTCTGACACCGCAGCGTGATTTGATGTGAAAAGGGGTCATTTTATCAGGCTCATATCTTCTATTATTATTTGATCTCGGAGGCGAAGTTGTAGCACTTCTCAAAAAGAACGAAAATATAACACAACAATCAACCACAATAATGTAGCAAAGATATCAGTACTTACACGCTCACTTAGCTGGCTCGTTACACAACATTTGTTCCATAAGCCGAACTAAGAAAAAATTTCCAACTCTCTCTGTTTGTTGCTTTGCTTTCTGAAATACCGCGCCTTTTCATCTCCACTTGTTTGCTCGATCGAAGCCTTGGCTGCCAATTCTGCGTGCACCGCCATGTTACCTATATTTATACGGCTTTTTAGCGGGCTCATCATCTCTCATTCTTATGATACGGCCTAGCCAACGCAATCGTTGCATCTCGATGGTTTTTCTATACTGATGTCGTTGTACAGCAGATACAGCTCGTGGTTCATACGACGCCGATATTCACAGTCAACGCTGATTGGTCCGTAGATCTTTCGAAGAATTTTTCTTTCAAACACACCAAGCACTGCGTTGCCTGCTTGCGCAAGTACCCAGGCTTCGGAACCATACATTTGCACGGGCAGTATCAGTATTTTGTAAAGCGTTTTTTTTTTGTTTGACGTGATGTGGCTTTGTTTTTAACCCTTCGAGTCTGACCAGAGCCATATAATTTCTTAGTAAACTTAATTAACATTTTCGTATAAAATGTTGTAGAATTGTGTTTAAAGGATCTTAATCTTAAATAAATAATCCTTATTTGTCAAAAAAACATGCCGAAAATCTATAAATTTAATTAATATTATCAAGTAGAAGTAAAAATTCGTACTTTTCCTGTATCTATGCTCAAAAACCATATTTTTATTTCATTTTGAAGCAATATATTTTGATTTGGTGTATTATTCAGAATGAATGGTGTCTAGTTTATAACTTTATAGCTTATTGCAGTGCAAAAACGATTATATCTAGCCGTAAATGAAGGCATATATCCTAAGGATTTTCTTCTAATTCATATGGAAAATCATATATTTGGGCCAACCCATACCACAAAAAGAGCAGAAAAGCTAAATAATGGGTTTTATTTGTCCAGTTAGGTGTACTGTTGTCTAAAATAAAAGTGTAACCATATTTGGAAGTCTTTTTTTAGGTTGTGGTACATTCACTGAATTCACACCCATCACCTAATTTTGCGATCCTTCTTATGTCCAATTTTTAAGACATGGCAGAATGAAATGCGAAACAGTTCATAAAAGGGTATTCATCTTGTCAAATAATTTAGGAAAAACCTAATTTTAGGAAAAATTTCCGAAATTTTTCAATAAAAAATGGGTGGGGTCTGGCCAGACTCATGTCTTACGAATGTGATATGTATGTCAAAAAATCCATGTATCTCCTTTTCTGTAAATCATTCATTGGAAAGGTAAGAAAATTTCATGAAGCTACCTAGAATTTCAGGTTCATAGCTTTATCGTAACCCAGAATAAAATGCAAAATAAAATGAATAAGGCGCAGACTCAGGTGTCCAACGAAGGGTTAAACTGCTTACTTAAGCCAAAGTAGCATCTGTTGGCCAATATAATTCTTTTTATACCCTCAGCCTTTAGGCTAAAGAGGGTATTTACACTTTGATACGACCAAAAATGTGCCTCATCGAAATAATGGTTTTAGACCCCAAGTATGTTTGTACGATATCCGTTTCAGACAATTTTGAGTAGATCTAGCAATGTCCGTCCGTCTGTCTGTCTGTCCGTCTGTCTGTCTGGCTGGCTGGTGCGCACGATAACTCTCGAACGGATGAATAGATTCGGTTCAAATTTTGGGTATCAAAATATTTTGTCCAGATTTGATTTAAGTTCTAAGATGGGCCATATAGGTCCACTCCTTCAGGTACCTCCCCCACAAATGTTCAAAAATTGTCGCAAAACTTGTGCGCACAATAACTCTCGAAGGGAGTAACCGAATTGAACCAAACTTTGCATACGGTAATACTACCTCTAGGCATACATCAAGTTCGAATATGGATTATATCGGTCCACTCCTTCAGGTACCTCCCACACAAAATTTGAAACAAGTGCAGTTTAGTGACACCTCACGAATCGTTATGAAATTTTTTGTAACAGGATGTTCGTGCGGCCCCCGTTACGTCATTGTACTTTTTTTCGAGGCCAAGTCCATAGTTCCCGAGATAATGGCGCATAACCTCAAAAAAAAACGCTGCACTATGTCGCGAGTTCAAATAAACGGTGGCCAAATATAAAAGGAGTTGGCGTTGGCAGATGCATTTTGGTGTAAATACTTATAGTTCACTGACAATGTCGAGAGCAAAAAATTGGGAAGGTCGGTCCACGTTTTGGGATAGTCCCCCTGCAACGGTACTTCTTAATGTTTCGGTATTTTGAATATTTTAGCTAAACTTATCAACCAAATTGGTTGAATTTCGAGATGTGGGATTTTCACTTTACAAAAATCTTTTCCGATAAAAATTATGGACATAGGTCCACGTTTTGATATAGACCCCATATAACGGTTCCTCCCGATTTTCGGAATTTTGAAGATTTTACATACGTTTCACGCCTAAATACGCCGAAATTTTGCATTCAGGGTTCCCAATGGACCAACTTTTCTGATAAAAGTTATGTACATAGGTCCACGATTTGATATAGCTCCAATAGAACGGTATCGCGCGATTTTCGGTATTTTCAAGGTTTTAGCCACATTAAACAACCAATGTAGCTGATATTTGGTATTTAGTCTTCGCCAGGTCTTGCGAAATATTTTTACAGAGAATTGATGGTATTGGTTCACGTTTTGATATAACCCCCGTGGAACGGTACCGCCCAAGATACCAAGGATTAACCGCACTAATCCACATTTTTGTCGGCAAGTTCAAATTCCCAAAAAGGGCCACACAATTTTGAAAAGACCTTAAATACATTCGATCTGTCCGGAGGTGAAAGTGTCGCTTCACATTGGCTGAGGGTATATATCTGTCGGCAAAGCCGACTGACACTTTTTTACTTGTTTTATATGTATGTATATCACAACTGATGTTATTTGTTGTGTTTATGGCGGTGCAGGGGTAGACGAAGTCTTTTACTACCTCAAAATTTTAGAAACCAACAACCACTGTTGGTCCGAGCTCAATGGACACACTGGCCGTCGACACCATCAACTTTGTCTTTTCGCCGTTTACCGCCAGACCCACTTTAGCTGATTCTCCTTCGACCTTCCCACTTCCTTTACTGATCGTCCCGTGAAGTCAATGTCATCAGCATAAACAAATAACATGTGGCTCTTGCTGTAGATTGTGCTATTTCTTTTGACATTTGCTTCTCGTATAACCTTTTCCAGCAGGGTGTTGAACATGTCACACGAAAGGCTGTCTCCTTGTCTGAAACCTCTTTTGGCATGGGTCAATTATTTCACGGGCCATAGGCTTTAGACGTTCGCATAATATCCCTGACACTATCTTGTAGGCAATAGGTAGAATACTTATGCCCCTATAGTTAGAGCATACAGTCTTGTATCCTTTCTTGTGGGCGGGGCACAGGATACTCATTCTTCCAGCCAGATGGTGCTAACTAGCTGATGCATCAGCGTGTCGCCTCCAGTTTTGAACAGCTCGGCTGGTAAGCCATCGGCTCCTGTTGCCTTATTATTCTTTTGGCGGTTTATTGCTGACTTTACCTCATCATGGCTAGGTGGTATACATTCAATACCATATTCTGGGATTGGATCTGTGGTATCTTCGTCTACTACGCTACTATTGGATACCAAATGCTCTTTTCATATCCTGAGCACACTATCTGTATAAGTTACCAAATTACCTTGCTGGTCTCGACAGGAGGATGCACCTGTACCAAAGCCATCAGTTTGATATTTTACTCTTTGGTAGAACTTTCGGACTTTATTCTGGCTCCTGTACATCTTGATTTGTCACATTCCCGCTTTTCCATTTCTTTATTTTTCTTGGGGAAAAGACGTTTCTCCTCTCTTCTTTTCTCCCGATACCTCTCTCGTGCGCTACGCATTGCTACTGATTCTAGAGTAGCCCTATATGCCGCATTTTGCTCTCTTCGGTAGCAGCACGACATTACTGGTCATACCATGGATTCCTTGGTGGAGGTCTCTGGTATCCAAGTATGGATTTTGCGGCTGTTTGCATGGAGCTACCGCCTTGAATTTTTAAACATATAACCAGCCAAAAATATATAATCAAATTTTAGTTTATGTAGGTCCACATTTAGGTATAACCCCCATATAAAGGTATTTTGATGATTTTAGCCAAATTTTCCAAAGGATTAAGTTGTAATTTTGCATTTTGAGTTCTCAGTGAATAAAAAAGCTCCTTGCAAAAAAATGTTCAACACATGTCTACACGCAAAAAAAAACGGCCTCTCTAACATATGTCCCAAACATATTTTGCAGCAAACATATATATGTTTGCAACAGTCCCAAACATAATATATGTTTGGGTCTGCAAACAAATATATGTTTGGGTGGAAACAAATATATGTTTGGGTGCAAAGATATTTATGTTTGGGTGCAAAGATATATATGTTTGGGTGCAAACAAAGTTATGTTTGGGTGGAAACAATTTTATGTTTGGGTGCAAACATATTTATGTTTGGGTGCAAACATATTTATGTTTGGGTGCAAACGTATTTATGTTTGGGTGCAAACATTTTATATGTTTGGGTGCAAACATTTTATACATATGTTTGGGTGCAAAAAAATACAAACCCAAAAGGCACAAAAAAAAACAAACACATGCACCAGTGGGTGCTTACTGAGAGCAAGGGAGCGTGAAATTCAATGTAAAACACTTTAAAATGTGTGCTCACTTGCTCTCAGTAAGAACTCACTGGTTATTTCTATAGTATACACACAAATGTTGAGGTTGTTTATTTAAAGGCAAAAGAACAACAAACACATAGGTACATACAAAATTCCAAAGAAATACATAACACACTTTAATAAAAGAAAAACTGATTGAAATAATTTGTAAATAGTCACACTTTTAAAAAGGAAAAGTATATAGAAACGTAGTTGAATGCTTCTCCTTAGTTGTGAAATAAAACAAATTGTCCTCATAGTTGAAATCATCAGCGGGGAATCGGCATCTAGAATCAAATGATTATGTAATGTAATAATACATAAGTATGCATGTATGTAATTACCAATATTAAATGCGATTTCTTCCTTGTCCAATAAAATAATTCCATTCAACTTTCCGATTCAATTATAAAATGTATTGGGCATTTAATTTACTAAGAAGCACAATTTCTTTAAGAAAACACAAAACACTGATTTATTCACTCACTTTACCGTCTTGACTCTACAAAGGCAACCAAAACACTGAAGAAAGAAAAAAAATTATTCATATCATTTCTTCTTTTCTTCTTCCTGCCAAGTTGGTTAACAACAACAAAACAAGAAACACACGAGTTTGTCGCATACATGCCACCAAAGCCCCCTTCTTCGCTTCTACGTCTTCTATTATACAATACACACAACTCTTCATTATAAAACAGCATTCCACCGCCGCGAGAGCACTGTTATTCTCTCGTTGACAAACATCCTCTCTCCACCCATGAAAAAAATGTTCTAACATAAAAAAATATGTTTTATCCAAACATATCAAATTGAGATATGTTACAAAATGTTTCCAACATATATTTGTTTGGACCCAAACATATTATGTTTGGATCCAAATATATATTTGTTTGCAACCGGTCCCAAACATATATTTGTTTGGATCCAAACATATTTCTAACATAAATTTTTCTGCGGGAGCTATACCTACTCCCATATAAAGCTAACGCCCGATTTTTGGTGCTTTGACGATTTTAGCCAAATTTTCCAAACGATTTGGTTTTAATTTTGCATTTTGAGAACTGAGGAACAGAAAACCTCCTTGCAAAAAATTTACAACATAGGTCCCTATTAGGTATACCTCCCGATTTTCAGAATTTGGCAATTTTATAGGCGTGGTATAAGGGGAATAACTTTCCGGATGGGGCAGCTGGATTCTTATTTAATCGTAAATTAGAGATTTTCTCCTGTATTAAAAAAATTGAGTTCCCCAAATCCGTAAAACTCAACATAAATTAATAGTGATTATATTAAAACCAATAAGGAAAGGATCAAAGTTGGGCAGGGCCGAATATATGATTCCCTACACCACCACGATTTCAGTATAATTTGGCGACATTTTTTCTAGACCAAATTTAGTCCCATTTTCCAAAATTTAATCAAAATGTGTGTCCAATTTTGTGTATGGTGCGTCAAAAACATAAAATCGGGCAAACATATATGGGAGCTTATCCAAATCTGAATCGATTTTAATATAATTTGGCAGACTTTTTTCTAGTCCGAATTCGGTGACATGTCCCATATTGCAAAAAAAAAAATGGACCGGATTTGCGTGTTTTTGCACCAAATACCTCAAATCGGGGGAAAATATGTATATTAGAGTGGGGCGATTTGAACACCATCACGGGCGCCTGGAGTTTCTAATTCTTGGGATTGTACTGAACAAAAAAGTCAACTAGACCATATATCTACGGTGAAAATCGAGCCCCCGGATTTTGACTTGAAGTTTTTTTTTCAAAGATTTTTGGAGTTTTTGGCATACAAAAACCAAACCACTGAGATTTTCGATCCAACACAAAGACAACAATTGTAGCCAAGATAATAATTAAGAACTCTGTAGTACATCGCAACGCTCCTTCATGTAGTTACGGCCTCGAGAAGGTTCACATTTTTCGGAAAATATCGATAAATGACACTGTGCTACAAAATAGGACTCAAAGTCAGTGGGTGGAAAATTCCTTGTGAAGATGAAAGCCCTTAGTAAGTGTACTAAGAACCCAAAATGAAATTTTCACCATAGGTCAAGTTTCCGAGATATCGCGTGATTAGTGGTTTAATTTTGGCGCCTTAATTTGTGAGAAAATAGCTTTATATCTCTGTTAAGCATTATTGTAGCTTAATTTTGAGATTACATGTCTTCAGTCAAATCGTATGGTAAATCCTTTTGTAGAATGTTTCATCCCTCTAACTCAATTCCTTCCATGTCCTTTTCGTCCTTTATTTTTTGAACCGTAGTAAAAGTACCACAAAACGAAATTTTACAGCATCCAAGTATTCTGCAAAACTGTTGTTCAGAAGATTTTAGGTACGGTTCTCATTGATGCCCAATAGATATTTCCCCGTTTTCATGGTCCTTTTTGACATATACCCGGTTTTTGTTCAGAAAACTATGTTTTGTTTTTTATGTATATTCGTTATTGGTCTGTGGTGCTTCTGAAATACTTACCATAAATAGCTCTTGTAATGACGAGAACGTTAATAACAAATTTTATTGAAGGATAGATCCGGTTATCTAAATTTTTGAACCGGATATTCTGAAATTAAAACCGAAACCAAAGGCATTTTCTATATCCATGGATCCCAATAAGACGGAATATTTGTCTCAGAACCCTCGAATATTTTTCGTGTAGCACAGTGTAATTAAATATATAAAACTTAATCATTTTCAAAGAATAACCGAAAAAGCGCGATATTTTGGATCTCCCATTACATTTTCAAAACATTTGTTAGACACTTTGCATTATTACATTTAATTGGTTTTGGGTATTATTATATTTATATTTTGTCTAATATTGACTTTAACAGGTCGGCCAACTAATTTTTGCAAAAAAACGACATTTTTATCACAATTATTTCTCAATTTTCAAAATATTACAAAAAAAACCTTTCTTGCTTTAAAAACACTACCTTGACAGATGTTTATTAATGTAAAATTTTGTAAAATGTGTGCAATAACAACCACTTTTTTAAGATTTCCCCTTAGAGAGGGGAATTTGAATTTTGTGTAGTTGGTATAACAACATCCACATCCTAAGTAGAACATTTCCCAGCAAAGGAACGCACCATTATAACAATTATAACAGTTAATATGCACGTTGATGTAAAACATCCCCCTTATTGCTATTTATAAATATAACAAATAGATGGCGCTATTTGATGTAAAAGTAGGTTGTGGAATTCATATTCATATGGTATGTAAATTCAAACAACAGTTTGATAATACTCTCCATAATATGTCATTCCGTTTGGACCTCATCGAAATATTCGTCGGAGACCCTATTATGTATATACACTGGTGTGCGAAATAATAGAGCCACAGTTGTCACAAGGAATTAAACGCTTCTAAAATACTTCCGCACAGTGTGTTATGGCGGATTTTGCATTTTTATAATAAAATAGGGTCCCATAAATAAAATTCAATCAACATTTGTCCAATTTGGAATTCGATGTTACATTGGGCAGTGATATGATTTGGCCTATAAGGAGGCGTGAAAAATAATAGAGCCAACCTAAGTTAATAAATAAGAATATTTCTTAAGAAAATTGTAATTTGACCATTAAAATCTTAGTAGAAAAGTTAGTTGTCCTTCCTAGCCATGCGGGCCCAGAAATAAAGATAATACCCAATACGGACCTCAAATAAACCGCAATATCGTAATAATAGTTCTAATTTGAATGGAATTGGCTAACTTCTAACAAAAATTAGAAAACACTAGAAACCGGTTTAAAAAAATTTGGTATTTTGAAAATTTCAGTGCAAAAAATGGTGGGTCTTGTAAGGAATATCACAATTTTGCCTTCCTTTGCTCCAAAAATGAAGTAAGACTTGGGTGATATCAACTTTAATAGAACATATGTGTTGTTTACGAAACACTGCTTTTAAAAAAGCGTTTTGCGGTATCCACTTGGCTTATGACTTTTCGACATTTTTCTCAAAAATGAGTTCCTGTAGCGAGAATAAATGAACTTTTGCCTATTAATGCCATAAATAAAGTTCATTCCATTTAATTATTAAAACAGGCCACGCACAAACCACTTTGAAATTGTTTTTTTTTTGTTTTTTTGAAAATATACTATGAAATGAAAAACAAATTTTTTCTCAACAATTTTCTGTTGCACGAATGAATGACCCCTCGCCCATTAATAACTAATAAATATTGAAAAAGGTACCGCACAAACCATTTTCAATTAATATGATGTATGGAATAAAGTTATACATGATATAAAATGATATATAAATAACGATATGGCGATAAAATTGATGAGAAACAAAAGCTTATGTCATTTTGGGTTTGTCGTGTAGATTTAAAGCTTGTTTCGAGTTATTTACAACAATTTTTCAAAAAAGCTCATATATAAAAACTTTAAAAGCTTTTTTGCGTGTGAGCTTTTTTTATCGTATCACCTTATAATTAAGTTTTTATCAAATCTTAGGTAAAAGCTCATAAAATATGATATTGGGATATGATGTTGTAAAAATGTCATAACCCTAGTGACTGCAATGATCATCATATATTTTTGTGGGATTATTAAGAACTTAATAATATTTTCTTTAAACGACTGAGTTTCAAAATTAATTTAATTAATTTAAAGAAGTAAAAATGGGTTAAGTTCGGCCATATAAAAATATCTTCAATCAGTCTGCACCTTTATAAAATCCTCAAAATACCGAAAATCGGGAGATACCGTTATATGGGGGCTGTACCAAAACATGGACCTATGTTCACAGTTTTTCGTGGAGATGTTTTATGATCACTAGGAACCTCAACTGTCAAATTACAGGTTGTTCGGTTAAATATTGATCAAGAATATATATACTTTATAGGGTCGCAAATGTATATTTCATTGCGTTACAAACGGAAAAACAAACAAAAAAATGGTAGATTATCAAGTTCAAAATTTTGGCAAAAACTCGTTATAAACTCGGTCGTTTATATGCAAGATTTTAATGTAAGTCCACAATCCTAATGTAAGTCCTCCTAACTGTGAGACCAGGCACAGTCAAAAGTTTGGTTTAAAAAGTTAGCAATACCAACAAACTAGTTATGTGTCTTTTCGTTGAGACTCAACGAACGCATAGCAGTGGGAAAGATTTGGTTTTGTTTGCAAGTGCAGTTGTTCGAGTTTAGGTCGTGCCAAAGAAATTATCGATCAGAGTGTTTCTTTGGATACGTATCTATTTGAGCGAGCAATTGACACTTGGGTATAAAAAGTTTCTTGTTGAAAAACAAGAGACAAGGGAACTGATGAAGATCTGTGGCGAGATCTGAAACTATAGTCTTCCCTGCCTTACCCCTTGGTAAACATCGCCAATTTTTTCCCACTAATAAATTAAAGTTGGTTTAATAAAATATTAAAACAACGACGATTAAGCCTGACTATTTTGAAAAACAAAATAGAAGTCATCATCCCAAATGAAAAAACGCCAACCCTCCTAACTGTAAGTCCACAAAAATATATGTTGACCGTTAGCCGTTTTCAATTACGAGAAATACGAAATGTCTATGCTACATAGAAATCACAATGATTTTTTTCCTTCCAAAGCTTATACTTCAGACATTTGGGGCATTTTTCTCCACATATTCTATGCTACTTATACTTCAAAATTAGCCAATAAAAATTTTGTGATTTTCCGAAATTGACAAATGGGGGGTAACACCTTAATTGATGCAGACCTTTTGAAGTGTCTTTTGTTATTTTCCTTAAGTAGCGACCGGCAAATAGGAATTTCAAAAGATCATTTATAGGACTGTAGTACTCGCGATTTTGAGTTTTTTAATAAATTTATATACCGTGTGTGTAGCCTGCACAGCTTCACAGAAATCTGCATTCAAAACCGAAAATTTTGCGCGTAAATATCCTATTATTATTAAATATTTACAATTGCCATTTGAATGGCGTTGTACTCCGAGACATTTAAATTTTCAGTTCCGGATCTAATAAATCCTTCCCCGGGAAAAAACATCCACTAAAACGACGGAAATGAGAAATCCAAAAATACGAAAATCACAAAAAATTATTTTGAAAATGTCGAGTGTTTATTTTTGATTTCTGCGAATCATTTCCACTTCAATGAAAACAATTAAAAATGCGTTAAGGTCTGCCGGGCCGAACTTTGTATACCTTCCACCATGAAATATTCTGAACTAACATGGTCGAATGTCCATAATTTAAGGTGGAAAAGTTCTTTGACCGCTGGAAACGCCAAATACCTCATTTTAGCTGATTCGGTCAGCTATAAACTTGAGAATACCTGAACCAGCTATAAACTTGAGAATACCGGTACCAGTGTATATGGGCTATACCAAAACGTAGATCTATGTCTAAAATTTTCAGTAGAAAAGTTCGTTTGACTACTTTGAAGCCTAAATTTTCAATTACAGCAAATTAAGACAGATAATGTATATAAAAACTTCCAAATTAGTGAAATCGGCTGGAACCGTTATATTGGGGATATACCAAAACATGGACTTTTGTCAAAAGAAGGTTTCTGGAGAAGTTTTCTGACCACTAACCATACCCCCAATGCCATATTATAGCTAATTCGGTCTGAAAATGTAGCTTAAACGGCAAAATATCTGAAATCGGTTGGAACCGTTATATGGGTCCGATTCCAAACCGTGGACATTAGTTCTCAGATTTTTGTAGAGAAGTTTATTCTGAAATATTCGGAATTAATATGGAATTTTAGTTTTATTTCTGTTACGAAGGTACCAATGTCTACAATTTATATGCAAAAGTTACTTGAACACTTGAATCCCAAATACTTAATTTTAGCTAATTCGGTTTATGGGGCCTATAAGTTTGCTAGAAAATGTAGATACAACAAGTAAAAAGTCGTTAAGTTCGGCCGGGCCGAACTTTTTATACCCTCCACCATAAAATAGTCTAAATTAAAATGGAATAATTAGGGTCCTTTCAAAATTTTAGGTGGAACAACTTTTCGACAATGCATGACTCCTACTGCCTCCCACTATTGCTTAAATTACACTGTGAACACAAATGCTAGGGCAGAGATAATTCCTTTTGGAGATGAAAGCCATTGGTGTGTGTATATTAAAAACGCCGAAGGACAGAGGCGCAGCGAGTCGAACTTCCGCGTTATGGCGTGATGAAGTTTTTGCAAGAGACCCTGTAAGCCATCATGAATTAGCTTTATATCTTTGCTTGTTGTTTTTGTAGAGCACTTACACAACAGTGAACAAAGATATAACGCTAATTCCTGATGGCCCACAGGGTCTCTAACAAAAATTTCATTACGGCATAACGCGGAAATTCGACTCACGGCGGATTTGTCCTTCAGGGTTCATAATATACTCACCAAGGCCTTTCTTGACCAAGAGGAATTTTCGGTGCCCCAGACTTCACCTCCATTTTGTTGCACAGTGTTATCTAATCTAATCTAAACAAATGTGTTCAGCTAGGTGAAAGGTATCACATACGGGGCTATATCAAAGAGTCAACCTATTTTTAAGTTTAAGTAGTTTCATCAAAATAATGTAGATCCTCAAAAATAGACCCATGTTGACGAATTTTAGTGACAAAATTTCGTGACCACTAAAAATTCCCAAAAAACGGGAGGTACTGTTATATGGGGGATATACCAAAACATGGACCTGTGTTGACGATGTTTCGTTGGAGATGTTTTATGACCACTGAAAACTTCAAATGTCAAATTACAGCTATTTCGGTTAAAAACTGTAGCTAAAATTCTTAAAATACCGAAAATCGGGAGGTACCGTTATATGGGGGCTATACCAAAACATGGACCTATGTTGACGATGTTTAGTGGAGATGTTTCATGACCACTGAGAACCTCAAATGCCAAATTAGAGCTAGTTCGGTTAAAAACTGTAACTAAAATGCTCAAAATACCGAAAATCGGGAGGTACGGTTATAAGGGGGCCATACCAAAACATGGACCTATGTTGACGATGTTTGGTGAAGATGTTTCATGACCACTGAGAACCTCAAATGTCAAATTGCAGATAGTTCGGTTACAAATTGTGGCTAAAATTCTCAAAATACCGAAAATCGGGAGGTACCGTTATATGGGGGCTATACCAAAACATGGACCTATGTTGATAATGTTTGGTGGAGATGTTTCATGACCACTGAGAACCTCAAATGTCAAATTACAGATAGTTCGGTTACAAATTGTGGCTAAAATTCTCAAAATACCGAAAATCGGGACGTACCGTTATATGGGGGCTATACCAAAACATGGACCTATGCCCATATCCTTTGGGATATAAGTTTGTTGATCACTAGGAACCCTAAGTGCCAAATTATAGCTGATTCGGTCTGTAAATGTGGCGAAGAACGTCAAAATACCTCAAATTCGGAGGTACCGTTATATGGGGGCTATACCAAAGAGTGGACCGATATAGCCCATCTTCGAACTTGACCTGCCTATGGAAAAAAACCCACGGGTGCAAAATTTCAGCGCTCTATCTCAATTATTGCGGACGCTAGAGTGATTACAACAGACGGACAGACGGACATTGCTAGATCGTCTTAGAATTTTATCCTGATCAAAAATATGTATACTTTATAGGGTCGCAAATGATTAGTTCGATGTGTTACAAACGGAATGACAAACTTAATATACTCTCCATACTATGGTGGAGGGTATAAAAATTAAATCGTTATTAAAATTATATGAGGTCATACCAAAACGTGGGCCTACGTTCGCAATTTTTGTTGTAGACGTTTTTAACCACAAATGACATACAAAGATTTAAATCGGGCGTGGACCTGTGTCCAAAACTTTTGGTGTAGACTTTTTTTGATACTTACGAACCCTTAATGCTTAAATACGACCAAATTTAGACCGAAAAAATAGATAAAAACTTAAAATTACCTGTAATCTGGAGGTACCGGTTTATGGGGTCTATGCCAAACCTTGGACCTATGTCCACAATTATTAATGGAAAAGTTTGTTTATCACTCGGAATCCTAAATGCCAAATTACTGTCCATTAAATATTGTGGACATATGTATGTAGGTCCACGTTTTGGCATAGCCTCATAAACCGGTACCGTAATTTTTAAGGGAAAAGTTTTTTGATCACTATGAACCATCAATGTAGATAATAAATTAAAAATTATATTAATTTATTAAATGCCTAAAATGTGAAAATTAAATTCAAAATACCAGAAATCGGACTGTAACTTTATATGGGAGCTATAACTAAAGGTCTAAAAATGTTGTGGAGACATTTTTTGACTACTTTGATCCCTAAATTTCAAATTACAACAATATCAGACAGATAATGTAGATAAAATCTTTTAAATTACAGCTTTGTCCAAAATTTGTACTGCAGAATTTTTCTGACCACTAACCAAGACCCAAGCCCAAATGGACCTATGTGCATAATTTTAAGCACTGATAGTTTCTTGATCACCTAGATCGACTCAGAATTATGTTTCTTTTCTGGTCGGAACCAGACCTCCATATAAAAGTTTTTCATGATTGGTCCATAATTACGGCCTGCAGTTCGATTAAAATTTTTAAAGGACGTACGAGATATAAAAAACAAACTTATAATACACTTTCCACATTGTGGTGTAGGGTATAAAAAGGCTAACATGGGGACAAAAACTACATATTACACTACTAATTATACGGTTTTATTTTCTGTTGACATTACGTGGCAGACTGTTTTTTATTTTTGTTTAGTACGTTCCCTTCACACGACTTTTAATACATACAAAAAAAAAAAAACACAATCACGCACAGCCAAAAAGTTATTCCGGAAAACTCGGCGTATTTCGAGAAGGCACGCATTACTCACGGCCCGACACGCGGCCACCTCTAGTTTCAATACATTAAAAAAGGTCAAACACCAATAAAAAATATAAAAAACATATTAAAAAAAAATAGTTTAAAAATATTTTTTAAAACCATGATTTCAAAAGATTTGAAAATTTGTTCAAATATTAAAAAATGCTTCTTGGGTTTTCATAAAACTTATATAACTCCTACAAAAACCCACATATTAAAAACAAGTGAGCCAAGGCTATAGTCGGGTCGGGGCCGACTATGTGATACCCTACACCACTACCCCTGTTCATAAGCTTTTGACTAATAAAATTCAAAATATTCAAATCGGGATAGCTTAGCGCCTTTGCTCTGAATGTCTTCATTAACACAGGTCAATTTTTTTGAAACCCATTTAAGTGTATCGACAGTACAACCCAAATAAAAAATGGAAAATTGGGATGTATGCCAACCATCAATAGGCTTCTTTCTCTGTTAGACCCTCATCAACCCCCAAAATTTCGTGAGGATCCGATCAAAATTTCGTAGTGTGATTGCACAAAAATGGAAAAAGGGATGCATTACCGACTATTGCGATATCTCTGTTGTTTGACCACCTATGACAACCTACTTCACATCGTTGTAAAGGTTATATTTTCTACTTTTCTTGCCAGGTTTTGCTTTCGATATACCTCCTACAGAAGGGAGATATTAACTTTGAAATAAAACGTTGGTCTTTTTTTCAAATATTTTTTTCCACATTCCGACCCCTGAATAATATCCGACCATTATCAAAAATCAAAAGGTTTTTTCCTCTGTGGAACCTCCAATAACACCCAAAATTACGTGACGATCCAATTAAAATTGCGACCTGTAGCGTGATTTCCAAAAAAGTGGAAAAATGGGATGTATTACCGACTATTGCGATATCTCCGTTATTTGGATACCTACGCCAACCTGCTTTACATCATTGTAATGATGGGATTTTTTACTTTCATTGTCAGACTTTGCGTTTGGAAGGGCCCGAACCAAAGCTGTGATATTCGTCATTATTATTAAAATCGCAAAAATGAAAAGTTGTGTTGTAGTAGCTGCTATTGCGATATCTTCGTTGTTTGATCACATACGACAACCTACGTAACATCGTTGCAAAGGTGATATTTTCTACTTTCATTAGCAGGTTTTGCTTTTGATATACCCTTTTAGAAGCGGAGATATTCGCTTTGAGATAAAACGTTGAATTTTTCTCCAAATAAGTTTTTTGCCCATTCCGACCCCTGAATATTATCCGACCATCACCAAAATCAATAGGCATCCCCATTAGCCCCCAAAATTTCGTGACGATCCGATCAAAATTGCGACCTGTACCGTTATTACAAAAAAAAAGTAAAAAATGGGATGTATTGCCGACTATTGTGACATCTCCGTTATGTAGCCACCTACGTCAACCTACTTTGCATCACTGTAAAGTTGGGATTTTCCACATTCATAGTCGGACTTTGTTTTTGGAAGATCCCCAACCGAAGCTGTGATATTCGTCATTATTATTAAAATCGCAAAAATAAAAAGTTGGGTTCTATTAGCAACTATTGCGATATATTCGTTGTTTGATCACCTACGAGAACCTACTTTACCTCATTAGAAAGGCGATATTTTCTACTTTCATGGTCAGGTTCTGCTTTTGCTATACCCCGTATTGGAGCTGAGATATTTGCTTAGGAAAAAAACGTTGTCTTTTTCTCCAAATAAGTTTTTTGCCCATTACGACCCCTAAATATTATCCGACCCTCACCAAAATCAATAGGCTTCTTCATCTGTGTGACCCCCATTAACCCTCAAAATTTCGTGACGATCCGATCAAAATTGCGACCTGTAGCGTGATTTCCAAGAAAGTGGAAAAATGGGATGTATTACCGACAATTGCGATATATCCGTTATTTGGTCACCAACGCCGACCTAGTTTACATCATTGTAAAGATGGGATCTTCTACTTTCATAGCTTTGCTTTGCTTTTGGAAAGTCCCCAACCAAAGCTTTGATATTCGTCATTATAATTAAAATCGCAAAAATAAAAAGTTGGGTTCTATTAGCAACTATTGCGGTATATTCGTTGTTTGATCACATACGAGAACCTACTTTACATCATTAGAAAGGCGATATTTTCTACTTTCATGGTCAGGTCTTGCTTTTGGTATACCCCGTATAGAAGCTGAGATATTCGCTTTGGAAAAAAACGTTGTCTTTATATCCACATAAGTTTTTTGCCCATTCCGTCCCCTAAATATTATCCGACCATCACTAAAATCAATAGGCTTCTTCCCCTCCGGGACCACCATCAACATCCAAAATTTCGTGACGATCTGATCAAAATTGCGACCTGTAGCGTGATTACAAGGTTTACATGGACAGACGGACAGACGGACAGACGGACGGACGGACGGAAAAAAAACATACATTTTTACCCATGTAATTTTAATATATTTAAAAAAGTGTTAAACGGTCCAAACGGGTACAAAAGTATATATGGGCTGAAAAGGGCACTCTCAGGCATTATTCTGCGAAAACGAAACTTTGTTCCATGTTCCCTAAAAGTTCTAGTACACTAAAGTTGGAATTTCAGTAAAATTTAGTATCTGAGGAAAAATGAAACAGCTCACTTCGTGTAAACGCTATGGTTATTTATTAAAACTGTTTTTAAAAACAACAATCCTACCTACCTAACAAACACAATGAACACAATATCTGTTATAGTTTTCGAGAAATAGCTATTATCCAAAATTGGGAATGAATTGTCGTCTTTAGAAGTACGCCATGCCCACACCTTCCAATATGTTCAATATGTTTACTATCGAATCTCAAATAAAAATTAACAATCGATGACGACAAAAAATTGGGGTTTAGGCAAGGAAAATCCATTACTTAGAAAAGGAACGCTTGACCTTTCCATTGATGCTAGTTATGTTGATGTACGTGATCGGATAAGAGAGTTACAACCTATTATATACAGGTATCCCTCACGCTAGAGGTCAATACTGACAAATGTTTGCACGAGGTAATAGTTTTGGTCAAGGATAGTGCCAATAATTGTTGATAATGATCGGATAGTATTTAGTGTGTAAAACTGGCTATAACTTTTGTGGAAAAAATATCCAAATTTAATTTTTAATCAGTAATTTAAATTCTGGGGCATATTCGGACAATTTACGAAAACTAAACTTGAAACCCAATTCTTGACCTCTCACTTGATGCAAATTACAATAATGTAGCAAGATAAAGCAACTACTCTCTAACATATACATAAGTAGGCTCTTTTATCGTTTTGTTTTGTGTGTAAATACCTATATTTACCTTCCATACTACAAAGTGTCTCAAATGTTTCAATCATGATAGAGAAATTACAATTTTTTAATTGTGCAAATTCAAATTACATTGCTGTACGAGGTTTTGCAATTTTTGTTGTACCTTTGGTAAAGCAATGTGCTACCTCGAAATATTGTTTATTTTTTTCATTGATCGAATCGGATAAAGTCCTTTATAGTTACGGTTTGTTTATAAAGCACTACGCTTACCTTCCATGCTACAAAATTTCGCAACCACGATAGAAAAGTATTAAAATATGATAGAGGAATTTCCAGTTTTACGATGTTGTACGGGGTTTTGAAGTTTTTATGCTACCTTTGATTGGAAGTAATGTAATACCTCGAAATATAGATCTCTTTCATTCATCAAATCGATAAAGTCACAAAAAGCTAGTAGATATTTACATTAGGCAATTTTCCTTGCGGCAATTGTCAGTTTGAAGGCGAGAGAGGTGAGACATATGGCAACCCTTTGCCTCCAAACACCCTCTCTCACCGACAAACTGACAATTGCCGCATTGAAAATTGCCTAATGTAAATATGGACCTATTTCTAAATGCGTTTGCTATTTTCTCTTTCTTACATAGTACAAATTTTTAATTTTTTGAAGAAATGTGTATGTATGTATATGCAGCCAAGATGGTCCATTTGTCCATTACGAAATAATCAAATTAATATATAACGTGTCGCAATCATACATACATTTTTTCCCAGAACATCCCCGAAGGAACAAGTGAGACTTCGAAATCATATAAATAAATTCCGCGGAAAACTAGTGCGCAGTGGAAGTGGTGTAGAGTATCACATGGTCGGCTCCGTACAACAAGTGAGCAAAGGCTATAGTCGGGCCGGGACCGACCATTTTATACCCTACACCACTACCCCTGTGCATAAGCTTTTCACTGGCAAACATTTCTTTTTGGGAATATAATCAGACTACCACCAAATATAATATGTCTCTTTTTCTCTTTGGGACGCCCATAAGCAACCAAAATTTCATGACCATCCGGTCAAAAATTGCGACCTGTAGCGTGATTGCAAAAATGGAAGAATTGGATGCATTACCAACTATTGTGGTATCTCACTTGTTTGACCACCTTCGCCAACCTACTTTACACCAACGTAAAGGTAATATTTTCTTCCATTGACAGGCTTTGCCGTTGGATACCCCTACTAGAAGCCGATATATTGACAAAGAATGGAACTTTGAATTTGTCTCCACATGAGTATTCCCCATTCCGACCCCTAAATATTATCTATCACCAATTATCGACTATCACCAAAATCAGTAGGCATCTTCCTCTGTGGGGCCCCCATCAACCCCCAAAATTTCGTGACTATCCGATCAAAATTCCAACAAAATTACAAAAAATGGAAAAATTAGATATATTACGGACTTTTGCGATATCTCGGTTGTTTACCCATTCACGCCAACATACTTTATATCAGTATAAAGGAGATCTTTTCTTCTTCCATTGACGGGCTTTCCTTTTGGAATACTCCTACCAGAAGCGAAGATATTCGCATAAGAAAAAAACGTTGACTTTTCTCCACATAAGCTTTTTGCTTATTCCGACTCCTAATTATTATCCGAACATCACCAAACTTAATAGGCTTCTTCATCTGTGGGACCCCATTAACCTCCAAAATTTCCTGACGATCCGATCAAAATTGCGACCTGTATTTGCGATTTCGAAAAAATTACTACTGACTGTATTACTACTGACTATTGCTATATCTCCGTTATTTGGCCACCAACGCCAACCTGCTTTGCATCATTGTAAAGGTGAGATATTCTACTTTCATAGTCAGGCTTTGCTTTTGGGAGCTCCCCAACCAAATCTGTGATATTCGTCATTATAATTAAAATAGCAAAAATGAAAAGTTGGGTTGTATTAGCGACTATTGCGATATCTTCGTTGTTTGAACAACTACAACACATCGTTGCAAAGGTGATATTTTCGATTTTCATTAGCTGGTTTTGCTTTTGATATACCCCTTATAGATGCGGAGATATTCGCTTTGAAATAAAACGTTGACTTTTTCTCCAAATAAGTTTTTTTGCCCCACCAAGCGGTGTAGGGTATAATAACGACAAAAACCCCTTAAAATAGGTTCTAAAATATGTTGTATCCAAACCACCTCCATTAAAGAAGTCAATCGTTACTTGTAGTAGCAAAAGGTTAATCGACTATCTATGCTGCACAAGGAATAGGTGAACAGAGAAGAAAATTAAAAATTAAATGTTTTATGGTTGGATTTTATGAGACAGATTCAAATTTTATAGCTTTCCATTTTAATGTTGTTTGCATAAGTTTTCGTATATACATATATGTATAAAGAGTCGCCTATTATTAATTTTGATGCTAGACTTCAAGAAAAAACATAAAATTATAAAACTAAATCTGATCTGATTTTACCTAATTTCCGTTGATTATTAATCTTAATAAAACTCGTAGTTGTATTTAGCTTTGTAACTGAATGAAGGAAAAGAACTGGGACACAAGTACGAGTATTTAGGTCAATTCATTAAAATTAAACGAAGAATTTGTTTTCATCACAAAAAGGAAACAATAAACAAAGTGTCGTCTGTCATTTATATGAAGTGAAAAGGGAGTTAAAGGACAACATGTCTGGAACAATGCTATCGACTGACATCAAGGACATTATGTTATTAATCAAGCTTAAAACTTGACGAACACTGGCAGCAAAATGCCGATACATTGAAGAATGCTGACATACATACACACACACGTTGAATAAAATTCAGGACTTCTTTTGTACAAGGATATCACCATTTTCATCTTGAGATTGTCGAAGTTCATTCTTCACGCTGCGACAAGACCTACAAATAATTCAGAGGAAACCCACTGTAAAGCGATGATATTTACCTGTCCAGTTGTGTTCATGGTAGATGTACGATGAACAACAACATCAACCAGCAGGGTATGGGGGTATGCTTATTGAACTTTGCATACTGTCTGCCAAGTGCCAACTGACGGAATACAAAAGCTAGACATACAGAAGGACAGACATTAGTATAAATGTATTCCCTCCCAATCATTGTACAGCACTAAACGTCACGCATCCAATCTGTAAAGGAAAGTGCGGCGGGGGAATGAGAAACAAACTACATTTTGATAAATTATCCTGTTCACATGTCACAGTGATGGAAATGTTGCATAAATTTATTCCTGTTGTTCTCCTGCTGCCTCGGCCGCTTCTACTAGGTATTTGTTATGGAAATATACGGGTATATCCATATACATACACTGCCGCTCACTTGAATAGAACCCCCCTGCAAAATTTTATTCAACCTCCATTTCTTTCCGAGTTATACAAGATATGAAGTTTTTAACTTTTATTATATTTAGCTTCATGTGTTTGGAGTAAACTTAGTCAGTCATTTGCATTCAAATCCAATTTATACAAGAATTATACAAGAAAAACAAAATAAAGTCAAAAATTGGAGTAAAAAATTTGGCTCATTTGAATAGAACCCCCCTTTAAAACTTGCGAATAAAGAAAGATTGTATTAGAATATCGATGCATATTTACTCTATATTAAAAACGAAGTACTTTCAGTACTATTCAGTAAAAGGATATCCCTCCTGATTAAGGATACACCCGTATATCCTGCTTTGGTAAGGATTCTTTAAATAATCAGGTGTAATGCTTTACAAAGCTTGCTTTTTTCTGTCAACAAGTTTATTTTTGGAAGCGTACTGTCTCGTAGAGTCGTATATTTTACGCTTAAGTCATTCCCATACAGTTTAGAGAATATTTAGCACTGTAGAATATGGTGGCCCCTCCAGGATATCCGCATTTCTATTCAAATCTTTAAGTTTTGATGACTCGAAGTGTACAAAAGTTTATAAAATCGTGATGAAATTGCCACTAGGGATATCCGAAAATGTTTCCCAATACTGGAAATGCCTGTTTTAGAACTCATTTATAAGTTGTCGTGTGCATTTAGGGTGAAAGAAATTAACGCCCAAGTCCTTCATAATTATTAAGGACTCTCCTCATTAAGTAAACAATTGCATAACTATATAACTATTATTTTCGCGTCTATTGAATGGAAGACCATCTTCTAAATTGTTTCTGTAGCGATGAATGTGTTTTTATTGTGCTGGAACGCATTACTAATTATCAAGGACTTGGGCGTCTATTTAGTTCACCCTAAATGCACACGACAACTTATAAATGAGTTCTAAAACAGGCATTTCCAGTATTGGGAAACATTTTCGGATATCCCTAGTGGCAATTTCATCACGATTTTATAAACTTTTGTACACTTCGAGTCATCAAAACTTAAAGATTTGAATAGAAATGCGGATATCCTGGAGGGGCCACCATATTCTACAGTGCTAAATATTCTCTAAACTGTATGGGAATGACTTAAGCGTAAAATATACGACTCTACGAGACAGTACGCTTCCAAAAATAAACTTGTTGACAGAAAAAAGCAAGCTTTGTAAAGCATTACACCTGATTATTTAAAGAATCCTTACCAAAGCAGGATATACGGGTGTATCCTTAATCAGGAGGGATATCCTTTTACTGAACAGTACTGAAAGTACTTCGTTTTTAATATAGAGTAAATATGCATCGATATTCTAATACAATCTTTCTTTATTCGCAAGTTTTAAAGGGGGGTTCTATTCAAATGAGCCAAATTTTGTACTCCAATTTTTGACTTTATTTTGTTTTTCTTGTATAATTCTTATATAAATTGGATTTGAATGCAAATGAATGACTAAGTTTACTCCAAACACATGAAGCTAAATATAATAAAAGTTAAAAACTTCATATCTTGTATAACTCGGAAAGAAATGGAGGTTGAATAAAATTTTGCAGGGGGGTTCTATTCAAGTGAGCGGCAGTGTAGGTACGAGCGCACATGTCTGTATGTGTAGTGAGTGAATCGATTGTTATGCTGTGTGATAGATATGTGAATGTGTTATACATACCAACCAACCATTTTGACTGCCTGTTTAATGCTCGCCCAAGTCAAGTCATCAGCAATATCGGTGAACAACGCTCGCTTCCATCGGACAATGAAGGTGAGCGAACAAATCGCGTTCCTATTCATCCCCAATGCTCATGGTATCATTTAATTCCGCAAAACCATTATTGAATGATAAGTAATAAAGAACCAAAATCGATTGTAAGGTGTCTTGTTATGTGTCGTGGTTAACCACAGGTTTTCAATATTGGCATGATAGAAAATAAGATAAATATGACATTTAACGTGAGGCTGATTGAATATTTAAGTGTGCCTTTGATAACAGATAACCTTCGAGTAATATACCTTTAATATATGTGAACTTTTCTCTATGTCTAGGAAATACTTTTCTAGTGCCACTACACTACTCATCAGAATTTCCGTCTGTTATAATCACTGCTCAAGGTGGTCTTGAACCAATTTTAAATGAAATTAGCTTACACATGGAAAGTTTTTGCGGATTCTGAAACTATAATGTTCATAGATGAGAAAAAAAACAAACAAAAAAATCGTCGGAGCGCTTTTTAAATAAAACGCGGCCAAAGTTCACATTTTTAGAGTTTTTTAGGTTTTCACGATTTTGCTGGGACACTGCAAGCCCTATCAAAATGGTACTAAAGAAATTGTTGTAGCAGTGAAAATTCTCTACAAAATTGTTCTTTATGATAATTTCGTAGGTTTTATCATTTTTAAAGTGTTTCATTTATCTTGCTATGGTGTCTGTTTAATTCAAATCTAGTAACTCATTTTCCACGCAGTTTCAGCTGACCAATCAAACTAAAACTTTGCACCCTTTTCAGATTCGGATTACAATACATGAACATGAAACCAAAACCAATACGGGTCCATTTTTTCCTATAGCCCCCATATAGCGGTGCCACCCTATTTCAGGTATTTTGAGGATTTTATCATTTTTAGCCCGAAGTAACTGTAATTTGGCATTTGGGGTTCCCAATGGTCCAGGTCCATATAGCGGTACCACCCGATTTCAGGTGTTTTGCAGTTTTTATCTAAATATTGGTAGTAATTTGGTTATAGGGTTCCGTTGAAGGTGGAAATGTCATGTTGAGAGGGGGAAGTTCGGAGGAGGTTATTCGGAGGAAGTTGTTCGGAGAAGAGAAGGTGGAAATGGCATGTTGAGTGGGGAAGTTCGGTGGAGGTTGTTCGGAAGTTCAGAGAAGGTTGTTCGCACCATATTGCGGTACCACCCAATTTCAGGTATTTTGAAGGTGAAAATGGTATGTTGAGAGGAGGAAGTTCAGATAAGGTTGTTCGGAAGTTCGGTGTAGTAAATTCTATTTACTAAAAAAAACTAAAATAAAAAATTATTGAAAAAAAATTAAGTTGCAGTGTTTTAATTATAAATGCAATAAAAACTGGAAAATAATTTTCTCTTAGCCTAAATAAGTAAATATATCCTTCTTCATGATGGGATCACTCAAATAAAACGCTTGAATTTAAATTAAATATGGTGACAAAATTATACGGCAATAAACGAATCTACACAACCATCATTATATGACCGGTTCCGCTGTTGGTAAGCAGCTTATCAGACATATCGGCTGTAATGTGGATTCTCTGTCATCGAACTTTTCATTCCACAAATGCATTTAAATTAAATTTCATTTAAAATTAAATATTCTGACTTCTATCATGATTTTATCAGACAGACGAACGGACATAGAATAATCGACCTAGAATTGTATGACTAAATGCCAAATTTCATCATTATACAAACCATTTTTGGTAAAAATATTTGTTATCCTCTAGATACACAAAATACCAAGTTAAAACCAATATGGTGGTCTAATGGGACTAATTCAATCAAAATTCCTTAAAATGGCGCATTGCGTTGTATGCAATGCTTTTTAACGATTGTTGGTAAAAATGTTTTTTGAGCCTCTGGAAACACAAGAAACCAAATTACAACCAATTCGGTATTCAAATGAGAGATTCTAGTCCGGTTCCGGTCCATAAAAGTTCTTTCTCACATAATGAAGTACAATTTTGACTTAAAGCAGATTATTGGTATTAATTGTTCAGAGAAAAAATCGATTAGAAGTAATCGTCTTTCCAAAACATAAACTTTTGCCGTCCCTACGTTTCTTCATTTCATTTCATGTGATTGAAGTACGTACGGAATTCCATACGAACGAGTTCACATATACATATATACATACAGTTTGTCAAGTAAATCTTTGGTAACCATAAAATATTTAGAGTATTTAATTTTATATGAAAAAAAGTCTATTATTTCAGCGGGTTTCACTTCAATTATTTGTGTTTCCTGTTGGAAGTAAGGTCACATAATTCTCGAAATTCAAGAATAATTAAAATACAACAAAATCTAAACCCATGTTTGCCGGATTAATTTGATGTGTACGCAATTTCTTATAAGTGGTAGAAAAGCCGACTTCTAAAAAAATAAATTTCAATAAATTTCAACAAAAAATCTGAATTTTTTACACAATTTGTTTATGTTTTTTTAATGATGATTTTATTTCTTCGAAAATATTTACTGAACAAACTGTATACACATATTTTTATATGTACGTACATTGTTCATATGTATGCTAGGATTTATTCGTGAATTGACAGACAGACTAAGCAGTGGTTTTGTCCAACTAATGGCTCGTCCTTTTGCAAGTTTGAAATGAAATCGCATGTGAAAATATTCACATCTGGATGGATTTGTTCAATTTGTTGTTTGTATTTGTTTTTATTAATCATTTTTCATGTTATTCCACGCTCTCTTTCTTAACGTCTTCTGCGTTTCCTTCTTTTTGTTGATTTTGATATCTTAGGTGTCATTATTGTTGTTGTCTTTGCTGTTTTATCACAAGCAGATATCGACATGCGATACATAAGTAAAATAAATGATCTTAAAATTTGTTTTTGTTTATTTTCCCCTCCCCCATCTACAAGTACATATATTTGTCCCAAGAAAAAATTTAAAAAGTTGCAGGAGAAAACTTCTTATTGTGGCATGAGAATGACTGTATCCAAATCTGTTGAGATTGAATTTCAATGGAAATTAATGTTGGCCATTTAGCAATTTTGCATACACATACATATGTATGTATAAATTGTTGCCTTAAGAACTTTGAAACTTTATCATTTATTTTTTTTAGAAAGAGGACGTTCATATTGATTTTGACCTGTCAAGTCATTACCAAAAATATGAAAATTTTAATGAAAAAACAAGTAAGAACGGCGTTAAGTTCGGCCGGGCCGAACTTGTTATACGCTCCACCACAAGTTGTAGTGAAGTAAAATGGAATAATTAGTTTCCTTTCGTGTATGAAGTAGACTTAATACTAAATTTCAGCAATTTCGGTAAAACAATGTGAGGCACCATTCTATGGGGGCTATTTCAAAACGTCGATCTATACCGACAAATTTCTGACGGAAAATTTTTAGGCTCAATGAAGACTAAATACCAAATTTCTTATATTTCGGTAAGAGAATGTGGCTAAAACTTAAAAAATACCGAAAATCAAGAAGTACGCTTCTATGGGGATATAGGAAGACGTGGACGTATACTGATAATACTTCTGGAATATTTTATAACTCTTGGAAGACGAAATAACGAATTTCAGCCATTTAGGTTGGATATTGACGTCACAATCTTCAGTATTACGAAAATCGGGAGGTACCGTTCTATGGGGCCTATTTCGAAACGTGGACCTATACCAACGAATTTTAGTCAGAAATGGGGCAATATGAAAGAGTGGACCTGTACAGACATATTTCTGGCGAACAGTTTTATATCACATTGAAGACTAAATACCAAATTTCAGCCATTTTGGTGGAATTGAAGACACAACCTTCAAAATACGAAAAATCGGGAGATACCTTTCCACTGGGGCTATATGAAGGCGTGGACCTATACCGACAAATTTAAAGGGGAAGTTTAAGTACACCCAACGAAGTATAAATACCAAATTTCAGTCATTTCGGTGGAATATTGAGGCCACAACGTTCAAAATACCGAAAATCGGGAGGTACCGTTCTATGGGGGCTATATGAAGGCATGGACCGATACCGACTAAGTTCTGCGGGAAAGTTTTATACCACCAACGTAGACTAAGTACCAAATTTCAGCCAGTTCGGTGTGATAATGAACTATGGGGCTATATGAAGGTGTGGACCGATACCGAGAAAATTCTGGGGGAAAGTTTTGCACCCCTAAAGAAGACTACGTACCAAATATCAGCTATTTTGGTAGGATAATGAGGATATGGGGGCTATATCAAAACGTGGACCGATATATCCCATTTTCAATACCAACCATCCTGCAAGTAATAAAAAATTCTGTACCAAATTTTGACTCTCTATCTTTAAAATTGCGAGCTGTATCTTGATTTCAACAGACAGACAGACGGACGGACGGACAGACGGACATGGTCAAATCGACATAGACATTTATGCTGATCAATAATATATATATACTTTATAGGGCCTCCTACGAATATTTCGATGTGTTACAAACGGAATGACAAATTTAATTATACCCTCCATATGGTGGAGGGTATAATAATTTATATTATTTTCTCATGCGAGTTGAGTTGAATTTATATTCTAAAATTAACATGAAAAGCGGTAAGTTCGGCCGGGCCGAACCTTTTATACTCTCCACTATGAAATACTCTGATCGGTCAGTCAGTACCGTTATATGGGGGCTACAATAAAACGCGTACCAATGTCAATAATTGGGAACCCTAAATGACAAATTATAGCTAATTCGGTCTGCAAATGTAGCTATAAACGTCAAAATATTTGAAATCGTAATATGGGGACTACACCAAAACGTGGACCTATATTGGCCATTTTTAGTGGAGAAGTTTTTTGGTCATTGGGAACCTCAAATGTCAAATTTCAGCTAATTCGGTCAGAAAATATATCTAAAAGCCTCAAAATATCTTAAATCGCGTGATACTGTTATATAGGGGCTATACCAAAACGTGGACCTATATAGCCCATCTTCGAGCCCTGCCTATTAAAAAAAGACACTCTGGTGCAAGATTTTAGCGCTCTATCTCAATTATTGCGGTCGCTAGAGTGATTACAACAGACGGACATGGCTAGATCGTCTTATAAGGATCAGGAACATATATATACTTTATAGGGTCGCAAATGAATAGTTCGATGTGTTACAAACAGAAAAACAAACTTAATATACCCTCCATACTCTGGTGGAGACAACGACATCAATAGAGTTAAACGTATCGAGATGCACCGATTGCGTTGGCTAGGCCATATCATAAATGGGCGAAGATGAACCCGCTAAAAAGGCGTATAAATACGAACCGCTTGGCGGTGCACGCAGAATTGGCAGGCCAAGGAATAGATGGCACAAACAAGTGGATGAAGAGATAAAAAGGCGCAGCAACAAATAGAGAGAATTGGAGATCTTTTCTTAGATCGGCCTATGGAACAAATGTTATGTAAAGGGCCAGCTAAGTAAGTAAGTACTATGGTTTAGGGTATAAAACAGAAATATCCTAATGTACGTAAGTGGGAACAAACGTGTTAAGGTAAGGTCACATTAGGCAAATATTTGTCCCAGCGGACAAATACGTGGAATCATCGACAAACATATACCAACATTTTTTTCACAGATAACTCGAAGTATTATATGTATTACATTAAACTAAGTTTGGAAGAAATTTGCGAAAAAGTTTGAGAGTTATGTTGCACACTAGCCAGGGTTTTTGGAGAATTTGGTCAAAAGAAGTATGGACTTACTCCGAAAAAAATTGTACCGTTGTTATATGGAACGTGAAAAAATTTCAAATAGATGAGAGACTAGTTCTCAAACTGCACTTTTCCCAAATTTTGTTTCGAAGGTACCCGTAGGACGGGACCGATATAGTCCATATTCCTACCTGATACATGTCTAGTTGAAATAATACGATGTGCATAGTTTGGACCAATCTGAAACTCCCTGCGAGAGTCATAATGCGGATTTGAGATTTTAGTTTGTGCCGTCAGGGTTTCTTGGAGCTTTTATGCCATTATCTAAGGTTCGAATCTGTTGATCCGTTCGTATCAAAGTGTATATGGCAAAAACCAAAATTCCTTTGCAATTCCATTTGAAAAAAATTAAAAATTTTTTTGCGAGCACATCTCCAATTTTTGGTATAGAGGTTAAAGCAAAAAATCTGGTTTCAAATCTGCTCGCGTTCACGAAATTGTCCGATGCTCGCAAAAGTTTTAGCGGTTTTTATCCTCTTATAAAGAAAAAATATTTTAAAATTTGTTATTTGTTGTATTGAGAAAATGTAAGCATATATTAGTAACATCAATTGATATTCCTCCGTAGATGCACTATAATTTCTAAGATTTGTTTTTATTTTCGAGGAAAATCAAAAAGTTAAAAAAATCTTGAAACAAATCTAAATTATTCTACCTCAAAGTCCGTATAAACCTCTAAAAAATAAATTAAAAATATCTACAGAATCTAGACCACTGATGGGCAGAAATGCTCTGCCTCACACACAAAAGTGTAAAAAATACATGAGCCTCTCGCAATTTGCCCATCAGTGATCTAGACCAGGGTCGAGCTTCTTTGCTTAGATCGTATAGTGAGGGCGCCCACTGAGTTGTTTTTGCATTTGCTTCTCTCTTTCACGTACAGTGTAAATTAATGAAAACAAACAAAAACATAATGTGGTTGTTGCTTTTTTCACTCATACGTTCATACATGTCTTCGCTTTGGTTGTATTTCTGTGGTCGTCGCTGATCTAGACTATGCATAGAGATTAGGTATATAAATTGCATACTATAGCAAAAACAAAAGAGAACAAGTAAAAAAGCGTTAAGTTCGGCCGGGCCGAACTTTTCATACCCTCCACCATAAAATATTCTGAACTAAAATGGAATAATCATTCCTGTCCCCAACTTTAAGTGGGTACGTTAAAATGTGAGATAATGTACATAAAATGTTTCATTCGGTAGGCCCTTTTTTATGGTGCCTATATCTAACTATCTATGTTGACAATTTTTGGTTGGCTAGAAATTGGGAGGTACCGTTATATAGGGGTTATAATAAAACATGGACCTATGTTGACAGTTTTTGATGGGAGCCTTTAATGTTAAATAACTCCTAATTCGGTTAAAAATTGTAGCTAGAATCCTCAAAATACCGAAAATCGGTACATAACGTGGGAATTTCAAATGCCATTAACAGCTAGTTCGGAGGTATGTGGGCTATACGAAAATATGAACTTAAATGAACAATTTTTGTTGGCTTTTAAATTTCAAATTACAGAAAGTTTGTCAAAAAAATAAAGCTAAGGTACGGAAAATCGGGAGGTTTGTTTTGGGGCTATACCAAAACATGGACCTACGTTCGGTTAAACATTTTAAGTAAAATCCTCAAAGTACCGAAAATCGGGAAGTATCGTTATATTGGGGCTATGTTGAAAATTGTTGATGCAGATGTGTGGTGACCACTACAACCTTCAAATGTCAAATTACAGTTAGTTCGGTTAAACATTTTAGCTAAAATTGCCAATTACTGAAAATTGGGAGGTACCGTTATATGGGAGCTATATTGAACATGGACCTATGTTGACAATTTTTTATGGAGAGGTGTTGTGACCACTAAGAACTTCAAATGTCAAATTACTGCTAGTTCGGTTAATATTGTAGTTAAAATCATAAAATTACTACAATTACATAAATTATAAAATCGGGAGGTACCGTTATATGGGAGCTTTATCAATACATCGACCTTTCTTGACAATTTTTGGTGGGGAGGTGTGGTGTCGAATGTTCAAATTACAGATAATTCGGTTAAAACTTGTAGGTAAAATTCTCAAAATACCGAAAATCCGTTATATGGGAATACCGAAATCCGTTATACCGAGGTACCGTTATATGGGGCTATACCAAAACATGGACCTACGTTCATAATTATTTCGAATATAAGTTTTTTGGTCACTAAGAACCCTAAATATCAAATTATAGCTAATTCGTTCTAGAAATACGACTTAAATCGTCAAAATACCTGAAAACGGGCGGTAACGTTATATGGGGCTATTCCAAAACATTGATCTATGTCCACTAGTTTTGTTATATAAGTTTATTGACACTTAAGAACCCTAAATGTCAATTTATAGCTAAATCGGTCTGAAAATGTAGCTAAAAACGTCAAAATACCGTAAATCGGGGGTACCGTTATATGGGGGCTATACCAGAACGTGGACCTATGTCCACAACTTTTGTTATATAAGTTTATTGACATTTAATAACCCTAAATGTCACATAATAGCTACATCGGTCTGAAAATGTAGCTAAAAACGTCAAAATACCGTATATCGGGGGGTATCGTTATATGGGGGCTATACCAAAACGTGGACCGATATAGCCCATCATCGAACTTGACCTGCCTGCAAACAAAAGACGCATTTTCCCAAAATTTCAGACAATTTTGGTGGAGAGGTGTGGTGACCACTAAGAACTTCAAATGTCAAATGTTCAAATTACAGCTAATTCGGTTAAAACTTGTAGCTAAAAACGTCAAAATACCGTAAATCGGGGGGTACCGTTATATGGGGCTATACCAAGACGTGGACCTATGTCCACAACTTTTGTTATATAATTTTATTGACACTTAATAACCCTAAATGTCACATTATAGCTAAATCGGTCTGAAAATGTAGCTAAAAACGTCAAAATACCGTAAATCGGGGGTACCGTTATATGGGGGCTATACCAAAACGTGGATCTATGTCCACAACTTTTGTTATATAAGTTTATTGACACTTAAGAACCCTAAATGTCAAATTATAGCTACATCGGTCTGAAAATGTAGCTAAAAACGTCAAAATACCTTAAATCGGGGGATACCGTTATATGGGGGCTATACCAAAACGTGGACCGATATAGCCCATCATCGAACTTGACCTGCCTGCAAACAAAAGACGCATTTTCCCAAAATTTCAGCTTCCTAGCTCCATTTTTGTGGATGCTAGAGTGATTACCACAGACGGACGGACGGACGGACGTGCACAGATCGACTTAGAATTTTACCCTGATCAAGAATATATATACTTTATAGGGTCGCAAATGAGTATTTCAATGCGTTACAAACGGTAAAACAAACTTAATATACCCTCCATACTATGGTGGAGGGTATAAAAAACTTATTGCTAAAATATTATTCCATATATCGTCTGCTCCGTCGGAAAAGGTCGTAAGTCCCTCTCAATAAATTTTTCAGGAGGAAGAAAAAACATTCCAGCGCTTTCTGTATTAAAGATTTTATTATGGTGGTAAAGGCAGTATTCTTCGTTAATTTATTCCGCTTCAATACCTGTACCTTGTTTGATAAAGTTCCTACGCGTTTGGGAGATAATTGGATGTCTTTGGACTTACGACCTTTTCCTTGTACAGTTTTGTATGTCTGTAGGGACTTACGACCTTTTCCTACAATTTACGGACGTTTTTAAAATAAAATATTTTACTTTACAAAACAATGCGGAAAGGGTATTACAAGCTTGTTTTGTCCAATATTCGTGTAACATCTCGAAATATTCGTCGTAGACCCTCTCCCCCTGCCATTTTTTTCATATCTTGACGAGATAAAGCGATCTAGCTATGTGTGTCCGTCCATCCATTAACAATTGTAATAAAACTCCAGGCCTCAATTTTTGACCCATCGTCACGAAATTTTGTGGAGAGGTCGGGTTCCGACCAGAAGTGACCCCATTAGATGTTGGTTATGATCGAAAGGTGTGAAATGGACCAAACACACAATGTTTACCCAACTTTGAAGCTGTCCTGTAGATCGCAGTAATATTCCGATCGGAGCGAAATTTTAAAAAATGATTTGAGTTTAAGACAAAGAATAAGCTTGCAATTTAAGATGGTGATGAGATAATTATTAGCGGGTTTAATGGACCAAAACTTTTGGGTAAAATCTTATATATAAAAGACAATGTGTGTATGTTTGAATGTTCCGCATAGACTCAAAAACGGCTGAACCGATTTTTTTGAACATTTCAGAGAATATACAAGGAACAACCGGAGTGAAAATAGGCTCTATATTTTTTTGAATTTGCAAGGGGGCGGGGGCAGGCCCTATTTTTAAAAAAAAAACGCCTTTTTGCTGAAGTTATGAAAATATCGGTAAGAAAATTAATTTGCGAGGCAACTGATGTTGAATCTCCCACCCTAAGTACTTATTCCATGTAATTTTCAGATTATGCACAGGGATGTCCCTTGGTGGAAGTAGGCTATATATTTTGTTGAATTTCGTAGGTGCGGGTTACACCTGTGCCCTATTTTTTAAATGCGCTATATACATTTATAAAACTTACGAACGATTCCGTTTCCCCAATCCTGGCTACATATTTTAGCAATAAGATCCTTTCCAATAAGACCACTTTCTTAAATATGCTACAAATCAATGGAAATACCATATGTTATGCGTCTTATTGGAAAGCAAGTGTTTAGATTAGAAGGCAACATATCGATAGCTATAGTTTCATCAGGTATATAAGATACATTTTAAGAAGGTGAACACAGTCGGCATGCCTCAAGTCATCAGTTATTTGGCTGTATGTTAAAATTATATGTATATCGAAACCAACATTTCGGAAGATTTTTATACCCTCCACCATAAGATGGAGGGTATAATTAAATTTGTCATTCAGTTTGTAACATATCGATATATTCAGCGGAGACCCTATAAATTATATATACTCTTGATCAGAGTAAAATTCTAAGTCGGTATAACCATGACCGTCTGTCCGTCTTTTGAAATTAAGATACAGCTCGCAATTTTAAATATAGATCTTAGCGATTTGGTATAGAAGTTTCTATTTGTTTGGATGGATGTTTGGTATTGACGCCTTCATATAGCCCCCATAGGACGGTACCTCCCGATTTCCGGTATCTTGAAGGTGTGGCCTCAATATTCCTCAGAAATGGCTGAAATTTTGTATTTATTCTTCGTTTGGGGTTTTTTGTTTTTGTTTGCAAACCATGTAGAATCTTCAGCATGTAATGTCTTCCTGGGCTTGGGAAGTTTATCATCAGAGCTTTCAGAATCGCCGTGAAAACCATAGGAAGCTAGACCCATGACACCATCGTCTAATTCCATTCCAAATTCATACTGCTCTTTGTTAGCAAATCCCATTATGTCTTCAATCAATTATTATTTTAGAATCATTTAATAATATAAACATTGCACTTACCCGTCCGTTAGAAGGTATTACTTTATTCAATTCAGAACACAAACTAATCTCGTTATGTGAATAAATGTCCCTAGAGAAACCACAAATTACTAGTTAATAAAGTTAAGTAAGATCTACGACAGTAAAACAGTAAAAATCTTGGTTTTTTACAATTTTTTCAATATATGAGGTATTTGAACACATACAGCATCCCAAGTTGTATCAATGAAAAGGCCAGAAGTCCATCTTTCATAATCAGTTCGCTTATAGGGGAAAATAGATTTCAAATGTAAATTTTCGTTGCAATATAGAAATTATCACATTTTTGTTCAAAAGTTTGGTCCAAAGGCTCCGCGAAATATCATCCGATTATCATCCAAAGGTGTAGGCTAGTTCTGTACATTGTACCCCAACCAGGGATGACGTTTAACATTATATCTGAACTACATTAGCTGTAGTATTCTTTTAAAGTATACATTTTCCTGTGGACTTACGTCCTTTTCGTACTCAAATTTGTACGTTTTGTGGACTTACGACCTTTTCCGACAAGGGCAAAACATATAGAAAAACGCGACATACTACCATTTTCTTTGTATCATACGACGTGTTTTGACGTGTACTATCATCCTGTAACAAAAACGCGATTTCCAAAAAAAGTGGACTTACGACCTTTTCCGACGGAGCAGACGATATATTTTTTTGTTCGATTAGAAAAATTAGAAAAAAATATTTGGGAGTTCTCCAACTATTTCGCTAAAATCTCATACAATAACGAATGTATACTGCTAAAACTTCATCAAGAAATATGGCTTACCATTGAGAGAGTTTAACTGCTTACTGTGATAGCTTATAAGGATAGGAAATTAAGAGTAATATAGAAATTACAATCATTAAAAAAATATGAAAATTAAAAAGCCTGTTATTCGCGAATTAGTTAAAGTCGGTTGATGCGCATCCGATTTTGGATACAGCGAATCAATCTTTTTCAATATTTCCATGTTTCACTGAGCGGCCAAAGTGTGCCGCCAGTTGCATCACACAATGCAAAAAACCTTAAAGTGGGTAAAAGTCGAGCGATGTGCATACGATTTTGATGCGCACCCGGTTTCAGCAGCACCCATCAAAAATACGTTAAAATACACCTATTTCAAATAGATTCTACAAGAACCGCGGATGTGCCTCTACATTATATTTTGCGTAAGATACCCATATTACTCGCGTATCTCTGCATTTTATGACACGCGGTTTCGCAAATATTATAATCGCGTATAAAGGATTCCATTTATGTAAAAAATGTTTAAAGAAAATCGCGGTTTACTATGCGGATTTGTCAAAATATATTTTTGCTGATTTTTCTACTTTCAAGGTATCCGCGGTTTTAGTGGATGGATTCGATCGCGGAAGGGCTCATTAGATCCGTCGCGTAAAAAAAACTAAATTCACGCGGCGTTCAAAGGAAATTGAATGACACTTGTAAATTTTACACCCAAAAAAAGGTTTTTTAGAAATATTCACGCATCAAATTTTGGTTTTCGACTCCAATTACTAGGATGCTGTATGGAGCACACTCATGAGTTCTATAATAATGTTATGAGTTTTGAATATTATCGTGTTGCGCGTCCGGATTATTAAAAAAATTCAAAAAACCCCGAAAATCCGGCTTCGAAATGTCAGCATCAATTTTAGAACTCCCAAATATTTTTTTCTAATTTTTCTAATCGAACAAAAAAATATATATGGAATAATATTTTAGCAATAAGTTTTTTATACCCTCCACCATAGTATGGAGGGTATATTAAGTTTGTTTTACCGTTTGTAACGCATTGAAATACTCATTTGCGACCCTATAAAGTATATATATTCTTGATCAGGGTAAAATTCTAAGTCGATCTGTGCATGTCAGCATCAATTTTAGTTGGATGCGATGGATACATCGAAAAATCATACACTAGTTTCATGTTTCCCATGGAGTATTCTTTGAGCATTTCTTTGGACATAGGTCTATAAAATGTAAGGTTAAGTCAGAAATCGGAAGGGAACATAAAAAAACTTGTTGGCTTCAACCCATTTTTCTACATTGATGTGTTGGCATCTTCCTTCCACGAAAATTAATTTTAATGGTCGACATTATGTGCTCCCTCCTAAAACACTTCATTTTAAAGAATTTCAGTTATAATATATAGAATATATTAACAGTTCCCGAATTCTGATTCGGATTCATCGATTGCAAAACATTTTTGGTTTTTACCACATACCCTCGTTAGCCCAAAGGTTATGGGTAAAAAATCCTCAATATACGTAGAATCGTATCACATGTATTTCGGTCAAAAAGTGTGGCTAATACATACCTTCAAAATAGGAGGGTTGGCGTTTTTTATTTGGGATGACGATTTCTATTTTGCTTTTCAAAATAGAAGTCGTCATCCCAAATAAAAAACGCCAACCCTCCTAATTGTGAGACCGTCGAAAAAGTGTTGGTTTTGATGTTGCCTGACCGGGGAATCGAACCCACGACCTTCTGCGTGCAAGGCGGGTGTCCATAACATTGCACCACGGTGGCACCCTAAAACCTTAAAGTGGGTATAAGTCGCGCAATGCATACGATTTTGATGCGCATCAGGTCTCATTAGCGCCCATCAAAAATACGTCAATGTACACCTATTTCAAATAGATTCTTCAAGAACCGCGGATGAGCCTCCACATTCTAGTTGGCGTAAAAGCCCCATGCTACTCGCTTATCTCTGTAATTTATGACACGCGTTTTCGCAAATATTTTAAACGCGTATAAAAGAATTCCATTTATGAAAACATTTTTAAAGAAAATCGCGGTTAAGTACCCGGAGTTGTCAAAATATATTTTTGCTGATTTTTCTATTTCCAAGTGGATGAATTCGATCGCGGAAGGGCTCATTAGATCCGTCGCGTAAACTAACTAAATTCACGCGGGGTTCAAAGGAAATTGAATGACACTTGTAATTTTTAAACGGAAATAATAGGTTTTTTAAGAAAATTTACGCATGAAATTTTGGTCTTTAGACTCCAATTACTAGGATAATGTAAGAGGCACACTCATGAGATATACATTAAACGACGTAAAATCACGAGTTCTATAATCCTATTATGAATTTGGAATATTATCTTGTTGCTCGCCCGGATTATTAAAATAATTCAAAAAACCCCGAAATTCCGGCTTCAAAATGTCAGCATTAATTTTAGGTGGATGCAGTGGATACATCGATCATGTATCATGTTGCCCATGGAGTATTCTGTGATTCTTTCTTTGGGCATGAGTCTATAAAATGTATTGTTAACCCAGAAATCGGAAGGGAACATAAAAAACTTGTTGGTTTCAACCCATTTTTCCCATTTTTCTACATTGATGCCAACACAGCTTCCACGAATATTAATTTTAATGGTCGGCATTATGGGATCCCTCTTAAAACACGTAATTTTAAAGAATTTCAGTCATGCTACAAAGAATATGTTAATAGTTCGCGAATTCTGAATGCGTAAAATTCGGATTCATCGATTGTAAAACATTTTTGGTTTTACCATATATTGTTTCAGATAATCCAAAAAAACATATTTATTAATTTATTTATTATTACATTAGTACACGATAAAACGATGCAACGCTAATCTGGAATTGAAGTAGACAAAAATATTTTGTCATATTATTCTTGTACAATAATATTAAATTTGTTGTGGTTAATTCCGTACTTTATAATAGTAAATAAGTAAAATTAATTTTTTTCAGCTATGGCAAAAAAATCGTTCACAGAAGTTTGTACCTTTTTGCAGACTTGTAATGATGAACATTTCAAGGACAAATTAATATCGAAGGACTATAATATCCAGCAACATTCCAATTGGGTTTCTCACACAAGCGGACAATATTTGAAAACTAACTTTTTTCAGTGTTATTAGATTTTATTCCACCCAAATCGACAAATCAAATGTTTAAAGAATATCAGGGAGAAATTCTGAGTCGATCTATGCATGGCGTTCGTCTGTGGTAATCACTTTAGCATACAGAAAAAATTGAGATAGGAAACTAAAAGTTTGCTCCTCTTTTGTTTGCAGACAGCACATGCTCGAATATAGCACAGGGGCCTACTTTTTTTTTCGATTGGATCTATATAACAGACCGCCCGATTTCAGGTATTATTAACTTGGATATGCCGACGTGCAAACTAATGCAGCACTTTTCGTGATTTTTAAAAATGGTGTTATTCTGACTGATAATATTACAAAACTGAAGAAAAAATAAAGAAAAATATTTTCTAACTTGGATTTTAAGGCCGTACTACATGTAGACATATCTGGGTTAAGTTTTTTTCACTACATGTTCTGACCGAATTAGCAGAATTTGGCATTTAGGGTTCCTAGTGGTCAAGGAATTTCTTCATCAAAAGTTGTAGTCATATGCCTACGTTTTGGAATAGGTGCAGGTTAGGGTGTCCAAAAAACCGGTTTTTGCAAACAAAACGGTTTTCGGTTAACCGAAATTTTCAGTTTTTTCAAAAACCGGTTTTCGGTTTTCAAAATTTTCAAAACCGGTTAACCGGTTTAAACCGGTTTTGTAAAATATGTACAAAATTGCTCATAATTGATAAATATTTGATTAAAAATGTGCGGCAAGGGGTAAATTAAGTATAACTAATTCTTTATTATATAATTATCTGATAATATCCTTGTTATTTAATATTCAACCTTAAAGTGGAGACAGCAAACATAAATCAGAAATTGTGCTCTAAGAATAGTAAAAGCCCTTACAAATATACGATTGTGTACCAAAGGAATTAAATTTACATTTTTTAAGCCTGGATTGTCCTTCTTGCATTGAGAACATCAAATTATCGTGCCGGAATCAAAATGTATTTTGTTATCGTTACCCTTTACAACCTTAAATTCGACAAGTTCTTAGATTACTGTAATAATTCAAAAACGTATGAATAACGTCATTAAAACAACCGTGTGATATTACGTATACGTAGTTTCAACTATATTGGAGTTGTGCCATTTTACACTAAATATTTTCAAGTTTAAAGGTATCTAACATTTATAATTTAGCCGTACCTTTTGTTAGTTATGTTTAGTTTACTTTCAAGAATACACTTGTAATGAAATTTTAAAAATATTACTACTTTTTTAAAACCGGTTAACCGACACAAATAACCGTTTTTTCGGTTAACCGAAAATGACGTTTTTGGCGAAAACCGATTTCGGTTTTGTAACTCAAAACCGGTTAACCGGTTAACCGGTTTCGGTTTTGGACACCCTAGTGCAGGTGTTTCGAAGTTTTTTTAGCTATACACCAACAACTACCCACACTCAAAATTGCAAGTTTATAGCTTCAGCTTATCACAAAGCTCTGATATATAACAAGATTTTCGACCGATTTATTTGTTCCATGATTATGCGTATAGTGGCAATGTGGTCTAAACAGGATTTGCGACTGCGGAATTCAGCTTGTTTGGCGCCTAAGAGTATTGTCAATTTCCTTCTCAATCGATTTAGAATGACTTTGCAGAAGATTTTTAGACACCTGCATGATTCCTCTCCAATTGTTTCAGTCTCTTAGTGCTCCTGTAGCACACAGAAAAAATGGCCTCTCTAACATATGTCCCAAACATATTTTGCAGCAAACATATATTTGTTTGCAAGCAGTCCCAAACATAACATATGTTTGGGTTCTGCAAACAAATATATGTTTGGGTGCAAACAAATACAAACCCAAAAGCCACAAAAAAAAAACAAACACATGCACCAGTGAGCGCTTTCTGAGAGCAAGGGAGCGTAAATGTCAATGTGAAACACATTGAAATGTGTATAGGAAGGACCTCGTTTTTTCTTGATAGTATGTTGGCTCAGACCCAGAGCAATAACAATCACCTGATATTTTAATGATAAACTTATCTTAATGCCATCATTGCCCCGTATTATTGAATAGAAGTCGTAGGAATTTGAAGTTTCTCGATCAAAAATACCCAAATTTCAGTAGAATTTCAAGCTTATTTTGCACCATCTTTCTTCATTCCTTCGTTTTTCTTTAGTTTTTTTTTATAAAACTAAAAAGAAACTGTCAATTTATGCCAAATTGTTAACGTATTATAGACAATTAAAGTCCCGACTTTCATAAGGTCTTATTTCCCCGGTATTAAAGTCATAGTTCGACCAATTTTAGCGTTTTAAACTTGAAATAGCTTTTATTAATTCCAATTTTAAAGAATCGTAACAGTAGCTTTCAAAATGTACATTTTTACTCAAGTTATTAAAAGAAATGTGCTATTCCGATGAAACAATTTAAACCGTACAACTTTTGGGATTTTTTGAAAGAAAATTAAAAAATATTATAACGGTATCAAAGCCAAACTTTCTGTTGAAAGATACTTCATAAAATTGCAAACCAAGATATATAAACTTTCCCGAGGTTATTCCACGGAAATCGACAATACCCGTATGTGATGTTTGTGGAACAATTATAATATTATAATGTAAAAGCAATGTTACTTGATATACAAAGTGAGAACATATGACGAGCAGGAAATTACAATGCAGCAAAGATCGATAGATTTTTTTCCACATCTGGAAATATTCTCGATTGAAAACAAAAATGAATCAAGTACTTTTCAAACAAACAGAAGTTTTGCAGTAATTCGAACGAATTTGATTTCTAATCGTCATGGAGTAACATACCATTAGATTAAAAAAAAAGATCGGAGCAATATGGAGGTATTTTAAATATTTATTCTACAAATTCCATTAGGTTTCTTAATAAAATATTTAGTGAAATCTAAGAAAGAGCATTTAAATTTCTCGCAGGTTGTTAAATTTTTTAATGGCTTTTATGACTTTTATGACTCTTTCTGAGATATTTTTTCCCGACATAATTAACCATTAATACAAATAAATACTTAACTCTTTCCATTACAATGCGTAATCTAAATAAACTGCACAGCGAGAGATTAAGATATAAATTAAGAATTGCTGTCTTCCAACAGCGATAAAGGTAAATAGAGATTCAATTCAAAGAAGGTCCCCAATAATTATAGGGGCCATAACTTGACGCCTTTGTCGTTTCACTTCCTAAGGCAATTGACAATATTTTACTTTGTATGTATGTAGTTGTATAGCATTGAAACAGAACAAACAAAATAAAGCAAAAGAAAAGGGGACGCTAACCAAATGTGTGAATGTTTCCTGTGGAGTGGACTAGACATAGGTTAACAATAAAGCATCGAATGAGTTCATTCATCACGGCTACATGCTGAGAACTTTGTAATAACCCCCTTCATTTTAAATCAATTAAATCATGAAGATGCTTGTTTTTTTAAATCATTACAAATGCAATTAAATGTATTGTATTTCTGATCGTAACAATCACTAAAAAATCAATTGTTCTTATCTATTCCATATGCCATAGTTTCATTTAGAAGTTGCAAGACTTATGAAATATTGGACGTTCTCAATTGGTATTGTTGCTATCTTCGAATGCTCCTTTATTCGATAGAATATCTTATATTAAAAAAAAAAAAAAAAATAATTAAAAAAATCAACTTTCAGGGTTTTATTTATAAATGCACTTAAAATTAGAAAATTATTTGTCGCTTAGCCTCAATAAGTATATTATTCCTCATGATGGAATCTCTCAAATAAAACGCTTGCCGTTTAATTTTGCCACAATTTTTAATTTAAATGCAAGCGTTTTATTTGAGAGATTCCATCATGAGGAAGAATATACTTATTGAGGCTAAGCGACAAATTATTTTCTAGTTGTCATTCCGTTTGTAACACATCGAAATATTCGTCGGAGACCCTATAAAGTATATATATTATTGATCAGCATAAAATTCTATGTCGATTTAACCATGTCCGTCTGTCCGCTTGATGAAATCAAGATACAGCTCGCAATTTTAAAGATAGAGAGTCAATATTTGGTACAGAAGTTTTTATTACTTGCAGGATGGTTGGTATTGATAATATCGGTCCGCGTTTTGATATAGCCCCCATAGAACGGTATCTCCCGATTTTCGGTATTTTTGAGGTTTTAGCTTCATTATCCTACCAAAATGGCTGAAATTTGGTACGTAGTCTTCTTTAGGGGTATAAAACTTTCCCCTAGAATTTTGTCGGTATCGGTCCACGCCTTCATATAGCCCTCATAGAACGGTACCTCCCGATTTTCAGTATTTTGAAGGTTTTAGCTACATTATCACACCGGAATGGCTGAAATTTGGTTTGAAATTTGGCTTAGTCTACGTTTGTGGTACAAAACATTCCCCCAGAGCTTTTTCGGTATCGGTCCCTGCCTTCATATAGCCCCCATAGAACGGTACCTCCCGATTTTCGGTATTTTGAACGTTGTGGCCTCAATATTCCACCGAAATGGCTGAAATTTGGTATTTGGATTTCGTTAAGGGGACTCCAACTTCCCCTTTCAATTTGTCGGTATAGGTCCATGCCTTCATATAGCCCCCATGGAAAGGTACCTCCCGATTTTCCGTATGTTGAAGGTTGTGGCTTCAATATTCCACCAAAATGGCTGAAATTTGGTATTTAGTCTTCTATGTGATATAAAACTGTTCGCCAGAAGTTTGTCTGTACAGGTCCACGCTTTCATATTGCCCCATTTCCGACTAAAATTCGTCGGTATAGGTCCACGTATCGATATAGCCTCCTTAGAACGGTACCTCCCGATTTTCGTAATACTGATGATTGTGACGTCAATATCCCACCGAAATGGCTGAAATTCGTTATTTAGTCTTCCAAGAGTTATAAAATATTCCAGAAGAGTATTATCAGTATTGGTCCACGTCTTCCTATATCCCCATAGAAGCGTACTTCTTGATTTTCGGTATTTTGAAGTTTTAGCCACATTCTCTTATCGAAATATAGGAAATTTGGTATTTAGTCTAAACACTTTCCGTCAGAAATTTGTCGGTATAGATCGACGTTTTGACTTAGCCCCATAGAACGGTGCCCCATATTGTTTTACCGAAATTGCTGAAATTTAGTATTAAGTCTTCTTCATACCCGAAAGGAAACTAATTATTCCATTTTACTTCAATACAACTTGTGGTGGAGGGTATAACAAGTTCGGCCCGGCCGGTTCTTACTTGTTTTAAGTGCATTTATAAATAAAACACTAAAACTTATTTTTTTAATTATTTTTTATTTTTAACTTTTTAGTAAATAAATTGTTTGACCACTGAGAAGTCCATAACCATTTAAGACGAAAATGTAGATAAAAACTTTAAATTGCCTGAAATCGAGTCGTACCGTTATGTGGGGGCTACACCAAAATCTGGCCCACGTCCACAATTTTTGGTGGGGGAATTCCAAATGCTAAATTGCAGCCAAATCTGACTTAAAATTAAGACAAAATCCTCAAAACACCTGAAATCGGACCCATGTCGGTTTGGGTTTCATATTCATGTATTGTCATTCAAATCTGAAAAGTGTGCAAAGTTTCAGTTCGATTGGTTAACTGCAACTCGGTTAAAAATGAGTTACTAGATTTGAACCAAATCGGGTGGAACCGCTATATGGGGGCTATAGGAAAAAAATGGACCCATATTGCTTTTGGTTTCATATTCATATATTGTCATCCAAATTTGAAAAGTGTGCAAAGTTTCAGTTCGATTGGTCAAATGCAACTGTGTTACTGGATTTGAACTAAATCGGGTGGTACCGCTATATGGGGGCTATAGGAATAAATGGACCCATATTTGTTTTGGTTTCATATTCATGTGTTAAAAATGAGTTACTAGATTTAAACTAAACGGACACCAAAGCAAGTTAAATAAAACACTGTAAAAATTTTTCACTGCAAAAAATGGTTTTCTCATTGATTAATGCCAATTTTGAGTGATAATATTTACAGTAGAATCTCAGATATTAAAACCGCTTGTGTTTTCCGGCTGTTTGAATTTCAGAATGGTTCTAATTTCTGGATGTTTCGCCTTTCCACCAAAAATGATACAAAAACAAGTCATTTTAGAAGGTATATGGAAAAGATTTTTGAAAACTTAACATAGCTAATATGCCATGAATGTATCCTATGGGTCCACCGTAGCGCAATGGTAAGCACGTCCGTACTTTAGATATTTTGAAAAATCACCGAAAATTGTTTTTGAGAATATAGCGTATTTAATCACATTTTCTACCAAACATATTCACTTCAATTAAAAAATAATACAGAATTTTCGCTTTTGCGGAAACAGAGATAAACAACTTCCCTGATAAAATAGCTGTATTTATTTTATCCCAAAAATAGTGTGCGATGCTACATCCATAATTCTTGATTGACTGTATATTAAATGTATGCACTCTGTGCAAATAAGCGACGTTTTATATGTTTTTGCACACTAAAATGCAGCCGATGCTAAATCGAACTAGTTGCAATTTGATATATGTATGAAGTTCCCGATGGTCAACACATTGTGTGGTGTGCAGCGTTGCCGACAGTTTTTGATCGGAAATCGTAAAAAAAATCGTCAATAAAATTTGGAAAATCGTCAACATATTCCAAGGCTAGATTTGCTTACCTTTAATGATATTTTTCACTGATAGTTATGGCAATGAGACTGACTGTATAAGTTATACAACCCACAACAATAAATCTAACCCAATCTCACTTAAGTATCGCTATAAAAATTAGCTTTCATAAAATGAGAGTTTTCCTTAGGGTTATCGAGGTTATGCTGGGTACACATTACCAGTTTTGAACGAAAGCTTTGCTAAATATCGCTTGCTTGAAAGTGTGACCGACCATGTTTGTCCGTCATTCACGCACAGTGGTTCAGAATCATTTTTTCCTGGTGAAAACTCTGTAGCTGTTAATAGAGATATTTTCATATTTTTTCCGGCGCATTAAAAGTATGCGAATTCTGTCTAGTACTAGCAAAGGAATTCAAGTTCAAAGTTAAAAATTTGAGTTTTTTTCCATGTTTTGCATCAAAATAGAAGTGTTTCATATGTTTTAACTATATATAATGAAAAGTTAAAATATCAATGAAATCCAAAAATTATTTTTTTTGTAAAAAAAATGTTTCAAAAGTTTTTTTTAAACTATTTTTTTTTCAAAATTAAGAAATACACCTTGGGTTTTCAGAAAAACTCTTATAAAAACTCATATATTAAAAAATGTCCACTTGTATAAAAAAGCTATAATTTATATGGGAAGCGGTATGTAAAAAACACACATTTGTACCTATTTAAAGTATATATGGGTTGAAAGAGGACGCTCTCGGGTATCATTCTGTAAAAACTGAACTTTGCTCCAAGCTGTTTCCTAAAAGTTCTAGTCCTAGGAAAAATAAAATAGCACAATCCGTGTAAACGCTAGATTAATTTATTGAAACGATTCTCAAAAACAACAATCTTACCTACCTAACAAAAAATCAATGAACACAAATTCTGATTTAGTTTCCGAGATAGCTACTTCTTTCTCCAGAAATTTTCAAAAATCACGTGTTTTCCAAAATTGCCGCTCCCACACCTTCCAATATTGTGACCTAATTTTTGAGTTTCCTTATTTTCAATACGTTTACTATTGAATCACATATAGAAATTAACAATCGGTGACGAAAAAAAACCGAGTTTTGGCCAGGAAAATAGATTCCTGAACCACTGTGCCACGTACATTTTGGTTGCTGGATAGCCGAAAATCGTTAAAAACTGTTATTTAAAACTGACTGACTGACCGTCTAGTATGAAGTTATGAATGTTTTACTCGTATTTTTTACAACGAGATAGATACAATTTCAATATTATCTCGAAAACTTTTCAAGGAAGAGAAAAGTGAGAGAAAACCATCAAAATACTTGTATTCCAGATATAACTAAATATAATCAATATGGCTGGAAATTGCTAAGAACAAGCTCAATTATCAAGTTGCAACATTGTCTTCCTTAAAGTCTTTATTGAAATTTTGGTCAAAATACAGTTATCAAGTTTTATTTCAAGCAATTTTGAATTGCGTGAAAATCTTCATTTTAGACCATAAAATCGTCAAATCGTCATTCTTCAATTGTGGGTCTAAAAACCGTCAAAATGACGATAAATCGTCAAATTCGGCAACACTGGTGGTGTGACAATATTTATAGACCAAGCTACAGATCTGGTGGCGTAGGGGATGAAAGCGTGACTAAGGGGATGAAATATACCAAGCAACGGTCCTGACCGGCTTTAACATGGCAAAGCCCAGGACTTATGTTGGTCCCTCTCTCATCCCAAGTGGACACTGACCTCCCCTTGCTATCACCTGGGGAGCTGCCTTTAACTCCCGTTAAAGAGAGTGAGCTAACATGTGCCGCGCGTTCACCCATAAGAACGATAAAAACTTGGGTTTGGGCGTCGGGTTAGTAACCCACCCCTAGAAAAAAGCATCTTACTATGAAAAAACAAAGGAAAAGAATCTTCAGCTTTCCTTTTTCACTTGCATCATTGGTCATTAAGCTCGGCTCTAAGGAGAAATTAATTAAAATGAATTTTAAAAATGATCTTTGCCCTACAGGCAAAATTTTCAAATAAAAATAATATCAGCTTGAGCCAGGCTGGGGTTTGAACCCACGCCCATGAAAAACACATAGAAAAAAGTGTTGTCACGGCATATTGGTGTTCAGATCCAAACTCATAACTTTCAAAGACTACGCTAAGTAAAAGTTAGATGATAGCGAAGTCGCTCCGCAGCCAATATGTCTAAAGACCACCTGGAATGTTCACACTATTTAAAGGCAGATGTACTTGAAAAGTACAAGGCCGATATAACCGCCATACAGGAATTACGATGGGTTGGAAAAGCCGTCACAACAACAATATAGCCGTCACAAAAACACCTATAGGTATTATAGCTGCCATGACACAAAGCATGAGTTCGGTTGAGGAATTGTAGGTGGTCGGAGGTTAAAACATCTGGTCTCAAGCTTCATCCCGGGGTGAATAAACGGCTTGCTACAATTCGGATAAAAGATAAATTATTCAACATCAGCTTTATTTGCACGGCGTATGAGTACACACGCTGAAGACAAACAAGAACGAACAGACCAAAGATATATTTTACAAGCGCTTAGAAGAAACATATGACCCTTGTTCTGCCCATGACATTAGAATTATTCTAGGCGACTTTAATGTCAAAATTGGATAGGAGAATATTTTTGCCCCAACAGTCGGAAAATTCAGTGAAACATCTGACAATGGAATGATGCTGATAGACTTCGCAGCGACAAAAAGCATGGTAGTTAGCATTTCGGCATTCATAAGGCATCTGGCTATCACCAGATTAGAAAACAAGAAACCAAATTGATCAACTTGTGATTAATGAATGAAATTCAGCGTGTTGGATGTGTGATCGTTCGAAGGAGCAAACATTGAATCGGATCACAGCCTTGTTGCAGCAAAGGTACGTACCAGTCTAAACGTAGCAAATAAAGTACAAACAGACACAACGCGGAATTTGGACATGAGAAAACTGCAAACACAGCAGATAGCCACATCATATTCCACTCAACTGGCCCAATTGCTTAATGAAAGCACCACTCCTCCCGATAACATATCCACACAGTGACAACGTATTGTCCACTCCATGCAAACAGCCGCAAAATCAATTCTTGGATACCAGAGGCCTCCGCCAAGGAATCCATGGTATGACCAGGAGTGCCGTGCAGATAAAGAAGAGAATAAAACGGTATACAGGGCTACTCTACCATCAGTAGCAACTCGTAGTGCACGAGAGAGGTATCGGTAGAAAAGGAGAGAAGAAAAATATCTTTTCCGCACGAAATAGAGATAAATGGAAAAGCGGTAGTGTAAAAGAATCGAGATGTACAGGAGTCAGAATGAAGTTCGAAAATTCTACCTAAGAGTAAAACATCAAACTTTTGGTACAGGCACATCCTCCTGTAGCGACGAGCAGAGAAATCTGGTAACAGATACAGATAGTATGCTCGGGCGACACACAGAAAAGGTGTGTGCATCAGCTAATTATCTCTATCTGGCAGGAAGAACGCATATCCTATGACTGGAACAAGAACATCCTATGTCCCGTCCACAAGAAAGGAAATTGACAACATAAATGAAGCATGTAGGGCAACTTCAGAAGTATTTCTTTAAATTTTTCTTTTAAGGAATTGTGTAGAAAAAGAAACCCGTTATGCGGGTTCCATCCAATTCTTTGAATATGAAGAAAATATTTGTTCTGCATGCAGTTAAGGTACCGAGGACCTAAAAACATCACTTGGTCCTATGGATACGTTTTTTTGCCAATCTTTACATAAAGGGATATTGAAACTGGCTTAAACTTGGATCAAGCATCAAAATACTAAAATTTATGGGATATCAATCACCAATCGTGGTAACAGCCAGAGTGTTAAAAAGCTCTAATATCTAAATTATTTGTCTATGAAGGTAAAAATTTGCTTTTGAAAATAGTTCAATATCAAAAAAAAAAAAAAAAAAAAAAATAACAAAATAATTATATGTATAATGACTATGAGCCCAGTCAGCATTACTGTAATCCACTGCCAAACGCCAAAATTAAGTGTGATATTTTTTCAAAACCTCAGTAATCATATAGTATGTTAGAGCGATAAATTAACAATGTTTCTCAATATAGTGAGTAGCGTTTTATACGATTTTATTCTTATAATCAAAATTGAAACATCCATAACTTTTGAGGGCAATAGCTTAAATTAGTATCTCGAACAGATTTGAGAATGGGAATTTTTTCTCAATCCATGCATCAAAAGTCCTTCATGTAGCTTCAAAAATCATTTTAAGATTTTTTTATGGAAACTAAAAAAATTTTGACTTTTTCTTATTTTTTTCCCGTCACCGATCGCTAAAAAAGTCTAAAAATGTACTGAATTGTTTTACTGAGAAGTAGCATCAACAAAGCAAAAAATAATGGAAATCAAAAAAACACTTTTTTTCAAAGTGTCTGATTTCACTCAGAATTCACCAAATGATCACAATATACACACAAGCGACCACAATCGCCACATTAAAACGCACAAACGACCACCAGTTTGAAAATGGTATGTTGCCACTTACAGTCAAACAAGCTTGATCGATGTGGTCAAGCATATACAAGCTATCACACAATGACTTACATGAACGAGTTCATAACTTTGATTTGAATGATTCGGCTTAGTTTGTGCGAATGACTTGAATGAATCGGTAATGTCTTGAAAAATGCGAGTTCATGTAAGACGGCACTTGCAGTACTTTACTTGCCATATTACAGATAAAACGGTCTGAAAATAGAGCTAAACCCTTAAAATATTTTAAATCGATTGGAACTGTCGTATGGATCCTATTCCAAACCGTTGATATTTGTCCACAGTTTATGGTGGAGAAGTTTTTTGGCCATACTTACTATTTGTAGGTAAGTCAAGCTTAATCTCATATTTGTATTTTACAAATTTAAAAACAAGAAGTTTAAAGAGGGATGTTGTTAAAATTAATTACTTAGGGTTGGCAGAGAAGACTAGTTTCGTCCAACGCCACTTGGCCTCATCAGTTCTCTTAGTTCTTTGTATTGAAACAAAGTTTTTTGGCTAATTTAAACCTTAAATGCCAAATTATATCTAATTCGGTATGAAAATAAAGCTAAAAACGTCGAAATATGCGAAATCAAGTTGCAGTTTTATATGAGGGCTATAACTAAACGTCGACGTATGTCAAAAAAAAAAAAAAACATTGTTCCACAACATCCCATACGGGACAAGGGAGACTTTTCTCATATCAATGAGTACGCCCCGATATTACTGAGGGGTATTTTGCCACCGTTGAAATTTTTTTGATGTTGCCTGGCCGGGGAATCGAACCCACGACCTTCTGCGTGCAAGGCGGGCGTGCATACCACTTCACCACGGTGCCACCCAACGTATGTCCATAATTTTTGGTAAAGAAGATTCTTGATCACTGGCTATCCTAAATAGCAAATTAAAGCTAATTCGGTCTGAAATTGTAGCTAAAAACATCAAAATACCTGCAATAGGGCGCAACCGTTATATGGGGGTTATTCCAAATCGTGGACCTATTTCAATAATTTTTGGTGGAGAATTTTTCTTATTACCTGGAAAACTTATTCTGCAGAAAATGTAGCTAACCGTCATATGGGGCTATACCAAAACGTGAACCATAATTTTGTGTGGAGAGCTTTCTGTATCACTGCAAACCCAGAAAATTGCTAAAAAGTTAGCTAAAAACATCAAAATACCTGAAATCCCAAAACATGGATGAACATAGCTATCTTTTTTTGAGAAGCTTATTGACCACATCGAACTTATAACTAATTCGGCCAGAAAATGTAGCTAAAACGTCGAAACACCTGTAGTCCATATACCCTCCATACAATGGTGGAGGTTATAATAATACGTGCGTTACCGTTCTCTGGCAGAATATTGTATTTCCGACGTAGAATAAGTACCAGCTATATCGGTTAGAGAAGGTGGTTAAACCTTCGTAATTCGGGAGGAGCCGTCCTATGGGGACAATATGTAAACGTGAACATATGCTGGCAATTCTTTACAGAAATATTTAATAACCCCATTATGCAGGTCAATGCGGCCTAATCCATGAAAATTGCTAATATTGGGCGATAAGTGAGCTGCACGAACCTGTGCCGACAAATTTCAGAGGGAACAGGGAATATCAAAATACAGCCATTTCAGCCTTCAAAATAAATTGCAGCCCTCAGAATAATAAAAATCTAAAAGTGTCGCTAATTTCAGTGGGATAATGAGGCTGAAATCTTCAAAATAACGGTAAACTGGATGTACCGTTTATGAGGGGCATATCAAAACTTAATAGAAAAGTCTGTATTAAATTTTACATAAACACCAGATTTCAGATATTTTGCTTCCTAAAACCTTGAAAGTTCCCAAAATCGGGGCTATGTTTAAATGTGAACCTGTACCGACCATTCTCTGCTGGTCTGTTTTTATCTCGAATGAAGACCTAATAAAAAATTCCAGCTTTTTCGGTAGGATAATGAGGCTAAAACTTTCAAAAATTTCGAAAATCGGGATGAACGTTTTATTGGAGCTACATTAAAACGTGGACCAATATATGTAACTCATTTTCAATCCCAAAACATCTTTATAGTAATACGAAATGCTGTACAAAATTGTAGAGCTCTATATTAAATATTGTGATCTGTATCTTGATTTCAGACGGATGAACAGACCTATATCGTATAATCGACTTAGTTAGTTTTATGCTGATCAAGAACATAAAAACTTTAAAGAATCTCTGGCGAATATTTCGATGTGTTACGAACAGAATGACAATGTTAATGCACCATCTATCTTATAGTGTAGTGCATAAAAAAGACAAGTTTTCCAAGAAAAAAAATAGCAATGGATATACACATCATCATTGAAATTTGCTTTGTAATTCCAAATCTACTTGTATAAATTTTACTTTCTGAGTATTTTAAAATGTATTCATGGGAGTTGTCGTACAATTTTCTACAGGCAGTTTATATGACACGAAGCTATAAATTCAACCGGACATTACTCTTTGAAGTATACCAAGTTCCCCATTTTCCAATCTAATACATGTGGAGAAAAGTGTGTGTGAAAACAAATTAATAAAGCGACAAAACTGCCTTTGTGTCGTTGTCATTCCTGTTAACATAATATTCAATGTTACGACTTTTGAGATAGTTGTCAATTTTCTTATATGTATGTATGAAATCAACACTCATTTATTACCAATTAAATGCAGAAAATATTAAATATATTATTTTATCACCAAATTAGCTGTAGCCATGAGTGAAGCCAACATTTCCTTTTCTCATCGTTGATTTAATTCATTTAATTGATGTTAATTCATTTTTCAAAAGAAATGAATGCTACGGCCATCGTAATGGCTTTTAATTAAATTTTAAGAAATCTTTTACAACCCATTAGTTCGACCGACAACACAAAAAGTGAACTCGGGACGGGATAGCACGCCAACAATTGTACATCCTTTTAAAACATTTAAACGAGCATCCAAGAGTCCGAAATGGACATACAGTTTTATTTCATTATGTCTTCTCTGCAAAAAGTCGATGTGACATGGGAAAAAGAGGAAAAAACAAGTGACAAAGTGTGCCAAATTAACGCTTTTCACAATGCTCTGCTCACGCTTCCGTTTTTTTCTCTGCATTCAGCAATATCAGATATTTAGACAGACGTCCGTAGACAACGTGGTAAAAATAGTTGAGGGAGAGGAAATATCGAAAACCTCCACAATGGAAAAAAAAACTTTGACGACAGATACTAACCATCAGCAACAGATGTACAAAAGTTGAAAGTTAAATAGCTGCAGTAAGTTGAATCCAACAGTAGGTGTCCAACAATTCAAGTTTGCTTTCCTTTACCGTTTTCTTTTGTTTTTCCTTAATTAGAGGTGGTGAAAAATCCCACACCACGTTATAATACGATGAAGAACTGTATTGCATGCAGAAAACTACAGAAAAAATAAAAATTAATGGCTAATGTATTGTTGCGACACTTTGTCCTGTAATGTTTTATAATGCATGAAATCTGACCCCAAAGAAACGAAGATATATATGATCGGTGAAACACAGATGTATTATTATGTTATACATATCTGTGCGTTATATTCAGGATCACGTTTAACAAAAAAAGAAAGAAATTGAAAAATTTGTTTTCAATGTTTTATTCAGTAATACGAAAAACATTATACATCCTTGCTTCAATTTCCGTTCCATTATGTCATGGCCAACAATAATGACTGTTTCAATTGACAGTATAACGCAAAGACTGGCTCTATTTGCTTTGAATATGAACAAAAGACGCAGAAAGCTGGCTTCCAACCTGAAGCTAATTTTACAGCAGGAAAAGAGTACTTAAACTTCAAACTTCACAGTTAGGTATGTAAATGGAAACCTCGACAATGTCGCCACATACTAACACTCTCCCTCCTTCAAAGAATTACTCTTCAACGGTTCTTTGTACATTTTAGCAACTTTAGCATAAAACTGGAAACAATGTGTTTCATTCGTTTGTGATGCACTTGTGTTGTATGCACCTTTGCCTGCAAAAGAAAACAACAAGGATAGGCGGAAGAGGAGACCTCAAGTTGAGATACTTTAAACAATAACAACGACAATGACTAAGGCATACTTCAAAATATGCGCGTGTCATCTCAGTTAAAGTGAAATGACACACAAAGGAAACATTTGCAACACCAGCAACTGCACCCGGTCGATCCCATGCACTTGAACATCAGGCTGCTAAATACTGCCAAGGCGTTTTGCAAAACACGAATGACTTTAATACGACATAATCACAAACACGTTTTGCATCATCTGCATCACCAAAATCTGAACAGGTCGTGGGTGAATAGCTAGACGCATACCTTTGAAGTTTTACGAATGACGCTAACATGGCATTATGTACATATATATATATATATATATATATATATATATATATATATATATATATATATATATATATATAGGTACAGTATCTACTTACTTCAAGCCTTGGGGATTGGTCGGTACAATTCTATTGTCATCTAAACGTTTTAAATAGAGAAATTTTCGTTTTAAAGTTTAAATTATCTTTTATGATCAATTTTGTTTTCTTTTTCGTCCTGGGAGGAAAACGCAGTGTACAAGGCAAATATAGTCAATTACACTGTAATTATGGAACATTATTTTTAATTCCTGTAACAGCATGGGGAGCACAGAGCCAGGAATGCATATGGTAAAAACCAAATTTCCTTTACAATTTCATTTGAAAAAAATTAAAAAAAATTTTGTGTGCACATCTGCGATTTTTGGTATAGAGGTTAAAGAAAAAGTCCGGTTTCAAATCTATTCGCGCTCACAATCGGCGGCTTTTATTATCTTATAAAGAAAAAATATTTTAAAATTTTTTATTTGTTGTATTGAGAAAATGTATGCATACAGTGGTGTGAAAAATAATAAGGACATTTCAATCCATAACCAAGATTACATTGAAAACTGACTAAAAAAGTGAAAATTACATTAGTTTATAAAATTTATTGTTTTCTTAAAATGTTAAGAAAAGTATTATAAAAATATTTTGATTGCTTGTAACCATATTTTATTTATCTTTTATATTTTATGCGAATTGTCGTAGTTTGGTGTGTGAAAAATAATGAGGACACTTCATGACATCCTTTAATAAGGACCAAACTTGAAAGAAATTAATGCAGGTTTTTACTAAATAATGGTAGATAAAGTGTTTCAGTATCATTAATACTTTGTAGATGATCCTTTGTTTTCTAAAACGAAAGCGCATCGTCTGAGCATCGAGTCGACCAAATTTTGGCACTTCTCTACTGGTATCGCGTCCTACACAACCTGTATAAGTTGCCAAAGGTCGCCATAATTTGATGGACACTTTCCCCTGCTTAATTTTTTAACTTCATTAGACAACATTTTTCAATCGGGTTCAAATCAAGGGATTGTATGGGCCATTCTAACAACTTAACTTAACTATCCTGGAACACCATTTTTCATTTTGCCGTCATTTTTGGGTCATTAACCTTGCTGAAGACTCATTTGAGAGGCACACCTCCTTCAGCATACGGAAGAATTATATTTTTCAAAATTTCAATGTAATCTAGTGATTTCAAAAACACTTTGAATACTGTGTAGAGACCCCACAGCATAGTAAGAAAATGAGCCCCACACCATGCTGTTACCTTTGCCATATTTAGCCGCCTTCAGAGTATATTTTGGGTTATATTATTGATTTTTAGGTCTTCAACCCTGATAAACTCCTCTATCGGAACAAAAAAAAATATATTTGGTTTCATCAGACCAAAGAATGGTACGCAATTTTTCTTAGACCAAGCGATGTGATTTCTAGCAAACTGTATTATTTGCTGAATATTTTTATACCCTACACTACTACGTAGGAAGTGTATAATTTTTGGATTAAAATGATACTTTTCTGGCACTGTGAGCTCTAATGTGGCCACCACAGAGGGTTTTAGGAGTTGTTGATGCGTCAAAATTAATATTTAAGTAGTTTTTTTATTTGTAAAGATGTGGTAAAAGGATCTTTTCTAATCATCATTTATTATTACAGGTGCAATTTTTGGATTTCTACTACGACTTGTATCTTTGAAGTTCACTTAGCTGCATCCTCCACCATTGTTTTTAAAGATTCTAAGCTTTTTCTGTAATTTTTCTGTATGAATTTCCATATTTATGCATATGCATATTTTTACCCATATTTGCAAAGAAAAACTAAAAATACCGGTAGATTTAACATTTAATGAATAGAAATTAATTCATTTTAAACTTTTACTTACAGGAAAGAATCACAAAAAAATAATATCAATTTATTTTTACTAAAACGAAAAATTGTCCTTATTATTTTTCACAGCAGAAATCACGAATTTTACGAAAAATATTTGTTTTGTATAAAAACTAAACAGAAAGAAACCAAAATCGTAACGGGATTTCTTATTGCAATACACGTACATTTTCAAAAACAAATTTCCATCGCAAATTCTTCCATTTTACACATTTTAGGAGCGACCAAAAGTTGTGAATGTCACTGTCCTTATTATTTATCACACCATCCGTACATCCACCATAATTTCTAAAATCCAAATCTAAATTATACTACCTCAGAGTCCATATAAACCTCTAAAAAATAACTTAAAAATACGTGCAGAATCTAGGCAACGCGTAAAAAATATGAAACCAAAATTATGAACATTGGCTTTATAAACTGCATATTATAGCAACAACAAAAGAGAAAAAACTTATTGTTAAAATATTATTCCAAATATATGTTTTGGTTCGATTAGAAAAATTAGAAAAACAATATTTGGGAGTTCTTCAACTATTTCGCTAAAATCCTATACAATAATTAATGTACACTGCTAAAACTTCATCAAGAAATATGGTTTACCATCGCGAAAGTTTAACTGCTTCCTGTGATAAGTTATAAGTAGACAGCGGAATCCTATGCAAATGCATATATGGTTAGGATGGTCGTAGAGAAAATCTGATTAGACAGAAACTCGTTTTACCACAAAATAAAACGATTTAGGCCTAGAAATGTTTGCACATCGTGCATATTTTAACATATTTTTACATATTTGCATAAAATGAGCATATGCAAAAATATATACAAGGATTTGTGGTTTAAAAATCCCACCGAAATGGCTAAAATGTGGGGTATGAAACTTTACACCTGAAAATTGTCCGCATGGGTCCACGTCTTCATATAGCCCCCATAGAAAAGTACCTCCCAATTTCCGATATTTTGAAGGTTGTGGCCTCAACATCACACTTAAATGGCTGACATTTTCTATAAAATCTTCGTTGGGAGTATACAACTTTCCACCTGAAATTTGTCAGTATAGGTCCACGTCTTCATATAGCCCCCATAGAACGGTATCTCCCGATTTTCGGTATTTTGAAAGTTGTAGCCTCAATATCCCACCAAAATGACTGAAATTTGGTATTTAGTCTTCGTTGGGGGTATAAAACTTTGCACCTGAAATTTCTCGGTATAGGTTCACGTCTTCATATAGCCCTCATAGAACGGTACCTCCGGATTTCTGGTATTTAGAAGGTTGTGGCCTCAATATCCTTACGAAAATGGTGAAATTTGGTATTAAGTCTTCCTTGGGGGTATAAACCTGAAATTTGTCGGTATAGGTCCACGTCTTCATATAGCCCCCATAGAATGGTACCTCCCGATTTTCGGTATTTTGAAGGTTGTGGCCTCAATATCCCACCGAAATGACTGAAAATTGGTATTTTGTCTTCGTTGGGGGTATAAAACATTCCACCTGAAATTTGTCCGCATAGGCCCACGTCTTCATATAGCCCCCATAGAATGTTACCTCACGATTTTTGGTATTTTTAAGGTTGTGGCCTCAATATCCTACCGCAATGGCTGAAATTTGGCATTTTGTCTTCGTTGTGGGTATAAAGCTTTTCACCTGAAATATGTTGGTATAGGTCCACGTCTTCATATAGCCCCCATAGAACGGTACCTCCCGATTTCTGGTATTTTGAAGGAAGTGCCCTCAATATCCCTCCAAAATGGCTAAAATTCGGTATTATGTCTTCGTTGGGGTTATAAAACATTCCACCTAAAATTTGTCGGTTTAGGTTCAGGTCTTCATTTAGCCCCCATAGAACGATGCCTCCCGATTTTCGGTATTTTGAAGGTTGAGGCTGTGGTTATACATTTCTCTATTTTATTGACCTGCCTGAAAAGAATTTTACACACAAACATTTTTGTACCTATTATTGAAATATTTGTTGCATAACACTGTGCAACACGAAAAAAATTAACCACATTCTGACACAGCAGCGTGATAGAAGACGAAAAATAAGAAGACACTTGTCTCGGCGTTTTTCCCTGTTACTTCGAATTTCGCGGTTATGGGCCCCCAAAGACCTGAGGCCTTGATGTAAAAAAGGATTATTTTGTCAGGCTCATATCTTCTAAACCGCTAAGAATTTTGGTTTACTCGTGGAGGCAAAGTTGTAGCTCTTATTTTAAAGAATAATAATTGTGAAGACATAAAATCCATTCAACCTTATCTTCAAGGTCAAAATCGTTAAGGTCAAGTTTCCGTTATAATTTTTTCTCAGATTTTGGCCTACAGATATCAAACCGATCAAAATTGAATCAAACAACCAACTACAAAAATGTACCTTAGATCCCAATAAACAACTTTCTAGAAAATACGAACCCTGTACAAATGGTTCTTAAAGTTCAAAATAGCAAAACAAATGCAATTTTTATTTTCTTTTTTCGGTTTCTGCTCCATAGAAATTAAACCATTCAAAATTCAAGAAAACATTCAACCACAATAATGTAGCGAATATATCAGTATACAACTTTGTGGAACATCAGAGCCCACTACGAACTGTTCTTAAAGGTCAAAATATCAAAAAACTTTAGAAAATATTCGATTTTTATACTTTTTTCTCCGATTCTGGTCCATAGGTACTTAACCGTTCAAAATTCAAGAATACAAGCAGCTACAAAAATGTACCTAAGATCTCAGTTAACAACTTCCTAGAACATATGAGCATTCTAGGAACGGTCCTTCATGTTCAAAATTCACTAACAATTATATTATGGTTAATGCTCAGGTCTGGAAATAACAAACTGTTCAACACTCTAGAAAATTTTAAAGATTTGTTATTTACGGACCTGACCAGAAAAGAATGAGTAAAACTAATGGAATTTTGAGCTTAAACGGCCGCTCCTAGAATATTCAAATGTTCTAGAAAGTTGTTAACAGAAATCTTAGGTACATTATTGTAGTTGCTTGTATTCTTGAATTTTGAACGGTTCGGTATCTATGGACCAGAATCGGAGAAAAAAGTATAAAAATCGAATATTTTCTAAAGTTTTTTGCTATTTTGACATTTAAGAACAGTTCGTAGTGGGCTCTGATGTTCCACAAAGTTGTATACTGATATATTCGCTACATTATTGTGGTTGAATGTTTTCTTGAATTTTGAATGGTTTAATTTCTATGGAGCAGAAACCGAAAAATGAAAATAAAAATTGCATTTCTTTTGCTATTTTGAACTTTAAGAACCATTTCTACAGGGTTCGTATATTCTAGAAAGTTGTTTATTGAGATCTAAGGTACATTTTTGTAGTTGGTTGTGTGATTCAATTTTGATCGGTTTGATATCTGTAGGCCAAAATCTGAGAAAAAATTATTACGGAAACTTGACCTTAACGATTTTGACCTTGAAGATAAGGTTGAATGGATTTTATATCTTCACAATTATTATTCTCTAAGATGAGAGCTACAACTTTGCCTCCACGAGTAAACCAAAATTCTTAGCGGTTTAGAAGATATGAGCCTGACAAAATTGACTTTTTTGACATCAAGGCCTCTGGTTTTTGGTGGCCCATAACGGCGCAATTCGAAGTAACAGGGAAAAACGCCGAGACACGTGTCTACATATTTTTCGTCTTCCATTACGCTGCGGTGTCAGAATATGGTTAATTTTCCATGACACAACAAATTACACACAGTGTAATTTTGCATATGTCATATGTTTCGATTGCAATTTAATCAGAAGCCAAAAATATGCCCAGTCCCAAAATTTGACATGAATCGGACCAAAAATAGGGATTTCATAAAAATCCGCTGTCTAGTTATAAGGATAGGAACTTAAGAGTAATATTGAAATTACAATCATTTAAAAAATGTGAAAATTAGAAAGCCTTTCATTCGCGAATTAGTTAAAATCAGTTGATGCGAATCCGTTTTTGGATACAGCGAATCAATCTCTTTCAATATATATGCCTATTTCGATGTTTTACTCAGCGGCCATTGTGTGCCGTCAGTTGCATCTTACAATGCCAAAAACCTTAATTTTGAAAAGTCGCGCAGATGGCATACGATTTTGCTGCGCATCAGGTTTCATTAGCGCTCATAAAAATACGTCAATATACACCTATTTAGGAACCGTGGATGTGCCTCCACATTCCATTTTTGCGTAAAAGACCCATATTACTCGCGTTTCTCTGTAATTTATGACACGCGTTTTCGCAAATATTGTAATCGCGTATAAAGGATTCCATTCCAAAGGAAATTGAAAGACACTTTTAAATTTTACACACAAAAAATAGGTTTTTAGGATACTCTAAGGAATACACTCTTGCGATATATGTACATTAAACGTCGTAAAATCACGAATTCTATAGTCCTATTATGAGTTTGGAGTATTGTATTGTTTCGCGTCCGGATTATTAAACAATTTCAAAAAAACTCGAAATTCCGGCTTCAAAATGTCAGCATCAATTTTATATGGTTGCAGTGGATATATTGAAAAATCATACACTAGTATCATATTGGCCATGGAGTATTCTTTGAGTCTTTCTTTGGGCGGGCATAGGTCTATAAAATGTAAGGTTAAGCCAGAAATCGGAAGGTAACATAAGAAAACTTGTTGGCTTCAACTAATTTTTTCCCATTTTTCTGCATTGATGAAAACACTGCTTCCACGAAAATTAATTTTAATGGTCGGCATTATGGGATCACTCCTAAAACACCTAATTTTAAATAATTTCATTCAAACTATATAGAATATGTTGAATATGTTAACAGTTCGCGAATTCTGAAAGGTTTAAAACATTTTTGGTTTTTACCATATATTGTTAGTTTTCAATTCGAAAATAATAGTGCAATTAGTATGTGTTAATAATATTTGCGCGAAATGTGTAATAACAAGTAAATGTGTAATAACAAGTGTAATAACAAGTTGGACAGTATCAGTCGTCTTTGCCGACAGAGATATGCCCACAGCCTGTGACACAATAAAAAGAAGCAAACACGGAATGATTCGTTTTTTTTTTTTGCAAAACATTACTGGTGCAATGAGTGCTGCGAGAACTATCCGAAATAAAGTTATAATTTTTGTGGGGGAAGAAGTGGATATAGTTCATCTTCGAATTTGAAGTAAATTTGAAAGAACTACAGCCGGTCCGCCTCATACTGTATGTGCATTAGGGTTATGACTTTCTTACAACCTCATATCCCTGTATCATAGCGTGATGAGTTTTGCCATAAGATTACATAAAATCTTAATTATAAGGTGATTAGGTGAAAAAACCTCACGCACAAAATGATTTTAAAATTTGAATTTATCAAAATTATGCACAATTTTTTGAAGTCACTGAAAACAGATATATAATTGAAAATAAACTTTAGAGCCACATGAGATAATTAAAATGACATAAAATTTATTTCTCATTATTTTTCTTCAATTCTGAGAATCGTAAAAATGTCGTAAACGCTTTTATTCAAAAATATAATTTTTTAACAAAAAACAAAAAATTTTAAATTTTTTCAAAGTGACTTTTTTCGCGACTTTTTTCATATTGGAATGAAATAAACGTTATTATTTATTTATTTATTTATTTATTATTATATTAACTTGTAGTAAATACAATGTTAATAAGACATAGCATTGGCTACAACGGCCATCAGCTAATAAACGTTATTATAGTTATTAGTAGGCTTATATTTATTAATTTGTGCAACAAAAAATAATTTTTTGAAAAAAATTTTTTTTTCATTTCATATATTTTTTCAAAAAATAATTTTTTTAAAATCGATTTGTGCGTGAACTTTTTCTTATATTTCAATGGAATAAACGATAGCATAGTGATTAATAGGCAAAAGTTCATTCATCCCTGCTACAGGAAATCATTTTTGAGGAAAAATGTCAAAAAGTCATAACCCTAATGTGCATAGATTGGACCAAATCAAGGACTCTCTAAAATTATACTGTCGTAATATGAGCCGCGAGGACTACCTACTGAAAAAATTGCATATCCCTAAATTGCACAATACCGAACAATTTTTAAATTTTGTGTGGGGAATACCTTAAGGAGTGGACCGATTAGTCTATATTAGAATATGATTTAAGTGTAAAAGAAATATTACGTTCGCAAAGGCTTGACCAATGTAAATCACTCCTTTGTAATCACTCCATTTAGAGCTTTTCGATTATATGTGGCCGTAAATAGAACCACAAGAAGTACTTCCGGTAAAAATTTAAAAACGATCTTCGAACAGCCTTTCAACTGTACCTAGCAAAATGTTTAACTTTTGTGTGGTAGGTATCCGAAAATGATTTCCAATGTATACCTTCTTGGAATTGATGTATGTTTGGAAGAAATTTTACGATGTGCATAGCTTCGGCCGAATCGGATTTAGTCAAAATAAACACTGAAATAGCAAAAATTCCCACAATACTGAATTTTGGTAGAGAGCAAGGGTTTGCCACTAGAAGCAATGTCCTAAAAGTCTCCATCAATCCCATGTGTGCAAAAACAGTTATTCGGGGTCAAAGGTCAAAATTTAGGAATGTTTTAGATTTCGGATTTTTTCTTGAAAACAGTGGGTCTTAAAAAATGACTAGTGCAAATATTGTAGGCAGAAAAATTATCTATAAGCTTATTGTTATAATATTTTGCTAGAAGGAACCATTCTTCACATACAGCGGTTCCAAAAAACACATCATTTATATGCACTTATAAGGGAAAAACGCACATATTCAGGTGAAACGGCTAAAATAACGGGTATAACCGGATCTGTACCCCCAATAAATTTATGTTTCCTTGAAGACCGAAATTATACCTATCTTTAACAAAATCAGAGCGTGTTTAGTAGAGTTATTCCATGTTAGAGTAATTTTATGCAACAAGATAGCCCATTTAACCCACCTGTGTAATCGGAAACCCAACAGAAACGACTCCAACGCAAACTCTCCGATTTTTTTAATTTTTGTCAGAAGAGAGGATTTGTTGTGCTGATTACGAAAATGTAAAATTTTCATGGGCTGCGGATTTGGTTCGCCTGTTATTTGTCCCGAAAGGCCAGATTTAAAACCGGGTTAGACCCGGCTCTACAGAACCGATTTCTACAAAGTTTGAAAGCTTGTGGAAATACCTAACACATTTCGTTGTTATCTTAAACGGTCCGCCTCATGATGTTCTTACGCGGATTACTTTTTCACATGTGTAATTTGACACTTATATGACGATATCTCAAGAATAAGGTATCAATTTTTACTTTAGTCGATTTCGTACCGTTTTTGAGAAAAATAAAAAAAAACTAAATAAGGCCTCCTTACCTTTGACCCTTAATAACTTCGTTTGCACACATGGGATCGATGGGGATTTTTAGGACGTTACTTCTAATGGCAAACCTTAGCTTTCCACAAGCTTTGTGGGAACTTTTGCTATTTTCCCCTTATAAGCATGTCTATTTTGACTGAACTATACTCAATTCTTAAGTTTTTATGCTCATCAGTCATTTGAGTCGGTGCCGACAGGGTTATTTAGAGATTTTGGGCGAAGAGTTCCTAAACGAGAGCGCACCATTTTAGCGAAAAATTATGCAATTTGTAGGAGGAGGTACCCCAAGGAGTGTGCCGATATGACCAGTCTTCGAACTTGATCTAAGTTTGGACAAAATATTACGAAATCCAAATATTGGACCAAATAGGTTGATCCGTTCGATGTCAAAGGTCAAATTATAATGGCGACGAACCGGCTAAATAATGGGGTAACAAACAGATGGATTCATAAGTTTTATAAATAGTTTGAATTTATGGAGCAGACATAAACTAGAAATATTCGTAAATTTAGGACAGCAATATTTTGTACCTTCCAATTCCATGAGGCGATTAACTCGGCAATATTGATGGTCTATTTAGTTCTTCTGTTTCCAGAGATGCAAGAAGTAATAGGTTTGCCATCGGAAACCTGCAAATAATGATTATTTGCTTCGGGAAACGACTACTTGAGTTTCCTTATAATATTCATTATAGTTGCCTAAGAAATTCAACATATTTTTTTCTGTGTATAAGAAGGATTTGGTTTTTTCTTTATAGTATGTTGGCTCAGACCATCATCTGATATTTTAACGATCAACTTATCTTAATGCCATTATGGAATAGGAGTCATAGGAATTTGACGTTTCACGAAGAACTGTACCCAAATTTCAGTAGAAGTTCAACTTCATTTTGCACCATCTCTCCTCTATCATTCGTTTTTCATTTGTTCTTTACAAATCTAACGAGAAACGGTCAGCTTATTCAAAATTTTTAACATATTATAGACAATTAAAGGCAACAGCCTTCAAAACGTTTTATTTTCCCAGTATTAAAGACATGCTTTGACCAATTTTAGCGTTTTAAACTTGAAATGGCTTTTATTCGTTCCAATTTTAAAGAATCATAACAGTAGCATTCAAAATTTGCAGTCGTACCCAAATGAATAAAGAATGTGCTATTCGGTGAAATACTTCAAACCCTAAAAATGTTGGGCTTTTTGAAAGAAAATTGTAAAAAAATATAACTTATCGCAACAACAATATCCAAAGATATTCGACTAATGTGAACTAAAATGAAGAAACAAATAAAAATTTAAAATGTGCTATTAAAATGAAACGGAGGCTATATAGCAAATAAAATCTGGCACGATTCATATTAGCCCAATGATATGGAACTTACTATTTATTGCCGAGTCCGAATGGCGAGTCTTAAGACACTACTTGTAGAGAAGTTCTCAATGATATGGGACCTACTGTTTATCGCCGAGACCGAAGGGCGTGTCTTAAGATACCACTTGTAGAGAAGTTTTACATGGCTGAAATACTCAGGAAATGGTGCCAACATTACTGAGGGGTATTTTGCCACCGTTGAAAATGTTTTGATGTTGGCTGGCCGGGGAATCGAACCCACGACCTTCTGGGTGCAAGGCGGGTGTGCGTACCATTGCACGACGGTGGCACTCAAACCGATGATACGTGAACGTTTATTCACAAATACATACCTAATATACGTATATTTGTTACAATTGTATCATTTAGTGTTAACATTTCGATTTAAACCAACCAAAAATCAATCAATATTCGTTGTATGTTTAAATAAAAAATAAAGGTTTCATTTTAGTTGGAAAAAGTTTCATTTCCGCTGGAAAAGTTTTCATTTAATTTGGAGAAGGTTTCATTTAATTTGGAAAAGGTTTCATTTAATCTGGAAATGCTATATCATATCATTAAAAGTGTTCTGTACGAGACCTTTGATTTTAGTTTTTAATAGAAAGAAGTTTATGCATTCTCGCAACAGGAAATCATTTTTCAAAAAAGGTAAAAAAGTCATAACCCTAATATACACATGTTCGTTCAAATACATTTATAAAGATTTATGTTGCCTATTACAAACACGTTATTGTGAACATTCCCACCCATTGAGGAGCTTGAAACAACTAAGGTACGAACTTGTGTGTGCCCCAAAACTTGTCTTGTGTCCAGCTTTATTTGAGCTTTATACCCGACATTTAATGGTGCGGTAACAACGACCGGAATATAATTGTTGGCTGTATGAAGCTATGCCCTTCCAAAAATCGCGAGATATTAAATCAACAACATAAAAAGTAGAAATTTTTCTGTACGTGCTTTTTAACATGTGTTAAACTAAACCTATGATATTTTAGCATAAGTATTATTGAAAACATATGTACTATGTGTGTAAATGTAATAACATATACATACATATTTTCATATACAATCGCTGTAAATACTCGTATATACAAATAAATGATCACCTTTTTTGTTCCTGTATGTAAAGGCTGTTTGTAATAAAATGAAATTTGTTCTTTCGTATTTACACTAAAACACTTTACCTACCTAACTTGTAGTTTTTCGTCGAAATGCCAATTTTAAGGAAAAAATATTGCATTGATATCAGCTTAAATTTTTATTTTGTCACTTTGATTCCTTTTTGTTTTCTGGTTTATTGAGCAAATACATTTATTGTTCTTTTTTGTATTTCATTTTGCTTCTCGATATTCCGGGCAATGGTATTTGAACAAAAACTTATTGAATGCAAATTTTCGAATGCGGGAGGGAATGTTCACTATATGCAGAGTTGCATGTTTGGAAACACAAAGCAAGCTTCGTTAGTTGATCAGAATGAAGTTGGATGGGTGGTGGGAATTGGCGGCTGTCTATGACAGTAGATGTAGTAGAAGCGACAACGGTAGCAGTAGTAACAGTGACTAACGCGGCCGCCATAGTGGCAGAGACAGTACATATTCGATGCACGATTCTTGAACATAAAATATGCAGAACAGAAAAATTGCATTGGATTTAAGCGTAAAGCAAACATAGTCTGACAAAACTATTGGATAAAGACATGAGATGTGGCACAGTAGGTAACTATGAATTCGAATTTACATTCATATGTATGTGGAATGGAGGGTATAATAAATTTATCTATCCGTTTGCAACATTTATAAAAAAACAACAATGTTAGCAGAAAATTTGCTAGGCTATAGAGAAAAGTTCGACCGCATTTTATTTGGCTATAACATCCAAACTATTATACCAATTATTATAATGTCGGTTTCATTACAATTCCCTTGAAATTTTGATTTTGATTTGCTCACTCGAAATTATTGTCAATCCATGTTTTGATATAGTATGGTTTTAGCCGCATTAACCAATTGCAATGACTGAAATTTGTTCTCCCCTTGAGTATTAAATATTAACGAAGAAAATCGTTGATAAATGCCCACATTTTGACACATTTCCATTGAACGGTACCACCCGATATTTGGAATTATTTCTCCCACTGTTTACAAACTTGTAGGTAAAGTTGTCGTTTACTGCATGTTACTAGTCCTGTAGTACCTATTTTAGCAGGTTAATAGAAAACTATCACATTTATGGGTAAACGACAAAAAATCCCTTGGAAATTTCAATATAAAAACGCTGTACATAGTTTGAAGCCAATTAGCTACCACATTAAAATCCATTTATAGGTCTCTTTGAAGATGTAATGTAGCTGCCACATAGTTCCACATACAAGTAGGTATGTTTTTAACCGCATACAGATATTCACATTTCATATAAGTAAAGCTTTGCCTTCCAGCATTCCGAAAATTGTAGTTTGCATACAAATTCAAGCCAATTGCTCTAAACGAGCATCGACATGAACACGGAAGAAGGAGTAAACAGAGAGGAGGAGAAAAATACACCAAATTGTTGATTTTAGCTGATGCAGAATGTTTGGATGCATGAACGCTTATTTGGTTGGTTGTATAGATGCGGTGGCGGTGCAATAACATTTTTTGTGTTCCTTGTCAACCGAAATGTCGTCAAATTTACAATGATCAAAATCAGTGAGTGAAGTATACAGTTGTGTCCTTAAGAAATTGCAATGATTGACTGACTGTAGCGCACGTACAACTAGATTCCAAAACAATCTGAAAGCATGCGTTGGTTTGAGGTAATCCAAAAACAAATTCAACAGAAATCAACTTTACTTTCAATTGGCGTACATACCACACATGTATACCATTCACTTTATTTATCCTTTATTTTGGTTTTGTGATGAAAGAGGCATTACTAAAATTTTTATTTTCACTCCGTTACCTAAATACACAAATATTCGTATCGTATATTGAATAAAATTTTTTTCATACATTTTTAAATCAAAATCTTTAAATTAGCTATAGAAATTATTAAGTTTGGCTCACTGAAAAAATAGTACCTAATAGCATCGCTGAATTATGTTATGTAATATTGCTAATATTTCAACAGGATACATCGCCCAAAATGATTTTGGGAATTTTATCCATCAAAAATTTGTTGGGTGTTGTGCATTTTACCCCCAAACCTCTCGAAGAAAATTTTCACGTACTGTGAGTATTTCCAATTGTTATTTGAAAATAAAATTAATTCAATAAACTCTTAGTGTGTCACTACGTCCCAAAAATTTTGGGAATTATGTCCTGTTTCAAATGCGGACATAACTCCCAAATTTGATTTGGGAGTTACTGCAGGGAGTTTCTCTATCAGTACCATGAGATATCCTTTTATTGCTCTTGTAGAACTGCTCATTTATAGATTTTTACGGATGGGTCAAAAGATTAAAACACATGGTAAAATGTCACAGTAAGACCAGCTGAAGTCAAAACAAAACATTTGAAAGTATGAAGAAAGTATGAACTGCGGAACTGTTCAAAACCGGAGTCGACATACTGATTACGAGTTTGCGCCAGTTAAATAGCAAAATGTGGTTGGAGAAATGCCCCACGATTGGAACCCCAGAGGCATAAGTCTTCTATCCATCGCATATAAAGTCAGGTGTATTGTGTGAAAGGCTAAAACCTATGGTCAATGGAAAAATCGGGCCAATGGAAAAATCCTAGAAAAGACACATGCAAAAAAAGAAGATCAACGAACGATTCACAATCTTGTTTAACATGTCATTCACATTTGAATAAAGTGACGCCGTCTTCTGTGCTAAATGATGCCATTGTAATGTAATGAGTTTTGCTTATGTTTTGGATCAATGTGAATTTTCAACACCCATTGTAAAAAAAGTTATTTCTACATAAAGAACATTTTTGAAATAACATATCCCAATATATCGAATCCATTACCTATTTAATATGCCTTGTTTAGGATAGAAAAACGGAAAAAATAAAAAGAAACATACATACATACACAAAGCTTTTTTCGCAGTGATAATTTCTACACACACAACATAAGATTTTTTCCCTGGTACTAAAATGAAATTCTAATTACAATTTTTTCGGATGGACGTTTTTTTCTAAACTTAATGCAAACTTAAGCATTCATTATGAATGGAATAAAAATATCTACATGTAATATTTTTGTAGTTTAATTATACTATTTTAATGTTTGTTCCTATTTCATTTATGCATGTGTTTTCATCAAGCAAACGGTTAAGAGCCCGTGAACGATTCTGATCCGAATGATTGAACTGGATAGTGAACTATGAGCTAAATTACTGAACTAGTTCAGTTAAAAGAGCTGAGCTATTGAACTAGCTCTTTCAAATGAACTAGATTGTGCAAATCTAATGCAGAATAACACCAACAATATCAACATTTAAATAGGAAAGAACCCCTCCAGGACTTTTAATACCAATACGAGATTCAAATGTATATACATTAGACTGGTTTTAACTCAAAGGAAAAAAATCGATGTCGGATTTTTTTATGCGGTACCCCAAATGGCCACAACCACATGAAAAAAGTGTAAGTGATGTCAAGTTTGTTCTTGAAGTTTTCATGTGGTTGTTGTAACCCGACGCTCAACGCGCCGTATGCGCAGAGGCCTTTAGTGTTTAGTTTTGTTAGATTTTAAGATTGCCAAAGTTAGAGCACAATCGGAATATGTTAGCACGTGCCACTGGGGCCTCAATGTTTCCACAGTAAATTGTATGGGGCAAAAGGTGAATTTTCACGAAATTGCTCTAAAGGCGAAATTTATTGTCCAATCGAAGAGAAAATTTTACCAGTTCATTTCTGTGGTTAAACAAGTCATCATACAAAAAATTGTGAAAATCCAAATATACTATTGGACCAATATCAAAATCTCACCCGATTTTCATAAATTTGTTAGCATTCGTTTTCTAGTCACAGCAATGAACCGGTAAAAATTTCTCAACGATTGGACTATAAATGTGGCCTACAGAGCAATTTCGTGAAAATTCACCTTTGGTCCCATACAAATTACTGTGGAAACTTTGAGGCCCCAGTGTCACGTGTTAACATATTCCGATTGTGCTCAAACTTTGGCAATCTTAAAATCTAACAAAAGTACACACTTTAGAGGTGTGCCGCATAAAAAAACCGACATCGATTTTTTAAAACCACTCTAATATACACACAAACAAGTAAAAAAGCGTTATGTTCGGCTGGGTCGAACTTTTTATACTCTCCACCATGAAATAGTCTAAACTTATATGGAACAAGTAAGCAAAGGCTATAGTCGGACGGGGCCGACAATACGATACCCTACACCACTACCCAGCGAGTTAGCTTTCAGCAAATCAAAGTTTCTTTTGGACAAATAAGCTCATTGTAAGAAAGTCTGCAACCTTATCACATTAAGCAAAAGTATGGGGCCTACTGTTTATCGCCGAGTTCGAAAGGCATGTCTTAAAACACCACCTGTCGAGAAGTTGTACATGGTTGAAATACTCAGAAAATGTCGCCAACTTTACTGAGGGGTATTTTGCCATCGTTGGAAATTTGATGTTTGCTGGCCGGGAATCGAACGGCCGACCTTCAGCGTGCAAGGCGGGTGTGCAAACAATTGTACCATGGTTTCACCAATAAATAATTTTAGAACGGACATTTAGTCTGGTCCTAATTTTTTGCATATTTTGACATATTTGCTAAACCATATGCAAGACTTTGTGTCCTAAATATCCCATCGAATTGGCTGAATGTTTGTATTAAGTATTCGTTCATCACAGTATTCGACCTGAAATTTATCGGTATAGGTCCAGGTCTTCATATAGCTCCCACAGAACCGTACCTCCCGATATCCGGTATTTTGAAGGTTGTGGCCTCAATATCAAACTGAAATGGCTGACATTTTGTATTCAGTCTTCGTTGGAGGTAAAAAAAAAGTTCCACCTGAAATTTGTCGTTATATGTCCACGTCTTCATATAGCTCCCATGACCAGAACCTACCGATTTTCTGTACTGTGAAGGTTATGGTCTCAATATCCCTCCGAATTGGCTAACATTTGGTATTAAGTCTTCATTGGAGGTATTAAACTTTCCATCTGAAATTTGTCGGTATAGGTCTAGGCGTTCATATAGCTCCCACACAACGAAAGCTCCCCATTTTCGACATTTTGAAGATTGTGGCTCTGGTTACAGATTTCTCTATTTTATTGACTTGTCTGAAGTGAATTTCAAACAGAAAAATGTACACATAAACATTTTAGAATATATTATTGAAATATATGTAGCATACGAAAATATGTGAAATGCAGAAATTTTCCATATGCAGAAATAATATTTGCATATGCATAATTTATACATTTCGCATATTTTTGCATATGTGATATATTTCGATTGGAATTTAATTAGAAGCCAAAAATATGCAAATTTTACAAAACTAGGTGTTGCATAAAATTCCGCTCTCTACATATCATTGAGATGATATTAATATAGGCGACTTTGCCGGTATATGGCCTCCAGGGATTCAAATATGGACCAAAAATAAAATGTTTTTATTTAGCATACAAAAGTAATGGTCCATTGCACCCGCTAAATAATATCAGATCATCATCAAAAATTGTAGGCATCTTCTTCGACCTAAACCCATACCTCGTGCAAAATTTCGTGACTATTAATCTATAATTGCGACCTCTAGTATGCTTTTGATTACATTACAAGCAAAACACTGGATATATTAGGCTGTAACTCTGTTATCTGACCACATAAATCAACATAATTTGCATTAATTGAAAGGGCATGTTGTTGTCCTTCCAAATATTATATATGTGGGCGGAATGTGTGGTCTAGGAATAAAGATATTACCGGTATATTAAAAATTTTTACAATTTTCACACAAAAGTTGTGGTCCATTTAACCCTCTAAACATCATCCGATCACCATCTCAAATTGCAGGCTCCTTCTTTGTCATATAATCTTACATTATTTAAAATTTCGAGGCGAATAGGCTTTAATTGCGACATACAGAGCCGCTACAAAATCGTATAAAAAATTTTGTTTTTGGTCCATTTCACCCGCTAAATATTTCTCGATCATCACCAATAAGAATAGGGATCTATTCTGGCCTGAACCCGACCTCCATACAAAATTTCGTGACGATCGGTCCATAATTGCGGCCTGGAGCGTGTTTACAATTTATAATGGACAGACGGACGGACGGACACACATCTCAAAATCGCTGTATCTCGTCGAGATATGAAGATTGGTATACCACATTGGGGGTCTCCGACGAATATTTCGCGGTGTTACATGAATTTTTACCAAAACAAACTTATAATACCCTTTCCACATTGTGGTGTAGGGTATAATAATACATTTTCACAATTGTATGTGAAGATTTATTGGCACTGGGAATCTCAAATACCTAATTTTGTCAGATTCGGTCAGCTAAAAACGGGGGATACCGTAATGTGGGGGTATACTACAACGTAGGCCAATGTCCACAATTTTTGATAAGGAAGTTATTATCCACTGGGAAATATTAGTGCCAAAGGACATCCAATCTTGCCCGAAAATGTCGATAAAAACTAAAAAGCCTGAAATCGCTGCTACTGTTTTATTGGGTCATGTCGACAATTTTTGATGGGGAAGTTTCGTGACGGCAAGGAACCCCGAAAACTACGGGTAGTTCCGTCAAAAAATGTAGCAAAATACTGAAAATCGGGAGGTGATGTTAAATGGGGGCTATACCTAAACACGGGCCTATATTGCCCGTGAAGTGTTGTGCCCCCTAAGAACCACAAATGGCAAATTACATACAGCTAGTTCGGTTAAAAACGTAATGGCTATATCACACCATATGCTTTTTAACATGTATGACATCAGCTGGTCTGTATATTAGTATACCTAAAGTGACAACATACATGTGAAAAAGCGTATGGTGTGATATAGCCATAACTAAAACGCTCAAAATACCGAAAATCGGGATGTAAGATTATATGATGGTGGACAATTTTTGGTGGAGAAGTTTTTTGACTGCAAGGAACATCAAATGTCGTATTGCGGTTTAAATTGTATCAAAAATCCTCCAAATTCCGAAAATCGGGGGTACCGTCATGTGTGGGCTATAACTATACATACACCTATGTTGACAATTTTTGGTGAAAAGTGTTGTCACCCCTGGGAACCCCTGTCAAATTACAGCCAGTTCGATTTAAAATTGTAGCTAAAATCCTCAAAATACCGACAATCGCACAGTGGATCCACCCATTGGCCAAAAATAAAAAAATGAATGTCAAAATTTTGGTACAACATCTGGCAACTCTGACAGCTATGACATGGACCTTTTTAAAAATATATTAGTTTTTGTTTCATTCGAACGCGATCTTCTTAAGAATAACTTCAAAAGATAGAACATTTGACTAATATTTTTTGTTGTGAGTACAACCTATATTTTAAATGCAAGTAAATATATTCAAAATGTCGCGAAACTAATACGTATAGCAAAATATTATAGTGGATTTTGAAGGAGGAGGTAATAGCTTAATTTCCATTAAAAAATAGTGTTTTAGCGTGTTGTGGAATTCTAGTTAGCTGCATATTTTCATAGCGTATTTTGTAATGTCAATTCGATCATATACTTAAATTTGACCTAAGGTTTTAGTCATGATGGCCACCAGTGCCTACCTCGGAATAATTTTCCAAAGTAGGTCATGGGTTTAAGATTATTCAGTATTAAAATCAGCTGCCATCTAGTGCCAGACTATAAATGGTGGGTCGCTGACTAAAGCTACCCTATAATAGGGTTTCTATGGATATATTAGCGTATAACTCTGTTATCTGACCACGTACTTTAACATTATTGGCATCAGTGGCAAGATGAAGAAATCTTCTTCCAAATTAGTCTTATGTTGGCGGTAGGTGCCTTTCAGGAAGAACGCTATATGATCTATATTAAAAATTTTGCAAATTTTCAGACAAAAATATTAATTTTCTTTAATCGCTAAATTGGTTGGATTTTATGTTGTTTTGGAGATTGTTTTGTTTCCCTAAGCCTATTTTTGCATCATAAGATAATCGGGACTTTTGTTCGTGTCATTTTGTATTAACCGCCTAAAACAAATTTTACCGTATTCCCCCTACAGAGGGGAAAGGGGGGAGAATGTCACGCTCGTGGTTTCTTAAAACACTCTTCGCAGCAGCACAAAGCTGTAACCGGCGTATTGGCTTGATTTGTACACTCTAAATATTTTTGGCCACTTTCTCCATACAAGTGGATCCACTGTGAATCGGTCTGAAAATGTGACTAAAAACTTTAATACCTGAAATCAGCTGGAATCGTTATATTCCGTTCCGACAAATTAATTCTAATCTTCTTCTTATATATAAAAGACAATGTGTGTATGTTAGTATGTTTGTATGTTGGTATGTTCCGTATAGACTCAAAAACGGCTGAAAAGATTTTCTTGAAAATTTCAGATAAGGTACAGGGAACACCCGTGGTGAAAATAGGCTATATTTAGTTTTGAATTTCGGATGGGCGGGGTACCTCCCCCATGCCCTACTTTTTTAAAATCCCTATGTACTGGGAGGACCCGTGGTGAAAATAGGATATATATTTTGTTGAATTTCGGAGGGACGGGCCGCTATACCCGATTTTTTTAAAACGCTATTTTAGCAAAACTGAAAGAAACTATTGAATTAATTCTTCCGAACATCCACCCTCCGAACCACTCTGCTCCGAACATTTATCCTCCGAACCACCCCGCTCCGAACTTTTACCCTCCGACCCACTCCGCTCCGAACTTCCACTCTCCGAACCTCTATGTTCTGAACTTTCACCCACCGAACCACCCTGTTTCGAACTTCCACCCTTCGATCCACCCTGCTGCGAACTTTCACCCTCCGAACCATCCTGCTTCGAACCACCCCATTCCGAACTTCCACTCTTCGAACCTACCTTTCCGAGCTTCCACCCTACAAATCGATGTTACTCTATTTTACTCTTAAGGCCTGCGTACATAAGCTGCTCTGCCTGATTGCCTTGCTTTCCTTCTTCATTTTTGACATAATAAAAATAAAAGAATAAAGAAGGCCGAGGAAATTTCGAACTGGGTTGCCCTTTTCTTTTTTATTCTTTTATCAGAAGTAAGCGAGGTAAGCAGGCAAGGCAGCTTATGTACGCAGGCCTTTAGACTTACTCTATTTGAGAGTTTAATAAAATTACATCTTATATATGAAAGACAATGTGTGTATGTTGTATGTTCCGTATAGACTCAAAAACGGCAGATTTCCTGAAAATTTCAGAGAATGTACAGGGACGACCTGTGGTGTATAGCCTGTTTGTTGAATTTCGGATGGGGCGGGCTTCCTCCTCAATGCCCTATTTTTTTAAAACCGCTATTTTACCAACACTAACAAACATATCGGTGGGAAAGTTAATTTGCGCGGCAATGATCGTTGTGTCTCCGACCCTAGGTACTCATTTTGGGCCTAAAGACCCCACCGCGTCCACTTTTTTTAATATGTTATATCTCTGAAACTTCTGAGCCGATTTCCTTACAAATTTCAGGGATGTACCGGGATAATCCTAGGCTGCATATATGTCCCCTGGTGAAAATAAACTATATATTTTGTTGAATTTCGGCGGAGCGGGGTATTAATTCGATACACGCAGAAAAATTTATGTTAGGAATATGTTTGGATCCAAACAAATATATGTTTGGGACCGGTTGCAAACAAATATATGTTTGGATCCAAACATAATATGTTTGGTATTTGAAATATGGCATATCCATATTTATTTATTACATTACATAATCATTTGATTCAAGATGCCGATTCCCCGCTGATGATTTCAACTATGAGGACAATTTGTTTTATTTCACAACTAGAGAGAAGCTTTCAACTACGTTTCTATATATTTTTCCTTTTTAAAGTGTGACTATTTACAAATTATTTCAATCACTTTTATTAAAGTGTGTTATGTATTTCTTTGGAATTTTGTATGTACCTATGTGTTTGTTGTTCTTTTGCCTTTCAATAAAAAACCATAACATTTGTGTGTATACTATAGAGATAGCCAGTGAGTTCTTACTGAGAGCAAGTGAGCACACATTTTAAAGTGTTTTACATTTAATTTTACGCTCCCTTGCTCTCAGTAAGCGCCCACTGGTGCATGTGTTTGTTTTCGTTTTTGTGCCTTTTGGGTTTGTATTTTTTCTGCACCCAAACATATAAAATGTTTGCACCCAAACATAAAATTGTTTCCACCCAAACATATACATCTTTGCACCCAAACATAAATATCTTTGCACCCAAACATATATATGTTTGCACCCAAACATATATTTGTTTGCAGCCCAAACATATATTATGTTTGGGACTGTTGCAAACATATATATGTTTGCTGCAAAATATGTTTGGGACATATATATAATGGTGGTTGTGTCTTCGACCCGAGGCACTTATTTGTGGCTTTAAGACCGGCCACGCCCACTTTTTTAAATGTGTGATGTCTCTGAAACTACTGAACCGATTTTCCTGATGACCACTGGTGAAAATATGCAATATATTTTCTTGAATTTCGGAGGGGTCGGGCCCTATTTCCCAAAAACGCTATTTTTGTAAATCTGCGAAACTATCGGTTTGAAAATTAATTTGCAACGGTGGTTGTGTCTCTCACCCCAGGTCCTTATTTGGGACATAAAGGCCCGACCATACCTTTTTTTAAATATGTTATATCGCCAAAACTTCTGAGCCGATGTTTATGAAATTTTCAGATGATGTACAGGGATGTCCCATGGTGAAAATTACCTATTTATTTTGTTGCATTTCGGCGGATCGGGATTTGAAAATAAATTCGATAGACAATGGTGGTTGTGTCTCCGACCCTAGCCACTTATTTGTGGCCTTAAGACCCGAGCACGCCCACTTTTTTAAATATGTTATATCTCCAAAACTTCTGAACCGATTTCCATGACATTTTTAGATGATGTACAGGGATGATACATTGCACAGACTGACATTGAATTTAGGATTGGTAAAGCAAACAGTGCATTCTTTCAATGGCGTAACATCTGGAATTCAACCGTTATACTAACGACGTCAAAAATTAATATATTCAAATCAAGCTATTGTATAGTTGCGAATCATGGCCAACAACATCAGCCTTAAACAACGAATTGCAAAGCTTCACAACTAGATGCTTACGATCTATTTTAAAAATCTGGTGGCCAAATGTTGTAAGTAATGAAGATCTATATATAGTATGGTCGGGGTCGACTATGTGATACCCTGCATCACTACCCCTGTGCATAAGCTTTTGACTGGTAAAGTTTAAAATATTAAAATTGGATAGCTTAGCGCCTTTGCTCTGAATGTGTTCATTCAAAAATGTAAATACTACATTAAGATTGGAAAACTCAATTGTTAACATTTGTCAATAAATGGAGTTAAGCTCTGTTGTTACGATATCGTAACAACATTCTGTTAAGTAGTTAACCATTTCAGGCGTTTTTAACCGCCAAGTTCATATTCAATGAACTGGAAACTGCTATGGAATACAATCCTGAGTCCAACATTTTGCTTTCCTACAATTTGTATAAGCCGAATTGCGTTTCAATGGGGTTTTCGTCATTAACATACGCCTGTTGTTGGTATAATGTTTATATACTTTGTTTCATAAATATTTGTGCATTATGCATCTTTTCCAGTCTTTACAGTTCTATGTCTTTGGTTCATTAATACAGGTCAATTTTGTTGAAACGCATTTAAGTACATCGTCAGTACAACTTAAATAAAAAATGGAAGAGTGGGATGTACGCCAACCATCAATATGCTTCTTTCTCTGTGAGACCCCCATCAACCCCCAAAATTTAGTGAGGATCTGATCAAAATTCCGACCTGTAGTGTGACTGCACAAAAAATGGAAAAAGGGATGCATTACCGACTATTGCGATATCTGTTTATATTGTTTGACCACCTATGACAACCTATTTGACATCGTTGTAAAGGTGATATTTTCTACTTTCCTTCGATATATCTCTTACAGAAGAGAGATATTCGCTTTGAAATAAAAGGTTGGCATTTTCTCCAAATAAGTTTTTTTTTCACATTCCGACCTCTGACTAATATCCGACCATCATCAAAATCAATAGGCTTCTTCCTCTGTAGGACCCCAAAACATTCGTGACGATCCGATCAAAATTGTGACATGTAGCGTGATTACAAAAAAAAAAAATGGAAAAATGTGATATCTCCGTTATTTGGGCCAACCTACTTTGCATCATAATAAAGATGGGAATTTTTACTTTCACAGCCAGACTTTGCTTTTGGAAAGTCGCCAACCAAAGCTGTGATATTATAACTAAAATCGCAAAATGAAAAGTTGGGTTAAATTTGCGGCTATTGAGATATCTTCGTTGTTTGACCACCTACGACAACCACCTTTACAGCGTTAGAAAGGTGATATTTTCTATTTTCATTAAGTTTTGCTTTTGATATACCCCTTATAGAAGCGGAGATATTTGCTTTGGGAAAAAACGTGGACTTTTTTCCAAATAAGTTTTTATGCCCATTCCGACCCCTAAATATTATCCGACCATCACCAAAATCAATAGGATTCTTCCTCTCCGGGACCCTCATCAACACCCAAAATTTACAAGGTTTAGATGGACAGACGGACGGACACACATGGCCATCGACTCAGCTCGCCGAGACAATCATTTTGGTATATATAAGTATGGGTCTACGACCATTATTTCGATGCGTTACAAACTTTTTGGGCAAAACCAACTTATAATACCCTCCCCACATAGTGGTGTAGGGTATAAAAATGCAATATAGAACCGCTTCCCATAATCATAAAAAGAAGGAAATGACAATGCCATACATTGCGAAATATGCCGTCAAGCCCTAGAATGGAATCCCCAAGGTCAAAGAAAGAAGGGTCGGCCAAAGACCACTTGGAAAAGAGGTCTGATGAAAGAAGTAGAAATCAGCGGTACTAACTGGAATGAAATAAAACGGATTTCGAATGAAAGAAAAGCTTGAAAAAAACTTTAGAAAGGCCCTATGCTCCCCAGGGAGTTAATTAGAAATAAAGAAGGCTATAATAAATATAGGCTATATATTTTGTTGACTTTCGGATTGGGAGCGGTTTATCCCCCTGTGCCCAATTTTTTAAATGCGCTATATATGTAAAACTTACGAACGTGTCCGTTTCCCCGACCCTGGGTACATATTTTAGCCAAAAGACCCGACCACTCCCACTTTCTTCAATATGTTACAAATCAATGGAAAATAACATCTGGTATAGATGTTATGCATAACGAAGCTTTGGTCTTACTGGAAAGTTAGTTTAGGTTGCCACTGGACATTCATTTGAATGAAGGGCACACATGCAATTTTAAATAGAAGTTATTATCTGGACCGAATGTACGATGGCACATAAAAATTCCCTAGAAGCTTTAGATCGATTCTTGAAGGATTTAAGAAGCAATTCATGTTTAGATTTCAGACAAACACTTCCAGCAGATGAAATAAATGCATGTTCTTTGGCGGTACCAACATTTCTGAAGATTTTTTATTTACAGTCACTTGCAGATCCTGACTAATTAGCGATGAAAAATTTATAATTGACTTAAGAAAAGGTAACATAAAACTGTTTCAAGGGCCAGTAACGCGGACTGGGTCGTCTAGTTATTATATATGCCGTTAAGTTCAGTCAACCCACTAGTTTAATAATCTACTAAAGTTTCATAGTTTCTTTCATAGTTTCTTTCTGCACGCTAGATGGTATTTTTCCCCCTATGCGCCACCTCCAGAAAAGCATATGAATACGAGCCTCTTGGAGGCATACGCCCCAAGCTGTGCTACCAGATATGGAGACTTTATTTTTGACTTGGCGACATGGCTTTTTTTTGGGTTTTCACAATCGGTGGCGATTTTTTTGGCTAATTTTGGAAATCCCCTCTTCCTTCCCTTAATTTTTTCTATCTTGTTGTTTTATATGAGACAGTAAATACTTCATTCAAATTGTGATAGATTTGCACAAAAAATCGAAGCATGTGAATATGGTTTAACATATTTTTATAACTTCCACCATCGTATGAAGGGTATACATATTATGTTTGTGGAGGGTATATTAAGTTTGTAACTCATCGAAATAATCATTTGCGACCATACACATGTCCATCCGTATGTGGTAAATTTTACATATGGGTAAATCCTGCGTGACGAACGCTACATTTGTACGCGTTTTCGGGCAAAAATATTAAAATTTTTTGAACTTTCCAGATAGATGCATTGAATCTGTACATGGTATTTAATAGAATTTGAGAGCACTTTCAAATGCCATAAAACAATTTTTTTTAACAAGTATAATTAGCGGAAAAAATGATTATAAGTTATTGTGACGCACGCCACAAAAAGTGGAAGTAGCTTCCGACCTTGTGCTATGTTTTCATAATTTTTAGCAAATTTTGCATAATAAAGCACACAAAATGAAAATTTTAAAAGAAAGATGAATATAAGAGAATTCTAAAACAATTAATTTTTAGGCAAACAATTTTGTATTTTTTTTCCAAAATCAGCGAACCTAATGTGACGCACGCTACGTGATGCACGCTACATTTTTTCCAGTATATAGTAAATAAAAACCAGTGTATTTATTTTAACGAAACAATGTATATTTCTTGTAAATAGCGTTATTTAAGTCATATTTTATGTTCATAAATAAGTTTATCAATGCGTATATGTCTATAAATAAATTTTATGTTTTAATGAATCTGACGTTAGTGCGATTTTGAGCACATTTTTGTTATATGACGAAAAATAATGTTTGCTTTTAATTCCGGGAATGCTCTTAACGTTAGCCCATCTCTCCGAAAGAATTCCAGCTGATTTTTGTATATAACTTCTGCTTATATATAAAATGAAAATACCATTTGTATTCATTTTTGCCAATTAAAAAAAATCATGGGCGTTATTAAGAACAATATTCGGAGCTTTTACCATTTTCCATTTTTTTTTTTCTTTACGACAGCTCCGATTCCGTCTACTGCACCCTTTCCGTGAGCAGTTGCAAAAAATTCCACTCAAATTTTTTATTGAAAAAGTGTATACTACTTAAAATGAATTTGTTTTTAAATCGACTTGCACATCCATCAGAAAATAAATATAACTTTGAAATATCATTTCATTTTTTTAATTTCTTAACAATTAGCTGAACTCAAATCGCTTCGAAAACAGAATAAAACAAAAATAGAATACAAGAGAAAGTGAAAACAGAATTAAAAGGCAAAAATTTTTTTTTATTTTTTGGGAGAACTCAAATCGTGACGAACGCTACAGAAATTAATGCACTGTAATTTTTTTATTTTTTATTATTGTAGATTTTTTTTCTATTTCCTTAAAAGCAGGATATTAATTTAATTTAAATTTATAGATGAATTAAAAAAAAAGAAATTTCTGCCCACAGTATAACAAAAAAACATAATTTTTCGTGACGAACGCTACACCACTTGGATCTGTCTTTTCATACCTAATTTCACTTTTTCCAAAATAGTAAAAGATAATATTTTCTGTCAAAATCTAAGAGAATTGAGTGAATAACAATATAGCTTTTGAGTTTACCACTTATGTTAACACTAAAGTAATAATATGAACATGTAAAAAATGTACAATTTTTGTATAAAATTAAAAAACCTGAGGTAGGGTAGAATTTTGTACTAATTTTTGTGTTAATAATGATAGAAAAAAAAAGTTTTTAACATATTTCTAAAATTAGATATCCAGTCTAATCTTCTGTGAAAAAATAAATTAATTTGGATAAAATAAAAAAATTTTTGGCTGGTAGACTGTTTCTGGGATTTGCCCATATGTAGATGCAGGCAGGTATATTTCGAATATGGGCTAAATCGGCCCACATTGTGGAATAGCCCCCATATAACAGTACCGCCCGCTTTCATTTTTGACAGAATTAGCTATAATCTGACATTAAGGGTCCCAATGGTAACATCACAGATTATGGCTAATTAGGTCAGACAAATTAGCCGAAAACTTCAAATCGGGACTACTTAAACACTTGGGCCTATGTCCACAATTTTTGATGTAGAAGTTTCTTGGCCACTATGTACCCTAAATCCCAAATTCTTGCTAATTCTGTCAGAGTTTGTAGCGAAAACTTCAAAATACTTGAAATCGGGCGGTACTGTTATATACATAGATCCAGGGACGTACGCAGGATTTCATTTCGGGGGGGGCCCAACTTGACCAAAAATCATGAAAAATTCAGATGTTGTGTAGCGTTACGTAAAGCTATTTTAATGGGTTATGACCATTTATAAGAATCAGAAAAGCATTTTTATAAGAAAACTATTAAACCTTGAGTTACCTTCTATTTTTTTTTTTTTTTTTTTTTTGAAAAATCTTTCTGGCAAATACCCACCTATAAAGCACTGTTTGTTTGCGGTAACCACTGTAGTTTGAAAAAGAGGAAACCGATCAGCACATATTTTTGTGGGATCATTACGAACCTAATAATCTTGTCCATTATCGAAACGGAAGTAAAAAAATAAAATTTTAAAAATGTTGAAAAGTTAAAATCAAAATTTCGATTTTAACAAAAAAAAAACTGATATTTTTGTCGGACTCCGTCAGCAGTTTTTTAAAGACTCTCTCGGTTAAACCACAAAGAATTGCCGTTGTCGTTGCTATAGCAAGATTTCCATTATTTCGATTATCTTAGCTTAATTTTTAAGAATATCGTCTGTCGTTGTCGTTGATATGTTTCCAAAAGAACACTTTAAGCTAAATTTAACAGTTTTGGAGATATGGTGCGAAATGTATACAAATTATGCAATTTTTAGATATATTATAGCATTTGAGGCAATAAATGTAGTTTTTCCAGTTCATTATTTCTCCAAATATTTTATTCTGGCCTTTATCTACAAATTTGCTTCAGAGTTCAGAAGCAATAAAAATTCAATATTTAGCAATGTTTAGATGAGGCCATAAAATCCAATCTGGATCTGACTCAACAAAACGCAACTAGGGCTGTTGTATTTTGCGTCTGTACTTTCACAAAATCCTCACTTCGTTGTTTGCACAAGATTACATTAAAAATGTTGTATAGTGTTATTTACCGGAAGAGATAGGGTCTGATTCCAGGATTATTTTTACTTTTAATATAATGTTACAAAAGAATCGTTATAACTGTTTTCTTAATTGTACGATTCGAAGTTTTTGGACTCGATGACAAACACTTTGATGGACAATCGATCCTTATTGAACCCCACATATTCGCTAATATCACTATGCAACATTTTTAAGGTGATCTTGTGCAAACAATTCGAACTGAGGATTTTTTGAAAGTACAGACCCAAACGACAAGAAACCCTAGTTGGGTTTTGTTGTGTCAGATCCAGCTCGGATTTTATGGCCCCATCTAAACATGGTTAAATATTGAGTTTTTAAAGAAATTCGGGGCTATATCTCTGAAACCAATGCGAATCTTCTTCTGACCTCTGAAGCAAATTTATAGATAAGGACAAGAATAAAATATTTGGAGAAATAATGAACTCGAAAAACTACATTCATTGCCTCAAATTTCAAAATATATGCAAAAATTCCACAATTTTTATACATTTCGCACCGTATCTCCAAAACCGTTAATTTTTTCTGAATATTTTCTTTTGGAAAAATATTCCCTGGAATGTAATACACAACTGTTCAGAACATGTCAATAAAATAAGTAAAATAACTCTATGCCGTTGTTTTTCAGTACATTTTTCAACGACGATTTAATAAAAATGTCAATAATGTAGTGAAATCCGAAATTCGAGAATAAACTGCTGGTGTGAACTGTGTTTGAAATGCGTGTTGTAAATTATATGATGCAAAATACCACTGAAACAACAGCATTTTAGAGTTTCGGAATGTTCTGAAGAATTGTTGAGAACTTTATTTGGAAGATTTTTGCAAAAGGTTACTTGGTTCAACTCCCAATAGTTTAGCCGATACTGACCAGAATTACAGCAATTATGTAAAATTTTCTATATTTTATAGATGTTGGCGCCCTATATGGAGTTTTTCTTATGTGTTTTTTTTTTTCAAAAGATAAGATCTACTAGTTTAGTGCTACAATATTGCTAAAGACAGCAAGGCCAAATTCCTATTCGTTTCTGGGATAAAGGCCTGATAAATGCAAAAAAGTGTAGATTTAGCCCGGTTTAGATAGGCCATAATATCCGAACTGGATCTGACAGGACAAAACCCTACAAGGGTTTTTGTAGTCTAAATATGTACTTTCAAAAAATGCATACTAGAAGTTGTTTGCATTTTCAGTGTTGCATAGTGTAATAAGCTAATTAATTTTGGAAATGGATCTTATTTTGAGATGGATCTTATATTTCGATAGTTATCGCGCCCATAAGTTATTTTAGTTGGTCACCGTAGTATTTAGAGCTTTGTCAGGAAGCATGAACTTGTCCACGAACAATAGGATATCGCTGTAAACAAGACTACACAATGTCCAAAGGATCCTCAAACAGTCTTTAAACTGCAGTTATGTTGGACTTGTATGAGGGACCTGAAGATGTTGTCCAAACATATTCTCTTGGAACTTGATCTACTTTTGGAAGTAATTTTGCGAGTGGAACGAGATAGTCCATATTAGGTTCGATATTAGACTGATTCGGTTAGTCCCTTCGACAATTTTAGTGAATATTTTATAACTTTCATGGCAGAGGTACCGATATGACTTAAATTTAATTTGGACAAAACGTTACGAGATCCATATCTTGAATCAAATCGGTTGATCCGTACGAGAGTTATCATAAGTTCCAACCTGCCAGACAAACAGAGATACAGACGGACGGTGGTAAGTACTTCCATCTTGTCTGAACCGAATATCGTTCAAACATATGTGAAGTCTTAAATCATTATTTTGATGAAATCTATACGATACAATCCTAGTGTATATAATCTCGTAATCTAAAGTCTGAGGTTACAATTATACATCGGTAATGATAAGTAAAAATCAAGTGACGCACAAAAATTCATTTGTCTTCATTATTTTCTCATACTGTTTAGCAGCAAATTTGTCTAAAACAGAATAACAAAATTTTGGCGATGGCAGTAAAACAAATTTCCAATTGGCTTTCAATATGTAGTCCACGAAGGACCGACACTTCATACATTTTATTCAATAGATTTTTTTTATATATTTCCATTCCCATAGTACTGAACTCGTTATTTTTGTTATAACCGGATGAGTTTTAAGCCTCGAGAGCTCTATACAGTTCGAATAAATAATAGACATGGGGTATATTCATTAAGGAATTAGCATTTGATAGTGGTATGATATGACATGAAGAAGTAATTCAGATTTTATTGGAAGTTTCTCTCAAAAACAGCTTACAAACAAAAATTTTTAAAATATTTTCTTACAAAACTTGTTAATGATGTACATTTTCTGTTCAGAAACTTAAGAAAATATAAGTTTTAATTTGAAATCTTCAAATATACAAACATTGTTATGAGAAAAAATATAATAACTAGTTACAGTAGCTTAAAAAATTTTGTTCGACCAAACCATTTCGGTCCCTGCGTACGTCCCTGCATAGATCCAATACAAAATGTAGGTCGATATAGTCCACCTTCCCACTTGACCTGCCTGCAAACAAAAGAGGCATATGTGCAAACTTGTAGCGTCCTATCTCAATTTTTCTGGATGTTAAAGTGATTACCACAGACGGACGGACATGCATAGATCGACTCATAATTTCACTCTGATATACAATATAGGGTCGCAAACTATTTTTTCATTGCCTTACAAACGGAAAAAACAAACTTAATATAACATAAAAAGCACAATGAAGTACCATAACCTTTAACAAAAACTGAAGAATCTTCGGTTTGGCGATTTCTGATACTTGATTTGGCGATTTAGGTAGAATAAAATCTGACAACCCTGCCCCAAGTGAAGACCAAAGCTTCAATGGAAAGACCAAGTTGAAGATGATATCACAAAACATGGCATAAAAGTTGGAGAAGTAAAGTAGAAGATAGGCGAGTTTAGAAATATATCTATTTGCTCGGCTTATGACACAAAACCTTATGAACCAGAATCACAGAGTTGCGAGTATTAGTATATTTTTCAAAAGTGTACGATAACACTGTGCAACATTTTTAAGTTAATCTTGTGCAAAAAAATTGAGCTGAGGGTTTTTTGAAATTAAAGACCCAAACGACGAAACCCCTAGATGAGTTTTGTTGTGTCATATCGAGCTTGGATTTTATGGCCCCATCTAACCATGGTTAAATATTGACTTTTTTAAAGCAATTCTGGGCTATGTCTCTGAATGTGAATCTTCATCTGACCAATGAAACAAATTTGTAGATAAGGCCAAGAATAAACAATTTGGAGAAATGATGAACTCGAAAAACTACATTTATTGCTTCAATTTTTATAAAATATCGAAAATTTCCATACTTTGTATACATTTCAGACCATATCTCCAAAACCGTTAATTTTTTCTTAATGTTTTTTTTTTGGAAAATATTCGCTGCACTGTAACACACAACTCTTCAGAACATGCCATTTTTATAAAATGCCTCTATCACGTTGCTTTCTGTATATTTTCAGTATTATTCAATATATGCATTTATTAACTTATTTCATTTTTCCATTTGTAAATTTGGTACCATTTGGTACGTCAAGAAAATCTTCATTAAGAAGGTTACCCCGCAAAAAAAAAGAAATGTAAACATTAGGGTGGTTTAAAAAAAAATCGATGTCGTATTTTTTAGGGGGCACACCCCTAAAGTGATTAGTTTTGTTAGATTTTAAGATTGCCAGAGTATGAGCATAATAGGAGTATGTTAACACGTGCCACTGGTGCTTCAAAGTTTCCACGGTCCCTATATATAGCTAATATTAAAATCCGATCCGATTTTCACAATTTTGTGTGGGATTGTTAATATATTCCGATTGTGCTCAAACTTTAGCAATCTTAACATCTTAAAAAACTTAACACTTTACTGCGGTGCGCCTAAAAAATCCGACATAGATTTGTTTCCTTTGAGTTAAAACCTCCTTAATAAACATGCTATAAAAAGTAAGGAAATATCAATACTACCTCATCTGCCTCATTATCTTAACACCAGAAACCAATAGTGATTCCAAAATCAAATTTAAAGATTGTAGCTGTATTCACTTAGAACATTATCGGTGATGGTATTCATTCACCCTACACACCAAAAGCAAAAATGCTAACACCATATTACCAAAGGCATCGAAAATTTGCAGCTTTGACTGCTAAAATTACTTTAAAATATATTTAGCAACAATGAACAACGGCAACATGTAGCAACACATTACACAAAAATATTGCTAGCGAAGATAATGCTATTTGATATTGTTGCTATAATAAAAGAACATGCATACTCATATTTTGCAGCACACATCGCTCATTTACTCAAAGAGTGACACATCTCAAAAGATCCAGTTTCGAGAAAAAGCGTTTTAAGTTGGCGATTGAAATTTGAATTCCCTACTTAAAAATATTATTACACAAAAAATAAAATAACTACTTGGGTCATATTTTGCAAACAGCTAACCAGATATCAGTGCTGAATTTCTGTGCAAGATCAAGCCTGATTCGAAGGGTTTTAGTGCTTCATAGACTCAAAAAACTTTTGTGTTGAATTATGCGAAATTCGTAGTAAATGAGTAAATGAAACCGCACCACTCTTAACTGCCACTCTTCATAAAGAAAAACAAACGTTGACTTTAATCCAGTTTCATATCCAAAAAAATATTTTTACTCTACTAAAAATTAAATTGTTTCTCCTGGACATATGTTGTAATCATTCATTACACCTACATAATATGTTTGTATAATGAGGATGTGTCAATGTTTCGTTTACTTACGCATTTCTGGACCATACCTAATTGCTACTATCCTCTTCGGTAAAGAATTCACATTCTGCAAAGTAAAATAGTTGCATGCCATTTATTGTTAGTGCTGCGCCATACTTAACCAAACATTAAATTTAAACTGTCATTCACTGTGTGATAATCCAGGATTATTTTTGTGGCCTATTCATTGTTGGAAGTGATTGGTCTTTACCGCAACCATGTCATGCAATTAATGTGCGGTAAGAAGTATTGTGGTTGATCTAGAGTTTCATTTCTGTTGAGTTATAAAATACATATTTGTTTTTACGTTATTTGTGTGTATGTACGTATGAGTGTGCGTTTGAGTCTGACAATATTAATTCGTGTGAGATGTGAAATAACTACAAGTGCATAAGGATTTGTATATGTGTATATGTACGTACAATATTTGCAGATAAGCTATTTGTTTAGTACCAATAAAGAAACCAAAATCAAATTGCCCAAAGCCACTCAATTTTATATAAAATTGTCTGAACGTTCGTCTATTGCCACCCAACACAAAAAACATCATATAGTGACGTTGTGGCACACGCACTTACGTGTGTCAATAAGCCGGAAATAGATTTTTTAGACTAAAAACAATGCCTTGTTGGGTGGATAGAACTACTCTCCGGCATACACAAACACAAATCGAAATATTTAACAGAATCCTTGGCTATTTTGCCAATACCGTTGGTCAATAAGTTGTTTGGCATATGGGAATGTGTTTATTTGCTTTTTTCGGATGATGAATGCAATTTTAATGGTTCATGTGCCAAACGTAAATAAACTTTATTCCGGCGACAAGTTTGTTATTGATATAAGGATTTTCAGATTTGTAAAACACATAATATTTATTTTGCCCTCAGTTGACACTGAGCGTGAAATTGACGATGAAGACAACGATATTTGCTTTGAATACAAACTTTAAGGATATTTATGTATATACTATCGGCTATTTCTCTATATTCTTTGTTACAGATGTGAGTATTTTAAAAGCATTTACTTATTATTTAGTAAAAAGCTGGAAACATTCCAGAATTAATAAAATAAAATTTGAAAAATTTATTAAAATTAAAATTTTTTTAAAAATTAAATTTAAAAAATGTATTCAAATTTCAAAAAAAAATTAAATTTGAAAAATTTATTCAAATTACAAAATTGGATTCCTAAACAGCATTACCACTTTCCACAACCCTTTGGTCAGTTTCTGTAAGACGATTCGAATTTAAATTCGAACTACTACTTGTTATGCAGAATTTTTTGTATGAAAACAAAAATGAGTTTAAAATTAAAAAAAAAAAAAAAAAAAAAAAAACAGAAGTTTGGTAGATGTTCGACAAAGTTGAATTTCAAGAAATTTGTTTTCATGCTAAGCTATTACGCTTAGAGTCACTGGCCTTCATTCAAAAATTTAGTACTATTTACTATTTTTTTGCACATTTAGACCTCCTTTAGAACTCCTTATCTCAGCCCTACACATCAACCGTAAGCTTCATTATAAATTTCAGAATCCCAGTTCTATCCTATCCCAATACCAAAATGTACCAAATTTATTTATTTTTGTATATATAGTACACGTTTCTAAAGCGACCTCCCAATCCTACGCACCAGCACCAATAAGAAAATGACAGCTTTATTATAGCACCCAAGACAAAAATTCTCCAAATGTAGTACCATTTAGCGCATTTCGTGCACTTAAAGCACCGAATTCCAAAGCAACTTTATTATCTCAATCCTACACAGCACCTGTACCCTTATACAAAATTTCCAAATTCCAGAAGGACCCAATACCAAATTTTTACAATTTATTTATTACTTTCGTACTTTTATGGTAAATATTTTCAAAATCACATCCATAACACTAACACCAAATTTCAGAATTCTAAAACTAAACGTTTTTTTTTCAATTCTAAATTTAGTACCATTCGCACTTTTATAGTACGCATTTCTAAAACCACATCCACATCTAAACCGTACACACCAACGCTGCCCCTATTACCAAAATTCAGAATTCAGACTCTATCCGTTTATTGATTTTCCTACGGTACGTATGTCCAAAGCTCTTCCCTACACAGCAACATTGATCTCAGTAGCAAACTTCCGAATTCTAACTCTTCCTAGACTCAGCTCAATATTTACTACCTTTTGTGTATTTCCAAAACCAACTACACACAAATTTCCCACAATACCAAATTTCGGAATACCCCTACGCCGAATACCAAATTAAGTAGCATTTAGTATTCTTCGTATACCTATAGTAGGTACTTCCAAAACCACATCTCAACTAAAAGCTTTCTTCAGACAAAATTTCATTATTCAACTTCTGTCCCACATCCTATTCGAAACCATTTAATAATTTTACTATACTATTTCTAAAATTCAATACCAAAGAACCCTAATACAAAAACTCAGAATTTTAACTATATTCATACACTTACTTACTTAGCTGACCCATTACAGAACATTTGTTCCATAGGCCGAACTAAGAAAAGATCTCCAATTCTCTCTATTTGTTGCTTCGCACTCTGGAATACCGCGCCTTTTCATCTCATCATCCACTTGTTAGCGCCATCTGTATTTATACACCTTTGTAGCGGGTTCATCATCGCTCATTCTTATGATATGGCTCGCTGCATCAGCTCGTGGTTCATGCGACGTCGATATTCACCGTCAACGCAGATTGGACCGTAGATCTTTCGAAAAATTTTTCTCTCAAACACACCAAGCACTACAATGTCTGCTTACGCAAGTACCCAGGCTTCGGAGCCATACATCAGCACGGGTAGTATCAGTGTTTTGTAGAGCGTTATTTTTGTTTGACGAGATGTGGCTTTGTTTTTAAACTGCTTACTTAAACCAAAGTAGCATCTGTTGGCCAATACAATTCTTCTTTTTATTTCACAACTGATGTCGTTTGTTGTGTTTACGGAGGTGCCGAGGTAGACGAAGTCTTTTACTACCTCAATATTTTAGAAACCAACTTCCACAGTCGGTCCGAGCTCAATGGACGCATTGCGCGTCGACACCATCAACTTGGTCTTCTCACCGTTTACCACCAGACCCACTTTAGCAGATTCTCCTTCGACCTTCATAAAGGTATCAGTTACTTCTTTTACTGATCGGCCCATGATGTCTGTATCATCAGCATAAGCTAGTAACATGTGACTATTGGTGTAGATTGTGCCACTTGTTTTGACGTTTGCCTCTCGTATAACCTTTTCCAGCAGGATGTTGAAGAGATCACACGAAATACTGTCTCCTTGTTTGAAACCTCTTTTGGTACAAAACTCTTCGGAGAGGTTCTTTCCTATTTTAACTGAGGACCTCGTGTCAGTTAAAGTCATTTTACAAAGCCGGATGAGCTTTGCGGGGATACCAAATTCAGACATGGATTGGAATACCTTTGAACGCAGCGGGCTGTCGAAGGCTGCTTTATAATCGACAAAAAGGTGGTAGGTGTCGATCTGCATCTCTTGGGTCTTCTCCAGGATTTGCCGCATGGTAAATATCTGGTCAATGGTGGACTTGCCAGGTCTAAAGCCGCATTGGTATGGTCCAATTATCTCGTTGACCATAGGCTTTAGTCGTTCGCACAATATCCCTGACACGATCTTGTAGGCAATAGGCAGTAGACGTATGCCCCTATAGTTAGAGCCTACAGTCATACCTCCCTTCTTGTGGACGGGGCACAGGATACTCAGGTTCCAATCGTCGGGTACTCGTTCTTCCTGACAGATGGTGCTAACTAGCTGATGAATACACCTTATCAGCGTGTCGCCTCCGGTTTTGAACAGCTCGGCTGGTAAGCCATCGGCTCCTGCTGCCTTATTCTTCAGCCGATTTATTGCTGTCTTTACCTCATCTTGGCTGGGCGGTATACATTCAATACCATCTTCTGGGATTGGGACTGTGGTATCTTCGTCGTCTTCGCTGCTATTGAATACCAACAGTTTTGAAAAATATTCTTTCCATATCCTGAGTACACTATCTGTATCAGTTACCAAATTACCTTGCTGGTCTCTACAGGAGGATGTGCCTGTACCAAAGCCATCAGTTTGATGCTTGACTCTTTGGTAGAATTTTCGGACTTCATTCTCGTTCCTGTACATCTCGATTTTTTCACACTCCCTCTTTTCCATCTCTCTCTTTTTCCTGCGGAAAAGACGATTCTCCTCTCTCCTTGTCTCCCTGTATCTCTCTCGTGCGCTACGCGTTGCTACGGATTGTAAAGTAGCCCTATATGCCGCATTTTTCTCTTCGGTGGCAGCATGACACTCCTCATCATACCATGGATTCCTTGGTGGAGGTCTCTGGCATCCAAGTATGGATTTTGCGGATGTTTGCATTGAGTCGGCAATGCTTTGCCATTGCGCTGAAATGTTATTGGGATGAAGAGTGCTTTGATTAAGCAATTGGGCTAGTTGAGTGGAATATGTTGTGGCTATCTGTTGTGATTGCAGCTTACCGATGTCTAACTTTCGTGTTGTGTCTGTTCGTACTTTGTTTGCTACGTTTAAGCGGGTGCGTACCTTTGCTGCGACAAGGTAGTGGTCCGAATCAATGTTTGCGCCTCGGAACGATCGTACATCTAACACGCTCGATGAATGTCTTCCATCTATCAAAGCATGATCAATTTGATTTGTTGTTTTCTGATCTGGAGACAGCCAGGTGCCCTTATGAATATCGAGATAATTAAATCTGGTACTGCTAACTACCATGTTTTTTGCAGATGCAAAGTCTATCAGACTCATACCATTGTGAGATGTTTCACTGTGGAGACTGAATTTCCCGACTGTTGGGCCAAAGATATTCTCCTTTCCAATTTTGGCATTAAAATCGCCTAGAATGATTTTAATGTCATGGGCAGGGCAACGGTCATATGTTTCTTCTAAGCGCTCGTAAAATATATCTTTGGTCTGTTCTTCCTTTTCTTCAGTGGGAGCATGAGCCCAAATAAAGCTGATGTTGAAGAATTTAGCTTTTATTCGAATTGCAGCAAGTCTTTCATTCACTGCGGTGAAGCTTGATACCAGATGTTTTAGCCTCCGACTAACTACGAATCCGCAACCAAACTCATGCTTTACGTCATGGCAGCTATAATACAGTGTGTCACCTTTAGGTGTTGTTGTGACGCCTTTCCCAATCCATCGTATTTCCTGTATGGCAGTAATATCGGCCTTGTACTTTTCATACACCCAGTACTTAATTTAGAACCATTCGGTACCTTACGTACTCTTATAGAATATATTACCAAAACCGACTCCATATCACAAACCTACGTACAAACAGTGACACTAATGCCAAATTTCAAAAAATAACTTCTACACCTAAAGCCAATACCAAATTTATTACCGTTTAGTACTTTTGGTAGAACCTCCACATATCAACCCTACGCAACTGATCTTCATTCCAAATATCACAATTACAAATCTAACCCTATAACCTATACGGAAATTAGTATCAGATAGTACTTTTCGTGTATTTTCTGTACGTATTTCTAAACCACCTCCATTTATTTACCCTACGCAAACGCAGTTCTTTACCACCAATACCAAATTTAGTAACCTTTAGTACTTTCCGTGCACATAAGTAGGAATTTACAAAATTAATCTTATTTCCAAATTTCAGAATTCTAGTTCTATCCGATCACCCAAATTCAAATTTTACAAAATTTAGTATCATTTAGTACACAAAAGTAAAACTTATAATTTCAGGATTTCAGCTCCATCCATTCATCCAAATTGTACTAAATGTGATACCATTTAGTACTTTTCAATCAATCCTATCTCAATCCTATATTCCAACAGTAATCTTAATTCCAAATTTCAAAATTCCAGCTCCATCTCTTTATCCAAAATTTCCAAAACTACCTAAAACCTACAATCCAACAATATTCTTAATTCCAAATCCCAGGATTCCAGCTCTACCCGTTCGCCCAAATCCAATTTTGACCAAAATTAGTACCATTTTGTACTTTTCATATCCATAAGTACGAATTCCCAAAACTACCTCAAACCTACAAACCAACAGTAATCTTAATTCCAAATCCCAGGATTCCAAATCCAAATTTGACCAAAATTAGTACCATTTTGTACTTTTCAAATCCATAAATACGAATTCCCAAAACTACCTCAAACCTACAATCCAACAGTAATCTTAATTCCAAATCCCAGGATTCCAAATCCAAATTTGACCGAAATTAGTACCATTTTGTAATTTTCATATCCATAAGTACGAATTCCCATAACTACCTCAAACCTACAATCCAACAGTAATCTTAATTCCAAATCCCAGGATTCCAATTTTGACCAAAATTAGTACCATTTTGTACTTTTCATATCCATAAGTACGAATTCCCAAAACTACCTCAAACCTACAAACCAACAGTAATCTTAATTCCAAATCCCAGGATTCCAAATCCAAATTTGACCAAAATTAGTACCATTTTGTACTTTTCAAATCCATAAGTACGAATTCCCAAAACTACCTCAAACCTACAATCCAACAGTAATCTTAATTCCAAATCCCAGGATTCCAAATCCAAATTTGACCGAAATTAGTACCATTTTGTACTTTTCATATCCATAAGTACGAATTCCCAAAACTACCTCACACCTACAATCCAACAGTAATCTTAATTCCAAATCCCAGTATTCCAACTCCATCCGATCACCCATATCCAAATTGTACCAAATTTAGTACCATTAAGTACTCTTCGTACCCATAAGTGCGAATTTCCACAACAACCTTCATATCTCAAACCTACACTCCAACAGTAATCCCAATTCCAAATCTCAGGATTCCACCTCTATCCGTTCACCCAAATCTAAATTGTACCAAATTTAGTACCATTTTTACATTTCGTACCATAAGTACGAATTTCCAAAACTACCTCAATCCGACACTCCAACTGTAATCTCAATTCCAAATTTCAGTGTTCCTGCTCTAGCCGTTCGCCCAAATCCAAATTGTACCAAATTTATTACCATTTAGTACTTTTCTGACACATAGGTATGAAATTCTAAAACTACCTCTATATCTCAATCCTACACTCCAAAAGTAAACTAAATTCAAAATTTCAGGATTCCAGCACCAAATTTAGTACTTTTCCAAAACCACAACCTTATACCAAACATATTTTCCAACCTTAATTCTCATCCCAAATTTCAAGATTTTTAGTACATTTTAGTACTTTTAGTACACTATTAGTTCGAATTTCTAAAAACTCTTTAGTACATCTATCATACACTACATCATCATCAGTGAGCCTCATTCCAAATTTAAAGGTTCTAGATCTACGGGTTCTCCAAATACGAACGATACCATATTTAGTACCTTTTAGTACTTTTCGTACCGTTCCCGTACGAATTTCCAAAAACCCAGCCATATCTGACACCTTCGGACCAAGACTGACCTGATAGTCTGCACTTTAAGGGTTTGCCTAACTTCAATCCTTCGCCATTCCGAGTAAATTCCAATTGCAATGGCTTACTTTCCGATGACATAAAGAAATGTAGATTTTTTTCTTTTAAAGCTTGTGATATTTGCGAATTTGTTAGAATGGTGCTATTTTGCTAGTAGTCGGCACCATTTTCCAATATTCGACATTCCATGGTTCCAATAGTCGGCACCTTGTATTTTAGTATATAAATGTTCGTTTTTATTATTTTAATAAACAAAAACATACTTTTACACAAATAATACATATTTTAACCGATAATGCTTTTAAAAAGCAAATAAAGATTTTGTTAAAATTTTGAATTGGTTTAAGATTTGTTTCTAACATAACATAAACTAAATTATTTAAAATGTTAATAGTACGAGTACTTACAATATATTCCGAATAATTTTGCATCATAAAAGCAGGATATAATAAATATATTGCTTAAAAAATTAAGTTATTGCATATAGTCGGCAACTATAACCCAATTGCCGGCATGTCACAAACGTACGCACTTCAAACCATGCCTAATATTGGCTAAAGTCACTAAAAAGTCATTATTTTAATCAAGCTATTTTTATTCATTAGACTTTAAATTATTTATTTAACATTTTTGTACAATTTTGAGATAAAAATAATGGACAAAGCGCGTGTTTTTCACCCCATGCCGACTTGTGGCAAACTTCACATGTTGTCGTCCCTAAATTCGGCATCGGCAAAAATGTCCAAAATAATTTTTGGTTTAATTTATAATTTCTTGTGGCATACTCCGACAAATTACGAACACGAAACATGAAAACCAACTCATGACATCTCCTTTGATGCAAATTATATCAATAACTAGCAAAGTGCCCGCCACCTCGTATGCGCATAGGAACTAAAAAACAACAACAAACAATATTTAATACCGAAATGGTGAACACTGAAAGTTTTGTTGTATTACTACATAAAATCGGACGTATCTCACCCCTACAAATCAGCAGTGAGGTATTTCAATTTATGACTTTCTGTCCTCAAGGTGTAAAAACGTTTCTGCAAAAAAATTGTCGCATAGGTCTATGTTTCCAAATGGACTTTCTAATGCGTTCAGAATAAAAACACAATTTTGTTGAAACCGCCTTCGCGTTCGCATAAAACGAATGATACAATATTCAATACAATTTTTCGAAACCAAGACCTTATCTAAAATTTTACAGTTTTATTCCTACTTTTTCGCCCAATGCCCATTTTAAGTTCGAATTTTCATAACCATTGTGACCTAATCCCAACAATGACTCCCATAACAAATTTCATTGCGCTGGATTTACCACTTCATTCACATCATCACTTCAATGTGTAGTACAATTTAGTAACACTTATTGCATATTACCTTCAGTACTTTGCGTACACTAATATTAGTATTCCAAATTATATAACCCCACACACCAGCAGTGGCTCTAATTTTAGAATTCCAACTCAGTCCCCAAATACCGAATTTAGAACAATTTATAAAACGTATTTCTTCAACAACCTTCATATACCAACACTAAACACCAACACTGATACCAAATAAAAAAAATCAGGATTCCAGCTCTATACGTTCAACAAAATCTTTATCGTACCAAATTTAGTACCATTAAGTACTCTTTGTACCCATAAGTACACATTTCGAAAACTAACTCAATCCTGCACTCCAACAGTAACTTCAATTTAAAATTGCAGGTTTCCAGCTCTATCCGTTCAACCAAATCCAAATTGTTCCAAATTTAGTACTTTTCGTACCCATAAGTACGAATTTCCAAAACTATCTCAATCCTATATTCCAACAGCAATCCTTATTCCAAATTTCAGCATTTCTGCTCTATCCGTTCACCCAAATTGTTCCAAATTTAGTACCATTCAGTACTTTTCGTAACCGTAAGTACAAATTTCCAAAACTACCTCAATCCTGTACTCCATCAGCAATCCTTATTCTAAATTTCCGAATTCCATCTCTGTCCGTTTACCTAAATTGTACAAATTTAGTACTTTTTGTAACCATAAGTACGAATTTTCAAAACTGTTTCTATCCTACTCTCCAACTGTAACGTTAATACCAAATTTCAGGATCCGAACTCTATTCGTCAACCCAAATCCAAATTGTACCAAATTTAGTACCATTTAGTACTTTTCGAATCTATAGGTACGAATTTTCAATACTACTTCCATTCTACACTCCAACAGTAACCTTCATTCAAAATTTTTGAATTCCAGCTCTATCCGTTCGCCCAAATTCTAATAGTACCAAATTTTGAATTTTTGTTCCCAAACTACCTCCATTATACACTTCAATCGTAAACAGATAATAAAATTCAGGATTCCAGCTCTATACGTTCAACAAAATCTTAATTGTAACAAATTTAGTACCATTAAGTACTCTTTGTACCCATAAGTACACATTTCGAAAACTAACTCAATCCTGCACTCCAACAGTAACTTCAATTTAAAATTGCAGGTTTCAAGCTCTCTCCGTTCAACCAAATCTAAATTGACCAAATTTAGTACTTTTCGTACCCATATACGAATTTCTAAAACAATCTCAATCCTATATTCCAACAGCAATCCTTATTCCAATTTTCAGCATTTCTGCTCTATCCGTTCACCCAAATCCTAATTGAACCAAATTTAGTACTTTTCGTGCCCATAAGTACTAAATTTGGTTCAATTAGGATATATATATATTTCAATTAATTCAATGTTATTTATGTATAATGTTCAAATTATGCCCAGCGCCTTGGAGGCATTATTGGGGAGAACTCTTTAATTACAATTTCAGTTTAAATGGGCATGTTTTTCAATATGCATTCAGAAGCATTTCCATACTACTCGTTTAGTTCCGTTTTAAAGGACGATATTTTTGGACAGTTTTTAATAATGTCTGGTATATGATTAAATTCTAGACAACCATTGTATTCAATTCTTTGCTTTGACAATTACAAGCGGCATCTCTTAACCCGTAAGTTTAAACTCTTTCTTGCATTAGTCGTACTTTAGTTAACTTCAAACGTTATTGTTCTTGGACCAATATGCAAAACCTTATACATATACATGCATACGTCAGAAGTTGTAATTTGTATATTCCATACAAGGGTAGAATATTCCCAGTTGTTCGGGTAACTAGGGAATAACTAGCAATTTTGCTGGCTACTGGTAAACACCCCTAGTTACTCGCAATGTTATAGACAAAGTCAACACTTTGTCAACAATTGATATTTTTACCTTAATAAGAAGAAGCATTGTTTATATTAGGTGTGTACGATAACTTTGCAAGTGAAAAGTACCCAGTGGGAAAATGTAATCCATGGGAATCGAACGGGTAATAGAGAGCAACTATGTTTTATTGATTCCCGAATACATTCTTCGTAACACGGTGCATGTCCTAGGAAAATAATATATTCCTTTATAGTATCCATAGAAAGCAATATGTAATCTATGGCTTAGAATATATTATTTTATAGTTCCGTAGAAATATCTAAAATATTGCAATGTATCGTATTATTTATGTGTGCATCTTTTAAATTATTTATTCCCCCATTAAATTAAAATTATATACCATTTCTTTTGATTAATTATAATTTATATTTAGAAAAGATATAATGACAAAGCAATGAAAGTAGATATCTTCATTGAACACAATTAAACTATTATAATAATAAACTTAAATAATAACAATAAAATAATTATAAATAATAGCATTTTCGTCTGCACAATTTCAATACTTCGGCTTCATTTCAGTTCACTTTCACTTCAGTCCACTTCCACCAAGTTTTTTCTTGCTTGCTAATAACCTTGCTTAAAGTCTTAAAATAAATGTTATAAAATACGTCTTTTCTTGATCACGACACAAACAAAACTGACAAATTTATGCTCTGACATGAGGCATAGTCAAATAACGGGACTACAAAATAAAAAAATTGAAAAAACACTGCATTGCCTTACCGTATATTTTGGGAATGTAATGGGTAATTAGTATGAATTTTTTCCTCGATTCTTTAGGGTAAATTATAGAATATATCTTTTATAATGTATTTAATAATTTTACTTTTAGTCAAATTAAATTCTTTTCTCGATTCTTACGGATACGTTTTGTAATGTATTGCTTACAATGCATTAATAAATATATTTTCAATGTAATATGTTCCCAATTTTCGCACTGGGTACTTGCAAGCACTCAGCAAGTTCTCAGTAACCTCTCTCCACCAAGTTTACTCTCTCGAAGCAAAAAATTTGCAGATTATTATCGAACAGCAATTTGCAAAAACTTTTGGGTTATCGTACAGACCTATTGACAGTTGATAGACCAACGAAGCATCTTCTTATTTTCTTCATTTTCTTAATTGTTTGGTGTAAAATAATTTTGCGAACCGTTAAGAAAATATTTTTTGTGTAAATTTAATAAAATATCGTGAATTTAACGATAATTTTAATGACAACAAGTATGAGCAAAGGAGATTATAAAAGACAAGTGAAAAATAGACACAAATTCACATTTGTGGTGAAACTTCGACAATTAGACTTTTTGTGGAATCTTTAGAGAAGATTGTGGAGCATGACGAATATATTGTCCAGTCTCGCTGGAAATGCTGAACATGACATAATAATGAGTTACATTAGCGAGATTTTTCCAATGTTTATACAATTCCTAGACGTCATATCAACATTCAGCGAATCGCCTGATAAAACGTTATGTGCAACAGAAGGAGAAATATTTTAAGCAGGCAAGTTCCACCGAAAGAAAATAAAAAAGGCGATGATTTTTCTGACAATGAAAATGATTTCGTTATTATTGTTTAGCCAGCCTTGAAAATATTGACTTTATGTGCTTATGTGGAATTTTGGTCTAAGCCCTTTATAAAGATAAAAAAGAATGTAATACGCAATTTGTACTTTTTTTAGCATTTTTCAATATGATATGATTTTTCTCTAATAAAATATACTATTTAAACAAAAGTGTAAAGGCTTACGTACATAAGCTGCCTCGGCTGATTGCCTTGCTCAAGTAGTTTATCGTCTTATTAAACACATTATATAGATTTTTAATATATAAAAAAATTTAACTAGGCCAAAACTTAGTAGTGAAAATCTGATACCAATGTCTCCATATGACCCTCTATGTACTATTGACTCACTACATCCAATGTCTCTATTGACTCACTACTTCCAATGTCTCTACTGACTTACTACCTCCAATGTCTATACTGACTCACTACCTCCAATGTCAACACATGGTTCCTAAGTAACTACTGACTTACTACTGACACACTAGTTCCAATACCACTACTGACTTTCGAATGACACGTTCATTCAAAATGTCTATAGGAAATTACATGAGTTGTCTACAGTTTGTCAGTAGTACTGTTGACAATGTCAGTAGTAAGTCAGTATAGATTCACTATTGACATTTCCTACAGGGAAATTATAGCCAAAATTACTAGTAAGTTGAAGTCAGATAAATGGGTAAATGCATATATGTATGCATTAGCCACACTTTATTTTATTGCATGGCGTGCAAACATTTTACAAATGACAATATAATCGTGTATACTTATGGATATGACAGGTCCATCTTGATCCTTGATACTGGAACTAGAGCGTTACTACTTGATACAGCTACTTATGTTTCTTTGGTCCTTGGAATGTTTTTTCTCGTGTGTCCTTCATATCATTCAAAAGTTCCTGAAATAAAATGTATACAAGTTTAATGAAATGACGCTATAATGTATTCCGTCAAGATAGATATCAATACTTACCACAGATATATTATAAATATTCTTCTTAAATTGTTCATCCTTTCTATGATTTAGCTCGTAACACGTTCTTTTTAGGCATTTTATATTTTTGGTGTAAAGTAACTAGGATCAATGAGTAACTAGTTACATAACTATCCAAAGTAGGCAATTGCTATTTATTGAACAACTGGGTTAATATTTGGATTCATATACAAGTCCTGTGAAGGGTACAAATATCGGCAAATTAAATACAAGTTTCAACATCTTATTTTGCGATCTTTGTAGGGATTGTCATAGTAAAAATAACTTTCCTGAATAATAAAGATTAGCACCTTTAAGTTACAAATAAACAATGGCAAATATATAATGGCATACATTTCACCATCGCTTTTCTCAACTTTTTGTTTTATGGAGTTAAATTGATATATGCACTGGGCTGCACATACATACATATGTACATGGAGCGCCTGAACTAACTGAAATATGCTTACACCTTGTGGATTCTGAAACAACAATGTTCATATATGAGAAAAATAAAAAAAAAGCAAAAAAAATCTTAATTAATTTCTCGTTGGAGTCGAGCTTAATGAACTTTTTCACTTGCAAAAATCGTCGTTCATTAAGCTCCAACGAGAAACTAATTAAAAATTATCTTCGCCCTAAGAGGCAAAATTTTCAAAAATCGCCGCAGCGCTTTTTAAATACATTTTAGTGTTTTTTGGGTTTTCGGGATTTTGCTTGGATACCGCAAATCCTATCGAAATGGGATTACAGAAAATGTTGAAGCTGTGAAAATTGGCCATTAAGACTTTTTCGTGGGTTTTACCATTTTACACCTGGAAAGTTTTTGCGGATTCTTAAACAGCAACGTTCATAGATGAGAACAAATCCAAAAACAAGAGAAATCGATGGAGGGATTTTAAAATAAATCGCGGTCAAATTTCACATTTTTAGGGACTACAGTAAATGTTGTAGAGAATTTGTACTGCTAATCAAAATATTATCATATTCATTCAAAATGACCCTAAAGCATCTTTTGGCCAAATACAAAATCGCTTAGAATTAAAAATTAGCAAAAGAACGATTCACAATAGAATGGTAGAGGTCGGCTTACTCTGTCGGCAACCAGCAAAAAACCTTTCATATCGACAAAAAATGAAAAAGCTAGACTTAAATTCGTCAAGACCCATCTGAACTGGAGTGTCAAAAATGGAGTACTTTGCTGTTTTCTGAAGAATCTAAGTTTAATTTAAAGGATTCGGATGGCATAAAACTCATCTTACACTTAAAACAGGTATTTAGGGAGTTTACGTATTTTATTTGACAGATATTGTATGGAATTGACAACTTAAATGATGCATGTTTTATAAAACATGTTAAATATAAATTGCGTTTAAAGCGTTCACCAAATGGGCAACTGTTAAATCCTAAATACCACAGAGGCATTGTAAAACGTGGAGGCGGAACATAATGATCTGGGAATTTTTCTCGGGGCAAGGGATTGGACCAATTAAAAATTAAAATTAATAGAATTATAGATTATGAGTAATTTAAGCGGGTAATCATATGGGGAAGGTATCCTAATGGATGCAAATAATAAATATAGTATATCACACTTATTACTTATTATAGACAAATATTATCCGCTATACTTCGCAGGATTAAAGATTGCGCCTTAAAAATTGATAGAGACCTTTGGATAACATATAGAGTCGTTGGTACAAAAAAATGGCATACCCCGATTTCGATTATTTTTTAAGTTTTTCTTCTAACATCGCCAAATGTAAGTGTTTTGGTTTGAAATTTTACCTGTTAGGGCGAAGATCATTTTAATATTAAATTTTTTATATACTATCCACCATAACACTGTGCGGCACGAAAAAAATTAACCACATTCTGACACCGCAGCGTGATAGAAGACGAAAAATAAGAAGACACGTGTCTCGGCGTTTTTCCCTGTTACTTCGAATTTCGCGGTTATGGGCCCCCAAAGACCTGAGGCCTTGATGTCAAAAAGGACCATTTTATCAGGCTCATATCTTTTAAACCGCTAAGAATTTTGGTTTACTCGTGGAGGCAAAGTTGTAGCTCTCATCTTAAAGAATAATAATTGTGAAGACATAAAATCCATTCAACCTTATCTTAAAGGTCAAAATCGTTGAGGTCAAGTTTCCGTTATATAATTTTTTCTCAGATTTTGGCCTACAGATATATATCAAACCGATCAAAATTGAATCAAACAACCAACTACAAAAATGTACCATAGATCTCAATAAACAGCTTTCTACAACATACGAACCATGTAGAAATGGTTCTTAAAGGTCAAAATAGCAAAACAAATGCAATTTTTATTTTATTTTTTCGGTTTCTGCTTCATAGATATTAAACCATTCAAAATTCAAGAAAACATTCAACCACAATAATGTAGCGAATATATCAGTATACAACTTTTTGGAACATCAGAGCTCTCTATGAACTGTTCTTAAAGGTCAAAATAGCAAAAAACCTTTGGAAACTATTCGATTTTTATACTTTTTTCTTCGATTCTGGCCCATAGATACCGAACCGTTCAAAATTCAAGAATAAAATGAACTAAAAAAATTTACCTAAGATCTCAGTTAACAACTTCCTAGAACATATGAACATTTTAGGAACGGTCCTTCATGTTCAAAATTCACTAACAATTATATTATGGTTAATGCTCAGGTCTGGATATAACAAACTTTTTGCTATTTTGACCTTTAAGAACAGTTCATAGAGAGCTCTGATGTTCCACAAAGTTGTATACTGATATATTCGCTACATTATTGTGGTTGAATGTTTTCTTGAATTTTGAATGGTTTAATTTCTATGAAGCAGAAACCGAAAAAATAAAATAAAAATTGCATTTGTTTTGCTATTTTGACCTTTAAGAACCATTTCTACAGGGTTCGTATGTTGTAGAAAGTTGTTTATTGAGTTCTATGGTACATTTTTGTAGTTGGTTGTTTGATTTAATTTTGATCGGTTTGATATCAGTAGGCCAAAATCTGAAACAAAATTATAACGGAAACTTGACGTTAACGATTTTGACCTTGAAGATAGGTTGAATGGATTTTATGTCTTCACAATTATTATTCTTTAAGATGAGAGCTACAACTTTGCCTCCACGAGTAAACCAAAATTCTTAGCGGTTTAAAAGATATGAGCCTGATAAAATGGTCCTTTTTGACATCAAGGCCTCAGGTCTTTGGGGGCCCATTACCGCGAAAATCGAAGTAACAGGGAAAACGCCGAGACACGTGTCTTCTTATTTTTCGTCTTCCATTACGCTGCGGTGTCAGAATGTGGTTAATTTTTTTCGTGTCGCACAGTGTTAAGTTTGTCAAGTCAAAGTCGATTTAGCCATGTTCGTCCGAAATTTTACACACATGCGTTTTTGTTCTGAACTTAGATCAAGTTCGAAGATGGGTTATATCGGTCGACATTTTGGTATAGCCTCCATATGACGGTACCGCCCGACTTCAAACATTTTGAGGTTTTTCGCCTCATTTCCAGACCGAATTAGCTATTATTTGACATTTAGGGTTCCCAGTGACTTCTCCAACAAAAATTATGAACATTGGTCTACGTTTTCTTATAGCCCCCATATAACGGCACCGCCCGATTTCCGGCATAGGTACTTTCGCAGCAGAAAGAAAACTAATAATTCCATATTAGCTCAGAATATTTCATGGTGGAGGATATAAAATATTCGGCTCGTCCGAACTTAACGCTTTTTAACTTGTTTCTTTTATTAATTTCTCGTTGATCGATGATTTTTGCATATGAAAAAGGAATGTTTTCAGTTCTTCGTAAATAGAAACCATCAATGCAAAAAATCATGAATATATAGACCCACGTTTAGGTATAGTCCTCATTTATATGTACTCCCTGAATTTAGCTAGTTTAAGGGTCTTGGTCATATTTTCTAATTGATTAGGCTCTAATTTGACACCATCGTTTCGAGGCTCATATTTTGGAGTAGCGCCCATATAAAAGTATCTCCTGATTTTACCTATTTTGAGAGTCTTTGGCACATCTTCCAATCGTTTTGGCTGAAAACTTGTATTTTGGTTTATTTGAGAGTAGAAAAAAAGGAGATTTTCAATACTCGTATAGATACAGTTTATCCGGGAATCAATTATCAGTTAACCTCTATTTTACAGAAAAAAAAACACAGCAATCTTTATGATACGGGATTATAATTCATTTGGCCAAATTTCAATGGACAAAACCAATGTAGAAATGAATTATTCTAAAAGGTTTAAATTTTGTTACTCCATTATCGGGGAAAATCGATTACCTGTAATGCCTCCTGTCCCGACCATTATGGATAATAGAGATGCGACTGTATATATTTTGATATAGCTATTATAAATTATGTATTGCTATTATTTATAAATATTTGCAAGAACATACTTTTTAATGAAAATATATGAGAAACAGTGTTACTCTGAACCGATTTGATATGGTGTGTGGTAAATTCTAAATGCAGTAGGTCAGAAGAGCAAAACCCCAAAAGGGTTTGTAGTTCTCAGGCCCATTTTACATTTTATGATAAAGTCTCCATATAAGGGTAGCGAAACCACAAACGTGTTTCCAATTCTGAATTTACATTTTCTGAAATAAACATATAATATCTGAATTTCAAGTCGAAATTCTGAAATTCATTACAATCTGACACAACTCTACGTTCCATAAATGATTCTCGTGAGTATTTTAAATTCATACAATTCTATTATTATTGTTTCATTATATAATTTTTTAAGTCAATTTTAGTATAACAGTCCTCTTTATCAACACTTTACAAAGTTCATTCCTTTTAAGCCTCTAAGTATCTAATTTTAATTTTTCTAAGCAATGATCCCTAAAGCAATTAGTCCTTTGTACAAAAATAATTATTTGCTGAAAGAAATTTCCTTTTCGGGAAAAGCTTTAATAGGCTAAACAAATAGTCAAAGACAGTCCGTCCACCAAAGGCAAAGACTTGTAAAATTATGTATGCCTCCTGCTAACGGATTGTGATTGTTGCCGCCGTCAAGTCGGCAACGTCTATGAACCTTAACAGGGGACAAACAAGGAAACAATAGAGCGCCATAGTTGATTGTTTGACTTTTGTGTTTGTTATAATATTTTAAGGTACCTAATTACATTTTATAAACTCATAATTAAATTAACACATTGTTGGTGTCCTTTTTAATTTTTTTCTTTCTGCTACTGCTATTGTATATAGCCGCATCTTCCGTCGCCATACTTCTATTGCTCTTGGTGTTTATCGCCTGGTTGTTTTTGTTGACAGTGTTTGAGTTTTGTGAAGTGAAGAAAACTCTCAGTACAATACTGTCTTACAAGCAGAAAACAGAAGTTCGGCAATGTTTAATTAAGTCACTTGCACCCTTTTGCCACAGTCGGGGAAGGGATAAGCTTGTTGTCGTGTCTGCCGCCAAATTTTGTGATTATTTCGAAGCCGTTATAAATCAAAGCCTACTTTTTACGCCTACCCTTTGGTTGATGACCCAACCATATACTTTAGTATAAATTGCACAGTGGAGTGTGTATATCTGTTGGGATTAGTAAATAAAGAAACAAGTTGTTTAGGTTTATGAAGCTTTTAGACCAGAGCTGAGCAAAATAGAGAGAGAAGCAAATTTAAGGGAGAATTAATATTTAATATTTCTTGATGTTTCATTACTTATTTCAACATTTTTTAAACATTAATGTTGTCTAAAATCGTCCACAATGCAAATTATTAAAAAATATAAATAAAAAATTGCATAAACTTTTAATTGTTTATGGTTCACAAAAAACTAAGAGTACGTTTTCACAATTTGCGTGCTCACCCCTGATTTAGACTCTGCTAAAGCCTATGCAAAATATGGTTATATAGTAATCTTTTTTACCTGAGAAGCCGATTTTTCAATTAAGATATTGTTTGTAAATGAGCGAATATATATTGAACTCTATTAGTTTAACGTACAATAAAGCACGAGGTTTCGTTACATTAGACATAGAGCAAAAAATTGACCCATCGTGCTAATTTTTACATTAATCATACAAGTTTGCTCTTACAATAAATAACTTATTTCAGTAAGACCACAGTGCGTATCCAAACACATGTACATTTGCATGAAAAGGTTGCGTATAGAAAATCTTAGCATAGAAGAAACCACATATACACATTGCATACTTTCCAAACAGCCTGAACAACACATCATTCATTTCATTCCATAAAAATGGCTCATCTATGTTCACTCCCCATTTGAGCATTGTTTTAGGTACGAAATGCTTGTTGTTGTCGATTCTTTATTCTTGTAAATTACTTCATCGTCATGTAGGGTATGTTATTCTTAAGTGCTACCCTAGCAACTCGAAGGTAGAAAAACTTGTTTACACTTCTGGATTTTCATTCATAAGGTCCATAAAGAAGCCCAAAAAGCCCATTTGGTAGTATGTATGGATATGTGTGCACGATCGATGGTCTACGAAAATGGGGGCGGGATGTGCTATGGTATAGATGAGTGATAATTTATTCATTTACAAAAATCACCATAACAGTATTTTTTCATCATACTGGAGTAAAGATAAAATTAAATTTTCTTAGAGTTTAGATACTGTTGCTGAACATAAGAACACATATTTCATACAAACATATATACAACAGTGGTAAGTTTAATAAGTTTCGTAAACATTTGTGAATGATATAATCGCATAGCTTTGAATTTTTCTATAGCAATAATTGGTGGAAATTCCCGTACGCAAATACTAAATAATCTGAATATGCTTAGAGTGCAGCTTTTTCTACCTTCGCATTGTGGTCCCAGCCCGCGACATAAATACAAAAATTGATGTCTACAAATTATGATTGTAACTACCTATTCAAATCTATCGTAGACACCTCAAATTTTAGTATTCCGGCTTTATTTTTACAACTTCTAACGGTACATGCTAAAGCAGAGCCAAGGAAGTAAGCATTTCCATTTGAAGATATTGAGGCATTGAAATTTCCATTAACGTAGTGACAAGTTACAAGTGATGTTACAAAAAAGTAATATGTAAAATTACTATAATAAGAAATGGAAGTTAATGTTAATGGTATTGCTATTGTTTTTAATTGATAACATCAAAAAGTTGTATATTTATTGTGTTGTAAAATTCATATCTTTTGAAATGTATTTTTGTGAGCGTTTTTTATTTAATATTGTGAAAAGAAATAGATTTTTAATACCTTGGATCCTCGCGGATCCTCACGTTATTTTTATTTAAATGTTCGTGGAAGTGTCCAGAATTAGAAAAAAATTATCTTGGAACAAAAATAAAAATTTAAAACTAAACACAAACAACGTCTTTTCACTGACCTTTAGCCGAAATATACATCAAATATAAATTATCTCGTCTGCAGAAAGTTGCCGAGCGTTTCAGTTTTCATTATACTGAGTATACTCGGAGTTTTGTGAATGTTTAGTATGGTGGGTTTGGGTGTTTTCGAGCAATCGGTGTTGTTGTTTTGTATTTTGTATCGATCTTATTTTATAACAAATTATGTTTTTAGGATTACAGTATGAATGTTTGTTTTGACATTTGTATATTTTTGAAATATGGCGTTCAAAAAACGTTGTCAATGCCAGTATTGGACGGACGGTACTCGAAGAAATTATAGTAAACCTTCAGGTGGATGTTGCGGGATATGATTTCTCTAAGTTGTCAGATCGTATACTGCGAAGGAATTTCAAAAATCTGGATACAGAACAAGAGGGCAAAAAATTGATGAACATCATGCAAATTGACTTGCTATAAAAGCCACCACTATTTTTGAAAGATAATGTCACTTCAATAATTATCTGCCGTTGAAAGTAACAACGCGGAAGGCCTGCCATAGATTTAAGCTCCACACAGAAAACTAAACAGCGTAGAATGGTTAAATTGGCAAGCAGGACCACCTGTGTAGTCTTGTTTACTGTTTATATATCCTGGTACAATATATATAGGACATTGTTTACATCTAATATAATCTGGTACGCCCTTGATCCGTATGTTAACACACCTAGTAAGAATATACTGTGCCTCATAATGTTGATACTTGTTACCAGTTGGTTCTTGTCAAAAAAATTCATAAAATGTCATGATTTTTACAAAATTTAGGCCAAATACTTAAATATGCCAAATATCGGGAGTTAACATGATATAGGAATATACCAAAATGTGGACATATGTATATTGATGAATTTTGGCAAGAATGTTTAATACAGATTATAAACTCGAAATGTCAAATTGCAGCACATTCAGTTGGAAAATATGACCAAAATCGAGAAATTTAAAAAAGTGGTATTATAAAAAAGGCACGTCTATATGGGGGATATACCAAAAGATGGGCCTCTAACGACCATGGACCTACGCAAGATGTTTAATACCACCAAAGAACACAAAATGTCAAATTACAGCGAATTCTCTTTGAAAATATAGACAAACCGCCTGTTCATGTATGTCGCACGGAAACCTGTACGAAAGGAAAGCAGTCACTCACATCCGTCTAAAAATGGGTTCATGTATTTCGCAAACTATCGTGCAACTGCCGTTACGTATCCTATGCGAAATACTACTAATTTGAATGTACATTTGTACAACTATGTTCCATAAATGAGAGCCAAATGAGAAATGAAAACAAAATCCACATATACATACAAACATTGGAATATGTGTGATTTGTTTTGTTTAAAAAATAAAATGTGTCGGTATTTTGAATTATTTTATTTTATTGATTTCTTTAAAATAATGAATGAAACCCCAATAAAACGTGTCTATAAAATTTTTATTTTGTTTCAAGAATGTGTTGCATAAATTTGTTTGAAGATTTTCGGTGTTATTCGCGAGTTTACGTTCTACTTGGCAGCTACAAAGCAAGTGAGTGATTTTGACATTCTCTTTCTATAAGAGACAGTCCTTTCGAAATACATAAACCCAAATTTAATGGAAAAGTGTACGTTTATGTGTTATTTCGTATGGCTTGTCGGTCACATATATTTTTGTTTCAAAGGCGTTTACATGAACAGAAAATGAGTTTTTTCCACTTCGGAAGCGCAAGAAACCTTTCGGTCGACATACATGAACAGGCTGAAAATTAATAAAAAAAAACTGGAAGTACCGTTATGGGGGGTCTATACCTTAAAGTGGACCAATCCTGACGATTTTTGGGGAAAATTATCTTCTAGTCACTACGAGTTTACGGTCAAATCTTCAGATCGATATCTTGATTAGAAATATTTTTGTCGCTCTCTCCCATACAAGCTAAACCACACTGCTTCGTAACGAAAATTCGCAAATTTTTCGCTATTTCAAAATGTATACTTTATACACTAAAACAACGGGTCAGCAACAGATAGTGCACGAGATGAATAATTCAAACAGGACTTAGATATAACCAATGTATAACTGTTGTTAACTCATAATGGGCTTGGGTGCCTCTGAAAGCAAGATTATTATATTAAAATATTTGATATTTATTGGTAAATTATTATACCAACGTCGTAACTGATAGCATGGTGGAAAGTTAATCCATTGAAGCAAATTCAATGACATGTAAGGGCATAAGACATACACCTTTCATTTTCGTTTTTACGAACGGACTTGATGTTTTTTGGCAATTCATCCCCAGCAATTTTCAGAAACAAATTGGTACATATGTATGTATATTCAGGCTTTATATCATATATGAACAAGATGAGCATTCGCATTTACGTTTTCGTACGATTCACCATACAGATGCTCATGCTTTATGTCCACAAATTAGGTATTATAGCCAAATAGGGATTTATTGAAATCCCAAGGTCGAAATATTTTGTTTTCTATGAAAACCACATATTTTTTGTATTATCGCCGTAACAGTGCAATAACGGGATGCTGTCAGAAATTCGAACTATAACATTGAGAAAAGTACATAATGTAAATATTTCTTAACACTATGGTACAAAAACTAAAAATATTTTAGCGTATATCCAAAGGTAATAGCAGAGTACCCATAAGTGTACGGCTACCATGTTTATAATGTACCGGTAAGTGGTAAACAACAATTTTGGTATTGTCACCGCTCGTATTTTACTAAGTAAGAATGAGGTAGAATATCAACAAAATATATTTTCGGCAAAAATTGGAGCGGAATAACCCATTACAAAGTTATGTTAACAAGCGACCTTCTGCATTACCAGTAAACTGAAAGTAATGGGTTATATAAAAAATTTGGTCCTCCTTACTAAGTAATAAGTGTATGTGTCCGACTACAATACTGAGAGTTGTGTGTTCAACGCTCACCGTCGGCAAATAATTTGTTTAACAAAATTACGAAGAGCGATTAACCATGACCTGCTCGGCGTGTAAAACTAGAGAGACAATATCAACTAAAGAACAAAGAAGTGGGGAAGGCTTGCAAAAAGGACAAACGAATATTGCTAGACGAGCTTACGGCGTTAGCTAACGACGCAGCAAATATAAACAATATCAGAACTGTTTATAAACATACCGGGAAATTTACTGGAAAGAATATTTCATCAGGCCAATAAAATCTAAAGATCGAATATCGATTATCAAATAATAAGATTTCGAGACCACTTCATGAAAACTCTGAATAACAATCCCGATACCTCTCTTATTATCGACTCAACTGAAATGACTGTGCCACCTCCCTATATAAACACCAAATATCCAGATGCATCTGAAATTGAAAATGCTATTTAGAAACTAAAGAATAATAAATCACAAGGTTATGATCGCATACCTCCAGAAATATTAAAATGCTGCCCCGACGGTATGACTAAAATATTATACCCACTCATAAAAAAACTGGGAAGAAGAAAAGCTACCAGAAGACAGATTAGAGGAAATAATAACACTGCGCAATATTTTTAAGTAAATCTTGTGCAAACAATTTGAGCTGAGGATTTTTTGAAAGTACAGACCCAAACGACAAAAAACTCTAATTGGATTTTGTTGTGTCAGATCCAGCTTGGATTTTATGGCCCCATCTAAACATGGTTATATATTGACTTTTTAAAGCAATTCTGGGCTATATCTCTGAAAACTGTGTGAATCTTTATCTCACCTCTGAAGCAAATGTGTAGATAAAGGCAAGAATAAAGTATTTGGAGAAATAATGAACTCGAAAAACTACATTTATTGCCTCAAATTTTATAAAATATCGAAAATTTCCATAATTTGTATATATTTCGCACCATATCTCCAAAACCGTTAATTTTTTCTTATTGTTTTCTTTTGGAAAAATATTCGCTGGAATGAAATACACAACTCTTTAGAACATGCCATTGTTGTAAAATGCCTCTATCACGTTGTTTTCTGTATATTTCAACGACGATTTAATAAAAATGTCAATAATTTCCCAGCAAAATAAATTGGAAGTAGTGCAATGTGGACTAGTTCTGTCACGGCATGTTTTGATGCAGTTCAACTGGAGTCGTGAAAAAGGCACTCCAGTCCTCACATTTTAACCGCATTTGGATGCAATCCAAAGAATCACATCCACTTGTCACATTTTAACAACATCCGGATGCAGTTCAACGGAGTCGTGAAAAAGGCACTCCAATTCCTCACAATTTAACAGCATCCGGATGCAGTCCAAACGGAGTCGTGAAAAAGGCACTCCGTTCGCTACATTTTATTAGCAGTTGTTAGAGATCCCTATATGTACATAAATCAGATTGTACATCTCTACAGGCAGCGGCTTTCATTTTCCAAAAAGAGGTAAGCGTGTTAACATGTCCAAACATTTGTTAATACAAACTAAATAATATTTAATATTTAAATAATATTTAATTTGTGAACATTTTTCCGGCAACTCACCAGAAGAAAATTTCCGAATGGAGTGCTGTTGGAGTACGTGTCGAAATCTTAACTGGTGATGGGAAGACAACCCATTTAGCAAATGAAGCAAAAACAGTTCAGCTTGGAACAAATGCAAGCGGAGGAAACACGCATGTTTGCGATTGAATTCAATGGAGAATTTTCATAATTTGTGTTAATGTAATAAAGTTGTTAATATTTTTGTTTTGCACAAATAATAAATGCATTTTATTTGTTCTGGCTTGCACAATTTCCGCAGAATGCCTGTACCTATTCTACCCCAAAGGGTTAGTTAAAATGCAATGCCAAAGGGTCAGTTAAAATGCAGTGCCAGAGGGTCAGTTAAAATGCAGTGCAAAAGGGTTAGTTAAAATGCAATGCCAAAGGGTCAGTTAAAATGCAGTGCCAAAGGGTTAGTTAAAATGACATGCTTTGGAGTGCATGTTTCAGTAGTTACGCTCTTATAAAAATCATCAGTGAAAATGCATAATTTGATGCACATCCAGATCACTTGTACATATCATTTAACTGCATCTTTGGAGGCAAACATTTTGCTGGGTTAGTGAAATCCGAAATGTGAGAATAAACTGTTAGTGTGAACTGTGTTTGAAATACGTGTTGTAAAAGATATGGTGCAAAATACCGCTGAAACAACATGAAGTAAGCATTTTAGAGTTTCAGAATGTTTTGAAGAATTGCTGAGAACTTTATTTGGAAGATTTTTGCAATGGTTACTTAGGTAAAATCCCAATAGTTTAGCTGATACTGACCAGAAATTCAGCAATTATGTGAAGTTTTTTATATTTTATCGATTTCAATGCCCTAGATGGAATTTTTATTATGTGGTCTGTTCAAAAGATAAACTCCACTAGTTTAGGGCTACAATATTGCCAAAGACAGCAAGGCCAAATTACTAATCATTTCTGAGATAAATGCACGATAAATGCAAAAACTGTAGTTTTAACCCGGGTTAGATGAAGCCATGAAATCGGAAAAATTCATACTAGAAGTTGCTTCCATTTTCAGTTTTGCATAAATATAATTAGCAAAGCTAAAGGAGATTTCAATCAAGTACGAGCCATCTGGAACTCTTCAAAAAATTGACGAATACAAAAATGAATATATTCAAATCGAACGTTGTATCCATTTACCTTGCGGTTGTGAAACTTGGTTGACAACTATAGCTTTAAACTCTAGGCTACAGTCATTTACAAATGGATGTCTCCGATACATACTGAGAATTTGGTGGCCAAATAAGCGTACTGAAATATGGCCCAATGAATTAACACCCTAAATCTAAAACAAGTAAGCAAAGGCTATAGTCAAGGTGGGTCCGAATATGTAATAGTGTAGGGTATGTAGAAGCTTATGCCTACCCTGTGCATAAGATTCTCACTGGTAAAAATTTAAGGTGATACCAAAGTAATCAGCCACCCGGACTTTTATACTAAATAGCTTAGGGCTAACTTAACCGAAACAAGTGAGAAAAGGCTATAGTCGGTACGGGGCCGACTATGTGATACCCTACACCACTACCTCTGTGCATTATCTTTTCACTCGAAAACATTTCTTTTAGAGAGATACGAAAGTTTTCACCTATCTGGCTTTTATACCAAATGACTTAAGGCGAACTGAATTCCGACCTGTAGTGTGATTGCACAAAAAGTAGATGCCAAATAACGGAGATATCTACTCCGACCTAGTTTTCATCATTGTAAAGATTGGATCTTCTACTTTCATAGTCAGGCTTTGCTTTTGGAAAGTCCCCAAGCAAAGCTGTGATATTCGTCATTATAATTAAAATCGCAAAAATGAAAAGTTGGGATTTATTTGCGACTATTGTGATATCTTCGTTGTTTGATCAGCTAAGAGAACCTGCTTAACATCATTAGAAAGGTGATATTTTCTACTTTCATTGTCAGGTTCTGCCCTTATAGAAGCTGAGATATTCGCTTTGAAAAAAAAACGTTGTCTTTTTATCAAAATAAATTTATTGCCCATTCCGGCCCTAAATATTATCCGACCATCACCAAAATCAATAGGCTTCTTCCTCTGTGAGACCCCCATTAAGCCTCATAATTTCGTGACTATCCGATCAAAATTGCGACCTGTAGCGTGATTTCCAAAAAAATGGATAAATGGGATGTATTAACGACTATTGCGATATCTCCGTTATTTAATCACCTACGCCGACCTAGTCTACATCATAGTAAAGATGGAATCTTTTACTTTTATGGGCAGGCTTTGCTTTTGGAAAGTCCCCAACCAAAGCTGTGATATTCGTCATTATAATTAAAATCGCAAAACTGAAAATTTGGGTTTTATTTGCGACTATTGTGATATCTTCGTTGCTTGATCACCTAAGAGAACCTACTTTACATCATTAGAAAGGTGATATTTTCTACTTTCATTGTCAGGTTGTACTTTTGGTATACCCCATACAGAAGCTGAGATATTCGCTTTGGAAGAAAACGTTGTCTTTTTATCCACATAAGTTTTTTGCCCATTCCGACCCCTAAATATTATCCGACCATCACCAAAATCAATAGGATTCTTCCCCTCCGGGACCCCCATCAACATCCGAAATTTCGTGACTATCCGATCAAAATTGCGACCTGTAGCGTGATTACAAGGTTTAGATGGACAGACGGACGGACGGATTGACGGACGGACACACATAGCCAGATCGACTCAGCTCGTCGAGACATTCATTGGTATATATAAGTATGGGTCTACGACCATTATTTCGATGCGTTACAAACTTATTGGCCAAAACCAACTTATAATACCCTCCCCACATAGTGGTGTAGGGTATAATAATAAAACAGCCAGGGCCGTCCCCAAAGCTGGGATATTCGGCATCACAGTTCAAATAAAAAAAAACCGACTGTCTTTTCTTCTTCCATTGACGGACTTTCCTTTTGGAATGCCTCCTCTAGAAGCGGAGATATTGGTGTAAGAATAAAACTTTGAATTTTTCTCCACAGAAGTTTTTTGCCATTCCGACCCCTGAATATTATCTGACCATCTCCAAACTCAATAGGCCTCTTACTCTCTAGGACCCCCACAAAAAATTGGTTGTATTACCGACTACTGCAATACTCGTATATTCGTTGTTTGACCACTTACGCCAACTTACTTTGCATCACTGTAAAGGTGGGAATTTCTGCTTTCATTGTCAGGCTTGGCTTTTGGAAGGTATCTATGCAAAGCTGTGATATTCGTCATAACGAGGGCTGAACGATAACTATCTAATAATAACTTTTCTTCCATGAACAACTTTCGTTAGATTTGGCTCGCTTTCGAAGACACAAACGGTCGATTCCTGTTTTGTTTCGGGCTCCTAAGCATAGATCTAAGATTCCTCGTCTGTGACGATCTTATAAACGTCGTTTGAAGCACAACGATCGTTTTTATTCACAATTTCTTTGCACCAATCCACAAGAGTTTCTTTTTGAGTGATTGACCAATTTTGCTGGATCTAACGAGAAAATCCATGTTTGCCGCCAGGTATTCATGCAATATCAAGTACATATATGTCTATTTCACGGTATATAACATGGCGATCTTGCATTATCCGTTCACGCAACGCTTAAGTTTTTTCAGTCACTACGACCGTTTTTGGACGACCCTTACGATCTTCAATTTTTAGCGAGTGTCGGCCACGATTGAATTCACTAAACCAGTTTTTCATAGAGCTATAGGATGCTCCTTTGTCAACATACAAAGATTTAATTTGATCGATGCACTCTTGCCGTGATTATCCACGACGAAAGTTGTGAAAAATGATCGGACGAAAATGTTCACAAGTAATTTCTCTTTCCATTTTTTTTTTTGCAAAGTGATTTTTTCAAGTCACTGTAAACAACACAACACAAGTTCATATGACAAACTGTGCTGAGTACGTATAGGCTAAAAACTGTCAAACTGTCAAAACAATTTTCAAATGGTGCTTGGCAACACGCGGCGTTGCCTAGCCCATATAGTTTTCGTGCAACCCTCGTACAATTAAAATCCCAAAAATGAAAAATTGGGCTGGATTAGCAACTATTGCGATGTCTCCGTTGATTGGCCACATCGTTGAAAAAGTGATATTTTCTTCTTTCAATATCAGGTTTTGCTTTTGTATACCCCTAATAGAAGTGGAGATATTGGCTTTGCAATAAAACGTAGATTTTTTCCAAATATGCTTTTTGCCCATTCCGACTCCTGAATATTTTCTGACCAACTCCAAAATCAATAGTTTTCTTCCTTTTTTGGACCCCCATCATCCCCCAAAATTTCCTGACGATTACAAAAAAAAAAAAAAAAAAAAATTAAAATAAAAAATGGGTTGTATTACCGACTATTGCGATATCTCCGTCGTTTGACCACCTACGCCAATCTACTTTGCATCATTTTAGAGTGAGATTTTCTACTTTATAGGAATGCTTTATTTTTGGAAGGCCAGCAGCCACAGCTGTGATAATCGACATTACAATTAAAATCCCATGAATGAATTCTTGGATTCGATTAGCGACTATTGCGCTATCTCCGTTGTTTGTCCACCTACGCCAACCGACTTTGCCTTTTTGTAAAGGTGAAGTTTTCCACTTTCATTATCAGGCTTTTGTAATACGGACGGACGGACGCACATAGCCAGATCGACTCAGGCGGTCGAGACATTAATTTTGGTATATATATGTACGATCATCATTTCAATGCGTTACAAACTTGTTAGCCAAAACCAACTTATAATATCCTCACCACATAGTGGTGTAGGATATAATGAAATAATTTCCAAACAGGTGTATGAAAACAACAACCATACTTTTGGGACCTAATTTCGTCTTTTTGGGACCTTTTTCATTTAGCAGTTAGGGTAAAATTGTTTTCACAACAGGAAAATCAAAAATTTAAAAATCCAATTGGGGTGTATGTATCGTTTAATTTGAATTTCCATTAGGGCCTTTTTCCACATATTTGGGGCCAAATACTGTTTAGTGTTTAACAAAAACAACAAATTGGGGTGCATTTTCGAAAGTTACCATTAAGGAACAAACGAACATTTGGGGTGTAATTTCGTAATTTTTGAATAAAAAGAAAAATATTTAAAAAATCATGCAATATGTCTGGGAAAACTTAAACTTATGTCAGGGTGCCGTGACATAACTCACAAATCTATTTTAGGAGTTATGTCCGCATGTGATATCGGAAATTACTCCTAAAAATTTTGACGGAACTTTTTGTCAAATATAATAATATTGTTTCAAATGAAAAGCCGACGAAGACAGCTGGCCTTCGGCCGGGATTTGAACCTTCAACCTTTGTGCAGATGCTGTAGCATACAACCTGAGAGGCTTGATTTATGAGTTCATGCAAGAACACTGAAATACTCCTGCTGTAAACAAATGGGTATGGCATGCTTTTGTACCACGGCCTTATAACTCGCCGGAGGTGTGGGTTCTTTCCATAGTTTACCGGAGATTAGCTACATTACCAAATTTTAAATGTTGTAACAAGCATGCACGACATAATTTTGAAGATAGAAATACAAAAAAACAGAAAGTAAAGAAAAGACGTTTAGGAATACCTTGAGATTATATACGGGATGCGCCGATGGTTTGCACAAATCCCTTTTACCCACCCTACCATGTTACTCAGCATCCACTTGCTAAATTAGAGTAACCCATGATCAGTATCCCCCACTAACTACTGGCGCCTATCTTAGTCAAACTCAAATGAAGATTCAATTCATGGTTAATTCAACCAAAGTTTTAATAACAATTCCAAAAACCATATTCTAAGAAAACTTAAACAGTCTATATTATAATCTAAGTTGCTTAAGACATTGGCAGCAATGACAAAAACATAATTCAAAAGCAGAATAAAGATCTATTTGGTAATACATTATATTTTGTTTCAGCTAAAAATTCGATATTGGTTTGTGTGTATGTTCGATGTATGAAGAAAGAGGACTTTAAAACTGTAACAGCTGGTTTAGAAGCCGAGTTCAATGACCTTCTATATAGGAATGGTGGTTTTATTTCGGTAACAATTATTACGAGAAAGCAGAGGCAAAATTACAAAAAATAGAATATCTAAGCATAGAGAGCACAAATGGAAACAGTTATAGCTAAATTATTATGATCTCTATTAAATGAGATTTTAAACGGGGTATATGTTGCTCTCTATGTTGCCTAGGCAAAATACCCATATGAATCAGTGACTTTTAAACTGTACTGAACAATTGTAAGCTGGTAATACTGACGTTTAAGCAGTATTCCTAGACCATAAAATATGTTTCATTTCCGGGAAAAGGAATATGAAAATGGAAGCTTAACATAATATTTAGGTATGTTCTTCAATGTTTACAATATTTTTCACCAAATTTTAATAAATAAAATTTGGAACAATCAATCTTGCCCTGAGAGTAACGGTACTTGATTATCAACAAAAAAGAGAATCAATTTTATAACAATTTAAACATAAGAGAAGGGCTTGAAATTGATTGGTCCAAAACAGGCTCAATTAATAAGAGATGTTAACACTTACATACATACTGTTGGGTTCCATCGATGAAAGGCCTTTCATAACTGGGTGCCCGAAGTTGATGAGGTATTTTAATGTTGATGATGTTGACTGCGATTTCATGCACATCGTATTTATGTAAAATGTGTGTTTTTCTATATGATGACGATTAGGTGGTAAATATGTAAATGAAGAACAATAACCAATTATTTGCCAATTGCTTTTGCACAATAAAATTTGATCAACTTTTCTCCAAATTTACGATGGCCGGTAATTTTGTTTCTTCTTCTTCTTCTCACTGCTTCATACACACAGACACACTAGGTAATTTAACTTCTTAAATATTAATACTTAGTATATAAAAGCTCCTTCATTAAATTATTCAGGGTATTTCCATATGCCACAACACCTTAATTGCTCCGGACTTCTTTAAATAGCGACTTCAAAGTAAATATATTTTCCACAGATTCGCAACTTTAATTCACAGACCACGAATGTAGAATATTTAGAGAGCACCGGCAGCTAGGCAAAACACAAGGTAACTGGTGCATATCATAAACTGCGTAGAAAAAAAAGGTAGCTTGTCATGCGGACAGACGAATAGCGGAATGGATCGATAAATCTGGTACAATAAAAACAGAGGGAATAAGAGACAATTTCTACAAGAGAATTATTACAGTATTCACCTTGATCAATTGGAGTCTGCAAAGAAGGGCATCTAACGTCCCCTCTGCCACGGAGGCGTTGACGAAAAAAAGCAAATTTGAAATAAGGTTATCTCAGCTGCAGACTTTGCCCTTAGCAAAATTATAACCGTATGTCCCAATCTTAGCTACTTTGACAACTCTTTCACAATTAACCAGGAATATTTTCGACCAACCTTTGGAAAATAGCAAGCTGACGTCATAATAGAACCAATAAAACATTTGGTTTACTTACACTCGCTTGTTGATTGAATTTATGTTAGGTCATTCAGACCAAAAGCTTGTATATTATAATGCAATCAAAAACACTCAGTAAAAAAAACTGAAATTTTTCCACAAATCAAAACTTCAAAACAGCATAGAGTGATCTGTGCTGGCGAATAGTTGAAACCAAATGAACAAGATGGGGATCACGAACCTACTTTTCTAGCCTCGCCTATTTTCCAATCAAGTAAAATAATTTCCTTACAACCACATTGCACAATCAATATGGCTTCGACAGAAAAGAACAGATCTATGATCACGAAACATAAGTAAATTTTGGCTCAATTCTAAATCAACTCCATACAGGCAATTTTAACCTTTTGAAAGCATACTTTGAGGAGGAACGTGATACATCCTTAACTGCATTACCTACCAATCTTTGTATATGTATTGGGGAGAAAACTAAATACATCTACATACCGGAAATTCATCACAAGCGCCACTACATATACCCCCCAACCAAAATCAGATTTCGGGGCTGAAAGGCATGAAATCTGATACCGCTTGTGATGATCTATTGGCGAATATCCTTTGCATGATAGTTTCCTATAGATTTTCCCCGTAGGTCTTCTAATTCATAATATGAATTTCCCAGCTTCTTCCGAATCCTAGCCTTAACAAATGTAGGGGCCAGTTTCGCATTAAATCCAGTTTCGAAATTGCTTTGTTGGAAATTCCGGCGAAAAACCTCTTGGCCGACGTCATAAGACACAGCCCTCGAACGGAGATTATACGCCCTCTCATTTCTTTCGAACTGTTTTCTCATAATATCATTGGCTCTATGACGAATGATGTCGAAAGAATCAGATCTGTCAAACTGTATCGACCTGTCATCTATCATCCCCAAATTCCTCAGCAGCCTATACGTGGAGCCATTGGTCACCATATGCTGGCCGAAAGCCATGAAATATGGCGATGTACCAATGGATGAGTGAACGGTCGATCGAAGGGCACAAGAAATTTTACTGAGGTTCTCATCCCAGTCTTTTTGATCAGATCGTATGTAAGCTTTGATCGCTGATATAACCGACCGATTCACTCTCTCCGAAGCGTTCGCTTGGGGAGAGTGAACAGCGGTAAATGTATGGGAAACTCCATAACTACGTAGCAAGTCGTTAAATTTGTTCGCTTTAAATTGGGTCCCGTTGTCCGAGACTACAACCTCCGGAACTCCGTAGGTGTGAAACAACGACTCCTCCAAATACTGAACCACAATATCTGCCGTAAATTTTTTTACTGGGTGTAGGAAACAAAATTTGGAGAAGTGGTCTAGGACTACAAAAATCCCTATTGATCCTGACCTAGACCTCGGATACGGACCTAAGAAGTCTACAAATATCTTTTGGAAAAACCTATGCGTCTCTCCGGTATTTCCCATTGGCGGTCTCATGACAAAATTAGGGTGTTTTGTAGCTTTACAAATTTCACACGAGTTTATGTAATCCCTAACGTCGTTTACCATATTTGGCCAGAAATAGTACCGTCTCAGACGTTCCAGTGTCTTGTTTATGCCTGAATGAGAGGAAAGGGGGTCGTCATGGTGTCTTTTTAGTAATTCCGGTACAGCCTCAGCTGGAACCCATAGTTTCCAGGCCATATCATCGGTTGTTTGATCCCCTGTTGCGTGTTCCATCCTTCTATACACGAAACCATCAATGACCTTCAAGTCAGGAGTACGGTCTATATTATTTTGAACTCTTCTAAGCAATTCTTTGTAACCTTCAGATTGAAAATGGGACGAACTGAGATCAATAAATACTCCTCTACAGTTTTCAATTTCACAAATACCTTCCAGTTCTGGGAAATGTTCAGAGTTGGCGCGGGAAAGAGTATCAGGAACCACATTCTGCGTACCCTTACGATGTTCAATTCGGAAGCGGAAGCCCTGAAGTTTTAAAGCCCATCGTGCCAGCCTTGAGCTCAGGTCACTTTGGGACATAAGCCACTTTAACGAAGCGTGATCCGTTATCACCGTGAACTCATGCCCCTCGACATAAGCTCGAAATTTCTTAATGCTTAGCATTGCTGCCAAACATTCTTGTTCGGTGACACTATAGTTGCGTTGGGCTTGATTTAGCTTCTTAGACATAAATGCTATCGGAAGCTCATCACCCTCCGCATTCTTTTGCACCAATACAGCTCCTATACCTGTCTTGCTTGCATCACAGTGAATGAAAAATGGCTGTGAAAAGTCTGGACTATGCAAGACAGGAGCTGAGCACAAAATGGACTTTAAATCTTCAAAAGCTTTCTGAGCATCTTCATTCCAAGAGAATCTCCGATTAGGTTTTACTAAATCACTTAATGGGGCAGAAAGGGCAGCGTAATTCCTGATAAATTTCCTGTACCAACCTGACATTCCCAAAAACCGACGAACTTGTTTCACTGATCGCGGTGTTGGAAATTCAGATATAGCCGAAACTTTATCGGGATCAGTTCGGATAACTCCGTTCCCTAGTACATGTCCGAGATACCGAACTTCACTCACGCAAAATTTACTCTTCTCGACGTTAATAGTCAAGCCGGCCTGACGTAAACATCTTGCCACCTCACCTAAGACCTCCACATGACGCTCAAAAGTTGGAGATACCACAAGAAGATCATCCAGGTAGACGAACACTTCGGTCCTGAGAGACGCTGGTATCACCCGGTCCATGAGCCTGCACATGGTCTGCGGCGCATTGCAGAGACCAAAGGGCATGACCTTGAAATGATATAGCGGCCTCCCTGGAACCGTGAATGCCGTCTTACCTTTCGACGACTCCTCAAGTGGTATCTGCCAAAAGGCATCCTTGAGGTCAAGGCTACTAATAAATTCGGCCTTAGGGATACGACTAAGAATGCCGTCAATATGCGGGAGCGGGTATGCGTCACCTACTGTAAGCGAGTTCAACTTCCTGCTATCTAGGCAAAGTCGGTTTTTACCAGGTTTACGGTGTAACACCACTGGCGATGACCAAGCACTAGAAGACTCCTCTATCACCCCCATGGATAGCATTCGGTCTAGCTCTTCATATATTAGCTTCTCTATCGCTGGTGAGACAGGAAAGTGCCTCTGTTTCACAGGCTTGGCATTTCCCGTGTCAATTACATGACATAATACATTCGTTTTGCCTAAGCCTTCCTTAGCGAATGAGGGAAACAAACCTATGACTCTCTGCATATCCGACTGTTGAGGTGGGGAAAGTGGCTTATCACCCAAAATCTCATTGATGTCAATAAAAGGATACATCCGGTCAACACTAGGCAAAATAGAACTGGGAAGCAAGTCAAACAACCGCCAAAAATCAATACCCAAAATAAGATTTTGAGATATACTGGGGACAATAAAAATCCTTATGTTTCGCTTGATCCCGCGGAAAACAATGTCGGTGTGTAGAACGCCAACAACATTCTGCGACTTCCCGTCGGCTGGCTTCACGGATGTATTTAAAATTTTGTAAGGTACATTGGATGCCAGAAACTCCGAAGCTGTATTGGACCCTAAACAAGTAACGGAAGCTCCCGTGTCGAGTAAGCCTATCATACATCTGCCTAGTAATTCAACTTCCGCATAGGGTCTAACATCCCTCTTCCGATCAAGAACTGACACGGAAAAACATTTTTTTACAGACTTGACATTCTGCCAAAAATTCCTCATACGCCGACTTGATCTGTTGGGACTCCTCTCCTCACCAAAGATTTTATTACGAACCACATAATAATTCTTCAACCGTTCGTGGAATGGTATCAAAGGACAAGGTCCGTTCCTAAATTTTGCACAAGGTTCAACCTCACGACTTAATATGGTATACTTCTCAGGTGTATTTCCTGACTTAGAGTTGTCATCAAATTTATTTTCGGTGAAATCAGTGTCATGTCCAGGTTCATTAAGTGTGTCATTATCAAGTAAGCAATATTTATCTGTGGATTTTACTTCATTTCCGAATGTTTTTGACTGTTGGTTGTATTCGGTGCACCCTTGGGTGCTGCTTGATAGTTTTTTGGATTTGCAGTGCATTTTCGACAGTTTGGCTTGTAGGTTTGTGGAGCCCCACAACCGTAACAAAATACGGATCGCTCCTCTATACACTCTTGGTAACGATGTCCTACCGCCCTACAATTCCAGCATATTAAAACCACTTCTGAAACTTCATCACCTGGCTTAAGCAACTCCGGCGGTTCGGATTCGACACCAATTTCAGATAACCTTTTCTGTAAATGGCCAACTCTGTTACCTCCTACCCCATGTCTCCTATTTAAGTCCTGGATAAAAAATTCCCGTCGGCGGCACACATCCCGCAGTTGAGCAATTGAGACTATTGTCATATTGAGGATCTCATGTTGGATCTCGGGTAAGAGGTTTCTCCGCAAAATTTCCACTAAAGTCCCTTCATCAAGGGGCTGACATAACCTATCCGCCAGCTCAGTAACTGATTCATAAAATGAATCGAAGGACTCATGTTGTTTTTGACGACGATCTCGGATCATATCTTTATAATCAACGTCTGTCCTTGAATCCTTATACTGGCGTCTTAATGCTAAACACAGCACTGGCCACTTTACGACATCGACTGATTTGTGAAATCGCCAAAACCAGTCGTTGGCCTTCCCCTCAAATAGCGTAGAAGCATTACCACACATTATGTCGAAATTTCCGTTCAAGGTCTGATTAGTCAAAGCCTCAACTCTATAAATAAAGTTATCGACTGGTAGAGAATTTGAGCTCCCACTAAATCTAACCTTCCAATTAAACATTATTTGGCTAACCTTATCCGGCCTAAGCAGTAAGTCCTGAACATTGGAATTGGTATTAGAGGCGAAACGATTAGGTAAAGGTCTGTCTGAAGAAATATTATGGGGCTCCGAACTGGTATTCCTGGCAGCAGAAGATATACCCAGCATCTGTTCGAGAGTCCTTTGCTCAACATCCGGTAACGTTTGCATTACAGGGGGCCTATTCAACGTAGGAGATGACGTACTAGGATTCTGATTAGGATTCCAACTCAGTCGAGACATAGTATCCTGTATACTCTTCTCTACCATCTGGGTAATCTGACTCTCCAAATTGGTCACAAACTGTGATTGATGGGAGGCTACGGATCTAGATACTAGCCCTTCAATGTTTTCTAAAGTAATATTCGACATAGCTGATTTCAACCCCGTGGCAGTATTTGCTGATTGAGAAGGAGATGGACCATCTGATTGTTGAGTTAAAGTTGACATAGTATTATCAGCTGTCCTATTCGAATCAAATGTCTTTGCCTTTGATGCTGACCTAGTTGTCATAGGTGATGTCGACCTACCTTTAGACGCTTGAGATGTGGACGCAGATGAATCTTTCGTAATCCTGCTATTACAAATGGGGCAGGTCGAATTGTTTCTAATATAGTTGGAAATGCAAATCCTATGGAACAAATGTCTACAAACCGACTCAGCCAAAGTTGACTTATCCGTGATACCAGAGCGACAGATTCCGCAATTCGGGACATTTTTCTCCGCTGCCAGAGAAGCAGAGATATTCTCGTCACTCGGAACTAAAGCCATTCTCCAGGCAATAAATTCAAAACCCACCAAACGACAAAATAACCGTGCGATCCGTTTGATAAAATGCAGATACTAGCCCAAAAATAAAAAAATACCTAAAACAATACGTAACAAAATAACAAGGAAATATAACAAATTTCACTTTCAAGATAAGAATGTTTGCTAGTTTGACTATAAACGGCAACCAAAAGCTAATAGGGGATTTTCTTGCTAAATCTCAGAGGGAAACCAATACATCCTTAGGAAAGAAAAAGGATAGAAAAGAATCAGAACAACACAGCTTTACCTTGGATACAAACGTCATCGATAACATTTGCATATTCCAACAATAAAAATAGATTGAAAAACAATCCAAAAGAGTTCGTGTAAAGGTCAGCTTTAGACATGAAGTCCATAACAACCGCATTCCTTTACCCAGAAACCCACCAGACCAATTCTCAAAATAGATTAGGGGATAACAATATATATCTGGTTACCTTCAACAGCTTATCGCCTTTAATGAACAGTAATTTCCAAGGATAATATGTTAAGCAATAATAAGGAAAAAATGTAGAGCATAGAATGAAAGCAGGAAGAATAAAATTGGACCTGAGTGATGACACAAAATATACGAGATATTTGACTGCTGACTATGTAAAATGTAGTTTATTTCACCCGGGCCCCACGTTCTGGGCGCCAAAAATTTATTTCTGTAGCATACAACCTGAGAGGCTTGATTTATGAGTTCATGCAAGAACACTGAAATACTCCTGCTGTAAACAAATGGGTATGGCATGCTTTTGTACCACGGCCTTATAACTCGCCGGAGGTGTGGGTTCTTTCCATAGTTTACCGGAGATTAGCTACATTACCAAATTTTAAATGTTGTAACAAGCATGCACGACATAATTTTGAAGATAGAAATACAAAAAAACAGAAAGTAAAGAAAAGACGTTTAGGAATACCTTGAGATTATATACGGGATGCGCCGATGGTTTGCACAAATCCCTTTTACCCACCCTACCATGTTACTCAGCATCCACTTGCTAAATTAGAGTAACCCATGATCAGTATCCCCCACTAACTACTGGCGCCTATCTTAGTCAAACTCAAATGAAGATTCAATTCATGGTTAATTCAACCAAAGTTTTAATAACAATTCCAAAAACCATATTCTAAGAAAACTTAAACAGTCTATATTATAATCTAAGTTGCTTAAGACATTGGCAGCAATGACAAAAACATAATTCAAAAGCAGAATAAAGATCTATTTGGTAATACATTATATTTTGTTTCAGCTAAAAATTCGATATTGGTTTGTGTGTATGTTCGATGTATGAAGAAAGAGGACTTTAAAACTGTAACAGCTGGTTTAGAAGCCGAGTTCAATGACCTTCTATATAGGAATGGTGGTTTTATTTCGGTAACAATTATTACGAGAAAGCAGAGGCAAAATTACAAAAAATAGAATATCTAAGCATAGAGAGCACAAATGGAAACAGTTATAGCTAAATTATTATGATCTCTATTAAATGAGATTTTAAACGGGGTATATGTTGCTCTCTATGTTGCCTAGGCAAAATACCCATATGAATCAGTGACTTTTAAACTGTACTGAACAATTGTAAGCTGGTAATACTGACGTTTAAGCAGTATTCCTAGACCATAAAATATGTTTCATTTCCGGGAAAAGGAATATGAAAATGGAAGCTTAACATAATATTTAGGTATGTTCTTCAATGTTTACAATATTTTTCACCAAATTTTAATAAATAAAATTTGGAACAATCAATCTTGCCCTGAGAGTAACGGTACTTGATTATCAACAAAAAAGAGAATCAATTTTATAACAATTTAAACATAAGAGAAGGGCTTGAAATTGATTGGTCCAAAACAGGCTCAATTAATAAGAGATGTTAACACTTACATACATACTGTTGGGTTCCATCGATGAAAGGCCTTTCATAACTGGGTGCCCGAAGTTGATGAGGTATTTTAATGTTGATGATGTTGACTGCGATTTCATGCACATCGTATTTATGTAAAATGTGTGTTTTTCTATATGATGACGATTAGGTGGTAAATATGTAAATGAAGAACAATAACCAATTATTTGCCAATTGCTTTTGCACAATAAAATTTGATCAACTTTTCTCCAAATTTACGATGGCCGGTAATTTTGTTTCTTCTTCTTCTTCTCACTGCTTCATACACACAGACACACTAGGTAATTTAACTTCTTAAATATTAATACTTAGTATATAAAAGCTCCTTCATTAAATTATTCAGGGTATTTCCATATGCCACAACACCTTAATTGCTCCGGACTTCTTTAAATAGCGACTTCAAAGTAAATATATTTTCCACAGATTCGCAACTTTAATTCACAGACCACGAATGTAGAATATTTAGAGAGCACCGGCAGCTAGGCAAAACACAAGGTAACTGGTGCATATCATAAACTGCGTAGAAAAAAAAGGTAGCTTGTCATGCGGACAGACGAATAGCGGAATGGATCGATAAATCTGGTACAATAAAAACAGAGGGAATAAGAGACAATTTCTACAAGAGAATTATTACAGTATTCACCTTGATCAATTGGAGTCTGCAAAGAAGGGCATCTAACGTCCCCTCTGCCACGGAGGCGTTGACGAAAAAAAGCAAATTTGAAATAAGGTTATCTCAGCTGCAGACTTTGCCCTTAGCAAAATTATAACCGTATGTCCCAATCTTAGCTACTTTGACAACTCTTTCACAATTAACCAGGAATATTTTCGACCAACCTTTGGAAAATAGCAAGCTGACGTCATAATAGAACCAATAAAACATTTGGTTTACTTACACTCGCTTGTTGATTGAATTTATGTTAGGTCATTCAGACCAAAAGCTTGTATATTATAATGCAATCAAAAACACTCAGTAAAAAAAACTGAAATTTTTCCACAAATCAAAACTTCAAAACAGCATAGAGTGATCTGTGCTGGCGAATAGTTGAAACCAAATGAACAAGATGGGGATCACGAACCTACTTTTCTAGCCTCGCCTATTTTCCAATCAAGTAAAATAATTTCCTTACAACCACATTGCACAATCAATATGGCTTCGACAGAAAAGAACAGATCTATGATCACGAAACATAAGTAAATTTTGGCTCAATTCTAAATCAACTCCATACAGGCAATTTTAACCTTTTGAAAGCATACTTTGAGGAGGAACGTGATACATCCTTAACTGCATTACCTACCAATCTTTGTATATGTATTGGGGAGAAAACTAAATACATCTACATACCGGAAATTCATCACAAGCGCCACTACAATGCCAACAACGGCAACGCGTGCAAACTTTTCTTCGAAATGTTTTTAGACTTATTTCCGCAATTTTTTAGGAGTTATGTCCGCGAAACCCCAACAAATTTTGGGAGTAATATCCGAGTTTATTGACGGACATAACTCCCACAATGATCTTAGGAGGGTGGCACCATTAAAACTGTACAACAAATATCATTAAATACCTTTTCTGCAATTACACCTCAAATTTATTGCGTAAATGATTACACCCCAAATTTTATCGAATAAATATTTTGGGGCGTACATGCATAACTTGGGGCTTTTTTGCATTGTGGTGTTTGGGGTGATATTGCACTTTGAAAATGCACCCCAAATTCAAACATGTATTTTGGCCCCAATGAAATTTTGGGGCATAAATGCAATATTGGGGTCCATTTTCATTTTCGTTTTGGGGTGTTATTTCATCGGGCCTTATTTCTATACGCCGCCAAATGTTACAAGTAATTCCAATCAAAATATTATATTTTTTTCCTTTAATTTGAAAAAAAAACATTGTTTCCGAATAAAACTTTTCTATCCACATTTCGGTCCAAAAATGTGACAATAAGCCCACAAAATTAAAAAAAAACGGGTGGATCTACACCGACAATTTTCTAAAGGAATGTCTAATACCTCTGCTAAGATTAAATACCAAATTTCATCCATTTCCGTGTGAAAATCTCGAAAATCGCAAAAAGCAAAATGCAATAGCAAAAAAATTCTGGAGGAATGTTTAGTGCTCCCAACGAAGATTAAATACGAAATTTAAACCATTAAAACCTTGAAAATTTCGAAAATTGAGAGATACCGTTCTATGGAGGCTATATCAAAACGTGGTTCTATAGCAAAACATTTTTGAGGGAATGTTTAATACTCCTAACTAAGACTAAATACGAAGTTTAAGCCGATAAATACTGTAAAACTTTAAAAATACCGGATGTTATCGTTATTTCAACTTAAAGATTATTGCCGATCAAGCATATATATACTATATGGGGTCTCCGACGTTTAAAAGTTTTCTAAATTTATTGAAATTACATGGGTAAAAATGAGTGTTTTTTTCGTACCGTTTTTTATTTGGGATGACGACTTCTATTTTGCTTTTCAAAATAGTCGGGCTTAATCCTATAGTCGTTGTTTTTTTTTATATTTTATTAAAACAACTTTAATTTATTAATGGGAAAAATTGGCGATGTTTACCAAGGGGTAAGGCAGGGAAGACTATAGTTTCGGACCTCGACAGTTCCGTTGTTTCTAATTTTTCAACAAGAAACTTTTTATACCAAATAGATACGAGTCCAAAGAAACACTCCGATCGAAAATTTCTTTGGCACTACCTAAACTCGAGCAACTTCACTTGCAAACAAAACCAAATCTTTCTTTCGTTGAGCCTCAACGAAAAACACACAACTAATTTGTTGGTATTGCTTTTACAGCAATAAGCCACACTTTCGACGGTGCCCGGTCTCACAATAGTAGGTGGATGAAATTTTGGTAAAATCTATTATATATATGTAGGGCTTTTGGTATTGAAAGCGGGCTATGTAGGTCCACGTTTTCGTATAGCCCCCATACGAAGTGACGCGTGACGCGTCGTCGTTTTAAGGAAATTTTACGATATTTGTCCCATTTGACCATCGAATTGGTTGTAATTTGATATTTTGTGTCTCCAAAGGCTAAAAAACATTTCAACTAAAGTTCGTTTATATAGGTCCACGTTTTAGTATAGCCCCCATAAAAGGCCCCATATATAGTACGCGTCATTTAAAGATATTTTGAAAGTATTAGTCCCATTTGACCACAGAATCGGTTGTAACTTTGCATTTTGCGTTTCAAGAGGCTAAGAAACATATCTACCATAAAATGTTTACATAGGTCCAGGTTTTAGTGTAGCCCCCCATATATAGTATAGGTCCACGCCTTAATATAGCCCCATTGGTTGGTACCTCCCGATTTTCGGTATTTTGAAGGTTGTGGCTTCAATATTCCACCGAACTGGCTGAAATTTGGTGGTTAGTCTTCATTTGGGGTACAAAACATTCCATATGAAATTTGTCGGTATAGGTCTACGCCTTCATATAGCCCCCATTAAGCGGTACCTCCCGATTTTCCGTATTTTGAAGGTTGTGGCCTCAATGTTCCACCGAAATGGCTTAAATTTGGTGGTTAGTCTTAGCTCCATTATTCCACCGAAGTGGCTGAAATTTGGTATTTAGTCTTTTTCCGGGCTAAAAAAATTTCCCTCAGAAATTTGTTGGTATACGTGCATGTTTTGGGGGGTACCAGCATAGAACGGTATATCCCAATTTTCGGTATATTGAAGGTTTTAGCCTCATTATAACACGGAAATGACTGCAAGATGGTACTTAGTCTTCATTGAAGGTATACAACTTTCCACCTGAAGTTATTCGGTATAGGTCCATGTCTTCATATAGCCCCCATAGAACGGTACCACCCGATTTTCTACATATAGCTCGTTCTCCACCAAAATAGCTGATATGTGGTTTTGATAGAGGTATGAAACATTCCAGCCGAAATGTGCCGGTATAGGTCGACGTCCTCAAATACCCCCATAGGGCCGTATTTTCCGATTTACGGTATTTTGAAAGTTGTGGCATCAATATACCACCGATATGACTGAAATTTAGTATTGCCATGGGTGTATAAAATATTGCTGAAGAGAATTATCAGTATAAGCCCTATTCTTCAAATAACCCCATAGAAGTGTACTTTGCGATTTTCGGTATTTTCAATTGTTCCATGTTTTTTATACAAAAATGTCGCCCCATATTAACTGTTTTGAAGGGATAATTATCAGGAAGAGTTTAGTACTTTCATAAACGAAATAAAACTAATTGTTCCTATTCACTTCAATACAGTTCGAGGTGGAGGGTATAAAAAGTTCGGCGCGGCCGAACTTAACGCTTTTCTTACTTGTCTTAATTTTGTATTTTTATTTTTATTTTTATTTTTATTTTATATCTTGAATTCCTCTGCAACTACTAGACCGAATTTGAACGTTATTGATTCACCGGAAACAGATTGTGTTACGTTTCGAACGTTGAAGTTACATAATTTTAACCACGAAAAGAACGATTCTGTTCCACTTTGGGGCGTCGAATTGCGCATACGTGAGTAATGTTCTGAACTAGGTTGAACTAGTTTGGTTCGTTCTTTAATCGTACGCCGTCGATTTTTCGGTCGACGATCTGTGAACTATATCGACTGATCTAGTTCATACACACTTTTCAATAAGTCGTTCAATTGAACTAGTTCGTTCGTGAACAAAAATACTAAAATAAAACACTAAAATACTAGCCAAACACTTTCTACCATTTTATTTAAAACAATCACAGCACTGAAAACTGTGTCCCCGGATCATAATTATAAGTTCCAATAGTTCTTCAAATACAAAATAATACAAAGTCTTGTGTAAGGTATAATAATTTCATATAAATGCCAGATTCTTTGAGCTCTACACGATTTGCCCTACTCCTGAAGTATATTTTACCTCTAATTCGAAACATTAAACTTATGTTTTGTATAATTTTATATATTAACATTCTTTAAGGTATTTTACAGAAACATACAAGTAAATGACCGTAGATATTAGTACAGAATGTATTTACATTGGACATTACAAACATACATATATAGATACTCCTTTAAAGACTTCGACATAAAAGTATACATTGTCAATTCAAATTCATTTAAATATTCAGTGGTGAACAGACAACATATCCAGACAATCAGAAATCAAGTTGAAATGTGTTAAATTCAACCGCTGGAAAGCCGTGAAATAAATCATGGATAATACCTCGTCCGGCTGAACGAATTCTGAAATCAATGCGAACAATAAAATGCAATTCAATTGAATTGATTTCACAATTTTTGCTTTTTTGTTCTTAGTTTTTTTATTTAACACAATACACAAATGACGATTTTTTCCTTCATTTGGACTACCATTCAAATAAATAATGAAAAAACGTAAAGGCTTTTTTACACGGGGGAGTTTAAAATGCGTACTGAGGGTGAAGGTATAAATGGCGATACCAGGAATGTGTGTTGGTTGGTTGCATTGGTTAAAATTCACACTTATGTTTTTTGTGAACAGTTGTACGTAGTTGATTTATAAAAAAGGATTTACATATATAATTTAAAATCCTAATAATTTGTCAATGTGCGCACACACGCCCTGAATGTTCTCGTATTTTGCAGGATTGCTGTGTTCTATGGCCGTTAAAGTGTACATAAAGGATCGACAAAATGACAGTTATGGTTTGTATAAATTTTAACACATAATTGTTTGATATTACAGTACACAACTGAAGTAAAATGACGACCGTGTTGAAATGGGAAAACTATGAAAAGTGAATTTTAATCAAAATTAAAATGTGTGAACAGTTCCAAATTCCGGCTCTAACAGTAATAGATTCAAGCTCTATCTCTTCCTTTAGTACTAATAGTAAAATATTTACATGTTTAAGCACTTTTCGTTCACAGAATCCCACTGCAACACGTTTGGCCACAAGCTCAGAATTTCCAAGAACCAACATTATACAAATATCTTTAATAAGAAGTATTTAATACTTTTCAACCCGTTCCACACTGGTCGAAACCACTGATCTAGCGGCGCGAAAGTCAAAAAATCAAACTATCAAACTGAAAAATGTTTTCCGTTGTATCCATTACAGACACTCTGGTGACTAATATTATGTTTATACTTTATTGTTGTAAATATTCTCCTATCTATGCACTAGCCAATGCAAGAAACTTTGCTGTATCAGATTTTAAGAAAAGTGTTGCAAAATATCTGACTTCATATTTGTTTAATTGTTAAATAAATTCTTAATAAAACTAAACAATGTTTATTTTTAATTAATAGAGGAGGGTGTAAATTAAATGAAAAAATATGTTTGGGGCCTTAAGTTACATAGTTATATAGCAATAAATATTCAAAAATTATTAATTTTTTTTATGTTTATGGAGCGTACATAGTTATATAGCAATAATTTTTTTTAAGAATTATTATTATTCCTGTGTTTTTTAGTGTAATATACTTTTGTTAAATGGAGCGTAACTACAAAAGTTCTCTAATGTCCAGTCCAATTTTTTCGACAAATTAAATTGGACTTCCTAGATTCCGAATAATACACTTTTGGCTGCAAATAGCCGCAAATCTGGCTGATAAATGCATAGAAAATGTAGCTTAAATCCTCAAAATACCAAAAATCGGGCAGAACAGTTATATGGGAGCTATATCAAAACATTAACATATGTTCACAATATGTGGTGGAGACGAGGTATAACCAACGAGAACCTCCAGTGCCAAAATTCAGCTTATTTGGTCTAAAAATGTGGACAAAATCCTCAAAATACCAAATATTTGGAAGTACCGTTATATGGGGGCAATATCAAAAAGTGGACCTATGTCCACAATTTTGGTGGAGAATGTTTGTGGCCAATGGGAACTCCAAATACCAAATTTCACCTAATTTGGGCGATACTGATAATCGGGAGGTACCTAAAACGGGGCCTATACCCAAACGAGGACCTATGTCCACTATTTTTAGTGGAAAAGTTTAGTAACCACTAGAAACTCTAAGTACCAAATTTTGGAAGGAAAGGAGTGCATACATCCTCAAAATACCGAATATCAGGAGGTACGGTTATACAGGGGCTATATCACAATATTAGCCGATATTGTTCATTTTTAGTCAATTATTACCCACAGACACATACTACGTTTGTGCAAAAATTCAGAAACATATCTCCATTCTTTTGCAAGTTATTAATTAATTTAATTTGATTTCGACCGACTTTTAGTATTTTTCTTATTCTTAAAAAACAGCGCGTCTAAAATTTAGACTCTAAATCAGTGCCGTCAATGAAGAGGGCACACAAAAATGTGAACGTATTCAAAATATTGACAACTTTCGACAGTATGCATTTTCTTTGCGTTCGGGTCGTGAAAGTCTGAATTGCCAAAAAACTTTGTAACCAGCAATAACCGTATGTTAGACACTGGACAAAATGTTTGGATTTCATAATGTTTTTTGTGGCTGGACTGCACAGGTTTTTAAAATCTTTTTATCTTTATAATAACATTATTAACAAAAATCGCAATACTCAAAATTAAATTTAACAGCATTAGCTTTGGTCGTTATGACATGTCCTCCAAGGAAAAGTTCCTGACAGAAGAAGATAGTGCAAATGATTTATAAATAGTTTTATGAAACAGATTCTAATATTTCGGTTATGTACTGTGTCCTTTTATTTAATTGAGACATTTAACACCCCACCCCGGCAACGAGACATTTAAATTTTAAATATGTTCTCTTTATTGTTAATCGAATTAAATCTTGAGAGATTTTTGAAAATTATTTCATTGTTTCGTTTTGTTTCCTTCTCACTTTTATTGTCATTGTTATTATGTCCTTTGTATCTGCGCGTATTTCTTCGGTATTTTTTGTTTGTTTTTTGTTTCTATTCAGACAGATGCAAACGCTAAATTTCAAATGTCTTTTCATTCAAATCTTTTGGGAATTTTTCACCGATAAAAAAGCTGTCGACAATCTACGCAACCACGTTGTCAGGTTTTTTTTTTTTCTTTATGGACCGGGCAATATCTTCTGATATAAGCATAACCCTGCTCCTTGAATGTCTACTTTTGCCATTATTAAGTTGTTATCATAAATAACTTCTTGACACGCAATTTAACAAAATGTTTTTCAGAGACGAAACAAACGTGAGTGTTCTGCAGAGGGGAGAAAAAAACTTAGGGCGGCTTATGAATGGTTATAGCTATAAATAAAAAAACTACCCCTGGTCTTCTGTTTTGTTTTTTTTTACGATTTTTTCACGGTCATACCGCATACGTCCGTCTACATGCAACATTGTTTGCACTGTTTCCGTTTCCTTTTCTTTTTTTGGTTTTTGCTCCAATAATAAAACCATGCCCTGTTAATCTTATTATGATTCTGGTCTTTTGTTTTCCTACGAGGTGTTGAGAGTGTGTGCAACCAAAAATTAAATATCCTAACTGTATTCCCCCTTACAGTTACTTGTAATTATGTTTCGGTCCGCCTTCGAAATGGCCTAAATATATGATTGCTTTATTGTTGGTGGGGGGACTATTTTTCCACTAAATTGTCTGGCGATTAGAAATTTGATCGTCATAAAAAGATTACGTTTTCATGTCAGTCATTTTTTATCATTGACCGCCTTCGTTTTGTTATTCGGGGGGATTAACAAAAGTGCATTGGTGAACAAACATAAACATAAGGTTTTTTGCAATGTCCAAGAAAAAATGAATGTACATACATATTCACACGATATATGTATGTACATATGTATGAAAATGTCAAGTCGCTGCAAGTAAACATGCGAAGTAAATGAAGGAAGTATAACCATATTGTTGTTTTTAGTCCGGTTTAGCAAAACTATTTCCTGTAACATTGCTAATCATAGAATTTTGTATGAGAAGAACCAATTTAACACAGTGCCTAATATAAAACATGTCATATAAATATTTCGATTCCTTTCATTTTCATTGTCTAAAAAAATTTTAAATTTGTCATAATCTACCAAGCGGTAGAGTAGGACTATAACCAAAAATACCACACCAGTACTATGTTGCGAATATTATCGTGATACCTATACCCATTTGTAGAAAGAAAAGTTTCCGCACTTATACCGATTTCCAAAGGCATTTTTATAATCATTTATAAAAAAATTTTGATTTTAATTTTTGGAACAAATATTCATACATATCGACCTTTTTGTAGAAAATTAACTTACTGTAACTCGCGAACAGTTGTACTATACCATAACTTTTGAACGCATTTCGGTAAAATAAACTGTTTTAGTCCGATTCACTGATGGATTTCTTAAAATAATAATGTAAAAAAAAAAATGGGGAAAAAGTGTCGATGGAAACGAGTTTTTCTGTGTTAATTTCCAATTAGTGGCTTTTAACATAATGTAGAGCTCAATGCTCAAAGAAGATGTTAAAGAAAACACTTCAAAAGTAAAGTTCCCAATGTATGACTTTTTGATTTATCCACTACATCAGCCACTAAGGGATGCTGACATTTTGAAGACTGAAAAATGTTTTTTTTTTATTGAATTTTTGCTCTAATAGGGACGTGCGGCCAGATTCATCTAAAAGCTTAGTATGTGATTAAAGTACTCTCAATTTCGCATTTTTTAATGTATAACTTGTAACCTTCAAAGGATCACGGCAATCTTCGCTCAAAGTCGAAATTTTTGTGCATAGATTTTTCTAAAAAACCTGTTTTTTTGGATTAAAAATTTACAAATGCCATTCGATTTCAGTGGAAACCCACGTAAATTTAGTTTTTTACGCTCTGAATCTGACAAGCCATTGCGCGTCTAAATCCATCCACTAGATCGGCGGATATGATTCCCCTCAAATTTCGAAAATCTGTAGTTTTTTTAAATATCCCGTATTTAGACATGTTTTGGATGTGTCATTCCTATTTAGACAAATAGAGCGAAACGCCTGTTTAAAATGTGAGAAAACAGATATTTAAAAACGTTCGCGAATCCGGAGATATAATGGATTTTTTTCTAGAAACTGGGTGCGATGCTACACCCACGGTTTTGATAGATCGCACTGAAATGGCATAGAATGATGTATTTTTTAATGATCATTGAAATCGGATGCGCATAAAATACAAATAATGTACAGTGGCGGCCATATAATTAAGAACGACATCGTATTAAAAAGTATTTGACTTGCTAGGTTCCAAATATTTGAATACCTATATAGAAAAAAATTTGTAAATAAAGTACAAGGTAAGCACTTTCAAATAAAGCAAAAACGTTTATACGAAAGAAACCACGATTTATTAAAATAGTCATAAATCGACCTGGCCACATAATTAAGAACGATATAAGTAAAGGTTACTTTAAGGTAATTTTCATACACAATATGTGAATATATCGTTATTTATTTTAGAAATCGGTTACTTTGATTAATTTTTAGTATCAAATGTCCTTCAATGGTACATATTATTGAGTCTAATTTTGATAACTAGAGCATACCTAAGGATTTCCAAAATATGCCCATAATTTAACGAATTTATTTTATTTTTGGTATCTAAAGCCACAGTTTTGGCTTCCTCTCATTCCCTTAAAGACGCTCTAAACGATACCCTGTGATTGTCGTTCCATAGTCTGCGCTTATTTACCCTTAAATTGGTTTTTACCCCACTTCTTTGAGTCCTTTACGAGGGAATTGTCTGGGAAATAGTTTCGTGTGAGCCATTTCCACCTTATAAATCGGTAGGATTGTTGTCTGCAGGTAGTAGACAGGAAATAAAAAAATAATTTCGTTTTGTACAAAAAATTGGCGTAACGGTACACCGAACAAAAATGAAAGGTTTAATATTTTGAAAACCTTCATTGCACAATGTCTTTATGGGTGTGGTAGGCATAGTTATGTAAGACTTTTTAATCAATGATAAAATAATATCAAAACCTGTCAAATCAATAATTTTTATGGTTGAAAATACAATTTTTGTAGAAGCTAATGTCTGATGTACATACACAAAATTATTGTGGAATACGAGCATTAAAATTATTATGTTAATAAATGTTATATTCGGTGTGGAATTCTTCCAATTTTTGTATAGACGTCCTATTATTGTTTCATTTCCTGTCTACTACCTGCAGACAAAAATCCTACCGCTTTATAAGGTGGAAATGGCTCTTACGAAACTATTTCCCAGACAATTCCCTCGTAAAGGACTCAAACAAGTGGGATAAAAGCCAATTTAAGGGTAAATAAGCGGCGATTGTGGAACGACAATCACAGGGTATCGTTCAGAGCGTCGTCGAGGGAATGAGAGGAAGCCAAAACTGTGGCTTTTGATCCCAAAATAAAATGAATTCGTCAAATTATGGGTAAATTTTGGAAAACCTTAGGTATGCCCTAATTATCAAACTTAGACTCAAAAATATGTACAATTGGAGGACATTTGATACTAAAAATTAATCAAAGTAACCGATTTCTAAAATAAATAACGATATATTCAAATATTGTGTATGAAAATTACCTTAAAGTAACCTTTATTTATATCGTTCTTAATTATGTGGCCAGGTCGATTTATGACTATTTTAATAAATTGTGGTTTCTTTCGTATAAACGAGGGAGAGTTGAAACATGTTTTGGCTTTATTTGAAAGTGCTTACCCTGTACTTTATTTACAAATTTTGTTCCATACACGCAAAAAAAATCGGCCTTTCTAACATATGTCCCAAACATATTTTGCAGCAAACATATATATGTTTGCAACAGTCCCAAACATAATATATGTTTGGGTCTGCAAACAAATATATGTTTGGGTGGAAACAAATATATGTTTGGGTGCAAACATATATATGTTTGTGTGCAAACATATATATGTTTGGGTGCAAAGATATTTATGTTTGGGTGCAAAGATATTTATGTTTGGGTGCAAAGATATTTATGTTTGGGTGCAAAGATATTTATGTTTGGGTGCAAACAATTTTATGTTTGGGTGGAAACAATTTTATGTTTGGGTGGAAACAATTTTATGTTTGGGTGCAAACATGTTATATGTTTGGGTGCAAAAAAATGGAAACCCAAAAGGCACAAAAAAAAACAAACACATGCACCAGTGAGCGCTTACTAAGAGCAAGAGAGCGTAAAATTTAATGTAAAACACTTTGAAATGTGTGCTCACTTGCTCTCAGTAAGAACTCACTGGCAATCTCTATAGTATACACACAAATGTTGAGGTTGTTTATTTTGCAAGGCAAAAGAACAACAAACACATAGGTACATACAAAATTCCAAAGAAATACATTACACAATTTAATAAAAGAAAAACTGATTGAAATAATTTGTAAATAGTCACACTTTTAAAAAGAAAAAATATATAGAAACGTAGTTGAACGCTTCTCCTTTGTTCTGAAATAAAACAAATTGTCCTCATAGTTGAAATCATCAGCGGGGAATCGGCATCTAGAATCAAATGATTATGTAATGTAATAAATAAATATGGATATGCCATATTTCAAATATACATAAGTATGTATGTAATTACCAATATTAAATGCGATTTCTTCCTTGTCCAATAAAATTATTCCATTCAACTTTCCGATTCAATTATAAAATGTATTGGGCATTTAATTTACTAAAAAGCACAATTTCTTTAAGAAAACACAAAACACTGATTTATTCACTCACTTTACCGTCTTGTCTCTACAAAGGCATCTAAAACACTGAAGAAAGAAATAAAATATAATTCATATCATTTCTTCTTTTCTTCTTCTCCTCCTAAGTTGGTTAACAACAACAAAACAAGAAACACACTAGTTTGTCGCATACACGCCACCAAAGCCCCCTTCTTCGCTTCTACGTCTTCTATTATACAATACACACAACTCTTCATTATAAAACAGCAATCCACAGCCGCGAGAGCACTGTTATTACTCTCGTTGACAAACATCCTCTCTCCACCCATGAAAAAAATGTTCTAACATAAAAAATATGTTTTACCCAAACATATCAAATTGAGATATGTTACAAAATGTTGCAAACATATATTTGTTTGGACCCAAACATATTATGTTTGGATCCAAACATTAATTTGTTTGCAACCGGTCCCAAACATATATTTGTTTGGATCCAAACATATTTCTAACATAAATTTTTCTGCGTGTATAAATATTCAAATATTTGGAACCTAGCAAGTCAAATACTTTTTAATACGATGTCGTTCTTAATTATATGGCCGCCACTGTACTTCGTGGAAATTATGGGCATTTTACTGTTTTTTGCACCCAAACATGCAACTGATGTTACATTTTGGTCGTCAAATGGAATTTCACAAACTGTATATCAAATAAAAGGGATTGATTCACATTTCCACTATTACGCGGTTCCTATGCGTTTCAATTGTTGTAATATTTACTTTAACTTTATTTTAATTGTATATCCCAATTGGAAATCCTTCTGATTAATTATAATGATCTAAAAATGTTCGCTAATTGGAAAACTAACGAGTGATCCAACTAGAGGTACATTTTTCAATAGCCTTTTTTTGACAGATCACGTGTGAGTCTTATCATGCTGTCATGTTATTTTTGTTTAGTATTGTTTGGCATTTCATCATGAAATGACTTACGCCTGAACAACGTTTACAAAGCGTTCAACTTTATTACGTTTATTAAGGGATGTGTTTCAAGCCAATTTTTGTTTAGTGAGGAGGCCCGTTTCTGACTGAATGGGTATGTAAACAAGGAAAATAGCCGCATTTGGCTTAAGAGAAGCCTAAAGAGTTTCAAGAGGTATCACTTCATCCAGAAAAAACAACTGTTTCATGTGGTTTGTCTGCTGGTGCAATCATCGGTCCATATTTCTTCAAAAATGATGTCGGTGAGAACATAACCTTCAATTGCGACCATGATAGCCGATTATTTGATGTCTGAGAATGAAGCTCGTGATCTCGGCGACATTTTGGTTTCAAGAAGACGGCCCATCTTCAATAGATTTATTGAGAGAACACTTCGATGAGCAGACAATTTTACATTTTGGGACGGTCGATTGGCCACCAAGATCGTATGATATCACACCGTTATACTTTTTCTGTGGGGATATGTATAGTCTAATGTGTTTGTGGAAAACCAATCGATTCAGATCTTGGAGCAAAACATCAAGCGTGTCAATCGTCAGTTACCAGTCGAAATGTTTGGACGAATTATCGAAATTTGGACTCTACGGACATACCGTCTACGACGCAGACGCGGTCAACATTGTTAGTCATAAACTTAATAAAGTAAATTTCCCATTCAATTGAAATTTTCTATGTTTTTTTCTTTAAAAAAAGTTTGGAACCTCTAAATGGATCACCCTTTATAAGCCAACATTTGGTTGCAATGGAATATCTTCACTATTGGGTGAAATATTGACGAAAATGGCAAAAATGTTGTGGGATTTTTGATATTTTCAAAAAAAAAAAAAACTGAAAAAAGATATGTAGCGTCTAACTAAATTAGGGATATATTGTTCGGTATATTGTATCGTTCCACTCATCTTGCCAACAATGCTGAGTAAATCCTCTCTACTTTAAGACAAATGATAAAAATTGAAGCTTAGCAATTCAATATAAGAATACATGTTTAAAAATTAGGAAAACACTATATTCCAAAATTTGGTAAATTTGCGCATTTTTACCGGATGTATAAATATATAGGTTATAGACTTTATATGTAGAACATACATAACCTGAAGCAACTTTCTTACTTACTTAGATGGCTTTTATATTAACAGAAGGTCTTGTTCTTTAAGCCGAACTAAGAACAGATTTCCAAACGAACCGATCTTCTGTTTTACTTCTCCAATTTTCGATGCCATGTTTTGTGATATCTTCTTTTAATTGGTCTTTCCATCGAAGTTTTGGCCTTTGGGGTGTATACCGTCGAGTAGCTCGCATTCATATGCCTTTCTGACGGGTGAATCTTTATCCATGCTGCTGACATGGCCCTGCCAACGCAATCGTTGTAGTTCGATGCGTTTTACTACATCATGTGGGTCGGCTGGTACAACTCATGGTTTATACGACGTCGGTATTCACCGTCAACCCATATTGGTCCATAAATCTTTCGAATAATTTTTCTAAAACAGTTGTTGAGCTTTAGGTCATACTGTGTTTTATTTATTTTCCAATATTTCGTAATTGCACACAGCTTTTTATAACTAAAGACTAGAGTTTGGGGTCGGGAATTCCCGTCGCGGGATTATCCGACAATTTTTGGACGGGATTTCCTGGGAATTTTTTGAAGCCTTTCCTAGTATGCCCATGGGAAACAGATATTTTATAAAACTTTGCAGATAAATCAGAAAGAATTGGTTTTTGACAGCAAACTTGTCTTTAAAATTTATTGGTTCATTAATTTAAGATGTTCTATACAGTATAGTCTCGATAATCCGGACACTCGTTAATCCGGACAACGCGGTAATCCGAACATTTCATATTTTTCTTACCTCGATAATCCGGACATCAATATTTTTTCCTATCTGCAACTGATGCTGAAGATTGTTATTTATTTCATTGATATTTTCGTTCTTAGCAATAACAATTGGTGCAAAAGTAAGAAAAATTAAGTTTTTTAAAGTTTTCGGTCCACATCTCGTCCTTCTGGCTAGCCACTGTTGACTCAGTTATACAGTCAATGTGTGTGGGAGCATGAATGTATTCAAGGATATGTTTAAATTGTTTAAAGCCTTGGGATTAATAGCTTAGTTTCTAGATTTAGATTTTCTAACTAATTTTTGAAGTAACCGACAAAAATCGGTAAAATTAAGTCGCAAAATTATTAATGAAAACTTTAAATAAAATTTGACAGCACTCTTGCTATAGACAGAATTTATATAATTGTTCCACAAACATCCCAGGCGGCACAGGGGAGACTTCTCTCATATCATTGAGTGCACCCCGAATCGAACCCACGACCTTTAGCGAGCTAGGCGGGTGTGCATACCATCGCAGCAAACCAATCGTACCGACATCACATCGATTTCGATCCGATTTCGTAACGAAATCTGAAGAAAATCCTTGGGAAATTCGGAAAGGAAATTTCTTTCCGACATTCGTTCCGAAATCGGAACGAAATCGGTACAAAATCTGAACTATTTCCGCTCTTGAAAATCGTTTAGAAATCGTTACGAAATCTGAACTACGTTGCTTCCGAAATTGCTCAGACGTGTCGGACATCCGACATTTGGTTTGCTGGGATTGCACCACGGTGGCACCCAATTTAGACAGAATTTAGCGACTATTTTTTGTTTTTCGTTAACTTACTGAAAAATATCGTTAATTACCGAAATGATAAACATTTTAATTTTACCGATTTTTGTCGGTAACGCAAAGAATGGGTTAGAGAATGGCACTACTTGTATAGAAATTTCTATAAATTACACCAATAATTACACTATGTACCAGTATTTTTGTTGGGGGTGGAAAATTTATTTTGGAGATGAAAGCCCTTGCTGAATATACTAAGAACCCAAAAGGAAATTTTCGCCATAGGTCAAGTTTCTGAGATATCGCGCGATGAAGTTTTTGATTTTTTCCCTATAATACTTGGGAAAATAGCTCCATATCTCTGTTTGGCGTTGTTGTAGCTTCGTTTTGAGGTAACATGTCTTCAGTGAAATCGATTGGCGAATCTTTTTGTAGAACATTTCATTCTTCTAATTCAATGCCTTTCATGTCCTTTTCGTCCTTTATTTCTTGAACCGTAGAGAAAGTACCACAAGATGAGATTTTTCAGCATCCAAATATTCTACAATAATGTTGCTCAGAAGATTTTAGGTACGGTTCTCTCTGACAACTAATCGATTTTGTCCCGTTTTTATTGTCATTTTTGACATTTATTCGGACTTGGGTCAGAATTAAACTATGTTTTGTTTTTCTGTATATTCGTTATTTGTTATGTGTAGGTATGTAGACATAACAATTGCTTATTGCTTATGTAGACATCTGGGGTGCTTCTGAAATATTTACGACAAATAGCTATTGTAATGACGAACACGTTCATAAAAAATTTTCTTGGATGATAGATCCGTTTATCTCAATTTTTGAACCGGATATTCCGACATTAAAACCGATTTTTGAACCGGTTTTAAGTAACCGATTGAACTTACATATATGTATGTATACCATTAAAAAGCTTATAGAGTTGTCAATCAAATTAAATTAATTCGCTTATGAAAACTTTGTTAGTTGTAGTTCTAGAACAAAAAACCCGATTTCTTAAACCGTTTTTAAGGAAAAATATAAGTACGCGCAAATATGGAGATCAAAGGCTATAGTCCCGTGAATTCCCGGGAATGAAAAAAGTCGGGAATTCCCAAACTCTACTAAAGACACCAACACATTACACAAAGAAATTGCTTACAAGTAAAACTTAATTTAGCGTCAAAATTACTTAAAAACTATGACAGACTTCACCGTCATCGTCGACTGTAAAAAGTGCACTGGATTACTTTACATATTACACGATCTCTTCTGTGTTAAGTGTCGGTAGCAGTAGGCTGCATTGTCGGCGTCGCTCTTCAACTTGATTACACTGCCTAACAAAATTGGAAAAGTTGAATGTTTCAATCGACATTTTTTGTTTCTAACTGAAATCGGCGAGTTATTTTCAAATTCGGTCTCAGTTTTTCTACATCAGCTCTTGTTCTTGAGATATAGCTCAAAATCGTTTTTAACGGATTTTACCCAGAGTTTCGTTATTTTCGGATACAAACAAATATTTTTTGGGGTTTTTTCGACACTAATATATCAAGAAGATGTTGTACGCTCGATATAAAAGGTTTTTGAAATAATTATGGTGAATATATATCAAACAAATATAGAAAACATATGACGGACCTTGTAAAAATTTCATATTTTGGGTATTTTAAGCTCTAATTACGACATCGCACAGTGGATCCACCCATTGGCCAAAAATAAAAAAATTAATGTCAAAATTTTGGTACAACATCTGGCAGCTCCGACAGCTATGACATGGACCTTTTTAAAAATATATTAAATTTTGTATCATTCGAACGCGACCTTCTTAAGAATAGCTTCAAAAGTCGGAAAATTTGAGTTATATTGTTAGTTGTGAGTACAACCTATATTTTAAGTGCAAGTAAATATATTCAAATTATCGCGAAACTAATACGTATAGCAAAGTATTATAGTGGATTTTGAAGCAGGAAGTCATAGCTTAATTTTCATTAAAAAAAAATAGTGTTTTAGTGTGTTGTGGAATTCTAGTTAGCTGCATATTTTCTTAGTGTATTTTGTAATGCCAATTCGATCATATACTTAAATTTGAACTAAGGTTTTAGTCATGATGCCCACCAGTGCCCACCTCGGGCATAGTTTTATAAAATAGGTCATGGGTTTAAGATTATTCAGTATTAAAATCAGCTGCCATCTAGTGCCAGACTATAAATGGTGGGTCGCTGACTAAAGCTGTCCTAGAATAGGGTTTCTACGGATATATTAGCGTATAACTCTGTTATCTGGCCACGTACATTAACATAATTGGCATCAGTGGCAAGATGAAGAAATTTTCTTCCAAATTAGTCTTACGTTGGCGGTACGTGCCTTCCAGGAAGAACGCTATTAGATCTTTATTAAAAATCTTACCAATTTTCAGACAAAAATATAGATTTTTTTAATCCGCTAAATTGGTTGGATTTTATGTTGTTCTGGAGATTATTTTGTTTCCCCATGCCTATTTTTTCATCATAAGATAATCGGGACCTTTGTTCATGTCAATTTGTATTAACAGCGTAAAACAGTTCTTACCGTATGCCCCCTCCAGAGGGGAAAGGGGGGAGAATGCCACGCTCGTGGTTTCTTAAAACACTCTTCGCGGTAGCACGAAGCTGTAACCGGCCCATTGGCTTGATATTTACACTGGAAATATTTTTGGCCACTTTCTCCATACAAGTGGATCCACTGTGCATCGGGGAAAGTCATAGGATGTTCATATGGCATACCGGATATGCTTAGGGTGTCTACTATATAGTCCAGTATTCAAATATATAATATAAAGTTCATAGCGCCCATGATTTGACCATAACCTAAAAATCGTCATGAATAGATCCACGCCTTCATATAGCCCACATAGAAAGTTACCTCCCGATTTTCAATATTTTGTAGGTTGTGACCACAATAATCCATCGAAATGTCTGAAATTTGGTATTTTGTCTTCTTTGGAGGTACAGAACTTTCCATATAAAATTTGTCGGTATATTTTCACGCCTTAATATAGCCCCCATAGAATGGTACCTCCTGATTTTCGGTATTTTGAAGGATGTGACCTCAATATTCCCCCGAAATAGCTGAAATTTGGTACTTAGTCTTCGTTGGTGATATAAAACTTCCCCCATAAATTTGTCAGTACAGGTCCAAGCCTGCATTTAGCCCCCATAGAACGGTACCTCCCGATTTTCAGTATTTTGAAAGTTAGCCACATTGTTTTACCGAAATTGCTGAAATTTGGTATTTAGTCTTCTTCGTAAACGAAAGGAAACTAATTGTTCCATTTTACTTCCATACAACTCGTGGTGGAGGTTTCTTACTTGTTTAGATTAGATTAGAAAATTTAGACATATGCGTTATCCGTGGTCGAAAAATGTTTGAACCTAAAATTTTGGACAAGAAAGGAAACTAATTATTAAATTTTAGCTAAGAATATTTTTTGGTGGAGGGTATAAAAAGTTCGGCACGGCCAAACTTAACGACTTTTTTTTTTAAATTTTGCCTGTTAGGGCGGAGATAATTTTTTAATGGTTTTTATTAATTTTCTCGTTTAGAGTTAAGCTTGATGATCGGAAATTTTTTGCAAGTGAAAAAGGAAAGCCAAGGACTCGAATCACACAGTCACCAAATTACGCGACCTGGTTTCGCTGTTAGTTGAGCAGCTCTTCAGACTTATCGACTCACCGAGGGGAAACATAGACCTAAAGTTGCTCAAAACTCAAAATATGTAAATCGTTTATTATGAAAAAAAAAATGTTGATAAACGGAAAGCAGACCCTTTTCTACATTTGCTATAACCATCCTCGACTTTGTAAGATTAACTAATTCAATGCAGCAGTCGATTGAACTCAGCCATACTCAAAACAAAAGTAAATTTTCGAAAACTAAGAAATTAGGTGAACATTAAAATGACATTATTTTCGCGAAAATTTATATTTTTCAAGATTTATTGTTTTTGTACAGTCTCCGAACAAGATTAGCATTTAAAATTTTCAGATTGATTTTACATCTTTGCTCTTTAATAATGGTGATACATATCCACTTTATGAAAATTTTTTATGATAATTTTTAAGATTACTACAATTTCAATAGTGAAAAAGTATATTTCCCCGTCGTTTCCCGACCATAGTTTCTTCTAATAATTTATGCGCTTGAGTCTCAAATATCAGATTCAATCATAAAAAATTTCGCATATTTGCGCCATTCCGAAAAAATCTAATTTTTCTCAACTAAAATATGGAATATTTTTATATGGAATTGCAAGGTTTACTCACACTAAATTTTGTTCCGCCGTATAACCGGGACTCTTATTTATCAGACTAAACCAACACCTATCAAATATGTTTGCATTATTCAGAAACATTCACGGCTTTTCTCATGTGAATTGAGAAAAATTTAATTTAAGTAAGTTTGAAAAAATTAAATTTGGAATAAAATATATGCATATGGGACTATATATACATCTGTACCGATTTGTTTGAAAATTGGCTCAATGTTTTTTTAGGCTAGTTCAGGTTGCATGTGTAAAATTTCAGTGATTTTGGTGCATTTTTATCTCACATCAGATGCGAATATATATGGAAGCTACATCCAAATCTGGACCGATTTTCATTATTTTCTATAGGATTAATCCTTGTACAGAAGATATGCTTTGTGCAAAATTTTATATCAATATGACTATAAATGAGCTTTCTAGGGCTTTTGATCAAATTTTAACACAAATTTCCCCTCTGTGCGACTGTGGAATGGCTTCTCTGTCCTAGAACTTTTTCGTTTTTCAAATGCAAATGTGTTTTTATACATTAACGGATATTTGGCCCTTGAAATGTATTTCTTCATGACAAACGCTATTTTGCGTTGCCTTTGAAGTAAAAAACACATTTGCATCTGAAAAACGAAAAAGTTCTAGGACAGAGAAGCCATTCCACAGTCGATACGTCTGAAGAGCTGCTCAACTAACAGCGAAACCAGGTCACGTAATTTGGTGACTGTGTGGGTTCGAGTCATTGGCTTTCCTTTTTCATTTGCAACAAATTTCCGATCATCAAGCTTAACTCTAAACGAGAAATTTAATAAATAACGACTTTTTACTTGTTTTATTTCCGTTTTTGTGAAATTTTGGGTCGTTTATGTTTAAAATGCGGGTTACCAAATTCCTCGTCGTGTTTATAACCATCTGCCTTCGATGTTTAGAATAGAAATTTATAATTCTCTCTGCAGCCGTCGGTTTTTGGTACCAGTCTATCTCTAATTTTCCAGTTTTTTGTACACCAGAGTATATAAATATGGAAAGCAGTCATTGCATTCTTCTTTCATCGCAAATTGTATACTCTTATTGAAGCTATTTAGTGTTGTCAAAGTATCAGATATTGCATCATTCCCGAGTATCACAAATAGATCGTCAACATATTTTTTGAGTATAAAAAGTCGTTGTCGTCAAATGTTACATACAGGTGTCTAGTAGTTTCTCCATCACTAAATCAACAACTTTGGGAGACGCTGATAAACCCATTGGTAGTCCTTTCTTTTGTTTGTACACCTTGTTGTCATTATATTTTAGACGCTCAGCGCCAAAACTGCCTAACCCACATGGAAAAAAATTCAAAGTGACTATAAAGATCTAACTGGCACCTTTTGAAATAAATACTAAAAACTAAAAAAATACTCCTTATTGCATTATAGAACACTAGGTTATACTACCTCTTAAAACAATGCAATATGAATTTTTTTAGTATTTATTTAAAAGGTGGGATATAAGTAAACCAAAATTTCGTGAGGAGCCGATCAAAATTCCGACCTGTAGCGTGATTGCACAATAAATGGAAAAAGAGATGCATTACTATTGCGATATCTCTGTTGTTTGACCACCAATGACAACATACTTCACATCGTTGTAAAGATGATATTTTCTACTTTCCTTGCCAGGTTTTGCTTTCGATATACATACCTCTTACAGAAGAGAGATATTCGCTTTGAAATAAAACGTTGGCCTTTTCTCCAAATAAGTTTTTTTTTTCACATTCCGATCCCTGAATAATATCCGACCATTACCAAAATCAATAGTATTTTCCTCTATGGGATCCCCATTAACCTCCAAAATTACGTGACGATTCGATCAAAATTGCGACCTGTAACGTGATTACAAAAAAGTTGAAAAATGGGATGTATTACCGACTATTGCGATATCTCTGTTGTTTGACCACCTACGCCAACCTACTTTGTAAAGATGGGATTTTCTACTTTCATTAGCAGGTTTTGCTTTTGATATACTCCATATTGAAGCGGAGATATTCGCTTTGAAATAAAATGTTGACTTTTTCTCCAAATAAGTTTTTTCCCATTTTGACTCCTAATTATTATCCGACCAACACCAAAATCAATAGGCTTCTTCCCCTCCAGGACCCTCATCAACAAAATTTGGTGACGATCGGATTAAAATTGCGACTTGTAGCGTGATTACAAGGTTTAGATGGACAGACGGACGGACACACATAGCCAGATCGAGTCAGCTCGTCGAGACATTCATTTTGGTATATAGCATTTCCAAATTAAATGAAACCTTTTCCAAATTGAATGAAACTTTTTCCAAATTGAATGAAACCTTTTCCAAATTAAATGAAACCTTTTCCAAATTAAATGAAACCTTTTCCAAATCAAATGAAACCTTTTCCAAATCAAATGAAACCTTTTCCAAATCAAATGAAACCTTTTCCAAATTGAATGAAACCTTTATTTTTATTGAAAGAAAAAAAGCCAGAATATTTTGAAAAGAGAAAGATAAAAAAATATACTTGGGTTTTCAACGACTTTTTACTTAAATTATAATCTTAAGAATGACATAACGGAATAGTGACATATCTGCGCTTTGTATAATGTATAGCATTTCCAAATTAAATGAAACCTTTTCCAAATTGAATGAAACCTTTTCCAAATTGAATGAAACCTTTTCCAAATTAAATGAAACCTTTTCCATATTAAATGAAACCTTTTCCAAATCAAATGAAACCTTTTCCAAATCAAATGAAACCTTTTCCAAATCAAATGAAACCTTTTCCAAATTGAATGAAACCTTTATTTTTATTAAAAGAAAAAAGCCTGAATATATTGAAAAGAGAAAGAAATAAAAAATTATAGGGGTTTTCACCGACTTTTCTACTTAAATTCTAATCTTAAGTAATGACATAAAAGTGTACCTCCCTGCACGTTTTACTTCCTTGAACTTAAACATTTCATAATTTTTAAAGTTATAGCGAAATAATCCTAAAGAGAGAATTTATTTTTAAAAAAATTGCTAATAACACTGTGACACAAAATGAGGGCGAACATCTGGGGCAGAGATAATTCCTTATGGGAATGAAACCCCTTTTTGAAAATATTAAGAATCCCGAAGGACAGATCAGCCGTGAGTCGAAGTTCCGAGTTATGGCCTGATTAAGTTTCTGCTGAAGACCATGTAAGGCATCTGAAATTAACGTTATATCTTTCTTAACAGTTGTTTTAAGGTCTTCGCCAAAAACTTAATCACGCCATAACTCGAATCTGTCCTTCAGGATTATTAATATACTCACCAAGGGCTTTCATCCCCAAAAGGAATTATCTCTGCCCCAAGATTTTGGTTCACAGTGTAATAAGAGGGGCTAATTGTAGTACCTAATGAAGTGGTTCACGATTTGCTGCTTGGGAAATTCTCAATGAAAATGCTCCTTACATAAGTGGAGCAGTCGTGTTGATTGAGCCGTTCGATACTATGCCCAATCACGTCAACCGTATTACAATATATTGTCCGATCGCGTAGTACCACTTTGGCACACATTTTTATTTTTGAAAGTTTTTTAGGATAATTTTTATACAATACCTTAATAAGTAAACGAATACACATAATGATAGAATTAACCCGAGTAATTTGAAATTTTGAATGCCATATTCAGCAATGTTGAACCCAATAGTAAAGGTATTTTCAAAAATAAAATTGTGTACCAGAGTGGTACTACGCGATCAGACAATAGATTTTAATATCGTTGACGTGATTGAGCATAGTTACAAACAGCTCAATAAACAGGACTGCTCCAATTATGTAATGAGTATGACCATTGAAAATTCCACAAGCAGCAAATCGTAAACCACTTCATTATGTAATACAATTAGCCCCTGTTATTATTAGCAATTTTTTAACCCTTATTATTTTGCTATAACCTTAATTGATGCCCAAAACTTATGAAATGTTTAAATTCAAGGAAGCAAAGCATGCAGGGAGGTACACTTTTATGTCATTACTTAAGATTAGAATTTAAGTAAAAAATCGTTGAAAACCCATACATTTTTTATTTCTTTCCGTTTTCAAAATATTCTGGCTTTTTTCTTTTAATAAAAATAAAGGTTTCATTCAATTTGGAAAAGGTTTCATTTGATTTGGAAAAGGTTTCATTTGATTTGGAAAAGGTTTCATTTGATTTGGAAAAGGTTTCATTTAATTTGGAAAAGGTTTCATTTAATTTGGAAAAGGTTTCATTCAATTTGGAAAAAGTTTCATTCAATTTGGAAAAGGTTTCATTTAATTTGGAAATGCTATATTACATTTATTGGCCATAAGGCTTTGTTTTACATGTAAGGATTCAATTTAAATAACTAAATAGGATTATTTCATATGCACACTGAGTAGTGATAACATACAAATATGTAATATTATGTAATTCATTTTAATTGGCCTGATGGCTTGAATTATTGTAAAGTTGATTAATAAATAAAAATAAATAAAAAATAAAAGTGTAACTCGCTGCATGTTTTGCTTCCTTGAACATAAACATTTCATAATTTTTGGGCATCAATTAAGGTTATAGCGAAATAATGCTAAAGAGAGAATTTAGGTTAAAAAAATCCTATTAACACTGTGACACAAAATGGAGATGAAAATCTGGGGCAGAGATAACTTTTGTTGGGGATGAAAGCCCTTGGTGAGTATATTAAGAATACCGAAGGACAGATCCGCCATGAGTCAAAGTTCCGAGTTATGGCGTGATGAAGTTTCTGCTGAAAACCCTGTCAGGCATCTGAAATTAGCGTTATATCTTCGTTAAATGTTGTTCTAGCTTATTTATGAGATAACACGTCTTCAGTCAAATCGAATGAGAATTATTTTCGTAGAGCATTTCGACCTTCTAACTCGCTTCCTTCAATGTCCGTTTCATCCCTTATGTTAAGAACCGCTATAAAAGTACCACATGATGATGTCTTTTAGCTTCGAAATGTTCTTCAAAAATGTCCCTCAGAAAATGTTAGGTAGGACCCTGATTAACAACTTATCGATTTTGTCGCGTTTTCATGGTCTGTTGTTTGAGCTGTTCGATACAATGCTTAATCACTACGATGTCCGAACGCGTAGTACGACTCTGGCACACAATTTTATTTTTGAAAGTTTTTTTTCAGGATAATTTTATGCAATAACTTAATAAGTAAACGAATGCACATAATGATAGAATTTAACCGGTGTAATTTTAAATTTTTAATGCCATATTCAGCAATGTTGAAGTAAAGGCATTTTCAAAAATAAAATGGTACACACCAGAGTGGTACTACGCGATCAGACAATAGATCGTAATATCGTTGACGTGATTGAGCATAGGAACCAACAGCTCAATAAACAGGACTGCTCCAATTATGTAATGAGTATGTCCATTGAAAATTCCACAAGCAGCAAATCTAGAACCACTTCATTAGGTAATACAATTAGCCCCTGTAATTATTAGCAATTTTTTAAACCTTAATTCTCTCTTTAGCATTATTTCGCTATAACCCTAATTGATGCTTAAAAATTAAAAAATGTTTAAGTTCAAGGAAGCAAAACATGCAGCGAGTTACACTTTTATGTCATTACTTATGATTAGAATTTAAATAATGGTTGAAACCCCATATAATTTTTTATTTCTTTCTCTTATGCCCGTAATTTCTAGCCCTAGGTAACCGGGTAGGTAACTACCTATTAGTTATCTTTACCTACGCGTTTGATAATTTCTACGTGCCATTTACCGAGGCGTGTAAATTTTGATAACATGTGGTAACATTGGTGATTTTCATTCATGATTTCGTAAAAACATTGCCACATATAAGTGTTTTACAATTTTTAACACATTGGCAACGATAAACCAGGCAAAATCCTTGGTGTAAGTAACACGGCCGTTAACGTTACCTATGGATTGAAATTATGAAATTTTGCTTACACGGGGGATATCTATGAACTCATAGATAACTACGCGTAGAAATTACGGGCATTATCAAAATATTCTGGTTTTTTCTTTCAATAAAAATAAAGGTTTCATTTGATTTGAAAAAGGTTTCATTTGATTTGAAAAAGGTTTCATTTAATTTGGAAAAGTTTTCATTCAAATTGGAAAAGGTTTCATTCAATTTGGAAAAAGTTTCATTCAATTTGGAAAAGGTTTCATTTAATTTGGAAATGCTATAAATTCAAGGAAGCAAAGCATGCAGGGAGGTACACATTTATGTCATTACTTAAGATTAGAATTTAAGTAAAAAATCGTTGAAAACCCATATATTTTTTATTTCTTTCTGTTTTCAAAATATTCTGGCTTTTTTCTTTTAATAAAAATAAAGGTTTCATTCAATTTGGAAAAGGTTTCATTTGATTTGGAAAAGGTTTCATTTGATTTGGAAAAGGTTTCATTTGATTTGGAAAAGGTTTCATTTAATTTGGAAAAGGTTTCATTTAATTTGGAAAAGGTTTCATTCAATTTGGAAAAAGTTTCATTCAATTTGGAAAAGGTTTCATTTAATTTGGAAATGCTATACATATATACATATGTATGGGTCTACGACCATTATTTCGATGCGTTACAAACTTTTTGGACAAAACCAACTTATAATATGCTCCCCACATAGTGGTGTAGGCTATAAAAAGAGCCTAAGATCTCAATTTTAAATTTTCTAAAACATACAAACTTTGTAGAAACGATTCTTATTAGTCAAAATTCGAGGAAACAATTAACTAGTTCGCTGGTCAAATTGTACAAATTTTAAAGGTATAAGTCCAAAAAACATTTCTACCAAAAAATGGTTTATATAGGTCCACGTTTTGGTGTAGCCCCCATAGAATGGTATCCCATTCTTGAAGATTTTAGCTACATTATCGTACCGAAATGGCTCAAATTTGGTATTTAGTCTTTTTTGGGGCTACAAAACTTTCGCCCAGAAATTGTCAGTATAGGTCCCCATAGAAGGTACCTGCCGATTTTATATATATGTATATAATATATAATTGTTCCACAAACATCCCATACAGGACAAGGAAGACTTCTCTCATATCAGTGAGTGCACCCCGATTCATATTACCTCAATGATATGGGACCTGCTGTTTATTGCCGAGTCCGAAGGCCTGTCTTAGGACACCACTTGTAGATAAGTTTTACATGGCCGAAATACTCAGGAAATGTCTGAGGGGTATTTTGCCACCGTTGAAAATTTGATGTTGTCAGGGCGGGGAATCGAACCCACTACCTTCAGAGTGCAAGGCGGGTGTGCATGCCATTGCACCATGGTGCCACCCTGCCGATTTTAGTTAACCGAAATAGCTCAAATTAAGTATTTAGTCTTCATTGGTGGCATGAAGAATTTGCACCAATAATTGTTTGTCTGAGAACCCTAAAAGTATGTATGTATATTCAATTCTAAGTTGACTTAACTATGTCCGTCCGTCTGTCTGTTGGAATCATGATAGAAGTCAGAATATCGGGTGGTATTTTTTAAGTTTTTAAACACATTCACTGCTTGAATTAACTGTAATTTCACATTTAAGGTTCCCAGTTGTCAGAAAGTTCTACGAAATATTGTTGACATAGGTCCGGGGTAATATTGCATTTTGAAAATACATTCCAAATTCAAAAATGCATTTTTACCCCAACGTAATTTTGGGGCACAAATGTAATAATTTTTGGGTCCCAATTTTCTACTGTGGGTGATTTTGTATTGGGGCTATAATAAAAATACCCCAAAAATTGGGGTCCATTTTCAATTTCGTTTGGGGTGTTATTTCATGGGCCCTGTATGCCTTTTAAACACACGTACATGATTTGATCACTCGTTTTTAAGATCCATCCTATATATGATTTGATACATTTATGACTCGACATTTCAAAACATATTAATGTGGTCGATATCGCACTACTGGCAATCCTTAGCTATTACAGGTATCACTGCGACCCAACAAATATAACAGATGTTGTCGCTCCCTGAAGTGTTTTATACTTTTTTAAATTAACTACTATTTGACTCCTAGGACGGTTAATATGTTGAGTTGCGGCAAACTGTTACAAAATGTATTTGAAGGCTCTGCGGTTATTACTCTGAGGAGAAGAAGAGAATCTGGATATGCAAATGACAAGAATGACAATTTATATTCTGTAATTCTTTATTTTACAATTTTAAATGTTTAAATACAAAATACCCTGTCGCAGTTTTATTCACTTGTTTTAACATTATTATTTAAAACAAAACAATGATACCTTTTGTTAAAATGTTGTCACCGCTTTATTTGCATTTCCACGGGCAATTACCACTGCTCCCGCAGCATGATGTTTACCATGAAGCAAACTGTAAAAACTTTACGATCCTTTTTTTTGGTTGACTAGATATGGTATGGTTTTGGTTTTGCTTCTGCTATAAAATTGACTAAAACCCAACTGAATTTATAGTAAAGTCACCGACTAATGACTCCAACTAACTTTATGTGTCTGGCAAAATGTTTCGATAAATTTTGTATTGTTATTTTTTGCTTCGCCCTTTCCCACTCGTTTTCATGGTGTACTTTGTTTCTGTCGAGGCACCTCCTGGTTCTGGGCACAGCATCAAACAAAAAACAAAAAAAAAAAACGACACGAAAATACAAAACATGACAAATTCCGCTTACACTCGCCGAGCGGGTATGGAATGCTAGGGAATAGTTTATGGTTATATCTTGATTCAAAGTAATCGGAGCTGTAAAAGCGGAAGTTCATTATTGTTAGTGATTAATGATGACAATGTTTAACTTACTTCTTACGAACCCCCCTAAAGCCGAATTTCCATGACCTAACTGGATGTTTGTTTTTCCTTCGTACATACATACATACAAGCATATGTTTTTGTCTCGTTTGATGCAGCAGTCGTCAGTATTTGGAGTTGCTGAATTTTTCGAGACAGGCAATAGTTTCTTGATGTAGCCGTCGTCATTGCGCAAAAAAACGCCATTAAATGGTTCATTAAATTGTTGTGATATTTATGTTTATATTTGTTTGTATTTTTTCTCTTGCCAGGGACAGGATAACGGCAGCAAAATAAAATATTCTAAGAAGCAATATAAAAAGAAAAGGATAACATAAAAGTCCATTGGTTGCATTTTCCGGAAATAATAAGGCATTGGAACATTGTGGCAAAATATTGGCTGTTCATGTGGCAAGTTTTCTGTCTCGTTTTCATGATTATCGGTTATGGGTTTCAGCAAAACTTGTATCAATACGAACAAAGCATTACATCGCCATAAAAAGCACTTTGCTGTAAACAGAAGCTACTTCAATTTTAGTTTAAAAAAATTAAATCAATAGTGGGAAACAATTTTCAGATATTTTGCGATTAATTCACTTATTTTCCTAAAGTTAAAGTGGTTACAAAACCTTGAATAATTATTCATCCAATGAAGCATTTTATTATATAAGAGGAGCCATTTTTAATAAACAGCATAATGGAATTTTTGCCATGGCTACTCTATTTTATCTCATGCTTATATCGGCAAATGGGGTTTTAAATTAAAAATGTTAAATTTTGGAAATAAATAAACTCATTTTTCATGAATTTTTTTAAAGAAACTACCAATATTTTTAATTAGTTAGCGAAGCGGAATTTGAAAAAAAACTGTCAAAGTCAAAATTTTGATTTTAACGAAAAAAATTGACCGTTTTTTGTCCAATAATCGAGCAAAAACGTTTTAAAAAAAAATCTGTCTCGCTTAAGGATAAGCTTTTTATGTTTTTAATAAGCTCACCAAAATATATGAAGATCGGTCCATTCGTATTCGAGCTATCGTTGGCACCGACTTCAAAAAAGCCATTTCGAGAAAAACGCATTTTAAGTTGCGCCTCTACACACAAAACACAACGGGTTCTTCACTTTGAACCGTCATATCTCGGCCAATTTTACTCCGCAATTTGTTGCGGCATTCTCTATACTACATGTACTTCCAAATAAGTAAATAATTTTTTTTTCGATTTTTTGAAAGTGACAAGTAGGGGCAACCTCTTAAAAAATAATTTTATAATGTATTATTATCGAGGATTACCAATTATCGGATACGAATTATCGCGATTATACTGTACTTGATCAAATACATGAGTTTTAAAACAAAGTGTAGAATAATGGACCATCCGTTCCAGGCATGCTATTTTATATTTAACTTCTACTGATACTTTGCATGTCCGAGTTTTGGACAAAACTAAAACATGATAAATTCGTTAGGATTACAGTTAATTTCTTATATAATTTCTCATTTAGTTGGTGGATGATTTATAAACAAATGATACAAAACAAACCAAAAATCACGTTTAAAAGTTATATGTATAATAAAAACTCATATCTTTATCTTTAATTCATTTTAGTAGGGATTGCGAACACAACTATGTAATATTCTCTTAATTTTAAGTTTATTGTAAAATCCATTTATAATGGAACTATTTCATAAAACTAAACTCGAACAAAATGTATATTTTACTATATAGTGGAATGCTATAAATAGATACTATTTATAACGACGCTTTATGACAAGTCATAATGTGACAACAAGTATTCTAACGACTGTAAATGTGGAGGCAATAAAACTAATTTTTACGGCTTCAACAATGACATAAATTTTCTTTGGCATACATTTTCGACGATTGATGAAGTCGTAAATATACCAAAAACAAAAATTTGAAGAAAGAAAACTAAATCTAAATCTAGGCGAAAACACACTCATTTAACGCAATATAGATACTCGTACACATGTACGAGTATGTAAAATCTATAGCAAAAGTAAGGAAAAAAATAGGCTATGCTTTATTGAAAACAACGCATAAATATTTTAATTTAGTAACAACAATTAAATGTGCATCTTAAACAGTCGAAAATCAACTCGAAAAAGTAAGCTATTTCATAAACACATTGTAATTTTTTTATATTTTTGAAATTAATATAACGAAATCAGTTTTAATGAAAGTTTTACCATGCTTTTTATGGTACAGAAATTTAGCACTAATATCTGGCTAGCTGTTTTCAAAAAATGGTTCAAGTTCTTATTTTACTATTTGTTTTAAAATCTTTGGCGTTTCTCTCGAAACTGGGTTTTTTGGGATGTGTTATTCTTTGAGTAAATTAGTGATATGTAGAATTTTAAATTTGCATGTGTGAGAATAAAGGAATTTCCTCTAAGAATCCCGGACCAGTTTTACACATCACTATAAGCACATGAAACTTTTGTTAAAGCATTGTAGCCCTGTCAAAATAGGAAATAGCAAAAATTCCCACAAAGCTGAATTCTAGCGGACAGCTAGGGTTTACCATTAGAAGCAAAGTAGGAGAAGTCCCCATCGATTCCATGTGTGCAAAAAAAGTTAATCGGGGTCATTTTTGGAAGCATTATTCAGTTGTTTTTCATTTTTCTCAAAAAGTTGTACATAGATTTAAGAATTGTCTATAAGAATGGTTTTTATGAATTTTAAAAAAGATTAACCACTTTCGAGATATCGCGATCTAAAAGTCAAATTAAAAATTTGCCGCGTAAGTACGTGTTAGGTATTTCCATAAGCTTTCAAACGATATCCACTTTGCAGTAATCGGTTCAGTAAAACCGGGTCTAAACCCGTTTTAAAATATGGCCTTTCGGGTCGAATAAGCTGCGAACCGGATCAGCCGCCCATGAAAATTAAATTTTTCCGTAATAAGCGCAACAAACCATACCTACACGCAGAAAAATTTATGTTAGAAATATGTTTGGATCCAAACAAATATATGTTTGGATGCAAACATAATATGTTTGGGTCTAAACAAATATATGTTTGCAACATTTTTTAACATATCTCAATTTGATATGTTTGGGTAAAACATACTTTTTATGTTAGAACATTTTTTTCATGAGTGGAGAGAGGATGTTTGTCAACGAGAGTAATAACAGTGCTCTCGCGGCTGTGGAATGCTGCTTTATAATAAAGAGTTGTGTGTATTGTATTATAGAAGACGTAGAAGCGAATAAGGGGGCTTTGGTGGCATGTATGCGTCAAACTCGTGTGTTTCTTGTTTTTTTGTTGTTAACCAACGAAGAAGAAAAGAAGAAATGATATGAAGGTTGCCGGCGTCTTAGCGTTCTAAGCCACCATCAACTTGTCAAAACTTTAGTAGACAATAATTGATGATCAAAAAATAAAATCTTCTGATATAGAAGAGCAATTACTAATGATGTAGGAATAAAACTTACCATAGTATTTGTGAACATTGAAAAATGGGATTACCAAAGCAGGACTATAGGAAAAGTTTGGAGTTTCAATTAACTGACATAATTTCGCATATACATTTATCTAATGAAGTTCGATATATATACCAGTTACCAAGCTTTGCCTTCGTCTGCCACAAAAACAACATCCTAATACACCTGAAGATCGGATTTACCACCCGTGAAACGTAGTGTAATGGTTGGATGCGTGGGACTTCGGTAGACTCCTAATTTTTCAATGTATCTCTAAAGGCCTAACAGCTCAACTCGAAAGAGAATTAATTAAAATATCACTATAAATGGCCTTCGCCTTAATAAGGCAAAAATAAAAAATAATTTCAGCATGAGCCAGGCTGGGATTCGAACCTGGGTCTCCGACAACTGAGTGTCAAGGTTGCCGGCGTCTTAGCGTTCTAAGCCACCATCAACTTGTCAAAACTTTAGTAGACAATAATTGATGATCAAAAAATAAAATCTTCTGATATAGAAGAGCAATTACTAATGATGTAGGAATAAAACTTACCATAGTATTTGTGAACATTGAAAAATGGGATTACCAAAGCAGGACTATAGGAAAAGTTTGGAGTTTCAATTAACTGACATAATTTCGCATATACATTTATCTAATGAAGTTCGATATATATACCAGTTACCAAGCTTTGCCTTCGTCTGCCACAAAAACAACATCCTAATACACCTGAAGATCGGATTTACCACCCGTGAAACGTAGTGTAATGGTTGGATGCGTGGGACTTCGGTAGACTCCTAATTTTTCAATGTATCTCTAAAGGCCTAACAGCTCAACTCGAAAGAGAATTAATTAAAATATCACTATAAATGGCCTTCGCCTTAATAAGGCAAAAATAAAAAATAATTTCAGCATGAGCCAGGCTGGGATTCGAACCTGGGTCTCCGACAACTGAGTGTCAAGGTTGCCGGCGTCTTAGCGTTCTAAGCCACCATCAACTTGTCAAAACTTTAGTAGACAATAATTGATGATCAAAAAATAAAATCTTCTGATATAGAAGAGCAATTACTAATGATGTAGGAATAAAACTTACCATAGTATTTGTGAACATTGAAAAATGGGATTACCAAAGCAGGACTATAGGAAAAGTTTGGAGTTTCAATTAACTGACATAATTTCGCATATACATTTATCTAATGAAGTTCGATATATATACCAGTTACCAAGCTTTGCCTTCGTCTGCCACAAAAACAACATCCTAATACACCTGAAGATCGGATTTACCACCCGTGAAACGTAGTGTAATGGTTGGATGCGTGGGACTTCGGTAGACTCCTAATTTTTCAATGTATCTCTAAAGGCCTAACAGCTCAACTCGAAAGAGAATTAATTAAAATATCACTATAAATGGCCTTCGCCTTAATAAGGCAAAAATAAAAAAAAAAAAAAGATATGAATTATATTTTTTCTTTCTTCAGTGTTTTAGTTGCCTTTGTAGAGTCAAGACGGTAAAGTGAGTGAATAAATCAGTGTTTTGTGTTTTCTTAAAGAAATTGTGTTTTTAGTAAATTAAATGCCCAATACATTTTATAATTGAATCGGAAAGTTGAATGGAATTATTTTATTGGACAAGGAAGAAATCGCATTTAATATTGGTAATTACATACATACTTATGTATATTTGAAATATGGCATATCCATATTTATTTATTACATTACATAATCATTTGATTCTAGATGCCGATTCCCCGCTGATGATTTCAACTAAGAGGACAATTTGTTTTATTTCACAACTAAGGAGAAGCGTTCAACTACGTTTCTATATATTTTTCCTTTTTAAAAGTGTGACTACAAATTATTTCAATCAGTTTTTCTTTTATTAAAGTGTGTTATGTATTTCTTTGGAATTTTGTATGTACCTATGTGTTTGTTGTTCTTTTGCCTTTTAATAAAAAACCACAACATTTGTGTGTATACTATAGAGATAGCCAGTGAGCTCTTACTGAGAGCAAGTGAGCACACATTTTAAAATTATGAAGACCAAACTTGTAGATAATTTTTCTGTCTACAATATTTATATTTATCTATAGATCAACCCGTTTTCAAAAAATAAATCCGAAAACCTAGAAAACCCTTAAAATTTGACCCCAAATAACTTTTTCCACACATGGGATCAATGGGGACTTTTAGGACGTTGCTTCTAATGGCAAACCCTAGCTCTCCACCAAAATTCAGCTTTGTGGGAATTTTTGCAATTTCAATGTCTTTTTGACTGGGCTATTGGATTTAGTAATAAAGGGTTATCCATTTCGTGGTTTCAAAAGTATGGGGTTGGAATTCGACATTTGTCAAACAAAGTTGTTAAACCAATTTTTTTTTATTTTCCGTTGAAAGTCTGACATTTACGAAAATGGATCGCTTAACTATCACAAAACGCATAAAAATTATCAAAACCTACTACAAAAATTGTGATTTTTGTTTGATTGATTTTTCGTGATTTTTGAACAAAATTTTCTGCTTTTGAAGCACATTTCTCGCTCGGTGAGTATGTTAATAAACAAAAATGTCGTATTTTGGTTTCTGAGAATCCACAGGTAATTGAAGAGAGGCCATTAGTGCCGAAAGTGTGATTGGACCTTCCTTCTTCAAAAACGACTGTCACGGTCAATTCGGAGCGGAATGGCCATATGATAACCGACTTTTTGCCTGCTATTGAAGAATACGACTTGGAGAATATGTGGTTTCAACAAGACGGTGCCACATGCCACACAACTCGAGCGTATATGGCTTTATTGCAAGAGACATTTTCTGGTCGCGTTATTTCTCGTCGTTGCGATATCAACTGGCCACCAAGATCATGTGATTTGACACCATTAGACTTTTTTAGGGGGGGCTACGCGAAAGATAAACTTTCAACTCTTGAGCACTTAAAAACCAACATTCGTCAAGTTATGGCTGAGAATTCGCCTAATATTTGTAAAACAGTGGTCGAAAACGACCTCAAAAATTCCATGCCTGTAACAGTTCGCGTAAAGGTCATTTAAATGATGTAGTGTTTCACATAAAATGTCAAGGCTCAAACTTCATAATAAAAAAGAAATATCATTAAAAAACATATTTTATATGTGTTTTATTTACGTTTACTTTTGAAACCACAAAATGGATAACCCTTTATAACAAATAACTAACATTTTTCACAATTCCACATTCTTAATTTTGCGATGTGAGTCCTTTTGAACATTGGCTCGTACGTACATCTCATCATGAGGTGTTATTAGTAGTTGAGTGTTCCCAAATGTTAAGCATCAATCCAGTTACTATTTTATTCGAATATATGACTTGTAAAATAGAGTTCTTGCCTCAGAAACCTGCCATTGGGCCCATAATGTGCTGCATGATATTGCACAGGGGCGGATTGGTTGAGTTATCGACTTCCATATCGATTGACTTCGATCCGCAACGCGCTTTTTCATCCGCTATTTCTTTTCCTTCAATTTTTTTATGGGTCCCAACACAAGGTAAGGATTGATTTTAGCGTCTCCAGGGCGTTCTTATACATAGTCCAAAACCGTCACAGTATGGGAACTGAGTGATTTAAGAGCCTTACTGAGGGGAAAACTGGTAATTTAGGTGAACATTAAAGTGATATTTTCGCTAAAATGTATATTTTTCAAAATTTATTGTTTTTGCAAAGTCTCCGAACAAGATAAGCTTTTACAATTTTCAAATTGTTTTTGCATCTTTACTCTTTAATAGTGGTGCTACATCTCCTATTTCATGCATATTTTTATGATCTTTTTTATGATAACTCTGATTTCAAAATTAAAAAAAGTCTATGTGCCCGTCGTTTTCGCACCATAGTTACTTCTGATGTTTTATGCGCTTAAGTCTCCAACATCAGATTAAATCATAAAAAATTGAGCATTCCAAAAAAATCAATTTTTTCTCAACTTATGTTCAAAATACATATGAAAATTTGAAGGCAAAGTATTTCTTTTTTATTTATACTCTGGCGTATTATCATTAAAATCTAAATTGCTTGCACCATTCAGAAAAAATCACCATTTTTTCTCAAGAGGAATATGAATTATGAAAACGGTGGTGATTTCAACATATTAAGACAACGTTTTACATAAACGTCTAAACTTTAACTGTCAAACCTAAAAATAAATAAAAAACTTGCATATTATCAGCAAAAAAATCTATTTTACTCAGATAAAATAATGGCGGGTGTAAGGAAATACACTTACAAAGAACTGTTTGTTTTATTCAAAAAATTATTACGATCAATAGCTCTGTTCCAGAACTAAAAAGTTTTTACAATTTTTACCACTTTTACACATTTTGCGTTCCCGTACACAAAATTTATATGAAAATCGTTTACGACTTTTACAACTTTTACGACTTTTACCACTTTATAAAGTACGGGAACAGGCCAAATATTTGTTTAAAAAATATTTATGGAAGCCGTATCCACATCTGAACCGATTTGATCTAAATCCTATTTGGACTCAATTAGGCATACTTTGTTTTCGTCTAATTTTGGATGCATTCATTAAGTTTGCAATTAAGTTGCAAGATTTATCTAAATTCGGATGCCAATATAAATGGGAGCTATATCCAAATCTGGACAAATTTTAGTCTTTAGACCGAAAATATGATTTGTTCCAAATTTTATATTAATCACACTACAAATAAGCGTTTGAGGAGTATTAATAACCTTATAACATTAATTTTCCCTATGTGGGCCGCTTGATAGTCACCGGTCCAACTATGTCCCTTTTCGTAGTACCTGTCAGTTCTACGGCTTTTTGATTGCAAAGATCTTGGCTTGAAAGACCCTACACTTTACGTTCAACATAAATCTGGTCGAAGTCCAGTTTTGGTCATACACAATAAGTTTGGCAAGTCAGTTGAAAAGGTGCAGTGTGTCGATCGGGCCTATGGCGCATGTTGAGCCGATGTTTTGCACGGTGTCATCGATCCTTGCCCTATAGGAATTTAGACGGCTGCACCATCCCAAACGTATTTGAGCCAAAACTAATTTGGTTTGTCGGATAGGGGTTCTCTTTTGTAATGATGGACCTCTCTTTCTTGCTCATGACATGCTTGGGTGGGGGTCCTCTCCACCATATGGTGATTAGGATGGCTCTCACGGCAACAACCGAGTAACTACTGCAACGAAAGCATGCCACTGCGTTGCTGTACCGAAGGAATCTTTGTCTCCTCATGTAGATTGTCCACTGAAGACAAGAGGAGGCACCCTGTTGCACTTCCCATGTTGCGTTATATGTGGTCAACAAGGTTTCTTTTTCTGCACCCTAAGTGCTGCCGACTAAGGACTTGAGGATCTTGTTCCTACATCTCAGCTTGTCGCAGATAGCTGTGACCTGTGCGGAAGACATGAACATGCTGTCGAATTTTGGGGTAGTGCGTGGTCGGAATTATCACCTCTGTCGTCCATGTGGTGAAAAGAGTGGCCGTAGATTTAGAGGCTGATATTTGCATATTCCTCGCGTGGAAAAGGGAGGTAAGGTTAGTCAAATAGGAATTCAGCCTTTCACAGGTGACAACAGGGATGGTTAGTGACGCCAAGATCATACAATCACCCTCATACGTTACGATGTCAATGCCGCCTGGAAGGGGCGAACTACAGGAAAGGTAGAGGTTAAACAGTTCCGGAGAAATCACCCCACCTTAGGGAACTCCCTACTTCACTCTACGGTACTTGGACTTCTTGTTCCTGACTTCCACATACGACAACGTTTCAAACTTGGCCGGAGGGTTGTCTGGTCGATGTACTCAAACAACATGGAGTACTTGACAGACTTTTGAGCCATCGACTAATATGAGCGGAGATGACGTGCAGTGCTGTTATTGTAGTGTACTGCCTACAGAACCCATATTGATGATCGATAACTGACGCTGGGGAGGACTAAAGCCTCAAGGGTTGAGAACTTTAGTGACATAGCAGACACCCGGCACATCCAGCTGTTTCATCATTAGCATGGAGATTCCATCGGGGCCCAACGCTTTGGATGATTTAGTGTTCCTGATGACATCGCACTAGCATCCATTGTAAATTGTGGTGGTTCATCCTCGACAGGAAGAGACCTAATGCGACATAGTACTCTTCTCTTCCCTCTGTCACTCCGGTGTGCTCGACAAACTGTCGATTGAAATAACTTGAGCACCTTTTCGAATTAGTCAGCCAATCGTCACCAAACTTCTCCTTCTTTCAGGTTCTAGAGTGTCTTAACCGTTGCCCACAATTCACTTCAGCAACCTCTACCTCGGCAGTTCCACACCTGACTGCTACCTCCATACATTCAATGTACGGGTCTTTAAAGACAGGCTCAAGCGAGATAGGTATGCAATACTTCTTGTGCGATCCTTCCTCTGTACGTTGTAACCATGACAACGCGGTTTCCTGCACCGCCGTGAACATGAAATCCACTATGTCAATTGCATTTAAATTGCAAAAAGCGTTGCATTTTCAGGGATTGCAACAACAACGGGATTGGAACGGAACAACAACGGCCCGATCTTCGTAGAATTTCGGAGTTGTGCCATGAAATTCTTGAGCCGAAGTACACTCTTGGCTGCCAGCTCCATGGATGAAGATCAAGTACATTAAGGGCAGCTTGTGCAGTGCTCTTCATGGCACCGGTGATTAGTAATGCTGCCGCTCTTTGAAAGCTGCTACGTTCTTGCATGAATATAGAGTTATTTAACATCTCTTGGCACGTTCTTCCACATTCCTTTTCCACGTTAATTGGTGTTCCAGAATAATGCCTGGATACTTAGTTTCTAAACAGTACTCCAAGGTGACTCCGTGAAGTACTGTAGGGTGAATGGTTTGACTTTCCTCTTCGTAAACAGAACAAGCTATGTCTTCGATACGTTACGTATACTGAACCAATTTTCCTGAAATTTTCAGGGAATGTACCACGGTAAAAAGGATACATATTTGTAAAATTTCGGAGGGGACGGGGTACGTGCCTTATGCCTTATTTTTCAAAAACTGTATATTTGCAAAAATTACGAATGCATCGCTTTTAAAATTAAGTTGCGAGACAAACGTGTTATATCTACAGTCGCATTTCAGAAATAGGTACTTTTTTATGTTATATATCCAAAACTGCTGAATTGTTTTTCATAAAATTTGCAGTAAATGTTCAAGGTTTACCGTGGTAATGTATATTTTTATGAATTTCGGTGGAGGTGGGGCACCTTCCCCACGTCCATTTGCTTTAAGCGTATATATATGCAAAACTTATGACCATATCGATATGAGCATTAATTTTTGGGAGACAATGGGTCTGTGCCTCCGACCCTAGGTACACATTTGCAGCCAAGATACCCAACCATGCCCACTTTCTTAAATATGTATGTTATTTCTTGAAAAGTGATGACCATACCCACTTCCAAAACTACTGAACCTAATTTCATGAAATTTTCAGAGAATGTTCGGGAATGTCCCGTGGTGAAAATAATTATATATATTTATTGATGAATTTCGGGCGGGCCTATTGTTTTAAAAATGCTGTATTTACCAAGCTTATGAACGCATCAGCTTGCTAGTTATTTTATTAGACAATGTCGGTTGCGCCCCCGATAAAATGTTCTCAGTTGGGCGCTCAAGATATATGTTATATCTCGAAAACAAGTGAACCGATTTTCATAAAATGTTCTGGATTCTGCCGTGATAGACGTAGACATGATTTCCAAAGGTGACACGATAACTCCGCTAAACAAATTGCCTTAAATGGCAAGGTTCAACGATCATCTGTCCATCAGCGATGAAAAACTAAAAATTTTACTAAATAGATCGCGTTAGAATAAAAATAGGGAACAGCACCATTGACTGGAAAAACCTGACAAAGTTAGTTAGAGAAAGGAAAGATTACAGATAAAATATGATAATAAATTTTAAAATCTCAATGAATAACTTGGACCGGATAATGGACCTGAAGAAATGAGGTAGAAAATGCCCTGATTTTGAATTGTAAAGTATAAAGGCATAAAAAGTTATCATTAAAAACAAAACGGCGGGCCCGCAACTCGGACCCGGGACTGCTAGTTTTGCTTATAAAATATAACTGCAATGGCTTCAGTATAATATTGCACCCTTCAATTCTCTTTTGATGAAATTATTTCAATTCGAATTCTTAAACTTACCGGGAGAATTCCACTTTCGCCGTACATTGTTCTTGTCATGGAATGATCGAGGACGTACACCACATCCTGCATAAGTTTAATAGAACCTTTTCTATCTTTCTTACATTTTAGTGCACCCCACACTTGCTAGTGTGCCAGAGTTGCTAGCAAGTGTCAATAATTGTGTATTTCATTCCGAGAAGTATCTAGGGCGACACGGATTTAATGTGCTTACCTCCCTTTATTTAATTGTATCCAGGGAAAATATCTCAAATTATCACTGGAAAGTTGTTTTCTTTTACATATCGTGTAGTTGAAAGTAGATGCACCAACTGCTTCGAAAGCATTCAGAAGTTTGGAAGTGGTCCGTATAATCAGCATGTTGCATATAATAGATTGTTAAATTTTAATATCCTACATTCATCTTTTATGGGCATTATAATAATCTCATAGATATTATTCCTGATTGACATTTAATTGCCTAATTTTCGGTAAACTGATACACCTCCGGCAATTTTAAGGTTGAATTAATATTTTTCCACAGATTCGTTATTGGTAAATGCATCCGAGCTATAAAATTTGGCCGTTTGTAGGTGAGAAGAATTATCCTTTAATAAAAAAAACCACCCAATAAATGTCAAAGTCATAAAATATGTATTCAGTGATTTCATATGTACATAATTTTATAAATCCACAAAACTGGAAAGTTTGGCTATTTCATGTGTCTTTAATGTTCATAATTAATATGTCAGAACACTCGTTAATAAACAACTCTTCCTCTGTGGTGACGATGCTGCGGACGGACTATTGTTCGAATGTCTATTCAAGTAGGTGCATAATGTCTATTGACAGTTTTACAGGAGAATGTCACTTTTATTTTAATTGCCAACGCTTGAAAATGTCATTTTGTTGACAGCTTTGACAGCACATAGCACAACTTTTCACCTACAGATGTAAATGATGAAACACCCATACACAAGGCATCGTAGTCCCATTGGATCTGTACACATGAATGTAGAATTTTAAATAGCAACAACAATACATTGTTATAATCAATATTGTCAAGCTGACATTGAAAAATTTAAGATAATCATTTACTAAAACAATGCCAGGAATAATTAGGCATGTTATATGTATGTATGAGTTTCAGCATATGTAAAACTTTTTGAATCGTTTTTGAAACTCAAAATGTATTATTAAAAGAATTTCAACCTATTGAAAATTTAATAGAGATAAAAATAAAACTGCAGATAGAGGATACTTGTATCACTACGTTTAGTGCAATAGTCCTTTATATGGACATACGCTTTTTGGCCCATGGTTAAATTTCTGGTAATTATTTCAGAAATGTAATAAGAACCTTCAAAATACCTAAAACGGATGGTACCGTTATATGGGGGCTATACCAAAACGTCCATAAATTTTAGTAGAGAAGTTTTTTAACACTAGGAACACCAAAATCAAAATTACAGCTAAGTCGATAAGAAAATATAACTATAAAATTAAAAATACCTAAAGTCAGGCGGTTTGTGGTCCCCAATATTACCGTTGATTCGGTCAGAAAATTTAGCAAATAGAAAAAAAAAACAAAATACTTTAAATGGAGTTTATACACTCTACCATAATATGGAGGATATACATACTCGTATGTAATTAAAATTGTTACAGTACCTCCCGATTTTTGAAAGTTGTGGCATCAATATCCAACCGAAATGGCTGAAATTTGGCATTTAGTCTTCGTTGGAAGTAAAAAACTTTCCACCCGAATATATATTCCCCATAAAACAGTACCTCCCGGGTTTCTTATTTTTCAAGATTGTGACCTTAATATCTCACCGAAATGTGTGAAATTTGGTATTTGGCCTTCGTTGGGGTTATAAAACTTGAAATGTTTTTCGGTATAGGTCCACGACTTTATATATCCCCCATTGAACGGTACCTCCCGATTTTCTTTTTCATTTATGTTTTTCAAGATTTTGGCTTCAATATTCCGCAGAAATGTCTGAAATTCGATATACAACATTCCACCTAAAATTTGTCGTTATAGTTCCACGTTTTCATGTAGCCCCCATAGGAGGCTACCTTGGATTTACGGTATTTTGAAGTTTTTGCCCCAATATCCCACAAATATTTCATAATCCCACGGCAGCGGAATTTATCGTACCGGATTGACTTGAAACAATAGGGTTTCGGCCAGCTGCTGCCAACCCAGCATCAAACCTATGCTTCATGGTAGGTTTCTATGTTGCTACAACAACAATAATATTTCAGTACAGGTCCAAGTTTTGATATAACCCCATAGAACGGTATCTCCAGATTTTCGGTATTACCAGGGTTTAAGCCGCATCATCCCGCTGAAAGGGCTACGATTTTGTACAGGTTTACGTTTTTTTCGTTTTTTTTTTTAAGTTCGGTCCCACGCCACTCATACCCGCCCCACCCGACCGTGGGGGCCACATCCCTATATCGTAGGGAACGCGTACACCCCAAAGAACGGACTATGGAGGGCTACATATTAAATCAGCCGGCAGACAGTAATAGTAAACAAGTATATATATACACTAAAACTAATTATAATAAGGTTAGATGAAGAAGTACTAAATCACAAATCATGCATACGTGTCTGACAATCACTACATACGCATAATAGCATTTTTTATCATGTTTAAAGGGTCAGTAAACGATATACTATTATATATATTATTAAAGGATTCACATAAAGCTCTCATGGGATTATTAGCTTCATAGTTGGTTCTAACGAGTGGCAAATTTATTGGAATAAAATTACGAGTTAAACGAGACGGGAAGTTAAAATGTATTTCGCCTAATAAAAATGGAGAATCAATTAATCCACGAGCCAGTTTTTATAATAAACATTGATTTCAACATGAAACGTCTTCTCTTGAGTGTGGACAGGTCAATTAACATAAGACGACTTTCATAAGGGGGGAGCAGTACAGATGTATTCCAATTTATGCCGCGGAGAGCAAACAAAAGGAATTGACTTTGAACAGATTCAATTTTGTCTGAATAACACTTATAAGAAGGACTCCATAATAATACAGCTATATTCTAAGACAGGACGAACCAAGCTAACGAATAGACGTTTGGTCACGTAAGGATCCTGAAATTTTGATATAGTCTTCATAGAACGGTACCTCTCGGTATTTTAAAGATCCTATCCTCATTCTCACACCGAAATGGCTGAAAATGGACCCGGTGCGCCTGAACTAACTTTACATGAAAGGAGCTTACGCCTCGAAAGTTATTGCGAATTCTAAAACTAAATGAGAAAAATCAAAAAAGCAAAGGGAGGGATTTTTAAATAAATCTCGGTCAAAGGTCACATGTTTAGGGTTTTTTAAGTTTTCAGGATTTTGCTTGGAAACCGCAAGTCTTATCGAAATAGGTTATAGAAAATGTCGTAGATGTGAAAATTCTCCCATAGAACGGTTGACACAAGTGTATTAGGGGACAAGCTAATTTTTGACATATGGTAACATGGGGCGCCTTCGCCACGTTTTTTTTTTTTTTTTCAAAATGTTCTCATATCGACATCATTAAAGTTTTTCCAAATATTGTTTTTGCTAAGAATATTAGCATGTCTCGACTATAAGTTTTGATATATAAATGATTATAAGTTTGTTTTTAAAATATTATTTTTGAGAATTTACAAAATGTCTAAAAAGTGGCGAAGCCTCCCCACACTTGGGGTAGCTTCGCCATCGACATAGGACATATAGCAACGGACTCTAAAACTGGCACTTACCATACTTCCTCCCCAAATATCAACATTATGCATAAAAAGAACATGTTTTCTATTTAATAATCAAAAATGATTCTAAAATTTACAAAAAGAAACATAGTCTAGCCGTTAATTGAAGTAGGTACCTTGAATTTAGGCATAAAATGAAATTTTTGCCAAATTAGATAGGTTTACCACAATATTTGATTTCAACTTCACATTATAGCGTGGTATATCAATAGCATAAACAATTTTAGTTAAACCTGACATAATTCTCACATTAACCCACGACACCCCTATCATGGCGTAGCCGCCCCACCCCCTACATAGTTCATAATATGAATATATTGACATTTATAATTACTTTTATCATGCAAATTATTTGGATTTATATTCTTCAGTAGTTGTCTATTAACGGTATAAAATATAATTTTGCTATCACAAAAGGTATACAAGATATCACAAAATATACCTACCATGAATATTTTTCTCAATACCCCAAAAACATGAAACCGCGTGCATCAGCAATCATATATTTGATAGAAATGCCAATTTTTGGGAGATGAAAGATCTTCTTTAAACTCACAATTTTCCCTTTAACGTCATTTCTGTAGCAGTGGCGAAGGCGCCCCATGTTACCATATATAGGGATAAGCTAATTACACTGTGCAGCAGAATTTTTGGGTGGTGGAAAATTCCATTTGGAAATGAAAGCCCTTGATGAGTATATTAAGAACCAATGGCTGGGGCCCGAAAAATTCCTTTTGGCGATGAAAGTCAATGAAGATAATATTACGAAACCGGAAGGACAGTTCTGCCATAGGTCAAACTTCTGGGTGCCACCGTGGTGCAATGGTATGCACACCCGCCTCGCACGCTGAAGGTCGTGGGTTCGATTCTCAGCCAGGCAACATCAAATTTTCAACGGTGGCAAAATACGCCTTAGTGATGTTGGCGACATTTCCTGAGTATTTCAGCCTTGTAAAACTTCTCTACAAGTGGTGTTAGGACACGCCGTTCGGACTCGGCAATAAACAGTAGGTCCCATATCATTGAGCTAATATGAATCGGGGTGCACTCATTGATATGAGAGAAGTCTCCCTTGTCCCATCTGGGATGTTTGTGGAAAAATTATTATAATATGTTATCGACACAATAGCTGGATTGTAAATATTTGACTAGTAAAATCTACATTAGTGAATTCGAATTATCCATCTTTTTGGAGGTCGTTTAGGTTGCACTCAGGAATTAACGAAAACCATTCAGATAAATATTATAAAAGTAGTTTATAGAGAGCAAATATTGAATTAATACAAGTAAGTACGGCGTTAAGTTCGGCCGGGCCGAACTTGCTATACCCTCCCACCACAAGTTGTATTGAAGTAAAATGGAATAATTAGTTTCCTTTCGTGTATGCAGAAGACTTAATACTAAATTTCAGCAATTTCAGTAAAACAATGTGAGGCACCATTCTATGGGGCTATTTCAAAACGTCGATCTATACCGACAAATTTCTGACGGAAAGTATTTAGGCTCAAAGAAGACTAAATACCAAATTTCCTATATTTCGGTAAGAGAGTGTGGCTAAAACTTAAAAAATACCGAAAATATTTTATAACTCTTGGAAGGCGAAATAACGAATTTCAGCCATTTCGGTTGGATATTGACGTCACAATCTTCAGTATTACGAAAATCCGGAGGTACCGTTCTAAGGGGGCTATATCGAAACGTGGACCTATACCAACGAATTTTAGTCTGAAATTGGGCAATATGAAAGCGTGGACCTGTACAGACATAATTCTGGTGAGTTTTATATCACATTGAAGACTAAATACCAAATTTCAGCCATTTTGGTGAAATACTGAAGACACAACCTTCAAAATACGAAAAAATCGGGAGGTAACTTACCATGGGGGCTATATGAAGGCGTGGACCTATACCGACAAATTTAAAGAAGAAGTTTGGGTACCCCCGACGAAGTCTAAATACCAAATGTCAGCCATTTCGGTGGAATATTGAGGCCACAATGTTCAAAATACCGAAAATCGGGAGGTACCGTCCTATGGGGGCTATATGAAGGCATGGACCGATACCGACTAAGTTCTAAGGGAAAGTTTTATACCACCAACGTAGACTAAGTACCAAATTTCAGCCATTTCGGTGTGATAATGAGGCTAAAACCTTCAAAACACCGAAAATCGGGAGGTACCGTTCTATGGGGGCTATATGAAGGTGTGGACCGATACCGATAAAATTCTGGGGGAAAGTTTTATAACCCTAAAAAGACTACGTACCAAATTTCAGCCATTTTGGTAGGATAATGAAGCTAAAGCCTTCAAAATACCGAAAATCGGGAGGTACCGTTATATGGGGACTATATGTAGGTGTGGACCGATACCGACAAAATTCTGGTGGAAAGTTTTATACTCCTAAAGAAGACTACGTACCAAATTTCAGCCATTTTGGTAGGATAATGAAGCTAAAACCTTAAAAACACAGAAAATCGGGAGGTACCGTTCTATGTGGGCTATATCAAAAGGTGGACCGATATATCCCATTTTCAATACCAACCATCCTGCAGGAATTAAAAACTTCTATACCAAGTTTTGACTCACTATCTTTAAAATTGCGAGCTGTATCTTGATTATAACAGACAGACGGACGGACGGACATGGTCAAATCGACATAGAATTTTATGAAAAAATTTATAAAAATACCACAATAGAATACTGTATACCATATACCATTAATAAAAGATAAATGCCAAAGATTTGTTCAATTAAAATTTTTTGAAATATGGGACTGAAGTTAGGGTGTGATTACTGGATATGAACTTTAAAGAAGACCGGACCGAACTTTTCATAACCTCCACGACATTAGTCCCCTTTATATTCGTGAATGGATTTATATAGGAATTGTATTGAAGTTCTGCAAACCGAAAGAAATCCCATAATATAGCCGATGTTCTAAACATTGGTTCAGATCTTCGAAATACTCAAAATCTTGCGGTAGCGAAAACAAAGATAATTCTCTGCGGGAATTAGAACATAAAATGCCTTTTAAAAGCGAATGGGGTTAAAAGTTTTTGGATATATGTACCAAACCGTTAAAAATCAAAATACCGAAAACCGGGCGGAACTTTTTGTACGGGGTTTATACCGTGTTCGGTATGCTTCATTTTCATTTAGTGCTATATACCATTTTTCAAAATTGAAATATTGTTAACTTTTTCTATTACATTATACACTTTTTGTCTATAATTCATATAAAATCAACTAACTACAGTCGACTCCGCTTTACTGTAAATCGGTTTACTGAAAAATTGAGTTCCTGTACCATCACATTTTTAGGTAAATTTCTCACTATTTACTCCGCATTAGTGAAAGTCCGCATAACTGCAAATATCGGATAACTGCAATTTTGTTTTGGCAAAATTTTGGACTTTCCAATGAAATCACTCCGCTTTACTGAAAAAATTGTCGCCAAAAAATTTTGCCAATAACTAGATCATGATGAAATTATAAGGTGTCGTAAAACTCCAGCGTCGTGGTTTCAATCTGCCATTTTTGTTGTTGTTGTGAATAAATTGTATAAAAGCGTAAACAAATATTTTGACATCTTGAAGAATTTTTGGTCAAAATACAGTTGTTGTTGTGCTACTTACATGATCTACCAGATCATAGATCTTGAACTAAATAAACACATTAGAAGAGAGGGGAATGACGTAACGTTTAGTATTGATATAGATTATTAATATAATATAAACATTTCTTTTAGTTATATATGTGGGACAAAAAAGTTTAAATAATAGAGTAACTGTGAAATCAGATCAGGAAAAGAAAGTTATGAACTGAAAATTGTTTACTAATTCGTTCAGAAATGCAACCTAAACAGGCATCAAGGAAGTCCGATTTTTACTTTTTTTCAAAGTTCGGATAACTGAAAACATTTTCGCTTATGCGAAGTTCGGATAACTGGACAAAATTGCAGTTATCCGAACTCCGCTTAAGTGCAAACTTCGGATAACTGAAACAAATATGCTGATTTTTGTCCGTTTCAGTAAAGCGGAGTCGAAGTACACCCTAAAGTAGCTTTATCTAACGTTACAAAACATTTAAAATTTTCATGATTTTTGGTCAAGTTGGCCCCTCCCATCCGAAATGAATCATGCGTACGTCCCAGGATTAGGTTATAACGGTTCGTTTTGGATCAGGCCTCTTATATTGTTCATTGTAATATCTAGAGTGTCAAACAACTCTAATAACTAAAGATTTTGTCTATAAAATTCCTTGAATTACTCAATAAGTGTTTAATGTATGGAAAATTCGGTGCAACGTGTTACAAAATACAAACGTTTTAGAACAGTTCACCGGGTCCACTAGTTTAATGTACAATATATTTTATATTCTAGAGGTAAGTTATCGTCGTATGGTTGTTAAATGGTCCCATACAAAAAGTTTAACATTTATTTGGCTCATTTCTACATAAGCGCAAGATTTCAACTGGCCAATATGAAATTATGTTTTTATATTTATTATATGACATAATCTAATTCAAATACTTTTGGAAGCTTTCGGCAAGGCCATAAAAATATTCAAATCTTCATTGTATTAGGAAAAACGTTATCTGCAACATAAAAATGCATAACCGCCTATAAGCAATTTGTCGTGACTTAATATTTCAAAAAATATGGTCTGATAACAATAAATGTTTGATAAGGATTTTATTACACATTTGAAATCAAAATCAATTGATTTACGCTCTTTTAAAAAATTTCAATAACTTAACAAAACTTTAATCCTTTTTGCCTTTCGTGTGAGTGCAAACGCATAATCGCTAAACAAAGAAATATCACATAATCCAACAAAAGGAGGATAAAAGAATCGAATAATTCGTACGTATGCATGCCTATTGAATATCAAACAAAAAGCACAAGTACAATGATGTGGAACCGACAAAGGGAACATACAAAAGTAAACCCTTAAATTTGTGTTCAACCAAATGAACATTAAAAAATGAAAAGAAATCAATAAATACAATGATTTTATGATTTTCTTCAAAAAGACAAAAAGCACATACAGTGGTGTGAAAAATAATAAGGACACTTCAATCCATAACCAAGGTTACATTGAAAACTGACTAAAAAAGTGAAAATTACATTAGTTTATAAAATCTATTGTTTTCTTAAAATGTTAGGAAAAGTATTATAAAAATATTTTGATTGCTTGTAACCATATTTTATTTATCTTTTATATTTTATGCGAATTTTCGTAGTTTGGTGTGTGAAAAATAATAAGGACACTTCATGACATCCTTTAATATGGACCAAACTTGAAAGAAATTAATGCAGGTTTTTACTAAATAATGGTAGATAAAGTGTTTCAGTGTCATTAATACTTTGTAGACTATCCTTTGTTTTCTAAAACGAAAGCGCATCGTCTGGGCATCGAGTCGACCAAATATTGGCACTTCTCTACTGGTATCGCGTCCTACGCAACCTGTATAAGTTGCCAAAGGTCGCCATAATTTGATGGACACTTTCCCCTGCTTGATTTTTTAACTTCATTCCACAACATTTTTCAATCGGGTTCAAATCAAAGGATTGTATGGACTATTCTAACAACTTAACTATCCTTGAACACCTTTTTTCATGTTGGCGTCATTTTTGGGTCATTAACCTTGCTGAAGACTCATTTGAGAGGCACACCCCCTTCAGCATACGGAAGAATTATATTTTTCAAAATTTCAATGTAATCTAGTGATTTCAAAAACACTTTGAATACTGTGTAGAGACCCACAGCATAGTAAGAAAATGAGCCCCACACCATGCTGTTACGTCTACCATATTTAGCCGGCTTCAGAGTATATTTTGGGTTATATTATTGATTTTTAGGTCTTCAACCCTGATAAACTCCTCTATCGGAACAAAAAAATATATTTGGTTTCATCAGACCAAAGAATGGTACGCAATTTTTCTTAGACCAAGCGATGTGATTTCTAGCAAACTGTATTATTTGCTGAATATTTTTATACCCTACACCACTACGTAGGAAGTGTATAATTTTTCGATAAAAATGATACTTTTCTGACACTGTGAGCTCTAATGTGGCCACCACAGAGGGTTTTAGGAGTTGTTGATGCGTCAAAATTAATATTTAAGTAGTTTTTTATTTATAAAGATGTGGAAAAAGGATAAAAGGTATAACGCATTTATTATTACAGGTGCAATTTTTGGATTTCTACTACGACTTTTATCTTTGAAGTTCACTTAGCTGCATCCTCCACCATTGTTTTTAAAGATTCTAAGCTTTTTCTGTAATTTTTCTGTATGAATTTCCTTCTTTATGTAAACATTTAATGATTTCTCGAGTAGCGTGATAACAATGCATATTTTTACCCATATTTGCAAAGAAAAACTAAAAATACCGGTAGATCTAACATTTAATGAATAGAAATTAATTCATTTTAAACTTTTACTTGTAGGAAAGAATCACAAAAAAATAATATCAATTTATTTTTACTAAAACGAAAAACTGTCCTTATTATTTTTCACAGCAGAAATCACGAATTTTACGAAAAATATTTGTTTTGTATAAAAACTAAACAGAAAGAAACCAAAATCGTAACGGGATTTCTTATTGCAATACATGTACATTTTCAAAAACAAATTTCCATCGCAAATTCTTCCATTTTACACATTTTACGAGTAACCAAAAGTTGTGAATGTCACTGTCCTTATTATTTTTCACACCACTGTACATACGAGTACATATGTGAAATTCCTTTTTTTTCGCAAAAAACAGCCAAAGAACGAATCCTTTCAGAATCACAATGAGTCGTACGTATTTCAATGGAATTATCCTTGATTTATTTTAACGATTTAATGACATCAGCAACAGGAATGAATGGCAACGACAAATGAAAGGGGCGAAGACATCACCACAGCCGCAGGCGCCTGCTGTTATGTCGAAATTTACAGCAGCACATCAAACGTTGTATTCAACAATTATGATGCCGAAATAAACCACACATTCCTGCAAAAATACGGGAAAGCATCAAGCATCATCAGAATACAGGAGACGACCGACCGCTCATTGTCAATATGCCATACAAAAGGAATTCTGAAAACAATTAAATGAAATTCAATCGATTCGGAGTCATTGAAATACTCTTGAATGTCAATGAAGTATTACTAAATACAACGGTCTAACGCTTAAATAAAAACAATTGAAGTGCGTAATAATTTATAAAATAAACATATACTCGTAATATTACGCATTTGTTCTCTCTTTTCCCATATGTCATTTTCATACCATACGAAATCGGAAAGCTGCAATCATCTATCTCTTACATACTCGTACATATATGTTTGTAGAAGCAGCTTATTCCACACAAACGAGAAAGGGGTAACTAAACTTAAACCGCATATCCAGAACAAATAAGCAGTACTAGGTAGAACTGGATAACTATCAATAGTACGACTATTGTTTTGATTATTGTAGAAAAACAAAGTTTACATCGGCCACCCAACCATGATGTTAGGGTTATTTGTCGCGAATTAATTGAAAACTATTTGATTTGGTATTGATCCGATAATTTGCCAGCTATAGTACTAGGCTAAAGAATAATAAGGCAGCATCAGCCGATGCACGGTGGAAGGTTCGATAAAAATACCTTGAACAGAAATTATTATCAATATTTACCTTCAACTTTAAATACATACACTAAAAAACCTTGTTAGGTTTAAGTTTTTGCGTGGTTTCCATACAGATATCGAATCATCCTGTACCAGAAGTTATCATTGCTTAGTAAAACTTTCCGGAAATATCCATGATATGCAACACATCTATACGATTTTTTAAACTGTATTGTACAGATATTAACCAGAATTTGCACCCCTATAAAGTATATATGGGGATTTCTGAGTGATATCGGATACTTTTTCAAAACGAGGTTTTTGATTTCCTTTATTTTTTTCTGTGGTGATGCTCATCAAACCATTTTAGTTCTTTTCAGATTTTTTGGCTAAACGTTCCAGAGATATCGCGCCTTTAAAAGTCGAATTATGTCAAAAATGTTATATGCAAAGAAATACTCATAAATTCTTTAATACTGGTCCTTTTTCAGGCCGAATTAACTCTAATTTTGAATTTAGGGTTCCCAGTAATCAAAAAATATCTCCATCCAAAATGATGCATAGGTCCACGTTTTGGAATACCCCCAAATAATGGTACCACCCGATTTCATGTACTTTGACATTGTGAGTCAGCTATTTTTATACCCTACACCACTATGTGGGGAGGGTATTATAAGTTGGTTTTGGCCAAAAAGTTTGTAACGCATTGAAATAATGGTCGTAGACCCATACTTATATATATCAAAATGAATGTCTCGACGAGCTGAGTCGATCTGGCTATGTGTGTCCGTCCGTCAGTCTGTCCATCTAAACCTTGTAATCACGCTACAGGTCGCAATTTTGATCGGATCGTCACGAAATTTTGGATGTTGATGGTGGTCCCGGAGGGGAAGAAGCCTATTGATTTTGATGATGTTCGGATAATATTTAGGGGTCGGAATGGGCAAAAAACTTATGTGGATAAAAAGACAACGTTTTTTCCAAATCGAATATCTCAGCTTCTATAAGGGGTATACCAAAAGCCAGAAAATATCACCTTTCTAATGATGTAAAGTAGGTTCTCGTAGGTGAACAAACAACGAAGATATCACAATAGTCGCAAATAAACCCCAAATTTTCAAGCTTGCGATTTTAGTTATAATGACGAATGTCACAGCTTTGGCTGGGGACTTTCCAAAGGCAAAGCCTGACTATGAAAGTAGAAGATTCCACCTTTACAATGATGCAAACTAGGTCGGCGTAGGTGACCAAATAGCGGAGATATCACAATAGTCGGTAATTCATCCCATTTTTCCATTTTTTTGGAAATCACGCTACAGGCCGCAATTTTGATAGGTAGTGGTGTAGGGTATCACATAGTCGGCCCCGTACCGACTATAGCCTTTTCTCACTTGTTACTTTTTATCTACATTTTCGGTCAAAATTGGGTGCAATTTAGCATAAAAGGTTAGTAGCGGTCAAAAAACGTATCCGCCAAAAGTTGTGGATGTAGGTCCAAGAGCGATTGGATACGAGCGGGTGGATAATGTGGCAAAAACCTTAAAAATACCGAAGATCGGGCAAACAAAACGTCGACTTTTACCAACAATTCTCTGTAAGAATAAATGTTTTATATTCCTATTGAAGACAAAACACCAACTTTCAGTCATTTCGGGTGGATAAGTTTTCTAAAACCTTAAAAAAACCGAAAATTGGGTGGTACAGTTCTATGGGGTTATATCAAAACGTGCACCTACCATTCCAGTTTTATGCCCCCGAGATTGAAAGTCAACAATAAGTATTTGTACCAATCAAAATTGATTCACCTACTATAATTCCTTCTACTTTTCGAAACAATTAATGATCGTAGGTCGATCCTTAGAAGAAGTAACAGTTATATTTTACAGAGTAGGAAAATAATATGCAAAATTAATGATATCGTCAAAACGTCCATTGAATTAGGCCTAACTGTGGAACTAAGTAACAACAAATTTGGGAAAATTAAGAACTTTTTGTACATTGACACTGTCATAAAAACAAACAATATCAGTTCTGAAATTAGCCAACAGATGCTAATTTGCACTAAGTAGGCAGTTCAGAAACAAAGACAACTGTAGTAAAAATACACTTGCGCAAGCAAATAGTGTAGGTTAGAGTTTTTCAGAGAATTTTTCTTCGGAAGATCTGCCGCCTAATCTGGGTTCACGGTGAATATCGGTATCAAAGGATTACATTAGCTAGGCCATGTCATATGAAGGAAAACAAACAAGAACGGCGTTAAGTTCGACCAGGCCGAACTTGTTATACCCACCACGAGTTGTATTGAAGTAAAATTGCGCAATTAGTTTCCTTTCATTTATGAAGAGGACTAAATATCAAATTTCAGGTACCGTTCCATGGGGGATATAAGAACCCGCGGACCTATACTGATAATTCTCTTCTGGAATATTTTATAACCACATGGAAGACTAAATAACAAATTTCAGTTTTTCGGTGGGATATTGACGTCACAACCTTCAGAATTACGAAAATCAGGAGGTACCGTTCTATGAGGGTTATATAGAAACGTGGACCTATACCGACGAACTTCAGTCAAAGACTATATACCAAATTTCAGCCATTTCGGTTGCTGTGTCCACAACCTACAAAGTACCGAAAATCAGGAGGAACCGTCCTGCGGTGGCCATATGAAGTCGAGGACCTATACTGAAAAATTTTGGGGAGAAAGTTGTATACCTCCAACGAAGACTAAGTACCAAATTTAAGCCATTTCAGTGTGATAATGAGGCTAAAACCTTAAAAATACCGAACATCGGGAGGTACCGTTCAATGGGGGCTACATGAAGGCGACAAATTCCATATGGGACGTTTAATACCCCAAATGAAGACCAAATAGCAAATTTCAGTCATTTCGCTGGAGTATTGAGGCCACAGTCTTCAAAATACTGGAAATAGGGAGGTACCGTACTGTTGGGGCTATATGAAGGCGTAAACCTATACCGACAAATTTCTGAGGGAAAGTTTTGTACCCCCAACGAAGACTTAGTACTAAATTTCAGCCATTTCGGTGTTTTAATGAGGCTAAAAAATCAGAAATCGGGTGGTACCGCTCTATGGGGGCTATATCAAAACGTGGATTGATATAGCCCATTTGCAATACCAAACATCCTAAGAGTAATAGCAACTTCCATACCAAATTAGAAAGCTCTATCTTAAAAATTGCGAGCTATATCTTGATTATATGAATGTCTATATAATTGCTGGTACTCTGGTCAGTAGCAGCTAAACTATTGGGAGTTGACCCAAGTAACCTTTCGCAAAATTTTTTTGGAGATTTCGTGCGAAATATACAAAATAATATAGTTTTTAGAAATAATGTAGTTTTCTAAATATTTTCGACATGCTCCTATCTACAAGTTTACTTCAGATGTTTAAACAAGATTCGAATTGGTTTCAGAGATATTGCCTCGATTTGCTGTAAAAAGTCAATATTTAGCAATGTTTAGACGAGACAATAAAATCTAAACCCGATCTAACAACACAAAACCCAAATATGGTTATTATCGACTGGGTCTGTACTTTCATAAAATCCACATTAGAAATTCTTTGCACACAATTACCCCGAAAATGGTGCACAGTGTTATCGGAAAATAAATACATATGTATATATAAATATATGATTTTTGCACTAAATTTATGCTCAAAATTAGTGGTTTCCTACTACTATTTTTCAGAGGTTTTCGTTCTATATTTTTTTTATGAAAACCAAAGATATTAGCTTTTCGTTCGAATAATTTGCGAACGAATATAAAATATTAAAAACTACTTTTAATTAAAATGTTTAACTATAAAATTGGCATAAGCAAATTCGTATTCCATTTGTGAAAATAATTGACATTACCGATTGTAGATAAAATGCCATGAAACTCTAAACCATTGGTGTTGCAGAAGTTATAACGAGCAGACAGAGTCATTTTTGAGTTTATTATCTTAACTTCAATACAAATTCCTAAGCTTTTGTTTATTATTCTTAGTAACAATTTCTTAGCCAGCAGAAACATGTTCTTTTACAAAAATCCATATGTTCCTTTGTTATACATGTCATCCTTTCATGATTTACAACTGTTGTCAAATAAATGTTGCCTATGCCCACAAAAAATGCTTCGTATCCTTTAAGGGAAACACGCCATTAACATGTCAAATGTTGAATGCATATGTACTCATTCCGGCATATTCTACATGGACCCATAAAGTTAAACTTTTGGCTTCCAAAAATAAAAATCGTAAAAGTCATAAATTATTTAAATTATAAATTACTCATTAAAAAAACAAACGACATGAAAACTTTTCATGTACCAATGTCCTGAGCATTCTCACTCATGCTACTAAAAAATGTGCCTTATATCGCAAACACACACAAACAGATGGCGACACTAGTATCACTATTCTATAAAGGACAACTGCTGGTTCAAGAGGACAACGAACAATTTCATCACGTCAACAGTTGAAGAGAACACTCTTGTATCTTATCTAGCCATTCATTGAATGTAACTTTGCTGTCCTTGCAACACATAGTAAAATCCCTTTTGTTTTTTTTTTTAATTTTGGGGTGATTTACGCGGTAACACCTTTAGATAGACATCGACATTCGTAATTTAATACTCGCAGAACCCTCATGAATTTTATTGCAAATGTATAATAGCGTCTGTTAGGTAAATGATTAATGGAATATGTCCTATTATAAAAATCTATGAAACCACTTAGTATATTGGGGAGCGTATAGAATGACTTGAGGATTAAAGAAATCAGACATCTTTTCAAGGATAACTCATACCCTTTTTGATTAATAGTATCTATATTTAAATGATTTTATATGTACTCGTATAACTGTCATCACGCCATAGTAATTTATTATGCATTGTAAGTCTCCTTTCAAAGGTTCGTCATTTCCTCTTTCTAACAAGCATAGAAGTCTTCCAGAAGTGGATAGTTTTTGCAATGTTTTTTGTCGAAAACCTCCCCGTATCTACATAACTTTCTTAATAAATTTTATTGGCCAAATTTGGTGTTCTCCTATCACGAATATATTATTATAAGTTTGTTTTGGTAAAAATTCATGTAACACCGCGAAATATTCGTCGGTATACCAATGTGGTATACCAATCTTCATATCTCGACGAGATAAAGCGATTTTGAGATGTGTGTCCGTCCGTCAGTCCGTCCGTCCGTCTGTCCATTATAAATTGTAAACACGCTCCAGGCCGCAATTATGGACCGATCGTCACGAAATTTTGTATGGAGGTCGGGTTAGCGGGTGAAATGGACCAAAAACATAATATTTATCCAATTTTCTAGCGACTCTGTAGGTCTCAATAATAGTCCGATCAACACGTAATTTTAAATAAGGTAAGAGTATATCACAAAGGAGAAGCTTGTAATTTGAGATGGCGATCGGATAATATTTAGAGGGTTAAATGGACCAAAACTTTTGTGTGAAAATTGTGAAAATTTTTAAAATACAGCTTATATCTTAATTCCTGGAAGTGACATTCCGGACAAGTGAGATATACTTGAAAGTGGAACGCTTGACCTTTCAATTGATGTCAATTATGTTGGTGTGCATGATCAGATAACAGAGTTACAGCCTAATATATTCCGTTATTTGTTTGTAGTGTAATAATAAACTCGCTAGAAGTCGCAACTATACATCAATAGTCACGAAATTTTGCACCGGGTAAGAGTATAGGTCGAAAAAGATGCCTACAATTTTGAATGATGATCTGATATTCTTTAGCGGGTGAAATGGACCATTACTTATGTATGAAAAATATAAAAATTTTATTTTATTTTATTTTTTTTTTTATAAAAATTGAGGACATATATATTTCGCAAAGTAGCCTACATATGGAAAACATCTACTGACCTTTCCTCTGATGTAAATTAGAATAAAGTGTTTGCTAGATTACGGGCCTACTGCCTAATATATAATGGGTTCTGTGTAGAGAACCACATTTTTATCCCATGCTACATATTGTCTCTCCAAAAGTTTATGTAACACCACGAAATATTCGTCATAGACCCTTTTTTGGTATGCCCAAATTCATATCTCGACGAGATAAAGCGATTTAGCTATGTGTGTCCGTCCATTAAAAATTGTAAACAAGCTTAAGGCAGCAATTATGGACCGATTGTAACGAATTTTTTAAGGAGGTTGGGTTCGGGCCAGAATAAAAATTATTAGTTTTTGCTGATGATCGTGAAATGGCAATTGAAATGGACCAAAAACAAAATTTTAACCAATTTTGTAGCGGCTCTGTAGGTCAAAATAATAACCCGCAAAATTTTAAACAAAGTTTGAGTTTATGATGAAGAAGAAGCGTACAAACCAACGTGAAGATCAGATAATACTGAGCGGGTTAAATGGACTGAAACTTTTGTGTGAAATTGGTAAAAATTTCAATAACGTAGCGGTTAAACAACGGAAGTAGTAGTACTACATAAGTGGGTTTCATTACATTTTAGTTTGTGTGAACTAAATTTTCCTTTCCTGCTAATAAAATGTCTTTGTCATGCTACACGCAAAGAAAAAAATATGATTGATCCAACAATATTCGAAGAGCAAAATATGTATTGTAAAGATATTGTTATATTCCAAATGTAGTAATGTGATTCCAACAATTGGGTTTTGTTAAATCCAATAATAGTTTTTGTCAACTGGACTATAGTTCTCTCTTTTCTTCGACAATTTTTTCTCTTCTCTTGCTATTCGATGCCGTGTTGAAAAGAACAATTATGGTGAGTTTTGTTTGTATGACATGATGCCTTTATCTTTGTTTTTGTGTGTATGTATACCAACAATGAGACTCTTGTTTTTATTTGTTTCTGTTTTGTTTCATTCTTCTATCTTCATTGTGCTTTGAGGTTTGGTGTTATACCGGAGTTTGTTATGGTGTTTAATTATTCCTTATGTTGTGGTGGGTGCTTGTGGCTTTTTGTTTGTCTTTGTTGTCAGCCAATGCAGCAAACCACGTATTGTGTTCATCAATGATTGCAATATTATACGCGACATTTATATCCAAGTTATGTGAAAAGTGTATATGAGAAGTATATACACTCAAATCAAAAATTTCTGGGCTGGTTTTCTGGGTTGACAATACTTTTTGTAAACAAATTTAGATTATGATAGTTCCTACAATCGGTATTGTTAACGATTTTTACAATATTGCGGAAATTCGAAAGTTGTTTTTGTTTTCTATGTTTGGAAAAAAAGATGGTATTTTTGGATTTGGATTACAATGTTTGAACAAAACAAATACATTTTTGGAACCAAAACAGATATTTTTGTTCCAACAAAAGCGACAAATATTTTTTCTCTGCGTGTAGATAACTTTTTGGTTTTGGTCATAAGTATTATACATTACATCTCTGATATTTGATAATTAAATTTTCACAATTATTGAAAAGAAGTTCCTTGGAGAGCGATTGTCCAGGGATAGTGGTATAGGGTATCTCATGGTCGGCTCCGTCCGACTATAGACTTTTCTTACTTGTTTTGTAATAATTAGGAAAAACGTTAGATGTATTTATTTCTTGAAAACTATTATTTCATTTAGAATAGACATATTAACAGTCTGTTCGTGTATGTCGCACGAAAACTTGTACGAAAGGAAAGCAGTCAGTCACTCACTTCCGTCTAAAAAGGCGTTCATGTATTTCGCAAACTATCGTACGACTGCCTTTACGTATCCTATGCGAAATACTACTAATATGAATGTACATTTGTACAACTATGTTTCATAAACGAGAGCCAAATGAGAAATGAAAACAAAATCCACATATATTTGATTGATTTCTTCAAAATAATGAATGAAACTGCCTTTGAAACCTGTCTACAAAGTTTTTATTTTGTTTCAAGAATCTGTTGCATAAATTTGTTTTAAGATTTTCGGTGTTATTCGCGAGTTTACGTTCTACTCGACAGCTACAAATCAAGTGAGTGATTTTGACAGTCCTTTCGAAATACATAAACCCAAAGTTACATGGAAAAGAGTACGTTTACGTGTTATTTCGTATGTCTTGTCGGTCGCATAGATTTTCGTTTCGAACGTGTTTACATGAACAGAAAATGATTTTTTTCCATTTCGAAATCGCAAGAAACCTTTCGGTCGACATACATGAACAGGGGGTAAGTCACACTCGGTATTAAAATATACAACAATCGCAAATGAATTAGATTTTTAGTTGTTGTCCTTAATTATCATTATTTTTATTTTTAACTCCCACTGGAGCATAGGGCGCTAACAATACCGTTTTCTATCTCGCTGGGTTTGGAGCTATATATCTATGTTGATCCCAGGTTAATCCGATAGATCTCATTTCTGTGAAAAGTCTCCAGGTTTTCTTTAGTCTTCCAACCTTTCTTCCTTCTTGGCTGAACGGATTCCAGCGTAGAGCTTGTTATACCCTCCACCATAATATGGATATAACTAAACATGTCCGTCTGTCCGTCCGTCTGTTGAAATCAAGATACAGCTCGCAATTTTAAACATAGAGATTTGTAATTTCGTGTAGAATCTTATATTACTCCTAAGATGTTTGGTATTGCAAATGGTCCATATCGGTCCCCGTTTCGATATAGCCCCCATAGAACGGTACCACCCGATTTTCGGTATTTTAAAGGTTTTAGCCACATTATCACACCGAAATGTCTTAACTTTGGTACCTAGTCTTCGTTGGGTGTACAAAACTTCCCCCTGAAACTTGTCGGTACAGGTCCACGTGATAGTATAGCCCCCATAGAACGGTACCTCCCTTTTACGGTATTTCGAAGATTGTGGCGTCAATATTCCACCGAAATGGCTGAAATTTGGTATTTGGTTTTTATTTAGGGTATTAAACATTCCATATGAAATTTGTCGGTATAGGTCTACGCCTTCATATATCAGCCAGCCTTGCCCCATATTAGACTGCCCTGATGGAGGAAAAAATCAGGACATAGAACAAAGGTTTTTGCACTTTTCTTTGAAAATAGTTCTTAGAAACATTGTTAACAATGTCTTGACCATGTCTGCTTTTATAAAAACAAAAATTTCCACACCCATTGTTGGTATTCAAGCCCAAACAATACTACTCCCTTCGACAAGATTGATAGAATCACTCCAATTATTTTTGGTGCGGGTTTTTTTGCAGGCAATGTCGTATTTTGCGGGCATTGTGTGGTGTAAGATTCTTAGTTCGACATTTTACTTGTGGAAGAAGCCAGCACACACCTGCGTTTAAATAAATAAACTGTCGCTATCAAAACGCTTCGTAAGAAGTGTTACTTTTTGGGCTTGAATGGCAACAAAGGGTGTTGAAATTTTTATTTTTATAAAAGCAAACATGGTCGAAACATTGTTAACAATATTTCTCAAAACTAATTTCAAAGAAAACTGCAAAAATGTTTGTTCTATGCCCTGATTTTTACTAGGCGTTTACACACAGACAGTATTGGCAAGACAATAGCAAAGTTACAAACCATTTTCACCAATACATTCATACTTTTCTCTACACATATTTAAAAATGTATAAATGTATTTGTGAAAAAGGTTTGTATTTTTGCTATTGTCCTGCCAATACTGGCATTTGTAAACGCAGGGTTACCTCTATCAGGACAACGCCTACTACTATAATTAGAGATGGTATTTACCGGGTATTTACCCGGTAAATACCCACACGGTGGATAAATACCGGGTAAATACCCATTTGTGGGTATTTACTTGGGTGTTTACTATATTGAATCGCCAATACAACATCTTACACCCATTTCTAGGGTATAGGTTGTGAAATCGTTTCAAAATGGATAGTTTTACAATACTTTAAACAAGCGGGTAAATACTTGGGTAAATACCCGAGTATTTACCCAAATGTTGGGTAAAAACTCTTTAACTGTCGAACCACTTGACGTAGGCTGACGAAATTTGGCTCAAAACTTTCTTAGTCCCGGGCCACACTAAGAGTAATTTCACTGAAATTTTGACATGAAAGTAAAAGAAAATGTAAAATAAAACGGTCTGTTTGTTTCATACGAATATTGCAACAAAGCAAAATTGCAGAACACATGAAACCGTGTACACTAGTTTCTTGAAATTATGCATTTTTCCCAAAAAGTGCAAAGTTTCATGTCAAAATGTCATTGAAATTACTCTAGTGTGGCCCGGGACTTATATCAATAGTATTAAAGGTATTGAAAATGGAGTTCCTGGGTCCATGTTTTGATATAGCCCCCATATAACCGTACCTCCCGATTTAAGGTATTTTTCAACTATTAGCCACATTTTCCAACCAAATTGGCTGTAGTTTGGCACAGTGAGTCCTCAATGAGTATAAGATATCTTTGCAAAATTTTGTCAACGTAGGTCCACGTTTTCTTGTAGCCCCCATATAAGGGTACCAGGATTTCGAGTATTTACCCAAAAGTGGGTAAAAACTCTTTAATTATCAAACCACTTGAAGTAGGATAACAAAATTTGGCTGAAATCTTTCTTTTATCAATAGCATTAAAGGTACTGAAAATGGAGCCCCTGGGTTCATGTTTTGATATAGCCCCCATATAGCAGTACCTCCCGATTTAAGGTATTTTTTACTCATTAGCCAGATTTTACAATCATACTGACTGTAATTTGGTACAGTGAGTTCCCCATATGTATAAAATATCCTTGCAAAAAATTGTCGACGTAGGTCAACGTTTCCTTGTAGCCCCAATATGGGTTTTTTAAATCGGGAGGTACGGTTATATGGGGGCTATATCAAAACGTTAACCCAGGGACTCCATTGTCAATACCAGATGTTCTCTTGATATAAGTAAGATTTCAGCCAAATTTCGTCAGCCTACGTCAAGTGCTTCGGCAGTTAAAGAGTTTTTACCCAAGGTTTGGGTAAATACTCGAAATCGGGGTACCCTTATATGGGGGCTATAAGAAAGCCGGACCTACGTTGACAAATTTGTGCAAGGATATATAATACTCCTTGAGGACGTACAGTGAGTCCTCAAGGAGTATTATAATTTACACCCACTTTGTTTGTAAAATGTGGTTAATAGATGAAAAATACCTTAAATGGAGAGGTACGGCTATATGGGGGCTATACCAAAACATGGACCCAGGGACTCAATTTTCAATACCTTTAATACTATTGATATAAGAAAGTTTTGAGACAAATTTTGTCAGCCTGCGTCAAGTGGTTCGGCAGATAAAAAGTTTTTTCCCTATATTTGGGTAAATACTCGAAATCGGGGTACCCTTAAATGGGGGCTATTAGAAAACGTGGACCTATGTTGACAAATATTTGGAAGGATATTTGCTACATACAGAGAACTCACTGTGCCAAATTTCAGCCAATATGACTGTAAAATGTTGCTAATAGGTAAGAAATACCTTAAATCGGGAGGTACGGTTATATGGAGGCTATATCAAAACATGGACCCAGAGACCCCATTTTCAATACCAGATGTTCCCTTGATATAAGTCAGATTTGAACCAAATTTCGTCAGGCTACGTCAAGTGGTTCGGCACTTAAAGAGTTTTTACCCAACATTTGGGTAAATACTCGGGTGTTTACCCAAGTATCCATTTTGAAACGATTTCACAACCTAAACCCAGAAATAGGGTGTAAGATGTTGTATTGGCGATTCAATATAGTAAATACCCAAATAAATACCCACAATTGGTTATTTACCCGGTATTTACCCAATTTACCGGGTATTTACCCATTGGGTATTTACCCACTGTCCATCTCTACCTATAATTCCCAGTGCACCCAATATATTGCGATTTCATTCATAATGATGGTTGTCTGCAAGAAAAATTTTGTACGTGCATAAATAGCCACTTGCTCATGATTAAAATCAATCAAACCCCTCCATATAAAACGGCCGTTTTTCTCGTAAACTATTCTCACAGATTTCTAACTATTCGAAAATAACATCCTGTGGGTCCATCCATTCGAAGTGGTACCGTAGCCGTAAAGTCTATTACTTCTAAAATTTAATTTTTTTCAATTAAATATGTGGTCTGTTACTGGGCATGGTAGAACAAATATAAGGTAATGTAAATACTACAACAAATACAATTCAACAACAACCATATAGAAATTTGTTTTTTGTTGTGGTTGATTGTTTTTGTTTGTAACGCTAGTGTCAAAAGTATATGTAAACAAAATAAGGAATTTAAAAAACTGATAATTTTTCACATCTGATTGAATATTTTGGAAAACATGAATGAAAATTCGTTACATTTTCAATTTGGATGTTTCCATATCATTCCACTAAATGCATAATTTCTCGCAGAAAGTAGAATTCTTGCAAACATGTTTGGGGTCGCTGGAAATTCATTGAAAAAGGAGAAGCTGGTTCAATCTTTTGTTTTTGAAATCAAAGAAGCACATGTTTATTTTTTTTTTCAAATTTAACAAAATACCCACATAATCAAAGAAGCACATGTTTATTTTTTTTTCAAATTTAACAAAATACCCACATATTAACAAACGTTGTTCCGCCTCTATAAGCGGTGTTTTATTGTGCGGCACGTCGTTCGGACTTCGAGGAGGTTACATATCATTGATATGAAGAAGTCTTTCAGGGAAATAGCTTTTTTTCGGAATGATATATTTTTCCTCAAAAAATATATATCCCTAATGTACATCGAAATAGAAATAAATATATAAAATGTCGTATGGAATTTGACACTAACGTTACAGCAGAGTTCAGTCAGTTATATTGCTGTTACCTTTTATTGTTCTACCATGGTTCCTGGGGCTCAGTTCTGTTTCTATGAAAATGTGAAATGAAAACTTTTATAAAGGAAAAACTGCAAATGAAAAAAATTATAAATTAAATATTTTTCATTTCAAATTTTCATAGAACAAGAATCCAGCCCCTGCTGTTCTACTAATTTTTACTATTTTTTCGATATCATATAGGAGTAAATATGTCTGTTCCAGAACCTGCAAGAATCTACTAATTTATACTGCGATAGCAACTTTTCCTTTATGTTATCGGAAAAATATTAAAAATTAGTAGATTCTTGCAGTTCTGGAACAGATAGATCAACTGTTTTCGATTTTATATTGTTGTAGTTTGTTCGGCTGTAGGTCTCTATTTAATAAAACAGTGTTACATTTGTTTTATTTTATTTCCAATATTTCGACCGTCTTCGACGGTCATCATCAGGGATCTTTATTAAAGTTAAAATAAACATGAGTATTAATTATATAAAATAATAACAAAAATACAAAACAATATTTACTTTTTGGCATTATTCAACTAGCAAACAACTTTCATACTTTCAGGGACGTAGCCAGGATTTCATTTCGGGGGGGGCCACCTGACCAAAATTTTTAAAGTTCATGTTAGCGAAAATTTCTTATTTAGCAATGATGTAAACCTTATTTTAGGCTTATATTACTGATGAAATAATTTTTATTACTATGTTTTAATTAAAATGAGGTAAGACTTCTTGCCCAATTTCCCCTTGTTTTCAGAACTTTTTTGACAATATATCAGAGTTTATATATGTTCAAAATAATGGATACATTAATAATCGCATATATTTTTGGGTGTATCATTTATCAAATAACTCACAACTACAGTGACTATTATGTAATTCAGTGATGTCACTTCGGTAAGACGAAAAGAAAGATTATACAATCGGGAAAGCTTAAAAAATATCTTAACATTTAATTTTTTTGTTTACATGGAATGTAGAGGACCCTTTCTTTGTTTTCTACATCACAAAATTTCAAAATCACGGCTTCAGGTTTCCACTCCAATTTTATTGAGTAATTTATGGAAGGAAAATGGGATTGGTAGAGGATTGATTTAAGCAGAGGGAACGTTTGGATATCATGGTGTTATACAATTTTTATATTTACAGGTAGAAATAAGGAGTTATTTAAATAAAGAAAAAAAAAAACGCCGAGACACGTGTCTTCTTTTTTGTCTTTTATCACGCTGCCGTGTCAGAATATGGTCGATTTCGGAAATTCAATCGTTGTTATTGTCATAAAGAATCCAATTATAGTTATTTCCCTAAATATATTTTGGTGTTCAATCGTAGATCTTATCACAAAGAATGCTGAGCAATAGTGAGTCTATCCATGATGAAATCGCGGTTATGTAAATGACAAATTCTGTCGCCCAATCGTGCATCTGTCAACAGACTAATTTTGACGTACAATACAGTTCTTATAGAAATTTGGTTTCCAATCGGGGATCTTCTCATTAATTGATCGGGAACTAGGAAAACTCTGGCAACCAGTCCTGAATTATTTTAAAATTAAATTCAGGCGCCCTATCCAAGGTCTTTACATAAACACACTTTTTCCCAATCTACATTTTTTATACTCTCAGCCTTAAGTCAAAATGTGCCTCATCGAAATAATGGTTTTAAGGACAAAGAGTGTTTGAAAGAAATCTGTTTTAGAAAATTTGGAGTCGACTTAGCTATGTTCGTCCATCTGGGTGGCTTCCTGGAGAGCACGATAATTCTCGAAAAGATCAATCGATTCGGTCCAAAATCTGGCCTTCGTGACAAAAAGTCCAAATGTTGATCAACTTTGAATATGGACAATATCGATCGCTCTTTCGATAACCTTCCACAGAGTACATATATCAAAATTTTTCAGAGAAGTGTAGTTTAAGACCTCTCTGGATAAATAGTAAATATACCTGTGTAAGCTTAAGACTTCAGTAGTAGCTTTACTTCCTTTATGCTACTAATTTAGTTATAAGTAAAAATATGAAATAAATAAATTAATAAACAAAAATACCTCTCGGGAAACGCTTTGCTATTTTGCAACAAGCGTTCTCGGGTCCCCTATTACTACAGTACAAGTTTTTTCAGTGGCAAGTCCATACTTCCAGAGAAAATGACCCGAAAGCTTTAAAGAACACCTAGGGCAATCGTGTGTCGTGGTTGGCGCGCACGACAGCTTTCGAAGAGGATACTACGTTGGTCCAAACTTTATTAATTTAATATTTCTGCCAGCGTTATATAAAGTTCGAAGATGGTGATTTTCGGTCTACTCCTTCTGGTATTTTCCCCCCAAATGTCAAGAATTTTAGCTAAAGCGGTATGTGCGATTTTTCTTGAAGGAAGCAACAGATTTGGTCAATTTGGATTTAGTAATATTTTGACAAACTTACTTTTAGCTCGAAAAAGGACCACATTGGGTACATCCCTTACAAATCTTACAATAGTTGTTTAATACAGTTTAAGGTCTGTTCGAAGAACCTTAGAAATTTTTACTAAAGGTATTTCTTGTGTTTAGAGCGGTATTATGTTTTTGTGGGCAAGTCCATATTTCCTGAAAAAAGCTGAAAATAATACTTTGAAGAACTGAAATGACTGGTGGGCGCAATATGTTTTAAGAGGAATGACTCGCAAAACAATATCTACTTCCAAAATAAACAATGTTGGTCCGGTCCATTTCTTCAGGTACCTTCTCCCCAACACTTGTGATCAATGATAAAATCCATATTTTGTTGGCAAGTTCATACGTCCGAAAATGGTTACAGAATCTCCTAACACATAGCTTTGGGTTAAGGGATTTTGGTTGTGTAGTCATTGTTCGATCTGTCCATAGATGAAAGTTTCGGTTCGCACAGGCTCAGGGTATATTCCTGTCCGCAAAGCCGACTGATACTTGTTGAGATTTCGAAGAAGAAGAATCTGTTTCCGACCAGTTTTTTTTAATTTCGTTTGTCGTCACAAAGTCCTTTTCCGAAGAAGAAAAAAGGAACATTTCTAGAAATGTGCATCCATTGAAAGTACTTCCCAAAATACAATTCAATGAGTAATCAACAAAAAAACCCTGAAGATGAAATTCAATGTAATTTCGAAATATTGGAAATAATATGCAATAAATAAACATAAGCTTTGTCCTCAATCTCAATAATCTTGATTTTATTATCATTCGAAAGATCGAACAAAACATAAAAATACGACAGAGAAATCCTTTTTTGTACAATAGGCATGTACTAATTTGCAGCAAGAGACCAGTTTCAAATAATCTCAACGGGTGACACTACGTTGGAACAGAATTATATCATAAAAAATGGTTGATATATATTTTTTGCAAATTTCAAACATAATAAAGAATTTCACTTAATTAGCTATTGGTTACAACATCTGCACTTCACAACTAATGTCCAACTGAAGTTGCGAAATATTGGATAATAAAGCAAACTAAATAAAAACAAAAACTCTTGTTTTTATTCCTGACCTAAAACCCAAACTAAACCAACAAAAATAGACAGTCCAAAGGTCAACAAAAACTACATTCGACAAACATAATAAAGAATTTGTAACTGTTAAGATGTTCAAAATAGTTCATTACAAAAATGTGTTAGAGGCTATATACAAAAATTTAAAATTGTTAAATTGCTCTTATCAAAAACTTAAAAACAAAGATCGCAAGAATGTATTTTCTAGATGTTGTTTATGAGCCAAAGTATTGGACGTAATGTGCTACAAACGTTCAATATATACAAATAAACATCTTCTTCTGAACTCAGTAACACTTACAGTCAGCCTAAAATTTCGAATAAACGCTTAAACAATACCTTAAAACTTAACAACAACTATGCTGAAAATTGCTCAAAAAGCCTAAAGTATTCATTATTTGTATACTTTCAAATATGTTGGACAACAAGTATACCAATGTAGTTAAATAATTCTCTGTAATAGTTTCTCCAAATACTTTACATATTTCCTGAAAATTTTAAAACAGTTCAAAATTTATTTAAAAATTAAAAAAATGTGTAGCATAAGCTAATATCCTATGGGAACGAAAATCATTTCGGCTACGTCGGTGCATACTTTGTCACTGGTGGTGTTGAACTGATGTTTCTGTTTTTGGTTTTGATGTTTCTGGATGACATTTCGATATACTTGTGCACAGTGTTCTGTGTCTGACTTATAATTTATTCTTTTTTCCGTAGGAACATTTATTATGTGGAGCATTTCCAACATATATCGACGTTTATAATTATCTTCTTGAGCTAAGATTTTCACATCCTTAAACTTCGGAATGTGACCTGTTTGAGAACAATGTACTGCCAGAGCAGTTTTTTGTTCTAATGGTTTGTTTTTTGACTTTTGGTCAGACTTATGACCACTGAGTCTAGTCTTTAATTTTGTTTTTGTTGTGCCAACATATGTATACCTTTTGGCATATGTTGGACTCGTCTCCATTGCATGCTATTCTGTATACTAAATTTGATTTGTCATCATTAGGTATTTTGGATTTTATGTTGCTGAAAAACTTGTTGTTTGTGTTGGTACTTTTTAGAGTTATTTGGTACTGTTCCTTATTGTATAAATTGGATCTAGAGAATCGCTCTGAGAAACCATGCACATATGTTGATCGTTTGTATATTTTTGTATCTCTTTCTACATTGTTGGATGTTTTTGTTTTTGTCTAAAATTAAAAATGCGATTTTTCGGTCTGGCGATTATTTCAGTTGTCCAAAACTCGATCTGCGACTTTTTCATAAACGCTGAAATCGATTATTCGTCGATTTTCGAGTTTTATTTTGAAACTGTAAAACCGCCAAAACTTGGTCTGTTCCTTTACTTTTGAAAATGGTAAAACCGGCAAAAGTTGTAAACTGCCTACAAAGGGACGTTAAATATAATCATGCCAAAATTACGTCAGGGACATCATTTTTTCTATCGGAATCAATGACAAGCTGCTGAAAACGATAGGGAACCAAGTATTCCACCATTATGACTACCAAACTGGCATAAAAACGAAAAATTTGGAAATTATTAATCGAATATTGTGGTGCATCATTTTTAATGCTCATTTTAAAAGTGTCAATTTTTTTGTTTTCCGGTAAAACTTTAGTGTAACGGTACTGTAATACCTTTGTATGTAAATTGTTTTTTGAATTGTTAAAAAATCTCAACTCGTTACCAAGTTATCAACGTTTACATTTTTTAATTTCGGGTTGCATTATTTTTATTGACAGTCACTGTATGTTTTGAACTTATATTAACTCCGAGTTATTGTGCAAAGTGCTCTAAAAAAGCGGAAATTGGTCAAGAAGACTTAGGCCATTTCAATGAAAAATTAATAACAGTAATAATAGTACTAGTACATATTAGTTAAACAAGTCTACAACAAGGTTTACATCATTGTTACATCACCCATTGGTTATCGCTTATATTGACATCTGGGATGTATCTGAAATATTTACCATATATAGCTCCCGATATGCTAAACACGTTAATGACAAATATGAACGTAAATATGAAGATCAAATTTTGGTGGGTTAAATATTCTTTTTGCCGTTGAAAGTGGAATGTGTTTAGCATATCGGGAGCTATATATGGTAAATATTTCAGATACATCCCAGATGTCAATATAAGCGATAACCAATGGGTATGTCTACCTACCAATACATAACAAATAACGAATATACAGAAAATCAAAACATAGGTTTTTTCTGAACAAAAACCGGGTAAATGTCAAAAAGGACAATTAAAACGTGACAATATCGATTAGTGGTCAATGAAAACCGTACCTAAAATTCTCTGAGCAATATTTTTGTGGAATATTTGGATGCTGTAAAATCTCAGCTTGTGGTACTTTTACTACGGTTCAAGAAAGAAAGGACGAAAAGGACATGAAAGGAATTGAGTTAGAAGAATGAAATGTTCTACAAAAAGATTCGCCATTCGATTTGACTGAGATATGTAATCTCAAAACGAAGCTACAATAACGGCAAACAGCGATATAAAGCTATTTTCTCAAGCATCATAGGTGAAAATTCAAAAAATTCATCGCGCGATATCTCAGAAACTTGACCTATGGGGAAAATTTCCTTTTGGGTTCTAAATATACTCACTAAGGGCTTTCATCTCCAAAAGGAATTTTCCACTGCACAGACCTTGAGTTCCAATTTGTGGCACAGTGTTATTATTAAATATTCTCTATCCAATAAATGAATGCACTTGTTTCTGCCGTATATGCTATTAATAACGATTTTACTCATTTTTGAAGTGTGCTCGAATATGTGTTTTGCATACTGTATAAGGCATGGAACACTGGGCGACTTCGATTTTTTTCAGATAGGTACTACCTTATAATTTTTACTGGTCATTGTATTTTGCATTGCATTATTTGCAATTAAATTTAGTATATGTATATGGGTTCCACCTAAATACTATGGTACCTATTATAATAGGTAGATAATTATCTATTAATGCATGTATCTATTACCTATGTTGAAACTTATAATTCTTCTGAAATTACATATACAATTTCGAAGTGAAATTATGTGAATGGTCAATAAGAACTAACAGGTATAATAATACTTCTTGGGTTTCAGGCTACTTTAGGAGTTAAGCTGAAAACATATCCAACTTTTGAGTAAAGTTTATGTCACTTCTGGTAGAAGAATAAAGAAAAATTGGAACTGGCCGTACTTTGTCATTTATTCATCTACCAGAAATGACACAAAACTTTACTGAAATGTTGGACGTGTTTTCAGTTTTAAGGCCTCGACACATAAGAAGCATGGTATTCTTGCTGTAGTCATATCTGATAAAAGACTAAAGACCAAGTTCGACCTAATAAAAAGATTTCAGAATCACATTTGAATTAGGTCGAACTTGGTCTTTAGTTATTTACCAGATATGACATAAGAATGCCATACTTGTTATGTGTCGAGGCCTTTAAGCTGAAAATACATTCAACGTTTGAGTAAAATTGTGTCATTTCTGGTAGAAGAATAAAGAAAAAATTTAAACTTGGCAGCACTTTGTCTTTATTCATCTACCAGAAATGACACAAAACTTTACTCAAACGTTGGATGTGTTTACAGCTTTACTGCTTTTAGAAAATGGTTGTCCAAAAATTCAATTTTTGCCAAGAGTTGCCAACTGTCTTCATATAGTCATATCATTCGAGATCATTTAAACGCATTTTAGACTTGCATTTAAAGCAAATGTTTAGGAAATTTACGTCGACGACTTAAATTGTAACGACAAGTTCCCTCCGGTTGCTGGGATAGCTCGCGGGGGTCCAGAGTCCGTCACAGAAATTTATAAGTGGAAAGACCGAGAGAGTGATAACACGGGTTTCTTGTTGGGTTTTAATCAACACTGTTTTATTATTTCGTTTTCTTTTAAGGAGTGCACAAAGGTAAATTTTTAAGTGTATACAAAGGTTTGGAATTCCGACCGCTCGTTCGAGGTGGCCTGGCTAAGTTCACCTATCCGCCCGCCGCTGGTGATCCAGCCTCGATGGGAGACCCGAGAAGATTCCGAATATTGGTTGTGTGGGAGACCTGGATAAGTTCTCCGTCTATACCGGCCTGTTGGGTGACCTGGATAAGTTCGCCCACTGGTCGGGTCCTCCTCCAGACAGGTTGCCGTGGAAGTTTGGGCTAGACGATAGATGTGGGCAAGGTTTCTGTAGGCTTCGCAGTAGGCCTGGATAAGTTCTCCGAACAACTTGACTAACTGGACGAGCGGGGAAGAGGACTCACGCGAAGGGGGGTTCCAAGAGTTAAGGACACTTCATGGAAGCTGCAAAGGTTACGCGGGGACCTAAGAGATGCGGACACTCCAAGGAGTCTGGGCAAGGATGCGCGAGGGAGTTCCAAGAGCTGCGAACACTTCAAGGAATCTGGGCAAGAGTACACGAGTTCCAAGAGTTGCGAACACTTCAAGGAATCTGAGTAAGAATACGCGAGGGAGTTCCAAGAGTTGCGAACACTTCAAGGAATCTGGGCAAGAACACACAAGGGAGTTCCAAGAGTTGCGAACACTTCAAGGAATCTGGGCAAGAACACGCGAGGGAGTTCCAAGAGTTGCGAACACTTCAAGGAATCTGGGCAAGAATACGCGAGGGAGTTCCGAGAGTTGCGAACACTTCAAGGAATCTGGGCAAGTGTACACGAGTTCTAAGAGTTGCGAACACTTCAAGGAATCTGGGCAAGAATACGCGAGGGAGTTCCAAGAGTTGCGAACGCTTCAAGGAATCTGGGCAAGAGTACACGAGTTCCAAGAGTTGCGAACACTTCAAGGAATCTGGCAAGTGGACGCGAGGGAGTTCCAAGAGTTGCGAACACTTCAAGGAATCTGGGCAAGAATACGCGAGGGAGTTCCGAGAGTTGCGAACACTTCAAGGAATCTGGGCAAGTGTACACGAGTTCTAAGAGTTGCGAACACTTCAAGGAATCGTAGAGCAAAATAAACTAATAATAAATAAACTAATACGAAACTAATACGTAGAGCAAAATATTATAGTGGATTTTGAAGGGGGAGGTAATAGCTTAATTTTCATTAAAAAATAGTGTTTTAGCGTGTTGTGGAATTCTAGTTAGTTGCATATTTTCTTAGTGTATCTTGTAATGGCAATTCGATCATATACTTAAATTTGACCTAAGGTTTTAGTCATGATGCCCATTAGTGCCCACCTCGGGAATAATTTTCCAAAATAATTCATGGGTTTAAGGAGTTCCAAGAGTTGCGAACACTTCAAGGAATCTGGGCAAGAATACGCGAGGGAGTTCCGGGAGTTGCGAACACTTCAAGGAATCTGGGCAAGTGTACACGAGTTCTAAGAGCTGCGAACACTTCAAGGAATCTGGGCAAGAATACGCGAGGGAGTTCCGAGAGTTGCGAACACTTCAAGGAATCTGGGCAAGTGTACACGAGTTCTAAGAGTTGCGAACACTTCAAGGAATCTGGGCAAGAATACGCGAGGGAGTTCCAAGAGTTGCGAACACTTCAAGGAATCTGGCAAGTGGACGCGAAGGAGTTCCAAGAGTTGCGAACACTTAAAGGAATATGGGCAAGAGTGCGCGAAGGAGTTCCAAGAGTTACGAACACTTCAAGGAATCTGGGCAAGAGTACGCGAGGGAATTCCAAGAGTTACGAACACTTCAAGGAATATGGGCAAGAGTGCGCGAAGGAATTCCAAGAGTTACGAACACTTCAAGGAATCTGGGCAAGTGGACGCGAAGGAGTTCCAAGAGTTGCGGACACTCCAAGGAATCTGGGCAAGTGGACGCGAAGGAGTTCCAAGAGTTGCGGACACTCCAAGGAGTCTGGGCAAGGATGCGCGAGGGAGTTCCAAGAGCTGCGAACACTTCAAGGAATCTGGGCAAGAGTACACGAGTTCCAAGAGTTGCGAACACTTCATGGAATCTGGGCAAGTGGACGCGAAGGAGTTCCAAGAGTTGCGAACACTTAAAGGAATATGGGCAAGAGTGCGCGAAGGAGTTCCAAGAGTTACGAACACTTCAAGGAATCTAGGCAAGAGTACGCGAGGGAATTCCAAGAGTTACGAACACTTCAAAGAATCTGGGCAAGCTATTGAATATCACCACTCTGACTCACCTGGTTATCTGCGATTTTTTCCTTCCACTCGATTGAATTCGCGCACTTGTTGACTTCACTTCCTTTGAACACTGACTGCTCCCCATTCAATTTTCGGCTTAAATGTCGTTTAGGGGCACCTCTCGGATCAAGCTGAAATACAGTAGACAGCCCTTGGCATCCTGAATACAACGATATATAATTTTCCGGGGGGAAGTCCATACTTCCCGAGATATGGGTCTTGACATTTCGGAAATTTCGTACTTTCACACCTTTAGGTCGTTTAGGGGAACCTCTCGGATCGGGCTACGCGATCAAAACGCGTTCATAAAAGTACTCTCCATAAGCTTTAAAACGATGCCCATATTGCCCACGTTAGAATTGTAAAATGTCAAGACCCATATCTCGGGAAGTATGGACTTCCCCCGGAAAATTATATATCGTTGTATTCAGGATGCCAAGGGCTATCTACTGTAAAAATTTCAGCACGATCCGAGAGGTGCCCCTAAACAACCTAAAGGTGTGAAAGTACGAAATTTCCGAAATGTCAAGACCCATATCTCGGGAAGTATGGACTTCCCCCTAGAAAATTATATATCGTTGGAATCAGGATCCCAAGGGCTACCTATGGTAAAAAGTTCGGACCGATCCGAGAGGTGCCCCTAAACGACACTTGTTCCCAATTTTCTCCCGTCCTTTTATAGGAAAAACCAGTTGGTACCTATTACCCAAAAAATTATTTGTGGTACCCATCACATTATAGAAAATCCACGTGTTCTTAACAGATTTCATCGAGGAATTCATTATGTAATTCAATATAATTCAACATATATAATTCAATATTTATACTTCAAACAACAATAACAACAAGAAAAGTGGGGACAAAAACAACCGTAGCGACTTTCGTCGTCACAAAATGACATATCGCTCATTTACTCAAAGAGTGGCACATCTAAAAAAATCATGTTTCAAGAAAAACGCGTTTTAATTTTCCGATTGAAATTTGACTTCCCAACATTAAATTATAACACAAAAAATAAGATAACCATTTGGACCATATTTTGTAAAGAGCTAGCCAGATACCAGTGCTAAATTTCTATGCAAGATGATTTGATGTTTTTTCGTGCCTCATAAACTCGAAAAACTTGTTTGATGATTTATGCCAAACTTCTACAAAATAAGCTGTAACTCGTTGAGTTTTAGAGGTATCAACTTGAAAATTTGAGACAAGATAAAGTAGATGTCGTAGAAAAATTAGAAAATGCTAACTCTAAAAATCCATTTTTTTGAGTTATGTCACTCTTTGAGTAAATGAACGATACGTTTTATAAAATATGTTAGATGTAAACGCAGTGTTGCCAGTATTGGGGATTTTCCCCCAAACTGGGGAACAATATTTATGATTGGGGATTTGATGGGGGGAAATCGTTACAAATTTTGGAATTTTATTGGGATATTTTGTGTACAAGTCAAAATACATTTTTATGAAAAAGAAACACAATCTTTTCGAATCAAATGATCAGTAGTGTTATTCTGTTAACCATATTTCGAGTCACCGCCAAAAACCGTTAAACTAAAAGGCTCATAATTTCGGTAACAATCTAAAATTTTGTGTAACTTATTTTTGTTGGTTCGTCTATATCAGTGTCGACCAAGAAGAGAACACACAAAATTGTGAATTTTTTCTGAATATTGGTAACTTTTGATAATGTGTTAGTAAGGTTGTATGCACGCAAGCTGCAAAACAAAAAAAATCAAAACATTTGCTCTCTTTTGTGCGCTCTTTCTTCGCGTTCTGGTCGTGTGTGTGTAAATTGCCGAAAAACTTCGTAACCGCATCAATACCAAAGAACGACACTGGTCTATATTCGTAATAAATTAGGCATCGATAGCTCAGACCACAGGTGTTATACATACCTAATTTTTCGAAGACACGTTCCATATATACATAGTTAATAATTCTTCGTTAAGGAGAGAAAATCGATATACAAAATTTGACAATTCGTGTAAAAAGATTAAAATTTTTTACAAAAACCCGCTGCTTAGCCCTACCGAGTTCTGTCAACTTTTATTATAATTTTTTATTCATAATTTTGGGTTTTTATTTTACTGATTTTTTGTCGGTAACTCAAAAATGAGTTACAGAATTCTACTACTGCACATTGGATCCACCCATTGGCCAAAAATAAAAAAAAATGAATGTCAAAATTTCGTTACAACATCTGGCAAAACTGACAGCTATGACATGGACCTTTTTAAAAATATTATAATTTTTGTTTCTTCGAACGCGATCTTCTTAAGAATAGCTTCAAAAGTCGGAACATTTGACTAATATTTGTTGTTGTGAGTACAACCGATATTTTAAGTGCAAGTAAATATATTCAAAATATCGCGAAACTAATACGTAGAGCAAAATATTATAGTGGATTTTGAAGGGGGAGGTAATAGCTTAATTTTCATTAAAAAATAGTGTTTTAGCGTGTTGTGGAATTCTAGTTAGTTGCATATTTTCTTAGTGTATCTTGTAATGGCAATTCGATCATATACTTAAATTTGACCTAAGGTTTTAGTCATGATGCCCATTAGTGCCCACCTCGGAAATAATTTTCCAAAATAGTTCATGGGTTTAAGATTATTCAGTATTAAAATCAGCTGCCATCTAGTGCCAGACTATAAATGGTGGGCCGCTGACTAAAGCTGCCCTAGAATAGGGTTTCTATGGACATATTAGCGTATAACTCTGTTATCTGACCACGTACTTTAACATTATTGGCATCAGTGGCAAGATGAAGAAATCTTCTTTCAAATTTTTCTTACGTTGGCGGTACGTGCTTTTCAGGAAGAACGCTGTAAGATCTATATTAACAATTTTACCAATTTTCAGACAAAAATTTTTATGTTGTTTTGGAGATTGTTTTGTTTTCCCAAGCCTATTTTTGCATCATAAGATAAACGGGACCTTTGTTCATGTCATTTTGTATTAACAGCATAAAACAATTTTTACCGTATACCCCCTCCAGAGGGGAAAGGGGGGAGAATGTTACGCTCGTGGTTTCTTAAAACACTCTTCGCAGCAGCAGCACAATGCTGTAACCAGCGCATTAGCTTGATATTTACACGGGAAATATTTTTGGCCGCTTTCTCCATACAAGTGGATCCACTGTGTACTGGTGGAAATTACGGTTATTACGGTGATATCGCGGTTATTTACGTATGAAACTTTGACATAATAACACAAAATGGATCAGAAGTTCCTAAAATCATCAGTTATTAGAAGCCACATTTCTGACTATTTCGGCAATATAAAACTTCTCCTAAATTGGTGTCGTACTAAGGTTTGAAATCGGTGTTAAAAGGGCAACGGACTTAATGATTTAAAGTAAACTAGGCAACACTGTGTAAACGAGGCTTTAAACTAAAAAAAGTTAAAATGTATCTCTGAAAATTTAAAAACTCGATCAGAACTAAAGGCAGGCTTAATAGAGGAAAACTTGTCCCAAAATCAATAAGATATTTTTTGTCAATGATTTCATCCCTAATTAGAATGGTTTTCAGCAGCGATTCTACTTACTACCTTAAAGATCATGCCTTACCTCTTACAAACGATTCAATGTTAATAAAGATATTCAATCTGGGCCCGTATAATTAATTGAAAATCCAAACTTTTCCCTTCGTCTGCCACAAAAACAACATCCTAAAATGCGTGATGATCGGACTTAACCACCCGTGAAACGGTTGGTTGGATGTGTGAGACTTGGGTAGACTTCTAATTTTCCAATGTACCTGAAAGAATATACTATTTTTGATGTATATCAGTAACATTCAATGTAACAATGACTATGTATTTGTATGTTATGTATAGTACGCGTTACCTCAAGTGTTTCCTTTTCTGTTATATTTTCTTTATGAAGAAAACCAGGGAATTCAATCAAAATTGCAGTGATTTTCATTACCAAAATCTCTAAAAGCCTCATGGAAAAGAAACCAACAAACTGCACTTCATTTGATTAAAATGTTTATCATCCTCCCACAGGCCAGTCTTTTGTTAAAATCCCGGTAACAACAAAAAAGGAAGTAGAGAACATGAATAATCAGTAATATTCTTAAAATAAATTAAAAGAAAACTACAGCATGAAAGGGGATCACAAGAAAAGTCCAAAAGTGAAAAAAAACGTAAGATTTGCATTTCAATTTCGTTGCTTGAAAATTCGGAAAACCACAAAAGGATTCACAAGATAAGTATCCTTTGTAAGAAGCACCGTGACACTTTGGAAAGGGTCTCGGTGTTATTATTGCGAAAATTGAATACATAGAAGTGCCAAATTAACGGGATTCATTCATTGTATCTAAACACCAAGTGATGTAGTTAAAATCGAAATTGATGAACGCTACGTAAAAATATAATACTATGTATGTATAAAAAAGGTAAATTTAGCTCGGAATTCAATTCAATTTATCTATTCTTGTTATTACTTTGCGAAATTTGTATTTCTCCGACTCAAATTTCATTACGCGAATACATGACGGACAGGCGGAGCGGAGGTGCATAGAAGACCGCAAAGAGTAAAGCAATACTGTTCATCAAAGTTAAATAAGTTTGGGTCCAACTCCTTTCCTTTTGGATGTTATGGACTTATGCAAATGTATAAATAAATATTATGAACTTTTTTATTCAAATTGGAAAAAAATTTGGAAAATTACAAATTCCTTGAAATAATTTTCTATTTCTTCCAATTTAATTATTTTAAGAAATTAAACCTGTCCATTACTGTGGCTTATGAGATTCAAGTGACAAAATAAATATTTGGTCAAAGTAAAAGAGTTACACCGCCGAAGGAAGAGAAAAACTTTTGAAATTAATAAATAATAATAAGAAAGAAATTAAGTATACGAGTTTGATAGAGTAGCATGGTGTGGTTGACAACACGTACATAAGTAACTCTTAATAAGTTGGCAACATCAAATTAACAAAATAGATTTCGAGTCCTTCCGCAGAATAGGGAGTGAAATAAAAATGAAATGAAAGTAAGCAATACTTATCACCAACACAAATAATGCCAACAACTACAAAAAAAGCACGACAATTCCAAGTTAAGCAAAGTAATTAAAAAGTTTATAATTGTGAAACATAAACAATGTAGAAACAAACGGCTCACGAACGAAAAGAAAGACCACAATAAAATACTTATGGCATCCTTCTGATTTTGTTTTCCCATAGAAATAACTAAGGGGACTAGATTTGTAAAATTGAAATGGGACAGACCTCTAAATAACACTGTGCGACAACAAAAAAATTACAAGGAAAACGGAGTAGACTATGAAAGTAGAGCTAAAAATATGAGATACGTGTATCGGCGTTTTTAAAGTTTACATCGGAAAGTAACCAAAATAGGCGTGGCAAGTTCCGCCCATTTCTATTTTTTTCGAAATATTCGAGTTAAGATATTTTGGAATCCTTGCATCTTAAGTATATAGTGTATTTTGCAATTTTACAGAGGAGGATATGGGGAATATTTCTGTTAAAAATTTTAACCCTCCTGTGGTTCATCAAAGGGGTCTTGTTGGCCCTTTTTCCGAAAATCTTTCAAAAATTTCTCTAAAATGTGATCATATAGAATTTGTCTCTGACGTCGTCTCTCTAAAACTATGTTTTGTGCGACAATTTTGAATAAACTCAGATAAAGTCCGACTTTAACCCTAAAACGTGTTTTTCATTTTTAAGATTTACAGATTTGGGGTATTCTGAGACCTATAGTAAAATTTTATGGCGAACAATTTGTAGAATATTTGGATTTGATATGATAACATTTTAAATTAGTTTTTGAACATTTTTCGAAAAAGGACCAAAAAGACCCATTTGATGAACCGCATGAGGGTTAAAATTTTGAACAAAAATATTCCCCACATCCTCCTCTGTAAAGTTGACAAAAACACTATATACCTAAAATGCAAGAATTCCAAGATATATTAACTCGAATATTTCGAAAAAACTAGAAATGGGCGGAACTTGCCACGCCTACTTTGGTTACTTTCGGATGTAAACTTTAAAAACGCCGATACACGTGTTGTTTACAAAGTTTTTCCCATCATTTTAAAAAAATTTAATTTTGTTGCACAGTGTAATGTTGAATGTCAAACGATTGTTGTATGAAAAGCAAATTCTCACGTTTATTCACTTTGGCTTGAAATAAGTGTACATACTTCTAGCGTCTCTTTCTGAGAGTGTAAGCAAAAAGCAGGATTTCTTGGCGTAATAAATGAAAAATGACTTAAAATTGTTTAATCAACAATTGCTTATCTAATAGTAAGATAATTATAATACAATAACAATATAAAACTTATGCCTTGTTACAGAATAGCGTTATCATTTACAAATGTTCCTGAAAATGTGAGATATGTAAGTCTGGATGTTTGAAAATTCTAGAAGGTACTGAACATTGTACAATTTGATGAACAAGTATAGCTAAAAATCTGAAATTTGGTGCAAGAGTCACTTATAGAGTTTAGGAGGGATGTACCAATGGGCTTTTCACTAAGTGGTACTAAAAGCGTATCGGAAAAATGTATTATTACTATTATGATTAGTAACAAATGGTTCTAAATTCTGTACGATTGTGTGATTGTGTGAAATAGCGAAACTTATTATTTGAACCGATCATACGTGAAGGGTGTAATAAGGCGTTAGTTTTAAAAAATCGTATTAGAAATCTATAATTTGATATTAACCAGTAAGGAAAGGATCAAAGTCAAAGTAATTAAAAAGTTTATAATTGTGAAACATAAACAATGTAGAAACAAACGGCTCACGAACGAAAAGAAAGACCACAATAAAATACTTATGGCATCCTTCTGATTTTGTTTTCCCATAGAAATAACTAAGGGGACTAGATTTGTAAAATTGAGACGGAGGACAAAGATGATAGCGTCTTCAATGTCTATCAGAATTATGTATGTACATTCATTCCAAACCAAAATGGGACAGACCTCTAAATAACACTGTGCGACAACAAAAAAATTACAAGGAAAACGGAGTAGACTATGAAAGTAGAGCTAAAAATATGAGATACGTGTATCGGCGTTTTTAAAGTTTACATCGGAAAGTAACCAAAATAGGCGTGGCAAGTTCCGCTCATTTCTATTTTTTTTTCGAAATATTCGAGTTAAGATATTTTGAAATCCTTGCATCTTAAGTATATAGTGTATTTTGCAATTTTACAGAGGAGGATATGGGGAATATTTCTGTTAAAAATTTTAACCCTCCTGTGGTTCATCAAAGGGGTCTTGTTGGCCCTTTTTCCGAAAATCTTTCAAAAATTTCTCTAAAATGTGATCATATAGAATTTGTCTCTGACGTCGTCTCTCTAAAACTATGTTTTGTGCGACAATTTTGAATAAACTCAGATAAAGTCCGACTTTAATTTTGTTGCACAGTGTAATGTTGAATGTCAAACGATTGTTGTATGAAAAGCAAATTCTCACGTTTATTCACTTTGGCTTGAAATAAGTGTACATACTTCTAGCGTCTCTTTCTGAGAGTGTAAGCAAAAAGCAGGATTTCTTGGCGTAATAAATGAAAAATGACTTAAAATTGTTTAATCAACAATTGCTTATCTAATAGTAAGATAATTATAATACAATAACAATATAAAACTTATGCCTTGTTACAGAATAGCGTTATCATTTACAAATGTTCCTGAAAATGTAAGATAAGTCTGGGTGTTTGAAAATTCTAGAAGGTACTGAACATCGTACAATTTGATGAACAAGTATAGCTAAAAATCTGAAATTTGGTGCAAGAGTCACTTATACAGTTTAGGAGGGATGTACCAATGGGCTTTTCACTAAGTGGTACTAAAAGCGTATCGGAAAAATGTATTATTACTATTATGATTAGTAACAAATGGTTCTAAATTCTGTACGATTGTGTGATTGTGTGAAATAGCGAAACTTATTATTTAAACCGATCATACGTGAAGGGTGTAATGAGGCGTTAGTTTTAAAAAATCGTATTAGAAAACTATAATTTTATATTAACCAGTAAGGAAAGGATCAAAGTCAGGCGGGGCCGACTATATAATACCCTACACCACTGTAAATATGTAAAATATATATCGGAGCTAAATCCAAATCAGAACAGATTTCGATATAATTTTTCACATTTATTTGTAGACCAAATTGCGTCGCACATTCCAAATTTCATCAAAATTGGACATATATAGCGTATTTCGTGCATCACATATGTACATACCTCAAATCGGTCGAAAATATATATGGGAGCTTTATCCAAATCTGAACCGATTTCGATATAATTTGGCACACTTATTTCTAGGCCAAATCCCGGTGAGCACTCCACATATGGGGGCTATATCCAAATCTGAACCGATTTCTATACAATTTGGTACACTTATTTCTAGACTAAATTCCGTCGCACATTCCAAATTTCATTGAAGTCGGACATATATAGCGTGTTTCGTGCTCCAAATGCCTTAAATCGGGCGAAGATATATATGAGGGCTATATCCAAATCTGAACCTAAATAGCGTTCGTCTGAAAAATAAATAGCGTTCGTCCTTTGGCCACAAAAAACATCTTCCCCAATTTTCATGCGAATCGGACAATAAATGCGACCTGTACTTTGTTTACAAAAATACATGGACAGACGGACATGCGTAAATTGACTCAGAAAGTGATTCTATGTATATCCCTAAAAGGAACTATGGGTCTATCTCGATTCCTTTTGCATGTTACAAACTAATGCACAAAGACATAATACCCCTTACCACAAGGTGGTGTAGGGTATAAAAGCCGTCATGGGTCCCCAGACGGATAAAAAAAACGCATGAGGCCATATTAACAATAAACAATGACGAATCGGCTAAGGACAAGTAGGCAATGCATTAATATTTCACTCAATATCCCAGCAAAATTTGACGGAAGGGGTTCTTTGCGATGACGTGATTTCATGTCATCTTTTGCATTGGTTCAAAGGAAGTCGTGGAAGATCCGATCTTTTCATTAGGATTTGAACCAATGCAAAGGAAGTCGTGAAAGATCCGATCTTTTCATCAGCATTTGTACCCATTCCATCGATCCAATAGAGATGATGTTTGTGTTTTTATTTACACACATGTTTATTTTCATTTTGGTATGTTCCAGTACTGCAAAAATCTACTAATTTTTACTATTTTTTCCGATAACATGAAGGAAAAATTGTTATCGTAGTAAAAATAAGTAGATTCTTGCAGTTTCTGGAACAGACCAAAGTTGTTAGAACTGTCGTCGTGATGTTGTCTTACATTTCCTGCATATCAAACAACTAAAACTTCTAAACAATTGGTATTATATGAAGTCCAACCATCGAGCTAAAAATAGAATCGGACTGCACACATTGCTATTTTAAAAGTTCCTGTTCTAAATCTGACATAGAATGAAATCAATCAAATCTCGCTTCTTGGAATTTGAAAAAAAGTCCGAAACGAAAAGGAACAAGAATCTGAAAATAAAGAAGAAACTACTTTTGGAAAGAAACAATTAAAAATAAATTAATTAAGCATAAATGGTATTTTCCATAAAAAGTCTCTCCTCCCCGTTCGTTACATTTTGTTCTTAGAGATCCCTAAATCAAGCCGGCTTGTAGATCCCTACATATTTCCGTCACTAAACAAAAGAGTATAAATTACCAAAATGTTGTTATAAAATAACAAAATTATAAAATAAAAGTAATTTACGAAATAAAAATACTTAAAGGAGTGCATTTGGAGTCCATGTTGAAATCTGAACTGGTGATGGGAAGATAATTGAAAAAACCTTTTGTAAGATGAAAGAATATCAGTTGCGGAGAACGGAGGAAGTAATCTTTTGCGTTGCAGCGGTGGTGATTACATTGCAATTTTGGATGTAAAATTTTGAAAAACTAAACTGATAAATTAATTGTAGTTATTTCATGAATTCGTTTGAATTAATAAAGAGTTTTGTTTTTCTTGAAAACCATATTTCAATACAGCATTTCCATTTTCCAAACAATACATGGAAATTTCATGCCAAGGGGTTGGTGAAAATGACATGCCAAAGCATTGGTTAAAATGACATGTCAAAGCATGGGTGAAAATGACGGGTCAAAGCATTGGTGAAAATGACATGTCAAATCATTGGTTAAAATGACATGCTTAGGATCCAGAAAAGAACGTCATCGTTTGGGGTCCACGCTAATATAAAATTCATCGATGAAGATGCTAAAAAGATGACATGCTAGATCACTTGCACCCATGATTGAATGTCATCTTTGGCATCGAACATTTTGCTGGGATGTATTGTCGAAAAATGGACCAATGTCTGATTTTCGCTTTGAAAACATCAAAATACCTCTGGAAAGTATAGGGAAAAGTGGTACGGGGCCGACTATGTGATACCCTACACCACTCCCTCTGTGTATAATCTTTTCACTTCAAAACATTTCTTTTAGGGATATACGAAAGTTTTTACCTATCTGGCTTTCATACCAAATGACTTAAGGCGAACTGAACCAAAATAATTAATATTTATACCCTATATACCCTATACCCTATAAGTTTGTTTTGATAAAAATGCATGTAACACCGCGAAATATTCTTCGGAGACCCCCAATGTGGTATACCGTCCGTCTGTCCATTAAAATTGTAAACACGCTCCAGGCCGCAATTATGGACCGATCGTCACGAAATTTTGTATGGAGGTCGGGTTCAGATCAGAATAGATCCCTATTCTTATTGGTGATGATCGTGAAATATTTAGCGGGTGAAATGGACCAAAAACATAATATTTATCCAATTTTCTAGCGGCTCTGTAGGTCTCAATAACACTGTGAACCGAAATTTTGGGGGGTGGAAAATTCCTATTGAAGATGAAAGCCCTTGGTGAGTATATACAGAACCCCGAAGGACAGATTCGCCGTGAGTCGAACTTTCGCGATATGGCGTGATGAATATTTGGCTAGAGACCCTAAAAGCCATCTGGAATCAGCCTTATATCTTTGTTCGCTGTTGTTTAAGCTTATATTTAAGATGACATGTCTTCAGTCAAATCAAATGAGGATTTTTTTCGTAGAACATTTCGACCTTCTAACATGCTTCCTTCAATGTCCTTTTCGTCCTTTATTTCAAGAACCGCAATAAAAGTGGCACAAGATGACATTTTCCAGCTTCGGAATATTCTACAAAAATGTCGCTCGGAAGATTTTAGGTACGGTTCCCAAAGACATAAAATCGATAAAATCATGTTTAAGCGGTCGTTTTTCCTTTTTACCCGAATCTTGCTCAGACAGCCCTATATCTATTTATTTCAATACATTATTGTTAACCTATTGATGATCTAGAATTCTCGGAGTCATTAAAACAGTTGTATCCTCTTTTGCTAAGCACGTTAATTTCCCTATTTTTTGGAATAAATATCCGAATATCCGAATTATAGAACCGGTTATTCTGATATTAAAACCGAATTTTTATCCGGTTTTTATGAACCGAATAACCGTATATGTATATCATTAGAAAGCTATTAAAATTGTTCAACAGATATGACTAATTTGCATTAGACGTTTTAAGCGGTTATGGTGCTGGAACAAAAAAAAACCGTATTTTTGAACCGTTTCTTAACGTTTGTGAGGATACATTTCTGTGCGTGAAAAAAATTATGATCATGACCTGGGGGGGGGGGTGGAAAATTCTTTTTGGAGGTGAAAGCCCTTGGTGTGGACATACAGAACCCTGAAGGGCAGATCCGCCGTGAGTCGAACCTTTGTGTTATGGCGGGTTGAATTCTGGGATGGTGACCCATTATTGCAAGCGTAAAAAGTTACGTAACTGAATTTCAAGTGGGTTTAGGGTGCTACTGGTGCACCGGGATTTGTCATAAATTCTTTCTGCAAATTTTCATACAACAAACCATCAGATTTTCCTATTACAGAATTCAATGCAAAGTCGGGTGGTGCTAGGGAATCTGCAACAGCGACTGCAGAATCTTTGAACTGTGCACATTTCAGCAGAAGACGTGTTCTTATTAAGTCTGCAAATTGTGAGCCATGAGCAAAACCGCTCACATAAAATGTCGTCATATGCCTGCCAAGGCACCGCATGGAATAGATATCAAAGGACAGCTTTAGTACTTTGGAGTATTCTCCAGTTACATCTGGTCGATGGAACCTTTCAATAAAGCGTGATAAACAGAAGTATTCGGCATAGATTATGGACATATCGCGGGCTCCATACACTTGGGAGTTGTTGCGAGCATCAAATCGATGACTACCGCTCTTCATTTCTTTGGAAATACTCGATGATGTAACATCCAGCAAATGACATAACATCCATTCGTAGCATTTTAAAACAACTGGAATAAACATATGCAGATTAGTGAGATATCAATTGCGAATACATATAGGCGACAACTTACATTCGAATGATTCGACTGGCGTTTGTTTTAAAATTGATTCCCAATTTTGTTTTAAGATATTATCTCTATCTTTGAGGAAATTCGCTGTACCAACAGGACTTTCAATGCCTTCTTTCCATTGACGAAGTAACCAATTCGATGCCTGTTGTCCAAGAACATTGTTGTCGCCTTCATATGTAAGACTGGGATCGTGATCGTTACGTAAATCTCCCAATTTTGAGGCTTTGAGATATCCATGACCGCCACAAGCCTCTCTAGCCTCCTGTATGGCATCGCGTGCAGTCCACGTTATCATGGGTTTCGATGATGATATAACAGCATGAATTACCGATACGGCCTGAGTCTGAAACGGAAAAAAGAATTCAATAAGTATTGTCTATTCTGCTTTCTTTAATAAAAAACGTTGAAAAGGATGTTAAAGAAACATTAAAATTGGCTATAGCAACCAAAAAGTATTTACATATGTATATAGCTCTAATATAAAAGTATTGCCCTATTTTGGAACAGAACCCAAAATCGTACTTAAAATTTTCTGAGCAACATTTTTGTTGAACATTTGGATATAAAAATAGGCGTACAGAAATAAGTCCCTGTGAAATAACACCCCAAATTGAAAATGGAAAACAACAACAAAGCTTTTGAGGCCTATTTTCGTCTTTTTTCATTCAGCTGTTGGGGCCAATTTTTCTTCACAACAAGTAAATCGAAATTTTGAAAATATATTGGGGCCTAATTGCATTTTTCATTGGAGCCTTTCTGCACATGTTTAGGGCCCAATTGCAATCCAGTGTTTAACAGAAACAACAAGCTGGTTGAATTTTCGAAAGTTATTATTAAAAAACGAAGAAAAATTTGGGTGTAATTTCAAAACGGTGCCCGGACGTAACACCCACGGACATAACTCCCAAAATTGGTTGGGAGTTTTGTCCGTGAAGCAAAGCGGACATAACTACAAAAAAACAGTAAGGAAAGGATCATAGTCGGGCGGGGCCGACTATATGATACCCTACACCACTGTGAATATGTAAAATATAGGAAATATATATATATATATACATATATATATTTATATATATATATATATATATATATATATATATATATATATATATATATATATATATATATATATATGATTTCTATATAATATAGTACACTTATTACTAGACCAAATTCCGTCACACATTCCAAGTTTCATCAAAATTGGACATATCGGGCGAAAATATATATGGGAGCTATATCCAAATCTTCCTATGGCTATAAAATTATATTACCGAATTTTAAGCTGAATCGGACAAAAAATGCGACCTGTACGTTGCGAACAAAAATATATGGACAGACGGACGGACGGATATGCATAAATCGACTCAGAAAGTGATTATATGTATATCCCCAAAAGGAACTATGGGTCAATTTCGTTTCCTTTTGTAAGTTACATACAAATGCGCAAAGACATAATACCCCTTACCACAGTGTGGTGTAGGGTATAAAAACTCGGACATAACTCCCAACGATTTTGTTCTTAATTTCAAAGTTTTTTTTTTTTTTGCTTTTCGAAATTGTTCATTATTTTTTATTGATCAAAGAAATGTTATAAATTTTAGAGAAGAGGTTAGAATATAAATGAAAGTGTACATTTGGGAAGGCTTAAGTGCCAAACAATACCGAAGTCTCCACAAAATATCTAGATTTCATAATATTATTTAAAAATGAAATTATATCTGAATTTGTCAGCAGCAGTTCGGAGAAATTTTACCTTTTTATGGTATTCGACGAAGACACCGTCGTATATACGAGTATATTACTTATGCTCTGTTCCAGAACCTGCAAGAAGCTACTATTTTTTACTACGATAACATTTTTTCCTTTATGTTATCGGAAAAAATAGTAAAAACTGGTAGATTCTTGCAGGTTCTGGAACAGAGCATTAATTTGAAAAAAAATTAAATCGGAAAATTTTTTAAGTATTTACATTTCTCTGTTTTTTTAATAGTAAAGATATTTTTGTAAAACATCGCGCGATTTTTTTCAAAAATATTTCGCCTGCGGCGCTTTTCTGTTTTATACAAGTATTTGTAATTTGTTAGAAAAATTCTGTATTAACTAAAATTGTGAAAATATGTTTGAAAAAATTAGCGCGATTTTTTACAAAAATATGTTCGCCCGCGGCGCTTTTCTGTTTTATAAGAGTATTTGTAATTTTTTAGAAAAACTTTGTAATTCCAAAATTGTGAAACTATTTTGTAAAAAATCGTGCGATTTTTTCAAAAACATTTTGGTTACTGCGCTTTACTATTTTATAAAAGTATTTGCAATTGTTTAGAAAAACTTTATATTTTCTAAAACTGTAAAAACATTTTTGTCAAAAATCGCGCGATTTTTTTTCAAAAATATTTTCGCCCGCGTCGCTTTTCTTTTTTAAAAAATATTTGCATACGCTTTCAAAAACTTTGTACTTCTTTAAATTGTGAAAATATTTTTGAAAAAATCAATTTAAACAGAATTAGAAAAAAATGGAGAGTAGAAGTTTAAATATGTTAAAATTATAAAAAAGTATAACCATCAATTAGTTACATATTACAAACAAGGGATAGGTAAGTCGACTTTCGGTTAATCGATTAATCGACTTTTTGCAGTCAAAAATCTAAAAATCGTAGTCGACTTTTGTCTGGAGGAAAAATCGCATAATCGATTATCTTGCGATCAATTTTCGAGTTTGCCCATAGATTGTGGACTTGGCGGTTTTACACTTTTGGCGGTTTTACAGTTTCAAAAGAAAACTCGAAAATCGACGAATAGTCGATTATAATCGATTTTCTGCGGTTATGAAAAAGTCGAAAGTCGAGTTTTAAAACAACTGAAATAATCGCAAGACCGAAAAATCGCATTTTTTGTTTTAGACCAAAATCGAAAAGTCGAAAAATCGATTATTGCTTTCCATTACCTATCCCTATTACAAACTATTGAATGAATATCTTATTTTTTTGAAAATACACCCCAAATTTTAGTGAATAATTTTTTTTGGGGCGTAAATGGATAGTTTGGGGCCTAATTGTATTTTCGGTGTTTGGGGTGATATTGCATTTACCAAATGCACCTCAATTTCAAAAATGCATTTTGGCCCCAATGACATTTTGGGCCATAAATGTAATATTTTTTGGGGCCAAAATTTCCTAGTTTGGGGCCTTTTTGTGTTGGGGACATTCCCAGCCAACATTTATTGAAAATTTTAATCAAATTCGGGTCTTTTTTGATCAGACTGCACGATTAAAAAGCTGGAATATGAGCTCATTTTCTGATCAGAAATGACTCCTTTGTCGGGAGGAAAACGTAACCTCAGGCGACTCTTCTAAGCAAATCACAAATGAGTCTTCCTCTGCATTAGTTTCGAGTCATTTTTGCCCATTTTCTGATGGTATATAAAGTCTTTTACGAGCCGTATTTTAATAATTTACTTGTGATTTGTTGATTAATTTAGGACTCTTTTTCAAGTCTTTTTGAGTCATGTTTATAATCGTTTATGAGTCTTTAAAGAGTTATTTATGAGTCTATTAGACGAAAATTAAATTAAATCTTTTTATTCTTCTTTGCTTTTTGTTTCTTTCCTTTGTTTTGTTGTCCTTTCTGCTTTGTTGTGATTTTTAATTATCCTTTATGTTGCTCTGTGGTTAGTATACTGATTCTTCATTTCCCTTGGCAAAACCTGAACATGTGTTGTGTTGTCTGTACTTTTAATATTATACGTTACATTTATATCAAAGTTTTGGAGAAAGTGTATATGAGAATTATTTACAACCAAACCATAATGCTTAGACAAATAAAACAAAACAATCAGTTTTTAATCACCTATCTGATCAGAAGGTACATAATTATAATCACTTTTCAAACACCTGCATGACCCTTTTTTGATTAAGCATTTTTCAATCTTCCGATGATCAAAATGTGACAATAAATAACGAAAAAATAGTCACATTTTAAACGCCTCAATGATTTATTTATGATTGCCACACATTTGTTGTTGTATTTTAAATTGATCTTTTTTTAATCATTACAGGGAGTCACTTTCGAGTCCCTTTCTGAACATACAAGCGACTTAATCAGTTTTTGTTCACCAAAAGGACTCTAAAAAACTCCGCAATGTGATTTTTGAAAAAACAATCTTCCAAATGCTAGCTGGGTATGTATATCTCTTTGATATATTAGTGTCGAAAAACCCACAAAAAATATTTGTGTGTATGCGAAAATAACGAAGTTCTGGGTAAAACTCGTAAAAAATGATTTTGAGCTATATCTCAAGAACACGAGCTGATGAAAAAACCGAGAACGGATTTGAAAATAACTCGCCGATTACAGTTAGAAATGAAAAAATTCGGTTGAAACATTCAACTTTTTAAATTTTGTTGAGCAGTGTAATCGGCTTCCATTACGGAACACCATAATTTTAGATTTTGAAAGGTTTACTACAATAATGTTCCAATTGTATTATCATATTTTGTAGTACATTATATCATCCGCTAATATGACAATGTCATTAGCATACAGTAACACACGAATATTCCCAGTGGGAAATTGTCTTCAATGTGTCTTTAAAGGCGTCACAAACCCATTGAAGACGGCTCGACGACAGTCCTTTGGCGATCATTGACGACATTTCCACACAAATGTCGCAAAACTCGTGCACGACAAGTTGAGCGACAACGACGATACAATGGGCATTGGCTTGTTTTTTGTCGTTGATGAATACATAGACAACTTTTTCTTGAACTTAATCACAGTGGCCTCTAAATGCATTCCAACCTGAAATGAAAGATAAAGATCAGTAATTTTTATTACATTTACTTACACTTTTTACTCTGCATTTATGCAGAATATTTTCTTTTTCCGAATTTTAGTTTACCTTAAAAAATTAAAAATCTGTAAAAAAATGGAAAAAGTCATATTAAATATTTAATTTATTAAAAAAAAAATGGAAAAATATTTATAAAAAAGAAACAATTTTAATTACTGTATAGGTATATTATATTATTAGAACTTACCGATGTTTATTACGTACATCTTTTTACTTAATTGTTTAGACAACACATGACTGACTTTTCCAAATCATTAACTTGTACTGATTTCAAAGTCCCGAAGAGAAAAGTAATGGTCATCGCAGTTTCAATTTCCAACTGGGATTCATCGTATCGATCATTAGACCACCTTCCAACCAATACTAAATATATGCTCTGTTCCAGAAGCTACTACTTTTTACTACGATAACATTTTTTCCTTTATGTTATCAAAAAAATAGTAAAAATTAGTAGATTCTTGCAGTACTGGAACAGACCAATTATTTCTATATAAAATAAACAACAGGTTATAGCAAATATCTTTGACGAACTCCTGAATAAATGTTGAAAGGTTCTGATAGTGAATTTCCGACTTCGTACTCTTCTATATGTTTTCGATGAGAAATGTTATTTCATTTGCTTTTGCTTCAAAACAAAAAACAAATTTGAAAAACAACACTCGAGTTTGGTAGTGTTTCTTATCGACATACATAAACATGCTGTAATAATTATACCCTCAGCATTTATGCTAACTAGGGTATATACACTTTCATACGGGCAAAATGTGCCTCATCGAAATAATGGTTTTAGACCCCAAGTATGTTTGGACGAAATGTGTTTCAGACAATTTGGAGTCGATTGAGCAATGTCCATCCGTCTGTCTGTCTGTCTGGCTAGCTGGAGCGCACGATAACTCTCGAACGGATCAACCGATTCGATCCAAATTTGGCTTTCTTAATATTTTGTACAAACTTATTTTAAGTTCGAAGATGGGTTATATCGGTCCACTCCTTCCGGTACCTCCCCCACAATAGTTCGAAAATGATTGGAAAATTTGTACGTACGATAACTCTTGAAGGGAGTAACCGATTTGGTCCATACTTTGCTAATCGTGAAATGTCCACCAGACTTAGAAGAGGTTCCAATATGGTCTCAATCGGTCCACTCCTTCGGGTATTTCCCACACAAAATTTTGGAAAAGTTCAGTTTAGGACCTGCTCGCTTTGATTTTTGTTGTAACAACTTGTATTCACTGCCCCCCATACGACGGTACAAGTTCCATCAGGGGCAAGTCCACACTTCCTGAGTAAATAGCCTGAAAGTTGCAAAAAAAACCCATGACACCGTTTGAGGTGGTTGGAGCGCAAGATAACTCTCGAGCGGATCTGCCGATTCGGTCCAAAATATGGCCTTAGTAATATTTTGTCCAAACATAGTTTAAGTTCGAATATAAGCCATATCGGTCCACCCCTGCAGGTACCTCCCCCACAAAAGTTCAAAAATGTTCGGAAAATTTGTTCGTACGGTAACTCTTGAAGGGAGTGGCCGAATTGGTCCATACTTTACACATCCTAATATATCTACCAGATATAGATCAGGTTCAAATATGGACTATATTTGTCCACTCCATCCGGTACCTCCCACAAAAATTTCTGATAAGTTCACTTTCAGACCTGCAATCGAATCACTTTGATTTTTGTTGAAGCAATTTGCATTCGCTGCCTCAATTATAATGGTAAAATTTTGTTCCATATTTCTTGAGCAAACAGCCCGAAGGTTGTAAAAAACCCCTATGGCACCATATGTAGTGGCTGGAGATCCACTTCCATAATATTCAATGTCGATCTATTCCTTTAAGTATCTCCTCCGCAAAACTTTTGATCTTTAATCCTAATCAACATTTTTGTCGGTTCATACGCCCAACCTTTTTAAACCCCCCTAAATACATACGTTTTTTGAGAAAAAATTGTTTCAATATACACAGGCTGAGGGTATATCTCTGTCGGCAAAGCTGACTGCTACTTTTGTACTTGTTTTTGTTGATATTCCCAAATTGTGTAACTTATATATCAGTAGCTTTCTTTCATATCAAAGGCAGCGGTAAAATCTACAAAGAATGCATACACCTTTTTCTTTTGATGAAGTTTAAGATGAACAATAGACGCCAAATTGTATATATTATCCACTGTCTAGTATCCTGATCTAAAGCCAACTTGAAATTCGTTCAAAATGTTGTTTTTCCCTACCCACACTTGTATACGCTTGCTTAGAATTCCCCCGAGTATTTTTGCAGATGAATTCATGAAAGATATCCCTCTGTAGTTACTTGGTTCACTTAATGCTCCTTTTTGTGCCTTGTGTTAAAAATTTTATTGTACTGTCTTGGCAATTCTGACAAAAATTCATGTGAAGCATTTTTCAAGAACTCATAGGGCACTCTGTCGATTCCTGGGGCCTTATTTTCTTTTGTGCTTCTTAATATGTCGTTTATTTCATATATGTATATCTATATCTTGGGTGTCACCGTAGTGCAATGGTATGCACACCCGCCTTGCACGCTAAAGGTCGTGGGTTCGATTCCCCGGCCAGTCAACATCAAACACTTTTCAGCCTTGTACAACTTCTCTACAAGTGGTGTCTTAGACACCCCGTTCGGACTCGGCGATAAACAGTAGGTCCCATATCATTGAGCTAATATGAATCGGGGTGCACTCATTGATATGAGAGAAGTCTCGCCTGTGATGTTTGTGGAACAATTATAATTATTATCTATATCTCGGTCTAGCTCAAGATAATTACATGCTATCTTATTGGATATCTTCTGCGAAACAAGTAGTTTTGAAATTTGAAATCTTAACGTTGAAACACAATCTTCTAGATTAATTAATTAATTTTTAAAACGATACATTTGCACTTTTTGCAAATTTAGCATTTTTTTAAAAATATCACATAGGGGAGGTACCCCGCACCCTCTGCAATTCAATAAAATATGTAGCCTGTTTTTGGGGGCCATACCTATATATTCACTGACAATTTCAGGAAAATCGGTTCAGTGGTTTTTGTAGAAAATATTAAAAATGAAAATTGAATTGAAAGTAGGCTTGGTCAAATTTTCTTTGCATAAAAACCTAAGTTGGGGTATGACGAACATAAAAATATCCAAAACGTTCCAGCCGTTCTCAACTGATGCAATTACTGTAACACGCCGAGCTTTAAGTTTAGGTTAACTAAGCTTATTAAAGCTCTAACGAATGTCCAAAGTGTTGAACTCATTAAGGAACACAAATTTGGTAATTCTCCAAGAAACCATAGATTTGGTAATTTTTGCAATTATTTTATTTGCATCCCCATGTCGTAGGTAATTCATGTATTGACCACATTTATTATATGTAAATCGCAAATAAACTTTGCATATTTTGACGGAACATTGTTTTGTGGAGAGGAGAGGAGGAGAGATTTGCTTAAAAACCGTATAGTTTTAAATAATTTATAATATTAAATTTTCTACAATTTTGGTTTTTGCAATGCATTTCCTGCCTAACTTTATGTAAGTAAGTCTACAAGAAATACAAGCTTTTCTTTTACAATGTATTTTTCATATTTCGATAAAGTTGACATGAATGATAACTGTCACAAAATTGACAGTTGGCTAAAAAATTCGATCTTGGATGTATAAATCGTTGAGTTGCCAATTAGAATAACCCGGCGATTACAAGTAAGTAACTAGCAGACAGTTGTGTATACATATTGTAGTCGAAACTTCAATTTTTTCGAACTGATACTTGCTTATGTAAACGTTCGGAAAAAATTTGAATTTACTTTCAAAGCACTTACATTGATTACTGACAAGGAAATTTTGTCGGCAATGAGGTTGATAGTTGGTATCGCAGTGACTATGTGTGAGTGTATTGGTATTTTTCGAACTGTCACTTGCATGTGTAAACGGGGGGTTAGTGAAATTATCCGGAATGGTAACAAGAATGAATAAAGAGGTGGAAAATTGTCATTCGGATGTGCCTATGGTACAATTAAAAGGTGGAACAGCATCTATGTATACAAATATAAAACTACAGGTATGCTCTCTTCCTCTCAAAATTATTAAATGTTTCGTTTGTTATTTTAAGAAATTAATGAAAAAATGTGAAGAATTAATGAGAAATTAAGTTTTCTCTTCACATTTTTTGAACACTACTGAAATCCTATTTCCATGGTAAATTAAGTTGTACATCTTCTAAAACTACTGTGTAAAAAGGGTTTCTTTACAATAAATATTGATTTGTTTTCAAAAATGTTTTTGGTCTACGCAATGGGAAATCCGTAATTAAACTATACCGCAATGTTTAGGGTATGAAATTTGCCAGTTCGTTGTTGCGGCTAAAACACGAATTCTACAACAATTATTAAAAATCGGGCCAGATTTATAATTTGCCATACAAATCTGGTCCGATTTTTAGAACTTTTTGTAGGATTCATTTTTTAGCCACGACAATGAACATGTAAATTTTTTTCATCGATTGGAATATAATTTTGACCTGGGACTGGATTCTTGTTCTATGAAAATTTGAAATGAAAAATACATACATATTTTCTTTAGAATTTTTCATTTGACATTTATTTTCTTTATATTTTTTTTTATTTCACTTTTTCCCAGAAACGGAATTGAACCTTTGTAGATTTTCTTAAAATTCTGAAAAATATAAAGTACTACGAATTTTTATAAATTTTGGTAGAAATCGTTTTTAGCCACAATAACCAACTTGTAAAGTTTTTTTTTCATCGACTGGACCATAATTACTGCCTTTAGAGAACTTTCGGTAAAACGCCCCTTTGGCATACAATTGAAACAAAGACATTAAACATTAAATATGAAATAACTGGTTTTCAGAGGACTTAAACTTCTAATTAATACAGATTCGCGTATTCTCTAGGGCAAAACTTTTAAGTACTCGAAGTACAATTATGAAAATTCATTGGTTTCAAGAGTGCTGTAATTATTTTTGTTCAGTTGGCCCTAAGTCAAATGGCATAAAAACCAGGGAGACTGATAACTTTAGTATCTCCCTAAAAAAATATTTACCCGTGAAAAGCTTATGCACAGGTTAATGGTATAGGGTATCACATAGTCGGTCCCGTCCTGACTATAGCTTTTGCTCACTTGTTATACCCTCAGCATTTATGCTAACGAGGGTATATACACTTTCATACGGGCAAAATGTGCCTCATCGAAATAATGGATTTAGACCCCAAGTATGTGTTTTAGACAATTTGGAGTCGATTAAGCAATGTCCGTCCGTCTGTCTGTCTGTCTGCCTGTCTGGCTGGCTGGAGCGCACGATAACTCTCGAACGGATGAACCGATTCGGTTCAAATTTTGGCTTTCGTAATATTTTGCCCAAACTTAGTTTAAGTTCGAAGATGAGCTATATCGGTCCACTCCTTCCGGTACCTCCCCCACAAAATTTCGAAAATGTTCGGAAAATTTGTGCGCACGATAACTCTTGAAGGGAGTAACCGATTTAGTCCACACTTTGCCCATCGTGGAGCGTGTACCAGACTTAGATCAGGTTTTAATATGGACTCAATCGGTCCACTCCGTCGGGTACCTCCCACATAAAAAATTGGAAAAGTTCAGTTTAGCACCATCTCTCGAATCGCTTTGATTTTTGCTTTAGCAACTTGTATTCACTGCCCTTCATACGACGGTATAAGTTTCATCAGGGGCAAGTCCATACTTCCTGAGAAAATAGCCTGAAAGTTGCAAAAAAACCCTATGACACCGTTGAGAAGGTTGGAGCCCAAAATAACTCTCGAACAGGTCTGCCGATTCGGTCCAAAATTAGGCCTTAGTAATATTTTGTCCAAACATAGTTTAAGTTTGAAGATAAGCCATATCGGTCCACTCTTTCAGGTACCTCCCCCATAAAAGTTCAAAAATGTTCGGAAAAATTGTTTGTACGGTAACTCTTGAAGGGAGTGGCCGAATTGGTCCATACTTTACACATCCTAATATATCTACCAGATATAGATCAGGTTCAAATATGGACTATATTTATCCACTCCATCCGGTACCTCCCACACAAAATTTCGGATAGGTTCACTTTAAGACCTGCAATCCAATCACTTTGTTTTTTGTTTAAGCAACTTGCATTTGCTGCCTCAATTACGATGGTAAATTTTTTTCAGGGGCAAGTCCATACTTCTTGAGCAAACAGCCCGAAGGGTGTAAAAACCCCCCATGGCACCATAATGGCTGGAGATCCACTTCCATAATGGTCAATGTCGATCCATTCCTTTAAGTATCTCCTCCGCAAAACTTTTGATCTTTAATCCTAATCAACATTTTTGTCGGTTCATACATCCAAAATTTTTGAAACCCCCTAAATACGTATTTTGGGAAAAAATTGTTTCAATATACACAGGCTGAGGATTTATCTCTGTCGGCTAAGCCGACTGATACTTTTTTACTTGTTTTATTTGTAGAATTATATTACTTGATTTATGCAAAGATGTACACAATCAACTACTAATAAATGTTTACAACGTGCTTCGTCTTATAATTTATCTTGTGTAAAATGTTCATGTCGATATCTCTAGAATTGAACGAGTCAGAGCTCATTTTCGAGTTTATGAAGTACTTTAACACTTCAAATCTGTACTGATCATGCTAGCTCTTATAGCTAAAATATGGTAGGTAATTTATTTTTTGTGTAATAATCTTTTAAGTTTGGAAGTTAAATTGCAATCTGCAACTTAAAACGCATTTTTCTCGAAACTGAATTTTTTGAGATGTGACACTCTTTGATTAAATGGTATACAAAAACCATTATTTTGACCTTATTAAATAATGACATATTTCTCTAAGACGATTCGAATTCCTTGGAATTACCACCAAACTCCTTTTGTTGTAGGAAATGGTTGTTTGATAAAAAATAAAAACAATTTAATTTTTATTTTTTTTTTTCAAAAAACAGAAGTTTGATAGTAGTAGTTCGAACGAAATAGTATTTGAATCGTCTAAGTGAAACAGGCCGTTATTCTCTTTCGAGTTAAACTGTATTGAAAAATTAGGTTAATTCCGATCATCAGGCCAGGCTAATTTTGGTAACTACCATTTATACGTAAATCTTTAGAAAGTTCTATATCCGAATTAATGTTAGCTGTTTTTATCCGAACTTTTTCTGTAATCCAAAAGTTTGTTTTGCCTTATAACATCTTTAAGCATTATAAGATAAACGTAGACGCTGGCATTTGAGACTTTAGATTTTTTTCAGAACACCTACATCTCTCCCAACAAATTTTGGAAGGCATGTCCATGGGCTTAATAATCTGGACACCTTTTTGTCAATTTTCACAAAATATTAAACCGACACTTTCGGACAAAAGCTTTTGGATTTTCCGCGTTCTGATATATGTTTTCATGCATTGTATGACTATATGATGGTATAAATCAATCATTTATTTTTTGTTTCGTGACGTCCATTATCGCCTAATGCCTATCTGTCGATAGTCAGTACGAAAGCCAAATACCGTCTGAACTTTGTGGTGTAGAAAAATTAGTTTTAACGAGTAATAATTTTAATCAATTATCGTTTTATATGATAACGCTTCGTTCAAAACAGGAAATGAATTTCACTTCTACATCTACTCAGAACAACTACATACTCGTATTGAGGCCTAAGGAAATGTATTACAATTTATCATTCGGAAACGTTTTTAATGTCGTAAAGGCGACATTTCAATTAATTAACCTTATTTATCTTCTGAATTGTTTCCATTGTGAAACCTTTTAATGTTGAACTACACCATTGTAGAAGCCAGAAAATTGTAAAACATACGGTAAAATTAATTAAACCCAACAAATTTTATCTTCTGTTTAAAAGGATATGTATGTAATATTATATAAACCAAACAACCAACCCTCTTTGGGCTTTCCATTAACTATTCTTACAAGTGGCTATTAAATTCTACAGGGTTACAAGTGATCGAGAAAGTAGCTCACTCCCTTTGCATTGTACATACATGCATATGTGTATGCATTTATTCGATTTTCTCATTCATTGGTATTGGTTTTCTTACATTTACCAACGACAGGTTGATGGTGCATAACATTGTTTATTTGGTAGAATCCTAAAGGACATCATTGCCCTTAACACAGTTAACAGCACCAACATACTGCATGCACACGCCATATGCAAAGCCATGACGGACGAAACTTGTGTTATTCAGCTTGACATGACAATGTTGCAGATGGAAGAAGATAAAATCAAATAGCTATTATGTCCTTAAGGTATGTTGTCCCCTATATGGAGAAATTTTATGTGGACGGCACGGAAAAAGTTATACGCGTAGTTTTTCCCTAGCGTCGTATATACCACGTGTGACTCATGTGGCATATTTTAATTTTGGTTTCCCCTGATGTCGCTTTATTAATTACAATCTGCAACAGGACACACGACAAATACACATCCATATGGTGTCGAGTCCCTATCTGTTTTTGAAAAGAGCGATGCACATTTAGTCAGTCTGTTGCATAACATTTAATAGGCATGTTTATTTTTTTATTTTGGCTTTTTATCATTAAACCTTCATCTTTATTTGTAAGTCGCTCTTGAATAAGCAACCATTTGGAAAAAAAAATCCATTTAAACAGTTTAACTAATGCAAACAAACACAGCTATAAAAACTATAATTGATGTTTAGACAGAATTAATTATTAATGTGTAATATATACGAGAATGACAGCAGTCGTATTTTTATTTTATCAAAAAGAAGAAAATGAATATAGTAACGGAAAAGGGTGAATTGTTAAAGTAAAAAAATCTGTCACTCCCTCGTATGAAGGCGTACCGTACAATCCCGGTAATTCGCAACCCTATAAATCAAAAACTTCGACAATTCGCATAAAACGACACAAAACAAATTAATATAATGAACTAAAAATGTTGTCATTGCAATTTGGTGAACGCCTTTGAAATTTCTCAATTTATTGTATTCACACGAAGAAAATATTTTTTCTATTAATTTATGAGAAATAATTGCGACAGATGTGATACCATTCTGTGGAGGCTATACCAGAACGTGAACCTGCACGGACAAACTTCTAGGGAAAAGTTTCGTAGCCCCAAAGAAGATTAAATACCAAATTTCAGCTATTTCGTAGGAATGCTGAGGATACATGGTACATCAAAACATGTACCGATATATAGCTCCATTGACCGGCTATATATATATCTTATAAATTGCGTGCTGTATTTTGATTTAAACAGACAGACGGACGGAGAGATATACGGAAATTTATGCTGATCAAGATATATGTACTTATATACTACTGGGTGACGTAGGGGATGGAAGATACCAAGGAATGGTCCTGACCGGTTTTAACATGGCAAAGCCCAGGATTTATCTTGGTCCCTCTTTCATCTCAAGTGGACACTGACCTCCCCGTGGTGTCACCTGGGGAACTGCCTTTAACACCCGTTAAAGGTAGTGAGCTAACATGTGCCGCGCGTTCACCCATAAGAACGTTAAAAAACTTGGGTTTGGGCGTCGGGTTAGTAACCCTCCCCTAGAAAAAAAAACAGCCTACTATGAAAAAACGAAAGAAAAGAAAAACAAACCCCTCTAAAGTTGACGAACCCCGCAAACGTTTTAAGGACCATGATCTGCGAATCTGCACCTGGAATGTTCGCACTCTTTATAGAGAAGGTGCAGTCTTCGCATTGGCAGACGTACTTGGAAAGTACAAAGCCGATATTACTGCCATACAGGAAATTCGATGGACTGGGAAAGATGTCACAACAACACCTAAAGGTGACGCACTGTATTATAGCTGCCATGACACAAAGCATGAGTTTGGTTGCGGTTTTGTAGTTGGTCGGAGGTTAAAACATCTGGTCTCCAGCTTCACCCCAGTGAATGAAAGACTTGCTACAATTCGATTTAAAGCAAAATTCTTCAACATCAGCTTTATCTGCGCTCATGCCCCAACCGAAGACAAGGACGAACAGACCAAAGATATATTCTACGAGAGCTTAGAAGAATCATATGACCGTTGTCCTGCCCATGACATTAAAATTGTTCTAGGCGATTTTAATGCCAAAATTGGAAAGGAGAATATCTTTGGACAAACAGTTGGGAAATTCAGTCTACATAGTGAAACATCAGACAATGGAATGAGGCTGATAGACTTCGCAGCGGCAAAAAACATGGTAGTTAGCAGTACCAGATTTAAGCATCTCGATATTCATAAGGGCACTTGGCTGTCTCCAGACCAAAGAACAATAAATCAAATTGATCACGTTGTGATAGATGGAAGACATTCATCGAGCGTGTTGGATGTACGATCGTTCCGAGGAGCAAACATAGATTCGGACCATTACCTCGTTGCAGCAAAGGTACGTACCCGTCTAAACGTTGCAAATAAAGCACGGACAGACACAACACGAAAGTTGGACATCGCAAAGCTGCAAACACAACAGATAGCCACAGCATATTCCACTCAACTGACCCAATTGCTTAATGATAGCGCTTCTCGTCCCGATAACATATCAGCACAATGGCAAAATATTGCCCACTCCATGCAAACAGCCGCAAAATCAGTACTTGGATACCAGAGACCTCCACCAAAGAATCCGTGGTATGACCAGGAGTGCCGTGCTGCTACCGAAGAAAAAAATGCGGCATATAGGGCTACTTTACAATCAGTAGCAACGCGTAGCGCACGAGAGAGGTATCGGGAGTGTGAGTGTGAACAAATGGAGATGTACAGGAGACAGAACGAAGTCCGAAAATTCTACCAAAGAGTGAAGCATCAAACTGATGGCTTTGGTACAGGAATATCCTCCTGTAGAGATCAACAAGGTAATTTGGTAACTGATACAGATAGTGTGCTCAGGATATGGAAAGAACATTTTCCAAACTGTTGGTATCCGATAGCAGTGAAGACGGCGAAGATACCACAGATCCAATCCCAGATGATGGTATTGAATGTATACCGCCCAGCCAAGATGAGGTAAGGACAGCAATAAACCGGCTGAAGAATAATAAGGCGGCAGGAGCAGATGGCCTACCAGCCGAGCTGTTCAAAACCGGAGGCGAAACGCTGATAAGGTGTATGCATCAGCTAGTTAGCACCATCTGGCAGGAAGAACGCGTACCCGACGATTGGAACGTGAGCATCCTATGTCCAGTCCACAAGAAGGGTGATAAGACTGTGTGCTCCAATTATAGGGGCATAAGTCTGCTCCCTATTGCATATAAGATAGTATCTGGCATATTGTGTGAGAGACTAAAGCCTATGATCAATGAAATTATTGGACCCTATCAGTGCGGCTTTAGACCTGTCAAATCCACCATTGACCAGATATTTACCTTGAGACAAATCCTGGAAAAGACCCAAGAAGTGCAGATCGACACCTTCCATCTTTTCGTCGATTATAAAGCAGCATTCGACAGCCCTATACGTTCAAAGATGTTCCAAGCCATGTCTGATTTTGGTATTGCTGCAAAGCTCATTCGACTTTGTAGAATGACATTAACTGAGACGAGATCCTCAGTTAAAATTGGAAAGAACCTCTCCGAATAGTTTACTACCAAAAGAGGTTTCAGACAAGGAGACGGCCTGTCGTGTGATCTATTCAACATCCTGCTGGAAAAGGTCATACGAGACGCGAAGGTCAAAAGAAATGGAACGATATACACGAACAGCCACATGTTACTGGCTTATGCCGACGACATTGACATCATGGGTCGATCGGTAAAGGAAGTAACTGACACCTTTGCAAAAGTCGAAAGAGAATCTGCTAAAGTTGGTCTGGCAGTAAACGGCGTAAAAACCAAGTTGATGGTATCGACGCGTAATATGTCCATAAACACAGCACCATCTGTGAATGTTGGTACCTATAATTTTGAGGTAGTAAAGGACTTCGTCTACCTCGGCACCGCCATAAACACAACAAATAACATCAGTTGTGAAATACGAAGAAGAATAGTGTTGGCTAACAGATGCTACTTTGGGCTGAGTAAGCAGTTTAGGAATAAAGCCACCTCTCGTCAAACAAAAATAACACCGTGCTAATGTATGGTTCCGAAGCATGGGTACTTGCTCAAGCAGATAAGGCAGTGCTTTGTGTGTTTGAGAGAAAAATTCTTCGAAAGATCTACGGGCCAATCTGTGTTGACGGCGAATATCGGCGTCGTATGAACATCGAGCTGTATCAACTATACAATGACATCAATATAGTTGAACGAATCGAGATACAACGATTGCGATGGCTAGGCCATGTTATAAGAATGAGTGATGATGAACCCGCTAAAAAGGCGTATAAATACGGGCCGCATGGAGGTTCTCGCAGATCTGGAAGGCCAAAGCTTCGTTGGAGCGAACAAGTGAAACGAGATATCACAAAGCTACATATCCCAGATTGGGAAAATACAGCAGCAAACAGAGAGGATTGGAGATTTTTTCTTAGTTCGGCTTATGGAACAAATGTTCTGTAAAAGGCCAGCTAAGTAAGTAATACTTTACTAGCAAAATGCCCGCTACTTCGTATGCGGAGAAGCAATAATATACAAATAAACAATATTTAATATGGTGAACACTTAAAATTTTGATGCAGTAATACCTTTTTGAATTGATATTTAGTTTAAGTACTGTTATTTAAGTACAAAAAGACCTTATCGCACATCTACACTTCAATAGCGACCTACATTTCAATTCCAGTCAATGATTTATTAGAACGGTATGGGTATTCTGAAAATTGTATCCACATTTTGTATACCCATTTTCCAACCGAATTTTGGAATTTGTGATATCAAAATGTAGAAACCCTTTATTCAAAAGATGTTACCCTATATAATAATTAATTTTTGAGACATTTTATTTTAGGCCTTTTATCCTCTGTAAAACATTAACCCACCTCTATCCGTTCACCCAAATCTAAAATGTACCGAATTTAGTACCAATTAGTACTTCTCGTAACTTTCAAAACTATCTCAGTCCTACATTCCAATAATAATATAAATTCCAAATTTTAGGATTCCAGGGCCTGGATTCTTGTTCTATGAAAATTTGAAATGAAAAATATATTTTCTTTATAATTTTTTTCATTTGACCTTTATTTCCTTTATGCAAATTGAGCCCCATCTCTCTTCGTTCACCCAAATCCAAATTATACCATATTTAGTACTTTTCACACACATAGGTACGAATTTCCAAAACTACCTCAAACCTACACTCCAACAGTAATCTTAATTTCAAATATCAGGATTCCAGCTCTATCCGTTCAACCAAATCCAAATTGAACCAATTTTAGTACCATTTATTACTTTCCGTACCCATAAGTACGAATTTCCAAAACCACCTCAAACCTACACTCCAACAGCAATTTTAATTTCAAATATCAGTATTCCAGCGCTATCCGTTCACCCAACTCTACATTGTACCAAATTTAGTACTTTCAGTACCCATAAAGACGAATTTCCAAAACTTCCTCAATCCTACACTCCCACAGTAACCGTAACTCAAAATTTCAGGATTCCAGCTGTATCCGTTCATCCACATTTAAATTGTACAAAATTAAGTACCATTAAGTACTTTCCGTACCCATAAGTACGAATTTCCAAAATTACCTCAATCCTACACTCCATAAGTAATCTTAATTATAAATTTCAGGATTCCAGCTCTATCTGTTCACCCAAATCCAATTGTACCAAATTTAGTACCATTTAGTACTTTCCGTACCCATAACTACCTCAATCCTACACTCCATAAGTAATGTTAATTCCAAACTTCAGGATTCTAGCTCTATCTGTTCACCCAAATCCAAATTGTACCAAACTTAGTACCATGTAGTCCTATACTCCGTCAGTAATTTTAATTCCAAATGTCAGGTTTCTAGCTCTATACGTTCACCCAATTTCAAATTGTACCAAATTTAGTACCATTTAGTACTTTTCGTAAACATAAGTACCAAAACTACCCCATATATCAATCGTACACTTCAACAGTTATCTTAATTCCAAATTTTAAGTTTCCAGTTCTATCCGTTCACCCAAATCACAGTCGTACTAAATTTAAAACCATTTAGTACTTTTCGTACACATAAGTACGAAATTCCTAAACTAACCCCATATCTCAATCCTATACTCCATCAGTAATTTTAATTCCAAATTCTATACGTTCACCCAAATCCAAATTGTACTAAATTTAGTACCATTAAGTACTTTTCGTACACTTGAGGACGAATTTCGCAAACCATTTCCTTTTATAAACATCACTTCCCAACCTTCATTTCCATACAAAATTCCAAGATGCTATCTAAATACGTTCAATATATACAATTGGTACAAAATTTAGTACTTTTCGTACACTTAGAGGTCGAATTTCCCAAAAGCCTTTCAGGATTCTAGCTCTTCCCGTTTCTAGCTCTTACAAAGGGTACCATATTTGGTACCTTTTAGTACTTTTCGTATTCTAGGTCGAATTTCCAAAAACCCAGCCTTATCTCACCCCTACACACCAACAGCAACCCACAGTCAAATATTCAGCCTTCTAGCTTCAGCGGTTTCGTCTGGGCGGTGATATACATGTCACCAACTCACTCACTTATCACTAAGCTCTTTTATATATATAGATAAAGTCTCCGATGAATATTTCGATGTTCGACCAATACGAGTAATTACAAAAATGCAAATTATCAAATAATTGTGTTCAAAATTAAATCGATGCCCTACTTCTTCAACAAATATCTTAAAAAATTCAACATTTCAAGAGAAGAAGGAGGAATTCTTTCTCTTCTTCTACTACTAAAATCAGTCGATTTTAGTGTTTTTCGTTCACGTTTATAGTATACATTTCTAAAACCTATCCATATCTCAACCCTACAAAGCAACAGTGACCTAAATCCCAATTTTAGAGTTCCAGCTGTCCGTACACCCGACACTAAATTTAGTACCACTACTCGTACTCGTGCACACAATTAGTGACGAAAATAACAAATTTCACAATTCGCTCAATGCCAAATATGCCAACCAAGATTAGCATAAAAATTTTCAAGATTTTAGCTTTAAACTTTCACTTAATACCAAATGGTATCACATTAAGTACTTATACTAAACTTATTATTCGAAACCCTTTAATACAACAATTATGAACCCCATCAGTATCCAAATTCCAGATCTACTCGTTCGCCTAATACAAAAATTAAAATTTTTAGTACAATTTAGTACTTTTCTTTTCACAAAAACAAGTCTTATCCAACACCTATACATCAATAGGAGCTCTCATTCAAAATTCCAGGACTCTAGATTCAACCGTTTCGCCAAGGTTTTGATTACCAGTCAGTCACAGAAATGGTAAAATTTTTAGTACATTTTCTATTAAGAATTTTTAAAAAACCCAGCCATATTGACCACCTACGCCCCAAGTCTAAAACACATTGATTGTCAATCAGCCATCATTACTCAGATATTAAGATACGTGTTTAATGCAGTTATGAAAATAGAAGTGAATAACATACGAGTATATATTTTATTAATATTTAAGGAATAACGACACCATAATAAGATAATAAGTGCTTGCAGTAATTACCGAAATTGGGAGGCTATACCAAAACAATGTTGACAATTTTTAGTGGAGAAATTTCGTGACTGAAGGGATTAGAGTAGTTCTGACAAAAAATGTAGCTAAAACCCTCAAAATTCCGAGAATCAGGATGTACCGTTATATAGGGGATATACCAAAACATGGACCTATGTTTACAATTTTTCATGGAGCTGTTTCGTGACCAATGGGATCCTCAAATGTCAAATAGCAGGTAGTTCAGTCAAAAAATATAGCTAAAATCCTCAAAATCCCGAAAACCTGGAGGTAACGTTGTATGGGAGTTATCCCAAAATACAGACCTACATTGTCCATTTTTGGCGGAGAAGTTTCGCGACTGAAGGAACCTCAAATGTCAAATTACGGGAGTTCAGTCAAAAAATTTATCTAAAACCCTCAAAATACGGAAAATCGGGAGGTACCGTTATATGGGGATATAGCAAAACGTGGGCCGATATAGCTCATCTTTGAACTTTATCTGTCAATGGTAAAGAGACACTCGGGTGCACAAATATAGCTTTCTTGCATAATTATAGTGGATGCAGGCGGACATGGCTAGATCGACTCAGAATTTTTTATAACAGATAATTTTTAATCCAAATGTTTGATGTGTGAAGGAATTTGGCCTAGAAATAAATTTGCCAAATTATTAGAGTTGTGCGAAAGGAACTATATGGAACTATCTAGTTAACTTCGCAGTTCCAATGGGCCACATTTTTTCTTTGAACAAACTGCGTATACTTACTATCACAGGTTTTATTTCATGATGTTACTTATACGATTTGGAACTAGTACAAGGAACTAGGAACTATGTAGATTACCCAACTCTACAAATTATATTCAAACCGGTTCAGATTTGGATATAGCTCTCAAATATATTTTCGACCGATTTCATGTATTTTATGCATTAAACACGATATGTATGTCACATTCCAATGAAATTTGGAATTTGTGACGGAATTGGATCTAGAAATAAATTTGCCAAATCATATCGAAATCGGTTCAGATTTGGATATAGCTCCCATATAAATTTACGTCCGATTTCATGTATTTGATGCACCAAACACGCTATATTCATATACCCGATTTCAATGAAAGATGGACTGTGTGACGAAAATTGGCCTACAAATAAATGTGTCAAAATATATTTTACCTTATTCGGGGTAGCGAAGAGCACCGGGTTCAGCTAGTTAATCATATAAAATTAAATAAATAAACTAAACAAAAATGTAGCTAAAAGCCTCGAAATACTTTAAATCGGGAGGTACCGTTATATAGGGGCTATACCGAAGCGTGGACCTATTTTGGCAATTTTTGTGGAGAAGTTTCATGGTTATTGGGAAAATCAAATTTAGCTGAAATTTAGCTAATTCGGTCAAAAAATTTATCTAAAAGCCTCAAAATACTTTAAATCTGGAGGTACCTATCTCCACCATTTTTGGTGCAGAAGTTGTTTGACCTCTTAAAACTCTAATTGCAACATTGTAGACAATTTGATCGGAAAATGTAGCCAAAATCCTCAAAATACCTTAAATAGGTGGTACCGTATATGGGGGCTATACTAAAACGTGGACCTATATAACACATATTCGAACTTGACCTGCCTTTGGAAAAAGACACTTGGGTGCAAAATTTTATCTTTCTATTTGAATCATTGCGGACGCTAGAGTGATTACAAGGCAATATCGTCTTAAAATTTTACCCTGGTCAAGAATATATATTAGGCCGGGGCGATTTGTGTGGAAGGAAAAAAGTGTTATCGGGCGCCTGGAGTTTCTGATTCTTGGGATTGTACTGAGCAAAAAAGTCAACTAGACCATATGTCTACGGTGAAAATCGAGCCCCCGGATTTTGACTTGAAGTTTTTTTTCAAGGATTTTTGGATATTTTGGCATATAACAACCAAACCACTGAGATTTTCGATCCAACACAAAGACAACAATTGTAGCCAAGACAATAATAAAGAACTCTCTAGTACATCGCAAAACCATTGGAACGCTCCTTCAGCTAGTTATGGTCTCGAGAAGGTGCACATTTTTCGGAAAATATCGATAAACGACACTGTGCTACAAAATGGAACTCAAAGTCAGTGGGTGGAAAATTTCTTTTGGAGATGAAAGCCCTTGGTGAGTGTACTGAGAACCCAAAAGGAAATTTTCACCATAGGTCAAGTTTCCGAGATATTGCGTGATTAATGGTTTAATTTTGGCCCCTTAATTTGTGATCAAATAGCTTTATATCTCTCCAAAGCGTTATTGTAGCTTCATTTTGACATTACATGTCTTCAGTCAAATCGAATGGTGAATCTTTTTGTAGAATATTTCATCCCTCTAACTCAATTCCTTTCATGTCCTTTTCGTCCTTTATTTTTTGAACCGTAGTAAAAGTACCACAAGGCGAGATTTTACAGCATCCAAATATTCTACAAAAATGTTGTTCAGAAGATTTTAGGTACGGTTCTCATTGATGACCAATCGATATTTCCCCGTTTTCATGGTCCTTTTTGACATTTTACCGGTTTTTGTTCAGAAAACTACGTTTTGTTTTTATGTATATTCGTTATTGGTCTGTGGTGCTTCTGAAATACTTACCATAAATAGCTCTTGTAATGACGAACACGTTAATAACAAATTTTATTGGAGGACAGATCCGGTTATCTAAATTTTTGAACCGGATATTCTGATATTAAAACCGATTTTGGAACCAGTTTTAAGCAACCGATTAACCGAATATGTGTATCATTAGAAAGCTAATAAAATGGTCAATCAACGTAGCGTAATGGTTGAGTGTGTGGTATTTCGCTAGAATTCATTTTTCAATACAAAACTCCTTAGGCCATGTTAGCTCGATTAATCCAATTAATTAATTATAATGTTTTTTGTTTTGTTCAATATTTATTTTGAAAAGCTTCGTAACCGACAAAGTTATAATCAGCTACCTGCTGTCATTTGATTGAGATTCGGTTAATCGGTTACTTAAAACCGGTTCCAAAATCGGTTTTAATATCAGAATATCCGGTTCAAAAATTTAGATAACCGGATCTGTCCTCCAATAAAATTTGTTATTAACGTGTTCGTCATTACAAGAGCTATTTATGGTAAGTATTTCAGAAGCACCACAGACCAATAACGAATATACATAAAAACAAAACGTAGTTTTCTGAACAAAAACCGGTAAAATGTCAAAAAGGACCATGAAAACGGGGAAATATCGATTGGTCATCAATGAGAACCGTACCTAAAATCTTCTGAACAACATTTTTGTAGAATATTTGGATGCTGTAAAATCTCGCCTTGTGGTACTTTTACTACGGTTCAAAAAATAAAGGACGAAAAGGACATGAAAGGAATTGAGTTAGAGGGATGAAATATTCTACAAAAAGATTCACCATTCGATTTGACTGAAGACATGTAATGTCAAAATGAAGCTACAATAACGCTTTGGAGAGATATAAAGCTATTTGATCACAAATTAAGGGGCCAAAATTAAACCATTAATCACGCAATATCTCAGAAACTTGGCCTATGGTGAAAATGTCCTTTTGGGTTCTTAGTACACTCACCAAGGGCTTTAATCTCCAAAAGGAATTTTCCACCCACTGACTTTGAGTTCCATTTTGTAGCACAGTGTCGTTTATCGATATTTTCCGAAAAATGTGCACCTTCTCGAGACCATAACTAGCTGAAGGAGCGTTCCAATGGTTTTGCGATGTACTAGAGAGTTCTTTATTATTGTCTTGGCTACAATTGTTGTCTTTGTGTTGGATCGAAAATCTCAGTGGTTTGGTTGTTATATGCCAAAATATCCAAAAATCCTTGAAAAAAAACTTCAAGTCAAAATCCGGGGGCTCGATTTTCACCGTAGACATAGGGTCTAGTTGACTTTTTTGCTCAGTACAATCCCAAGAATCAGAAACTCCAGGCGCCCGCGATGTTGTTCAAATCGCCCCACTCTAATATATATACATACTTTATATGGTCGCAAATGATTAGTTAGATGTGTTACAAATAGAAAAACTAGCTTAATATACCCTCCATATTATGGTGGAGGGTATAACAATGAATGAAACATTGAAATAAACTTCCAAACTCGTTTTTTTCCTAATTTCTCTTAAATGGTATATTGTTTTCTGTGAGCATACCTGATTTAAAATATTTGTACGATGGGATAATCCATTTTTCTACATATTGTTAGCCAGTTTGAGTTAATATATTGTGTTCAAACAAATTAATATGCAAAAAATGTGCAAAATATGCGGAAAATATACAAAATAAGCAGACAGTATTTGGCCGAAAATCATTATAAAATTGTCAATTAAAGTTGGAAAACCATCATATTGTTGTATTACATTCTCGTAATTATGCAACCAATACATTTAATTTAAATTTTTTCTTATTCGTAAGGTATAAATTTTATACGAGATGAAGTCATTCGGTGATGTTCATAGAAATGGGTAAATATTCCCCATAATGAGATGAGTGCATTTGAATTCTGAAGTTCTATCGCGAGTCATAAGAAGCTCATGTCCAACACAATGAATAAATATACACCTGTTCTAGAGAAGGTTTAGATGACAAAAATAATCTGCAAATGTCACCTAAATTACGCGGGAGGAATATAAGAAGTAAATTTGGTATTCAGGGAAGCTGCTCCCGGTCTTAAAATGGCGCAGGCCTTGATATTTGCTTAATATGCCTTTGTTTACCTTATATGTCAGGTTATTACCTAGTAAAAGTGCTTCATTAATGATTTAAACGTACAACATTATATGTTTTTATTATTACTCGGTAATTCGGAGATCGCCGAAACATGTGGTGTCCGGATTATCGAGATTATACTGTAATTGTGTTTCAACAAAACCCGAAAGATAATTGATGGGGAAAAATTCACCATTCACAGCAGGACTGTTCGCAGCATATTTAGGACATATATTTGAAACGTCTTTATTTGATGACGCGTAAAATATTATTCTCTGTGAAGCATTCCCTGTTTTTTAACACTAAATTCGGCAACAATACTAAAACTTGTGTACACATTTACCATTTCCAAAAAGTTTGTCAGACATTTTGCAGAAACAATTTTCAAATAGAGTATGTACAACAAAACCAACGCTAATATTTGCTCTAGAAAATGTAAGTATGCCCTCAAAGCATTGAATTTTTGTTTGCTAAACCAAGCATACAAATGGATCTTATCAAGGAAATAATTCCTTTAATTTTGCTCTCCATCATCGTGTGGCGAGCGATTTATGCAATCTCTGAATTTGAATGAAACATTAACATAGAACGCTTTGCATGATAAACTACTTTTCTGCTTAATAATGTTGAAAACAAAGCAGGAATAGCTTTCCACTAGCTCACATAGCTTAAGTGTTTATTTATTTATTTGCTTGACCTACATTGGAAGGCATACAAATGACTTTAAGCCGAGAGACCGCAAATGTAAACACAAATACAAAACTTGAAAATTGAAATAGAATTGCAAACGGAGATAGAAGTGGACATGGAATTTATATACAGAAAAAAACATTATAACAAGAAATCCTACAACCAACACGCACATACATAACCACAAATACATCAGCGGCGGCAACCAATGAAAAACTAAATCTTATGAATTAGTGATGTGACAACAACAGAAAACTAGAGACATTGCATGTTGCCAAATGCTGCCTCTGTTGACTGTTTGCTACAAGTAGTTGAAGCTGTTGCTATTGCTGCCGCTTGGAACCACTCGAATGGTGGCAACCTTCCCCTACAGTTGCCATTTGTTACCGCTTTGGTTGCTTTGGTGTTGTCTGTTGGCCAAATTGCTGCTGACATAGATTAATGGACCGAACTGAAAACTGTAACTGGTAACTTTCCATGTTCAGCCATGACTAGAGCTTGAACTAGATGTCGTATGGTGAGCATATCACGTATATACATAAAGCAGAACGTACATACATATATCCTTCAGTTTGCATTTACATTAAAATTAGTTAAATTTACATAGACTTTTGGCCAGCTCATGCAAACATACATTCATCCATCTGCATCTGTATCGAGTTAGAACATCGTTATCCAACGCAATCACAGACACTGGGTTACATAGCCCCAAGACCCTGTCCGCAATTTCCAATTCTTGAGCATTGGGTTTGCAATGAAAGTGTGGGCTGTCATGAATCATGCAACACTTCTCAAAGCAACAGCACCGACATTCAGTCAAACATACAACATAATTACTTAAGGCCTATTCTGTTTGATGGAGGTCTTTTCTCGTTAGGCTTAACGAGTTTCTTATACGTTTGGCATCGAGGCATCGGAGGGAAAGTAGTGCAGAAACTGCGGGAATGGGTTTGGTGTATATGTTTATAATTACATATTCAGTCCGAGGATGTTGGCATAAATAAAAAAAATCAAATTATTCAATTCTATGACCGAATCAATAAAATTCTAATTACGATTGATAGAAGAAATATAAATGAAATGTACACATATACAGTGACTCCCACGACTAACATATGTATAAAATCAAGCCAAATTTTAGCATATTTTGTACGTTTGTAATAAATGAAGTAATTTATAGTGATATACAACATTCTGCCTCTGTCAGTTGTGAGAAAGTATTGTTGGGAAATCTCTGGGAATCCTTAAAATGGGAATATTGATCTGTGTTGAATAGATATTGGGAATCAGATAAGAATTCTGCCTGGCTTTAGTTATTCAAGGTTTAGCTTTCAGTTTTGGTGTTCTGATTTTCGCCGCAATTTATTGTGAATATGTTTTGTTTTTGGATTCTGGTAAGTGATTACTGTTTGAGAAGGCCTTTGAAGCCAGTGCACGAAACATTTAACGTATCGACTTGATAAGTTTAACTTGGATTTATAAGGAGCAAAAAAGATTCTAAAAAAAAAGTATTGCACCTATGTTCATGTTTTGATATAACCGTACCAACCGAATTTTAATGCTTAAATTTACTCGTATATATTTTCTAAATATAGATAAAGTTCCACAATTTGCCACATTTTCCAAAATTATTTGTTTGTAATTTTGAATTTTGGTTACTGGGTAAATAAATATATATCGCTCATTTACTCAAAGAGTGACACATCTCAAAAAATCTAATTTCGAGAAAATCGCGATTTAAGTTGAATATTCAAATTTGACCTTCCAACTCAAAAATATTGTTACACAAAAACTAAAATAACTACTTGGACCATATTTTGTAAACAGCTAGCCTGATATCAGTGCTAAATTTCGGTGCAATATCAAGCATGATCTGAAGTGTTTGACTGCTTCATAAACTCGAAAAAAAATTTTGTTGACTTATGATGCCAAAGCCGTTGTAAATGAGCTGTAACTCGATGAGTTTAAGTGATATGAGCATGAAAATTTGACACAAGATAAAGTAGAAGCCTTAGAAAATAGAAATAGAAATTGCTAACTCGGAAAACGAATTTTTTGAGTTATGCCACTCTTTGAGTAAATGAGCAATATGTACTTGGAAAAATTATCGACATAGATCCATTTTAAGGTACCGCTCTATTCAAGTTATTTTTATTATATTTATATTATATTTATTTTAATGTTTCGTTTTGAGTTATGAATGAATAAAATACCTTTATGCAAAAATGATCAATATAGATTCACACTTTGATATAGCCCCTTGTAAGGGTACTGGTATAAGCACATAGAAGGGCTTGGCCGAAGAAACAGACCGCTTCTGGTAAGGATGTGTTGTTTAAGTTGATGAAGGAGGTGGGTCTACTCTGAATGTGATGATGTAAAGCCGATTACATATGGTTGTTGTTGTAACAGTGTTTTTATTTTATGTTTGTGAGATCATTTTCTGCTTAATCTGGCTGTGGGTCTATCTCCAATTCTAGGAATGTGCTGCTTTGATGTAACCACAGATCTACTGGAGTTAGTTGAGTAGGTTTAGCAGGATAGTTGAACAGGTGCAGTGTATCGTGTGGGTCTGTGTCACATGCTTGGCAGATTTTTTGCGTGGTGCCATCGATCCTAGCTCTATAAAAATTTAGGCGGCTGCACCATCCCGAGCGGTGTTGAGCCAAAACTACTCTGGTTTGTGGTGGCAGCAGACGTTCCTCAGCTGCGATAGATGGGAGATGTTCTATGAGGACCGCATTCACACGATAGTTGTTTATGGGATCTGTGACTGCATATATGGGAATGCTATCTAAACCCGCTTGATAGATAGGTGATCTAGGGGTTATCTCTGGTAACGTTAGACTTCTCTTTCTAGATCATGAAGATCCCTCTTGACATGCCAGAGGGGGTGTCCTATCCACGATATGGTGATTAGGATTACCCTCACGGTAACACCCGACCAAGTACTGCAACAGGTTTGAATATATAATATTCGGCGCCGCATAGCTTACCACAGACAGGCCTATCGTTATACGTGGCCAACAAGGTATTTTATCTGCACCCCTAGTGCTGCCGGGTAGGGACTTGACGACATCAACTTGCTGTCAAATGTGACCCATAGAATTTTGGGGTTGTTTGTGGCCGGAATTCCGCTACAATCGACCATAACATTCAACTCTGTTCTCACCTCTACCGTTCATTTGCATATTCCTCGCATGAAAAATGTGGCAAGATCCGCCAAATAGGAGTTCAGCATATCACAAATTACATTTGGGAAGGTACATGACGCCAAGATCATACAATCATCCGCATACGTTACGAGATCAATGCCGTGTGGAGGTAGAGGTTAAACAGTTCCGGAGATATCACCCCACCTTGGGGAGCTCCCTGTTTCATTCATTCTACGGTTGAGTCCTCGACTAATATGTGTGGAGATCGCGTGCAGCGCTGTTGTCGTACTGTGCTGCTTACGGAACCCATGCTGATGATCGGCAACTTGATAGGTATTTCTGACGCTGGGGACGACTAAAGCCTCAAGGGTCTTTGCTAATGGATGCTGATGTAACAATCTGAGTATATATAAATTGGTTCTGGCTATTCCTCCGCCCCGGCACTGACCAAAAGAATCCGGAGCAGACATTCGGGGATATGCGGCTCCCAACAAAGAAAAACGATACAAAACGTTCGTATTTGTACGTGTGTACACTGACGTTACAGCCGCTGGCCGGAACACCGGTGTTATGTGGTTCCGGGTCATCCGGTAGCGAAGAGTGCAGACAATCGATAGCTTGGGAATGAGAGCGCCGCCATTTTTAATCGGTTTCACATCATGAACGCTCATATTGGGAGTAGGACCCACCTTCTCCATCACCTTATTCAACACCTCCTTACCAGAAGCTGCCCGTTGGGAACGTGGGTTTACGAGATACCATATCTAATATATAAAAGACAATGTGTGTATGTTAGTATGTTTGTTTGTTTGTATGTTCCGTATAGACTCAAAAACGGCTGAACCGATTTTCTTGAAAATTTCAGAGAATGTACAGGAAACACCCGTGATGAAAATAGGCTATATATTTTTTTGAATTTCGGAGGGGGCGTGGTACCTCCCCCATGCCCTACTTTTTACATATCCAAAACTACTGAACCCATTTTACAGAAAATTTCAGAGAATGTACAGGGAGTACCCGTGGTGAAAATAGGCTATGTATTTTTATACCCTCCACCATAGGATGGGGGTATATTAAGTTTGTCACTACGTTTGTAACTACTCGAAATAATCATTGTAGACCCCACAAAGTATATATATTCTTGATCAGCGTGCAATTCTACATCGATATAGCCATGTCCGTCCGTCTGTCCGTCTGTCTGTCTGTCCGTCTGTGGAAATCACTCTAGCGTCCGAACGGATTGACGTAGGTTGATGAAATTTTGGGAAAATATGTTATATTTACGTAGGACTTTTGGTATTGAAAGCGGGCTATGTAGGTCCACGCTTTCGTATAGCCCCCATACAAAATGACGCGTGACGCGTCGTCGTTTTAAGGAATTTTTAAGATATTTGACCCATTTTACCACCGAATTGGTTGTAATTTGGTACTTTGTGTCTCCAGAGGCCAAAAAATATTCCTACCAAAGTTGGGTTATATAGGTCCACGTTTTGGTATAGCCCCCATATAAGGCCCCATATAAAGTACGCGTCATTTTAATATATTTTGAATGTATTAGACCGATTTGACCACAGAATTGGTTGTAATTTGGTATTTTGTGTCTTCAGAGGCCAGAAAACATTCCTACCAAAGTTGGGTTATATAGGTCCACGTTTTGGCATAGTCCCCACATAAGACCCCTTATAAAGTACGCGTCATTTTAATATATTTTGAATGTATTAGACACATTTGACCAAAGAATCGGTTGTAACTTTGTATTTTGTGTTTCCAGAGGCTAAGAAACATTTCTACCATAAAATGTTTATATAGGTCCACGTGTTGATATAGCCCCCATAATACAATATCTCCCGATTTTCGATATTTTGAACGTTTTGGCCTCATTATCACACCGATATGGCTGAAATTTGGTATTTAGTCTTCTTTAGGCGTATAAAACTTTCCCCCAGAAATTTTTAGGTATAGGTCCACGCCATCATATAGCCCCCATAGAACGGTACCTTCCGAATTTCGGTATTTTGAAGGTTGTGGCCACATTAATCCACCGAAATGGCTGAAATTTGTGGTGGAGGGTATAAAAAGTTCGGCACGACCGAACTTAACGCTTTTCTTACCTGTTTGAATTTCGGTGGGGGGCGGTGTACCTCCCCCATGCCCTACTTTTATATAAACCCTATTTTAACACGCCCACTTTTTAAATATGTTACATTAGGGTTATGACTTTTTTACAACCTCATATCCCTGTATCATAGCGTGATGAGTTTTGCCATAAGATTACATAAAATCATAATTATAAGGTGATTCGGTGAAAAAACCTCAGGCACAAAATGATTTTACAATTTGAATTTATCAAAATTATGGACAATTTTTGAAGTCACTGTAAGCAGATATACAATTGAAAATAAACTTTAGAGTCACATGAGATAATTAAACTGACATAATATTTATTTCTCACTAATTTTCTTCAATTCTGAGAATCGTAAAAATGTCGTAAACGTTTTTATTTAAAGATATAATTTTTTAACAAAAACCAAAAAATTTAAAATTTTGTTCAAAGTGGTTTGGGCATGACCTTTTTTAATATTTGAATGAAATAAACATTATTATAGTTATTAGTAGGCTTATAATTATTCATTCGTGCAACAAAAAATAATTTTTAAAAATTTTTTTTTTCATTTCATGCATTTTTTCAAAAAATTATATTTTTAAAATCGATTTGTGCGTGAACTTTTTTTATATTTCAATGGAATAAACGATAGCGTAGTCATCATCCCTGCTACAGGAAATCATTTTTGAAAAAAAATGTCAAAAAGTCATAACCCTAATGTTACATATCCAAAACTAACTGAACCGATTTTCCTGAAAATTTCAGGGAATATACAGGGAGGACCCGTGGTTAAAATAGGCTATACATTTTGTTGAATTTCGGAGGGGCGGGGTACCTCCTCTATGTCTGATTTAATAAAAAACCCTATTTGAGCTAAACTGAAATGAAGGATTGAATTAATTCTTCCGAACTATTACCCTCTGAACCACCGCGCTTCGAACTACCCTGCTGCGGACTTGCACCCTCCGAACCATCCCGCTTCGAACTTCCACCCTACGAACCACCCCGCACCGAACTTCCACCTTCCGATCTACCCCGCTCCAAACCACACTGCTGTCAACTTCCACCCTCCTATTCCCTCTGTTTCGAACTTCCACCCTCCGAACCCCCCTGTTGCGGACTTCCACCCTCCGATTCACCATGTTTCGAACTTCCACCTTCCGAACCACCCTGTTCCGAAGTTCTACCCTACGATCCACCCCGCTCCGAATTTCTACCTATCGAACCACTCTGCACCGAAGCACCCTGCTCCGAACTTCCAACCTCCGAACCACCGTGCTCCAAACTTCCACCCTCCTATTCACCCCGCTCCGAACTTCTACCTTCCGAACCACTCTGCTCCGAACCACCCTGCTCTGAACTTCCACCCACCGATTCACCCTATTTCAAAACCTTCACCCCCCGAACCACCCTGCTCCGAACTTCCAGCCTCCGATCCACCCAGCTCCGAACTTCCACCCTCCGAATCACCCCGCTCCGATCTTCCACCCTCCGAATCACCCTGCTCCGCGGAGTACCTCCCCAATGCCTTATTTTTTTAAAAACGCTATTATGAGAAAGTTAATTTGCGAGGCAATTGTCGTTGTGTCTCCGACCCTAGGGACTCTTTTTGGGACCATAAAACCCGACCACGCTTAATTTTTTAAAATGTTATATCTCTGAAACTTCTGTGCCTATTTTCTACAAATTTCAGGAAATGTACCGCGATAATCCTGCTGAAAATAGGTGCCTGGTGAAAATAAACTATATATCTTGTGGAATTTCGGCGGAGCGGGGTTTGAAAATTAATTCGATAAACAATGGTGGCCGACCACGCCCACTTTTTTAAATATGTTATATCTTCAAAACTTCTAAACCGATTTCAATGTAATTTTCAGATGATGTACAGGGATGGCCCTTGGATTCCTAAAGGCTATAAATTTTGTTAAATTTCGGAGATGCGGGTTATACCCTGTGTCCTATTTTTTAAATGCGCTATATATGTAAAGTTTACAAACCGTTAGACCCGACCACTCCCACTTTCTTAAATATGCTACAAATCAATGGAAATACCAGGTGTTATGCATAGCGAAGCTTTGGTCTTATTCGAAAGCAAGTATTTAAATTAGAAGGCAACATATCGATAGCTATAACTTCATCAGGTATATAAGATATACATTATAAGAAGGTGGATGGACGACACAGCCACTGGACATGAATGAAGGGTTCATATGCAATATTAATTATAAGATATCACCTGGAACGAATTTACGATGGCATATAGTAATTTAAGAAGGAATTCACCTTTAGCTTTCAGACAAACACTTTCAATTATACTATTCCAGCAGATGAAATAAATGCATGCCTCAAGTCATCAGCTTTTTGGCGGTATGTTAAAATTGCATATCAACACAAACAAATCTGAAGATTTTTTATTTATAGTCACTTGCAGATCCCGACTAATTAGCGATGCAAGAAAACCACAATTGGTGACTTAAGGTAACATAAAACTGTTTCAAGGGCCAGCGACGTGGACCGGGTCCGCTAGTATCTATATATACATATATAAATTAGAAAAATGTTTGTATGATTGTTTGTTTGTGAAGCTACTCACATGTGGTCTCATCTGTGCACCAAACACGCTATGAAGTTTGGAATGTGTAACAGTATTTGGTCTAGAAATAAGTATGCCAAATTATATTGAAATCGGTTCAGATTTGGATATAGCTCCCACATATTTTTTCGCCAATTTCATGTAGTTTTTGCACCAAACACGCAATCTATGTCCAATATCACTGAAATTTGGATGTGTGACGGAAGATGGTCTAGAAATAAGTTTGCCAAGTTATATTGAAATCGCTCCAGATTCGAATATAACTCCAATATATATTTTCGGCCGATTTCATGTATTTTATGCACCAAACACGCTATGTATGTCCAATTTCCTTTATAATTTATCTTAGTCGGGGCTTAGCTAGTACATACATATGTAGTATATATAAACTCTATACCAAATCTTCTGTAAGAAGTTTTTCAACCACCTAAGAAACCTTAATACAATTTTAAAGACAAATCGATTGGAAATTTGCAAAGACCTCAATTGAAAAATTTCTGCGTAGAGTTGTTCTATCCCCTGAGTAACCAAAATGACAAATTGATTGAAAATTTGACCAAGAACCTCAAAATAGCTAAAGCTACTCATTTGTGATCTTTTCAAGGAATATTTTTTCTTACTGAGAACCTAAAATACTAAAATTTTCTTAATGTAATTGGATCATTTGTAAATGTCCATTACGCCTCGGGGAGTATTAGGGAGGCACTTATGTCGTTGGCGAATTTCTAAGCTCTTACGTTAGATGAACAGATCAGCGTATTGTCAACCCAGTAACGTCAAATGGTGGACCCGTGGCCTAGGCCTGATGCCCCCGAGAGTCAGGTGGCTGAATAACCGTTTTAAAGAGTTAAACGAAACAACACAGTGGCCAATTTTACGAAAAACCTGACCAAAACTCTAAAAATGAAAGGATTTGATCCTAATCTTGAGATCTCATGTTTTTCGTGTTGCTGGTTTCATTTTTCATATTTTTTAACCTTCAGACGGTCATTAAAGGTGCCTTTTTGGTTCCTTCTCTTATAAAATGTGATCGTATTAGTTCAAAATATTCTAAAAATTTGTTCGCCATCAATGTTTACTATAGGTCCTAGAATACACCAAAACTCCATATCTTACCTAAACTCCAAAAATATGCAAAATTAAAAACACATTTAAGGTTTAGGTCGTACTTCATGTGAGTTTTGGCATAATTGTCATACAAAACTTAATTTTAGAAGAATGGCGTCAAAGACAAAAATGTTTTCCGCTAAATTTCACTATAATTCACCAAAGAAATGCAATCTTTATTTGCATTACATACCAAGGAAATATTGGTATCAATTTTGCAAAAAAGAGACCTCTACCATTTCCACAGTTTTGGAAATATTTGAGTTAAGATTACTTGGAATCCTTGCAGTTTAGGTATATGGGGTCTTTGGCAACTTTACTGACAACAATGCTAGAAATATGTTTCATAAATAAATTAACCCTCGTGCGAGTCATAAAAATCAAATCTTTAAAATCTTCTATAAATTGTGATCGTATCAGATCAAAATATCCTAGAAATTTGTTCGCCATAAAATTTTACTATAGGTCCTAGAATACATCAGAACTCTAAATTATACCCACACGCCAGGAAGTGACCCTATACTATATTCTGGCATTCTGAATCAAAGAAAATCTGTACATAACTGTAAGACAAAATATCACATAAAAACGAAAAGTGCAAATATGTGAAAGATATTATCGAATAAACATGATAAATGCAGAATAATAAATCTTAATTTCTTAGTTTTACGATTACAGTAAGTGCTGATTGCATTTTTTAGAGAATTTGACTCTGGGATGACCTTAGTTTTGGACCATGCTTTAAACATTCCAATACCTAAGATGCTTTCTTCATATTAGTTTTGTTCCAGACATTGCAAGAACTTACAACTTATACAATTTTTAACTTTTTCAACCCCCGGAAAAACATTCTGTTCCACGAAACTTCCACTTAATTTTAAGAAAGTAACAACAAAACCTATTTTGCCTTTAAAAACATTCTTCTAGAAAAATTGGCTGATTTGTACGTTAACTATCTCCATGCATACATACATTGATGCAAATAATTCATTTCAACATTGAGGTCGTTTTCAATTACTGTAAAGAACTGTGAATATTCTGTGCGATATCCCCAACTTAAATTATATCGGTGCAAGTCATGAAAGAACGAATCATAGTTTGGTCGTCATCGACTTCATTAAAATACAAAATATTGCAAGCGAGTTGTCAAGGTTATTGGTAGCGGACTACAGATATGAGGTCACTACAACATTGACGTCCAATGTTTGTTTGACTGAATGCGAATGCAATGAAACGATAATAAGGATAACTTGGATATAAAAAAGTGAAATAGAAAGAAGACAAACAATTTCAAAGGCTCTTTTGTAAGCATATACCCTCAAGGCCCTCAACACACACGTTCGTTAACGAATATTTTATGGCCTAAAATTGAAAACCATTGTCATGCAGCTGTTCACATTTTTGTTGTATGCGTGGATGTAGAGACAAAACCACCACTTATTCAAGTGTCATTTTCAATAAGTGGGATATACATCCGAACCAAAACTAATGATGATCTAACAACAGGAGGATGGCCGGTACTAAGGTTACAACATAATTACTTCGAATTGTCTTTAGTTTATTTGTTATCAGGAGCAGTAACACTGACATTGAATGTTTAATTATTTCAAAATCACAAAATTGTTTTAGCCAATTCTTTACCGCATATTTCATTGTACATTATTTCTGTGTTGAATGTGGTAGGAGGGTTTGTTTTCGTAAAATTTACCATCCCCCTGAATAGTCAGTTGCACCATGAAAGGGGGTGTGTCTGATTAGTTGACTTATTGTCATCGATAAGGCGCCCAAATTAAAGTAAAAAAAAAACTTTTATTGGAGATAACAAACGTTTTTATTTGAAATAGAATAAAAGTTTTAAGATTGTTTATCACTTTTTCCTATTAGACATTTATTTCGAAACATTCAGACGGCCTTTTACAAGAATTTCAAAGGATTTTTTTTTAATTTTTGAACTTTAATGAAGCCAAATATCTTCTGGCAAATGATTTCATAAAGAAAATATGCCTATATTACCTTAAATTGTAATTTTTTCATCAGTTTTGAATTCCACCTCCTTGCTGTCTTCTCTTACCGTTAAAAGCTTCACATACCGTTCAAGTGCTAATACAAATACCCCTAACATCATCTTTTATGCTGCGATGTTTTGATTGGGTATTCGTTTTTCCAGTCAATTTTTGTTGGTCGGCTGACGCCTACGCATGATGAAATCATAGGGCTTATAGCACTTTAGTCGATTGATCCCAGATATGACCCCACTTTGGGTTGGTGGGGTCCTTTAATTGGTTCCATGTGATGTTACGAGATTGGAATTAGTTTTTAAACATACCAATCCACTTGTTTCTTGGCCTGCTAGGTTTTCTGTGGCTCTGCGGATTTCATTCGAGGGCTTGTCTGGCTATATCGTTGGATGGCCTTCTCAATATATGTTCAATCCATTGCCATTTGCGCTTACAGATCTCATTTTCGACGGGCTTTCGATTTTCTAGTATAAGTAGTTGGGTATTTGTTACACTATTTGGCCGAAATACGCGCAGGATTTGTTTTAAGCATTTATTGTGGAATGTCTGCGGTCTCTTTCTGGAAGTTTGGGTGGAGCTCCAGGTGGTGCAGCCATACAAGTGCACTGATTTTACGTTGCAGCCGAAGATTTTGAGTTTCGTACTGGTTGAGATGTTGTCAAATTCTGTGCGAGGAGAGAAAGGCATTCCTGACTTTATTAATGCGGTGCGTTATAGCTTAATGGGATCCACCTCTTTGCAAGTAGTAGTTCCTAGATAGGTTTTCTTGGTTTCTTGGTTTTCTTTGCGTTAATTTTTAGTCCTACCTTGTTTTGCGTTATTTTAGAGGGCGTGTAGTTTTTCCTCAACATCCTTAAAACAATGCGCAAACAAGCAGACATCTTCTGCCTAATCTATGTCAGTTATGTTACAGTGGATGGTGCATCAACATTTGTTTGCTGCAGTACGCAATCCAAAAGGAGTAAAACAATGTAGGCGACAAGACACAGTCCTGTTTAACGCCAGAACAGGTTTCACTCTCTTGTCCTTTGTAGCGAACTCTGAATTTTGCACCATTGTAAAGGTCACGACTCGGGCGTATAATTTTCGAAGGAATCCATTTAATATTCAGTGCATCCCAAAATGCTGGTCGGGGCACAGTATCCAACGCACTTCCAAAGTCTACGAACAGGAAATAAAGACTGCTGTTATATTCAATAGACTGCTCTATTATAATTCGTTCAGTGTCTATATTATCCACACATGATCTCCCCGGTCTAAATCCTGCTTGTTCTTTACGAAGAATGGTTTGGACTACTGGGTTTTTTCGCAATAGAATGATGTTGGACAACTGTTTATTTACCACGTTTTGAAGGGATATGCCTCGTCAGTTATTGCATATCCTACCTAAGGTCACCTTTTTCAGTATGGTAATTACGATGCCCTCCTTCCAGCATTGTGGTATGGTCTCTTGATAAATTCAGCTTCTTAATTACACATAAAATTACTTATCTTTCAATGGCTCTTAGGGCTCACATATTTGTATACCCTCAACCATAGAACCGAGGGTATATTAAGTTAGTTTTGCCATTTGTAACGCTTTTTAATAATCATTTGCGACCCTAAAAAGTCAACATTCTTGATCAGGGTAAAATTTTGAGTTGAGGTATGTATGTCCGCCCATATGTTTTATTCGCTCTCGCAACCAAACACATTGAAATGGGACTCCAAAATGTTGCCCAGATGCGTCTTTTATTTGCAGGCAAGTCAAGTTCGCAGATGGGATATATCGACCTACGCGTTGGAATAGTCCCCATATAACAATACCGCCCGATTTGAGGGATTTTGAAGTTTTTATCGACATTCTCGTCTTATATTGGATGTAATTTAACATTTTTGGTTGAATGTTTTCAATAAACTTCACTCACCAAAAACTATGGCCTAGGGAATTCCCGCATATCCCGCTCATTTTTCACTCCCTTAATCCCGATACCAATCGCGGGAATTCCAGCGATTTGGTAATAACCAAATTTTCTCTACAATTCCATTTAACAAAATTAAAAAAAAAAAACAAGTAAGAAAAGCGTTAAGTTCGGTCGTGCCGAACTTTTTATACCCTCCACCACAAATTTCAGCCATTTCGGTGGATTAATGTGGCCACAACCTTCAAAATACCGAAATGCGGAAGGTACCGTTCTATGGGGGCTATATGATGGCGTGGACCTATACCTAAAAATTTCTGGGGGAAAGTTTTATACGCCTAAAGAAGACTAAATATCAAATTTCAGCCATCTCGGTGTGATAATGAGGCTAAAACGTTCAAAATATCGAAAATCGGAAGATATTGTATTATGGGGGCTATATCAACACGTGGACCTATATAAACATTTTATGGTAGAAATGTTTCTTAGCCTCTGGAAACACAAAATACAAAGTTACAACCGATTCTTCGGTCAAATGGGTCTAATACATTCAAAATATATTCAAATGACGCGTACTTTATAAGGGGCATTATGTGGGGGCTATACCAAAACGTGAACCTATGTAACCCAACTTTGGTAGGAATGTTTTCTGGCCTCTGAAGACACAAAATACCAAATTACAACCAATTCTGTGGTCAAATGGGTCTAATACATTCAAAATATATTAAAATGACGCGTACTTTATATGGGGCCTTATATGGGGGCTATACCAAAACGTGGACCTATATAACCCAACTTTGGTAGGAATATTTTTTGGCCTCTGGAGACACAAAGTACCAAATTACAACCAATTCGGTGGTAAAATGGGCCAAATATCTTAAAAATTCCTTAAAACGACGACGCGTCACGCGTCATTTTGTATGGGGGCTATACGAAAGCGTTGACCTACATAGCCCGCTTTCAATACCAAAAGTCCTACGTAAAAATAACATATTTTCCCAAAATTTCATCAACCTACGTCAATCCGTTCGGACGCTAGAGTGATTTCCACAGACGGACAGACGGACAGACGGACGGACATGGCTATATCGATGTAGAATTGCACCCTGATCAAGAATATATATACTTTGTGGGGTCTACAATGATTATTTCGAGTAGTTACAAACGTAGTGACAAACTTAATATACCCCCATCCTATGGTGGAGGGTATAAAAATTACGAGCACATCTACGATTTTTGGTATAGAAGTTAAGGAAAAAAATTCTGGTTTTAAATCTGTTCGCGTTCACAATAATTCAATATATATTCTCTTATAAAGAAAAAATATTTAAAATTTTCTTATTTGTTCTATTGCGAAAATGTGCATATATCAGTAGCAGCATTTAATATCCATTAACTTATAAGGATAGGAAATTAAGAGTAAAATTGAAATTACAATCATTAATATGAAAATTAAAAAGCCTGTTATTCGCGAATTAGTTAAAGTCGGTTGATGCGCATCCGATTTTCGACACAGCGAATAAATCTCTTTCAATATTTATGCATATTTCGATGTTTCACAATGCAAGGAACCTTAAAGTCGCGCCATGTGCACACGATTTTGATGCGCATCCTAATTAAAATTTTTATTTCTTTAAAACTTATATCAGAAACAAGGTATTATATACGATATATAATGGGTTGCGACTATTGTAAGACCGTAATATTATATTATATTCATCCAAAGTAATTTAGGTGACATTGGCTGATCACTTCTGTCATCTAAAACGTTTCTACAACTGGTGTATTTTTATGGTTATAAACTTCATTTCCCTTGTCCATGGGACATGAGTCACTTATGACTCGCGATAGAACTTCAGAATTTAAATGCACTCGTCCCATTATGGGGAATGACTCAAAAATTTCTAGGTAAATATCATTGGAATACATTACGCACCCCCAGGGACTTTCTCACTAATGGTAGGGCTAATGAAATAATTCCTTTAGAGGAAAGGACCACCCAACATCGATTTTTCAGGGAACCAGGCTACCCAAATATAGGTTTTAAATGCTGTTGTAAGAATCTAAAGGTCAAGATAGGAAAATATTGATGTCCGGATTATTGAGGTAAGAAAAATATGTGATGTCCGGATTACCGAGTCTACAATGTAAAAAATTCAAGTGTCCGGATTACCGCGTTGTCCGGATTAACGAGTGTCCGGATTATCGAGACTATACTGTATATATGTGTGGGTCTACGACCATTATTTCGATGCATTACAATCTTTTTTGGCCAAACCCAACTTATAATACCCTCCCCACATAGTGGGGGAGGGTATTATAGGGTATTATTCAGGGGTCGGAATGTGAAAAAAAATATTTGGAAAAAAGGCCAATGTTTTATTTCAAAGCGAATATCTCTCTGGCAAGGAAAGTGGAAAATATCACCTTTACAACGATGTGAAGTAGGTTGTCATAAGTGGTCAAACAACAGAGATATCGTAATAGTCGGTAATGCATCCCTTTTTCCATTTTTTGTGCAATCACAATTTCGCAATTTCGTGAGGATCCGATCAGAATTCCGACCTGTAGGAATTTTGATCGGATCCTCACGAAATTTTGGGGGTTGATGGGGGTCTCACAGAGAAAGAAGCCTATTGATGGTTGGCGTACATCCCACTTTTCCTTTTTTTATTTGATGATGCACTTAAATGCGTTTCAACAAAATTGATCTGTATTAATGAAGACATTCAGAGCAAAGGCGCTAAGCTACCCAAATTTTAATATTTTGAATTTTACCAGTCAAAAGCTTATGCACAGGGGTAGTTGTGCAGGGTGTCACATAGTCGGCCCCGACCCGACTTTAGCCTTGGCTCACTTGTTTTCTTTTGTTTTCATTTTTTTCTCGACATTGTCTTAGTTTGAAACGTATTTAAATGAATTGCTCATTTGGTCAGGAGCTCCACAGTAATTATTATTATTTGTAATAATTCGAAAAAATATTAGAAAAGAATAAATTGTTTATCTTTAAATCTGATAAAACTGAGTTGTATTACACCCATGTCACAATTCCGCCATTAGTATGCCTTAAAAGGGTAATAAAATAAACAAAAAATAAAGGAAAATGGTGACAATTTTTTATTTTATCTTGTCTTTATGACGCGATTTACCATTACAGTATATATGAACGGGAATTCCCGGGATTGAAAAATATTTCCCGATTTCCCGGAGAACGAAAGAGTCCGGGAAAAGAAAACCCCTACTATGGACGTAGCCGCCCGATTTCAGGTATTTTAAAATTGTTAGCTATATTTGCTGATCGAATTAACTATAATTTGGCATTTAGAAACCTTCTACACCAACAATTGTGGAGTTTAGCCCACATTTTGGAATATCACCATATAATGGTACCGCCTGATTTGAGAGATTTTGAGGTTTAAACGACATTCTCGACCAAAAATTGTATGCAATTTGGCAATTAGGTTTCAAACTTGTCAAAAAACTTCTACACCAAAGATTGTGGACAAAGATCCACGGATTGGAATAGCCCCTATTTCATGAATAATGCAGTTTTAAGCAACATTTTCTACCAAAATTGAATGTTATTTGGCAATTGGTTTTTCACCAAAAATTGTGGACGAAGGTAAAAGGTTTGGGATAGTACCGTTATATGAGACTTCGTTCCATTTTATTATTGATCGGTATACAAAAAGTTGGCATATGGCCAACTATACTTTTAATGACAAGATTTTCTTGCTTAATTGTATCTGAGAATGTGGTTTTTTTTTCAAAATCCAAAACCGTCTTTTGTCAAAACAAAAAACTGTATGAAATTGCATTTCATATCATGAGTTGATTTGTCAGCAGACTTAATTCGTATACGAGGGGAACTAGAAAAGTTTGCGGTCTATGCAACACGCAGTATCGCCAGGCGTCATATGGCATTTTTTTTTTTTTTGGAAAGTCTGACATTTTTTAGCTTAAACGTACTCAGGACAGTTTGACATATGACCCTCTGTTGGGTTGTTTACAGTGGCTCGATTGAGACACCTCCAAAACATGGTTTTTGAACGCATTTACAGCATCTATTGGCGATTGCTGCGATTTTTCGGGCTCATAGGCATAGTTGCATGATTCGTCACCTGGATCCATCTTATAAACGTTTCCGAAGCACCGCGATCGTATTTTTTGAAAATTCTTGCACCAATCCACACGGGATCTAACGATAAAAAACCCCATTTTTGACGCCAAATGTTCATGCAATATCAAACTTTAGTTAGTGGAATAATTGCCCAAGAATGCCTCTATTTCATGGTACATAACATGGCGATCACGCACGACTTAATTTTCTCTGGCACAACAACCGTTTTTTGACGACCCTCACAAACTTCGTTTTTTGGCGAGTGTAATTACAAAAATACAATAATTTTTTTTTCAAAATAGTCTGGCTTAATCCCATTGTTATTGTTTTAATATTTTAAAACAACTAGTTTATTAGTGGAAAAGATTTGGAATTGTTCGCCAAGGGGTAAGGCAGGGAATACTATAGTTTCGATTCTCGCCACAGAATCTCAACAGTTCCCTTGTTATACCCTCCACCATATGGAGGGTATAATTAAATTTGTCATTCCGTTTGTAACACATCGAAATATTCGTCGGAGACCCTATAAAGTATATATATTATTGATCAGCATAAAATTCTATGTCGATTTGACCATGTCCGTCTGTCCGTCCGTCCGTCCGTCTGTCTGTCTGTTGAAATCAAGATAGAGCTCGCAATTTTAAAGATAGAGAGTCAAAATTTGGCACAGAAGTTTTTATTACTTGCAGGATGGTTGGTATTGAAAATGGGATATATCGGTCCACGTTTTGATATAGCCCCCATAGAACGGTACCTCCCGATTTTCGGTATTTTGAAGGTTTTAGCTTCATTATCCTACCAAAATGGCTGAAATTTGGTACGTAGTCTTCTTTAGGGGTATAAAATTTCCCCCCAGAATTTTGTCGGTATCGGTTCACACCTTCATATAGCCCCCATAGAACGGTACCTCCCGATTTTCGGTATTTTTTAGGTTTTAGCTTCATTATCCTACCAAAATGGCTGAAATTTGGTACGTAGTCTTCTTTAGGGGTACAAAACTTTCCCCCAGAAATTTGTCGGTATCGGTCCACACCTCCATATAGCACCCATAGAACGGTACCTCCCGATTTTCGGTATTTTGAAGGTTTTAGCTTCATTATCCTACCAAAATGGCTGAAATTTGGTACGTAGTCTTCTTTAGGGGTACAAAACTTTCCCCCAGAATTTCGTCGGTATCGGTCCACACCTCCATATAGCCCCCATAGAACGGTACCTCACGATTTTCGGTATTTTGAATGTTTTAGCTTCATTATCACACCGAAATGGCTGAAATTTGGTACTTAGTCTACGTTCGTGGTACAAAACTTTCCCCCAGAACTTTGTCGGTATCGGTCCATGCCTTCATATAGCCCCCATAGAACGGTACCTCCCGATTTTCGGTATTTTGAACGTTGTGGCCTCAATATTCCACCGAATTGGCTGAAATTTGGTATTTAGACTTCGTTAGGGGTACTCAAACTTCCCCTTTAAATTTGTCGGTATAGGTCCACGCCTTCATATAGCCCCCATGGAAAGGTACCTCCCGATTTTTCGTATTTTGAAGGTTGTGTCTTCAATATTCCACCAAAATGGCTGAAATTTGGTATTTAGTCTTCAATGTGATATAAAACTGTTCGCCAGAAATATGTCTGTACAGGTCCACGCTTTCATATTGCCCCATTTCTGACTAAAATTCGTCGGTATAGGTCCACGTTTCGATATAGCCCCGAAATGGCTGAAATTCGTTATTTCGTCTTCCAAGAGTTATAAAATATTCCAGAAGAGTATTATCAGAAGCTTACTTCTTGATTTTCGGTATTTTTTTAGTTTTAGCCACATTCTCTTACCGAAATATAGGAAATTTGGTATTTAGTCTTCTTTGAGCCTAAAAACTTTTCGTCAGAAATATGTCGGTATAGATCGACGTTTTGAAATAGCCCCAAATAAAGGTGCCTCACATTGTTTTGCCGAAATTGCTGAAATTTAGTATTAAGTCTTCTTCATACACGAAAGGAAACTAATTATTCCATTTTACTTCAATACAACCTATGGTGGAGGGTATAACAAGTTCGGCCCGGCCGAACTTAACGCCGTTCTTACTTGTTTTTTGTTTGTGGATATTCTCCACCGAAGTAATTTTTCAATAACTTCTTCAACAAAAAACTTGTTATACCCAAACATAAATCGTCAGCTCGAAGTATAAAGATAAGCAAAGAAAAAAAGTTCAATAAGAAGTTTTTCCTTGGCAACCTCACACAACTCCGACGAAAGTGTCTGCAAAAATAATTCAAACCTTTTTCAGTAGTATGTGTCGTCGAATTTCGACGAATGCACACACCAAAATTTGGTTGGTCTTTTGCATTTTTTTTTTTTTTCAAAATAGTCTAGCTTAATCCCATTGTTGTTGTTTTAATATTTTAAAACAACAAGTTTATTAGTGGACAAGATTTGGCATTGTTCGCCAAGGGGTAAGTCAGGGAATACTATAGTTTCGATTCTCGCCACAGAATCTCATCAGTTCCCTTGTTTTTTGTTTGTGGATATTCTCCACCGAAGTTATTTTTCAATAACTTCTTCAACAAAAAACTTGTTATACCCAAACATCAATCGTCAGCTCGAAGTATAAAGTTAAGCAAAGAAAAAAGTTCAATGAGAAGTTTTTCCTTGGCAACCTCACACAACTCCGACGAAAGTGTCTTCGAAAATAATTCAAACCTTTTCCACTAGTATGTGTCGTCGAATTTCAAACTGTCCTGAGTACGCTGAACCTGCGTTTGCACATGACAGGACAGTTAAGTTCATGTATTGATTGTCAAAAACTAAAACTTGCCGGTGTGACGTAGGCGTCCAGACAACTGCAAAAACAGTTGTAAAATTATGAATGAAAATCATCGATTTCTTTTTGTTTTCCATTCGCATATTTTGTTATTTTTCATATTCTTTTGTTTTGAACACATTTCAATTAAAATTTGTTAACCCGATTGTCCGATTGTCTGTGAAAAAATGATGAACAGCTGGAAGACAACCGACAAATGTATGTATGTGTTAGTAAATCAGAGTTGTATTTGAAGACAAACTGTCTGGTGTAAACGCCTAGTTAGGCTAAAACTGTCAAACTTTCCAAAAAAGGTCAAATGACGACTGGAGATACAAGCGTGTTGCCTAGGCCTCAAAATTTTCTAGTTCCCCTCGTATATAGCATTTGCAAATTAAATGAAACCTTTTCCAAATTGGATGAAACCTTTATTTTTATTGAAAGAAAAAATCCAGACTAGTTTAAAAAGAGAAAGAAATAAAAAATATATTGGTTTTTAACGATTTTTACTTAAGTTCTAATTTTAAGTAATGACATAAAAGTGTAACTCGGTGTATGTTTTGCTTCCTTGAACTTACATGTTTTTACTTACAAGTTTTTGCAAAAAAATTATCCTGAAAAAACTTTTCAAAAATAAAATTGTGTGCCACAGTGGTACTACGCGATCAGACAATAGATCGTAAGTAATATCGTTGACGTGACTGAGCATAGTAGGCAACAGCTCAATCAACAGGTCTGCTTTAATTACACTGTGCAACATTTTTAAGGTAATCTTGTGCAAACAACCCTTGGTTGGGTTTTGTTGTGTCAGATCCAGCTTGAGTTTTATGGCCTCATCTAAACATGCATAAATATTGACTTTTTAAAGCAATTCTGGGCTATATCTCTGAAACATATGTGAATCTTCATCTGACATCTCAAACAAATGTTTAGATAAGGTCTAAAATATTTAGAGAAATAATGAACTCGAAAAACTACATTTATTGACTGAAATTTTATAAGATATCGAAAATTTCCATAATTTGTATACATTTTGTACCATATCTCCTAAACCGTTAATTTTTTTGTTTTCAATATATTTTTCAACGACGATTTAATAAATATGTCAATAATGTGGTAAAATCCGTAACGTGTTGCATTAGTTATGTAAGGACTATGTCCATTGATAATTCCACAAGCAGTAAATCGTGAACCACTTTATTAGGTAATACTATTAGCCCCTGATATTAGTAGCATTTTTTTAAAACCTAAATTCTCTCGTTAGGATTATTTCGGTATAACCTTAATTGATGCCCAAAAATTAAAAAATGTTTAAGTTTAAGGAAGCAAAACATGCAGCGAGTTCCACTTTTGGAAAAGGTTTCATTTAAATTGGAAATGCTATATGGCGAAAAAAAAAATCCTTTGCAATTCAATTTGAAAACAATTAATAAAATTTTTTGCGTGCACATCTACAATTTTTTGCATGGAGGTTAAGGAAAAAATTCTGGTTTCAAATCTGTTCGCGTTCACAAAATTGGACGATGCGCGCAAAAGTTATAGCGGTTTTTATTCTCATATAAAGAAAAAATATTTAAAAATATCTTATTTGTTGTTATGAGAAAATTTACGCATAAGTCGTTAACAGCATTCCATATCTTTTCGTAGATGTTTAAATAGTTATTAAATTTATTATTATTTTCGCGGAAAATCAACAAATAATAAAAAAAATTGGAAGTAAATCCAAATTATCCAGTCCCAGAATCCGTACAAACACTCAAAAAATAAATTAAAATATATATGCGGAATCTAGACACTGCGTAGAAAAATATGATACCAAATTTATAGAGTTTGGGTACATAAATTGCATATTATAGCAACAACAAAAGAGAAAAACTTATTGTTGGAAAATATTGTTGCAAATATATTTTTTGGTTTGATTCGAAAAATTAGAAAAAAACATTTGGGAGTTATCCAACTATTTCGCTAAAATCCCATACAATAATTAATGTGTGCTGCTAAAGAAATATAGTTTACCATCGTGAAAGCTTATTTGCTTACTTTGATAACTTATAAGGATAGGAAATTAAGAGTAATATTGAAATTACAATCATTCAAAAAATGTGGAAATTAAAAACCCTATTATTCGCAAACTTGCTAAAATCAGTTGATGCGCATCCGTTTTTGGATACAGCGAATCAATCTCTTTCAATATTTATGCATATTTCGATGTTTCACTCAGCGGTCATTGTGTGCCTTCAGTTGCATCTCACAATGCCAAAAACCTTAAAGTGGGCAAAAATCGCGCAATTCTATTTTTGGTAAAAACCGATATTACTCGCGAATCTCTGTAATTTATGACACGCGTTTTCGCACATATTATAATCGCGAATAAATGATTCCATTTATGTAAAAAATGTTAAAGAAAATCGCGGTTTAGTACGCCGATTTGACAAAATACATTTTTGCCGATTTTCGTATTTCCAAGGTATCTATATCCGCTGTTTTAGTAGATGGATTCGATCGCGGAAGGTTTCATAGATCCGTCACGTAAAAAACTAAATTCAGGCGGGATACAAAGGCAACTGAATGGCATTTGTAAATTTTAAACGCAAAAAATAGGTTTTTAAAAAAATCACGCATCATATATTGGCCTTTAGACTCCAATTACTAGGATGCTGTAAGGAGCACACTCATGAGATATGCATTAAACGACGTAAAATCACGAGTTCTATAATCCTATTATGAGTTTGGAGTATTGTATTGTTGCGCGTCCGGATTATTAAACAAATGCAAAAAAACGCGAAATTCCGGCTTCAAAATGTCAGCATCAATTTTAGGTGGATGCAGTGGATATATCGAAAAATGATACACTAGTATGATATTGCCCATGAAGTATTCTTTGAGTCTTTCTTTGGGCATACGTCTATAAAATGCAAGGTTAAGTCAGAAAACGGAAGGGAGAATAAAAAACTTGTTGGCTTCATCCCATTTTTACATATTTTTCTACATTGATGCCAACACAGCTTCCACGTAAATTAATTTTAATGGTCGACCTTATAGGATTCCTCCTAAAACACTTCATTTTAAAGAATTTCAATCATAATATATAGAATATGTTAAGAATTCGCGAATTCTGAATGGGTGAAACTCGGATTCATCGATTGTAAAACATTTTTGGTTTTCGCCATATACACTCCTCGTCAGTAGAATAGAACACCTAAATTGTTGTTAATGTTAGCTTATTTATCCAAAAACGAATGAATCTGCGTTTTTAATCTTGTGGGGATTTAAAATCTATGATTATCCGTTTCAAAAACACAGAACAAATTATGTTTCTAGCTCTTCGCGAAATGATTTGCTGATCAATTTTCAGATAGTTCTATGAAAAATAGACATTTATTTTTGGTCATCAGGATAAAACACTCACTTTATTTTCGCGAATTTTTGAGAAATTAACGCCGAAATTTCTTTCAGTCGATTAAGCAAGGCTTTCTAATCATTTTCCACCAAAGAAAACCTACAAATTATTCCGCGGACACCGAAATAACAGCGTTAAAGGGTTTAAATTGACAGATATTTGAAACATCTCGGAATATCAATAGGAGTCGCGCGGTTATGTCATATTTCTTCACAATAAGATAGAATATGACACAGACAACCTCCACGGATACAACCGAGTGTTTCGGATGCTAATAAGATGGAACATTTTCAAAATAATTATAAAAAACGTCAAAATTTCTTATAAGAACCATGTTGTTTTGTTCAATAAAATGCTTTTTCCGCGAACAAGAATGCCATTTAAAGGTTTGGAAATATGCTCCACATTTAGAGGAAAATAATCTGATATGAAAACAACCGCTATTTTAATACCCTGAGGGAAATTTTAGCACATTTTTCAAATTGAACACACCTTTTGAACTTTGAATTTTATATGTGTTTTTATTTCGGTGTCCCCGGCTGTTCTCAACAGGGTTATGTTCCAATATAAATGGACCAGGTTATGCTCTCCATACCGGATTTTATGAATCAGTAGTTTTTTAATTGAACTCGCAAATGTAAAAGCCCCGTTTTCGCGGAAAAACACAGTCATGGAAATTGAGGTTTTAGGTTTCGTGTGTTGTTTTAAAAAGTACTAAAATTTCTCTCAGTGTATTAAAAAAACGGTTGTTTTCGTATCAGATTATCTTTCTCCAAATCTGGAGCGTATTTCCAAACCTTTAAACGGCGGACTTGTTCGCGGAAAACCCATTTTATTGAACAAAACATCATGGTTGTTATAAGAAATTTTGACGTTTTTCATAATTATTTTGAAAATGTTCCATCTTATCAGCATCCGAAGCACTCGATTGTATCCGTCGAGGTTGTCTGTGTCATATTCTATCTTATTGTGAAGAAATATGACAAACTGCGCGACTCCTATTGATATTCCGAGATGTTTCAAATATCTGTCAATTTAAACCCCTTAACGCTGTTATTTCGATGTTCGCGGAATTATTTATAGGTTTTCTTTGATGAATAATGATTAGAAAGCCTTGCTTTATCGACTGAAAAAAAATTCGGCGTTAATATCTCAAAAATACTGTTCTATCCTGATGACCAAAAATAAATGCCTATATTTCAAAGTACTATCGGAAAAATGATCAGAAAACATTTCACGAAGAACTAGAAACATAATTTTGTCAGTGTTTGATATGGAACTTTATTGACTTTAGATCCCTACAAAATTAAAAACGTAGATTCATTCGCATCGGGATTAATAAGCTAACATTAACAGAAATTTAGGTGTTCTATTCTACTGACGTGGAGTGTATATTTGGGAGAGCATTCAGTCCTTCGTCTATATCTTCTTTAGTCTATGACAGTACAATTATTTTTTCCATATTTACATTATGCAAATTTCTTTGAGTCACACTCCTCTCTCTGTATCAAACTGGCAAAAACCACAAAGAAAATGACCTAATTAAAATCTGGATATTTTATTTCAAATTCTAACATATTTCTAAATACATATTTACAAACAACAACTTAAAGATCAATTATTTCAGAATGCCTTTTGATACGAAACATGCGCACGTTTTACTGTTGGTTATTTTTTCTATTCTGCTATAAGATTTTTTTTTCGGGTGCTACAACAATATTTGTTGCCATTCCATTCTCTTACGGTCTATAAAAATGTCTTCGCCGGTTTTAATCTCTCTAAATTGTAGGCTGGTAAATTGATATCACAACCAGGACTCGTCCTTTTTGGTATTTACGAAACCGGTTTACACTATTAACTCACCATAAATTATGGCCTTAAAATAAAAAGTTATGAATTCATTTTGCTGAGACCACCACTTACCCCAGATGAATCATCTGTAGCCAAATTAAATAAACAAGGGAGGTGATGTTCACCGAGTGTTCGGTGAAAAAAGCACAATTTACAAAAATGGTTTGAAACAATTTTGAAAAGATGTTTTATCTGAGTATATCCAAGAATATTCAGCAGCCACCCCATTCAGGGCTATTTATGACTGCTTACGTTTTCAACTACGGCATTTTAAATTTCCGGCAAATCCCCTTATCAAAATAAACACTATGGCATTTGGCTCTGGTCTTTTAATGGTCAAATGGAGGTTTGCATTCGAGGTTTTGTGAATGTGTTTGACTGTTGGCGGTAATTCCGACCTGTGTGGTTTTCTTGTAATTGGCTTTACCAGTATAGCGTTGATTGTTGCGAGTAGATTCAAAGCTGAAATAGAAATCATTTGCAATTTCATTTGAGCTGAGCGAACCACACACAATTCACATTTGGTAAATTTGGATTTAAGTATCTAACAGTCGCAGCCAGTGAAAGACGACTGCCGCTGTGGGTGCACCATATCAATTTTTAATTAAAATACACAAAGGGAATTTGAGCAATTGGTTCTAATGGCTTAAGTTCACAAATATGAATTATCGTGATTGTTGAAATGTATTCGAATTCACCAAATACTTTACAATGTAGTCCATTATTGCACGGAATGACTAAAGGCACTTAATAGGAATCTTATTAAAGATCATATTAAATGGATCATTGTAAAAAATACATGTTTTGAAGTTCTTTTAAGAAGTGCTACGCAAATCAAAATTTTGGAAAATTGTTCTACGAAATGCCAAAAATGATAATAAATTTGAAGTATGTAGTAAGGTTGTTACTGGACGAACGTGAAACAGCGATAATATCTTTACAGCTTCACTTACACGCCTCAGTTCTGTATAGGACAAAAAGATAAAGGACTAAGGCGTTCAAAGAGCTGCGCTCATTCAGAAAAGCAAAAATGTACTACTCTTATGATTTGAAAGCCGAATTGTGACGTTTTTTCCTTGACAATATATTTGGCATCTCTGTGTGTGATAAATTCACAGCTGCTTGTGTGCTAAATAAATAACATTCTTGCAGCATTCTCGCTATTGCTTTCTTTTTCTGTTATCCTCCACTCCCTTGGGAGCATAGGGTCTTTTCGGTTTCATTCATCGAAATGTTCTTGCAAAGATTAGGCACCTCCAAAATCCTTGTGCCAGCCGCCGAACCAGTGGGATTTCTAATGCGATTACCCCTTGGAGTAATATTCTTTATAGTTGTTTCTTTTCAAGCTTAAAAACATCAGTATTCTAAGTCGATAGGTAATGAGTCCAAAGACACGTTTTGATTATTTATATAGCGGGCCGTTCAATTCGAAGCAGACATTCGCTTGCAGCCGCACGTAACACAGCCAACAGCCGTCCCAACATGGGATACAAATGTGCCTCATCGAAGAATTGGTTTTAGACTCCACACATGTTTTGGGCGAAATCCGTTTCACACAATTTGTTATCATTCATCCCGTCCGCCCGTCTGGCTATTTATCTGGGGCGCATGATATTTCTCGAACGAATCTACCGTTTTGGTCCAAATTTTGAATTTCGTAAAATTTTGTCGAGACTTAGTTTTAAGTCATATCGGTTTACTCCTTCAGGTATTTCCCCCACAAAAGTTCAAAATTGAGTTTCGATTCTTCTTCTATTATATAAAAATCAAATGGCGTTCGTACGTTAATGAAAAACTCGACCAATTTACAACCGATTTGTTTCACGTTTGTCTTAAAATGTTCGTATTTATCCAAGGAAGGATCCGATGTATTTTATTTTTGAGATATCGCGAAAAATCCTCGAAAATTTGTAAAAATATATTTTGAAGAAAGTTAATTGTTTCCTCACATTTCGTTGGAGGTTTTTGTTGTCGACATATTTATTTCGACCAAAGAAGTCGTTTAGGTTGCCCTTAGGAATGAACAAAAACCATGCAGAGTCTATTCAGATAAATATTATAAAGTCGTTTATACCTAAGGTATACTCATTTCAATTTACTAATGTCATTGAAATCGTTCATTGTAATGTAATATTAATATACACTCAGATGCTCTTGTTTCATATATGAATTAAATATATATTTTGTTTGTTGTTGTTGTTTAGCAGGAAAAATAAAATTTTACATCAGGTCTGTTCGATAACTTCGCAAGTAAAAAGTACTTCCAAGTACTCAGAAAATTCTCAATAACTTCTCTCAATGAATTTTACTCTCTCGAAGATAAAAACTTGCAGGATGTTATCGAACAACAATTTGCAATCGCTTGTAAGAAGTCAGCTGATTTGACAAAGAAGAAGTTAGGCGGAAAAGATTTAATTTAAAAATTGAAGGTTGTTAACGAAAATTATTTGATTTTCCACTGAAAATTAAATAAATATTAGCAACAAAAGGAAAATAGATCTAGTGTGTTCTCCAAGGACGTCTACATGGTGTTCCTCCTACTCCACGGATGCACCGCTTTTGCAGGGATTTGATACCTTTAAAATAAAAAACAGTCTTCACAAACTACAAAATAAGTTATTTTACTTACCATCTCGTTTTCTATAAATTTCTTTAATTTTTTTTCTATAATTTTTATCTTGTAATTATTTTAATAACCAAATGTGTTTTTATATTTTTTTGCCAAGCAAAGTCCGCCACAAGACATTCGAATTTAAATCAGCTGATGAAACTTGCAAATTCTTACCAGGAAAATTTTGCTTGCAAAAACTTGTAAGTTCTCAGTAACAAAACTAGGGATGTCCACGCCTGCACGTTATCACGGCTGCCAGATTTGACGATTTATCGTCATTTTGACGATTTTTTGGTAAAAAAATGATAAATGACGATTTGACGATTTTTAACCAAAAAATGACGATTTTTGGATATTATTATTGGATATAAAAAATGTTGTAAAATATGAATTTGTAAAAACATAGCTGATTTTAAAAATTAATTGCTAAACAATAATCACAATAATCGTTATTTTTGAACCTAGAAGCTTGAAAATTTGCCAGAACATGTATTTTAGCTTTAGATTTCATCACTGTTGATGACATGTTTGGGTGCATATGCAAAGGAATTTTTAACTAGAACCAAACTGCATTCAATAGAAACACGCAAAATATATAATTGCACTGCTCCAGAACCTGCAACAATCTCCTATTTTTTGGTAAATTTATAAAGGAGCAAAAAGTAAAAATTTCAGCAATGGTAGATTCTCTTCTGGGCAAATAACTGCGTTATATTGAGCTTTGTGCTGAAATTTAATAAGTTTAATAGATTTGATTTTGAAAATAGTTTTATTGATTTTTCGACATCCTTAACGAATTTTCACATTTTGTTAAAAAGAAGGAAAAGCAAAAAATTGGATTCAGAATTTCGTGAACTAAAGCTTGTGCATTTTGAGAAAATATTTGAAAATAATGAAACGGATTTATTTCGAATTTTAATATATGATTTGAAACGAGTTGATGGTTCAAATGTTTTTCCTATCATAACAAAATTTTTAAAGAAAATAATGATAGGTATTACCAAATTCGCCAGCAAATGTTAAATGAGTTTTCAGCCAAGTACAAAAATCTTCACATTTCTTTTTGTGAATATTTACTTGGCTGAGGTATCGAAATTCTTTTTATAAACCAGACTTGTTAAGAAAGTTAACTCAAATATTTATTTACAAAATAGTTTAATTAACAACTTTATTTAATACTGATTTGAAGTAAAAATATGTTTACTAACTCGAATAGCCATTTAATGTTTATTTTAATTAAAAAATATATTTAAATATAACTAAATGTTACCATTTTAATTTTTTTAATTAATTTCTCGTTAGAGACGAGCTTACTGACCAAGATGCTTTTTGAAAAAGGAAAGCCGACGATACGAACCCACACAATCACCACTGTGTGACATGCATGTTTCGCCTTTGGTTTAGGAAGGCTCCTCAGACACATCGACTGTGGGGCGGCTTCGCTATCCTCTAACTTATTTCCTCTTTCAAATGCAAGTTGTTTTTTTACAAAGTTGAATTTTTTGTTCAAATCTTTGTATGGCTTTCATGACAAACGCTTAGCGTAACCTTTGAAAGTTATGAGTTTGGTTCTGAACACTAACACGCCGTGACAACACTTTTTTCCATGTGTTTTTCAAGGACGTGGGTTCGAACCCCAGCCTGGCTCAAGCTGATTTTTATTTTTATTTGAAAATTTTGCCTATTAGGCGAAGGTCATTTTTTATTAATTTTTTTAATTAATTTCTCGTTAGAGACGAGCTTACTGACCAAGATGCTTTTTGAAAAAGGAAAGCCGACGATACGAACCCACACAATCACCACTGTGTGACATGCATGTTTCGCCTTTGGTTTAGGAAGGCTCCTCAGACACATCGACTGTGGGGCGGCTTCGCTATCCTCTAACTTATTTCCTCTTTCAAATGCAAGTTGTTTTTTTACAAAGTTGAATTTTTTGTTCAAATCTTTGTATGGCTTTCATGACAAATGCTTAGCGTAACCTTTGAAAGTTATGAGTTTGGTTCTGAACACTAACTAAAACTAACATTTTAATTTTTGACGATTTTTTTGACGATTTTGTAAAATAGATTTGACGATTTTAATTTTAAAAATCGTCATTTTGACGATTTTCAATAAAAATAATCTGGCAGCCCTGCACGTTATCGTAACAACAGAGAATAACGAATTCAAATGAGAGCATGACAGCCACTGTTTAAAAAAGGTGCATTACTCTCCCATTAATGTTCTCTCATTTATTTTGGACACCGATGCAAAAGTCTCTAAAACTCTCTCACAATTCTCTCTCAATTCGCTCTCTTTTACTTTACAAGTTTGTTATCGAACAGCATTTTGTAAAAGTTTGTACAAATTTTCAGATTTGGATGACAATACATGACAATACAAATCGCGATTCAAGTTGATATTTTTAAGTGTTTTTTAAGTTTTCACGATTTTGCTTGGATGCCGCAAGTCCTATCGAAATGGGACTAAAGAAAATGTTGTAGCTATGGAAATTCTCCATAAGATTGACTTTAACGATATCTTTGTGGTTTTTACCGTTATTGACTGTATCGGCTCCTTATATTAAAATGTTATGTACAGTGCACCTTAACTAACATTAAATGAAGACCGCTTCTACCAGGAAAATTGTTGCAGATTCTAAAACAGAAATGTTTATAAATGAGAAAAATCCAAAAACAAGAAAAAATCGTTGGATGGATTTTTTAATAAATCGCGATCAAAGTACACATTTTTCGGTTTTTTATGTTTTTACGATTTTGCTTGGAATCCGCAAGTCCTATCGAAATGGGACTAAAGAAAATTGTGTAGCAGTACAAAATTGTCTAATTGATATTTTCCCAGGTTTTACCATTTATGAGATATAGAGGTTCAGATCAAACTTTCAGATTTTTTTCTTAGGTCTTCAGGATTTAACTTGAAAACTGCAACTCCTTTCGAACTATATGTTGTAGCTGTGAAAATTCTCTACAGGATTGGCTTTCGAAATTTTCTCCTAGGTTGTACCATTTTTGAGATATAAAAGTTTAAGTTGGGAAATTGCCGTCATGACATTATTTTATAAGTAGGCGATACAGTCAATCCGTTGTCCTAATTTGAACTTGTATATCTCAATAACGGTAAAAACTACGAAGATATCATTAAAGCCATAGCTACAACATTTTCTTTAGTGCCATTTCGATAGGACTTGCGGTTTTCAAGCAAAATCGTGAAAACTTAAGAAACCCTTAAAAATGTCAACTTGAATCGTGATTTATTTAAAAAGCGTTCTGGCGATTTTTTTTTTTTTTGTTTTTTTGATTTTTCTCATCTATGAACATTGTAGTTGCAGAATCCGCAAAAAACCACCCAGGTGTAAGCACCTTCCATTTAAATTTGGTTCAAGAGCACCGTGTTTATTAAAATAAATACGAGTTTTTTTGAGCTTGAGGCCAGATTTTATTTTAATTTTTTTGATATTTTGTAATGACAGCATTTTGTAAAAGTTTGTACAAATTTGTACAAACTTATGGGTTATCGAACAGACCTATTTATAGCTTTATTTAATTTGCTTTGGTGTCCGTTTAGTTCAAATCTGGTAACTCATTTTTAACACAGTTGCAGTTGATCAATCGAACTAAAACTTAGCATACTTTTGAGATTTGGATGACGATACCTGAATATGAAATCAAAATCAATATTAGTCAATTTTTTCCTATAGCCCTCATATAGCGGTACTGTATTTTGAGTATTTTATTTTCATTTGGGGTTCCCAATGGTACAGAAACTTCCCCACCAAAAATGGTGGACATAGATACAGGGTTTGGTATATCCCCCATATATGTAGATATATTACCCGATTTCGGGCATTTTGAGCATTTTATCTTTATTACAGTGTTTTATGTCCGTTTACTTCAAATCTAGTAACTCATTTTTCACACAGTTGCAGTTGATCAATTGAACTTAAACTTTGCACACTTTTCAGATTTGGATGACAATACATGAATATGAAACCAAAACCAATATGGGTCCATTTTTTCTTATAGCCCCCATATAGCGGTACCACCCGGTTTTAAGTATTTTAAAGATTCTATCTTCATTTTTACGTCGAATTGGCTGTATTTTGGCATTTGGGGTTTTCAATGGTACAGAAACTTCCTCACAAAAAATTTTGGACATAAGTCAAAGTTTTGGTATAGCCATATAACGGTACCACCCGATTTTAGATATTTTAAGGATTTTATCTTTATTTTCAACCCGAATTGGCTGAAACTAGGCATTTGGAGTTCCTAATGGTACAAACCTTCCCCACCAAACATTATGAACATAAGTCCAGGTTTCCTTATAGGCCTTATATAACGGTACCACACGATTTCAGACATTTTAAAGTTTTTATCTACATTGACTATAATTTGTTATGAGGTTCTCAGTGGTCAACCAATTTAATTACTGAAAAGTTAAAAATAAAAAATAATTAAAAAAAAATAAAGTTATAGTGTTTTATTTTTATATGCACTTAAAACTAGAAAATATTTTTATTTTCATGATGGAATCTCTGAAGTAAAACCCCTGCATTTGAATTAAAAATTGTTATTTTCTAGTTTTAAGTGCATTTATAAATAAAACACTGTAACTTGATTTTTTAATTATTTTTTATTTAATATTCCATTTAAAAAATATCCGCTACATAATTAATCATTGATATGTAGGCTAAGGAAATACACCCTATTTCGAATCCGTAGTGAATTCGTCCCCGGGTAAAACAATAAAAATACCGCTAAAGGAATAAAACCATGGTGGGACCACATTGGAATTAGGTAGTAACTGTTATTTTTTCTAAAAGCAATGAAATAAGCAAGAATATTATTAAAACGTCAATATATATTCGCCTTTATTGACATCTTATGCTACCAGAAACGATTCTTTGTTATCAAGGATACTGCTATCTTGTTATAACATGCTTATGACAGCAAGTACCAAATTATTTGTAAGTCGGCTTCGCCCACAAGATAGCACCCTCAACCTGTGATGTTAGCACAATATGGGCTATTTATTTCAACACAAATCGGTAACTCCTGACGTCTACAAAAAATATGTATATAGATTTGAAATAAAGGGCTTCTGCTTTATTTTTTCAAAATATTCTCCATTAACGTACCTTGAGTTGACTCTTTCCTCCAAACCTTCTTTATCTTTGCGTCGAATACACATGGTCGTCATTAATGGCACAATTCGAGCCCTGAGTGTATTCCTGTGACTATTTCGCAATCATATTTTGATTTATCTTTACTTTATTCATGAAATGTAATATTATTTTTATAGATCAACTATCACTTCATATTTAATGATTCACCCTGCCCATTAGATCTGAACTATGACATTGGTAATTTGTCAGCCAAATATACCTATCCGCTTGTTTGCTCAACAATGGATAAGTTACAACCGACAGGATGTGGCATGCAAAGTAACCCCAAGTAGTTGTCGAAGATGATATCATTCTCATACTTACAAATAGTGGGCACTCCATATTTCAAACAAACTTATGTTTGACGTTGTTCTCAATAAGGAATTGGAATTGGTCGTTTAATCCACACATCAGCAGTTGCGGTTAAAAATCTATGTGGTGTTAGTTGTTCGTTTTGTGACAGTTTGAAGACAATTACATTATTTAGCGTTTGCATAAAATTTGCATTTATTGCCATGCCTTTGTCCGTCCTCACCACTTGGGGCTCGTTGCTGTCTTTTGTGATTTCTTCGAAACACAGTCAGTTTTAGTGCGTTTGATTGTTCATGTACCCACGATTTGATTTTTGTGGACAATAAATAACGTTTTTGCAGCATTAGACACACGTGGGATGGTACAGGGCTGGCTGATGATGGCATTTGTTTTGGATTCTGTTGTCGCTTTAAGTTCCATACGATGACATTAAGTCGCATTTTCATAAAATATTAACGTCATCATGCGTAAGTATTGCCCAATATTTAAGTTGTTTTAACTCCACGATCTTCCCATTGTGTATTCCTGCACAAGCGTAACAAAGCTCAATGACAGGAGTAGAAATGTGTTTAGTGTGGAGGCAGTTGTGCCCCACACAAGATATGTACATTGAGGAAGGCTACAGAGTTGGTAACCATAAATTGTGTTGACATTAAAATAAATTTGTTTGTCGATGTCAATGTGCGAACACTGTTCAAATGATGGAAATGTTGAGAGAAATTTCCTATTTTTATTTAACCTACACATGTTTGCACAGTGGAAGATTTTTTGTTTATGGGATTCAATAAGGCAAATATAACATAGCTTTTAATTTTGCGTAATACTTCATATTATTGTTAACCTTCACGTTTACATTTTAAGAAGGCCTGAGTACAAAAGCTGCCTAGCCTGCTTGCCTTGCTTGCTTCTGATAAAAGAATAAAAAAGAAAAGGGTAACCTATTTCGAAAATTGGCTCGGTCTTCTTTATTCTTTTATCAGAATCTATCAAGGCAAGTAGGCAAGGCAGCTTATATACCCAGGCCTTTAGTTTATGACAAGGCAAATTAATAAGGTCGGCATACATATTTGAATATTTTATATCAAACACATTATTTTAGAAATTACAATAATAAAATTTCGGGGTTCGACTTTTTATACTCAACCAGCTGCCTTGAAAATTGTTTTTATGTCTCTGACCTTACGCACTTATTCGGGGTCTAAAGGCCGAACACGCTCACCTTTTTTTAAATATGTTACGTCTACAGAACTACTAAACTGAAATTTGCAGAAAACGTTCGAAGTTGTCCTATGGTTAAAAAAGAAAATATGTTTTGATGAATTTTGGAGGAGGTGGGGTTCCTCTCCTCTGCCCTCTTCTTTTAAACGCTATATTTGGGAAAATTACGGACCCATCGGCTGAAATTTATTTGCGAAGAAATTGTGGTTGCATATCAGAATCTATGTTCTTCTTTGGGACCTAAAGTCCCAACCACACCCACATTTTTTAAATTAAATTTTTCATAGAATATGTAGAAAAAGTTCAAGTTTTGCCCGTGATAATGCATATTTACATGAATATAATGTTTATTTTAATGAACTTCGGAGGAGGTTAAGTACCTTCCCCTCGTCCTATTTTTAACTCAATATATGCAAAACGTATTACCATACGTTTTGAGCATTAAGTTTGGGAGACAATGGTGGTGGTGCCTCCGACGCTAGGTATTTATTTGGAGCCAAAATACATGACCACGCCCACTTTTTTAAATATGTAATATCTAGAAAACTTCTTCAAAAACTACTGAAACTAAAAACAATATATATTTACAAATTGTCTTAAATGGTGAGGTTCAACGGTACAAAAAAGTGTAGATCTTTTCATCAGCAATGAAAAGCCAGTAAGGAAAGGATTAAAGTCATACTCTACACTACCACGATTTCAATATAATTTGGCGAAATATGTTCTAGATCAAATTGCGTCACATTTTGCAAATTTCATCAAAATTTCTGTCCAATATAGTGCTTCGTGTGTCAAACACGTGAAATCGACCGTAAATATGTATGGGAGCTATATCCAAATCTGAACCATTTTCAAAATAATATGACGTTTTTTTTTTCTAGACCAAATTCCGTGATATTTTCAAAATTGCCTTAAAATTGGACAGACTGAGTGTGTTTGGTGCACCAAATACCATATCAATATCCAAATCTGAACCGATTTTCACCAAAAGCAATAGCGTTCTTCCTATGGCTAAAAAATGATATTCCCTAATTTTCAGTTGAATTGGACAATAAATGGGACCTGTACTTTGATCACAAAAATACATGGACAGAACTATGAGCCTATCTCGCTTCATTTTTCAACATACAAATGCACAAACACATAATACCCCTTACCACAGTGTGGTGTATGGTATAAATAACAAGTAAAAATGTATCAGTCGGCTTGGCTGACTCAGCCTCGGAACTAAAGAAAAGGCGTTTGGACCAAATCGGTTTCTCCCTTCGAGGGTTATCTTTTGTACTAACAAGTTTATTTGGTGCCGGCAGGCTTTTTGGAGCTTTTGGACCATTATCACAACAAGTAAGGACTTGCCCCTGAAAAAACATGTACCCTGAAATGGGGAAAGCTAATACAAGTTATTACAACAAAAATTTTGGACCAATTCGGCTAATCCGTTAGAGAGTTATAGTGCGCTTCAGCCACTACACATGGTGCTATGGGGGTATTTTACACCCGTCGGACTATTTTCTCAGAAACTATGGACTTTCCCCTCACAAACATGTACTGTCGTAATGGAGGCAATGAATACAAAAAGAAGCAAAACGATTTGAGAGTAGGCCTTAAACTGCACTCTTCACAAATTTTGTGTGAGAAGTACTCGAAGGAGTGGACCCATATAGTCCATATTCGAACCTGATCTATGTCCCGTAGAGATATTACGATACGAAAAGTATGCACCAAATCGGTTACTGCCTGAATTATCGTGCGCACAATTTTCCGAACATTTGCAAAGTTTTGTGGGGGAGGTACCGTAAGGAGTGGACCGATATGATCTATCTTCAAACTTAATCTAAGTTTGGACAAAACATTATGAACGCCAAATTTTAGACCGAATCGGCTGGTGCGTTCGAGAGTTATCGTGTGCTCCAACTACTACACATGGTGTCATAGGGGTTTTTTAAACTTTTCGGACTATTTTCTCAGGAAGTATGAACTTGCCCCTGATAAAACTTAAACCGTCGTAATAGTGGCAGCAAATACAAGTTGTTACAACAAAAATCAAAGCGATTAGAGAGCAGGGACTGAAGGCCTGGGTACATAAGCCGCTTGGCTTTCTTACTTAATTCATTTCTGGTAAAGGAATAAAGAAATGTCAGAACCACATTTTAATTAGGTCGAACTTGGTCTTTAGTCTTTTACCAGAAATGAATTAAGCAAGAAAGCCGAGCGGCTTATGTACCCAGGCCTTGAATTCTTGTTCCATGAAAATTTGAAATGAAAAATATTTTCTTTATATTTTTTTTCATTTTACTGTTTTTTTCCTTTATAAAAGTTTTCACTTCACATTTTCATAGAAACAGAATTGATTCCCAGGTCTTTAACTGAACTTTTTCGACATTTGTTGTGAGAGGTGCTCGAAGGATTGTACCGATAGAGTCCATATCGGAAACAAATCGATGTCTGGTAGAAATTTCACGACGTGCAAAGTATGGACCAATTCGATTACTCGCTTCAAGAGTTATCGTGCGCACAATTTTTCCGAATATCTTCGAACTTTTGTGGGTGAGTTTATATAAAATATTACTAACGACATTATTACTGGACCAAATCGGTTCATCCGGTCGGGAGTTATCGACTCCAGACTGTCTGAAACACATTTCGTCCAAACATACTTGGGGTCTAAAACCATTATTTTGATAAAGCACATTTTGCCCGTATGCAACTTTATATACCCTCGTTAGCATAAATGCTGAGGGTATAAAAACATACACTGCCTCAATAAGCAAAAGATATAGACTTCAACATTTCTTTTTAATTTGTATACCCTCCACCATAATATGGAGGGTACAATTAAATTTGTCATTCCGGTACCACCCAATTTTCGGTCTTTTGAAGGTTTTAGCCTCATTACAACACCGAAATGGCTAAAATCGGTATATGGTCTTCATTTGTCGTATTAAACGTTCCATATGAAATTTATCGATATACTTCTATGCCTTCATATAGCCTCCATAGAACGTACCCCCCGATTTTTTGGTGTTTTGAAGATTGTGGCCTCAATATTTCACAAAACTGGCTGAACTTAGGTATTTGGTCTTCATTTGGGATATTAAACTTCCCATATGGAATTTGTCGGTATAGGTCCACGTCTTCATATAGCCCCCAATAGAACGGTACCACCCGATTTTCGGTATTTTGACGGTTTTAACCTCATTATCACTCCGAAGTTGCAGAAATTTGGCACTTAGTCTTCGTTGGGGGTATAAAACTTTCTCCCAGAAATTTGTCGGTATAGGTCCCACGCCTTCATATAGCCCCAATAGAACGGTACCACCCTATTTCCGGTATTTTGAAGGTTATGGCCTCGATATTCCACCAAAATGTCTGAAATTTGGTACTTGGTCTTTATTTGGGGCATTAAACGTTCCACATGAAATGTGTCGGCATAGGTCCAAGGCTACATATAGCCCCCAATTTTCGGTCTTTTTAAGCTTTTAGTCTCATTGTCACGCCGAAATGGCTAAAATTTGGTACTTAGTCTTCGTTGAGGGTATAAAGCTTTCTCCCAGAAATTTGTCGGTATAGGTCCACGCCTTCATATAGCCCCCATAGTACGGTACCGCATTATCACCCCGAAGTTGCAGAAATTTGGCACTTAGTTTTCGTTGGGGGTATAAAACTTTCTCCCAGAAATTTGTCGGTATAGGTCCCACGCCTTCATATAGCCCCAATAGAACGGTACCACCCTATTTCCGGCATTTTGAAGGTTATGGTCTCGATATTCCACCAAAATGTCTGAAATTTGGTACTTGGTCTTTATTTGGGGCATTAAACGTTCCACATGAAATGTGTCGGCATAGGTCCAAGGCTACATATAGCCCCCAATTTTCGGCCTTTTTAAGCTTTTAGTCTCATTATCACGCCGAAATGGCTAAAATTTGGTACTTAGTCTTCGTTAAGGGTATAAAGCGTTCTCCCAGAAATTTGTCGGTATAGGTCCACGCCTTCATATAGCCCCCATAGTACGGTACCGCATTATCACCCCGAAGTTGCAGAAATTTGGCACTTAGTCTTCGTTGGGGTATAAAACTTTCTCCCAGAAATTTGTCGGTATAGGTCCCACGCCTTCATATAGCCCCAATAGAACGGTACCACCCTATTTCCGGTATTTTGAAGGTTATGGCCTCGATATTCCACCAAAATGTCTAAAATTTGGTACTTGGTCTTTATTTGGGGCATTAAAAGTTCCACATGAAATGTGTCGGCATAGGTCCAAGGCTACATATAGCCCCCAATTTTCGGTCTTTTTAAGCTTTTAGTCTCATTGTCACGCCGAAATGGCTAAAATTTGGTACTTAGTCTTCGTTGAGGGTATAAAGCTTTCTCCCAGAAATTTGTCGGTATAGGTCCACGCCTTCATATAGCCCCCATAGTACGGTACCGCATTATCACCCCGAAGTTGCAGAAATTTGGCACTTAGTCTTCGTTGGGGTATAAAACTTTCTCCCAGAAATTTGTCGGTATAGGTCCCACGCCTTCATATAGCCCCAATAGAACGGTACCACCCTATTTCCGGTATTTTGAAGGTTATGGCCTCGATATTCCACCAAAATGTCTGAAATTTGGTACTTGGTCTTTATTTGGGGCATTAAACGTTCCACATGAAATGTGTCGGCATAGGTCCAAGGCTACATATAGCCCCCAATTTTCGGCCTTTTTAAGCTTTTAGTCTCATTATCACAACGAAATGGCTAAAATTTGGTACTTAGTCTTCGTTGAGGGTATAAAGCTTTCTCCCAGAAAATTGTCGGTGTAGGTCCACGCCTTCATATAGCCCCCATAGAACGGTACCTCCCGATTTTCGGCCACAGCAACCCACCGAAATGGCAGACATTTCTGACTGAAATTCGTCGGTATAGGTCCACGTTTCGATGTAGCCCGCATAGAACGTACCTCCCGATTTTCGTAATTCTGAATATTGTGACGTCAATATCCCACCGAAAGACTGAAATTTGTTATTTAGTCTTCCATGGGGTTATAAAATATTCCAGAAGAGAATTCAGTATATATTGGTATTTATTATTCTTCATAAATGAAAGGAAACTAATTGTTCCATTTTACTTCAATACAACTCGTGGCCTGGCCGATCTTAACGCCGTTCTTATTTGTTCAATTCAACATTTTTTAAATATACAAAATACATATCTGCACTTTGCACTATAGGTAATTTGCCCAGTTTTTGGGGCAAAAAGTCGATTTTGCAACATTAAATAATAATAATTTTTTAGTTGGCATTAAAAAAATAACATGTCAAAATTTATTAGTATGAATGATATTTTTCAAAATAGCGTCATTATCGCGGTTTAAATTGCAGTCAAAGTGAGAATTTCGAAGAAAAACTAAAAAATATATATATTGTGAGGCATATTTAAATGTATTTAAAACCGCGGAAAAATAAACCAAATATAAATATATGTAAAATGCAATAGATTGGCAATTGCGAGAGGAATTTATTTAATATATAATATAGCTAAACAATTTTGGGTAGCGACCAAGAAACACAAATAGTCAGAAATAAATGTTTTATTTATCTTAAACTCACTTCATGTAGACTTATACTAAATTGGCCGTGTTTGGCCGTGATTTTGCAAGCTAGAACACATTACTGAAAGTCTTCTGCATTGGTATTACTAGGTTTCAAAACCCGATTTTGCCCGTTTTTTGATATTTATGAGATTTTTCTAGGTTACTTCTCAATAAAAAGTCTTAAAATTGTGGAAGTTTGGTTTGAGGAAATAAATAATAAATAGAAGAAATAGTGTTGTTTACAATTTCGTTGCAAGTAAAATAAGTAATGGCGACAAATTGTTCGGTATATCCGTGGTTTTCTATAAACGGTGTGGCAGTAGTAAGCTTTACTTTATCTCTCTATTACATATTACTCATTGATACGGTTTAAATGAGTACTAAACTCGTCTTTATTAACGTATATTCAAAAAATATACAGAACTGTAGTAACAATTCGTTGGAAAATCTACTCGCGGGGACAAAATTGGTGTTACTTACTACCGTGACCGTTTTCATCAGTTTGTTGTGTATAAGAAAACTAATGAAAATGGCATTGGAAGAAATAGCTTTGTTCGTTATATACGTAGTTGCTTATAACCGTTGTTTCTTATATCCGAATTTATCTGTAAAAACCTTTGTTTTGTCTCACTTTTACACATAAATAATTTAAAAAGTTAAAAAATCCTTTAATTCCGCTGTTATTAATTTTTGTCTCAAAAACAGGGCAAATTACCTATAGTGCTTTGTAGTGAACAGTTTATTTTAAATTTCGATTTGATAGTTGATAAAAACGATTTTAACGCTCAAGCTAGTTCATTTATTAGGCTCATGGTTTAAGAAGCTGATTATCATGCTATGTTTGTCAATCATTACTTTAGAAATAGTATTTTAACGTGTATGAATTTGTTTTAATTGTTGAAAATATGTCCCTTCAGGTTATTTGACGATTTGAGATACCTTAACACTAATTCTCCCACTGTGACATAGGGCGTACACAGGGAATATGTGACATTTATCATACTCCTCCTGTTGTCTACTTTTGTCATTGTTGTGTAGTGCGATGGCCTGATAAACATGGGTTGGACAATTATGTCAATGTGATATTTTAATTTTCAACAATTTAAAAATTGCTCTTTTTACAATTGATTAAGTGGATTGCATTGATCATGCGTCGGAAAAAAGAGAGGGCAGAGGCATCATCTCGTTTCGTTTGTAATTCACTATCGTTATCAGTGATTTGTGGGTTTTCTTATAATTGTAAAACTTTTACTTTTTGTGTTTAGTAGAATCCTTTGCTTTCTTCTTTGTGGTCGTTTCTTTTGTATGAAAACTCATTACTTTGACAGGAACGTCATCCTTTTCATATAATTTTCCTATCCTATATACCATATGCGTATGTAAGTTCCCACTTTGAGTTTTCGATTTCTATCTCTATGAATTGCTGCTGTACTTGACTGACTGTCAGTTGATGAAAACAAACAAGCTTTACTTTCATCTTGCTTTCTTAATATTATCCCAGGCGCAGACTTCGTCATATTTTGCTTTGGCAGTAAAGAATGAGAACAAAAAATCTTCTGACATGTTGCAGTTCACAAGGAAAATATCATGTCAACAACATCATCATCACCATACTTCTTAGCGGGAGTATCACCATCAACGCCTTTACAATGGCATGTCAAGCACTCGTCGTATATCTGCAGCAGTACTTCAACATCTTTTGTTGAGAAAGGAGTCATTGTAGCGTGCCAAAAACATTTTAGATAGCAAGAAAGTGTTTGTGTGCGCACTTTCTGGATATTCATTCTCAAAGATCTACGCAAATTTTCTTATATCTGCTTTTTCTTGTCAAGTGGATAAACAGAACAAAGTCCCTGAAAACACTTCATCATCAGTGAATGAAAACAACGATTGTCCCTTAATATTGTTTGTTGTGTGAAGAAAATGAAAAGGTGTAAAGGATTTAAATTGGTTTTGATAACATGAATTCTATTTCTATTTATCCTATTTATTTATATTTAAAGAAGGAGTATCTTTTGTCTTCGGTAATATTTAATACAAAAGATTTTAAAGTGTGGTGATAAGAAATTTGAAGAAACACGATTAGGCAACTAAAGTGTGTTAAATTTTACATTCGTAATAATGAGATCAGATTTTCGCATATTGATTAATGTTTTCAATTTAGCAAATATTGTAAAATCCTATGACACGCATCAATATCTAACCCACTTTAAAAAATTTACTTATTTTCCCTATACTTACCCAAAAATGTATAATCGATCTAACTTGATTGATAGTCACGTTGCCTTTCCTATTAAATCGTGAACAATAGAAAATATGTGTCCTTGGTAGTTATTTCCAGTATGAAATTATTGTTTATTAACAAATCTTTCCTCCTATAAGCATGGAGTCCTTAAACCACCCAACATTTTACACCTCAAATTTGTCAAATATTTCATAATTTCGCATTTGGATTCCTATTTTTATTGCTTTTTATTGTGTTTGATATTATTTCCCCCCAGAATGGGAAAATTGTAGTCACTATTAAAGGTCTAGTTTTCCAAATTTTGCTAGGAAAGTGATAGAACGAGGATTGCTCGATAAGTTTCTGGCCTAACAATGAAAAGGCGAATATTTACTATCAACAATAGTTTTATTGCTTTCTTAAGTAGTCTAAAATATTTTTAATACACTTTTTCATGCGCTCAAACCACTTGTTGAAGCAGTTTTTCCACTCCGATTGAGACAACTTCAACAGCATATTTTGGCGACGAAAATCGTTGACCGGCGGATGACTCACCATTTCCACGTTTTGTCCCCTCAAAAAGGCACAGGTTTGAATCGATGTATGAGGGCTCACATTGTCATGGTGCACAATGATTCGTCTACTCTTTTTTCGAATTTCTCAGGAGACTTCAGGCAAACAAATTGTAGTGTACCACTCAGAATTAATCAAGCCGTATAGTCGTCACATGGTTAGTTTTGCCGACGAAACTGGCGACTATATGCTTTTCTATGAACAACTTTTTTTGGATTTAGCTCGCCTTCGAAAACACGTACGGTCGATTGCTGTTTTGTTTCGGACTCATACGCAAGATTCGTGGTCTGTGACGATCTTATATAAACGCCGTTTGAAGCAAAGCGATTTGTTCAATTCATTGTAAACAACACATCTTAAGCCAAACTGTCCTAAGAACGTTTTAGCTAAAAATGTCAAATAGAATTGTCAAATGGCGCTGACAACACACAGTTTTGACTAAGCCAGAAGATTATCGAGCAGCCTTCGTACATTAGTTATTTTCAACAAAATTTCATATACAAAATTATTACAAATTTATTATTTTCGATTAATCTGTGAAACGAAATTTTTCGGGGTAGAAAATTCCTTGACACCCAATTTGAACTTCTATATCTCAATAACGGTTAAACCCACGAAATTATCATAAAAGTCAATATTTTCTTTACCCCCATTTTGATAGGACTTGCGGTTTCCAAGCAAAATCGCGAAAACTTAAAATAAACTTAAAAATGTGAATTTTGACCGCGATTTATTTAATAATTCCTCCTGCGATTTTTTCTTGTTTTTGGACTTTCCTCACCATGAACATTGCTGTTTCAAAATCCATAAAAACTTCCCAGGTGTAAGCGGTTTTCACTTAGTGTTAGTTAAGGCGCACCATGTATGACATTGTTTTATAAGGTAGCGATACAGTCAATGCATTGTCCCAATTTGAACTTCTATATCTCAATAACGGTAAAACCTACGAAATTATCTTGAAGTTCAATCGTGTAGTGAATTTTTATAGCTACAATATTTTCTTTAGTTCCATTTCGATAGGACTTGCGGCTTCCAAGCAAAATCCTGAAAACCTAAAAAACCCCTAAAATGTGGACTTGAATCGCGATTTATTTAAAACGCGCTGCGGCGATTTTTTGTGTTTTGATTTTTCTCATCTATGCACATTGTAGTACCTTCCATTTAAAGTTGCTTCAAGAGCACCGTGTCGAACTTATGCGTTATGGCGTGATGAATATTTTCCCGGAGCCGTCTGGAATCAGCATTATATGTATCATTGTTCCCTGTTGTTTAAGCTTATTTTCAAGATAACATGTCTTCAGTCAAATCAAATAAGGATTTTTTAGTAGAACATTTCTACCTTCTAACTCGCTGTCATAAATGTCCTTTTCGTCCTTTATTTCAAGAACCGCAATAAAAGTATCACTAGATGGCATTTTTCAGCGTTGAAATATTCTGAAAAAATATTGCTTGGAAGATTTTATGTACGGTTCCTTAGGCCGGCTATTTTTATACTAAAACCAAAATTTTCTGATTTTTATGAACCGATTAACCGTATATGTATACCATAGGCTTAATCTTGTCCCGGTTTACTTCTTCAACCTTCTTAAAAGTATCACTTACTTCTTGTCAGCATAAGTAAGTAACATGTGGCTGTTTGTTTGCATCTCGTAGATCACACGAAAGTCTATCACTTTGAAACCTCTTTTGGTACTAAACTGTTCGGAGAGGTTCTTTCCTATTTTAACTGAGGGCCGGGTATCAGTAAAAGTCATCTTACAAAGTCAAGAGCACTGTGATGGGCCTTTTTTAGGATATGCCTTAGTGTAAATATCTGGTCAATGGTGAATTTGTCAGGTCTATAGCAGCATTGGTATGGCCCAATTATTTCGTTGACCAAAGCCTATGGTCGTTCGCACAATATCCCTTATACTATCTTATAAGCAATAGGGAGCAAACTTACACAGTCTTATCTCGTTTCTTGTGGACGGGACACAGGATGCTTAGGTTCCAATCGGTCGGGTACGCGTTTTTTTCTTCCAGATGGTGCTAAATAGCTGATGTGTGTTGTTTTTAACAGGTAAGCCATCTGGTAAGCCATCTGCTCCTGCTGCCTTATTATTCTTCAGCCGATTTATTGCTGTATTTACCTTATCGTGGCTGTGCGGTATGCATCCAATGCCATCTTCAGGGATTGGATTTGTGGTTATTTTGTCATCTTCGGTACTTTTGGATACAAACACACACACTAATTGTTCAGTTACCAAACTGATCTCTACAGGAGGATGTGCCTGTATCAAAGCCATTAGTTAAATGTTTCAGTTTTTGGTTTTTTTCTGACTTAATTCATCTATTTCATTTCATGTCTCTCTTCTTCCTGCGCAATAGACGTTTCTCCTCTCTCTTTTTCTTCCGATACCTATCTCGTGCTCTACGCGTTGCTACTGATTCTTTTCGGTAGCAGCCAAGAGTGTCGTGGTCATACCATGGGTTTCATGGTGGAGGTCTCTGGTATCCAAGTATGGATTTTGCGGCTGTGTACATGGTGTGGGCAATACTTTGCCAATGTGCTAATATGTTATCGGGACGAGGAATGCTTTGATTAAGCAATTGGACCAGTTGAGTGGAAGATGCCGTGTTATGTCTTTTCGTTTATGTTTCATTCCCTACGTCACCCAAAAATTACCATCCTCAATTTTCACTTGGATAGGATAATACATAATGCGACCTCTACTTTGATTACAAATAGGGAGGGACAGACGGTCGCTTTACCACAGTGTGGTGTAGGGTACAAAAATCTATAGAATAGGGATTTGACCCTTTTTGGTGTAAGAACATTCTGACTAGATGAGAATTGTCGTAAACAATGCAGCCGTTCTTGAGTTATAAATGTAGAAACTCTGATCACTTTCTTTTAAATGAAACTTTTCCATAAAACTCAGACTTTTTATGGCTATTCAAAATATGTGTGTAATAGTGGTAGTATCCGGGCAATAAAATTCAATAACGATGAACTGATACAACTTATCACTACAATGACATTTACATGTCTCCATTTATATAAGATAATAATCACTTAAATGTAGTAGCTTTCACTTTCTCACCAGGGGATTTTGGCGCTTAGCTGAAGTGCCAACCGCTTCCATTGGATAATGTTAATTAGAAATGCATATAAACAAAATGTTGCTCATAATTTAGGAAACTGGTTAACGCCAACTGTATTCCAATTTTAACCAAAGCATGCCGCAAACAATCCATTGGATGTTACCCTCATTGAGGCACTTGTAATAATTTACATATGATTGTAAATTATATTCTGCATTGTTTCGTAATATAACCAGATCGGGATTGGATACCATTTCTCCTTCTTCTTTTTATTCGGCTTTTATTGTTACATACTCTTCTGTGATGCAAAATGCGCCAATGTAAAGGTGATTAATCGAACAGAAGATGCCAACGTTAACAACAAGAAAATAACTAACCAAACATTTTGTTAAAATTCTGAAATGAATTGTCAATGCCGCACCTTTTGGACTATTGTGTGGTTCGTTGTAACAATGATCGATTGCTTCTCAAGAGAAAAATGTGTTAATTTTACCACCAACTGTGTAAAGTGAATTAGTTGGCTTGTTTAAGACGTGTTTCTGACTGGATACACTTCAATGATAAGCAGCATTGGGAGAATCATTTAAAAAATAAGAAAACCGTAAAAACATGCATGGCCTAAAAAACTCGTTCTTCGCAGTACTTAGAGTTACCATGGTACTCCAAAAATATTCAGGGCAATAATGAATAAAAATTCACAATTTTTAATTTCCATATTTATGTCCAAAAAGGGAATATTTTTGTCAATTCGGCGGGAGTATTCCCTAATTAAGCGATTCTATTAGCTTTCAACGTATTAAAATATTGATTTTTTAAAATTTTTTTCCGTGCGCAAAATTCCGAGGAAAATATTCGTGATTGCCCAGATTGTATTTTTCCATTTTTAATGGAATTTGTCTACAAACTACTTCGAAAAAATTTATTTATTACTTTCTACTGAAGATAAGAAAATAATTCATACTCATACTAAATAATTGGTTTTATAGTACTGTTTGGTACTTGTAAATATTTCCTTCTAAATCAACTTACTAACCCATTATATTAACAAGGGTATGCCGTTCTTAGTGACTACATAGTCTTTCTATGGCCAATAGAAGTCGAAAAATGAGCTTAAAACATATGTTTCATCTTTTGGAACAGTTAAGTTGAATTTGTTTTCAATTTCAATACACTCCACATTTTTATTTAGTTCTATGCTGGCATACAAAAAAATAATTAATTAAATAAATAAATCAGAAAATTTTTGGGAACCACATGAACCGAATAACTACTGAGCTACCTTCTGTATTACCAGTAAGGTGAAAAACAATGGGTTATTTCTTAAAATTTTTCAAGGCAATACTGTTTACATTACTTACTTACTCAGGTTGTCCTCGACAGGACATTTCTCAATAACTAAGAAAAGCTTTCCATTCCTCTCTATTTGCTGCTTCATTTCCCCAATTTCGAATACCGCGCTTCTCGATCTCCTCTTCCGCTTGTTTACTCCATCGAAACCTTGGCCATCTAGTTATGCGTGTACGGCCCGTATTTATGCGTCTTTTTCGCTCATTCTTACGACATGGCCTAGCCAACGCAATCTCGACATGTTTAACTATACTGATGTCATTGTATAGTCGATACAGCTCGTAGTTCATACGACGTCGATATTCACCGTCAAAGCATATTGGTCCGTAGACCTTTGGAAGTATTTTTTTTTAACACCTAGCACTGCCAACGCAATCTCGACATGTTTAACTATACTGATGTCATTGTATAGTCGATACAGCTCGTAGTTCATACGACGTCGATATTCACCGTCAAAGCATATTGGTCCGTAGACCTTTGGAAGTATTTTTTTTAACACCTAGCACTGCCATTTGCCGGTAGTATCAGTGTATTGTAGAGCCATTCTCCTTCGACCTTCTGATATATGATACCTTAATCAGTTACCTCCATTATTGATCGACCCATGAAGTCAATATCGTCAGCGCAAGCCAGAATCATATGGCTATCGGTGTAAATTTTTAACATCTGCATCTCGCATAACCTTTTCTAACATAATGTTGAATAGGTCACACGATAGGTTGGCATTAAACTCTTCGGAGAGGTTCTTTCCTATTTTAACAGAGGAGTGTCAGTTAGTGTCATCTTACAAAGCCGAATGAGCTTTGCGGGGATACCAAATTCAGACATGGTTTAGAATACCTTCGAACGAAGGGGCCGTCTTATAACCGACAAAAAGATGATAGGTATCGATCTGCATCCCATGGGTCTTCTCCAGCATTTGTGTCAGGGTAAATATCTGGTCAATGGTGAATTTGTCAGGTCTAAAGCCACATTGGTATGGCCCAAATATTTCGTTGACCATAGACTTCAGTCGATACCTTTCTCCAGCGCTACGCGTTGTTACTGATTGTAGAGTAGCTCTATATGCCGCATTTTTTCGGCAGCAGTACGAAACTCCTGGTCATACCATACCATGGGTTTCGATTTTGCGGCTGTTTGCATGGAATGGGCAATACTTTGCCATTGTGCTGATATGTTATCGGGCTTTGAATAGGCAATTGGGCCAGTTAAGTGGAATATGCTGCGGCTATCTGTTGTGATTGTAGCTTACTTTACTCATTACTACATAATTAATAATACCGTAAAACTCTGTAACGTTTGAACGGATAGCGATATTTTACTAATTTTTTTCGACAGATAATACTCTCAGCTTCGTTTGCAGAGGAATTCAAGGTCAAAGTTTAAATTTTATATATGAAATTTTACGGAGAGTGGATATGTTATCGGGCTTTGAATAGGCAATTGGGCCAGTTAAGTGGAATATGCTGCGGCTATCTGTTGTGATTGTAGCTTACTTTACTCATTACTACATAATTAATAATACCGTAAAACTCTGTAACGTTTGAACGGATAGTGATATTTTACTAATTTTTTTCGATAGATAATACTCTCAGCTTCGGTTGCAGAGGAATTCAAGGTCAAAGTTAAAATTTTATATATGAAATTTTACGGAGATTGGATAACGTTAACCCGTGCCACACGAGCGATCTTTTTTTTCTAGTAATTGTGAAAATCGGATCGGGTCTTGATATTGTGTATTGTCCAATCAATTTCCTGGTCGCAATGTAGTGCAATTGTCACAATATTACTTATGGTGGTCCGATTCTGAGGAGTTTAATACCTCTTTATTTGGTAAATTTGTCTATTTTTGGTATAAGAATAGAAAGTTGAGGTTCCCAGCGTTAATATCCTTAAGCCTAATCATTGATCTCGGTATCTCACGTTGGCTATGAGGTATATAATTAATAACTTCGCATGGAAATTGTGCATTAACGATGAAATGGATGATAACATAAAAACAAAAAAGTTTAAGCGATTTTGTGAAAAAAACCAAACATTTCCCCTTCTAAATAAAAAAGAACTTAATTCACATCTTAAAATTATATATTGGTAACACTAGCAGCAATACTGTAAATTAGTTTATTAATTATTGCCTTTACCTTTCTTGTTAACTAAAGTGATGGGAGGAGTTTATTGTCTACAAATTCGGAAAGGAAAAATAAAATATTTGATATGTTTCACTCTTTCATAACAGAAAATTAATAAGCTACCCATTTTTAAAGGGAATATTGTGAGGAAACCGAAAAGTTACAACAATCGTTTACTTACGCTGTCATCCCGTGACATCAGACAGACAGACGGACAGACTATGTATCATACACCGAGCACAAGTTGTTTACTTGGCCGCCACCTTGTGGTATTGACATAGTACTATTGTTGTTGTAGTGGTGGACATTTTGTCCAACATTAATAACACAGTGGCAGCAAGAAATAGAAACTGCCTTTATCGATTTAATGAAGGTGATTATCGCGAGACAACAAATGGGATATTTCTAGTTTCTAATCAGTCAATGCGTAGGTTGTAGCTTCGATGTTATCCGAAGCGAATAATTAACTGTTAAACGACAATGTTTGTTAAGATATTTCATTCGTTTTATTGATACAAAACTTATAATGGATAACAGTAACCCAGGTGGTCTATAGATATTTGTCATAAATATTTTTTTAAACTGAAATGAAATTAAATTATTCGGTATCCAATACAAATATTAATAAATTGAAATGTTGTGTCCATAATATTTTTATGATATTTTGTATTGGTGTATAATTTAAGTATAAAAGAGTAAACGAAAGTTGTTAATATTTAACAAATTAATATGTATATGTATTATACCTAATGATGTATGTATGTGCATTTGTGTGATGTACATATGTACCGCTTTTATACTTATAAGTACATACATGCCTACATATTAGATATTCTGGGTAAACATACTCCTGACATTTTCTATTCTGCGACATTTTGATGCCTTATTCAAAACCAATTAAGGCATGTCACTTTCTATGGTAGTGACAACAATTTTTAACGCCTTTAGTCATTGTCAAATCAACACAAGAAAAACTTCACACTTTCGAAGTGACAGGCACGTTAAAGTTCAAATGCTCAATAATTGTGAAAACATGAATTACACTTTAATCTTTCTCTTTCGAACATAAATATACAAAACGCATCTCCTCCCAGCTTCATGTCACACCCTCAGGTACATCTGTGATGCTTTTATTTTTGCAAATAGACAATATTTGTAACTTTTTTTTGCCTAAATTTACCCCCAACCAAATATCCTGCTTACGGCTAGCAAACAAAATCCGGAATTACGAAGGAGTAAGTGTTGTTGTTGTTGTGACTATGTAAATGGAAATTTCCACCCTTCCAGACTGAATCCAGAAAGCAGCAATCGAAAAAGAACAATGAATAAACAAATTCTATGAAAAAATCAAAAATAAATTCTACTTTACCACCAACTCCATTGGGGAAATCTTACAAGTAAGCGATTGCTGTGAACAAGTTACAACAGAGAACCGGGGGACGATACCAAGGACAAGGGAACGCAATTACACAGACATGTCCTGGTTGCGGCGACACAAAAGATGGTGACGTAGATTTCTGGGTCTACAGAGAGTGTGTTTTTGTTGGAAATGTTTTTCATCGCATGTTTGGTTAGCCAGGTTTGAGGCGGTGGTGCAAAGCAATGAAGCGAATTAACACCTTGCCACTGTTTCTTCGATCCTTACTCACTTATTCGTAGCAAATTTGATATCAAACAAAACAGGAAATAAAACAAATAACAAAGAATGAAAGCAAATTTCGATGGCAAATAATTCATTCAAATCTCCTTCCATCAGCGGCATCCTTCTTTTCTCAGGCTATCACACAATTTCATAATTTGTTCCTCCCTCCGGTTTTATAAAAAAGCGACAACGACAAATACAGCGTAAGTGGCAGACATTTATTCTAGACATCAATGGAGTAGGTATCGAGGGCAATCTAGATATTTTTGCTGCCCTCAGATTATAAAAATAAACACATTTTTGTCATTGGAAAGTTAAAAGCAAATCACAATTAATGTGTAGTTTAAATTACGATTCACGTTTTACATTTTTCGGGGATTAGAAAAATTTTTGTGATGAAACATCATAAAACACAGGAACCTCGTGTTAATTAAAAACACAGATTATTAAAAACCTACATTTTATCTATACATACTTATAAAAGAGTTGAGTAATGATGACTGACTAACTGACTGCTTGATAATCAACGTCCATGCCATACGGCTGAAGGTAGAATCTTGAAATTTGGGTGAGGGTCACTCTTGGTCCGAACTAGAAGGGTACGAAAAATACTAAAAGGTTCTAAAAGTGGTACCACATGTATTTGGCAGAGTTGGAATTCTGAAAATTGGAATGAGGATCACTGATGGGATATAGGATAGATGTTCCAAGCGGTTTTTAACAAACACGAACTATAAATGTACGAAAAGTACAAACATGTAATAAATTTGGTATCATTTGACATTATGTCAAGGGATAGAGCTAAAAGCTTGAAATTTAGAATGAGAACCAAGGCTAAGAAATAGGGTTGACACAAGGAGGTAGATTTTGAAATGTGTACTCATGTATACGAAAAGAACTAAATGGTACAAAATGTAGTACAATTAGGATTTCGATGAACCGATAGAGCTGGAATCCTGAAATTTGGAATTAGGATAACTGTGGGAGTGTACGACTGAGATATGGAGGTAGTTTTAGAAATTCGTACTTATGGGTACGAAAAGTATTAAATGGTACTAAATTTGGTACAATTTCGATTTGGATGAACGGATGGAGGTGGAATCCTGAAATTTGGAATTAATATTACTGTTGTAGTGTATGTATGACGGTGTTGGAAATTCGTACTTATGGGTACGAAAAGTGCTAAATTTGGTACAATTTGGATTTGGGCGAACGGATAAAATTGTAATCCTGAAATTTGGAATTAAGATTACTATTACTGTGTAGGATTGAGGTAGATTTGGAAATTCGTATTTATGGTTACGAAATTTACTAAATTTGGTACAATTTGGATTTAGAGCTGGAATCTTAAAATTGGGAATTAAGATTACTGTTGGAGTGTAGGAATGAGGTAGGTAGTTTTAGAATGTAGTACTTATAGGTACGAAAAGTAGTAAATGGTAGCGATGGAATCTTGAAATTTGGAATTAAGATTTGGTATTGATGTCAGTGTATGTTTGAGATATGCAATTGGTCTTCGAAATACGTACCATAAATATACGAAAAGTACTAAATGGTACTCAACTTGTTATTGAGTGTTGGGATGGAGTTGGAATCTGTATTTTTTGGAGTCAAGGTGAGTGTTGGTGTGTAGCGTTGGTATAATATACGAGAAGTATTAAATCGTTCTAAACTTTGTATTGGGTGTAGGAACAGAACTGGAGTTCTAAAATTTTTTGTTAGAGTCATTGGAGTGTGGGGTTAGGATATGGATATGATATTGGAAATGCATGGAAATGGTACAGAATTTGGTACAATTTGTTATTGTGTAAAAGCATCAGCTGGAATTTTGAAATATTAGGAGGATGCTTCGGAAATTTATTATGTATTATGTGTAAAGTACTAAATAGTAATATTATTGGGGGATAATATATTTGGGGGAACGGATAAAGCTGGACATGAGAATCACGGTTGGTATATATGACTTAAGTTTTTGAAGCTTAAACACAGGTGTATGAAATATAGTACATTTTGTAACATTTTAGTATTGCATAAACCATAACATAAGGAGTTTTTTAATGCGTACAAATTCTGAAATTTTGTACGCAGGTCGCTGTGGGCTGAAATGATATTGGAAATACCTACTTCAAGGCCACCGTTGAAAATTTGCTGTTGCTGATATTGAATGAGCACCACTTTAAATGTATGCCATATTTTAATATGTAATACCATAGGCATTGTGCGAACAATTAGGGCTAAAACTGTAAAATTTGAGATAATTTCTGGGTTTGAAAAATTGTATTGAATATTGTAACATTGGGTTATGTTTCTATCTTTTCAACAAATTTGTTTTTTATTCTGAAAGTTTTAGTACATTTATTTGGAAACCTAGACCTAGGAGGCTACTTTTTACAAGAATGTTTTTACCCCTAAGGACTTAAAGCCTTTAATTAAAATACTTCAAAGAATTTGGTTCGCTGTTGATGTGTAGGGGTCAGATACGGCCGATTTTTTGAAAATCGAACTACAATGGTACAACGGCAAAATATCACTTAAAATAGGTATTAGTACAACAAAATTTTAAGTGTTCAGTGTTTATTTAATAACCTTTCCGCATACGGTACCGTGACATAACTCCCAACGGACATAAATCCCAAAACGATTTTGGGAGTTATGTCCGCCTTGGTTTGCGGACATAACTCTATAATTTTTTGGGAGCTATGTCCGAACCCCCCTAGCGGACATACAATTACCAAAACAATAATAGCACCACCATAAACAACTGTGGAACAATGTTTTATATAGATGTGGGGTTAAATATTTATGTTTGAAGGAAAATATTTTCTTTTCTCAGTTATATGTCCTCAAAAGCTCAGAATAGAACCAAAAATACATTAACAGAGGATTGTTTAACCCTAATAATATGTATATGACTTTGCCGTTAGAGACTAAACTCTATACATGGCAAAAAAACTGTGAAGAATTAACATGTTTTCATTGAAATCCTAGAAAATATGACTCTATTTAATTTAAAAGATAAGTTGGCACAGTTTGGTCCTTCCAAAATGATATGCACATTAACACTCTGGATTATAATCTGGAGGAAAGACGAAGAACTTGTGGTATATATGTTCTGTGGCCGTTCTTTAGAGTTTTACGTTGTTCCTAGACTATAACAAATCAAAAAAATTGTGAACTAAGGTAAATAAGGCAACTACAGCATGAAAACCAACGACCAGAAAATCATATAGGGAGCTCCTTGAAGAAGAATCCTGCAACCAATACCAAAATCCGCTTGGTTCGATACCAAGCCTATACCCAGGCGGTACTAACGCCATCAACTGAAGAATAAATGAGTATGCACTAGCTTCTATTGATGTACTTCTATTCTCGAGTGGTAAAGTGCATATATTTGTCCAATTTCTACAATTTTAAAAGAATTTTTAATAATGGTGTTATTTTATTCGCCAAATTTTAAAAAAGCATTAAGTTCGGCCGGGCCGAACTTTTCATACCCTCCACCATTAAATATTCATTCCTGTCCCCAACTTTAAGTGAGTACGTTAAAATGTCAGATAATGTGCATAAAATGCTTCATTCGGAAGGCCCTTTTTTATGGTGCGTATATCTAACTGTTGACAATTTTTTGGTGGGCTAGAAATTAACAGCTAGTTCGGAGGTATCTGGGCTATACGAAAATAAGAACTTAAATGAAAAATTTTTTTGCAGAATTTTTGTTGACTTTTAAATTTCAAATTACAGAAAGTTCGTCCAAAAAATAAAGCTAAGGTACGGAAAATCGGGAGGTTTGTTTTGGGGCTATACACAAACATGGACCTACGTTCGGTTAAACATTTTAAGTAAAATCTTCAAAGTACCGAAAATCGGGAAGTATCGTTATATTGGGGCTATGTTGAAAATTGTTGGTGCAGATGTGTGGTGACCACTACAACCTTCAAATGTCAAATTACAGTTAGTTCTGTTAAAAATTGTAGCTAAAATTGCCAAATTACTGAAAATTGGGAGGTACCGTTACATGGGAGCTATATCCGAACATGGACCTATGTTGACAATTTTTGATGCAGAGGTGTTGTGACCACTAAGAACTTCAAATGTCAAATTACTGCTAGTTCGGTTTAATATTGTAGATAAAATCATCAAATTACTGAAAATCGGGAGGTACCGTTATATGGGGGCCTTCTTGACAATTTTTGGTGGAGAGGTGTGGTGACCACTAAGAATTTAAAATGTCAAATGTTCAAATTACAGATAGTTCGGTTAAAACTTGTTGGTAAAATTCTCAAAATACCTGAAATCGGGCGGTAACGTTATATGGTGGCTATTCCAAAACATGGACCTATGTCCACTAGTTATATAAGTTTATTGAAATTTAAGAACCCTAAATGTCAATTGATAAAACTTGTTGGTAAAATTCTCAAAATACCTGAAATCGGGGGGTACCGTTATATGGGGGCTATACCAAAACGTGGACCTATGTCCACAAATTTTGTCACATAAGCTAAATCGGTCTGAAAATGTAGCTAAAACCGTCAAAATACAGTAAATCGGGGGGTACCGTTATATGGGGGCTAAACCAAAACGTGGACCTATGTCCACAACTTTCGTTATATAAGTTTATTGACATTTAAGAACCCTAAATGTCAAATTACAGCTACATCGGTCTAAAAATGTAGCTAAAAACGTCAAAATACCGCAAATCGGGGGGTACCGTTATATGGGGGCTATACCAAAACGTGGACCTATGTCCACAACTTTAGTTATATAAGTTTATTGACATTTAAGAACCCTAAATGTCAAATTATAGCTACATCGGTCTGAAAATGTAGCTAAAAACGTCAAATTACCGTAAATCGGGGGGTACCGTTATATGGGGGCTATACCAAAACGTGGACCTATGTCCACAACTTTTGTTATATACGTTTATTAACACTTAAGAGCCCTAAATGTCAAATTATAGCTACATCGGTCTGATAATGTAGCTAAAAAAGTCAAAATACCGTATATCGGGAGGTACCGTTATATGGGGGCTATACCAAAACGTGGACCTATGTCCACAGCTTTCGTTATATAAGTTTATTGATACTTAAGAACCCTAAATGTCAAATTGTAGCTAAATCGGTCTAAAAATGTAGCTAAAAACGTCAAAATACCGCAAATCGGGGGGTACCGTTATATGTGGGCTATACCGAAACGTGGACCTATGTCCACAAGTTATGTTATATATGTTTATTAACACTTGAGAACCCTAATTGTCAAATTATAGACAAATCGGTCTGAAAATGTAGCTAAAACCGTCAAAATACCGTAAATCAGGGGGTACCGTTATATGGGGGCTATACCAAAACGTGGACCTATGTCCACAAGTTTTGTTATATATGTTTACTGACACTTAAGAACCCTAAATGTCAAATTACAGCCAAATCGGTCTGAAAATGTAGCTAAAAACGTCAAAATACCGTAAATCGGGGGGTACCGTTATATGGGGGCTATACCAAAACGTGGACCGATATAGCCCGTCATCGAACTTGACCTGCCTGCAAACAAAAGACGCATTTTCCCAAAATTTCAGCGTCCTATCTCCATTTTTGTGGATGCTAGAGTGATTACCACAGACGGACGGACGGACGTACTCAGATCGACTTAGAATTTTACCCTGATCAAGAATATATATACTTTATAGGGTCGCAAATGAGTATTTCAATGCGTTACAAACGGAAAAACAAACTTAATATACCCTCCATACTATGGTGGAGGGTATAAAAAAAGTTTGAATTAAACTATGATTTTTGACATTTTTAAATTCTTTAGAGTCGTTTAGTTATAAATAAGCATAAAACGGTCAGCAACATTTGCACATTTAAATTAGAATGCCTTCAAAATATTTTTGTTGGAGGCGGTGCTATTATTTTATGCCCGCTTTTAAAATTTAAGTGATTTTTATTTAAATGTAATGTATAAGAAAACTAAAAATTAACATTAAGTTCATATACATTTTTCATTTCATAAAATAATTTAAAATTTTTAAGAAAACTAAGTACAAAATAAGTCGTGTCCAATACAAATCGAACTATTTTCAAAATTTGCCTTTAAACCTATATATTGCTGTAGCGCAATATGTGGTATATATCAAAACATGACCCTACATTGACAATTTTTCCAAGGAATGTTTCTCTCTTGCCGAAATCCCGAAATATAAATTTTTAGCCAATTTTTTTAAAAAAATGTGGTGGGCAGAAACTCTAAAAACCCTTAAATGGGTGGTACCGTTATATGGAGGCTATATCAAACCATGGACCTACATAGACAATTTCTCTAAGGAATAATTTCCACTTGCTGAGAACCCGAAATATCAATTTTCAGCCAATTTGGTTCGAAAATGGGCGGTACCGTGTTATGGGGGCTATATTAAAACAGGGACCTATATTGACAACTTTTAGTAAGGAGATTTTTGACTTGGAGAAAACGTGATATTTCAACTTTCAGGTAAAGGAGGTTTATACTCCGGCGACGCACGTGGTCGGAATCAATCTATAGAGAAATTTATAGTTTGAGAGCTCCTCTAAATTTGTGTACCAGTAGAACAGTGGAACCTCGTGGAACTTTTTAGTTATATCCTATTAAAAGATAAGTAATTATAAAAAAACATTTAGAAAGGTTCCAAAACAAATGAGGCTACTCTACACAACTGTAACGCAAATAAAATCATCTTCAGTGACGAGGCCCATTTCCATCTTCATGGCTTCGTCAGTAGACGGAATTGTCGCATTTGGGGTGAGGAAAATCCTCGAGTGATTAAGAAGAAGCAAATGCATCCTCAACGTGTCACTGTAAGGTGTGTTTTTTTTTTGGGCTGGAGGAATCATTGGATCTTTTCTATGAAAATGAGGCTGGTCAAGCGCAAACAGTCAATGGTGTTCGGTATCGTGAAATGATAACCAGTTTTTTCTTGCCTAGAATTGAAGAAATGAATGTGGAGGGCATGTAGTTTCAACAAGACGGCGCCACATGTCATAAAGCCAGAGAAACAATTCAATTGCTGCATCAGTCATTTGCCGGTCGTGTTATTTCGCATTTTGGAGATCAGAATCGGTCGCCTAGATTATGGGATTTACCACCTTTAGACTTATTTCTTTGGGGTTTTGTGAAGTCGGTGGTTTACGCGAATAAGCCGATGACGACTCAAGCCTTAAAAGAGGAAATTGGACGCTACATTAGTGAAATACCACAGCATTTATGCAAAACGGCCATTGAATATTTCATTATAAGATCGCGTGTGTGCCAGCAAAGCCATCTACACGATATCTTGTTCCATACATAACCTCATTCTGTCTACTTTACGATATAATAAAGTATCACATTTTTTTTTAAATATCTGTGTTTTATTTAAAATTTAAAAATAGCGTTCTAATTGGGTTTAAAACTTTCCATCTGAAATTGGTCGGTATAGGTCAACGTCTTCATATAGCCCCCATAGAACGGTACCGGCCGATTTTTGGTATTTGAAAGGTTGTAGCCTCATTATTTCACCGAAGAGGTTGAAATTTGGTATTTAGTCTTTTTCTGTGCTACAAAAATTTCTCTCAGAAATTTGTCGGTATAGGTCAACGTTTTGATAGAACGGTACCTCCCGATTATCGGTATTTGAAAGTTTGTAGCCTCATTATTTCACCGAAGTGGTTGAAATTTGGTATTTAGTATTTTTCTGAGCTACAAAATTTCCCTCAGAAATTTGTCGGTATACGTCCACTTTTTGATGTACCCCCCTCCATAGAACGGTATATCCCAATTTTCGGTATATTGAAGGTTTTAGCCTTATTATAACACTAAAATGGCTGCAAGATGGTACTTAGTCTTCGTTGATGGTTTAAAACTTTCCACCTGCAATTTGTCGGTACATGTCTTCATATAGCCCCAATAGAACGGTACTTCCCGATTTTCGGTTGTTTGAAGGTCGTGTCTAAATATCCCACCAAAGTTTGTGAAATTTGGTATTCAGTGTTAGCTGGGTGTGCAAAATTTGTTTATTGCAGAAGAGAATTATCAGTATAAGCCCAAATAAATAATAACCCCCATAGAAGCGTACTTCCTGATTTTCGGTATTTTGAAGGTTGTGTCATCAATATCCCATCGAAAGGGATGAAATTTAATTTTTCGTCTCTGTTGTTGGTAAAACTTTCCACCTGAAATTTTCCGGTATTGTTCCATGTTTTTATATAGCCTCAATAGAAAGGTCCCTCCCAATTTTCGTTATTTTGAAAGTCTTAGCCACATTATTCAACGGGAATAACTGAAATTTGGTATTTAGTCTTCGCTGGAGTTACGAAACTTTCCTTAAGAAATTTATCGGTACAAATCAACGTTTTATACATTCTCCATAGAACGGTGGTCCCGATGTTGTTAAAGTCCAATTTACATATGGTAATATTCAAAAATGTTTTACAATCGTTGAAGTTGAGGTTCACCATTTAATAAGTCGCGAACTGTTAATATATTTTATAAAATATAAATATATTTACATGAACTGAAGTGTTTTAGCCACGATCTTTTAATATGGACCATAACAAATAATTTTCGTGGAAGCTGCGTTGGTGGTAATATAAAAAAATGGGTAAAAATGTGTTGAAGTTAGCAAGCTTTTTTGTGTTTTTTCTTGATTTCTGGTCAAACGAGGGAAAATTCAGACCTGAGCTCAAAGAAAGGATTGAAGAATACCCCTTGGGCAACATGATGCTAATGTGTGACTTCTCGATATATACAGTGCATCCCTCTTAAATCGATGCTGACATTTTGAAGTTTTGAAATCGGGGTTTTTTGAATTTTTCTTATAATTGGAGGGCGCAACCAGATAATGACCTAATCTATTTATTGGATTGTAGAACTCGTGATTCCACGTCGTTTGATGTATATCTCATGAGTGTGCTCCCCACGGCTCCCTAGTAATAGGAGTCCAAAGTCGAATTTTTGGTGCGTAATTTTTCTTTAAAAACCTATTTTTTGGCTTCAAAATTTACAACTATGACTCAGGTACCCTTGAACCCCGCGTGATTTTAGTTTTTTTCCGCGCCGGATTCAATGAGCCCTACCGCGATCGAATCCATCCACTAAAACCGCTGATATAGATACTCTGAAAATAGGAAAATAAGCAAAATTTTATTTTGACTAATCCGCATACTAAACCGCGTTTTCCCTTAAAATTTTTTACATAAATGGAATCCTTTATACGCGATTAAAATATTTGTCAAAAAGGTGTGTCATGAATTTCAGAGATTCGGGAGTAGTATTCGTATTTAACCAAAAATAGAATCAGGTAGCACATCCGCGGTTATTGACGAATCTGTATAAAATTTGTCTTATTGACGTATTTTTAACAGGGGGTCACTGAAATCGGATGCGCCTTATAATCATATGAACATCGCGTTATTTTTACTCACATGAAGCATTTTGGCGTAGTAAGATGCAACTGATGGCACACTTTTGCGGTTAAATGAAACATGGAAAAATGCAAACATATTGACAGAGATGCACTCGCTCTATGCGAAAAGCACATGCGCCTCAACTGATTTTAACTATTTCGCGCGTTATACGGTTTTTAACTTTTATATTTTTTCTTTGATTGTAATATCAATATCACTCTTTATTTCCTAATTCTATTGCTTATCACACTATGCAAATATACTTTCACGATGATAAACTATTTTCCTTGAAGAGGTTTTAGCAAAATAATTCAGGTTTTGTTAGGAAATTTAGCGAAATAGTAGAATAACTCCAAAAAATTTTCTCAAATTTTTCGTATTAAACCAAAAAATATATTCTTGAAATAATGTTCCAACAATAAACTTTTGTCTTTTGTTGTAGCTGCAATATGCAATTTAAAATCCTAATCAATAAAATTTTGGTCTCACATTTTTCTGGACATTGTCAAGATTATGTACGTATTTTTAATTTATTTTTTAGAGATTTTTATGGACTCTGAGTAAGAATAAATAAAATTTACTCCAAGATTCCTTCATTATTTTTTGATTTTCCGCGAAAATGAAAATAAATTTAGCTAATATTTAGGCGTCTACGGATAGATATTAAATGTTGTTACCGATTTATAGGTATATACATTTTGGTATTGCAACACAAAGGGAATTTTTAAATATTTTTTCTTTATAAGGGAATAAAACCCCCCATAACTTTTGGGCGCAGCATCCAATTTTGTGAACGCGAACATATTTGAAACCACGATTTTTTTCTTAACCCATGTAACAAAAATCGTGAATGTGCTTGTCAAAATTTTTTTAATTTTTTTCTCGATGGAATTGTAAAGGAAATTTGAATTTTACCATATGCACATTAAATGATTTCGTTTTACGAAATCCTAGAAACAAATGAAGTGTATTTAGATCTGTTTTTTGCCTCATTTGCATACGCACACAATCGCACATACACACGGATACAATAACACATACACACGCACACAATAATTTTAATTCCGAAAAATAAGAATTTCACAACACTAATGTTTACCAACTAACTTGACTTAATTCAAAATTAAAAATATAACTTTTGCAAGTTTTTTAACCATTTATTTACACTTTTGTCATCATTTGAGTATTTTTGATTTTCTACAATACACACATACAAACAAAGTCATCATAAAACAGTTGCATTTTTTGGTAGTTTATGACGAACAAGAAGGGTTGCTTATAACACTATGCAACACTGAAAATGCAAACAACTTCTAGTATGCATTTTTTGAAAGTACATATTTAGACTACAAAAACCCTAGTAGGGTTTTGTCCTGTCAGATCCAGTTCGGATTTTATGGCCTCATCTAAACCGGGATAAATCTACACTTTTTTGCATTTATCAGGCCTTTATCTCAGAAACGAATAGGAATTTTGCCTTGCTGTCTTTAGCAACATTGTTGCCCTAAACTAGTAGAACTTATCTTTTGAAAAAACCACGTAAGAAAAACTCCATATAGGCCATCAAAATCTATAAAATATAGAAAATTTTACATAATTGCTGAAATTCTGGTCAGTATCGGCTAAACTATTGGGAGTTGAACCAAGTAACCTTTCGCAAAAATCTTCCAAATAAAGTTCTCAACAATTCTTTAGAACATTCTGAAAGTCTAAAATGCTTACTTCATGTTGTTTCAGCGGTATTTTGCATCATATCTTTTACAACACGTATTTCAAACACAGTTCACACCAACAGTTTATTCTCGCATTTCGAGTTTCACTACATTATTGACATTTTTATTAAATCGTCATTGAAAAATGTACTGAAAACAAAGGCATAGAGGCATTTTGCAACAATGACATGTTTTGAAGAGTTGTGTATTACATACCAGGGAATATTTTTCCAAAAAAAAAAATTTCAGAAAAAATTAACGATTTTGGAGATACGGTGCGAAAAGTATAAAAATTGTGAAATGTTTGCATATATTTTGAAATTTGAGGCAATGAATGTAGTTTTTCGAGTTCATTATTTCTCTAAATATTTTATTCTTGTCCTTATCTACAAATTTGGTTCAGAGGTCAGAAGAAGATTCGCATTGGTTTCAGAGATATAGCCCCGAATTTCTTTAAAAACTCAATATTTAACCATGTTTAGATGGGGCCATAAAATCCGAGCTGGATCTGATACAACAAAACTCAAATAGGGTTTCTTGTCGTTTTGGTCTGTACTTTCAAAAAATCTTCAGTTCGAATTGTTTGCACAAGATCACCTTAAAAATGTTGCACAGTGTAATAGTATGGTGTTTTCGTGCATTGTTTAGAATAAATGACGCAGCTATCGTCATTTATTTTTGTATGGTAAATGACGCAAAATGTTGCCTGATTTAACAAATAAATGACGAAACAGCTCTAAAACCTGTTATTCGTGCTAATGTAAAAAGCACATAACTGTCGAAATCCAGAACATGCTGTTTTAGGTCTTGTCGGTATTGCCCAATTTTATGTATTTCGCTCAATTCGGAAAATGATTTGATTTGGATCATATGAGCTGTTTTGAAGGGAGTATTATCAGTTGAGATATATGTACTACTACTACAATAAAAGGAAGAGTTTAGTACTTTCATAAACGAAATTAAACTAATTGTCCCTATTCACTTCAATACAGTTCGTGGTGGAGGGTATAAAAAGTTCGACCCAGCCGCATTTAACGCTTTCCTTACTTGCTTTCTGCAAGAACTAACAGTTCAGGAAGACCAAATATCAAATTTTTTTGAGGCTGAACTCCAAAATACCGCTATCGGGCGGTGTCATTCTATGGGTGCTATGCAGAAACGTGGCTAAAACCAACAAAATATCTAAAATATTTTACGGGCACTATGTACCTATACGCGCTGAAAAAAATTCAGCAAACATATAATGTGTTTGGATGCAAATATAAAATATGTTTGGATCTAAACATATTATATGTTTGCAACAGTCCCTAACATAACATATGATTGGATCCAAATATATTTTATGTTATAACATATCTATACTTATAAAAGAGTTCAGTAATGATGACTCACTGACTCACTGACTGACTGACTGATAATCAACGCCCAGACTAAACGGCTGGAGCTAGAATCTTGTAATTTTGGGTGAGGGTCACTCATGGTCCGAATAGGTCAGATAAGGTTCGGTTTTTGGAAATTCGAACTAGAACAGTACGAAAAGTACTAAAAGGTACTAAATATGGTACCCTTAGTATTAGGCAAACGCGAAGAGCTAGAATTCTGAATTTGGAATGAGGTTCACTGATGGAGAGTTAGAAAGGTGTACCAAAGGGTTTTTGGAAATTCGAACTATAAGTGTACGAAAAGTAATAAAAGTTACTAAATTTAGTACCATTTGGTATAACGTGAACGGACAGAGCTAAAATCTTGAAATTTGGAATGAAAATCAAGGTTTAGAAGATAAGTTGATATTAGGAGGTGGTTTTGAAAATGTGTACTCATGTGTACGAATAGTACTAAATAGTACTAAATTTGGTAAAATGTGAATTTGGGCGAACCGATAAAGTTGGAATTCTGAAATTTGGAATTACTATTACTGTTGGAGTGTAGGTTTGAGATATGGAGGTAGTTTTCGAAATTCGTACATATGGGTACGGAAGGTACTAAATAGTACCAAATAAGGTACAATTTGGATTTGGGGGAACGGATGGACCTGGAATTCTGAAATTTAGAATTAGGATTACTGTCGGAGTGTAGGATAGAGGTATTTTGGAAATTCGTACTTTTGGGTACGAAAAGTACTAAATGGTACCAAATTTGGTACAATGTGAATTTAAGTGATCGGATAGAGCTGGAATAGTGAAATTTGGAATTAAGATTACTATTGGAGTGTGGGATTGGTATACTTTTAGAAATTCGTACTTATGGCAACGAAAAGTACTAAATGGTACCAAATTTGGTACAATTTGGATTTGGGTGATCAGATACATTTGGAATCCTGAAATTCGAAATTAAGATTACTTTTGGAGTGTTGGATAGAGGTAGGTTTGGAAATTCGGACCTATGGGAACAAAAAGCACTAAATGGTACTAAACTTGGTACAATTTGGATTATGATGATCTGATGCAGCTGTAATTCTGAAATTTGGAATTAAGATTACTGTTGGCGTGTAGGCTTGAGGTAATTGTGGATATTCGTACTCTTGGGTACGAATAGTACTACATAGTACCAAATTTGGTACAATTTGGGTTTGGGTGAACGGATATAGCTGAAATTCCGAGATTTGGAATAAGGAGTACTATTGGAGTGTATGATTGATAAAGTTTTGGAAATTTTTAGTTATGGGTAGGAAAATTACTAAATAGTACTAAATTTGGTACAATTTAGATTTCAATGTTGGGATACATTTGGGATCGTGAAATTCGGAATTAAAATTGCTGTTGGAGTGTTGATAGAGGTAGGTTTGGAAATTCGTACTTTGGATACGAATAGTACTAAATGGTACCAAATTTGGATTTGAGTTATCGGATGTATCTGGAATTCTGAAATTCGGAATTAATCTTATTGTTTGAACATAGCACTGAGGTAGTTTTGAAAATTGGTACTTATGTGTACGAAAAGTACTAAATGGTACCAAATCTGGTACAATTTGGATTTGGGTGAACGGATATAGCTGGAATCCCGAGATTCGGAATAAAGATTACTGTTGGTAAGTACGATTTATGAAGTTTTTGAAATTTTTAGTTATGGGTACGAAAAGTACTAAATGGAACCAAATTTTAATTTATGTGATCGGACACATTTGGAATCCTGAAATTCGGAATTATTGTTGGAGTGTTGAAAGAGGAAGGTTTGGAAATTCGTACTTTGGATACGAAAAGTACTAAATGGTATCAAATTTGGTACAATTTGGATTACGGTGATCGGATGCAGCTGTAATCCTGAAATTTGGAATTAAGATTACTGTTGGCGTGTAGGATTGAGGTAGTTGTAGAAATTCGTACTCATGGGTACAAAAGTACTAAATGGTACCAAATTTGATACAGTTTGCATTTGGGTGAACGGATAGTTTATGTTAATTTATGTGATGTTGATGTTGGAGTGTTGATAGATGTAGGTTTAGAAATTCGTACTATGGATACGAATAGTACTAAATGGTACCAAATTTGGATTTGAGTTATCGGATATATCTAGAATCCTGAAATTCGGAATTAAGCTTATTGTTTGAACATAGCACTGAGGTAGTTTTGAAAATTTGTACTTATGGGTGCGAAAAGTACTAAATGGTACTAAATTTGGTACAATTTGGATTTCGTTGATCTGATGTAGCTGCCATACTCAAGTTTGGAATTAAAATACCTGTTGAATTGTAGGATTGATAAAATTTTGGAAATTTTTAGTTGTGGGTAGGAGAAGTACTAAATAGTACTAAATTTGGTACAATTTGGATTTGAGCGAACGGATAGAGTTGGAATCAAGAAATTTGGAATTAAGATTACTGTTGGAGTGTAGGATTGAGATATGGAAGTAGTTTTTGAAATTCGTACTTATGAGTACGAAAAGAACTACATTTTGTACAATTAGGATTTGGGTGAAATTATAGCGCTCGAATCCTAAAATGTGGAATTAGGTACACTTAGGGGTACGAAATGGTTCCATGTGTGGTACAATTTTGTATTGGTTGAACGGATAGATCTGGATTCGTGAGATTTGGAATTAAGATTACTGTTATCATTTGCTTATAACGTCCGATTAACACAGGATTTGGTACAATTTGTTATTGTGTGAAGGGAATTTAGGAGGAGGTTCGTATTTATGCATTTACATGTAAAGTACTAAATAGTTCTATAATTGGTTTTGGGGGAACAGATAGAGCTGGAAATGAGGATGGCGGTTGTTGGGTTAGGCCGTATTTGCGCTGAGAACCTCAATTAAAATATCTCAAAAAATGTGGACTGCTCTTGATGTGTAGGCGTGACAAAAATCGGACTAAAGTGGTACGTATTAGTACACAAAATGTTTCCACCATTCTATATTATATATTGTTATTTGTTTTGTATATTTAACGCATACGAAGTAGCGGGCACTTTGCTAGTATTTTTATGTTAGAACATATATATGTTTGCTGCAAAATATGTTAGAGAGTCCGTTTCCTCCGTGTACCGTATTAGGATCCCTACAATTTAGTGTTGATATAATTAACCCAACTAATTGTTAAAACTATTATAGAGTTAAATAACATTTTTACTCAATTATCGAAAGGCTTCGGTTTCTGGCGGCTTTCAAAAGACTTCGTTCTTTTGCAGGCCCGTCCAAAGTCATAGGAGTTATATAATTTTCATTAAAAGTCCTATCAAAAAATTTTCAGAGCTTTGTCTAATTTTCAACAGACCGGCGCGCTGATGAACATCGTTTTGGCATTAAATGCAGATTAAGAATATGTGTACTAGGGTCATACATTTTTTGTATTTTTTACAAACATGGAATATACCACATAGCTGTGTAAAAAAGCTCTCTCACCGAGTGCATGCAAGTTTTACGTTGCAGTTATTCTTTTATTTGGTCATTACGACAGAAAGTCGTTCTTAAAAAAGTTTTTTTTTTTTTAATTTTAATTTTAATGTAATCTAAATTATCCAACCTTTCCACACAAATCTATGTTTTAATTTTTAACAAAACGCGTTCATTTTAACATAAATCCAATATATCGTAACCATAAATGCCTAAAGACGTAACTAAAAACAACAATTTTACAGGAAAAGAAAAAAAACGTTATAAAGTGAAAACTGCTTTACAGAATATCAATCTTATGAGTGCGAGCATTTTGGATGTATTTGAGCATTATGTAACAGATTCAATAAAAAGCGAATTCTAATCATTTTGGAGCTGCGTCTTTGGGCATTTATGGTAACGGTACATAAAATTCTCCTGTTCGAACAAAAACATACTCCTCCCAAACTGCTTTACCGAATTAGATGACATTTTGTATGTTGAATCTGTAGATCTGTCATTAATAGCTATTTTGGAAGTGGAATACCGCAGTCGCGTCCGATTTTTGAAAACTGTATAAATTTGTTCCATTTTAGAGGATTTCTAAATGTATTTATGTTTTCGTTTTTGGAACGACCCTATTATTCAATATTTTCTTTGACAAATTAATTTTCAGTAACAAAAATGTTGTTTTTGTAAATTTGTTAGTTGTTGTAATTCATGCATATACCTTATATACATTTGCCTTGCTTAAAAGTATTCTCTATGAATTAGTGAGATTTTTTCGAATTTACAACATGAATGAATTATGAAGTTTTCCTATCTAAAATCTGGAAATACCATTGCAGGAGAGTTATGACAAAACGTGGATTTATATTATGAAGTTTCAAGAAGAATTCATAATTATGGTCAATTCAGTTTGAAAAATCTACTGAAAAATAAAAAAAAAAACATCTGGAAGTATCAATACTTACATTTTTCAGGTAGGATTTGCATACTGAAAAAGCTCGGCCGAGAGCCAGAAATAGTTTACTAGGAGAACACAAACAACGGGGCAGCAACGCGGACCCGGGTCAGCAAGTCCTTACATATATTAAAACGTATATCTATTACCAACAAAGTATGTGCGGAAAGGATACCAAATACTAAATTTTAGCCTTTTCAGTTAAATAACACTGTGCAACACTGGAAATGCAAACAATTTCTAATGGGCATTTTCTGAAAGTACATATTGAGACTACAAAAACCTTAATTGGGTTTTGTGTTCTTAGATCGGGTTTAGATTTTATTGCCTCATCTAAACCGACCTAAAATGAGCCTTTTTTCCAGTGATCGGACCATTATCTCCGAAACTAATAAGAATTTTGCTTTGCAGTCTTCAGCAATATTGTAGCCCTAAAGTAGTAGAACTTATGTGTCAAACAGATGAACTAGGAAAAGCTGCATCTAGCGCATCAAACTCGTTAAAATATAGAAGAGTTTACATAATTTCTGAAATTCTGGTTAGTAACAACTAAACTGTTGGGAGTTGAAATATTCCAAATAATATGGCCGTCAATTCTTCAGAACATTCTGAAACTCTAAAATGGTTATTTCACGTTGTTTAAGGGGTATTTCATAACATACCTTTTACAAAACTTATTTCAAACAATGTTCACACAGGCTGTTTATTTTCATGTTGTGGATTTCAATGAATTATTGAAATATTTACCAAATTGTTGTTGAAATTTTGCTATAAACAAGGCGATAGAGGCATTTTACAACAATATAATGTTCTGAAGAGTTGTATATTACATTCCAGAGAATATTTTCGCAAAAGGTAACATTAAGAAGAATTTAACATTTTGAGGCAATAATTGCAGTTTTTCGAGTTCACTATTCCTCAAAATATTTTCTTCTTGCTCTTATCTACAAGTTTGCTACAGATGTTAAAACAAGATTCGTATTGGTTTCAGAGATACAGCCCCGATTTGTTTTAAAAATTCGATTTTTAACCATGTTTAGATGAGGCCATAAAAACCGAACCCGATCTAAGAAAACAAAACCCAAATATGGTTTTTGCCTATTGGTCATCTACTTTCATAAAATTCTGCACAGAAGTTGTTTGCACGCGATTGGCTCAAAAATGTTGCACAGTGTAATGTGGTTGAAACCCTTCAAGTACCGAAAATTGGAAGCTATTGAAAACGTCGATCTGTACCGACCATTATCAGCGAGAATGTTTTATACCCCCAACGAAGACGAAAATCAAAATTTCAGCTGTTTAATTTTGACTAAAATGTAACTAAAACATTTAAAGTGCTCTAAATTGGGAGGTACGGGGGCTTTATCCGCAGGATATGCAAAACTCCCCAATGAAAGCTATATACCAAATGTACCCCATTTCGTTGCGAAATTGCGGCTAAAATCTTAAAAATACCGAGTTGCCGTTCTTTGGGGTCTATGTCAAGCCATGGACCGATATAGCTTATTTTTAATACTAAACATCCTAGGAGTAATTGAAACTTCTATACCAAATTATAAGCTCTATCTTAAATATTGCGAGCTGTATTTTCATTTCAACATACGACACTCTTATGTCGACTTAAAATTTTATGCTGATCAGGGACATATGTATATACTTTATAGGATCTCCGACCATATTTCGATGAACAAAAAATTATTTTTTGAGATTTTTGTTGTAAGAGTAATTGGGTATAAAGGTTGAGTCAAAGTTTGCTTTATTATTTACATTGTGAAAACTCTTAGAAATTTTGGTACCTATAAAGCACGGAATAATTGCGAAATATGCCTTTAAAAAAGAACCTGTGAAAAATATCAAATTCTTTTTTTTTAACTTAACAAAATAAAAACTCCAAAACTTCATAAATCGAGTAGTATATAAAGGATGCGGAAACTTTGGCTTCATATAGGCCAACTCAGCTCGCATAAGAAAATCAAATTGAATACTCGAATTCAGTCCCACCGCAGAAATTTGGTCATCGCTTGAAGATATGGTAATGTTTTTTATTTGAGACCAATTTTCTGTAAAAGGGTTGGGTATGCAAAAAAATTAAATTGTCCTTTATAAAGTTGGGAACAACATTTTAGTCTCATACACTTCCTAAAACACATATTTACATACATATGTATGTAATCTTTTACTTTTTGTTTCTCCTTTTAAACTCCAAATTCTTCATAATACAGCATTTCCTACATTTGTTCCGTCGCTGTTCAATGTCAGTGTTAACTGCTGTAATGTCCTTCCTCGAAATTCTGGCCTTTTTGCTGACATTGAAAAAACCCAAAACCAGCATCATATGCAAATAGCACTATCTTGCATGTGTCATATTCCTTTGCCTTGAAATATGTACACCGTTCTGAATACTTCATTAATCTCGCATTTCATTGTTGTTCTATCAGATATCCCTGCAGTTGCGGCACTGATAAGACATACTATTCTTTCCCTATTATCCACAGCCACACAGTTATTTTAACAATCAACAGTGTGGGTCTTTAGTAGTGGTCCAGTCTTGGCTGGGCGGGAGAAGAAATTGTATACACTCATTATCAGCATATTGTCCTACTATTACTGGTGTCGTTGTTGCTGTTGTTGTTGCGGCATTGTGACGTTTGTCATAATCTGCAACGTTATATACATATTTTGTGGACTTGCTTCCTTGTGTGCAAAAATAAATTAAAGTTTTTATTGCACTGCAGTGTTTTACATTAAATTTTACTATTTACACAGACATGTAGTTATGCGATGTGAGTGATCTGTTTATATTACGATTAGAACAAAATTAAATTAGTATTAGATATCAGGGATGGTGATTTTCAATTGCTCGCCCAATCAATAATTATTTTAATATGTTTTTTTATAATCTTTCATTTGATCACCTACTTTTACTCCAAGACAAAAATGGACACCATTCTATACAACATTTAAAGCAAATCAAAAAAACCTAGAAATGTATGTATTGAATAAAATATCATTCCAAATATCTGGGTTAAGCTTAAACTTGGATTAGGCTATGCACTTATACGATGATTATATCGATTTATTTGACATAAATTGTATGAAAATGACAACTTAAATCCACGGGGTATTAGGATTAAGCTTAGAAACCTTACTAAAAAGCGAATATTTGATTATTGGAAATACATTTTAATAGGATATGATGAAAATTCTTTGCAACGAGCTTATTCGCAGTTGCAGATAATTGTCTCTGTTAACTATTGTGCGTAAAAGTTTTAATCAATCATATTAAACAAATGTATAAAAAAATATGTTTTTCTTTGTTGTATACCATTCGGAGGAAATACATATAACATACATAATATACATACTAAGAGCATTTATGTAAAAGGGATTTTTAAAAACGTTTTGGATGCTATTGCCACTACATGATGGTCACAAATACAATATTCATATGGATGTGGGTATGTTGTTATTGTGGCGTCTACTATAAAATGGAAAAGAGCCAGGTTTTATTCGCGATTTGCTTTTTGGTTTTGAGTTAATATTTATGTGTAAATCCTATTGGCATCTGGGTAACTGACCAAGTGGCGAAGTAATAAATGTTCACAAACAAAATTCTAATTAAAAATCTTGGCGAATCTGTGAAAATAGTACACTTCCAGGCAAAATTGTGTAGATTTAAAGAAAGTCATTCTCAAAATTATGAAATATCTAAGATAGGGAGGCATTATCATTTGTCAGTGTACTTTACAGCAATTTTTAAAAAATGCTGTCAAATCCATAAAAATACCACCAAGTCTTATAAGGATGCTATTTACTCCGAACCAAAATTCCTCAATAGCAACCAAATAAATGTTATTAAGACGGCATACAGAGGTTCAAAATCCTTTTTTTCATGGTCAAAATTCTGTAACTTTTGTATGAATGGAGATAGATATTTTCATATTTTTTGGGTGCGACAAATAACACAGTCAGTTTTCCGGTTAGAAATGGTAAAATTCGGTCTAGTAATTGCAACGTCACAGTTTTTTTACCCATGTATTTTCAATAAATCTAAACCAGTAAGGAAAAGATCAAAGTCGGCCGTAGCCGACTATACGATACACCACAGAAAAAAATATAAAACATGGAATATTTACAAAGTTTCCCTTCAGTAAAGAAAATATGTACTTAGCTCCAACTTTATATAAAAGCATATTCCTCTGAGGAGTAAAACAGCGGATTTATTGGCCGCCTTTCATTTTTCCGGTACATTATACTGCTTATGAGTCAGTATTGCTATAGATCGCTATCTATCCGAATTTTACATACATACATAGCGTGTTTGGCGCATCAGTAACACGAAATCAGGCGAAAGTGTACATGTGAGCTATATTTAACTCCGAACCGATTTAAATTAAAATTTTGTTAATTTACCTTTAGTCCCATACTTAGCGTAATCGATGCATAAAATACATTAAATCGCGCGAAAATATATATAGGAGCTATATCCAAATCTGAACCGTTTCCAATATAATTTGGGAAACTTTTTTGTAGACCAAATTCCGTCTCACCTTCTTCTTCTTTATTTGCAAATTCGTTTTCCGAATATTAGCGACCAATACAATTTAGTTACATTTCAAAATTGTACATAATTTGATTTCATAAATTATTTATTAAATCCGCAAATCCTTCTCTGTGTCTCGCCATGCTGAATAAGTTTGTCTCATCTCGAATACCAGTCCATTCTTTGATGTTATCAAGCCATGTTAATTGCTTCCTTCCTCTAATCGGGTTTCCTTCAATTTTTATGCGGGTTATGTTTTGTAATAATTTATATTTTTGGTTCCTCATGATATGTCCCAAATACGCAGTTTTTCTCCTTTTTATGTTTGATATTAGCTCTCTTTCTCAATGCATTTTCCTCAATACTTCAGCATTTGAAACATGGGCAGTCCAAGGAATTTTAAGTATCCGCCTATATATCCATATTTCAAAAGCTTCTAGCTTTTTAATGTCAGTAGATTTTACGGTCCATACTTCCATTGCGTGCAGTAGGACTGACCAGACATATGCTTTAATAAATCGAGTTTTCGTGTCAAGATTAACGTCGTGGCTGGTAAAAACTCTCTTGGACTTCAAAAATGCATCCCTCGCCAATTCTATTCGGCATCTTGTTTCCTTCGACGAGTCCCATTGCTCGGTAATTGTGGTTCCGAGATATTTAAAACTCTTAACTCTCTCTACGTTTAAATTATGAATTTTTAATACTGAGTTATTATGTCCTTGCTTTTTGCTTATAACCATAAACTTGGTTTTCTGGATATTAATGTTTAGGCCATACTTTTCACTACAAGTTGCGAGGGTAGCCACAAGTTTCTGAAGTTGAGATATGCTATGTGCCATTAAGGTTGTGTCATCAGCATATCTAATGTTGTTTAAAATCGAACCGCTTATATTTATACCATATCGAAGTCTGTTGACCGATTCTTGAAATATTTGTTCGGAGTAAATATTGAAAAGCAAGGGAGACAGTATACATCCCTGTCTGACTCCTTTGGATATAGGTACACATTCTGTCATTTCTCCGTTCACCTCGATTTTAGCAATCTGATACCAGTAAAGGCTCTTTATACATTGAATTTCTTTCTGCTGTATGTTTAATGTTTTCAGAATATCTATCAGTTTATCGTGTCGGACATTGTCGAAGGCCTTTTCATAATCTATGAAACATAGAAATACATCCTTTTGGACGTTTCTACATTTCTGTATCAAAGTTTGTATGGAGAACAGAGCCTCTCTGGTTCCCATACCTTCTTTGAAGCCGAACTGGGACGTTCCCATTACATTTTCGAAATTTGCATATATTCTTGAATGAATAATTCTAAGGAACATTTTTAATGCGTGGCTCATAAGACTAATTAGTCTGAATTCATGGCAATATTTGGCGTGAGATTTTTTGGGGATGGTAATAAAAGTTGATTTTAGCCATTGCTGTGGATATTGACCTGTATCATATATTTTGTTAAATAATTCTGTTAAGAGATCTATATTGTCATTATTAATCAATTTCAAGATTTCAGAGGGAATCTCATCTGGGCCACACGCTTTCTTATCTTTTAGCGACTTTATTGCTGCTTCCACCTCTCTTCTATTTATTGCTGTTCCTGTTAGTGGTTGTTGGTTGTGCTGTTCAAAGATTGATCTGTTGTCGTCGGTAAAAACATCTTTTATGTAGTCTCGCCATAGAATTATCCTTTCATTGATATCGAATACGGGATTATTGTTTTTATTATATATTACATTCGCTGGCGTTTTTCGGTATGCTCCGGCAGTTTCTTTTAATTTTCGATGGAGGTTGAAATCGTCGTGAAGTTTTTGTAATCTTTCAATCTCCAGACATTGGCTTTTTAAATATTCATTTTTTGCAACGCGTATAGATGTTTGAATCTCTCTATTCAGCTCCCAATATAGTTCATAATTATTATTTTTATATTTTCGTCTCTGATCCATCAAATTTAATATATCCACGGTGCGCCTTAACTAATTTTAAATGGAAGGTGCTTACACCTGGAAAGTTTTTGCAGATTCTGAAACTACAATGCTCATAGATGAGAAATATCAAGAAACAAAAAAAATCGCCGGAGAGATTTTCAAATAAATCGCGATTTAAGTTCACATTTTTAGGAGTTTTTTAGGTTTTCACGATTTTGCGTAAAGAAAATGTTGTAGCTGTGAAAATTCTCCACAAGATTGATTTTTATAATGTTTTCGTAGGTCTTACCGTTTTTGAGATATAGAAGTTCAAATTGAGACAATGCACTGACTGTATTGCCTCCTTATAAAACAATGTCATTACTGCAATTTCCCAAATTAAACTTATATATCTTGAAAATGGTACAACCTAGGAAAAAATAAATCATCCAATCTTGTAGAGAATTTTCACAGCTTCAACATTTTCTTTAGTTCCATTTTGATATGACTAGCGGATTCTAAGCAAAATCTTGAAGACTTAAGATAAAAACCTAAATATTGGAACTGAACCCCTATATCACACAAATGGTAAAACCTACGAAAAAACTTAAAGGTCAGTCTTGTAGAGCATTTTCACAGCTACAACATTTTCTTTAGACCCATTTTGATACGACTTGCGGTTTCCTAGCAAACTCGTCTGATGATTCAGAATCTATATTGGGATTTATGGTTACTAGCTCAGCATTCCCAATGACGGTAGCAGATAGTAATTTAATAGCAGCTGAGGATAGATTATTGATTTTTTTGAACGGTCTGAACGTAGACTTGAAATGAGAGGATCCGAGGATACAAGTAACCAGTTCATTATATCCGTCATTGTGTTTATTCTAGATGATTTCCGAGAAAAGTTTTCTCGATATTTCTTAATATCTTTATTCCTGGACTCCTGAGCTTCTTCGGAAAGGTGACCGATGGGAAAACCATGGATGAGTACTTCATGAATTGATGTGGGCATGTAATACCACGGATAATTTGTTATTAATAATTTTGCAGTATCCAAGCAGTATTGCTTAAAAAGATTAATATCTACTGCGAAACCACAAGATAAAACTTGCATTATAACGTGAGCCCGGTTAAGGCATTCGGCATCTAAACCTAAAATTTCGGCGGATTTCGTCGAATCGGTAAAAAACCTTCGCGCCGTGTTACCATCATTGCTGTTTCCGAACCCTCCAACTTTTGGCGCGTCAATAATAAGCCCCAATTGCTGCTTGAAACTCTTCTGTATTTCCCGTTTTCTTTCTTCCAATCTACTTTTATCTTCTTTTGATCGCGCTTGCCACTTTTTGTTTTCTAATTTATATCCTACATGCAAGAAATATTCCATAATGTGGATCCAGGCATGTAATGTCGCTAAACCATACCGCAAATTTGCTTCCTCAACTGGTAAAGCTAAAACTTCGTCTAAATTATTAAACTGCTTCGACGCACAGAGGGGAAACATAGGCCTAAAGTTGCTCAAAACTCAAAATATGAAAATCGTGTTTTTATGAAAAAATGTTGATAAACGGCAACCGGACTCTTTTCTACATTTGCTATAACCATCCTCGACTTTGTAAGATTAACCAATCCAATGCAGCAGTCGATTGAACTCAGCCATACTGAAAACAAAAAGTAAATTTTCGAAAACTAAGAAATTAGGTGAACATTAAAATGACATTATTTTCGCGAAAATTTATATTTTCCAAGATTTATTGTTTTTGTACAGTCTCCGAACAAGATTAGCATTTAAAATTTTCAGATTGATTTTACATCTTTGCTCTTTAATAATGGTGATACATATCCTCTTTATGAACATTTTTTATGATAATTTTTAAGATTACTACAATTTCAATAGTGAAAAAGTCTATTTCCCCGTCGTTTCCCGACCATAGTTTCTTCTAATGTTTTATGCGCTTGAGTCTCAAATATCAGATTCAATCATAAAAAATTGCGCATATTTGCGCCATTCCGAAAAAATCTAATTTTTCTCAACTAAAATATGAAATATTTTTATATGGAATTGCAAGGTTTACTCACACTAAATTTTGCTCCGCCTTATAACCGGGGCTCTTATTTATCAGACTAAACCAACACCTATCAAATATGTTTGCATTATTCAGAAACATTCACGGCTTTTCTCATGTGAATTGAGAAAAATTTAATTTAAGTAAGTTTCAAAAAATAAAATTTGGAATGAAATATATGCATATGGGACTATATATACATCTGTACCGATTTGTTTGAAAATTGGCTCAATGTTTTTTAGGCTAGTTCAGGTTGCATGTGTCAAATTTCAGTGATTTTGGTTTGGTTTGGTTTGATTTTTATCTCATATCAGATGCGAATATATATGGAAGCTGCATCTGAATCTGGACCGATTTTCATTATTTTCTATAGGATTAATCCTTGTACAGAGGATTTGCTTTGTGCAAAATTTTATATCAATCGGACTATGAATGAGCTTTCTAGGGCTTTTGATTAACTTTTAACACAAATTTCCCCTCTGTGCGACGTAGCGTTACATAGATAGCAACGCATATTTGACTTTGTTAGGGTAACATTATTACGAATTTTGCCATCAATCATCGTAAAAAGTAATTTGTATACTATTATTATATCTTTTCCGTTTATGTGGGTAGAATATGGAACAAGAGCTTCTATTTGTTGATCAATATACTCTTGCTCCTGAATAATCGAATTTTGGTCTTCACGAACATATTCCACCTTTATTGGACTGCAAAATCGAGGAGACGATGGTTTTGGATTTTGCCAAATTATTGAATTTTGGTTATCATTTTTAGACAATCGCAAGGGCACAAGGGATGACAAAAGCATACTGGCATCCGAAGCATTTTCGTCTTCGAATTTTTGCTTGTATTGACTTTGGCCGGAAGAACCGTCAAAGCCGTATTTGACAGTTAATAATAACTTATGCACTTTTCCATTTGAGAATGTATTAATAACATCATTTTGCACAATTAAAAGTCTACTTGAAATATGATTCAATAGAGACTGTAAAGGCACTTCTGCTTTGGTTTCACTTACTATGATTCCCGGTGGATAACAACGAGTTTTTGCTTCCAATACTTTTGGGTACGGCGGATAAACATGTGTCCTATTTTGCAATTCCCGTTTTCGTATAATACGATATGTATGTTTCGTCATTTTACCTTGAATAATATCGGAAAGTGCAAGATCACCAGAAATTTCTGTTGGCTGCGGTAGAGATGCTGATTTGAAAGCAGATTGATATTTGGAAGCTCGATTAGGTGATGCATTAGTGATGTCCTTTAGAACATTTGCAGCTTTGGAGGCTCCAGTTGCGCGTAAGGTCATTTGCGTTGCAAACACTAGTTCAGATACACTATGTGATTCCCGTAAATCTTTTGTGTTTCTACGTTTCGTTCTTTCACTCGCTTCTTCAAATTCTTTAGAAGGTCGACCCCTTTTTCGTGAAGATTCGGACACATCTTCTGGCTTTGAACTCATCATATCTAACTCAAACAGTGCCTGAACCTATAGTCGTTTTAATAAACACAGTCAAATGCTAAACACTTAAACGATTAGTTGAGGCATACCTGAAATATTATTACTTTTTGCAACCATTTTTCATTGAAGATAAGAAAACGTTCAGTCGTTCGATGGCATTCATTCCATTTTTTTCCTATGGTGTGCAGTAGGACTTTGATTTCATTTTTTTGATCTGAATGTATTGTAACTGGTCGTTTTCCTTTGTTGGATAGGTGCTTTTCCAAAAGTCTGATTTTCTCATTTAGTGGTAAATGAAATTGCTGACACAATGCATTGAAAACTTCATGACGAGTGCACTCTATACTATTTTCTGCCATTTTGAATCACGAAAAGATGTATATAGTCAGTAATACTTGAAACACATCTGTTACTTTCGAGAAATATTTTCAAAACTAATTTATATATCTCAAAAATTGACATATTTAACAATGCTGACCATAGTATGCTCTAGGAATAGTATAGGAATATCAAGAACTTTTGTCATATACTCCTGAACAGACTGATACATGTATATACCTGCAAGACAAAATGTGGCATAAAAACGAGAAGGGCAAATATGGGCAGGATGTTTCGATGTAATTTGGTAAAAAACTCTTCCCTTTTTATGAAATGATAAGTTACATAGCCCAACTCGATCTTACTCATAACTATTTTCATCGCTTTTTTTGAAAATTTATCTTAAAAAAAATGAACAAGTACAAATATCAATTATTGAAAACGCGCACTTCATTCGCGACACTGAAGGTTTTGAATACGTTTCGCATACCTTTAATTACAATTACAAAAAAAAAATAAAACAAACCGCTGTTTATTTTGGATATTATAAGATTTTAATAAACAACTTAAATATTGAGAAAAATTTTTTTTTTCTAAATGGGGTCACTTTGGCCCCCTTTTATACCCACTTACTAAACAATAAACGTATATATTTTTGCACAACTACACGCAGTGGACTCCTGTAAACAATATTTGACACTATTTAGGGTAAATTGATGCAATGGTTTTTTCGATTTTTGGCCAGGTTTTTTGGGAAATTGGCCACTGTGCATTGTCTCAATTTGAACTTCTATATTTTAGAAACGGTAAAACCAACGAAAATATCATAAAGGTCACTCTTGTGGAGAATTTTCACAGCTACAACATTTTCTTTAGACCAATTTACATAGGACACGCGGTTTGCAAGCAAAGTCGTGAAAACCTAAAAACCCCTAAAAATGTGAACTTAAATCGCGATTTATTTGAAAATCCCTGCGGCGATTTTTTTGTTTCTTAATATTTCTCACCTATGAGTATTGTAGTTTCAGAATCTGCAAAAACTTCCCAGGTGTAAGCACCTTCCATTTAAATTTGGTTAAGGCACAGCGTGTATCTTGTGTCATCCATTCCTTGTTTTTGGATCGTTTATAATATCCTAGAGCGTCTTCTGCTATGAGCTTGAGTTTATTTTTAACATCGTTCCATATGTCTTCAACGGTTTCGCTATTGATTGCGTTTAATTCCTGGTTTATCCGGTCTTTTAGGCTTGTTTTCAGAGAGATATCGTTAAGTTTTGCCACGTCGAGCTTTCGTCGAGATTTTCTTTTCTTCGTTACAGCAATCTTTGTTCGCAACTTCATCATCAGAAGATTGTGGTCTGATGGAACGTCTGCTCCCGGGTAGGTTGAGGTTTTTAAAACAGATGACCCATACCTCGAGTTGATTAAAATAAAATCTATTTGATTACGTACAATGTGATCTCTTCTATCTTGGGGTGATTTCCAAGTGTATAGCCTTCTTGGGGGGAGGCAGAACATTGTATTAGCTATGTTCATTTTGTGTTCTTGACAGAACTGAACTAGCCTATCGCCTCTTTCGTTCCTTTCACCTAGTCCGTATAATCCTGTAATTCCAGGAACTCTTTCCCTCCCTACTTTTGCATTAAAATCGCTTTGAATTATAGTTATTTCGTGTGGCTTTGTCATTTTTAAAAGATCCTCTACTTCTTCGTAGAAAAATTCAATTTCGGCATTGCTTTTATCAGCAGTGGGTGCATATATTTGAATAATATTTATATTAATAGGCTTGCATTTTATTTTTATAAGCAAAGATCGGTCAGATTTCGGGATGAAACCTGTTATACATTGCGCCACTGTATTCTTTACGATTATTCCCACTCCATTCCTATGATTTTGATTACTATTACCTGAGTGGTAGATTTTCATGTTTCTAGAAGAAAAGTCTCCGTTATTGGGCCACCATGTCTCACTTATTCCGAGGATATCAATATTTAACCTTTCCATTTCAGATATAGTATTCGCGAGTTTACCAGATTCGTAAAGACTCCGTACATTCCATGTGTCAATGTTTAGGCTTTGATTTGTTTTACCTCCGGGTATTCTTAGCACCCTCGTATTACCGGAGATTGAGGGTCATGTGTTATTTCTTAAATCCATAAATTGTTTGGTTTTCAAGGAAATATACTTCAGTGGTTTTTCGTTGCCTTCTGAAGGGTTTAAAGTTTTCCTTCTATATTACAAGCCGCTCCTCTGGAGTACAGACGCTTCTTTGCTGTCGCTTTATATAGGTAGAAGCAGCTTAGTGTTGTTTTTTTACGAAGTAAACACTCCGGGCTGTTTGGTCCGCGGGAGGTATTTCATTTCCCTCCTACCACCCATATCTGGGAAGCATTCGCTATCCGTCTCACCAAATACATAAAATCGGGTGAAAATACATATGGAAGCTGTATGCAAATTTTAACCGATTTTAATATAATTTAGTAAACTTATTTCTATACAAATTTCGTCTCACATTTCAAATTTCAGCAAAATTTTACATACATACCGAGGTTGGTGTACCAAATACCATAAATCGGTCGAATATATATGGGTGCTATATTCAAATCTGAGCCAAAATAGATAGGATCTCCTTTGGTTTTTTATATCCCTGTCTAAAACTACATACATACATACCATAATATAATTTAGTAAACTTATTCCTATACCAAATGTCGTCTCTTATTTCAAATTTAAGCAAAATTGGACATACATTCTGAGGTTGGTGCACCAAATACCATAAATCGGTCAAATATATATGGGTGCTATATCCAAATCTGAGCCAAAATAGATAGGGTTTCCTTTGATTTTTTTATATCCATATCTAAAACTACATACCAAATCTTGGTGAATTTCGCTGTACACCGACGTAGAGCAAGCGGTGGCCAATGACCCATGGTGTCGAGATGCATTTCTGGCTACGTCTCTAGTGCAGTACCATTATATGTGGAGTATTTTTAAATCGTGGGCCTATACCGAAATTTTTATACCTCACGTTGGTTCGATAATGTCGCTAAACACTTAAAAATACCGAAAAACTGACTCTATATGAAGACGTAGATCTAAAGTGAAAATCGTCTGTAATAACATCCCAGCAAAATGTTCAATGACAAATCATGAGTTGAATCATGGGTGCAAATGATCTGGCATGTCGTCTTTTTGTCATTTTCACTCATGAATTTTATATAAGCGTGTCCCCCAAAAGATGACGTTCTTTTTTCGATCCTATGTCATTTTCATCAATGCTTTGGCATGAAATTTTCATGTCTTGTTTCGAAAATGAAAAATGCTGTATTTAAATATAATTTTCATGATCAACAAATCTCTTTATTAATTCAAATGAATACATGAAATAATCAGAACTAATTTATCAAAAAAAAATATATATATGTATATATAAACAATTGCAATTTATCACCGTCGCTGTACCGCAACAGAGTATACTTACTCCGCTCTCCGCATTTTGATTTTGTTTCATCTTACAAAATGTTTTTTTATTATCTTCCCCACACCAGTTCAGATTTCGACATGGACTCCAACTGCACTCCTTTACGAATTTCTTGTTCGTGAATTACTTTTCATTTTATAATAAATACCTGTTCTAGAACCTGCAAGAATCTACAAGTTTTGTAGTTCATGTAGTTCTGGAACAGACCAAAAATTTTGGAAATTTATACTCTTTTGCGGCGGGTAGAAATGATATCGCTGATATCGACTTGCTTTTATGGATCTCTAGAAAAACAAGTAACGAACGGAAATGAGAGACTTTTTCAGGAAGTTATTAATTAATTTATTAATTAATTTTTAATATATATCATTTTCTTTCTTAAAGTCGTTACTTTCTTATTTTCAGATTCATGTTGCTTTTCGTTTTGGACTTTTTGTTCAAATTAAGAACAGACAAGGGAAATTTTATTCTATTTTTAGCTCTTCCTTTTTATTGCAGAGTCTGAACGACGTTTCGAGCTAGGTACAATACCAATTGTTTTAAAGTTGTACTTGTCTGATATGCAGGAAACATATTAAGATAAATAAAAGAAAATAAATAAGTGTGTAAATAAAAACACAAACTTCATCTCTATGGGATCGATGGAATGGTTTCAAATGCTGATGAAAAGATCGGATCTTTCACGACTTCCTTTGAACCAATGCAAAAGATGACATGAAATCACGTCATCGCATAGAACACCTTCCTTCAAATTTTGCTGGGACGTTATACCCCAACTGACACTAAATAAAAAATTTAACCATTGCTTTTAGATAATGTGGCTAAACCTTTAAAATACCGAAAAATGGTATGTACGTTTTATAACGACTATTTCAAAACGTGATCCTATACCAAAAATCCTTTGTAGGAATATGCTATTTCCCCAACGGAGACTAAATAAATTTTAGCCATTTCTTCAGGGTAAGAAATTCCCGGATTGAGACCTATAGGACATTGTTTACATTTAATATGACCTGGTACTCGCTTGGTCCATATGGTAACCGCCTTAATAGGGATATTCTACTCCAAATATTGTTGATACTTGTTATAAGAAAGAATAAAATCCTTTATAAGGATTAAAATTCTTAAACTGTAACGATTTTCAAGTATTTACCGAAGAAGAAAATTGCCCTTTTTGGAACCTCCCTTACATTTCGAATGCATTTATTTGAGAACTTTCATTACTAGTATTAACTGATTTTGGGTTATTATTGTTGTACTAGGTGGGCTAATTTTGTATCCAATATTGTCTTCAAAAAGTGTACCAATTAATTTTTACAAAAAACTGACATTTTTATAACAATTATCTGTAATTTTTCATAATTTATTAAATTACTTGACAAATTGTATTTCTTCTGCTTTATAAAAAGAAAATTTGTATTAAATTTCATATACATTAAAACAGTGGAATAATTATATTTCTTATTCATACGATTTTACCTCCTAGTGTACATGTACATCATTTTATTTTAAATGTTATTTTCCTATGCGGCTATGTATGGATTGTAACAATACTGGTTGGCACTGAAACTGCGAATAACTGAACTTGGTTAGGGGGGACTAAACAAACGGCTTCTCACATTGTAATAATTGGAAAATGGTTGCATTGATTGTTTTATGAAGTCAATTGCCAATGAGAAACCACTATTTTCCTAACACATGGTGACAACAATGTCATGCAATTGCTTCTCTTGGTCCATTCCTTGTGCAAAGTAAATTTTTACATGTTACCAAGCGCTAACTACAAATACAGGCAGCGGATACTTTATAAAAAAAACTATTTTGCAAAAAGTTTGCCAATGGAAGACAACCCCCTAAAACCGTAGTACAATGTGAATTTACATTGCCAGACCACATCGCTAAATGGAATTACAAGTAGGAACATGTTCGGTTATAACAAAAGAGTGTGGTGACCCTCGGCCAAATGGTGTATAAGGGTATAGCATATCGTTTAATTGAAAATGGAATGGAAAATGAAAATCCTTTATAATGTTCGTTGTGGAACATCTGCAATGTGACTGTCTTATTTTGTTTCTACAAGGAGACAAAACTCAATTATTGAACAATTCCAGGCCACTTTTTTCGTTACATAAATGTAATGTATAAAATTATTAAGCATTCTTCAGAATTTACAGACTGATATGTCCTGCTTGCCAAGATAAAAGGGCTGGCCAAGATTTTGTTGCATTTTTATTGCAATATTGAGACATGGTATTGTTATTACTGTTCAGAAGTAACCCCCAGTTTTTGTAACTAATTTTTGTTCGTTCGTCTATATTCGTAATAATTTAGGCATTCATAGCTCAGCCCACAGATGACATATAGACATAATTTTTCCTTATTTAAAAATAAGCGCTCTACATTTGCGCTATGGCGAGTAAATCTGTCTATAAAATTTGACAATTCGTGTGAGAAGAATACATTTTTTTTCAAAAACAGGGGGTAAATGTTTTAAAGACTATTTGAAATGGATTTATTTTGTAAGTAAAGAATTTTCCACACTCACCAATAAAATTTCAATATAGTTTGGCGAAATTTTTACTATACCAAATTCTGTCACATCTTCATTCAAATGGCTGTTCAATTTTGTGTTTTGTGCATCAAATACATGAAATCGGCCCGAAATGTATACATATGGGAGCTATATCCGATTCACAACAAAAGCGTTCGTCCTTTGCACAAAAAATAAACATCCTCAATTTTCACTCGGAATTGGTAATAAATGCGACCTGTACTTAGATCACAAGATACATGCAGATCCCTTAAAGGAACTATGGGTGTATCTCGTTTTCTTTTACATGTGTATGTAGGATATACAATTTGTCGCTAGGTCTTATTTTGTTTCGGTTTTATGACATTTGATAAGAAGGTCAGAAAACAGATCTTATGAAACTGACCATTTTCTTTTAAATACTGCTCATATTCAAATATACTTAAGTCGAAAGGTGAGATTATAAGGATGCATGTATGACAAAAATATTAAAAAACTAAATCAATCTAGATCGAACCTAATAATAATGTTCCACAAACATCCCAGAACGGAGAGACTTCTCTCATATCAATAAGTGCACCCCGATTCATAATAGCTCAATCATATGGGACATACTGCTTATCGACAAGTCCGAACTAGGGATAGGTAAAGAAAAGCAATAATTGATTTTTCGATTTTGGTCTAAAACTAAAAATGCGTTTTCTTAAAACTCGATCTTCGACTTTTTCATAACCGCAGAAAATCGATTATAATCGACTATTCGTCGAAATCCGAGTTTTCTTTTGAAACCGTAAAACCGCCAAGTCAACTGGGCAAACTCAAAAATCGATCACAAGATAATCGTTTATGCGAAATTTCCCTCCAGACAAAAGTCGACTACGATTTTTAAAATTTTTAATTGCAAAAAGGCGATTAATCGAAAGTTGACTTACCTATCCCTAGTTCGAACGGTGGGTCTTTCGACACCACTTGTAGAGGTGGTTTTACATGGCTGAAATACTCAGGAAATGTCGCCAACATTACTCTGAGGTGTATTTTGCCACAGTTGAAAATTTGTTAAGAATTCCTTCTGAGTAAAAGTTGTGCACACCATTGCACTATGTTGGCACCTCTAACATATAAATATTTGTATTGACATTTAGAGCAATACCATATATGGTGGGGACTATTCTAATATTAAATGGAATGATATTTATATGTCCTCCCGTTGCACTATAGGCCCAATGGCAGGTTTCTGAAGTCATATATTTGGATAAAATAGTAACGGGATTAGATTCTTAACACTTTGAGCCACTTAGAAACAAAATCATTTCTACCTGGCAACGCTTCATGCCCACATACCGGGCTGTCAAAGATATTGCATCTTACATTGTAAAATTTTATAAAAATCTAACAAACAAATTTGTTTCGCTCGACAATTCAAAACCGCTAACATAATAAACCGTTTTTGTAATGGATAACACGCGTAAAGGTATGTTAATTAATATTCTGATTAAGAATTAAAAAAGTTAGATTTGGTAAGGAATATTTGATGTAGACTTGTGGTGTATTTTCTGTGTAGTTTATATTGCAGTTTATATGGTTTTTGGAATAGAACTCTTGGTATTGCGACGTATTCTCGAAACTATATACATACGTATATGTGGTAGAAGGTAATAGTGAGTACTATATGTGTAGAAAAAATACAGAAAAATACTTACAGATAGCGTGGCTCTTAAAAATTTGGATATTATTTAAGTATTGGGCTTTTCTGGGAGTGGGACTTGTCAATATGACACAAGTCGCCAAATTTGATTTATCATAATCGAGTTATACAAAGTATTGAAATCTTTTATATTCAAGATGTCTTAATTTAGTAACTGGGACTACAAACACCTACTAAATTTAAAAATCTTAACCTGTAATTATAAAGTATTAAAAAATCGGACGCGATGATGGAGGTCACACTTACTATTGTATTGTATACCAATACGACTAATAATCTCTGAGATTTCGCGTTTGGCTAAAACCCGTTGTAGGGGAGGTTCCCGTCCCCTCCATTTTTCGGTATAAAAATTACCTTACGATCTATTCTAAGACCTAAAGAATCTACAGCCAATGTTTTATCAAATTCGGTCCAGCCATTTCAGAGGATTTATATTTCGTACATCATGGCAGACCTGAAAAATTTTTATATATCTAGATATATGGTAACATGGGGCGCCTTCGCCACGTTTTTGTTTAAAATGTTCTCATAACGGCACCGTTGAAGTTTTTTCAAATATTATTTTTGGTACAAATATTAGCGTATCTTGACTATAAGTTTTGATATATATAAGTGGTTATAATTTTGTTTTTTAAATATTATTTTTGAGAATTTACAAAAAGTCTAAAAAGTGGCGAAGCTTCCCCACCCATGGGGCAGCTTCGCCATCGATATTGAACATTTTCCAACGGATTCTAAAACTGTAATTTACCATACTTTTTCCTTAAATATCAACGTTATGCTAAAAAGGAACATGTTTTCTATTGAATAATCAAAAATGATTCTAAAATTCACAAATAGTAACCGATTCTAGCGGTTAATTGAATTAAATTCAAGGAACCTATGAATTTAGGTACAAAAATCATAATATAACCAGAACAAGATACGTTTATGATACTATTTGATTTTAACTTCACATTATAGTGTGGTATATCTATGACATACAGATTTGAAGTTAAACAAATTAATTAAACAAATTTCTGACATTAACCCACCACACCCCTATCATGGCGTAGGCGTCCCACCCCCAACATATCTCATAATATGAATATATTGACATTTGTTATTGTTTTTTTTCATGCAAATTATTGGGATTTCTATTCTTTAGTAGTTGTCTTCTAAAGGTATAAAATATGTTTTTGATATCACAAAAGGTAAGGAAGATATCACAAAAAACATCTACCATGATTATTTTTCCCAATACCCTCAAAACACAAAACCGCGTGCGTCCGCTCTCATACTTATGACTCAACTGCCAACTTTTGGGAGATGATAGATCTTCATTAAACTCACAATTTTGCCTTTAACGCATTTTTTCTAGCACTTGTATTTTGCGAGAAAATCGGCGATGGCGTACCCGCCCCAGTGGCGAAGGCGCCCCATGTTACCATATATGCCTGAACCGATCAGGACCAATTCCGGACGTGATTTTAAATTGAACAGGATTTACCATGTCAAATGCTAAAGCGATCGGACGCAAATTGTGACCTAAGTGCGCCTTAAATATAAAATCGGATAAAATCGGTTGAAATATATATATATATATATATATATATATATATATATATATATATATATATATATATATATATATGAAAGCTATATCTATATCTGAACAGATTCCTTCCAAATTTTGCAGATGTATTTTTATGCTCATTATAAACATCGGGGCTAAATTTGAAAGGTCCAGCAGCTTCCAGTGACTTGTTGTCTCAAAAACCTGTCATTGGGCCCATAGTGCGTTGTTGTAACAGCATATGACATGTTTGTAAGATAATTTTTTTTGGTTAATCTGGCTCTGTGTATACCTCCGGTTCTAGGAATATGGCTGCTTCAATGGGTTGTAAAGGTTTGGTTTAGTGAGGCAGTTGAAAATATGCAGTGTTTCGTGCGGGCCTGTGCCGCATGCTAAGCAGATGTTTTGCAGGATTGATGACACAACAACTCTAGTTGATGGCGGATGTTCTCCGAGGACAGCATTCAATCGATAGCTGTATATTGCATCTGCATCTGTTTGATAGGCTTGCTGATACAGAAGTTATCTCTACGAATCTCTGTAATCATACGAATCTCTCCTGATATACCTTTGTGGGGGTCGTATCCACCATATGGCGATTAGCTTGGCTTTCACGGACACACCCGAGTAAGTACAGCAACGAAAGCAGGTTTCAATATTTTTCAATGGTGTTACACTTATATACGGGGACCACACTGGAACTAGGAACTTGATGACTTCCATCCTACATCAAAGCTTGTCGCAGATATCTGTGGCATGCACTGACGACGTGGACATTTGTAGAATGTGACTCCTAGAATCTTGGGGAATTCTACTACTATCGACCATGACATTCAACCCAGTGCTCACCTGTGCACGATACGGCTGAACTAACTTTAATTTAAAGGTGCTAACACCTGGGAAGTTTTTGCGGATTCTGAAACTACAATATTCATAGATGAGCAAAATCGAGACAAAAAACAAATAAATTTTTTTTGAAAAATTTCTCGTTGGAATCGATGTTAATGACCGATGATTTTTTGCAAGTGAAAAAGTAAAGCCGAAGATTCGAACCCACAGAACCACCATTATGTGAAAGCTTTCGCCGTTGGTAGCGGTTCATTAGACATATCGGCTATGGAGTGGCTCTTCTGTCATCGAACTTTTCCTCTTTCAAAGATAATTTGTTTTTTTTTTTTTTTTTTGTTTACAGGGGAAAAATTTGTCCACTCAATCTGTATGGCTTCCATGACAAACGCTTAGCGCAGCCTTTGGAAGTTATGAGTTTTGGCTCTGAACGCTAACGCGTCGTGATAACACTTTTTTAAGGACGTGTTTTCTTATTTGAAAATGTCACCTATTAATGCGAAGATCATTTTAACATTTACTTTAATTAATTTCTCGTCGGTGTCGAGCTTAATGACCAGTGATTTTTTGCAAGTGAAAAAGGAAAGCCGAAGATTCTCATCCACACAATCACACAACAGAGTCACTCCACAGTCGATATGTCTAATGAACCGCTACCAACGGGGAACCCGGTCACATAATAGTTGTTGTTGGTTGGTAAAGGCGCGCCGTGCATAACATTGTTTTATAAAGAGGCGATACAGTGCATTGTTCCAAGTTGAATTTATACATATGTCTCAAAAATGGTGAAACCTAGAAAAAAATCATAAAGGCCAACCCCAAAAAACCGCTCCGGCGATTTTTTATTTTTTGATTTTCTCATCTATGAACATTGTAGTTTTAGAATCCGCAAAGGAACTAAGAATCCTACGTCAGATTTTGCTCTTTCTTGTATCGTTACCAAGGTAATTCCCAAAAATGGCTCCGACTCCGATGGTAATTTCCAATGATGATCTGTAAAATATCTGAAATAAGAACATATGGTCTTTCAAAAAAGTACAATGGATCTTTACATAAAAATAAGAATGACTTCTCATTGAAAGAAAAAATGACAAACGTGAAAACACCGCCGAGTCAAGATACTTTTTTCGACTTAAACTTCCACTCCAGCAAAATTGCTAGACTCCGACACGTTGAGTCCATTTCCGAAACCATTATCGTTACCACAGCAAAATAAAACGTATGTATCATTTTCGTATTATTTCGCACCCACGTCCTTTCCTTGCCAAATTATTTAATGGGCGTCTCTAAAATTCCTCCCACTAAAGGCCTGGGTACATAAGCTGCGTCGCCTGTATGCCTTGCTTGCTTCTGATAAAAGAACAATAAAGAAAAGGCAAGCTAGGTCGAAATTGGCTTGGCCTTCTTTATTCTTTTATTTTTGTTACGTCAGAAATAAAAGCAAGGCATCCAGGCGTGGTAGCTTATGTACTCAGGCTTAATTCATATTCTATATACCATAATCAATCGTCTAGTTTTGGCGCCAGTCCGGCTATCAAGATTTTCGTTGGTTTTTTTCACATACCTTTGTTTGGTGTAGTCGGTTATGCATTTAAAAAAGTAAATAATTGGTTCACTGTCTCCTATGTTAATTGGTGAACTGGTCCCTGTATATTCCCCTGGGAGGAACTTCACAGTCTGAGTACCGATGTTTTTGCACCTATTATTGTTCTGCATATTGTATGGCAATATCACAGTACCCGCACTTTGTCAGAGTTTTATGTATATTAACATTAATGAATCCAAATTAGCTATAATTGTTTTCATATGTTTTAATGGCATGTAAAACATAAAAATTAATATGACAGATGCTCAAGGTTCGTTCCTGCATCCATACGTATAGAAAGAGGTGTGTTTTTAGTATCAATAAAAATATAAAATATATCTTTTTAAATGAAACCAAAAAACTAAACGAGCCACATGATGAGCAAACAAAAATTGTAAGGGACACACCAGTCGTAACTTTTACAATTTAAAATACCTTGCTCACTCCTACATACGTGCACAAACAATAAACTAAAATGTTTAAAAACATGATTGGGGCGTTATCCAGGTGGTATTCATTTTAGAGAAATTGCTTTTGTGTTCATTGTTTTGGTTTTAATTATTGAATACTTTTGTGTATCTTCCTAAGAAAATAGAAAAAACTGTTTTTTAACAAACAAAAACAACACCAGGAAGTTGCACCACAAATTCGTTTGACATATTTACGATCTTATAAAAATGTTTTATTATCTGTTACGCACCATAAAATATATACCAACATAGGTACATATGTATGTACGCAAGTATGGCCATGGCCAAAAAATATGTACGCAGAAAAATACACAGTAACAACAGCATAATTGAAAATCAAAATACACTGAAAAAAAAGATATTAAACTAAAAAATGTTTGGGAACTGCAGTCGGGTAAAAGGATTTCCTTTATCTTCCTGTTTACTACTATATCTATAATTGCAACACAGGAAAAATATAATATTGACATGTTTTTGTAAAGGAAAGCTACAACAATATCCAGCCTCCAACAACATTTATAGACACACTAGCTCAACCCGGTGCGCTTCGCTACCCCGAATAAGATAAAATATATTTTTATACATATATAGCGTGTTTGGTACATCAAATACATGAAATCGGATGGAAATATTTATGGGAGCTGTATCTAAATCCGAACCGATTTCAATATAATTTGGCGAATTTATTTCTAGGCCCAGTTCCGTCACACATTCCAAATTTCATTGAAAATGGACATGCATAGCGTGTTTAATGCATAAAATACATACAATCGGACGAAAATATATATGGGAGCTATATCCAAATCTGAACCGATTTCAATATAATTTGGCAAATTTATTTCTAGACCAAATTTTTCTCACACATCCAAAATTTGGAGACATTATCTGTTACCATTCTATAGATATTTGCATAAAAAATCTAAATTTTTTGGAGGTACCTCCGATTCCGAAATTTTTATAGCCCATGTTACTTTCAAGCCATGTAGTGATATACTCTGAAATTTTCAGGAAGAACAAACATACAAACATTTTTCTACTTTATATATATATATATATATATATATATATATATATATAGATTGGACTGACAATAGTAATTTCTATGGGACCAAAGGTGCATTTTCACGAAAATTCTCTAAAGGTCGCAATTATTCTTGCTGCTAAAAACCCAATCCTACAAAAATTTGGTGAAAATCGGATCGGATTTTGATATAGCTCCAATATGCATTTTTGGTCGATTTTAGGTATTTTGGGTCTTATGTAGCTATATCGAAATCCGATCCGATTTTCACAAATTTTTGGTAACTTATTTATGGTCATATATGTTGCTATGTATGCTTGCTAACAGGTCATATTTGTTCTAAAAACCGTTAAGAGCACTCTCCAGACATCCTTGAATGCGATGCTAATTGCATATTTTGGGTTGTGATGATTACAACTCACTGAGGAAGGATCGAACCTAATGTGCATTGCCAGAACACAATGCATTGTTTTTTTAGAATCGGGGCAAGATGCTTGCTGACAGGTCATGTATGTTCAAAAACCCGTTAAGAGCACTTTCCAGACATCCTTGAATGCGATGCTAATTGCATATTTTGAGTTGTGATGATTACAACTCACTGAGGAACTAATGTGCAGGTTTGGGCTAGCTTTCATGTTGCACCAATACGTTCAATACAGACCTACAGTGTCGGCCAAAACTAAAGTACATTTTTTTTAAAATGGTAATGTTTTAGGAAAACAATGTTGTAAATTTTTTTTGTATTTTTCTTATTATTTATTTATATCTTTATTATTGGAAAATACAAAGATAAGCAATTCAGAATTTAATAAACAAAAGTTAAAATTCAAGAAACATTTTAGATCGCAAATTTAAACGGACAAAACTAAAGCACCCCCAAATTCGAGGTATAACAAAAACTGTTGAAATCAATATTTATCCTTGTTTGTATCCTTTAATCTGGATGACACACGCACATCTTTTAGACATAGAGGATATTGAATTATTAACTATTTCAGGCGAAATAATTAATTTTCGAAAAATTTTGCTTAAATCTTCAAAATACTGAAAATCGGGAGGTACCGTTATATGGGGGCTATACCCATACGTGGACCCAGGTCCACAATTTTTGGTAGAACAATTTTGTGACGCCTATTAACTCTAAGAAGCAATTTACACCTATTTTAGTATTAAAATGTGGCTTAAATCATCAAAAGGGGCTATCCCAAAACATTAGCCGATATTTTTCATATTCATCAAAAAATGATGCTACAGCTTCTTCTGGTCAAATACAAAATCGCTTGGATTTAAAAAAAATAGCAAAAGATGATTTGCAGAAGAGCGGTAGAGCCGGCTTATTCAGTCGACGGACGACCAGCAAATAAAAACCTTTCATATCGTCAAAAAATGAAAAAGCCAGACTTGAATTCGCCAAGACCCATCTGAACTGGGGTATCCAAAAAAGGAGTACTGTGCTGTTTTCTGATGAATCTAAGTTGATTTTAAAGGATTTGGATGGCATAAGGCGAAGGTCAAATGGGCAACGGGAATTATGGATCGTTTTAAGTTCACTTAGGTGGACATTCCAGGAAGATAACGAGTCAAAACATGTATCAAAAGTGGTTAAGGATTGATTCCAAAACAATTCGACAGAAGTTCTCCATTGGCCCGCCCAATACCCTGATCTTAGCTCTCGATTGGGACTTGTGAGAGATAGTTAACTCTAAAATCAACCGAAAAATTGCAAAACTAAAGAAAATGTATTTAATATCCCCCATGCCTAAAAAATGTGCTTGTATCATCCAGAATAAAGGACACGCAACGAAATATTGATTTCAAAAGTTTTTTGTACCTCGAATTGCAATTTTAATTTGATTTTTATCTTTTGTTATTGAATTCTGAAGCGGTTTGTATTTTCCAATAATAAATTAAAAGAAAAGTGCAAAAAATGCAACTTTGTATTCTTAAAAAAGATACCGTTTTAAAAAAATATTAGCCCACTTTTGGAAGGTCATAACGGACTGATCGTATGGGACATTGATGTTCATCATGAGTTGTGGTTTTCGGCCTTATGTAATAACCAGAGGAATACAGCTGAGCAAATTGATAGATCTACGTTTTGCATGGTCAATTAATATGTCCCTACCAGAATAAACGGATAGTGCCATAATTCGACAGGAGTAACCATAGTGTCACCTGTCTGAAGAATGACGTCACCAAACCACCCGACTTCATCATCAATCACGGGAAAGCAAATTGACCAAGTTTTGGAGATTTCACTAATCACCGCTTAAGAGAACTTGGTTGAGCAGAGACCAAATTTGCCAACAGAGGTCGAATACCCGAATGATATTCGTCGACCCAATCCTAGTGAAACCCAGAGTTAAGGAGCTGACACTGGAAGTTAATAGATGGGCCAGTGAGCAGAAGCGAAACAAGTGGCTAGATCATCTGAAGAGTTGCAACATTGGGGCCGGAATTAGTGAATTGAGGGCAAAGGTCTCTCTCGAACCCTGGAAGGAAGGAACATAGGATCTCAGTCACTTTTGGCGAGGTTATGTCGACTGATCCGAAGAGGTGAGTACACCTGAAGTGACAGAGCAAAGAGAAGAATACTACGTCACATTATATATTTTCCGACCGAGGATGATGTTGCACATTCCATTAGGAACGCCAAGTCATCAAAAGTGATAGGCTCTGACGGTAGTTGAGTATCTTACAAAAGTTTTTAACCTGTCGCAAGCAACCCAGACCGTGCCCGAAGTGTGGAAAAATGGCTACTGAAGCAAGGTTGCCAGCAAAGGTGAATCGTACAGACCGATTGCGCTTTTGTCACTCACATCATAAATAGCTATCCAGTTGTCAATCATCAGCGTGGGTTTCATAAGGAGCACAGCACTATAACAGCGTTGTACGCCATCTCCACACATATTAGTTGAGAACTCAATGAGAACAATCCGTGCGATTGGACAGTGTTGGTACTGTTAATACTGTCAAGCACTACACCCTGTTTGAGGACATAGAACAGACCACCCTCAGGCCGAGTATGAAACGATGGTTAATTAATATGTGTGGCGCCAGTCGTACATGGAATTCTGGAACAATAAGTTGAAGCCCCGTATAGTAAAACAGGAAGTTCCCCAAGGCGGGAGATATCACAGGAACTGTTTACTTCTAACTTTCCAGCATTCCACACCTTCCGGACGACATGAGAATCTTACGTATGCAGATAATTTCGTGTGATCTTGTCGTTGGGTACCTTTCCTAATGTCATTTTTGAAAGGCTGAATTAGTATTTTTTTGATCTTATCACCTTTTTCCGCACGAGGAATATTCAAAATATGGACTCCGAAAATGAGCTCAGATTTGAATGTTCGATATTAGCAGAATTTCCCAAAATTCTAGGTGTCACATTACACAGCACCTTCACGTCATGCCGGCATGCCACTGATAACTGTAGGAACAAGGTTGGAGTGTAGGTAAAGAAACCTTCTTGACCACATACAACGCAATAGATCGGTCTGTGGTAAGCTATGCTGCGAAAGTGTAGTCCGCGTATACAAGTGCAAATCGATTGAAACTTGTCAGAATACCGCCCTGATAACTGCAATACGGTGTCTTCTCATGTCTTCAGTGCACCACCTACATGAAAAAATAAAGATTCATCAAGTACAGCAACACAATGGCATGCTCTCTCGGTAATTGCTCGGGTGTTACCGTGAGAGTCACCCCTTCACCATATGGCGAATAGGACTCCCCCACTCAGGTATGTCAGGATAGATCTTCATGATCTAGAGGGAGAGAGGCCCAACGATATCAACGAGAACCCATAGATTATCAAGTCTATAAAGCAGTCGCAGATGACATAAGCAACTATAGTGTGAATGAGGTCCTCGGAATACATGCCTCATCTATCGCAGCTGAAGAACGTCAGCTACCACGACAAACCAGAATTTGTCAAGTACAAGGACAAGGACAAGGAATAAGTAACAACAATCTTCACTTTTCAATGATGATCACTTGAGAAAAAATAAATGTATGATATAAGTTTTACAATTATCCAAAAGCTTATTATCGGTTTTCATAGAAAACTGCATAAGTCGAAAATTGCTAATTTTCTGGAGAGCAAAACAAAAATCAGGAAATAAAATTATGCTGATGGAGTTTGAAGCTCGATTTATATACAAATAGAACACCACCAAAATTGTATTATTCGAAGAAAAATTATTCATTTGATTTTTTTTTTTAATTTCTCTTTGCTTGTAAGAAAATTAAAAACATATAAATTCAGTTTAACAAATTGTGGACTTCCCGAAAGACGCTAACAGTCTGAATATTGCTCCAAGTTTTCTTTTCCCATTGTTTTCTTCAGTGTATGAGTAATCGAATTTGTGTTAATATTCTTTGTTGTGCCTATTAGGCTGAAGAAACTATGAACAGTTTTTTTATGTTGAGCCCATAAATATCAATAAGGCATAATAAAAAACAGATGACAAAGGCACAAATAGACTAGCATACAAGAGAAAGGCAAAGTACCCTACCCCTGCTGCAAATGGGTGGAGGTCACACGCAGTAAGACGTTTTTCTAAGAAGTGACTAGCCAAAGTGTGCCTGTTGACATGACAATCACAAAAAATGTTTGTTTTATTGTCCTCGCCATAGTAATGACCACACACTACCGAGTCCCTTTGTGTATTTCACTCGCAAAATGTAAGGATTCAATGCAAATATTTGGAATTGATTATCGATTTGTTTTAATTCCTTATTGTCGTGCAGAGTTCATCCGGAATCTTTTTTTGTTCGGTCCTAATCTTGTATTGAACGAGTTCGGTGTGTGGCCGTGGTTGATCTTATTTTGGCCTGAACATAAATTTCATAAAGAGCCATTGTTTTCGTCGGTCTTTTATTACTGTTTGTTTTGGGAATTTTAGGTTTAGACTGCTGTGACAGCTCTATTTAGGAATGTATGGCCAACCATAACAATTTAATTTGTGTCTATTATTTTGGAAATTGTCTTGGTTTTTCCAAAACACGCCTCTAATTTTCTTTGTTTAACTGAATTCTGTGAAAACTAAGAAATAGACACCACACATTCATTCTAGTTACCTGCTGAGGTTTCCTGTCCATAAAATTCCAATATTTTGAGAGGATTAATAAAAAGGAGCACTGCCTTGAAATCTTAACTCCTATTTATTTCTTGGTTTATGGACAAGGCAATAAAACAATTTGAATGGTCAATATTTGGTAATTCATTTGAAATTGAGTTGAATTCCAAAAATATGGTGTATTGTGGTTGGCTCCATTTTTCTGGCACGTATTTTATTGTAACATGAAATAAATGTGAATTTTGAAATAAACACATAAAAACATAATAGTAAAATAACACAAAATATAATTATTATTACTTTGGCCATTTAAAATTCTAGTCATAAATACGTTGTAAACAATTTTAATTACTAATAATAATGTTTGAAAACTGTATCTGAAAGCAGAAAAATGTGTAACGGCATCATACCTATGACTACTGCAAGTGGCTATAAGTGTTAAAAGTCCACTTTGTTAACACGGCGCCGTTATATTGTTTTAATTAATATGAATTACATTAAATAGGCACCAAACATGTTTGTTTGTATACCTTTATGCATATCTATCATTTATATTTAATTTTGATGCCTATACCAAGAAAACGCAATTTTTATATATAATATAATATGGAGGGTATAATTATTATTCCGTATTCGGTATGAAAGTTGTATGGACGTGGTCACCGAAATCGCAAAGTTTTTCTAAGGAAGTTCTAAAAAAATATTATAGTTTCCCTACGAATTCCGTCCGAATTGGGAAAAAATTCTTTGAAAATTCGGAGAAAAATTTATATATCCTGAAAAAATCGGTCCGAATTAGGACAAAAATTCTGGAAAAATTGGAAGAAAAGTTTAGAATTTCTGAAAAAACACTTGGGCTCTGGACGCCTTTGATATTGACACAACACAGAACAAACCTATATTCTAATATTCTAATTTCAATCATTCTAATGATGATTTCCCTGTTATCATTTTGTGATTAATAGTAGAACAATGTCAACGATGTGCACGAGAACAACGCTAGCTTGAATTATTATTGTATATGCGAATTTTATAACCAATTACTTTGTTTTTTGATAACAACCAAACAAAACAAGTAAAAAAGCATTAAGTTCGGCCGGGCCGAACTTTTCATACCCTCCACCATAAAATATTCATTCCTGTCCCCAACTTTAAGTGAGTACGTTAAAATGTCAGATAATGTACATAAAATGCTTTATTCGGGAGGCCCTTTTTATGGTGCCTATATCTAACTGTTATATAGGGGTTATAATAAAACGTGGGCCTATGTTGACTGTTTTTGATGGGAGCCTTTAATGTCGAATAACTCCTAATTCGGTTTAAAAAATTTAGCTAGAATCCTCAAAATATCGAAAATCGGTACATAACGTGGGAACTTCAAATGTCATTAACAGCTAGTTCGGAGGTATCTGGGCTATACGAAAATATGAACTTAAATGAACAATTTTTGTTGCAGAATTTTTGTTGACTTTTAAATTTCAAATTACAGAAAGTTCGTCCAAAAAATAAAGCTAAGGTACGGAAAATCGGGAGGTTTGTTTTGGGGCTATACAAAAACATGGACCTACGTTCGGTTAAACATTTTAAGTAAAATCCTCAAAGTACCGAAAATCGGGAAGTATCGTTATATTGGGGCTATGTTGAAAATTGTTGATGCAGATGTGTGGTGACCACTACAACCTTCAAATGTCAAATTACAGTTAGTTCTGTTAAAAATTGTCGCTAAAATTGCCAAATTACTGAAAATTGGGAGGTACCGTTACATGAAAGCTATATCCGAACATGGACCTATGTTGACAATTTTTGATGGAGAGGTGTTGTGACCACTAAGAACTTCAAATGTCAAATTACTGCTAGTTCGGTTTAATATTGTAGCTAAAATCATCAAATTACTGAAAATCGGGAGGTACCGTTATATGGGGGCTTTCTTGACAATTTTTGGTGGAGAGGTGTGGTGACCACTAAGAATTTCAAATGTCAAATGTTCAAATTACAGATAATTCGGTTAAAATTTGTTAGTAAAATTCTCAAAATACCTGAAATCGGGCGGTAACGTTATATGGGGGCTATTCCAAAACATGGGCCTATGTCCACTAGTTATATAAGTTTATTGACATTTAAGAACCCTAAATGTCAATTGATAGGTAAATCGGTCTAAAAATGTAGATAAAAACGTCAAAATGCCGTAAATCGGGGGTACCGTTATATGGGGGCTATACCAAAACGTGGACCTAGGTCCACAACTTTTGTTATATAAGTTTAGTTACACTTAAGAGCCCTAAATGTCAAATTATAGCTATATCGGTCTGAAAATGTAGCTAAAAACGTCAAAATACCGTAAATCGGGGGGTACCGTTATATGGGGGCTATACCAAAACGTGGACCTATGTCCACAAGTTTTGTCACATAAGTTTATTGACATTTAAGAACTTCAAATGTCAAATTATAGCTTCATCGGTCTGAAAATGTAGCTAAAAACGTCAAAATACCGTAAATCGGGGGGTACCGTTAAATGGGGGCTATACCAAAACGTGGACCTAGGTCCACAACTTTTGTTATATAAGTTTAGTTACACTTAAGAGCCCTAAATGTCAAATTATAGCTATATCGGTCTGAAAATGTAGCTAAAAACGTCAAAATACCGTAAATCGGGGGGTACCGTTATATGGGGGCTATACCAAAACGTGAACCTATGTCCACAGCTTTCGTTATATAAGTTTATTGATACTTAAGAACCCTAAATGTCAAATTATAGCTACATCGGTCTGAAAATGTAGCTAAAAACGTCAAAATACCGCAAATCGAGGGGTACCGTTATATGGGGGCTATACCAAAACGTGAACCTATGTCCACAACTTTTGTTATATAAGTTTATTGATACTTAAGAACCCTAAATGTCAAATTATAGCTAAATGGGTCTGAAAATATAGCTACAAACGTCAAAATAACGCAAATCAGGGGGTACCGTTATATGGGTGCTACACCAAAACGTGGACCTATGTCCACAAGTTTTGTTAAATAAGTTTAATGACACTTAAGAACCCTAAATGTCAAAATATAGCTAAGTCGGTCTGAAAATGTAGCTAAAACCGTCAAAATACCGTAAATCGGGGGGTACCGTTATATGGGGGCTATACCAAAACGTGGACCTATGTCCACAACTTTTGTTATATAAGTTTATTGATATTTAAGAACCCTAAATGTCAAATTATAGCTACATCGGTCTGAAAATGTAGCTAAAAACGTCAAAATACCGCAAATCGGGGGTACCGTTATATGGGGGCTATACCAAAACGTGAACCTATGTCCACAACTTCTAATATATAAGTTTATTAACACTTAGGAACCCTAAATGTCAAATTATAGCTACATCGGTCTGATAATGTAGCTAAAAACGTCAAAATACCGTATATCGGGGGGTACCGTTATATGGGGGCTATACCAAAACGTGGACCTATGTCCACAACTTTTGTTATATAAGTTTATTGATATTTAAGAACCCTAAATGTCAAATTATAGCTACATCGGTCTGAAAATGTAGCTAAAAACGTCAAAATACCGCAAATCGGGGGTACCGTTATATGGGGGCTATACCAAAACGTGAACCTATGTCCACAACTTCTAATATATAAGTTTATTAACACTTAGGAACCCTAAATGTCAAATTATAGCTACATCGGTCTGATAATGTAGCTAAAAACGTGAAAATACCGTATATCGGGGGGTACCGTTATATGGGGGCTATACCAAAACGTGGACCTATGTCCACAAGTTTTGTTATATATGTTTATTGATACTTAAGAACCCTAAATGTCAAATTATAGCTAAATCGGTCTAAAAATGTAGCTAAAAACGTAAAAATACCGCAAATCGGGGGGTACCGTTATATGGGGGCTATACCAAAACGTGGACCTATGTCCACAACTTTTGTTATATATGTTTATTGACACTTAAGAACCCTAAATTTCAAATTATAGCCAAATCGGTCTGAAAATGTAGCTAAAAACGTCAAAATACCGTAAATCGGGGGGTACCGTTATATGGGGGCTATACCAAAACGTGGACCGATATAGCCCATCATCGAACTTGACCTGCCTGCAAACAAAAGACGCATTTTCCCAATCAGCATTCTATCTCCATTTTTGTGGATGCTAGAGTGATTACCACAGACGGACGGACGGACGGACGGACGGACGGACGTGCTCAGATCGACTTAGAATTTTACCCTGATCAAGAATATATATACTTTACGCAAATGAGTATTTCAATGCGTTACAAACGGAAAAACAAACTTAATATACCCTCCATACTATGGTGGAGGGTATAAAAATTTCTTAGAAAATCGGTTAGAAATCGAAACGAAGATTCTTCAGAGAATGCGCAGAGATTCTTAAACAAAAACTTTCAAAAGGTCGGTCCAATTTCTAGAAAAACTTGGGGAAAATCGAAAAAAAAATCTGAAAATCACGGAAAAATTGTTAACTGGGTAACTTTGTCATTCCGTTTGTAACACATCGAAATATTCGTTATCATCAACAAATCGAGCAACTAATTTTTTGGCCAATCTGGCGACGGCGGTTTCTATGTACCGAATTGACGCAAGTAAACATCACCCCAGCGGTATGTCCAGGAATGTCTACTCTGGATTCTTCTGGTTTGTGTCGGAATAGAGGTAAACCCGTTTGTCACCATCTCATCCAACATAAGTCGGTGTCAGTGAGAAGCAACGGATGCCGTGAATGGATACATTTCAGGAATTGTTTTTTTATTATAGCTATAAGGATTATGTTGCTTTATGCGCTGACTTGATATCCAGTAAGTCTTCGTTGTCAAATTATGAAACTCCCCCGTAATCTCCTCAACAGCAGTATCATCTGCAGTCAGTTCCTGACAATGAAAGCTTCCTGCAGTCTAGCTGCGATGGTCTTCGTGGCAAAATCAATGATATTGTATCGTAATATTGTGTCGTAATAAAAAAATAAAAAAATGATATTGTAAATTTGATGAGTCGGAGAAGTACGATGGTCGCACACCAGTCTGTCCAGTACAGACTCATTTCGCTTGATGTCGACTCTAGTGATCAATACTTATCATCACCACCGCCGCAATCGCTAATTACCCAGCAGAGGCAACGGGGTAGCGAACGAATTATAGCGACGCCAGAATCAGAGAATTGACATTGGAAGCGAAAAATGTGACTAGAGCATCTGAAGTGCTGCAACATTGGAACCGGTAGTAGTCGAGTTATTTAAGTCTTCAATTTATTGAGCACCCCGATAGCGACCGGGTGAAGAGAAGTGTTTTACGTCGTTTGCTATCACCTTCAGCGCATGAGGAATCACCCTAACGTACGATGGATGATGTTGCAGATGTTATCAGAGGCACAAAGTAATCCAAAGTACTTGGATCTGATGAATCTGAGCAAAGTTCTCAGCCTATCGTTAGCCACCGTAATAATTCCTGAAGCCTGGAAAATGGGCAAGGTGCCAACAAAGCTGAATCAAACAGGCCTATCTCACTTTTTTTCACAAAGATATTTGAGGCATTACTCCTCCCCAGCATCAGAGCGAGAACTGTTTCTCCACCTTTCTGTAATTCCACGCCCTCCAGACGCCATTGAGATAATTATGTATGCGGATGATTCTTCGCTCATGGCGTAAGGTCCCACCGTTGATAAAATTTGTGTCAGTCTAAACGCCAATCTCATTTATCTTGTCGAGTTCTTCCACGCGAGCAATATGAGGAATATCCGCCACTAAATCAACAGTCACATGGACTGCGGAAGTAAAGCTCTAACTGAATATGCAGGTCGATGGGTCAATAATTGCGACTAGTAATTACCCCAAAATTCTGCGGGTCACATTATACAGTTTATAAAAGTCGTCCGTGCATGCCACAGCTATGAGGGATAAGATGGGAGGAACAATGTCCTCAAATCCCTAGCCGACATCACTTGGATAGCAGATGAGGGAACTTTGTTGACCACATAAAACGCGACTCCAGTCTGGTTTGCCAACGTAAGTGAAACGCAATGTAAAAACTTTCAAAATTGACAGAATGCCGCCCAGAGAACCGCAACAGGGTGTCTTCTCATATCTTTGGTGGACCATTTATATGAGGAGACTAATATCTTTCCGGTGCGTCGGCACAACAGGATGTTGTCGTTCCAATATCTGATGGTATGCTATAGGCAAACACATCCAAATCAATGGATAGGTACTACCCGCCAGGCATGTTGGGATATATCTTCATGATCGAGAGAGGGAGGTAGACACATGCAAAAGGGAACCTCTAGATCAAGGGAATTATCAGGCATATTTGAGAGATATTCACACTGAAGCCGTCGCCGAGGCAGAATTCCATTCTCGGAGATCACCCACCGTGGCAGCGGAAGAACAACATCTGCCTAGACAATTGAGACTTGAGTCGACTTGTTCTCGGAGATCACCCACCATACATGGTAGCGGAATTTTAATGCTACTTTTCTAATAGGTAAGCAATACTGAACTTTTTAATACAAATTTCTTCAGAAACTGCGTTGAACCAATATCTATGTTATAGCAAATTTCAGTCTGTCATAAATATAATAGATTTTGAAAGAAAATCTATTTATTCTATGTATGTACGTATGATTGCCATTGAGAAACACATACTAATATTAGTTCAACTATTTCATGAAAGTGTTATCATCTTAAGAAGGCGTAACGACTGCATAGATGTTTTGTTATCCTTTAGCAACAACTCTGTTCTCTTATCCTTGACGACGTGATTGCAGTTGTTGTGGTTGTAGGCGATGGACATGTGTTTATGGTATGTATGTGTGACTTTGCCCTAAACCTTAGAAATCAATTTTTTGTTGGATTTTATGGCTATTCATAGCAATGTTGTTGCTTTTATGACATTGCTGGTTTATTGTCGAAAGGCATTACGTCGAACATAAATATTTGGACATTGTCGTAGAGGGCATTTTCGCATTTCTTTCCTTTAAGTGTATACAATTTATGTATTTTCAATTGCTTTGTATTCCGAGAATAGAAAGGATTTTTCAATTTGTGTGTTTATTGATGCCATTGTCTATATTCCTTTTAGAGAATATCGCATTATGCGGTTTGTTCAGAACATTGGTAATTGTTTATTTCAAATTCTAGTAAATGTCTAAAGTGCATATGCGAAAGTGCATTTTCTGCTTATTTTCTTGTTTTTTTTTTTTTATATCCGGCAACATATGAGCCGCCCAGCGCACACATCGATTAACACCACTTTTTGAAAAATATTAAATTTAAGTGTCAAAGCCCTTGATATAGTCATAACTTTTTATATTTATAATCACTTTCTTGAATAATTAAGATTAGCCCCGTTAAATAGCTAAAATACAGATACACAGTGCAAACTACAATATGGAGTCAATCGATGCGGGCACTGAGCGGCTCATATTTTGGAGACTATATTATATTTGTCATTGAGCTTGAAAAACTTCAAAATATTTAAAATATGATCAATGTTTTTATCCGGCCCCATAAAAAGTTGCCTTCATTTTTTGCATTTGAAATCATATATCTAAGCCACACATGAAGCATTGGCGTTTTAACATGGTGTGTTAACACAATTTTTACATTTTATACCCAACAGCACATAATGGTGATTTTGTTGATTTTACTTCCGAAAGGATTAGAATAAATGGTTAAAATGTATTTCAAGATTTTTTTTCATATTGATCTGGGTATACATTTTTGGTCTTCAGTGAAAACCTCATCACAATAATTAAACACATATCCGCGTTTATTAGTTTAGGTTAGTGTGAATGTTGTTAACGACCACAGATTAAAAAAATACCGCTTGAACTTTAACCTAAGATAAATAATAGCTAATGTCTTAATCTGTAAGAGAATATAAGACAATTTCCAACGTTCACCAAAGTCCATTCAAAATGGGTACCACGTTTCATGCTGATGGGATGCATCTATCGACCGAACAATATCATCGATTTTGTTGACTTGAATGATATTTTGGAAACTTGAGCCCTGGGATACCATGAAGTAGTTATCGCAGGCGATTTTAATTAAAATATTTATTTATTTATTTATTTATTTAAATATTTATTACAATTAAAAATTATAATAAACTTATAGCTAAAAGCACTAGCGACTACGGCTATCGGCTTAATTAATTAAAATATTCTCGTTGACCCAACTTTAACAAAGAACATGTTCTCGTTTGACCTACACCGTACCAAAAAACACACCCTACCCATTTCTTAACTTCTGCAAACACATTGCATGACCTATTCTTTGTTAGCAATCCAAAGAAAAAGAAACGTATTCATATCAGGACTTCAGAAATATTACAACTACTTAAATGATATTTTCAGTCAAATTGATTGGAGTGAAAAGTATGCTTTAACTTCTGTGGATCAGGAACTTGCTTTCCTTCAACATAATGTAATATTCTTGTACAATGCAACTGTTCCTATTAAAAACAAAAGAAACAATAACACATCCATTAATTCCGCAAAAACCGAATATTATGCCAATAAATTTCAGCCTTTAACACTTAACATAATTGAAAATTATTAAGGACTCAATAAAACATTTTTGTATACCAATAGTACAATCCATCCACCGTTTTATTCCATTGATGGTGCAACTCCGAATAACACACTTGGTGGAAGGCAATTTTGAGTTTGGCTGTGTCTCTCGTGATGAGGTCTTGCAATGTTTCGCAGTTATTAAGTCTAACGCTATAGATCTAGACGTTGTTGACCCAAAGTTTATACGAATAATTAATTACCCACTTTTTTAATATCATCCTTACTTCTAGCGCTTGTCCATACGATTGGAAACATGCAAAGTTATTCGAGTGCCCAAAACAAATAAAGAATATAGGCCCATAGCAATTCTGTGTTATCTTTCAAAAAATTTCGAAAAACAATCGTTCACAAGCAAATCTCTCAGTATCTTTATATCAGTATCTATCTTCTAACAGACGTACAGTCTAGTTTTAGAACTAACCACATTTGCATTATAGCTCTGTTAGAAGTTTCAGAATCTTAGGGGTGATATTGATGACAACAAGGTATGTTTTTTAGTTCTCCTTGATCATTCAAAATATAAAATAAGTAACCGAATGCATATTTATTTTTGTACATTTTTGCTTATTTCGTTTTTATACCCTCCACCATAGTATGGAGGGTATATTAAGTTTGTTTTTCCGTTTGTAACGCATTGAAATACTCATTTGTGACCCTATAAAGTATATATATTCTTGATCAGGGTAAAATTCTGAGTCGATCTGTGCACGTCCGTCCGTCCGTCTGTGGTAATCACTCTAGCATCCACAAAAATGGATATAGGACGCTGAAATTTTGGGAAAATGCTTCTTTTGTTTGCAGGCAGGTCAAGTTCGATGATGGGCTATATTTGTCCACGTTTTGGTATAGCCCCCATATAACTATACCCCCCGATTTACGGTATTTTGACGTTTTTAGCTACATTTTCAGACCGATTTAGCTATAATTTGACATTTAGGGTTCTTAAGTGTAAATAAACCTATATAACAAAAGTTGTGCACATAGGTCCACGTTTCGGTATAGCCCCCGTATAACGGAACCCCCCGATTTACGGTATTTTGACGTTTTTAGCTACATTTTCAGACCAATTTATATATAATGTGACATTTAGGGTCATTAAGTGTCAATAACCTTATATAACAAAAGTTGTGGACATAGGTCCACGTTTTGGTATAGCCCCCATATAACGATACCCCCCGATTAACGGTATTTTGACGTTTTTAGCTACATTTTCTGACCGATGTAGCTATAACTTGACATTTAGGGTTCTTAAGTGTCAATAAACTTATATAACAAAAGTTGTGGACATAGGTCCACGTTTTGGTATAGCCCCCATATAACGGTACCCCCCGATTTACGGTATTTTGACGTTTTTAGCTACATTTTCAGACCAATTTATATATAATGTGACATTTAGGGTCATTAAGTGTCAATAAACTTATATAACAAAAGTTGTGGACATAGGTCCACGTTTTGGTATGGCACCCATATAACGATACCCCCCGATTAACGGTATTTTGACGCTTTTAGCTACATTTTCAGACCGATGTAGCTATAACTTGACATTTAGGGTTCTTAAGTGTCAATAAACTTATATAACAAAAGTTGTGGACATAGGTCCACGTTTTGGTATAGCCCCCATATAACGGTACCCCCCGATTTACGGTATTTTGACGCTTTTAGCTAAATTTCCAGACCGATTTAGCTATAAATTGATATTCAGGGTTCTTAAATGTCAATAAACTTATATAACTAGTGGACTTTGGTCCATATTTTGGAATAGCCCCCATATAACGTTACCGCCCGATTTCAGGTATTTTGACGTTTAAATTCACATTTCTAGACCGAATTAGCTATAATTTGATATTTAGGGTTCTTAGTGACCAAAAAACTTATATTCGAAATAATTATGAACGTAGGTCCATGTTTTGGTATAGCCCCATATAACGGTACCTCTGTATAACGGATTTCGGTATCCCCATATAACGGATTTTCAGTATTTTGAGCATTTTACCTACAATTTTTAACCGAATTATCTGTAATTTGAACATTTGACATTTGAAATTCTTAGTGGTCACCACACCTCTCCACCAAAAATTTTCATGAAAGTTCGATGTATTGATAAAGCTCCCATATAAAAGTGCCTTCCCGATTTTCGGTACTTTGAGGATTTTACTTAAAATATTTAACCGAACGTAAGTCCATGTTTTGGTATAGCCCCAAAACAAACCTACCGATTTTCCGTACCTTAGCCTTATTTTTTGGACGAACTTTCTGTAATTTGAAATTTAAAAGCCAACAAAAATTGTTCATTTAAGTTCATATTTTCGTATAGCCCACATACATACCTCCGAACTAGCTGTTAATGACATTCGAAGTTCCCACTTTATGTACCAATTTTCGGTATTTTGAGGATTCTAGCTACAATTTTTAACCGAATTAGGAATTATTTCTCATTAAAGGCTCCCATCAAAAACTGTCAACATAGGTCCATGTTTTATAATAACCCCTATATAACGGTACCTCCCAATTTCTAGCCCACCAAAAATTGTCAACATACATAGTTAGATATAGACACCATAAAAAAGGGCCTACAGAATGAAACATTTTATCTGACATTTTAACGTACCCACTTAAAGTTGGGGACAGGAATGAAAACTAATTATTCCACTTTAGTTCAGAATATTTTATTGTGGAGGGTATGAAAAGTTCGGCCCGGCCGAACTTAACGCTTTTTTACTTGTTTACACCTAAACTTTTGTGCGTTAGGCATAATCGACAACCACGCTATATATTTAGCAGTCGGCTGACCATTCGTAAGAACGAATTAGCATCCGAGGGTGGTTTTTGTTTAGAGGTGCCAACGCAGTAATAAAAAAGGTGTCATTTAATGTCAAATCATATGGTAGAACCTAAAGAATACTAATTATTATTGTTTAAAAATAAAAAATATATATTGAACAGCTTCACTAAAAATTCACATGTCCTTTGAACGAAAAACAATGATCTCAAAAACAATTGATCTCAAAAACAATTGTTTGCTGAAAACATGGCTAAGCCGTTGAAACTTTGTTGCTTATTCTCTTTTCTGATATGTGTTCATCATGTGTGCTGCGTATGCGTGCCCGATGCTATTTTATTAAAGCGACAATATCAAATAGAATCAGCATCGCTAGCAATATTTTTGTGAAATTTGTTGCTACATGTTGCCGTTGTTCATTGTTGCTAAACATATTTCGAAGAAATTTTAGCAGGCAAAGCTGCAAATATTCGGTGCTTTCGCTAATATGGCGTTAGCATTTTAAACCCTGCCTAGTACATATGTACGCGAACGATGTTCAAATTTACCTGAGCACCCATCTGAATGACATTAATCAGTCCATCGTTATACTTAACTGCGGCCTGCACCATGTGTGTGAATGGGCCAAGGCAAATGGTCTATTCTTAAATCCTAGTAAATCGAAATGTTTAATGAAAATATAGACGTATTTGTTAACAATGAAAACATCAAAATTGTACCTCTGCCAAAAACTTAGGGGTAATATTTAATAATCATCAGTTGGGCAAATCATGTAAACATAGCCGTTGGACAGACATATGCGATATTACGTACACTGTGGTTAACGCATTTATACACACCACTAATAACACGAACTCTCTTAGCTAAAACCATTTTGGTTTCCGGGTTGCTATATGGAAGATAACTCATTGAAAATTGTGACTCTTTGAGTCGTATAAAGCTAAATGTGGCGTATATTTCTATAATACGATACGTATATGGATTAAAAAAAGTACAAAATGTCTCCCTTTATACAAATCCCCTTTATGGGTTCAGTTTTAACTCATTCATTAATATAAAGTCATTTCAACTCCTCCATAAGATTATTACCAAACAAACTCCTAAATATCTTTTTCAAAGAATCAAATTCACCAGAGTCAATAGAGGAAGAAAGATTATACCATTAAGGCGCAGAAACCTGGTATCGGAATGACAATTTTTAGCTCTGTGTGCTGAAGGTTGAGTTCGTTTTTTTTGAGGTTCGGAAAAGAGGTTAATTTTAGTATTTCCCCCAGAAGATGTGGAAGCAGAATTCGATAAACTCATAGCGTCAACTTTCGATATTAATTTATCCACATCACTCAGTATTGAAAAATATTAGACACGTTATAACGTCACTTATGTAGGTTTAGCCTAACAAGATAATTGTTCGCTTCTATTTTTAATGAATTCCTTTCGATCACTATACACTGACAAATGCTAGCCACGTCACTGACAAAACAATTAGCACTATTAGCTTTAAGGGTTTCCTTGGTTTAGTTCCACAAAAAATTACGATTTCTTCTTATTATAATATTTTTTTGTTCACAAAAATGATTTTAATAGTTTTTCTTTTATTTCTAATCTCTAACACGAATACATATAGTTTTGTGTTTTCTTTTCTGAATCTTTTTAATTTTACACAAGAAAATTTTTATAATTTCATTTTTCATTGTATTTGTTTACACACAATTATAAAGCCATAGGACTATTTTTTGTTTTTTCTTCAACCATTATCTTCTTAAGATTAGCACTTATTATTTTTAACTTACTAATATTAAAGGTGTAGTGTTCATATTCTTTCTATTCCGGGTGGCAGCTGTCTTCTTAGACGTCCTGTTTTCCTTGGATACTCAGGGGCTTATTTAACTCGGCTTCGGATCCTTTATGTCCTTTGTAGTTGGGCACTGATTCGCTTAACTTATTAACTTATTTTTTAGGTGCATAGCACCGCAAAACGAACGATTCTGTTTAACTTATATATTGTCGATCAAGTAATTATTAAAATCTAGTAAATTATTTTTATCTGGACATTATTTACTATACAAAACGCATCATTTGTTGCCACTGTTTAGTCCATTTCTTTGAAACAAAGACGATAAAGTATAACAGTCTGGGACTTTCTTCCACTTTAAGAATCAAAAATAAATTGAAAAGTGTACTATGCAAAAAAATTGTTTTACCAAAGGTAGACATGTCTGATATGGGACCTACTTTTTATACTTTTTATTTGTCTTAAGACACCAAATGTAGAGAAATTTTACTCAGGAAATAGCACCAACTTTAAATAGATGGGTATTTTGCCGCCGTTGAAAATGTGATGTTGTCTGCCCTGGAAATCGAACCCGTACATTCAGCGTAAAAGGAGGGTGTGTATACCATTGCAACAAGGTGCCGCCCAACACCAGACTTCAATATCCCGTCGCCATGTCAATCACGTTGAAACCAGATTTATAACGATTGGAAAAGCATTTACCTTGTGTGTGAGACATCCGATCGCTCTGGGGGTGATTATCGATTCAGGACATTTCTTTGTAGTACTCAATGTTAGCACATTGATGCATTGAAATTCAATAACTGCCTTCACTTGAGGGGTTGCTTAAGTCTCAACTCACACCGCGACTTGCAACAGCTGCTGTCAGCAGCCAACAGCATGTACCTCAGAGCAATTCCATCTTCTACATTCTGTCTAGTATTTAATCCAGCAGTACCCGTTCTAGTAGCACAGCAAGTTATACTACTGGTGATTCTTCCAGTGCCACAACTCCATCCAGTGGTACCTCTACTAGTTTCCTACCTAGGAGTTCAGCTAATTATTCTACTAGCATTCCATCCGGTCCGATAATACCAGCCAATGTTTTCCATAATTCATCAAGTTCTTCCACTAGGAACTCATCCTATTAGTAATATGGCTTGCATTCCTAGTTCGTCATCCAGTAGCACACCTACTAGTGTTTATGCTAGTAGTGCGACTAGCTTTCTTTCACAATGTTCATCTTCTTTCCAGTCAGCAGCAATCCATGCAGGTTGGTGGTTCGATCGGATCGGATCGGTTTATGAAATAAGGTCATTATACCACGAATTCTTGCGGACATGGTCTCGAATTCATTGTCCAGCGGAACATCAAATATAGACTAACGTCACCACCTCCTATTTCGACCCTTTCTTTTATGCCATAAGCATCTCAGTTCATTCCGATGATACTCAATGTGTACATTTTTCCCGTCAACAGCATTTACCCTAGCATAATTCATCTTCTTCGAGGGAATAATAGAATTGGGTATTGACACTCCCAGCTACCCAATGATTCACGTGGTGTTCTTATTGCAAACAAGATAGGCGAAGCCCATCCTGACAAACACAAGTCGCACTAAATTCTCACCACATTTCGAGCCTGGTCACAACGAGTTCCTTGTGCCCGAACAGTTTTATGACGACTCCTTACGTTACTTGCTGTTGGTCTCATGTGTCAGAAAGGGTGAGAAGATATTCAGTGAGATATTCCTTAAGGCTATAAAGCTCTACATTTCATAATTCCTCTCAGCAAAACTGAACTACCAAATACATGCAAACGACCCAGCTGACGAAAGAATTGTGCAATTGAGAGCGAAAATAGGGAACTTTTCCTCGAACACAGGCGTTCAATGTGGCTACAACAGTTCGACCACTGCACAATTAATTCTAAACAACTTTGGTCCACTATAAAAGGTGTATCAGTTCTATCTGGTTCTAATAACAGTAAAAATCTCTCTGCCATCACTTACATTCTCCAATCAGATGTCAAAATGTGCAACACAGAACTGGTCCGAGCAAACTGTATTCCGGAGATGCAAGTCAATCAAGGTTGACTTGCAGCCTATCGTCTTCATATTCAACGAAGTTGAGAGAATTAAGTCAAAGTCCAAAACACTCATAGCCCTTGGTCCAGATGACATATCCATGGAAATGTTTAAGTTAGGAGAAGTAGTTTAAGCTACTGGACAAAAGTTTAGGAACTAAAAATTTTCCAATTGGTAATTCCGGATATTTGGTATGCGAGATACCATTCCCATTCTAAACACAGACAAATCCCGATCATTCTTCTTTCACTTGAAGCAACGGTTTTGGAATCCCTATTGCATCCATGCCTGAAACAGCATTTCCACCTTAATTCACATCGACATGGTTTCAGGGAAGACCATAGCACGACTACGCGCTTGCAAGAGATTACAACAAGGATTGCGAATGGCTTAAATCGGTGTCGACCACCCGAACGTTGAATTCCCAAGCCAAACTTCTCAGTTTGCAAGATTAAAATGCATTGTCCCCATTATTTTACTACTATCATGCAAATCTCCCACCTCAATTGAAGGGACTATTCTCACAACTAAATAAAATAAGTATTTTTTCGTTATCTTTCATTTTAGGCCCCCTTTAGACTTCTTTTTTTAAAATGGACACACCAATTTTAATATATTTAACCCTTTGTGGTCCGACGTTTCCTGTGGACAATTTTGCATGTTTGTGGATGCCTATTTCCAACACCTTTTGAGATATTTATACATACTAAGTGGGTGTTGGTAGGCTGATTTCAACTAGAATAATGGAAAGTGCTCTTAAAGAATTATATTGGTGGCGTTATGCTCGTTTAAGGGGTGACCTCCACTTGTAAAGCTCAAATAAGGCCATTTTCATGATTTTTTTTTTCAGAAAAACTTTTTAGGTAGATTTTTTCATCTGAAGGTCTAGATTTTGATGTTCTTGAAAAACCCATAAAAATTGTATGACACTCTGTTCATTAATTTTCGAGCTAGAATTGGCGCCGATTTCAAAATGTCATTTCGAGAAAAACACGTTTTTAGTTTCTATGTCGCATACAAAACACAAAAAAATGTTTCCCTTCCAAAGCTCATATCTCAGGTAATATTATTCCCATCGACTTAAAAATGTTACTGCATATTCTATGCTACTTCTTAACTTTAAAATAAGCAAAAACCCAGATTTCCGGATTTCCCAGATTTCTGACATTTATAAGTATAAGTATAAGTAGTCGAGTAAAATTTTGGACATGAAATATTTTAGTGATTTTATAAAATACTGTTAAATGGTAAATGAATTGAGTAATTGCAATAAACATTTTTTGTAAAATCCTACTGAGCTGTTGATCTAACAAAATATAAAAACAAAACAAAATTGCAATTTATAGTTCAAACTAGTAGTAGTATATTTTAAAATTTGGAAGTTGCCTGATTACTACATTGGACCATTGTGGTAATAAATTGGTTACATTAGTGGAGCAGGTAATTGATGGTTAGTGGTATTCAATGAAAATGGCTTAAAGGGTTATAGGAACAGTCGAGCTTGTGAAAAATGTTGAATATATATTATTATTTGAATTTAGAGGCACTTGACACTTGTTCGGTCAACATACATATTAGGTATTTGTAAGTTATCAAGCGGATATCTGCTCAAATATCATTGGGAAATTACATAAATGGACTAATGGAAATTGGCTTAAACTTGGCTCAAGGATCAAATTACATACATTTATACAGGGTACCAATCATCATATATTGTTTGAGGTAACAGCCAGAGTTAAACAACTCTAATCAACAAAGGTTTTGTTTATAAAATCCATAGAGTTTCCCAATAAGTGCTCAAATTATGGTAAAAAACGTGACAAGGTGGCCACCTCCAAAGGACTTTTGTTTTCAAATAGCCTTCAAATCTATTGAATTTACTACTAACAACAAAAATATTGAAAATTTTGATCCTAAACTCAACTAAAAATATTTTTATTGACCTTTTTCTTCCACACTCCTATTTTTTGAACGAAAAATTAAAATACGATTTATAATGTTGGTGTAAACAGAAAATAGTTTAGGACAAATTCATACATTTCTGTTAATGAATCACGAATAATAAAAAATATCTATATATAAGGTAGACAATTTTTTGTACGTTTGTTTGTTTTAAGTTTATGTATTAAAAAACCGCTGAACCGATCTTCCTGAAAATTTCAGAGTATATCACGACATGGCCTGAAAGTAACATAGGCTATAAAAAGTTTTGAAATTTTGCGTCGATCCGGAGATATAGCATCAGAATCGGAGGTACCGCCAAAAAATTTAGATTTTGTATTCAAATATCTATAGAATGGTAACAGATAAAGTCTCCAAATTTTGGATGTGTGAAGGAATTTGGTCTAGAAATTAAAATGCCAAATTATATTGAAATCTGTTCAGATTTGAATATAGCTCCCGTATATATTTTCGACCGATTTCAGGTATTTTATGCACCACGCACGTTATATATGCCCAATTTCAATAAAATTTAGAATGTGTGACGGAAGTTGGCCTACAAATAAATGCGCCAAAATATATCGACATCGGTTCTGATTTGGATATAGCTCCCATATATATGTTCTTTCGATTTCGTGTATTTGATGTGTTTGGTGCATATATACCCGATTTTACTGAAATTTGGAAGAAAATTGGCCTACAAACAAATAAGTCAAACTATATTTACCTTAGTCGGGCAGCGAAGCGCACCGGGTTATGATATATAATTAATTAAATATAATGATATATAATTAATTAAAGAATTAGGAAAATATTCCAACAGAATAACCTGTTAATCTAAGAATACGGAACTGTAAATCTTTACGAAATGGATTTGTGTCTATTTTTAAATATAATATTTTTCTATAATTATTTTTCTATTTTTTTCACAAACTATTTAATTTTGCCTACCTGTCCACACTCGAATGTATTTTAATATCCTAATAATACAATAATTAATAAATAATGCTACATCTTCATCAAATTTGTACACAAGTAATAATTGTGATGTTATCAAAGTTCTGTTTTCTTTCAAAAGACAGAATGAAGTGATTGAGTTTCAATTCTTTCTTCCATTGCCATTCATCTGTTTCACCTCAGATTATCACTTATTGTAATTTGCAGCTGTATTAATTTGAAAACATTGCTCGAACTGCATTGGAAAGGGAAATGTTTAAAAGACAGTTCTACAAAGGAACAAAAGCAATCAATGCCAAACATCGAAAGAAAGAAGTTTCTACTAATCATGTTATCACCATCATTGATCGAACGGCAGGCAGGCTGGCCGCAATGTGAAATGAATGGATGTTCGGTGATATGAATAGAAAACAAAACACTAACGACCCGCATTTCTAGTCTATCGATAATTTTGAACATCACAGACGAGCGGATATTTAAGAGGCAGATGCAAGACGAGTTCTCTACAACTATCCAAACAAACAAATAAACACCCTCCATCCCCTCCTCCTCCCTTGTTCTCACTTTTCTAAAGAGCCTGTGTGTGTGGGCTGGCGTTTCGGTGGAATCGAAAACAGCACACTCCATACTCCATTACAATGGGATTCAAGTCGAGTTTCAAATTTCATCTCCTCTCTCGCCCATCACGGTCATTGCAACACACACAGCCTGCCACAGACCTACAGCTCAACGGGTGACCTTCAATTTTTGACACCACCTACCAGTGAGCATAGTAAGTGGAAGATTCTTCCGAAAACATCACTAGAACTAAACAAATCAAAGTAAAATGAATGTAAATATGTTCACACTCAAGTACAAGTAAATAAAATAAAACTCTTTTTTGTTTGGTAAATAACATTTCAAATAAACAGAAAACAAACATTGAAAAATATGTATAGAGAAAGAAGTGTTTCAAATGAAATGCAGACATAATGTAGCAAGGCAAAATCAACAAATTCAGGGTGACATTCAAAAAAACGGAAGGAATGTGTGACGAAGGCTTTGTTTCACGCTTCCTTCTCAAACTATTCATCTTGTTATAAGTTAACTACAAATGCAAATGAAAATATATGCGAAGTCATGGTTATTGTGAGGGTGTTACATTTATAACTCAACATTTCTTCATCGAAAAAGAGTCCTATTCCTAAGTAGTGGATAAAGGATTCTATTGCAAAAATAAAAGTACATATATATACATACATATCGTCACCTGAAATGCCCGAAGGCGTAACCCTGAAAACAATAAGTTTACAGGAGAAGCAAAAAACGTTATAAAATGGAAACTGTTTTTATAAAATATCAATCCTATGAAGGCAAATATTTTATTCATTATCAATCATGTACGAATGGGTGTAAGTAATGAAACCAAAACCGCTGAAACGCATAGTTTTGGGATCCTCCATTACAACAAAATCTGCAATTTTTCGAAATCCCGTTTTCTGAATGGGTTTATTATTTTTCACCGTAGAATCTTTTTTTGTCAGAGCATGTATTTTAACTTTATGTATCAGATTCCATCAAAAAAACGAATTTGGATTTTCATGTGGGTTACGTCTTCGGGCAGTTCTGGTGACAATATACTGCCTTCAGTAGTTCACCTTAGCAAGATGATGTCAAAAGTTTTTGTTGCAAGGAATCCACCAACAAGAATAAAACATCCGAATATTATTGGAAAAATACAAATTGTAAAAGTATACTTTTGGTTGAACTGAAATATCTTGTATTATATTTTTAAAACAAAAATATATTTTGACAACAAGAGAAGACATCAGGTGGACTTACAGGGTCACCTTGTAATTGCATCATGCATTTAGTATTTAAGTAGCCTAGTGCACGAGGAAAACATTTTGCCGTTTTTTATGCGTTTTTTCCAACTTCAACCACTACGATTTAGCCATTTGTTGACCTATTCAAAAAATTAGTAGCTTGTTCGAAAAATATTATTCGCCCCTTAAAAGAAAAAAGATCAACATCTTAGAAACCTTGTTTTACACTAGATTTACCGTTAGAAAACAAAACAAGTAAAAAAGCGTTAAGTTCGCCCGGGCCGAACTTTTTATACCATCCACCATACAACATTCTGAACTAAAACGGAATAATTATTTTCTTTCCTGTCCACAATTTTAGGCTGAGATATGTTGTGACCACTAATACCTAAATAAGGTAAAAAAGCATAAAAAATGTATTCAATCGGTCGGGAACCTTATATGGGGCTATATCAAAGTGTGGACCTATGTTTTTGGTGGAAAAGTTCTGTGACCACTAGTCGAATTGCAGATACTTGGGTCAAATTGCAGATACTTGGGTCAAAAATGTTAGCCAAAATCCAAAAAACCGAAAATCGGGAGGCACTGTTACATGGACCTATGTTGACAATTTAAAAAAGGACTATACAAAAACATGGGCCTATGTTGACAGTTTTTGGTGGAGATGTTGTGTGACCACAGGGAACGTCAAATGTCGACTTACAAATAGTTCGGTCGAAAATTGTAGCTAAAATCTTCTAAATACCGAAAATCGGGAGGTACCGTTATATGGGGGCTATACAAAAACATGGACCTATATTGACAGTTTTTAGTGGAGGTGTTTTGTGATCAACTGTCAAATTACAGGTAGTTCGGTTAAAAATTGTAGTTAAAATCCTCAAACTACCGAAAATCGAGGGGTACCGCTATATGGGGGCTATACCAAAACATGGACCTATGTTGACAGTTTTTAGTGGAGATGTTTTGTGATCACTAGGGACCTTAACTGTCAAATTACAGGTAGTTCGGTCAAAAAATGTAGATAAAATCCCCAAAATACCGAAAATAGGGAGGAATCGTTATACATATAGGAGCTATACCAAAAAGTGCTCCGATATAGCCCATCTTCGAACTTGACCTGCCTATGGAAAAAAGCCACTCGGGTGCAAAAATATAGCGCTCTAGCTCAATTATTACGAACGCTTCAGTGATTACAACAGACGGACATGGCTAGATAGTCATAGCATTTTATCCTGATCAAGAATATACACATTAGGGCTATAACCAAAAAAATACCACCACATAGCCGTGTAGAGCATGAAAAACTATTATGAAATACGGTGTCAATTTTTCTCTACCGCGAAAAAAGTTTCCGCACCAAATGCATTGAAGTTCTGTAATGCATTTTTTAATTTTATCTGTCATAACAACATATTTGCTTTTCATTAAAATTTTTATTTTTTTGTAATCTAATTTAAAATCATTATCAAAGCGTTCTGGACCAATTTGTTCTCAAATCACGCCAATTCGGACCATATTAGGATTTTTTGACACTATTGCAATTTTTGGTTTTTCTTTATAAACTCGTGAATTTAATGTTTATATTTTTTTAACCTATCGGACAAGAGAATATGGGGTCATTTGCAACGAATTCGCGAAAGTTACAGGCTGTTTTTGTTGACTTTGCTTGTGAGAATCGTATTTGTTTTCTACAAAAATACAACACCAGTACCATGTGGGGAATTTTGTCCTAATAATGAAAACGCGTTTCTAAGATCGATTCGGTGAAAAAAGTCTCCGCACCAACTTTGATTACCAAATGCCTTTTTTTGATGCTTTTTCTACTTATAATTTTAAATTTGCTTTGTTTGAATAAATATTTATAGAAAAAAAAAAATACAATTCTCACAGGCAAAGTCAACAAAAACAGCCTGTAACTTTCGCGAATTCGTTGCAAATGACCCCATATTCTCTTGTCCGATAGGTTAAAAAAATATAAACATAAAATTCACGAGTTTATAAAGAAAAACCAAAAATTGCAATTGTGTCAAAAAATCCTAATATGGTCCGAAATGGCGCGATTTGAGAACAAATTGGTCCAGAACGCTTTGATAATGATTTTAAATTAGATTACAAAAAATAAAAATTTTAATTAAAAGCAAATATGTTGTTATGACAGATAAAATTAAAAAATGCATTACAGAACTTCAATGCATTTGGTGCGGAAACTTTTTTCGCGGTAGAGAAAAATTGACACCGTATTTCATAATAGTTTTTTTTTTTTTTTTGATATTTGCAAAAAAGTGCAAAAAGTTATATCCCTAATATACATATGTACATATACTTTATATGGTCGCAAATAATTAGTTCGATGTGTGACAAACAGAAAACAAAATATATATACACTCCATACTATGGTGGAGGATAAAACTGAAGTGACCAAATTTGTTTTCATTGTCCATAGAGCGTAACACAATAGAATTTTTGCATCAGAACCCTTGAATATTTTTCGTGTAGCACAGTGTAATTGGACTATAAAAATAAAAGTATTTTCATAAACCCACATAAACTTCGTGACTACCCGACCATAATTGCAACCTGTAGGGTAATAACAAGGTTTAGATGGATGAACACACATAGCCAGATCGCCTCAACTCGTCGAGACATTCATTTTGGCATATGGGCAAAAATTTGTAAAATTACATTCAAAGGAAATGCTATTGTTTTTCCTGTTCATTTAATGTGTATTATGTGTGCTTTTGTTAAATTCCCTTAAAAAATTACACAAGAAACAAAAAAGTGAGAAAAAATCAGGGTTTCGGAGTCGGAGTCGGAGTCGGAGTCTACGAGTCGGAGTCGAGCAATTTTGCTGGAGTCGGAGTCTGAGTCGAAAAAAATAACTCGACTCCGACTCCGGGCAAAATTTTTTCCACGTTATAGAAGTATAACATAAAATTTTGAACAAGAAAATTTTTTTAAAAATCATTTTTTATTTTAAAAGAAATATGTAAGAAAACATATATGCAAACGGTATATTATACTAAGTTAAGGGACGATTCACAGGATATTTACTATCCTCTGAAGTGTAGTCTATTCATCCATCCCTATTTTGTTGATCCAATTGATTCTTTACATTTTTGCAAACAAAAGTAATGCTCTATGACAATCGAATTAAGATTGGACCATTAACCTCTTTCGTTAGAAGTCTTACTGCTCTTCTGACAAAGGTCTATTGGTATTCTCATCCAGTTTTTTATGGGAAGTCATCCTTGTCTTCTCTCTGGTCTCTATGGGAAATCTTACTGAATACCCTGTGGCACAAAATGGAATTCAAAATCTAGGGGTGGAAAAATTCCTTTTCGGAATGAAAGCCCCAATTGAGAACCTCAAAGGATCCCATAACTGAAACTTCTGAGTTATGACATAGTGAATTTTTTCATTGACCCCCATCCATCATTGAGAAAATAGCTTTATATCTCTGTTTGGAGACATTGTTTCATAATTTTTAGATGACATGTTTTCAGTGAGGAATCTTTCTTTCTATATACTCGATGAGGGCTTTAGATGTAGACATTCAAATAACCGGATCTGGCCGACAGGAATAGATATAGTTGATGTGTATCCTAGTTTTCTACACAATCACATACGAAATTCAATGAAATATATAATCATAATTTTCTTGAGAAAGGATCGAGTAAAAGTGATAAAGAAGTGAATTCATGGCAATATCGATTTCTTGTCCTAGCGGACCGACCCTACATAAAATTTTCCTAGCAACAACATAATTTATCAGTTCCAGAAAACTTCCATCTGCCTACGTGCTGGGTAGAATACACACTACATCTCAAATATTTCCACACCAATGTTGAAAATGTGAGCGCTGAATTTTAGTTTAAGGGGTGATCCCTACTTATAAATTTCAGAAAAAAGTAGAATGTATAAATATCATTGAATAGGTAGTCACATTTTTAAGTCGATCGGAATAATATTGCCTTGGTGTGAGCGTTGGATGGGAACAATTTATTTTATTTTGTATGCAGTATAAACTGTGTTTTTCTCGAAATCGGCCACAAAAATAAAGTTGGCACCCCACAATGCTTTAATAAAAACAGGGTTTCGTTGACGGCCTCAAAACTTCGTAATATTTTTCTCTTTCAGATGAAGAAAACAAAACAACAAAAACAAAAACAAAACAACAAAAAAAGTTACGCAGTTGAGGCTACGCACACTAAAATGTTGGCTTACATCCAGTTTGAAACTTGGTAATGAATTGCCTAAAATGGTTTTGCATGTAGTCCTTATGATTTGTATTGCTCCTTCATTTTCACATATTTTGAAAGCTTAACGATTTTCTCACGAGGAATATACTCGTGCAAAAAAGGAAAACCGACAAAAAATTTCTAACTTTGCTGTTTTTCAATGTAAGATTCGGCAAAGACAATATTGATATGTTCGAAAGTATTCGAACGAATGTTCTTTCTAATGAATGTGTAAAAAGGAAAAAGTTAACATGTGCAAATTTTATTAATTTTTAGTGGTATAGGAATTTACTATCGGAGTCGACCCGGAGTCGGAGTCGGAGCCGGAGTCGTGAAAAAAACTCGTCTGGAGTCGGAGTCGAGCCAAAAATACCTCGACTCCGAAACCCTGGAAAAAATGAAGTATTTTACTGTGAATGATGAATGGTGTCTTGAGAACGGGTTAATTCTTGTACGTATTTTGACAGGCAAACAACGTAACTCAAACGCTCGTGGGAACATGCTATTAGGTAACAATCATGATGCAATTATCAGGTGACCCAGTAAGCCCTGTAAACTGCCAAAACGCATTATTTCTAATAAAAATAAATAACAGACAAAAACATATTGCTACAACGTTTAATTTATAAGTTTATGAAACAGTTTTCAATGTTTTCTTCTTTTTTGTTGGATTTTTTTCACAAGACTAAGGCCTGAATTCGCCGTCGGTGTAACCTTACTAAATTCCGCTTGGTATTAATGGCGCAATAAGGTATTTTTGATATTTTTGGTGTTTTCAATAAGTTTGTATATATTTTACTATTTTCTAAAATCACAAGAGAGAGTCGTGTCCAAACAATTGTTATGGCTGTGGTAAAGGGTATTTTATCTTCGCACATTTGTATGTAACATGCATAAGGAAACGAGATAGACCCATAGTTATTTTAGGTATATGCATTGAATCACTTTCCGGTTCGATTTATGCCGGTCGGACGTGTATCCCGCTGTCCATTTACAGAAGCAAAGTACGGGATTCATTTATTATCCTATCCGAGTGAAAATTGAGGGTGTTAATTTTTTCGTCCGTCATTGATATTGCTTTTGGTGAAAATCGGTTCAGATTTGGATATATTGAGCTCGAATATACATACAATGTATATGTTTGTCGATTTCGTCTATTTGATTTGAACTTGGATTCGAAATAAGTTCAACAAAATATTTTGGAAATGGTTCAGATTTGGATATAAACATACATATATTTTCAACCGATTTCATGTATTTAAAGCATCTAATATAAAATTTGACAACATTTGATGAAATTACGGAAACGAAACGCAATTTGGTCTAGAAAAATTATATTGAAAATATTTTAAAATCCTGGTGGTGAAGGCTGTCATATTCGGTCCTGCCCGACTTTGATCCTTTCTGCGCAGTATATGAGATTGTAAAGAGTTTTTAGATAGATGATTTCAGGAATTTATTATTGTATTTAAAAAAAATTGTCATATTTTTCTGAAATATGTTTACCGGGCTTCATTTAATGGCTAAAGGCTCAATGTACCGATAAAGTTATAAAATTCCTTAATTGCAGGGAAATCCGCAAATATTTAGTTGCAATCAAAACAATCAGGTAGATACAGTTTTTGATCATTGTTGTTATTTCTGGCCTATTCTTGCATTTATTGCTTTCATGTGGTTTTAAACCAAGTATATGTACAAAAAAAAACATATAATTTATTTACCCAAATAAATTAGTATTGAGGATATACTTGTGCACACACACATTTAAAATAAACTCAATAACGGTTTGAAATATGGAATTTCTTATATTTTCAATGATGCTACAAGAGAGTTAAAGAAAGCAACAAATGTGTCAAACTCCCTGGAGAGTCTCTGTTTCATATTAAGGATTGAATGAAATCGCCTTGTCAAACTAACACAGCAAACAAAAAAACAACAAATGTAACTGGCATCCAACTGCCATTGAGTTTAGTGCCATCCTTTTCCATACTAGAAAATCTGAATGTTAATTTGTTTTAGATGATGTTGACCACCTATTGTTCATACAACAAACTCAACGGTAATATATCGAAATGATTGGGCAGTTTTTTTTTCAAAATATTGGTCACGGTTTAACAAATTCTAATTCTGCTTATCCATACCAATCGTATTTGTTTACATATTATTTGGACCACACACATCCATATGCTTTGCATAACAATGCCCTATTGAGACAATTGGCAAGAGGATTGACAGATAACATGTGTTTCGTATTTGTTTATTGGTCAAATCTCCCACTATGAAGATTATAAATAGAAATCCCAGCACGTAAATTGTTTCAGGACAATGCATCAGTTCAGGGGTATACATAGTGGAATACCCTTGGGAATTGCATAGATTTCAGTATGTTAAGAAATTATCCTTTAAGACATACGGACTATGTGCGTGTACATAAAGAGAAAATATAACATAAAATATGGTTTTGGTAATTTATACCATGATATCTATGTATATCAAATAAAAGTAAACCCTTCCCAGTTATTCCAAAATATTGAGGTATTCTACAGCTATACATATGTAATTAAACAAATAACATACACATAAATTCATGTTTTATTATCCTGTATAATTATCCTGTATTATTTAGATTTTTTTTGTTTTTTATATTAAGTTACCTTTTTAGACGACCTTTTAAGACGACAATGTACTTCGTACATACATACATAATGCCAAATGTAATGACTGACTAGACAGAGACATTTTATTTTGTTGAACTTTGACTGAATTCTTATTAGACTGTAATAAGAAAAAAACATATTTTATATGCAAAAAGTATCCAAAATGCGTTAATTTTGCATAAGCAAGCTATTGCGGTTACTCTTGCCAAATTTGATGCCTCCCACGCATTGTTGTCCTATGGTGAATATTAGCCACTTGTATCTACTACCCCTCTTAATTTTCAAGCCTGGGTATATTTTGGGTTTTTATGATATATTTTAGAGTTTTGTTCTGTATAGTTTCGATTGAAGTCTTGTAAATTTTCCTTTAATTTTAAAATTAGTTACAAGAATGATTTTCTTCTTGTTAAATTAAGTTACCTTTTAAGACGACAATGTCATTCGTACATAAATAATGTCAAATGTAATGACTGACTAGACAGAGACATTTTATGATCCCAAACTTTTTTTGTTGAACCAATTAATTTCAAATTTTGTGACTGAATTCGTATTACACTGTAATAAGAAAAAACATATTTTATATGCAAAAAGTATCCAAAATGCGTAAATTTTGCATACGCAAGGTATTGCGGTTACTCTTGCCAAATTGGATGCCCTCACGCATTGTCGTCTCATGGTGAATATTAGTCACTTGTATCTACCCCTCTTAATTTTCAAGCCTGAGTATATTTTGGGTTTTTATGATAAATTTTAGAGTTTTGTTCTAACCAAACTTGCTGTGTTTTGGTATATGTTCACGCATTGATTTCAGGTATTTCGAATAAATAAAATCGGCCTATATTTTGCATTTTGTATGGACAGGAAACCAAATTAAAAATTTTAACATAGAACAATGTTGTTTTTGCGTTTTAATTGGAACATATGTCTAATTTTGAAAAAAAAAAAAATAGTAAAATCAGGTGTTGTTGTTATTTATGGAACTATACTAAGACGTGGACCTGTATTGAAACAATTTAGCAGAGATGTATGTCACCCCAACTTATCAAATTAAAGCAAAAATAGTGTACTTTCGCGGTGCTTTGGTTAATTTGGCAAACATAGTTAAAACAAGGAAATAAGCGTTAAGCTCGACCGCACCGAACTTGTTATACTCTCTACCATGAAATATTCTGTACTTATTTGAACAATTAATTTTCACAATTTTACGTGGAGATGTTTTATGAGCACTAATACCTATTTTTAGCTAATTCTTTCAGCTAAGAACTTGAAAACATCTGAATTAGGGCGGTACCGTTATATTGGGGCTATACCACAAAGTGGACCACTGTCCACAATTTTTTATGCGAACCATAAATGCCAAAGAACATCAAATCTTGCCAAAAAACTTATATAAAGATTAAAAATCCTGAAATCGGAGCTACCGCTTTATGGGGTCATATTAAAACATTGACCTGTATTGAAAATTTTGCATGGAGAAATTTTCTAATCACTGGGAATCATTTTTCAAAATACTGAAAACCGGGAAGTGCTGTTATATTTAGGGCTATACCAAAACATGGACCGATATAGCCCATATTCGAAGTTGAACTGCCTATGGAAAAAGATACACGGGTGCAAAATATAACGCTCTAGTTCAATTTTTGTGGACGCTAGAGTGAATATAACAGACGGAGATAGTTAAATCAATGACATAATGAAAATCAACAACATGGGTTGTTTTCCAAAACATTATCTCAGTCAGTATGGACCTACCCCAATAAGACAAGCTAAGAAAGGATCAAAGTCGAGCGGGGCCGACTATATGATACCCTACACCACTGTGAATATGTAAAATATTAATGGGAGCTATATCCAAATTTGATTCGATTTCGATATAATTTGGCACATTTATTTTTAGACCGAATTCAGTCACACATTACAAATTTCATCGAAATCAAACATATATAGCGTGTTATATATGGGAGCTATATCCAAATCTGAACAGATTTCGATATAATTTGGCACAATTATTTTTAGATCGAATTCAGTCACACATTCCAAATTTCATCGAAATCACATATATATATATATAGCGTGTTTTGTGCAGCATATACGTGAAATCGGCCAAAAATATATATGGGAACTATATCCAAATCTGAACCGATTTCAATATAGTTTGGCACAATTATTTTTAGATCGAATTCAGTCCAAATTTCCAAGTTTCATCGAAATGACATATCTATATATAGAGTGTTTTCTGCAGGAAATACGTGAACTCGGCCGAAAATATATATGGGAGCTATATCCAAATATGAACCAATTTCGATATAATTTGGGACATTTATTTTTAGATCGAATTCAGTCACACATTCCAAATTTCATTGAAATCACATATGTGTATTTATAGCGTGTTTTGTGCAGCAAATACATGAAATTCGCCTTAAATATATATTGGAGCTATATCCAAATCTGAACCGATTTTCACTAAAAGCATTAGCGTTCTTCCTATGGCTAAAAACTGATATTCCCCAATTTTGAGTTGAATCGGACAATAAATGCGACCTGTACCTTGCGAACGGACGGACGACTCAGAAAGTGATTCTATGTATATGCCTAGAAGGTACTATGGGTCTATATCGTTTCCTTTTGTATGTTACATACAAATGCACAAAGACACAATCGCCGAAAATTTGTTATGTTCTGGTCAGGCATTGAACGGCAACTCTTCTGAGTGCAAGGCGGACGTGCTTGCCATTGCAACACGCTGGCTCACGATAAAAATTATCATGTCGTAATATGAGCGGCGACGACTAACCCGCCGAAATGGATTTCATACAAATATGCTTGGGGTCTAGAACCATTATTTCGATGAGACACATTTTCATAGTATCAAAGTGTATATGGTAAAAAAATTTAAAAAATTAAACAACCGTGTTAAAAATGAGTTACCAGATTTGAACTAAACACACACCAAAGCAAGTTAAATAAAACACTGTAAAAACAAATTTTGTGAGCACATCTACGGTTTTTGCTATAGAGGTTAAGAAAAACAAAATGGCTACAAATCCGTTCGCGTTCAAAAAATTGGTCGATTCGCGCAATAGTTATAGCGGTTTTTATTTTCATTTAAATAACAACCAAATTTTGGTGTGTGCATTCGTCTAAATTCGACGACACATACAAGTGAAAGAGGTTTGAATTGTTTTCGCAGACACTTTCGTCGGAGTTGTATGAGGTTGCCAAGGAAAAACTTCTCATTGAACCTTTTTCTTCGCTTACTTTTATACTTCGAGCTGACGATTGATGTTTGGGTATAAAAAGTTTCTTGTTGAAGAAGTTATTGAAAAATAACTTCGGTGGAGAATATCCACAAACAAGAAACAAGGGAACTGATGAGATCCAGTGGCGTGGATCGAAACTATAGTATTCCCTGCCTTAGCCCTTGGCGAACAATGCCAAATCTTTTCCACTAATAAAATAGTTGTTTTAAAATATTAAAACAACAACAATGGGATTAAGCCAGGCTATTTTGAAAAAACCAAATAACAAATATTTAAAAATGTCTTATTTATTTTTATTAGAGAATGTATGTATACATCGCTAACAGCATTCATATCTATTCTTAGATAATTAAATATTTACTAAATTTATGTTTATTTTCGCGAAAAATCAACAAATAATAGAAAAATCTTGAAAATTATCCTTCCCAAGATTCTACAGAATCTAGACAAAGCATAGAACAGTATGAAACCGAATGTATATAGATTGGGTATACAAATTTGCAAAAAAAAAGAAAAACTGTTTTATTTTTCTCTTTCGAGACGAGCTAATTCATCAGAAAGCTTTTGTAAATAAAAAAGAATGTCAGAGAAATTGTCATCACAAACCACTACACTACATGTTTCACACTTAGTGAGAGTGATCATCAGGTGTATCTTGTGCGGTAATCTGACTATGCCCCTATCCCAATTTTTCGGTCTATATACCTATATGTATTGAATTTATTGCGAAATTGCAATTAGGAATGGGTTGTTTTCCAAAACATTATCTCAGTCAGTATGGACCTACCCCAATAAGACAAGCTAAGAAAGGATCAAAGTCGAGCGGGGCCGACTATATGATACCCTACACCACTGTGAATATGTAAAATATTAATGGGAGCTATATCCAAATTTGATTCGATTTCGATATAATTTGGCACATTTATTTTTAGACCGAATTCAGTCACACATTACAAATTTCATCGAAATCAAACATATATAGCGTGTTATATATGGGAGCTATATCCAAATCTGAACAGATTTCGATATAATTTGGCACAATTATTTTTAGATCGAATTCAGTCACACATTCCAAATTTCATCGAAATCACATATATATATATATAGCGTGTTTTGTGCAGCATATACGTGAAATCGGCCAAAAATATATATGGGAACTATATCCAAATCTGAACCGATTTCAATATAGTTTGGCACAATTATTTTTAGATCGAATTCAGTCCAAATTTCCAAGTTTCATCGAAATGACATATCTATATATAGAGTGTTTTCTGCAGGAAATACGTGAACTCGGCCGAAAATATATATGGGAGCTATATCCAAATATGAACCAATTTCGATATAATTTGGGACATTTATTTTTAGATCGAATTCAGTCACACATTCCAAATTTCATTGAAATCACATATGTGTATTTATAGCGTGTTTTGTGCAGCAAATACATGAAATTCGCCTTAAATATATATTGGAGCTATATCCAAATCTGAACCGATTTTCACTAAAAGCATTAGCGTTCTTCCTATGGCTAAAAACTGATATTCCCCAATTTTGAGTTGAATCGGACAATAAATGCGACCTGTACCTTGCGAACGGACGGACGACTCAGAAAGTGATTCTATGTATATGCCTAGAAGGTACTATGGGTCTATATCGTTTCCTTTTGTATGTTACATACAAATGCACAAAGACACAATCGCCGAAAATTTGTTATGTTCTGGTCAGGCATTGAACGGCAACTCTTCTGAGTGCAAGGCGGACGTGCTTGCCATTGCAACACGCTGGCTCACGATAAAAATTATCATGTCGTAATATGAGCGGCGACGACTAACCCGCCGAAATGGATTTCATACAAATATGCTTGGGGTCTAGAACCATTATTTCGATGAGACACATTTTCATAGTATCAAAGTGTATATGGTAAAAAAATTTAAAAAATTAAACAACCGTGTTAAAAATGAGTTACCAGATTTGAACTAAACACACACCAAAGCAAGTTAAATAAAACACTGTAAAAACAAATTTTGTGAGCACATCTACGGTTTTTGCTATAGAGGTTAAGAAAAACAAAATGGCTACAAATCCGTTCGCGTTCAAAAAATTGGTCGATTCGCGCAATAGTTATAGCGGTTTTTATTTTCATTTAAATAACAACCAAATTTTGGTGTGTGCATTCGTCTAAATTCGACGACACATACAAGTGAAAGAGGTTTGAATTGTTTTCGCAGACACTTTCGTCGGAGTTGTATGAGGTTGCCAAGGAAAAACTTCTCATTGAACCTTTTTCTTCGCTTACTTTTATACTTCGAGCTGACGATTGATGTTTGGGTATAAAAAGTTTCTTGTTGAAGAAGTTATTGAAAAATAACTTCGGTGGAGAATATCCACAAACAAGAAACAAGGGAACTGATGAGATCCAGTGGCGTGGATCGAAACTATAGTATTCCCTGCCTTACCCCTTGGCGAACAATGCCAAATCTTTTCCACTAATAAAATAGTTGTTTTAAAATATTAAAACAACAACAATGGGATTAAGCCAGGCTATTTTGAAAAAACCAAATAACAAATATTTAAAAATGTCTTATTTATTTTTATTAGAGAATGTATGTATACATCGCTAACAGCATTCATATCTATTCTTAGATAATTAAATATTTACTAAATTTATGTTTATTTTCGCGAAAAATCAACAAATAATAGAAAAATCTTGAAAATTATCCTTCCCAAGATTCTACAGAATCTAGACAAAGCATAGAACAGTATGAAACCGAATGTATATAGATTGGGTATACAAATTTGCAAAAAAAAAGAAAAACTGTTTTATTTTTCTCTTTCGAGACGAGCTAATTCATCAGAAAGCTTTTGTAAATAAAAAAGAATGTCAGAGAAATTGTCATCACAAACCACTACACTACATGTTTCACACTTAGTGAGAGTGATCATCAGGTGTATCTTGTGCGGTAATCTGACTATGCCCCTATCCCAATTTTTCGGTCTATATACCTATATGTATTGAATTTATTGCGAAATTGCAATTAGGAATTTAATACAACGGATATTTAAGGCAGATGGCATTGCCAACATTAACAATCTTATTCATTTACTTATTGTTATTATTAAAATGTTATTCCAAATATATTTTTGGTTCGATTAGAAAAATTTAAAAAAATATATTTGCGAGTTCTAAAACTACTTCGCTAAAATCCCATAAAATAACAAATGTATACTGCTGAAACTTCATTAAGAAATATGGTTTACCATCGCGAAAGATTAAATGCTTACTGTGACAACTTAAAAGGATAGGAAATTAAGAGTAATATTTAACTTACAATCATTCAAAAAATATGAAAATTAAAAAGTCTGTTATTCGCGAATTAGTTAAAATCAGCTGATGCGCATCCGCTTTTGGATATAGCGAATGGATCTCTGTCAATATTTATGTATATTTCGATGTTTCACCCAGCGGCCAAAGTGTGCCGTCAGTTACATCATACAATGCAAAAAACCTTAAAGTGGGTAAAAGTCGCGCAATGTGCATACGATTTTTATGCGCATCCGATTTCAGTAGCACCCATCAAAAATAAGTCAATATACACTATTTTAATATATACTATTTTTTTAAGAAAATTCCAATTAGTAGGATGTTGTACGGAGCACAATCATGAGACATGCGTTAAACAACATAAAATCACGAGTTCTATAATCCTATTACGAGTTTTGAATATAATCTTGTTGCGCGTCCGGATTATAAAAAATCAAAAAAAAAACCTGAAATTCCTGCTTCTAAATTTTCAACATCAATTTTAGGTAGATGTAGTGGATATATAGAAAAACCATACACTAGTATCATGTAGTTGCCAAATTCCTGCTCGTTTCTGAGATAAAGACCAGATAAATGCAAAAAAGTGTAGATTTAGCCCGGAAGAAGTTGTTTGCATTTTCAGTGTTGCATAGTGTATGTTAACAGTTCGCCAATTCCGAAAGGGTGAAACTCGGATTCATCGATTGTAAAACGTTTTTGGATTTTACCATATACCCTCCTTAGCCTAAAGACTGAGGTTTTTTTCAAATTTCACTCAGCAATTTCAATAAATGGTCCGTTCCAGAACTGCAAGAATCTACTAATTTTTACTATTTTTGAATAACATAAAGGAAAAATTGTTATAGTAATAACATTAAATGAAAAAATATAACAGACAGGTCGCGTGTGGTATAAATATATATAAAGGTATAAAGGTATTAAGTACCCGAGGAAAAAAACAGCTCATCACGTGAAAACGCTACAGTAATTAATTTTATCGTTTCTTAAAGACAGCAATCCTTCCTGCCTACCTAACAACAAAAGTAAAAATTATATCCCGCTGACCGGATGATGACACTTGCCTTGTCATTGAAGCCACTTGGTACTTGATAAAAGCCACCTCTTGTGCTTGGGACGTTCCTGAGATTTTTTAGTTTCCTTAATGACCATTTTCTAATGTACGAACACATGTATTATTTAGTGATATTTTTATTTTGTTACTACTCTCAGGATTCGGGCGCAATAATCTTCCTATCGGAAGAACAAAAATGTAGTGAGAATTCCAAGGGGATATGAAAACAATAAATCACGCATTATTCCCACCATATTTTAATAACAAAATTCATAAAACAAGTGAAATATGTATATTTTGGATATCCTCTTGACAACAATAGTTTTTAGAATAACTCCAAACCTTTAAACACTATTGAGATATCATTTCTTTAGTGTCAAATCAATGAGACCCTGATTGCAGGGGTGTGGGAAACGCCTCTTCATTATTTCCATCTCAATTATTGTCAGGCATTCTCAACATACCATTCCTTTATAAATATACCCCCACCGACGGCTGCTTATAACTTATCTCTCATATTTCCCCGTCAGCTTAAAGAGTGTGTGTGTGTCACAGAGTATATGAGCCCATGTATGATTGTAATTAAGCACAATTATGAATCTTATTAAAATGCTTTGGGAGACCATAATGAACATGTTCAGCTCAGAACATAGCAAATGAAATATGTGTATGAAATTATTAAAATTCAATCTCCCCCGCACACATGGAATGTGAGGAGTACATTACTGCTTCCAGACGGAGTTAATGATGATGTTGAGAATAGAGAGTCGGAGTCACGACCGAACACTATTATTACTAACACACTACCTCACCATAACTTGGAAAATATCAACACTGCAGCACCACTTTTATCTTGTCCTCCATCATTAAAGGGGGATTTGCTTCCCACCCCACCAAACACAATCGCGTACATCACACACAATAAGCCTATGTATGTGCATATTTACATACATATGTATGTGTTAATGTGTGTACATATATGAAATCCCATTATCAAAGCAATTCAACTACAATTACAAGAAATTCCACTCAAGGCAATATAGCCGCTATATGCCGACAAGAAGATTCACCCAATTGACAATTCCGACTCCGTTGATGATGAAAATGAAAAATATACTTTACCGCTATTGCTGACACCACATTTAACGCGTTTTTTATTAGGACTCCCTCTAACCGACATTACAGAGACAGATACAATCATCCATTAACAATCTATGGTGTACCACATATGACTATGACGACAATGAACATCAATAATGACGGCAGCGGCACTATCCCTCACCCACTTTGAGGCCGTCGCTGGTGTAGGGAGTGTTCGAAGAATCGAAATGGCAAATGCCTTCCAGAAACAAAATGAACAACAATTGATTTACATTAATTTAAAGAAATTGAGAACTCTGTAGTGATAAGGCTTAGAGCACTTTCAATTTCGTAGCGTTAAATGAAGCAATTCGATAAGACCGTTGGGTGTTAAAGTTGCATTGTCTTCAACTTTAACAAAATACAGCCACATACCCTTGTTGAGACACTAGATACAAGATTGCTAGACTATTTTTGATGCGCCAAAGTATTTAACTGTATGCACACCCGCCTTGCCCGCTGTAGGTCGTGGGTTCGATTCCCCGACCAGACAACATCAAATTTTCACCGAGACCTAATACCCCTCAGTAATGTTGGCGACATTTTCTGAGTATTTCTGCTATGTAAAACTTCTCTACAAGGGGTGTCATATGACTCGCCGTTCGGACTTGGCGATAAAATGTAGGTCCCATATCATTAAGCTAATATGAATCGAGGTGCACTCATTGATATGAGAGAAGTCTCCCTCGACCCGTATGGGATGTTTATGAAAAAAATTATATTATATCTAGAAATCATTTTTTTCGCTAATGGTAGTTTCTTTTAAATACCATCTCAATACAATTGCCAGTGGCTATGGATTTCTGTAGCTAGCTTCATTCATATCATGCAATGCATTAAGACCGCAAAAAGCCACACCAACCGAACAACCGACCGACATAGATACCCTCCAATTTGGGTTAATGCGTTTGTTGCAATTAAGCGCAGTGTTTGGTGGTTCGTTCTCCTTCGATTATTCCTTACTCTTCAATGCACGTTATTAGCTTTCCGACACATACACCCACAAGAAGTACATAGAAAAATTGAATAACTTTTCTGTTTTCATTTCATTTAGATTTGTTTGGCTTTTTTAGGTTGAGTGCTGTTATCTATGCAGCAAATTGAGGTCTTCATTATTTATGGTTTCTCGAAAGTGTAGAAAGTAGAAAATAATATTGACCTTGTTTCTTCTGAGAAAACTTTTGAAGTATGGACACTACATTAATGATGTGGCCTTGTAGGGATGGATTTCCGCCGGAAGGCGTTGAAAAATGTTGTAAACAATAGGAAGGGACAACACTAAATTGATAATAAATTAAAAATAAAATGTCGAAAAATGAAAATTTAGGCAAGGGAGCAAAAAATTGTTACTTAAAATGAAAGTAAGTAAGATTTAGGCAGCTAGCTGTATAGGTACAGTGCCGCTCAAAACATTTGCAACTGAAATTCTTTATTCGAGTTTTTTTGTTTTTCAAAATAGTCAGGCTTAATCCCATAGTCGTTGTTTTAATAAAATATTAAAACAACGACTATGGGATTAAGCCTGACTATTTTGAAAAACAAAATAGAAGTCGTCATCCCAAACAAAAAACGCCAACCCTCCTAATTTATTCGAGTTTTTTATATAAAATTACGCAAAATAGAGAAACAGAAATAAGCCTGCAAAATTGTTTTTTGTAATTTTCCGTTATTTATACCGCTGTACGAACCAGGGTTTTGGAGTCAGAGTCGGTGTCGGAATCTACGAGTCTTCGTCGAGAATTTTTTTAAATTTTTCAATGCACATTTTATTTTATTTTTATATGATAAAAATATGAACAATAAATTTCGAACAATAAATATATTATAAAAAATATGAGAAAAAACTATGTTATACTCAGTTTGAGGTTTAGTCTGAAGATATTAACTATCATTTCAGTTCTACGCTTTTCATTATTACCTTGATCACAAAATTAATGTCAATAATTTTTTTGGTCCAATAAATCCTCTAAATTTTTGTTAGTTTAGTCTTCTTATTTTTTTGTCTAGTCTTCTTATTTTTGCTTCAAATGAGATGCCATTCTTCTTTTCTATGAAAGACCCATTGTGCTCATTTGAAAAACATTATGGTCCTCTATCAGATATTCTACAGATCATCAATAAGAAAACTACTACAACTTTTCTCTGTAAATGAAGCATAATTATTCCTGACATTAAGCCGCAAATACTAGACGGCGCGCAATTTAAAATTTAGGAACGAAATACCTGGAAGTGGCCTTTGACCAGCGCACTTTGTTTCCAAATGCAAATTCTTTGGCCAAAAGTCAATTTTTGACATGGTTTCTTTTTGCGTTTTTCTTCATAATAAGAGATTTTACACTCCAAAACAAGAAAAACTAAGTTTGCTTGTACTAAATTTGCATTTACCTCTAAAGGAGAAGTTGTCAAAATTGTGATTTATTTGCTGCGTTTTAATAGAGTTGTATGTGCCCTAGTTTGTGAAAATTCTGTTGTAATAGAATCACAATAAGAAAATTAAAAAGAATAAAACTCAAATATGGAAATGAAAGATAAAAGTAAATAGTTTCACTTTCCAAAAAGTCCAGAAGAAAAATTATAGGAACAAAGCTATTAATACATTTCTGGAAACCTCTTAAACTATTAATTTTTTCCTTAATTTCAAAAATTACACTGTGATACAAAAGTTGACAAAAAATTTTGGTGTATAAATTCGGCATTGTAGGAGTCCATGGAAGAAGAAAATACCTTAGGTTTCTTTGTGTCACTTCGTTTTTTGATATTATAACGGTAAATGTAGTGAAAAACGGGGTTTCTTGGGTTTTCCCTTTTAAACGGGCATAACTTATATGTTTGAATTTTTCTACTCAATAATTACGCACAAGGTACCAGTCTTTTATAAAGGAAAATATACAAAAAACCAAAAAAAAAAAAAAAAACAAAAAAAAAACAAAATATACAAAATACCAAACCTCTATTTTCAACCGATTTCATTGGGTTTTCGCATTTTGGAAAGCTATCTAAATTTCCTTTTTGCAAAAAGTAAATAATTACACTCTTTGGTATCCTGCAAATTTTTCGTGTAGCACAGTGTTATTAAGGATCGATATAATTTTGAGTGATGTGTGTACTTTAATAAAAGACTGGTTTCAAGTTGCGTTTCGCTGCGATAAATGAAGCATAATTTTTTTCTCAAGGTACATAAATATATAAAATTCAGAACTATTTGTTATTTGGGTAGTACAATTTTGAACGGCTTTTCCTGATAACACTGTGCAACAAAATGGAGCTCGAGGTCTGGGGGGTGGAAAATTCCTTTGTGCATTACCCGGTTTTTCAGAAAAAGGCTTTATTGACCTTTATGATACTTCAAGTTCAAAGTTCAAGAGCATCGTGAGAAGGCATGGGAGTAGATGCGTATTGTGTACATCAGGCGCTCGTACAAACTTAACGACAATTGCAGTCAAGGTATACTTGGATAGCCAGGCTGTTCTAAAGGCGCTAAGATCATTCACTGTAAAATCTAAGCCTTTTCAAAGTTGTGGGTATATCATAAAAACTGTTAACCTATAACATGAATGGGCAAGACGAGGCTACCACTCCTCGAACCTTCGGGTGGGGGAGGACTCGGTCATGCCACCGCTTTGCTACTTCCTCAGCAAACTCGCTACGCAAATCGCTGTAGAGGTCATTACTGGTCATTGCAGTATTAAATCTATTACAAGTAAGTTCTGCAGGCTAAGTGAGGATGCGCAAGGCACCGAAGCAATAGAACACCTCCTCTGTCTGTGTCCTAGACTGGCAGTCAAAAGACACAGGCTTTTTGGAGTGGATTTTTCTTATTTATATTTTACTAGCTGAACCCGGTACGCGTTGCTGCCCCGACTACACGCAGAGAAAAAAATATGTTTGATCCAACAATATTCCAAGAGCAAAATATGTATTGTTAACATATTGTTGGATTCCTCATGTAGTATTGTAAATCCAAAAATAGTTTGTGTCAACTGAACAATATTTCTCTCTTTTCTTCGAAAATTTGTTTCTCTTCTCTCGCTATTCGATGCCGTGTTGAAAAAACAATTTTGGTGAGTTGTGGTGTGTTTGTATGACATGCTGCCTGCCTTTACCTTTGTTTTTGTGTGTATGTACTTGTGAGACTCTTGTTTTTATTTGTTTCTGTTTTGTTTCATTCTTCTTTCCTTTTCATGTTTGTTATGGTGTTTAATTATTCCTTATGTTGTGGTGGGTTCTTGTGGCTTTTTGTTTGTCTTTGTTGTTTATATCCAAGTTATGCGAAAAGTGTATATGAGAAGTATATGCACTCAAATCAAAAATTTCTGGGCTGGTTTTCTGTATTGACAATACTTTTTGTAAACAAAATTAGATTATGATAGTTCCTAAAATCGGTATTGTTAACGATTTTAACAATATTGCGGAAATTCGAAAGTTGTTTTTGTTTTCTATGTTTGGAACAAAAGATGGTATTTTTGGATTTGGATTACAATGTTTGAACAAAAAAAATACATTTTTGGAACCAAAACATATATTTTTGTTCCAACAAAAGCGAAAAATATTTTTTCTCTGCGTGTACGATAAAATATAATGGAATGCACAATTATATTAACGTTTTTAATATTTGAACGAATAAATATAGGAGATATGAAAGCGTTATATACACGCAGAGAAAAAAATATGTTTGATCCAACAATATTCCAAGAGCAAAATATGTATTGTTAACATATTGTTGGATTCCTCATGTAGTATTGTAAATCCAAAAATAGTTTGTGTCAACTGAACAATATTTCTCTCTTTTCTTCGAAAATTTGTTTCTCTTCTCTCGCTATTCGATGCCGTGTTGAAAATACAATTTTGGTGAGTTGTGGTGTGTTTGTATGACATGCTGCCTTTACCTTTGTTTTTGTGTGTATGTACTTGTGAGACTCTTGTTTTTATTTGTTTCTGTTTTGCTTCATTCTTCTTTCCTTTTCATGTTTGTTATGGTGTTTAATTATTCCTTATGTTGTGGTGGGTTCTTGTGGCTTTTTGTTTGTCTTTGTTGTCAGCCAATGCAGCAAACCATGTATTGTGTTCATCAATGATTGCAATATTATACGCGACATTTATATCCAAGTTATGCGAAAAGTGTATATGAGAAGTATATGCACTCAAATCAAAAATTTCTGGGCTGGTTTTCTGTATTGACAATACTTTTTGTAAACAAAATTAGATTATGATAGTTCCTAAAATCGGTATTGTTAACGATTTTAACAATATTGCGGAAATTCGAAAGTTGTTTTTGTTTTCTATGTTTGGAACAAAAGATGGTATTTTTGGATTTGGATTACAATGTTTGAACAAAACAAATACATTTTTGGAACCAAAACATATATTTTTGTTCCAACAAAAGTGAAAAATATTTTTTCTCTGCGTGTACCTATTCAGGGTTGTTATGGAGCTACTATGGTATTTTTATATATTTCAGGAGGTAACACTCCTCCGAAAGCCTTCCCGCTATAAGTATTCCTAATGATTTAGATATATCATAGTAAGACATAAATCTCAAAGATAGATATGATACTTAATAGCAGTATGCTCGGTCAATTCCTTCCCAACTATAAGTACTTGTGTAAATAATGATGACTTCTACTGACTGCTAAGTCTTCAAAATTTCATTGAAATTGAACATACGTAACAAAAACATGAAATCGACCCAAAATATATATGGGAGCTATATTCAAATCTGAACCGATTTCGATATAATTTGTCCCATTTATTTCTAGAACGAATTCCGTCACGCTTTCCAAATTTCAGTGAAATTGGACATATATAGTGTGTCCAAATCTGAACGGGTCTCGATGTAATTTGGCACATTTATTTTTGGAACAAATTCCGTCAGACATCCCAAATTTCAGCGACATTGGACACATATAGCGTGTTTGGTGCATCAAATGTGCAAAATCGACCGAAAATATATATTGGAGCTATATCCAAATCTGAACCGATTTCGATTAATTTGGCACATTTATGCCTAGACCAAATCCCGTTACGTATTCCAAATTCCAGCGAAATTGGACATATTTAGCGAGTTTGGTGCATAAAATACAGTAAATCTGCCGAAAATATATACAGGAGCTATATCCAAATCTGAACCGACTTTGATATAATTTGGCACATTTATTTCTAGACCAAGTTCTGTAACACATTCCAAATTTCAGCGAAATTGGACAAATATAACGTGCTTGGTGCATAAAATACATAATTTAGCACATTTTTTTCTAGAACAAATTCCGTCAGACCCTCCAAATTTCAGCGAATTTGGACATATATAGCGTGTTTGGTGCATCAAATGCGGAAAATCGGCCTAAAATATATATGGGAGCTACATCCAAATCTGAACCGATTTCGATATAATTTGGCACATGTATTTCTAGACCAAGCTCAGTCACACGTTCAAAATTTTATTGAAATTTGATATAAATAGCGTGTTTGGTGCATAAAATAAGGAAAATCGGCCTAAAATATATATGGGACCTACATCCAAATCTGAACCGATTTCGATATAATTTGGCACATGTATTTCTAGACCAAGCTCAGTCACACGTTCAAAATTTTATTGAAATTTGATATAAATAGCGTGTTTGGTGCATAAAATAAGGAAATCGGCCGAAAATATATATAGGAGCTATATCCAAATCTGAACCGATTTCAATATAAATTGGCACATATATTTCCAGGCCAATATCCATCACACATTCTAAGGTGTCGATTATGGATAGCAACCCAACTCCAGTTGCGTTGCCCACAGCAAATTTAGTAATAGAATTTTCTATTTCCGCTTTAAAAATTATACTTTTTTACAATTAAATTAATAGCTGAAGGTTCAAAACACTGATATTGATTGAATTTGACAAAAATTTCCGTCTTTTTACTCATTTTAATTGCATGATTTTCTCTTCTGGCAACGCAACTACAGTTGAGTTGCTATCCATAATCGACCCCTAAGTTTCAGCGAAATTGGAAATATATATAGGAGCTATATCCAAATCTGAACCGATTTCAATATAAATTGGCACATACATATATTTCCAGGCCAATATCCATCACACATTCTAAGTTTCAGCGAAATGGGACATATATAGCGTGTTTGGTGCATAAAATAAGGAAGTCGGCCGAAAATATATGTGTATGGGAGCTATATCCAAATCTGAACCGATTTTGATATAATTTGGCACGTTTATTTCCAGACCAAGTTCCGTCACACATTCCAAATTTCATTGAAATTGGACATAAATAGCATGTTTGGTACATAAAATAAGGAAATCGGCCGAAAATATATGTATGTGGGAGCTATATCCAAATCTGAACCGATTTGAATATAATTTGGTAAATTTATTTCTACATCAAATTCCGTCACACATGCAAAATTTGGAGATTGTATCTGTAATAGTTCTAAGGATATTTGCATACAAAATCTAAATTTTTTGGAGGTACCTCTGGTTTTGATGCTATATCTCCAGATTAACGCGAAATTTCAAAAAATGATATAGCCTATTTTCATTCCAGGCCATGTAGCAATGTACCCTAAACATTTCAGTAAGATCTGTTCAGCGGTTTTCGAGTCTATAAGGCACAAACAAACAAACAAACAGACAAACAAATTTCAATTTTATATATATAGATAGCTGAACCCGTTGCGCTTTGCTACCTCGACTAAAATAAAATATAATGCAATGATATAATTATTTTAACTTTTTAATATTTTAACGTATAAATATAGACTATATGAAGGCGGTATCTACCCATTCAGCGCTATTATGAAGCTACTATGGTATTTTTGTATGTTTCAGGAGGTAACACTCCTCCTAAAGCTTTTTCGACTATAAGTATCCCTACGTAGGATAAATACTCTTACACTATTAATTTTTCTTTAATTCGATAGATTGGATTAAGATCTACCAAATTGAATAAAAGTAAGAATAGAACCAGTTTTGAGAACCTTAAAGTTGAGGATAGTTGTAATTTATTTTATACATGGGACTTATTTTTTCCAATTCATATGCATATTAACCTATTGTGACACCTTAAATTAAACTTGTATTTACAATTTTTTATCCAATAATGCTTTAGATATATCATTATAAAATATCCCTCATAAGAAATCTCTCAAAGATTTGATATTTCATAGCTGTAGCCCTAGTCAATTCCTTCCCAAATATAAGTACTTGTGTATATAATGATGACTTCTACTGACTACTTCAAAATTTCATTGAAATTGGACATACGTAACAAAAACATGAAATCGACCGAAAATATATATGGGAGCTATATTCCGATATGAACCGATCTCAATATAGTTTGGCACAATAATTTGTAGACCAAATTCCGTTATACATATCAGATTTCATTGAAATTGGTGCTACTATGGTATTTTTGTATGTTTCAGTGGGTAACACTCCTCCTAAAGCCTTATAATCTTACACTATTAATTTCTCTTTATTTCTACAGAATGGATTTAGATTTTCCTGACTGAATTTATTTAAGAATAGAAACAAGTCTGAAAACCTTAAGTTATTTTATTCCAGGTCATATACATATTAACATACACACTTTTATTTATAATTTTTACTCAAATAATGATTTAGATATATCATAATAAAAAAATATTCTTAAGAAGTCTCTAAAATATATGATATTTAATAGATATAGACTTAGTCTATTCCTTCTCAGTTGTATGTACTTCTGTATACATATAATGATGACTTCTACTGACTTCTGAGTTTCTTCAAAATTTCATTGAAATTGAACATACGTATCAAAAACATGAAATCGACCGAAAATATATATGAGAGCCATATTCCGATTTGAACCGATTTCGATATAATTTGGCACATTTATTTCTAGAAGAAATTCCTTCACACATTCCAAATTTCATTGAAATTGGACATACATAGCGTGTTTGGTGCATAAAATACAGGAAATCGGCCGAAAATATATATGGGAACTATATCCAAATCTCAACCGATTTCAATATAATTTGGTACACCTATTTCTACACCAAATTCTGTCACATATTCAAAATTTTATTGAAATTGGACATAAATAGCGTGTTTGGTGCATCAAATACAGAAAATCGGCCGAAAATATATATAGCAGCAATATTAAAATCTGAACCGATTTCGATATAATTTGGCACATTTATGTCTACATCGAATTCCATCACACATTTTAAATTTCATTAAAAATGGACATACATACATAGCGTGTTTGGTGCATCAAATAGAGGAAATCTGCCGAAAAAATATATGGGAGCTATATTCCGATATGAACAGATCTCGATATAATTTGGCATATTTGTTTCTAGACCAAATTCCGTCTCAAATTCCAAATTTCATTGAAATTGGACATAAATAGCGTGTTTGGTATATAAAATATAGGAAATCGGCCGAAAATATATATAGGAGCAATATCCAAATATGAACCGATTTCGATATAATTAGGCACATTTATGTCTAAAATCCTTCACACATTCCAAATTTCAGCAAACTTGGACATACATAATTTGGTACACCTATTTCTAGACCAAATTCCGTTACATATTCCAAATTTCATTGAAATTGGACATATATAGCGTGTTTGGTGCATAAAATACAGGAAATCGACCGAAAATATATATGGGAGCTATATATAAATCTGAACCGATTTCGAAATAATTCGGCACATTTATGTCTAGACCAAATTCCGTTACACATTTAAAATTTCAGCGAAATTGGACATATATATCGTGTTTGGTGCATCAAATGCGGAAAATCGGCCGAAAATATATATGGGAGCTGTATCCAAATCTAAACCTTTTTCGATATAATTTGGCACATTTATTTCTAGACCAAGTTCTGTAACACATTCCAAATTTCAGCGAATTTGGACATATATAGCGTGTTTGGTGCATCAAATGCGGAAAATCAGCCGAAAATATATATGGGAGCTACATCCAAATCTGAACCGATTTCGATATAATTTGGTACATGTATTTCTAGACAAAGTTCAGTCACACATTCCAAATTTGATTGAAATTGGATATAAATAACGTGTTTGGTGCCTCAAATACATAAAATCGGCAGAAAATATATATAGGAGCTATATCCAAATCTGAACCGATTTCGATATAAATTAGCACATATATTTCAAGGCCAATATCCATCACACATTCTAAATTTCAGCGAAATTGGACGTATACAGCGTGGTTGGTGCATAAAATAAAGAAGTCAGCCAAAAACATTCCAAATTTCAGCAAACTTGGACATACATAATTTGGTACACCTATTTCTAGACCAAATTCCGTTACATATTCCAAATTTCATTGAAATTGGACATATATAGCGGGTTTGGTGCATAAAATACCGGAAATCGTCCGAAAATATATATGAGAGATATATATAGATCTGAACCGATTTCGAAATAATTCGGCACATTTATGTCTAGACCAAATTCCGTTACACATTTCAAATTTCAGCGAAATTGGACATATATATCGTGTTTGGTGCATCAAATGCGGAAAATCGGCCGAAAATATATATGGGAGCTGTATCCAAATCTAAACCGATTTCGATATAATTTGGCACATTTATTTCTAGACAAAGTTTTGTAACACATTCCAAATTTCAGCGAAATTGGACATATATATCGTGTTTGGTGCATCAAATGCGGAAAATCGGCCGAAAATATATATGGGAGCTACATCCTAATCTGAACCGATTTCCATATAATTTGGTACATGTATTTCTAGACAAAGTTCAGTCACACATTCCAAATTTGATTGAAATTGGATATAAATAACGTGTTTGGTGCCTCAAATACATAAAATCGGCAGAAAATATATATAGGAGCTATATCCAAATCTGAACCGATTTCGATATAAATTAGCACATATTTTTCAAGGCCAATATCCATCACACATTCTAAATTTCAGCGAAATTGGACGTATACAGCGTGGTTGGTGCATAAAATAAGGAAGTCAGCCAAAAATATATGTGTATGGGAGCTATATCCAAATTTGAACCAAACTCGATATAATTTGGCACATTTATTTCTAAAACAAATTCCGCCACACATTCCAAATTTCAGTGAAATTGGACATAAATAGCATGTTTGGTACATAAAATAAGGAAATCGGCCGAAAATATATGTATGTGGGAGCTATATCCAAATCTGAACCGATTTGAATCTAATGTAGTAAATTTGTTTCTACATAAAATTCCGTCATACATACAAAATTTGGAGATGGTATCTTTAATAGTTCTAAAGATATTTGCATATAAAATCTAAATTTTTTGGAGGTACCTCCGGTTTTGATGCTATAACTCCAGATCAACGCGAAATTTCAAAAAATGATATAGCCTATTTTCATTCCAGGCCATGTAGCAATGTACACTAAACATTTCAGTAAGATCTGTTCAGCTGTTTTCGAGTCTATAAGGCACAAACAAACAAACAGACAAACAAATTTCAATTTTATATATATAGATAGATTTTATAAAAATGTGATATTAAAATTTCACAAAAAAATCACTAAAGTTATTATTACAGCAACAATTTCAAACAAAAACAAGTATGATCTTCTTTCCACGTGAACATTTAGAAAACTCCAACTTTAATGCAGCGGACATTCTTCCCTGTTCATATGGACCGGTAACACACTACACGCAGAAATATGAATATGGCATTCAAATGTTGTGCACATTTGGTTTTGAATGTCAAATAAATAATACAATATTTAACTCTACCTTTTGATTCATAAGAATACATATTAAATTATAAACCCAATATTAATTGAGTTATATTAAATTCCCTTAAATAAGACAACATTGAATTCAATGAATATTCCCATGACATCGGAGAAAGTTAATTACGTTAGGATGATTAAACTCGTGTCAATCTAAATAAATGGGTTTAAAGTATGAACAATTTCACATTAGGCGTTTAGTATGACCGGGTAAAATACCGCTTAATTTGAATTCGATCTTGTATGGAAAAAAGGAATTATCATCAACGAAGTAACGTAGTCTGTCAGCTATTAAGCGTTCATTTGTTATTCCCCATTGCATTATGAAATCTAGTGATGGCATTCGTGAATGGTGTCAAAAATGTAAGTACAGGGAAAACCGAGCCTGAGATATTGATTTAATTTGTGTTAATTTTTTTTTTTTTTGGATTTCATACATAACATAAGTCTAAAAACCGTTTTATTTTTTTGCACACAATGGCACATTTATACTTATGTTTTCTATGAAAAAGAGCGGAGCAAAAAGAAAAACACATGTACAATTGTGTTGTTATTCGGTGAAATTTATTTTACAAATTATTACCCATTCTTCATACAAATAAAATTTTGAAAAAAAAAAAATAAAAAAAATTAAATAAAACAAGTAAGAACGGCGCTAAGTTTGGCCGGGCCGAACTTGTTATACCCTCCACCACGATTTGTATTGTAAAATGGAACAATTTCCCTTCATGTATGAAGAAGACAAAATTTCAAATTTCAGCAATTTCCGTAAAAAATGTGCCTAATTTTCACAATAACCACATTCGGGAGGTACCGCTCTATGGAGGCTATATTAAAACATGGAACTGTACCGACAAATTTTTGGAGGAAAGTTTTATACCCCCAACGAAGACTAAGTACCAAATTTCAGCCATTTCGGTGGATTATTGTGGACACAAACTTTATTTATTTATTTATTTATTTATTTTTGTGTTTCTCCTGCACAACAAGACAAAAGTCTTATAAGTTACAGTACAGGATTGTAAATATAATCACATATCCGTGTGTTAAAATCATTAAAAATTACATAATTTTACTATTATAATAAGGGTAAAAATTGGGGATATATAAATTGTAATAAAGTTATGATAACAAAAATATATGAAATGAATATGAATAAGCATTAAAAATTGAATTACAATAAAAATTTTAATGTTTAAGTTACATATCCGTAATGAAAACAGCAGAAAGGACATTATGATCATACCAAACGTTTCATGTTATGATTGAAAAATAATGTTGAAGCCTTTTTTTGAAAGTAGTAACATTGTTGATGCGTTGTAAAACAGATGGTAGAGCATTCCAATGACGTATAGTGCCAATAAAAAATTGCCTTTCAGACACAAGGGTCCTCCGTCTAAAAGGTATAATCTTCTTTCCTCTACGCGATCTTGTAAATGATAGTCTTTTAAAGAGATACTTCGGTTTTTCTTTGAAAATAGCCTTATGAAGAAATTGTAATGATTTAATTTTAAGAAGAGTGTCAAAGTTTACCCCATAAAGTGATTTGGAGAATTGTGTGACATTTTGTCTTTTTCTTAAGCCATATACATAACGTGTTATGCTATTAAATGTCACGTTCAGTTTATGACGACTTAGTGAATCGCAATTAGCAAATATTTCACACCCATACAATAAACCTGGCATCAAGAATGTTTTTGCCAAAAGGCAACGAATTTCGGGAGGAGTGTATGAATGCGTTAACCACAACGCCCGAAGTTTGGAGTAGGTTTGACCAACGACAGCGTTTATATGGTTGTTCCAGTTTAAGGTGTTGTTGAAAATCACGCCAAGATTTTTTACGCTGGAGACCTGTTCAATTTTTTCATTGTTGACGAGGATATCAAAGTTTGGCAGTGAAACTTTTTTGTTTTTATGAATGATCAAACATTTTGATTTAGTTGGGTTTAAAACTAATCCATTCGCTTTAGCCCATTCGCACACTAGGGAGAGATCATCATTAAGTTTTCCTACATACTGACTAATCTTGTTTAGAGGACTACTCAAAAATATCTGCACATCATCGGCATACATGTGCACTTTGCTATGGCGTAGTTGATCAGGAAGGTCATTCGCATATAAGGAAAACAGGAGTGGACCTACGATGGATCCCTGTGGGACTCCCTTTTCACTCACCATGGGTTTAGATATCAACGTTCCTGAATATACTGACTGGGATCTGTTGGAAAGATATGACATAATAAGTTTGGTTGAGGTATTTGAAAAATTAAAGATACGGCGTAGTTTGAAACACAGATTTTGATGGTCGACAGTATCAAAAGCCTTTGAATGATCGAGTAATACAAGAAAACATAGCTTATTTTCGTCAATCTCACACCTTATTGACTCTGAAACTTCAATTAAGGCGGTGGTACAGCTGTGTTCAGCACGAAAACCTGATTGCACATCACATAGCAGGGAGTCCCTTTGCAAATACTCGCTCATTTGTTTGTGTATTATTTTTTCAAATATTTTTGAAAGGAAGCACAATATTGCTATTGGGCGAAATTCCGTATTTGATTTTGGTATCGGTATGATTTTCGCATGCTTCCAAAGTTTTGGAAATGTGCTGGAACTAAGTATAGAGTTAAAAATATAGGTTATGTAGGGTAATGCGCGAGGAAGTAATATTCTCACAAACTTAGGGTCAATTTCGTCGGGACCAATGGCGTTAGATGAAACAGCTTTGAAGCAGTTTAAAACTTCCTCATTCGTAACGCAGTGAAATTCAAAATTCCCATCACCAACTATATCGAATGACGTTCCTGAATTATATCCATAGTAGGAAGGGTCAATATTAAGAGAGGGTACATTGATAAACCTTTTATTAAGTTCATCCACATCACCATTATAAGTGCTAGAAACCTTGCTTTTCCCTAAACCAATGTCACTAATAGTTTTCCATTTACTTTTGGAATCTATAGCAGACCTGAATTTGGTGTGATAATACTCTGATTTTGCTGAATTTATGCGACTATTAACTCTTTTCCTAGCGGAACGAAAATCTTCGTAGAGCTCTGGCGTTTTAAATCTCTTCCACCTAGAGTAAGCTATATCCCTTTCTTTAATGCTTGATTTGATAGAGGAGTTGAACCACGGTTTATTCTTAGAAGATATATTTTTTGTTATGACGGGAACAGTTTCATTGTATAGTGCAAGAATATTACCTGAGAGAAATTCTACTTGTTGGTCAACGGAAATTAGGTCGTATATATGATCCCAATTGATTTGGAGAAATTTTGACTCTATATCAGTGTAATTTAAATTCCTGTAGTCTCGAAACGAAATTTTTTGGTTTTCCATTGGTAAATTAAGTTTATAAGTCATAAAGATTAAATCATGTTTTGAAAAACAGGGAGCTGATACTTGATCATAGAGCAGCACATTAGTTAGATTGTTGACAAAAAATAGATCAAGTAATGTGTTTATAGTAGAGGAAAAATGAGTGGGGTTTTTATTATTTATTACATGTAAACCGAGAGATAGCATATTATTTATTAACTGTTGATCAACAAGTATATTAGAGTTAAAATCTCCGGCAATGATTACTTCACTATAACCCAGAGTCACCGTTTCTAGTAAGTTTTGGAAAGCCTCAAAATGAATTGTATTGTTAGGTCTGTAAACACTACCAATTAACATTTTTGTATTAGATGTTTTTAGTTCAATGAATAAGTATTCGATTTTATCTCCTACGGATGATTTTAATAATAATGTGGAATTAATATTAGCTTTTACATAAATTGCTACACCCCCTCCACGACGTCCCCTATCTGATCTGAAAACCGAGTATCCTTTTAGACATATTAGATTGTCGGGAATAGACGTATTGAGCCAAGTTTCTGAGATGCAAACGACATCGATGTCAGAGTTTTCAAAAATGAATTTAAACTCGTCGATTTTATTCATTAAGCTTTGTGAGTTGATATGACAAATATTGATTCCTTTTCGTTGGCTGGCTAAAATTTTGACTAAATTTTTTGTGACGCAATTGGAACCTCTATTTGTACCATCAATTTGTGTCATAGATTGATATATTGAAAAGTGTTGCAGCATCAACAATGTTTGTGTATATAAAATATGAGGCCATGGCAATATTTATAGGAATGGTATTGATCATAGGATTTATAAAAATACATATATTGTTTGAAATAAAAAAAATAAATAATAGTGTTATAATAGTGTTAATAAAATTTGTTTTGTAGAATGTTAAAAAACATGTAATACCGAAAATCGGGAGGTACAGTTCTATGGGGGATATATGAAGGCGTGGAGCTATACCGACAAATTCCTGGGAGAAAGTTCTATACCCCCAACGAAGACTAAGTACCTAATTTCAGCCATTTTAGTGGATTATTGTTGCCACAACCTTCAAAATACTGAAAATCGGGAGGTACCGTTCTATGGGGGCTATATCAAAACGTGGACCAATATATCCCATTTTCACTACCAACCAACCTGGAAGTAATAAAAACTTCTGTACCAAATGTTGACGCTCTATCTTAAAAATTGCGAGCTGTATCATGATTTCAACAGACAGACGGACATTGTTAGATCGACTTAATGCTAAGTTTACATTTACGAAATCCACTCGATTTCAACTGTCAATTCCATAGCTCAAACGTCAAATGAAATCTCATCTGGATTTCATTTGACGTTTAACCTATGGATTTGACAGTTGAAATCGAGTGGATTTCGTAAATGTAAACCAAGCATAAGTCCAATTTACATATGCACATTAAATGATTTCGTTTTAGGAATTCCTAGAATCAAATGAAGTGTATTTAGATCAGACGTGTTCACGGGCATCCACTGATGGTTGCTGTAAAATACTCTTACTTTTATTAATTCAACAAAACTCAGACGTTTAAGTATTTTTTGTAATTATTATTTAATAAATAATATCATCCATGATTTTAGATTAAAATTGTGTTTTCACAATTAAAAAACAATTTAGAAAAACCACAAATGTTAAATTCTCTTAAATTCTGTTTGGCTCACCATTGATTTAGATCAATGGTGCACAAGAAGAGAATGCTATTTTGGGTTTTTGTATGGGAAAGAGAGTTGTAGTTAACTTTTTCGTAAAGACGCGTGCATGGCTGATTTAGATCAGCAAAGATCACCCATATACGTTAACGTGACTACAACAACAACATATGTTCTCATTTTTCCTCATCTGCCGTGGTTTAGCAAAGGAATGTCTCGCTCAGAGAGACCAATGCACAAAATATTTTGAGCACCACCGATTTAGAATCTAAATTTTAGATCTGTTTTTTTTTTTTTTTGAGTCATTTGCTTACGCACACAATCGCACATACACACTTATATAATAACACAAACACACGCACACAATATATTTATTCAGAGAAATAGAAATTCCACAACACAAATGTGTATCGAATAACTTAAATTAATTCTAAAAATAAAAAAAAACATAATTATTGCAAGTTTTTTAAACATTTATTTTCACTTTTGTCATCGTTTGAGTATTTTTGTTTTTCTACAACACACACAAACAAACAAAGACGTCATAAAACAGTTGCATTTTTTGGTAGTTTATGACAAAAAAACTGGGCTGCTTATAATAGTATAGTGCATGGTAGAATAAAGTAAAGGTAGGCCACAGCTAATACCCCGGTTACACTATTGAAGGTTAACCCACTGGGTTTAATAGATCCAGTGGGTTAATCTTTGCTGGTTACACTTAGCTTTTCGAGGATATAAACTGCCAGCTGATGTTTGTTTACGTATACATACAAAATAAATAATAAAGTCGTGTTTTACACTTTTACAATTTTTCGTATGAGATATCGTCCCCTCTTTGCTCATATTGGTATATTTTACACACAGGGATACATTTTTGTATCATGGTATCAAGCGTACTTTTTGTTAAAAAAGTGTCTAATGTAAAAAAATAAATAATTTTATGATTTTAAAATAACTTTAGATTTATTAACTCCATAAAATCTCATGCGACCAATCGTAAACGTGTAAAACACGACTAACTCTGTTGCAAAAACAGTTGCAACTTTTGGTACTTTTTGAGTAGAGTTGGATTTTTTTGCACAAGTACCGAATACAACACTGTATTTTTGGTGGATTTGTGCCGGATTTAAAATAAACCCAGTCGTGAGAGGATTTAATTTTTGTATGGCAAATCTGGTCAGATTTGACCAGATTAAGCAATAAATCCTCATGAAGTGGGTTAACCCGGCAAAAAGCTGTAGTGTAACCGTGCTATAACAGCTGATTACAATTTTTTTCTTTTTATGGCCTAATCTGTCAAAAGCCGTGTTGAAATTTTGTACTGTTTTTGACATTATACAATCATAAAGGTAGATGCATCGCTTAATTGTTTCGACAAAAAACTTCTGCTGTAACACTATATCTTAAAATTGAAAACAAGGACAACAAATGTGTATTCGCGCGGCAAAATAAAATTGTTGATTTTTTCAGCAAAACTTACGAATGAACGATTTGTCAAATATCGATATTAATTTAAATTTGTTCCAAATGTACGGGAATGTAAAAATTAAAATTTTTGTAAAAATTCTGCTGACATTTATCTGCAAATCGGGTGCCAGCAATCACGATGTCAGATTAGCCAAACTTATCAAGTAGAAAATAAGTGAATGAAATTATTCACTGTCATAAGTTTGGGGAGAACTTTTGCTATTTTTGGAACACTTTTCCAGCAAGAATATTCTGGAGCCTAGGTAAAGAAATTTTTTACTCTATTTGGCACTTTTAACATATAAAAAGTGAAGCTCTAAGTTCCATATGTTTTTGTAAAACGGGATAGCTATGCAGATACATCTACCATTATTATTGTACCAGCCATTTGACGTTTTAAGCCATGGCTGCAGGATAGCATTTTTCAGTGATTTTCATACCTGGCCTACCTCTACTTTATACCCCGGTTACACTATTGAAGGTTAACCCACTGGGTTTAATAGATCCAGTGGGTTAATCTTTGCTGGTTACACTTAGCTTTTCGAGGATATAAACTGCCAGCTGATGTTTGTTTACGTATACATACAAAATAAATAATAAAGTCGTGTTTTACACTTTTACAACTTTTCGTATGAGATATCGTCCCCTCTTTGCTCATATTGGTATATTTTACACACAGGGATACATTTTTGTATCATGGTATCAAGCGTACTTTTTGTTAAAAAAGTGTCTAATGTAAAAAAATAAATAATTTTATGATTTTAAAATAACTTTAGATTTATTAACTCCATAAAATCTCATGCGACCAATCGTAAACGTGTAAAACACGACTAACTCTGTTGCAAAAACAGTTGCAACTTTTGGTACTTTTTGAGTAGAGTTGGATTTTTTTGCACAAGTACCGAATACAACACTGTATTTTTGGTGGATTTGTGCCGGATTTAAAATAAACCCAGTCGTGAGAGGATTTAATTTTTGTATGGCAAATCTGGTCAGATTTGACCAGATTAAGCAATAAATCCTCATGAAGTGGGTTAACCCGGCAAAAAGCTGTAGTGTAACCGTGCTATTATTGTACCATGGTATGGTGTTTTCGTGCGTTGTTTAGAATAAATGACGCAGCTATCGTCATTTATTTTTGTATGGTAAATGACGCAAAATGTTGCCTGTTTTAGCAAATAAATGACGAAACAGCTACAAATGACGAAAAAGTTGCTAATGTAAATTGGACATTGGAATTTTATGCTGATCAATAATTTATATACTTTGTAGGGTCTCCGACGAATATTTCGATGTGTTATATACGGAATTACAAATTTAATTATACCCTCCATATGGATTAATTAAATTAAAAATTTTTATTTCAAAAAAGTTATCAGATTTGAAGTAACCACGTGCAATGGTATAACTGTTTGTATCAACAAAACAGATATATCATATACATAATGTGGGAATGAGTGTAAAGCGGGGTACACACCATCAGTTTTGACTGTCGATTTTTTGGAATTATCGATAACTGTCCAACCGTCCAGCAACCACAAAATATTTTGTGGTTGCCTGATGACTGACAAAAGTGAACGGCCATAGCAAGCTCCAACAAAGCTCTAAGCATCGATTTTCATCAAATTCCAAGACCCTAATACAAATTTTTCGCACATTATTTGTTGGAATCAACACTCACGGCCTTTATTTATATATATAAATAGTTTTTTGTAAAAGCTTACCACATCTGACAAAGGATTTGTGTAAATTCTTAGGGTGGTTCTATTCTGGTGAACCATAAAAAATGCTAATATTTTGATATTTTTTCATAAAGCGAGTAAAAAGTACCGTTATGACGCATGTGTGAAACATGTTAGGTATTGAAAATATCGGCTACTATATACTCTACATGTCCACAAAATTATAATTTACAATTCCACTCCTTTCGTCTGATATAACGGTACTTGTAGACAAATATTAGTTGGTTCTATTCAGATGAACCGGAGTGTATAAAATGTATTGACGTTATTACTAGACATCGGATTTTGCATATTTGCATATTTTTTATTAATAAAGATACGAAAATTCTGATTGGACCAAAATTCGTTTTGAAGAAAACTGAATGCAATGACAGGCTCATATTTTTTATTTTTTTGCATATTTGCATATTTTGCATATGCACAAAATATGCAAAAAATATGCAAGTAATTTTTTTGACGAAAATCGTCAAATTAAATTTGGAAAGTCATCAAAAAGTGTTCTAAATTAAGTTTATTACCGTTAAACGTCGTTTTGTTAGCAGATTATTATGTTATTAATTATTATTCCGCCACAGCAATAAATCTGGACTAAAAGACATAGTCCCAATTTACATTAGGCGAGTTTACTTGCGGCAATTGTCAGTTTGTTGGTGAGAGAGGGTGTTCAGAGGCAAAGGGTTACCATATGCCTCACCTCTCTCTCCATCAAACTGACAATTGCCGCAAGTAAACTCGCCTAATGTAAATTGGGATTTAGAAAATTTCCTATAACCCAGCCTTCTTATTACAACATAAGTTGCTTTCTAATACAAAATTGTTCAAAACTCAATCAGAAATGTCAAAATGGACGTATCCAAATATGTTGATAGTTTCTGCTCGGCCAAAATTGTCTCACAGAAATGAGCTAGAAATTATGACTAAGAAAATATTGAATATTACATAAAATCTTTCATATTTAACTAAAAACATATACATATAAAAACTTATAGAGGGCAATCATGAATATTTCCCTCTGAATTTTCCGCATGGAAAATAATTTTAAAAACTGAAATTCTTTTAAAATCAATATTTGTTAAAAGTTGAAAACTACTAGATTCGCTTCATTATGGCGTATTCTAGTCGAATCGACAAAAATATTCCCTTTTTGGGCATAAATATGGAAATAAAAAAATTGTGAAATTGGGGAAAGGAAACAAATTCCGCACGGAATTTTTATTCATGATTGCACTGATAACTATATTTTAATACCCTAACCCCCATTATTATAAGTCTTCTTTTGTTATAGTTTGAATTTACCGAACAGATTTATAGCGTTCCGGTTAACCTAAAGTTAAAAGAGATGATTGAATTTCAAGGAGGAGCTTCTTGGCATTAAGTTTCAATGCAAAAATTATATCTTTAGTGCCTCCAAATTGTTTTATTTTGCGTTTTAAAATCCATCAGATAGTAAAAGAACACATATAATAATGGCCCTAAGGGTATTATGTCTCAGTGAATGAGTTTGCGGCATGCAAAAGGAAACGAAATAGTATCACAGTTCCTTTTGATGATCTGCATAGATTCTTACTTATCCATCTGGCCATGTCTTTTTGAAAACAAAGTACAGGTCACATTAATAGACCAGTTCGCATAAAAAATGGAGATTTTTTGGCCCTAGTGCGATCCCTGTTTATTTTGGTAAGAATCGATTCAGATTTGGATATTGCCCCCATATACAGTATAATCACGATAGTCGCTACACCACAGGTTTCAGCGGTGTCCGAACTATTAAATTGTCCAGATTAACGAATAGTAAAGAAAATAAATTATTTTCTATGATTAAATCACTCGTGGTAGTTATATTGTGAAAGTAGAGCTAGAAATATGACGTTTTTAAAGTTTACATCAGGATGTAAGCAAAACACGGGACAGATGTGAAATTTCATTTTTTTGGAAATTAAGATTCCTTGAAATTTTTGCCTTTTAGGTGTATAGTGCCTTTGGCAACTTTAATGACAATATTGCGGCGAATATTTTTCTTAATATATTTATTTATATCCTAGACAACAAGACTAATGTGTTATAAAAGGTGTTATATCCTTGTACTCGATAATTTTTACTAAATGTTGCTGAAACAATTTTACAGCAACTTCTCCATTAAACAACTGTCAAAATTCGAAGCACTCAAACAATCGAAAATGAGATTGAACTTCAACAATAAACAAAACAAACAAAAAACAGCCGAGGCACGGGCGAATGAATGGAGCTTTGTTAAAAACAAAATTCCAATAACAACCTCACAGGCAACTGTGTTGGTGTTCTTTTCAACTCACAGAATTCGAAGAATTCTTAGTTGATACGTGCTGACATGTTGCAAAATATTTTGATTTTGGTGTTTCTTTGGAAAAGCCGAAAAGTGAGTGTGATTCTCATTCATATGAGAATACTAGACACTTAAAGAGTTCGGTTTTTCGCTAAAAAGGCATCATTACAAAAACTGAGAAGCCAATTGATAATTCCCTTCGCCGGGATGAAATCATGATATTGGTAGCGATCAGTAAAATTTTGCAACACTGTCAGTTCGTTTTGAAAAACATTACTCTCTGTAATAGAGGGTAATAAATGAAGTTGAGCCAATTAGGGATACGCAGTTAAATGCAATAATCGGTTTTTCGATTATACAGTTTTTGTAAAAAACTTAAAACTCGATTTTCGGTTAGACGATTATTTGAGAGTGTACTAAAAATCGAGTTTCGATTATTCGTTAACCGCGTAAAACCGATCATAATCGAATATAATCGACCATTTTCGTTGATGCAATTTGTGATGTACATTGGTCTGTTCCAGAACTGCAAGAATCTACTAATTTTTACTATATTTTCCGATAACATAAAGGAAAGATTGTTATCGTAGTAAAAATTAGTAGATTCTTACAGGTTCTGGAACAGAGCACATATCGACGCCTCCAAACAATAGTATGCTAAGTCGACTTAGCATGTTTTCAAGTCCTTTACATTTTTATATTTAACGTCCTTTAACTTAAATTCTGTCAAATTTTGGTAATAATCTGACAATCCGAACAGAAGTTATAAACAAATATTTACTTAGCTTGTCCTGCAAAACTCACTGTTTAGAATTAGCAAACTATTATTTGGAGGTGTCGAACGTCCTTTAACTTAAATTCTGTCAAATTTTGGTAATGATCGGTCAATCCGAACAGAAGTTATAAACAAATATTGACTTAGCATAGTAGTGAAGTTCAAAAAAATGTCCACACTTTGAGAGCTTCTCCTGCAAAACTCACTTTTTAGACTTAGCATACTATTATTTGGAGGTGTCGATATGTACAAAAAAGTACAGTCCATTACGCGGTTTTAGCACACCCAATGGTCAACTACGACTAATAGTCGTCCACGATTAATAGTCGACTACGAATTATAATAGACTACGACTAATGGTCGACTCCGAATAATAGTTGACTCCGACTTTCGAAAGTCGATTAAGAATAATCGGTTATACGGTTTTCGCACAGTCAATAGTCGACTACGATTTTTAGAAATTTTACGGCTAAAAACCGATTAATCGATTAACCGAAATCGGTTTTACGTATCCCTAGAGCCAATGGGGGAATACTCCACTCAAACAATCGAAAATGAGATTGAACTTCAACAATAAACAAAACAAACAAAAAACAGCCGAGGCACGGGCGAATGAATGGAGCTTTGTTAAAAACAAAATTCCAATAACAACCTCACAGGCAACTGTGTTGGTGTTCTTTTCAACTCACAGAATTCGAAGAATTCTTAGTTGATACGTGCTGACATGTTGCAAAATATTTTGATTTTGGTGTTTCTTTGGAAAAGCCGAAAAGTGAGTGTGATTCTCATTCATATGAGAATACTAGACACTTAAAGAGTTCGGTTTTTCGCTAAAAAGGCATCATTACAAAAACTGAGAAGCCAATTGATAATTCCCTTCGCCGGGATGAAATCATGATATTGGTAGCGATCAGTAAAATTTTGCAACACTGTCAGTTCGTTTTGAAAAACATTACTCTCTGTAATAGAGGGTAATAAATGAAGTTGAGCCAATGGGGGAATACTCCACTCAAACAATCGAAAATGAGATTGAACTTCAACAATAAACAAAACAAACAAAAAACAGCCGAGGCACGGGCGAATGAATGGAGCTTTGTTAAAAACAAAATTCCAATAACAACCTCACAGGCAACTGTGTTGGTGTTCTTTTCAACTCACAGAATTCGAAGAATTCTTAGTTGATACGTGCTGACATGTTGCAAAATATTTTGATTTTGGTGTTTCTTTGGAAAAGCCGAAAAGTGAGTGTGATTCTCATTCATATGAGAATACTAGACACTTAAAGAGTTCGGGTTTTCGCTAAAAAGGCATCATTACAAAAACTGAGAAGCCAATTGATAATTCCCTTCGCCGGGATGAAATCATGATATTGGTAGCGATCAGTAAAATTTTGCAACACTGTCAGTTCGTTTTGAAAAACATTACTCTCTGTAATAGAGGGTAATAAATGAAGTTGAGCCAATGGGGGAATACTCCACTCAAACAATCGAAAATGAGATTGAACTTCAACAATAAACAAAACAAACAAAAAACAGCCGAGGCACGGGCGAATGAATGGAGCTTTGTTAAAAACAAAATTCCAATAACAACCTCACAGGCAACTGTGTTGGTGTTCTTTTCAACTCACAGAATTCGAAGAATTCTTAGTTGATACGTGCTGACATGTTGCAAAATATTTTGATTTTGGTGTTTCTTTGGAAAAGCCGAAAAGTGAGTGTGATTCTCATTCATATGAGAATACTAGACACTTAAAGAGTTCGGTTTTTCGCTAAAAAGGCATCATTACAAAAACTGAGAAGCCAATTGATAATTCCCTTCGCCGGGATGAAATCATGATATTGGTAGCGATCAGTAAAATTTTGCAACACTGTCAGTTCGTTTTGAAAAACATTACTCTCTGTAATAGAGGGTAATAAATGAAGTTGAGCCAATGGGGGAATACTCCACTCAAACAATCGAAAACGAGATTGAACTTCAACAATAAACAAAACAAACAAAGAAGCATTTGTAATAATTAGTACAAATTATCGAGTACACGGTCAGGTATAAGTTAACTAATTGTGTATACAAAAGGGTTATGACTTTTCGACTGTGTTATCAAAATTGTTTTCCTGTAGCAGGAATGAATGAATTATATTTTTTAGCATTCCAAATGCTTTTCTATCAGAAATATATAGGTGGATTTGCCATGTTAAAGATAATTCCAAGGGTTTTGACTTATTTTACCACTACCACGCTATTGTGTGGTTTTAATGAGTGATGTCATTTTGCACTAATCATTGGGTGTTCTTCATTTTGCTTATTATTCATCGTGGATGGGTATAACAATAATGCATTACTTTTCGCCGAGGAGTGAACATAAAATTATGTATTTTTAGTGCTTTAAACTAAATGTCATCAATATTAAAGCGGCAGTTAGTTAGAACATTTTTCCAAAGAAGCTTTTTGACCACAAAGAAAAAAAAATTGCCAATTTATGTCTGTATATACTGAATAAAAGACTAAACACTATAAAATATATTCAAATCTAATATGTGGATATTCAAAACGTATAATTCTAATTATAGTTATATTCGAGAACCTGGAATCGTAAATGGTACTCTAGTACTTTTTCCCATTTTGTGCTAAAATGCGAACCCTTTTTCCAAAAACTAGAAAAAATTCCGCTTTTATCTAAACAAAAATTGCGATGACTAATTCTAACTCCCTTGTTTTTCTGCTAGACAATTTTGGCCGAGTAGAAACTATCACCATATTTGGACACGTTGATTTGGACATTTCTGATTGCGTTTTTGAAAATTTTCCATTTTGTATAGGAAGCAACTTTTGTTGTAATAGGAATGCTGGGTTATTTGACATTCTCTCACCTTGTGAAAACTGCTTTAAGTCTTATTAGTCCAGATTTATTGCTGCGGCGGAATATCTTGAGAGTCTCAATAACATAATAATCTGAAAAAAACTATGTTAAACGGCAAAAAACTTAATTTAGAACGCTTTTTTGATGATTTTCCAAATTTAATTGACGATTTTAGTCAAAAAAACAATTGCATATTTAGCATATTTTTTTGCATATTTTGCATATTTTGCATATTTTTTGCATGTTTTTGATATGACCCCAAATATCGAAAAATTGACCCTCAAAACGCCTAGATCCAAAATTTGAGTCTAATCGGATAAGAAATAAAAAACATGCTAAAATCCGATGTCTACTGATGACTGACAAAAGTGAACGGCCACACTGGCAAGCAACCGATTATTTGAGCAAAACTGACAGTTGAAACTGATCGTGTGTACCCCGCTTAACAGTTATGATATTGTTTGGGTTGTGTATAATATACACTGTATACTCACAATAACATAACTGATAGAAACAGTTCTGTGTTGTATATGAACGAGTGAGAACTTTATTTGTTTTTTTTTTTTTTTGCGAATTTAAAGTGGTGTTGGCCAGAGTTTTACTACATCGCCACAACAAGATTATTTGTTTTTTCGTTCTCAAGTATCTGTTGTACAACAGATATTTTTCAAATACTACAGATACCAACAGATACTATAGGTGTAACAGGCTTGTGCGAATAACTTCTAAGGAAAATTTCATAAAAAATAACATTTTTATTATTTAGGGGATAAATAAACATTAAAGACATGAACTGTTACAACTGAACGCACCAATTTGAATGTTTTTCTGGTTTCAGTGAGTGGAATGTACGAGGGCTACTAGAAAAATTTCCGACCTGATAATGAAAACGCGAATATTTATCAAAAATAGTTTTATTATATTCCAAATATTTATCACAAATAGTTTTGTTATATTCCAAAACTTTCTCCAGCTTGATTTATACACTTTTTCACGCGTATAAACCAATTGTTGAAGCGTTTTTTGTGGTTATTTCAAAACTAGATTTAAAATACCTTTAAACCAATTTATTTCCCGTAGAGAAGTGTTAGCTTGTTACATTTTTAAATGGGTGTGGTGGTGATTAAAGAGAGAGGGAGATAGAGAGTTCGAGAGAGAGGTTCGTTTAAACATATTATATGTGCCTACAACATCCCGGAAGGGAGAAGGGATACTTCTTCCATATCAATGAGTGCACAGAGATTCATATTGGCACAATGATATGGGACCTACTTTTATCGCCGAGTCCGAACAGAGTATCTTACGACACAACTTGTAAATAAGTTTTCATGGTTGAAATACTCAGGCCGCCGAAACTTTTGGTTCTGATCGGGGATTGACCTTAGGAGAATAATACCTTCAAAAGCCCTTAAAACGACGCGTCGCATTGTAAGGTTGGTGAAGCTGAATGGACCTACAATACATTTACCAAAGTATTATCCACCTACATACTTCGGACATTAAAGTGATTTCCAGAGAAGGATAGACATGGCTATATCGATGTAGAAGCCCGCTGATCAAAAAAAAACACTTTATATGATCTTAAATTATTATTTCGAGAAGTCACAAACAGAATGACAAGCTTATATACCCTCCATTACAAATTTAACGATTTTGTTATTCCTAATGGTTTTCATCATGTAAAATTTATTATTGGTCCATGGAATGATTCTGAAGAAATTCGAAATTTACATTTTTGATTTGATTTGTAGTACTCGGCCCAGTCGCACCAGCTCTAACCAGATTTTCCATCCGGACTTTCGGGTCAAATAAGTTATAGGTACTTTATATGTACATATCAGCTTTGTTCCTTTACTTTTTTAATGGTAAGAGTGGTAAAAGAGAAAAGTGTCAAAATTGTTCAAAATTGCTCTCTCATGAACATTTTTACCAGAAAAGTAAAGGAACGGAAAAATGGTAGATCTGGCAGCAATGTCAAAAAGAAACATAAAAAATCAATTTTCGTCTTTAATTTCACAGTTTTTAATTTAGTTTTGTCAGCGTTCGACTTTTTCTTCGGGTTTTCGTGCATTTTGTGAAATAATCGTCAAACAAAAGTCGAAAAATCAGTTCTGCCATTTTCTACCTGCAGAAATTTTGCTGGTAGCCTGTGGTAGAAGAGAAAGCCATTTTCGCTCTCTCCCCTCTCACTCTCTTAAAAATTGCTTCCAGTTTTGCCACTTTTCGGGGTTAAGAAACGCTTTGCAGGTTAAAAATGGTAACAAATGGTTAAAATGGTAACCTCAGGTAAGTAAAGGAACACAGCTATCATTAGCTCCGTTCCTTTACTTTTTTAATGGTAAAAGTAGCAAAAGAGAGAACTGTCAAAATCTCTCTAACGTAACATGTTTTTCACAAAAGTAAAGGAACGGAAAAATAGTAGATCTGGAAGCAGTGTCAAAAAACAAACATGGCTGCTTGTAAACAAAAAGTAACAACAAGTAAACAAAAACAAACGGTCGAAATGGATGATGGTAAGAAAAATAAATTAAAAGTATTTTAAAGTATAATAAATAATTATTTCTTTATTTTTTGCAGATTATAATCTAATTGAGTACACAGTGGATGTGGACTTACAGGAAACTGAGAGTCCGGGCAAGCAAACATGGCTGGATGCGCCAATAAATTTGATGCTAGCATCCTAAGAAGAATTCCTGCCTAAAGTTGGAAAATCTGCGGCATTAAAAAATAAAAAGAAGATGTGGCAGCTTATTGCGGACAACTTGCAGGCCAATGGGTAAGATAAAGAACCTGTAATGTATATATGTATATTATCGATGAGCATAAAGATTCAAGACGATATAACGATGTCCGTCTGTCTGTTGAAATCAGGAAACTTCTAGAAGCATAACATGAGCCGACCCGCTATCCTCGGATCGGGATGATTTTATTCACTGGTCGTTGTTGTTGTGATATGTTTGTAAATTCGTTTTCTGCTTAATCCGGCTCTCCAGTTCTAGAAATCTGGCTGCTTCTATGGGTTGAAACCACAAGGCTACTGGAGTTAGTTCAGTAGATTTGGCAGGACAGTTGAAAAGGTACAGTGTGTAATGCGGGTAAGTGCCGCATGCTGGGCACGGTGTCGTCGATTCCTGTCCTGTAGAATTTAGATGGCTGCACCATCCCGAGCGTAGTTGAGCCAAAACTGCTCTAGTTTGTAGTTAGTTTAATGTTAATCACTGCTTTTGATTATTGAAGTTGGAAGCATGGGCTTGTCGATACACATTATACCGCAGTAAACGCTAAAAATTTTCTTGGAACTTGATATACTTTTGAAACCAATTTTACTTTTATGACAAATAGGATGCCCAATTCGTAAATTATCCTTTTTATGTGTCATATTAGTTCATGCCGATAGTTTGTTTTTAGAGTTTTGGGCCATTATTTCAGGAAATATTGGCAGGTCTCGGCAAAAATTGTACCGTTGTTATAGGGACTGCGAGGACAACCTGCTGCAAAAAAATCATAACGATTCGAGGCATGTCCTTAAACCGCATTTGTGCGAAAACTGAAATTTTGGTGGGAAGTAACTGAAAGATTGGAATGATATACATAGTTTATATTCGAACATGATCGGGAATTGGAAATTAATTCTTATCCCTTGCGAAGTTGTGTTTCAGCTTTTAGAAGATATTGCTGCTGATCGATCACCTTTATACACTTTGTAAAAAACAACCAAGGGCCTCTACATCGACTTCCAACTTGCTTGGTTACCAAAGGATTTGTTTGAGTTTTTGGGTCAGGAATCTTGAAACTATCCACCAACAAATTATATCGTTGCAATCTCTTGGAACTTGCTGTACGTTTGGATGAACTTTTACGATAGGCAAATTTCAGCCAAACGAATATTCAATTCATAGGTAATTATGCCCATAATTGTAATCTCAGAATATATATGGGGGATTCTGAGAGAAATCGGACACTTTTTCAAGATGAGGTTTTTGATTTCCTTTATTTTTTGCTGTGGTGATGCTGCTCATTAGCAAAACATTTTAGTGTATTTTCAGATTTTTTTGACTAACGGTTCCAGAGTTATCGCGCCTTGAAAAAGTCAAATTCTGTAAAATCTACATGCAAAGAAATACTCATAAATCCTTTAATATTGGTCCAATTTGAAAAAATCTTTTTTTGTATGTTTTGTTGTTTTATATTTAATGCAAGATAGCAAAAAAAATTGCACAGTGGGCTTGGAAGCTATTTTCGCGATTCAATATTTAAAATAAGTTTTTAAAGGTGTTCGACCCCTTCGTTTTTCTTTAAATTTGTTTGTATTAAACTACGTTCAATTACAAAAATTGTAATGGGGTTCGGTCGATTACTATTTTTTCTCATTTTTTTTTTAATTTTTCAATACAATTTTTCCTTTATACCAGTATGAAACATTTGATATTACCAGCATTAGTGGGCATTACTGAATGGCGTTTTTCTGTTCCCGCGACAAGTTTAGCCACTTCATATCTCAAATTCAACTCCACTTTCGTATTTTAATAACCATCTTCTTGAGAAAATCTTACTTTAATAATTGGTATATTATTTGCCTCGGAATTTTATTGCATCGCTTAGCTATGCTAGGTTAGGGACTTGAAGACCTTGTTTCTACATCTTAGCTTATCGCAGATAGCATTGATATGCCACTGAACTAACTACCGACTGAAAGTATTATATTTGTTCGTTATTCATAGTAACTTTATTTAATTAGGTATTCCTTTTCGAGCGAGCAAGTTGATTCGAAGTTCCGTTCGATGGAGAGGAGGTATAAGAAAATGAAGATAAACAACTCGTTAACTGGGCGCAATAAAATGACATGTGCCTATGAAAAGTGAGTATTCAATAAGTGGCACAGTGTGTACTTATTCAACAGTGTGTGATTATTTCATTTGTTCTTAATAGCGAGCTCGAAAATCTGTTGGGAGAAAAAAGATGTTTAAACCCCGACTACGTTTTGGACAGTGAAAGTCTAATCGGAAAACCGGGAAAAAATTCCAGTACAGATGAATATTTAGAAGATAGTGGTAAGAAAAACTTGTCATTAATATTTCTTTTTATACCCTCCACCATATTATGAAGGGTATAATTAAATTTGTCATTCCGTTTGTTACACATCAAAATATTCATCGGAGACCCTATAAAGTATATATATTCTTGATCAGGGTAAAATTCTAAGTCGATCTAATCATGTCCGTCTGTCTGTTGAAATCAAGATACAGCTCACAATTTTTAAGATAGAGATTTGTAATTTGGAATAGAAGTTTCTATTACTCCTAGGATGTTTGGTATTGCAAATGGGCTATATCGGTCCACGTTTCGATATAGCCCCCTTGGAACGGTACCTCCCAATATTCGTAATACTGAAGTTTCTGAGTCTTCCAAAGGGTTATAAAATATTTCAGAAGAGTATTATCAACAAAGGTCCATATTATCAACAAAGGCCCAGCGTACTTCTTGATTTTCGGTATGTTTTTAAGTTTTAGCCACATTCTGTAACCGAAATATAAGAAATTTGGTATTTTGTCTTCTTTGAGTCTAAAAACTTTCCACCAGAAATTTTTCGGTATAGATCGACGTTTAGCCCCCATTACGTCTTTTCCATACACGATAGGAAACTAATTGCATTTTACTTCAATACAACTCGTGGTGGAGGGTATAACAAGTTCGGTCCAGCCGAACTTAACGCCGTTCTTACTTGTTTCATAGGTCTATACTCCTATCTACATAATCTACTATTTTTGATTTTTTACATTTATAAAAACTACTTTGTTTTATTTCAGACACACCTTCAACTTCAAAATGTAACACCAAAGGTAATATTTTGCACACATATGTATACACATACATATATATATAATGTCTTTGTTTATTTCAGAAAAAGCATATAATAATGCAAGAAAAGAATCTCAACATATTTTAAAAGAAATTGCCGAAGAAAAGAAAAATCACCACTCCAACATTATAAAGATATTAGAGGCAAAAGAAGAGACGGCAGCAAAAAAACTGGAAATCCTTCAAAAAATTGCGTAAAAAATTTGCATAAGCTAAATAATACACATTTTTTAATTTTACTTATGTATATGTGAATTGAATAACTTTTAATTTTAGTTACTTTTATTTATTTATTTATTTTTTTTTTTGTAATTCACACATACTTATATGAATTACTACAAATTAAAAATTAAAGTTTAATGAATTACTATAAAAAAGAATTTATCTCCATTGCGTAACTGATCCACCTTTGTTGTAACTGATTTCATCGAAAATTCGTCAATCTCACATGGTCTTCAATGGGATGGGAGTTCTTTAGTGAACCAAATTTCTAGGGTTGGTGGTCATCAACAAATAAAACCTGAAACGAAAAAAGTTCTTATACTGTAATACAAATACATAAACTGTTTAAGTAAAATATACCTTCTCCAAATTTTTACTGCTCTTGAAGTTGTTGGCATAGCAAATCCCTGAGTGCAAAACTAGAGACAATTCCTTGATGTGATGCAAACTCATCATCGGGTTCTTCTTCATTGTTGCTTTCATACGCAAAGTCTTCTTCATTAGCCATGTTGTGTAAAACATCGCATGCTATTATGAATTGACATAACTTTTCTACCTCTATCAGCTTACAATAGTAAAGTTGTCTGAATCGTCGTTTTAGGATGCCAAAAGTATGCTCAATGGCGACTCGACCGGAACTGAGCTTAATATTAAACTGCTTTTTTGCATTGGTTAAATGCCCATTGTCCTTGTATGGGGTTACAACATATCTGCTGCATGGGTAAGCAGAGTCCCCAAGTATGTAAAAGTCTATAAATGACAATTATAATTAAAAACAATACAATACAATTTTAAAAAAATCATACCACCACATTTATCAGGAAGATTTTTAAATATGGGTGAATTTTGAAACACCCAGCTATCGTGGGATGACCCCGGGTACCCAACGAAAATATTTATGAATTTCCTTTTTTCGTTGCATATGCCTTGTAGTTTGATCGAAAAATGTCCTTTTCGATCCACATAATCATTTTTAAAATCCTTCGGTCGGTCAATGGTTATGTGGGTACAATCTATACACCCAATAATAAAAGTTTTTATTGTACATTCGGATGTGAAAAAGTTACCTATTGCTCCAGAAAAACCACATTTCAATTTAAAGAATTCGCTTGTGGCCTGTTTTTCCTCATCTGTTGGCCACTTAATTACTTGAGGGCTTAAATTGCTGAAGAAGTAAATTACCCGTTTAATAATGCGACTCACTGTCGAAATGGTTACATTGAACCTGTTCGATAGATCACGAAAACTGCAAGCTTCATGACCTGCAAACCACAAGAAAAATCCTAAATTGACCTCGCTGGGCAGACGTTTATCTGGACGAAGTTCTTGATATTGATCGCTATTCGCGAACATGTCGCTAAGGCTTCTAAATAGAGTTCGAGGAATTCTAAAGTGCATTTTGAATTCCTCGTCTGTATATTTTGAAACTACATCATCCCAGTAATGTAGTATTGAGGTTCGTTTGCCTGGAAAATTAATTAATTTAAATTATTGTTACCCGACTACTTCATAGACTATTCGCCTTATCTTTCCTTTAGAGGCACCTAACGGAGAATCACCACAAGAAACCCCTTAAAGAAACAAGAAACCTCGCACTTAAATTTGTTTATCACAAATACCATAATCCAGAAATGTTGGCATAGTTGTCCTACTACTAAACTTAGTGATTTCCCTACTGTCGCCTATAGCAATGATTCAAGAGGCACTACTTCTCCCCACGATGTGAAGCTGTTTTCCAATTGCCCAACATCAGCATATATTCAGGAAAATACACAGTACTATATTACTCGCCATAGCTACTCCTATCAGTAGAGGCCTGGACAGGCCGTGCATCCGAACAGTCATGGTGGCACTTGATTTATCGAAGGCCTTCGATACCGTCAACCATTCCACGCTGTTCGAAAAACCAAGAGTAGATTTCCTTCAACGAGGGTTTGAAACGTTGGATAACGTTTGATGTGGACGCCAGTATTTTGTGGAATACAAAAAAGCAGTCCCGCACAGTTAAACTGTGTCCCAATACGGGGTTATGTCCTCGGCCGCCTCAATTCATACCCAGTGCTTGTCCTCCATGTAGATTGGGACCAACGACATGCTCCACTTATTTAACTGCCGAGCTAAACACTTTCACCTTTCTCCTGATTCTTTATGGACGCAGCCAGTCCAGGTTGTAGAATTTTTGTATCTGGACACAGAGGAACCAGATGATATAAGAACATACAAAGTCTTGTTGCTACAACAACAGGCAAAATGCCGCCTGTTTAAAAATAAATTTTCAGTTTAGGAGCCGCTAAAGGAAAATAAGTTCCATAAAAGTATCCAAAATTGTAAAGCATAAAATAATTTCTTATCCATTTCAGTTTATTTCTCTATTTTAAATTGTTTATTTCGCTGTCTTTGTTTAGTTAATGTGCACTTCGCGCTTTTTTTATTTTTTTCTTTTGCATTAACTGTCAAATAAATGTCAAATAAGCAGTTTGACAGATTTTCCACTTTTTACACCACGAAATTTGTCGAGTAGAAAATAAATTTTGATTCAAGTTTTATTATTTTTGGGGTTAAGGAACGCTTTTCGAGTAAGAAATGGTAAAACTAGCAAAACTTGAAGAAACTTTAACGTAAAGGAACACAGCTATTATTATGTGAATTTTAGGAAAGCGATATCTTATAGAGAATTTTACGGTCATTGTCTTTTGCTTTAGTCACTTTTTGGTAAGGCTCACAGTTTTTGAGATATATAAAAAAAACCAAAAATATGACCTAGGACCATGAATAAGTTTCTTAGCACGCATGGGATCGACAGAGATTTTTAAGACCTCATTTGTAATGACAAATCCTTCATCTACACCAAAATTCAGCTATGTGGGAATTTTTCTATTTCAATTCCTATTTTGTTTGGGCTACATACAATAAGTACTTATTGTATCACACCAATATCCATTTATATCAGTTTGTACAAACCAGATATAAACAAATATGTTCCGTTTTTCTGTCTATACCAACTCATATCATACCTGTTTGAAAAAGTATCAGTATCAACTTGTAACTGAAACTACATTCTACATATCCAAACTCACTCAATTTTGAAAAATGTCGGAACCGATATATTCAGTTGTATCTATGCAGGTGTTTAATTTGAAGGCAATCGTCAAATAATGAACAAAGATGAAAATAAAACAAAATCACAATATTCTTCATACCGATATATTTCGATATATAATTCGCTTTTGTTGTAGTGTTATCCCATCACAATAATATAATTTAAAAGTTAAATTAAAGATCAGCAGTTTTTGTAAACGCTCTTTCTGTAGATTTCCCTTTTACAGAAGTGTATGGTGAGTTGCTTATAATGTCACGTCGAGCAACCTTTCTAAAGTCTTTAGTTAAAAGGATGATAGGTTAATTGGTCTACAGACCTTCGGCAACGAGTTGCTTGGCTTCCCAGCATTGGGAATATAAGTCACAGTTAGCTTTTTACACAGAACCGGTATGTGCGTCAATAGGAGACAAGACCTAATAAGCACCTTCAATACTCGTATGATGATCAAGACAGACGTTGCGTTCTGAAGCATCGCCGGAATAACACTATCCGGTCCAGGAGATTCATAGGGTTGAAAAGTGTTGATCGCCCAAGAAATCCTTGAATTACTTATCAACCTATCAACAAAGACTCCCTCGTCAGGAGTGTATCCAAACTATGATAATTAGAATTAGCATCCGTGCACCCAGGAAAAAGAGTCTGTAGAGCGGAGTTCGTCAACTTTTCATCACTTCGTTTGATGCTTCCAATAGGTTTTGGGTCCTTTGAGGTCGTCGTGAGAAATCATACCGCTGCATTAACTCCCTCTATTGCCTCACTAATGTTAATCCAAACCTGAAACACCGATCGGCACTTTGTTGCTTAACACCTTGGTGTTAGTGGATCTCTTTTTATGTAGGAGATTACTACCTGATATATTTCGCTCTTCCCAAAGTTGTATTGATGAGTTAATAACACAAATTAGTTATTGAAATCGTTAGAATTTCTTTTAAATTAATTAATGGATGTCGCATGTACATATATGCATACATATCGGAAAAAGTACCAATATATAATACGTGTCCTCCCTGATTGAGCAAAGCAAACACATGCCAGTATATACTACTTATGCATATGCATACATACTCGTACTGTATTTGCTTGACGGCAGGTCTGCACATTACAGCATTGTTGCATATTATATATTGGATGCGCATATGTGCTCGTGTTGTATGTACTTATGGAGTGCTTATGAATACCATTTTAAAATCATATCAGAAAATTAAGATCATAATTCACAGTTATTTTCCAATTAACACATTTGACACTTTTGTCGTTTGTTTATAAAACTGACATGAAATGGCGCAGTTGAGGTAGAAGGTTCATGTTATGTCTGCATATTTCCATTACATATTGTTCACTAACTTCCTGTAAGCGAGTAAGGTCTTTCATATTGAACTATTAACATCCAGTAACAATTTTCAAAATGTTTTCTTTTTCAAATTATTGAATAGAAGAAAACACCTTTAATATATATTTATGTTACCGATGCAGTGCTGAAATCCGGCGGCAAATTATTAAAATATTCTAAAATATTTAGAAAAATTGTTAAACACATTCGACCTGAAAGAATTCCCAAAACTTGGTTTACTATTGAGTTTTAGAGTTTATATTAGTTCTTGCAATGGTATAAGGGTAAAATAGAAGAACCAACAATGGAATCAATATCGGTGTAATTCGTAAAAAATACACGTATTTTGGTCCCCTCGACATTCTGAATCAATTTTAATATAATTTGGGAAATTTATGTCTATATAAAAAAACTTAACGCCTTTTTCACTTGTTTATACATTAGAGTTACGATTTTATAATATGTTCATGAGTTTTTACCTATTATTACATAAAATCTAAATTATAAAGTGATTCGATACAAAAACCTGCCTCTCAAAATTATTTTAAAATTTTAATTCGCCAGCCCTCGGGCAATTTTTTGAAGTCACTATAAGTAGATATATAAGTGAAAAAAAGCTTTTGAGCCACATGACATAACCGTTTGTTTCTCACTAATTTTATCATCATATCATGATATAAGTTTATATCATATATTACCTAATTTTATATATCCTATCAATTAAAAGTGGTTTGTGCGTGATCTATTCAATCTTTAAATGAAATTAAAGTGATTTCAGTCATTAAAAGGCAAATATTTATTCATTCAGGAACAGGAAATAATTTTTTACAGTGTTTTATTTAATTGCTTTGTTTCCTGTCTGTTTAGTTCAAATCTAGTAACTCATTTTTAACACAGTTACAGTTGACCAATCGAACTAAAACTTTGCAAACTTTTCAGATTTGGATAACTATACATGAATATGAAAGCAGAACCAACATAGGTCCATTTTTTCCTATAGCTATATAACGGAACCGCCCAATTTGAGATATTTTGACGATTTTATCTACATTTTCGGCCAACATTGGCTGTAATTTGGAGTTCTCAGTGGTCAAAAAAATGTATTTACTATAAAGTTAAAAATAAAATATAATTAAAAAATAAGCTACAGTGTTTTATTTATAAACTCACTGAAGTTAAGCCAATGGGGGAATACTCCAGACTTAAGCAGTCATACCGAAAGTTCTTTAAAATTTGCTGCATTACACTGTGTGTAATTTTTTGAGTCATGTTTTATTAGCCATATTCGGACTCCACACTGCGATAGAACACCAAAAATGAGAAGACACGTGTCTCGATTATAGGCCTACAAAGGTTTGGGACTTTGATATAAAAGGGGTCATTTAGTCAGGACTATATCTTCCAAAAGTTAGTAAATTTGAGTTTATCTCAGAGGCAAAGCTGTGGCTCTTGTCTTCGAGAACAAAATTGTGAACACATACAATCCATCAAACTTCATGTGCAAGGCCAAAATCGCCATGGTAAAATTTTTTCTCAAGTTTTGTTATACAGCTATCAAACCGATCAAATTTGAAGCAAACAAATAACTACAAAAATATGTTCTAGAAACTTGTTTGTTGAAATCTAAGGTACATTTTTGTAGTTGACTGTATCCTTAATTTTTGGGCGGTTGCGTATCCTTGGACCAGAGTCGGAAAAAAGTATAAAAATTGGATATTTTCAAAAAAATGTTGCTATTTTTACCATTAAGAACCGTTCATAGACATTTCGCATGTTCCAGAAAGTTGTTTATTGATGCCTTTGCTACACTATTGTGGAAGATTATTTTCTTGAATTTTGAACGGTTTAGTATCTATGGAGCAGAAGCCGAGAAAAGAGGATACAAATCACGATTGTTTTGGTATTTTGACCATTAAGATCCGGTTCTACAGAGTTCGTATATTCTAGAAAGACGTTTATTGAGATCTGAGGTAAATTTTGTATTTGATTGTTTGCTTCAAATTGATCGGTTTGATAGCTGTATAACAAAAGTTGAGAAAAAATTTTATAAGAAATTTGCAGATGAAGTTTGATGGATTATATGTGTTCACAATGTTGTTCTTGAAGACAAGAGCTACAGCTTTGCCTCTGAGATAAATTCAAATTTCCTAACGATTTGGAAGATATAGTCCTGACCTGAATGACCCTTTTTACATCAAAGCCTCAAACTTTTGGAGGCCTATAACCTCGAAAGTTGATGAGATACGAAAAAACGTCGAGACACGTGTGCTCTCTTTTTTGGTCTTCTGTCACGCTGCGGTGTCAGAATATGGTTAATAATTTTCGTGTTGCACAGTGTTATTATAGATTTTCTATTAATACAAAAACTTGTGTAAATGTAACAGAAAGAATTAGTTTAATTAATCGAGCTATATGACCTAAGGAGTTTCTATTGAAAAAATTATATCTAGCGAAGTCCCTCACAAATAATGACTGGCATTCGTCCTAAAATGGCAAAAACTTAAAGTAAACGAAATTACTTTATAGCGTTTAGTAGGGTAACGAAATAGATAGACTAATGGGATGTTTACATTAGAGCTTTTGGATTTATTTGACGTAAATGCAATGGAATTGGCAATTTAAATCCACTGGATTTACTAAATCCAGTATCTGTAAACGTTAATAGTACGACAACATTTCAGTCTTTAAAATGTGTGACAGTAAACCAAAAAAACCGTAAGTATTTGCAGACCTATCATATGTATCATAAAATTGTGTGGAATACTTATCTACATTGATCTGTCTCCTATACAAATCAATAGATTTTAGGCAACCCAATGTTTTAAAGTAAAATATTCCAGACAGTAATTTAAAAAAAGACACACGGACAGGTGTAAATAAATTCTTGAAATGATTAACGATGATGGTGGTGAAACAGGTACAACGAACGTATTAACAAAAGTCAAAAATCTGTTTGTGTAAACAAAGAATTGTCATTTATTATTTATGACGGATGTCTGGACTACCTTCAATGTTGTTTGACAGCAATAATAATCGATTTGTGCAATAACAAAGACACAGTATTGTTCGGACAGTATTCTCTATTATATCCTTAGAACACAGCAGGTAATTTAACGGATATTAAGGGTTCAACATTGAAAAGGAAATCGATTAAAATTGCTGATTAGAAGGTTCGTTAGTTATGGTCACTGTGTAATTTAGGGTTTTTATAGCTAAGGCAAGGTTTATATGATATTACATTCTTGGAAATTATAATGTTTTTAATTACAAATTCATAAATTTAACCAACCACACATGGTCGCTCTACTTGGTCCTTCGTTTATTATGCCCGTAATTTCTACTCGTAGTTATCTACGAGTTTGTAGATACCAACGGTGTAAGCAAAATTTTATTTCATCTCATAGGTAACGTTATCGGGTCAAAAACGGTGATGTTTCTTACGCCAAGGATTTTGCCGGTACAATACAGTCTCGATAATCCGGACACCACATGTTTTGGGGATGTCCGGATTATCGAATTGTCCGGATTACCCAGTACTAATAAAAACATATAATTTTGAAAGTTTAAATCATTAATAAGGGGCGTTTACTATATAATAACCTGACATCTAAGGTAAGCGAATTCATATTAAGCAAATATCACGGGTTGCGACCATTTTAAGACCGAGAGCAGCTTTCCTGGCTACCAAATTTACTTCTTATATTCCTCCATCGTAAGGTGACATTCGCTAAGTATCTTTGTCACCTAAAACTTCCTTGCAACTGGTGTATATTAATTCAAAGTTATTTTAAGGACATAAACGTTGTAGTCCATGTACATATAATGATTTCCCTTTTCCATGGGACACGAGCATCTTATGACTCGCGATAGAACTATAGAATTAATATGAACTCATCTCATTATGGTGAATATTTAGCGATTTCTATGAACATCACCAAATGACGACATCTCGTCGACGAACCAAAAGGATATGTTTTTTATATAAATGTTTTAGTTTACGAATAAGACAAAATGGAATTCAAATCTTTTGGTTGCATAATGACGAGAATGCAACACTAACCGGAGGGCGAATGAACTAATTCTTTCAGAAGAAAAGAACACGCAACATTGATCTTTCTGGGAACTAGGCTACCCAACATTAGGTTTTAAATACTGTTGCTTATCAGTTGTCAATATGTTAAAAATTGTAAAGCACTTTTATGTGGCAATGATTTTGCGAAATCATGAATAAAAATCACCAATGTTTCCACATGTTTTCAAAAATTACACGTTTGCCATAAAAATTACGTTTGCCATAAGATGAGATATCCTAAAAGTCCCCATCGATCCCGTGTGTGCAAAAAAGTTTTTTTTACAAAATGGTTCATATTTGACATCTAACCTTAAAGTGATGATTACGTTCTTACTATTATAATTTTATTCAACCAACCTTTAGGGTGACGTAGGGGATGGAAGATACCAAGGAACGGTCCTGACCGGTTTTAACATGGCAAAGCCCAGGATTTATCTTGGTCCCTCTTTCATCCCAAGTGGACACTGACCTCCCCGTGGTGTCACCTGGGGAACTGCCTTTAACACCCGTTAAAGGTAGTGAGCTAACATGTGCCGCGCGTTCACCCATAAGAACGTTAAAAACTTGGGTTTGGGCGTCGGGTTAGTAACCCTCCCCTAGAAAAAACAGCCTACTATGAAAAAACGAAAGAAAAGAAAAACAAACCCCTCTAAAGTTGACGAACCCCGCAAACGTTTTAAGGACCATGATCTGCGAATCTGCACCTGGAATGTTCGCACTCTTTATAGAGAAGGTGCAGTCTTCGCATTGGCAGACGTACTTGAAAAGTACAAGACCGATATTACTGCCATACAGGAAATACGATGGATTGGGAAAGGCGTCACAACAACACCTAAAGGTGACGCACTGTATTATAGCTGCCATGACGTAAAGCATGAGTTTGGTTGTGGATTCGTAGTTAGTCGGAGACTAAAACATCTTGTATCCAGCTTCACTCCAGTGAATGAAAGACTTGCTGCAATTCGAATAAAAGCTAAATTCTTCAACATCAGCTTTATTTGCGCTCATGCTCCCACTGAAGAAAAGGACGAACAGACCAAAGATATATTTTACGAGTGCTTAGAAGAAACATATGACCGTTGCCCTGCCCATGACATTAAAATCATTCTAGGCGATTTTAATGCCAAAATTGGAAAGGAGAATATCTTTGGCCCAACAGTCGGGAAATTCAGTCTCCACAGTGAAACATCTGACAATGGTATGAGACTGATAGACTTTGCAGCTGCAAAAAACATGGTAGTTAGCAGTACCAGATTTAATCATCTCGATATTCATAAGGGCACCTGGCTGTCTCCAGATCAGAAAACAAGAAACCAAATTGATCATGTTGTGATAGATGGAAGACATTCATCGAGCGTGTTGGATGTACGATCGTTCCGAGGCGCAAACATTGATTCGGACCACTACCTTGTTGCAGCAAAGGTACGCACCCGCTTAAACGTAGCAAACAAAGTACGAGCAGACACAACACGAAAGTTAGACATCGGTAAGCTGCAATCACAACAGATAGCCACAGCATATTCCACTCAACTAGCCCAATTGCTTAATCAAAGCCCTCCTCATCCCGATAACATATCAGCGCAATGGCAAAGCATTGCCCACTCCATGCAAACAGCCGCAAAATCCATACTTGGATACCAGAGACCTCCACCAAGGAATCCATGGTATGATGAGGAGTGTCGTGCTGCCACCGAAGAGAAAAATGCGGCATATAAGGCTACTTTACAATCCGTAGCAACGCGTAGCGCACGAGAGAGATACAGGGAGAAAAGGAGAGAGGAGAAACGTCTTTTCCGCAGGAAAAAGAGAGAGATGGAAAAGCGGGAGTGTGAAAAAATCGAGATGTACAGGAGCCAGAATGAAGTCCGAAAATTCTACCAAAGAGTCAAGCATCAAACTGATGGCTTTGGTACAGGCACATCCTCCTGTAGAGACCAGCAAGGTAATTTGGTAACTGATACAGATAGTATACTCAGGATATGGAAAGAACATTTTTCAAATCTGTTGGTATCCAATAGCAGCGAAGAAGACGAAGATACCACAGTCCCAATCCCAGAAGATGGTATTGAATGTATACTGCCCAGCCAAGATGAGGTAAAGACAGCAATAAATCGGCTGAAGAATAATAAGGCAGCAGGGGCCGATGGCTTACCAGCCGAGCTGTTCAAAACCGGAGGCGACACGCTGATAAGGTGTATTCATCAGCTAGTTAGCACCATCTGGCAGGAAGAACGAGTACCCGACGATTGGAACCTGAGTATCCTGTGCCCCGTCCACAAGAAGGGAGATAAGACTGTATGCTCTAACTATAGGGGCATAAGTCTACTCCCTATTGCCTACAAGATCGTGTCAGGGATATTGTGCGAACGACTAAAGCCAATGGTCAACGAGATTATTGGACCATACCAATGCGGCTTTAGACCTGGCAAGTCCACCATTGACCAGATATTTACCCTGCGGCAAATCCTGGAGAAGACCCAAGAGATGCAGATCGACACCTACCACCTTTTTGTCGATTATAAAGCAGCCTTCGACAGTCCGCTGCGCTCAAAGGTATTCCAAGCCATGTCTGAATTTGGTATTCCCGCAAAGCTCATCCGGCTTTGTAAAATGACTTTAACTGACACGAGGTCCTCAGTTAAAATAGGAAAGAACCTCTCCGAAGAGTTTGGTACCAAAAGAGGTTTCAGACAAGGAGACAGCCTTTCGTGTGACCTCTTCAACATCCTGCTAGAAAAGGTTATACGAGAGGCAAACGTCAAAAGAAGTGGCACAATCTACACCAATAGTCACATGTTACTTGCTTATGCTGATGATATAGACATCATGGGTCGATCAGTAAAAGAAGTAACTGATACCTTTATAAAGGTCGAAGGAGAATCTGCTAAAGTGGGTCTGGCGGTAAACGGTGAGAAGACCAAGTTGATGGTGTCGACGCGCAATGCGTCCATTGAGCTCGGACCGACTGTGGAAGTTGGTTCCTATAATATTGAGGTAGTAAAAGACTTCGTCTACCTCGGCACCTCCGTCAACACAACAAACGACATCAGTTGTGAAATAAAAAGAAGAATTGTATTGGCCAACAGATGCTACTTTGGATTAAGTAAGCAGTTTAAAAACAAAGCCACATCTCGTCAAACAAAAATAACGCTCTACAAAACACTGATACTACCCGTGCTGATGTATGGCTCCGAAGCCTGGGTACTTGCGCAAGCAGACATGGCAGTGCTTGGTGTGTTTGAGAGAAAAATTCTTCGAAAGATCTACGGACCAATCTGCGTTGACGGTGAATATCGACGTCGCATGAACCACGAGCTGTATCTGCTATACAACGACATGAATATTGTTAAACGTATCGAGATGCAGCGATTGCGTTGGCTAGGCCATATCATAAGAATGAGCGATGATGAACCCGCTAAAAAGGCGTATGAATACATGCCACATGGCGGTGCACGCAGAATTGGCAGGCCAAGGAATAGATGGCGCAAACAAGTGGATGTTGAGATGAAAAGGCGCGGTATTCCAGAGAGCAAAGCAACAAATAGAGAGGAATGGAGATCTCTTCTTAGTTCGGCCTATAGAACAAATGTTCTGTAATGGGCCAGCTAAGTAAGTAAGTAAGTAACCTTTAGGCTATGGACAGTATATACATCAAAAATAATAAAAATACGTTCAAAAATGTTTATCCCAGAAATAATGGATCAGACCCCAAATATGTTTGAACGAAGTTCGTTTCAGATAATTAGGAAATTTTGAAAAGAAAAATTACTGGCAATACTGGTTCCAAGGAATAATATCAAAACATCTGTTATGTCTTCATAAGTTTGTACACATTTGCCCACAACATACATACATAAGTACCAACGTATTTACATATGACCAGCTAAAAACCAAAATGTGTTGGACAACATTATCCTCCCTTATTATGGAAGCAATGATCTATTAATAGACAGTGTGCAGACAAATGTGGAGGCGCCAATGTCCATTGAAACTGACCTGAGAGTAAATAACATTTTGCAAATAAAAGGACGCACAGGGATGGACACAACTGTATGAATGGCCAGACAACTGAATATGAATATTGACGTTTGGACTAAAAGCGACCACATCGTAAATTATTGGTTAAAACAACAAACGGTAGCATCAAGTATTATTATCTATTGTACCACAAGCCACCAGCCATGGACGACATTAAGAGTACACTCAACAATGATGTTTCCCAGTTATTTGTACAACTAAATAAATACTTGTAGCATTAAACAGACAAACAGGCAGACTACACAATTTGGTTTTGACATCACATTGGTGAACAATGGAAATAATTTTTTTGTTCAATGGTTAGATGGAAAACAAACATATTTACATATGTATGTATGTGAGTATTTAATAAGCACACGTGTTTATAATAATGATCCTCCTCCGCTATAGAATAAAATAACTTAATTCTAGATCTATAAAATAGTGTACAATGCTCTTTTTTGGCATTACCCTCATATCTCTGCATCTCACGATCCATCATATACTCAAATTCCTTTTTTACAATGTATAGCTTTTCAGGAGACAATCTTCTGGGCTTGCTATGGACGGCAATCCTTTTGTTTCAATGTGATGTTTCACCGAATGTTTGACAGGACACAATTTATTAGACGGTTTAGTGATATCCTTGAATTCTTCTAAAAGAGAGTGGAAAGGGGAATCTCTTGGAGTCGTATTGCTTGTTACAGATGAAATTTGCTGTTCGTTATATATTGAGCATACAATTTTCATGTTTGTTTTCTTGTCAATTAGGCAGTGTCTTCTAACATCAACCAGCAAATCGAAATGATTCAGAAAATCGGACCCAATAATTGATTGTGGTACGTCAGCAATTATAAATGGCCAAACAAAATTTCTTCGCAAACCAAGATTCAGCTCAAGGATTTTTTCGCCATAAGTTCTTATAGTAGTGTTATTGGCAGCTTGGAGCTCCATGTCATGAGGCGTTGAACGTTTTTGCAAAATTAAAGCGGGTATCACAGACACATCCGCGCCGGTATCCACGAGGAACTGCTGATTATTATGTAACAAAAACATTGTTCCACAACATCCCATACGGGACAAGGGAGACTTCTCTCATATCAATGAGTGCACCCCGATTCATATTTAGCTCAATGATATGGGACCTACTGTTTATCGCCGAGTCCGAACGGCGTGTCTTAAGACACCACTTATGGAGAAGTTTTTCAAGGCTGAAATACTCAGGAAATGTCGCCAACATTACTGAGGGGTATTTTGCCACCGTTGAAAAATGTTTGATGTTGCTTGGCCGGGGAATCGAACCCCCGACCTTCTGCGTGCAAGGCGGGCGTGCATATAATTGCACCACGGTGGCACCCAGCTGATTATGATTGTGTGTCTCTTAAAATTAGGCGACATAGCTTCAAACCACCTTCATCCGTCACCATAGACGAAGGAGTTTTTAGTTTTCCGTCTTATATGTACACGGTGGACGACACTTGGATGCCTTACTTCCAAATTTGAAATGATACCAGCATAGACGTCCAGAAGTATCACGAGATTGACTGGAATTTCGATTTCTGCTCTTACTTCTTGCACGATGTCCAGCGTTAATTGACAGCTTATCGATTTGTTTCAAAATTTCACTCACCCGACCTTCAATGCGATCCAACCGCGAACACGAATTCTCCTTACTAACTTGTGATATCGATGAATTGCCGAATTGCCATGACTGCAAGTTTGTCCAGGCTGTCGGTACTTACGGATAAGACTGTTTTTATCATGGTTGGTAAACGTTGAAACCACAAAGATTTGAGCATGTCGTCTGATACTTTCCCTGATGACAGCTGGCGCATCTCCCTTAGTACGGCAGATGGTTTTCTATCGCCCATTTCGACATTCGCCAACAATTTCTGCAATCTTCTTTCTTCAGAATCTTGAAATTCAGCTAGCATTGCCGTCTTTAATGCTTCATACTTATTGCTGGATGGGGGATACTCGATGATATGACTTACAGCGTTGAGAATGGTATTTCGGTATGGTATGGTATTTCGTTTCATCCTGCGTAATTCCAGCATTAAAAAAATGGCTTTCAATCTGCCGGAACCAAAGCTTAGGATTTGTCTTCCAAAATGGTGTGATTTTTACACCAACACGAGATATTCCAATAGGGGGAGATGAAGAAGCAGAGGAAAATTGTTCATCGTTGGAATTCGCCATTATTAATCAAATTGTCGCGGGTCACCAATGTAGAAAACGAGGGTTTAATATTTTCTAACAAAATTGTATTTGATTAAAATTCCAAATTACATGAACGAATGTTTCTAACTGACTAACAATTATTTTGGAAAATTTTCATAACATTGACAAACAAAAAATAAATATCAACGCCTACGTGATTGAAAATATTTTTTAAACATAAAGTGGGAAATTGAAAACTAATATTCCCCACAAGTGCATCCACAATGGTCCGTCCGGAAGGTCGTCCCTGATTTAGGCCATTCGCAATCTTTTCGGTTGCAAAGCCGGGGCTGTGCTATGGGCTTCCCTGAAACCATGTTGATGTAAAGCAAGGTTAAAATGCTGTTTCAGGTATAGTATTCAATAACCTTTGCTACAGGCTAAAGAAAGGAGATCGGGCGGTAAGGTTATCAATAGATAGCGGATTTGTCTGGTTTCAGAATGGTAATTATGTTCGGAATTACCAATTGGAAAATTGATAGATCAGGACTTTTTCGAAGTAGCACAAACCGTCTGCTCCCAACATTTTTAACATTACCATGAATATGACGTCTGGACAAAGGATTTTAGATGGTTTGGACTGGAAATACTTCTATCAACATTACTTCAATTGAAGGAGATGAACTGCAATCGCTGTTAAATTGGCGGCAAAACTCTGCTGCATATTAGAAAAACGTTTTAGTTGCTTAGAATTAATTGTGCATTGGTCGAGATGTTGTAGCCATTTGGAACGCCTATGTTCTAAAACAAGAAAATAGTTTTGTTTTCTTAACCTCCACCATAAAATGGAGGGTATAATTAAGACCCTATAAAGTATATAATATAATTGTTCCACAAACATCCCAGATGGGACAAGGGAGACTTCCCTTATATAGCTTTATAACTTGGTACAGAAGTTTCTATTACTCCCAGGATGTTTGGTATTGAAAATAAGCTATATGGGTTCATGTTTCGATATAGCCCCCATAGAACGGTACCTCCCGATTTCCAGTATTTTGAAGGCTTTAGCCACATTATCTCACCAAAATGGTTGAAATTTGCTATTTAGTCTTCTTTGGGTGTTGTTGCCCCAGAAATTTGCCAGTATAGGCCCACTCTTTGATATAGCACCCATAGAACTATATCTCCCGATTTTCGCTATTTTGAAGGTTATAGCCGCATTATCCCACCGAAATTGCATACATTTGGCATTTATTCTTCTTTGTGGTTACAAAACTTTCTCCCAGAAATTTGTTAGCATAGGTCACCGTGTGGATATAGTCCCAATAGAAAAGTACGTCCCGATTTTCAATATTTTTAAGGTTTTAGCCACATTTTCTCGCCGATAAGGCTGAAATTTGGCACTTCATTACATTAAGGCAATCCAAAAAATATTTTTGGAATTTATATAAACCGTGCCAATCTAACGATCTTTTAAAAAAAAATCTTAAAGGTCGCAATTAAGGTCCAATCGATAAAAAAAACTTTACCAGTTCATTGTTGTAGTTAAAAGGCGACTCCTACAAAAATTTGTGAAAATCGGGTCGGGTTTTGATATAGCTCCAATTAAGATAGAGTATTCAATTATGAGTATAAAACATGCCTTCAGATAATTGTGAGTATAGATCAGGGAAGGTCTTCCTTGCAAGGACAGTACATTCGCAATTGGTATCACCGACGTAGCCAGGGGTGGGCGCCCAAACGTGTTAGTCTTTAACACGTCTTTGTAATGAACTATTTTGAACACCGTAAGAATTACAAATTCTTCATTATGTTTGAAATTTGCAAAAAAAAAACCGCGCCAATCTAGCGATCTTTTAAAAAAAAATCTTAAAGGTCGCAATTATGGTCCAATCGATAAAAAAAACTTTACCAGTTCATTGTTGTAGTTAAAAGGCGACTCCTACAAAAATTTGTGAAAATAGGGTCGGATTTTGATATAGCTCCAATTAAGATAGAGTATTCAATTATGAGTATAAAACATGCCTACAGATAATGTGAGTATAGATCAGGGAAGGTCTTCCTTGCAAGGACAGTACATTCGCAATTGGTATCACCGACGTAGCCAGGGGTGGGCGCCCAAACGTGTTAGTCTTTAACACGTCTTTGTAATGAACTATTTTGAACACCATAAGAATTTCAAATTCTTTATTATGTTTGAAATTTGCAAAAAAAAAACTTTATCAACCATTTCTTATGATATAATTTCTGTTCCACCGCAGTGTCGTCCGTTGAGATTATTTGAAACTGGTCTCTTGCTACAAATTAGTAAATGTCTATTGTACAAAAAAAGGATTTTTCTGTCGTATTTTTATGTTTTGTCCGACCTTTCGAAATTTAATAAAATACCAGAAGGAGTAGACCAAAAATCACCATCTTCAAACTTTATATAAGGTTCGCTGAAATATTGCGATAAACAAAGTTTGGACCAACGCAGTACCCGGTTCGCAAGTTGTCGTACGCACCAGCCACTACACATGATGGCCGTAGGTGTTCTTTACAGCTTTTGGGCCACTCTGGGAATATGGACTTGCCTCTGAAAACACTTGTACTGTACTAATAGGGCCCGAGAACACTTGTTGCAAAAAAGCAAAACGTTTCCAGCGAGGTCTTTTTATTAATTAATTTATTTATTTCATATTTTTACTTCTAACTAAATTATTAACATAAAGGAAGTGAGGTCTTTAGCTTGCACAGGTATATTAACTAATTATCCAGATAGGTCTTAAACTGCACTTCTGTAAATATTTTCGAAATACTCTGTGGAAGGTTACCAAAGGGTGGATCGATATGGTCCATCTTCGAAGTTGATCAAAATATCACGAAGGCCAAATTTTGGACCGAATCGGTTGGTCTGTTAGAGGATTATCGTGTTCTCCAGGCAGCCACCCAGACGGACGAACATAGCTAAGTCGACTCCAAGTTTTCTGAAACAGATTTCTTCCAAACACACGTTGGCCCTAAAACCATTATTTCGATAAGGCACATTATGACTAAAGGCTGAGAGTATAAAAAATTAGACATGTATAGACCTTGGACTGGTAGCCATAATTTCATTTTAAAAGAATTCAAGTCTAGTTACCAGAGTTTTCCTAGTTCCTGAACAATTTATGAGAAGATCCACGATAGGAAACCAGAATTTCTATAAGTGAAGTCCGGCGATTGGACGCCAAAATTAGTCTATTGAAAGATGCAAGATTGGGCGACAGAATTTGTAATTTACATACCCGAGATTGGGTGCTAGAATTTCATAATGGGTAGACACACTTTTGCTCTGCATTAGTTCTCTATCAAGAAAACTTCTATCGACCTTCAGAATTTTTTTCTGATAAGATCTACGATTGGACCCCAAAATATCTTTAGGGAAATAACTACTATTGGTTTCTTTATGACAATAACAACGATTGGACACCTGAATTGAAAAATTGACGATATTCTGACACCGCAGCGTGATAAAAGACCAAAAAAGAAGACACGTGTCGACGTTTTTTTTTCCTTTATTTGTATAACTCCTAAATTCTACCTGTAAATTTAAAAAATACTAGTTGATTACGCCATGCTTCTATAATGTCTATAAGGCGCAGATACTAACATTGTATATACTGTATAAAGAAATTATATGAATAAAGGAAAAAACGTTCCCTCTGCATATGTAAATCAATTATCTACCAATCCCATGTTCTTTCCATAAATTACTCAATAAAATGGGAGTGGTAAATTGAAACCCTGATTTTGAACTTTTGTGGAGTAGGAAACAAAGGAAAGGTCTTCAACATTCCATGTAAAAAAATAAATGTTAAGATATTTCTAGGGTTTTCCGATTGAATACTCTTTCTTTTGGTCTTACCTTGTGAGTTGTTTGATAAATGATACACCCAAAAATATATGCGATTATTTATATATCCATTGTTTTGAACATACATATATCAACTTTAATATATTGCCAAAAAAGTTCTGACAACAAGGGTAAATTAGCCAAGAAGTCTTACGCCATTTTAATTAAAAAATAGTAATGAAAATTATTTCATCAGTAATATAAATCTAAAATAAGGTTTACGTCATTGCTAAATAAGAAATTTTCGCTAACATGAACTTTCAAAATTTTGGTCAGGTGGCTACTTGGCATTGAACATTTTGCTGGGTACACCACGTACATATGTATGTTGAAACCAAATCTGATTCAGACACTTTGGAGACGATTTATCCACGTACCTCAGTTTATATATCTGTCTGGTGTACAATGTTTTGTTTAAAACAAAAAAACAAGTGAGCAAAGGCTATAGTCGGGACGGGGCCGACTATGTGACATTTCTTTTAGGGAGATACTAAAGTGTTCACCTATCTGGTTTTTATACCAAATGACTGTTAAGGCGAACTGAACAAAATAATTAATTTTTAATTGTTTATTTGACTACTGTCGACATCCAATTGGTACTGATTGAAAGCTTTGCTCCTCTCAAATAGAAGCTGAGGTATTTGTCATTAAAGTAAAAATTCAAAATATTAAAATTGTGATAGCTTAGTGATTACTCTGATATTTTGCCATCAATGATACAATTTGTATTAATTCAAAGTTCAGTTGGTTTAGTTTCAGTATCGAGCTCTCTCCTTGGAATCGTCGTCTTTTTCAACATCACAAGCATTTCACAAATTTTGGTAACGCAATTCGGAACATTTTAAAGCTCAGAAAGTCTTCATTGTTCAAACGCATCCAACTGAGATACTCGTCAGTACAATTCATCTTATATTTTTCCATTGACGGGCTTTCCTTTTGGAATACTGAAGCGGAGATATTCGCATATGAATAAAACTTTGAATGTTCTTCACATAATGTTTTTGCCATTCCGACCCCTGATTATTATACGACTATTACCAAAATCAATAGGCTTCTTCCTTTATGGGACCCTCATTAACCCCCAAAATTTCGAGATGATTCGATCACAATTGCGAAATGAAAGTTTGACAACCTACGACATCCTACTTCACATCGTTAGAAAGGTGATATTTTCTACTTTCATTGTCAGGTTTTGCTTTTATCCCTGAATATTGTCCGGCCATCACCAAACTCAGTAGTGAAAGTTGGGTTCTATTAGCGGCTATTGCGATATCTTCGTTGTTTGGCCACCTACAAAAACCTACGTTACATCGTTGCAAAGTGATATTTTCTACTTTCATTAGCATTAGAAGCTGAGATATTCGCTTTTTCTCCAAATAAGTTGTTGGCCCATGTCCGTTGTTGGTTCCCCTCCGGGACCTTCATCAACACCCAAAATTTGGTGACGATCGGATTAAAATTGCGACCTGTAGCGTGATTACAAGGTTTAGATGGACAGACGGACGGACGCACATAGCCAGATCGACTCAGCTCGTCGAGACATTCATTTTGATATATATATGTATTTGGTCTACGACCATTACTTCGATGCGTTACAAACTTTTTGCCAAAACCAACTTATAATCCCCTCCCCACATTGTGGTGTAGGGTATAAAAATAGGATAACTTCTATTTATACGAAACAGTTTTGCAAATTTGCAGATATAAAGTATGTATTTTAAATATTTTTTACTGTCAAAACCAATCTAGTGCCAATCACATTACAATACGGTTTTTATTGTTTAATGTCCTAGCCTACGACTCGTAGGCTGAATGCATAATTCTGTCGACGAAACCGACTGACACTTGTTTGTTCTTAACAATAATATATATATTCAGATGGCCTCTGACCGATCCTCTCTCTATACAGGTGAAAATCACGTTCCGATTTTGGAAAATATCCCATATATTTTATATGCATTACCAAAATAATATGCTTGTCATCGTTGTTTGTTCTCTGCGATAAAATTTGATCATTTTTTGTATAAAGAACAAGAAGAAAAAGAAAAAACAAAGTGTTACCTTCATTCATTATCGACTCAATATATTTATCCAACACAAAGTGTTAATGGAGTCTGCTGTTGACATACCAAAAAATAAAATAAAATAAAGAAAAGAAAAGGGAAAGTACTGCACATTGTTATCATTTTTAGGATTTGCCCTTTTCATGCAACGAATGCTTTTACAGTCAAGGTTATCAATAACATACAATTAATTATGATTCAATGATGAGTTCACAATTTTTTTACTTTTGTTTTTATATGTTGCATACAATACATCCCAAACCACTAGAGAATCGTACTATGAGAAGGTGGCACAGAGTATATGTATGTATCATATACATACATAAATATACGTAGATATTTCTCCGGCATCCTGTTAACTTCGGGTGGTAAAGTTTTCAATAATTTTTTGATGATACTTACTTTGGAAAGAACTTCCGCATATTTCATAAAAGTGGCACGAACTGTGGACATTTGCTGCACTAGTCCATACAACAGGAGGACAGGCAATAGACCACACGCTGTGTGCAGTTGGTTGTCGTCATTTTTTTATTGTATTGTATACCGTGTTTTTTCTATAGAAATCGAAAACTGTTGTGTGCCGAAAATAATGACGGTGCAAATATAACGAATCCTGCTGCATTCGCTTTATACTTAAAAACATACACTCATGTGGTGGACTTCTAGTTGTCCCGTGTTGTTATGTTTGTTGCATGGTGCCACTCTCCTACTTAGATATCAACAATATAGACTCATTGAGGGATTTTTATTTTTTTTTTGCAAACAGGAGGATTCGTTTTAATGGCTTTCAGTGCCAATTGTTTGCCTGCAATGTCAGTATGAGGGTGTCTTCTGTTCACGTATCCTGTACGATGTGTGATGTGAGTACTTTGTCATTAATCATGGTTTATAATGTATTTCCTATTCTCAGAAATGAAATGTTTGGATTTGTTCATATGAAATGTTCGTTAAAGACATACGGATGTCGATTGCATAATAGTGTAACGTCTGAAATAGTATGTTATTGTCCGGAGTTGTTATTGAACGCTTATGACATTCGAATTAGGATATGCACGTAAAAAATTATACTGGGTACATTGAATGGGCGTGTTTCGCGGCCATATGACAAAATTGGACAAAGAAATCGTGAATATTATTTCTGTTAACATTTCTAAGCAAGTAAACGTAGGTCACAATGATATTTTTACAAAATGATTTTCCAAAGCGAAAAAACTAACTTAACGCCTCTAAATTCAGTCCGCTCGAAGTTTTTATACCCTCAACGACCAAAGAAACAAAATCATTGAAAAAACGCTATGTATGTACGCTACGTATGTACGGGAACGATACCAACATTAAAAAATAGAGAGTTTTTGAAACGTCGAGATTTAAAACCGACAACTTACTTTTCAAAAAGGAGAATCTATTCTCACATAATTAAAAAACAAGTGTGCCAGGACTATAGACAGGACGTAGCCGACCATGCGATCTTCGGGAAATACTATAGTTGTTCTTTCATTGAAGATAACTTGTTTTATGTCACATGAGCTATCAAGCATAGAGCATGGTTTCCAAGTGGGATGGATAATTGAGAAACATATCTGTAACATAATCGCGGTCAAAGTTCACATATTTAGGGTTTTTTTTAGATTTTTAAAATTTTGCTTGAAAACGGCAAGTCCTATCGAAATGGGACTAAAGAAAATATTGTAGCTGTCAAAATTCTCTAGAGGATTAAAGTTCATGATTTGTTCGAAGGTTTTACCATTTTTGAGATATGAAAGTTTTGGTCACATTTTTAGGTTTTTTGTTAGGTTTTCACGCAACTCTTATCGAAATGGGACTAGAGAAAATCATATAGCTGTGAAAATTCTCTACAAGATTGGTTTTTGTAATTTTTTCTAGGCTGTACCATTTTTGAGATATATAAGTTTAAGTTGGAAAATTGTAGTCATTTCATTGTTGTATAAGGAGGCGATTCAGTCAGTGCATTGTCCCAATTTGAACTATATCAACTATATCTATATCTCAAAAATGGTAAAACATACGAAAATATCGTGAAGGTCAATCTTGTACAGAATTTTCACTGTATTTTCTTTAGTCCCATTTCCATAGGACTTGCGATTTTAAGCAAAATTGTGAAAACCTAAAAAACCCTTAAAAGTATGAACTTTGACCGCGATTTATTTAAAAAGCCCTCCGGCGATTTTTTTAGTTTTTGGATTTTTCTCATCTATGAACATTGCAGTTTCAGAATGCGCAAAAAATTCCCAGGTGTAAGCTCCTTCCATTTAAATTTGGTTAAGGCGCGCCGTGATAGGTAATGTTATATTCACCCGAATAGCTCGGAGAATACTAGGGACTACCAAATTATCAGAATAGTTAACAAAAGGCGTTCAACTGTTTCCGACAAGAATTTGTTGACGAGGTCTTCCTTCGCCAACAATCACATGGGTTGGCCCGGAAAAGCGAAATTCTTCTACAGCAATGAAATAAAAATAAAACAAGTAAGAACGGCGTTAAGTTCGGCCAGGCCGAACTTGTTATACCCTCCACCACAAGTTGTATTGAAGTAAAATGGAATAATTAGTTTCCTTTCGTGTATGAAGAAGGCTTAATACTAAATTTCAGCAATTTCGGTAAAACAATGTGAGGCACCATTCTATGGGTGCTATTTCAAAACGTCGATCTATACCGACAAATTTCTGAGGGAAAGTTTTTTTTGCTCAAAGAACACTAGATACCAAATTTCCTATATTTCGGTAAGAGAGAATGTGGCTAAAACTTAAAAATAACAAAAATTAAGAAGTACGCTTCTATGGGGTATAGGAAGACGTGGACCTATACTGATAATACTCTTCTGGAATATTGTATAACTCTTGGAAGACGAAATAAGGAATTTCAGCCATTTCGGTTGGATATTGACGCCACAATCTTCAGTATTGCGAAAATCGGGAGGTACCGTTCTATGGGGGCTATATCGAAACGTGGACCTATACCGAGGAATTTTAGTCAGAAATGGGGCAATATGAAAGCGTGGACCTGTACAGACATATTTCTGGCGAACAGTTTTATATCACATTGAAGACTAAATACCAAATTTCAGCCATTTTGGTGGAATATTGAAGACACAACCTTCAAAATACGAAAAATCGGGAGGTACCTTTCCATGGGGGCTATATGAAGGCGTGGACCTATACCGACAAATTTAAAGGGGAAGTTTGAGTACCCCCAACGAAATCTAAATACCAAATTTCAGCCCTTTCTGTGGAATATTGAGGCCACAACGTTCAAAATACCGAAAATCGGGAGATACCGTTCTATGGGGGCTATATGAAGGCATGGACCGATACCGACAAACTTCGGGGGGAAAGTTTTATACCACCAACGTAGACTAAGTACCAAATTTCAGCGATTTCGTATGATAATGAATCTAAAACCTTCAAAATACGGAAAATCGGGAGGTACCGTTCTATGGGGGCTATATGAAGGTGTGGACCGATACCGACAAAATACTGGGGGTAAGTTGTATACCCCTAAAGAAGACTACGTACCAAATTTCAGCCATTTTGGTAGGATAATGAAGCTAAAACCTTCAAAATACCGAAAATCGGTAGGTACCGTTCTATGGGGGCTATATGAAGGTGTGGACCGATATATCCCATTTTCTAAACCAACCATCCTGCAAGTAATAAAAACTTCTGTACCAAATTTTGACTCTCTATCTTTAAAATTGCGAGCTGTATCTTGATTTCAACAGACAGACGGACGGACGGACGGACGGACAGACGGACATGGTCAAATCGACATAGAATTTTATTCTGATCAATATACTTTATAGGGTCTCCGACGAATATTTCGATGTGTTACAAACGGAATGACAAATTTAATTATACCCTCCATATGGTGGAGGGTATAAAAAAAATAAATTTATTCGGTAACAATAACGGCAAGCTGAATTTCAATCTCAAGGGTAAGGAATTTCATATGTATAATGGTTACAAAAATACAGTGAAACACGCAGGTGGCAACCTAATGGTGTGAGGCTGATTGATTTCCTGGTATGGTCTTTATTTCCAGTACAAAAACATATTGAACAACACAATGTTGCTACAAACAGAAGAAAATATGCTTTTATATGGATTTTTCAGCAGAACAACGGATCAAAACATGCATTCCCATATGTCAAGAATTGGTTCCAGGACAATATAATAATGTTAATTTACTCGCATAGATAGTAATCGGAATTGAATCCGATAGGAAACCTTTGCGGGCACTTAAAACTGTGCATTTGTATACAATCGTTTCAAAATAAACATCAAATTAGGGATTTTATACAAAAAATATAACGAACATTGGTGGCGTCGTTTTTTATTGGGATAGCTAATACAATTTTGTTTTTTTTTTTCAAAACAGTCTGGCTTAATCCCATTGTTGTTGTTTTATTTTTTTAAAACAACTAATTTATTAGTGGAAGAGGTTTGGCATTGTTCGCCAAGGGGTAAGGCCGGGAAGATTAGTTTCGATCCACGCCACTGGATCTCATCAGTTCCCTTGTTTCTTGTTTGTGCATATTCTCCACCGAAGTTATTTTTTAATAACTTCTTCAACAAGAAACTTTTTATACCCAAACATATCGTAAAGTAGACAGAAGGAGGTTATGTATGGAACAAGATATCGTGCAGATGGCCCCCGCGGCATTGCTGGCACGCAATCTTGCTACGATCATTAATGCATCGTCCAATTTCCTCTTTTAAGGCTTGAGTCCACTTCGGCTTATTCGCGTAAACCATCGACTTCAAAAAACACCAAAGAAAAAATCTAAAGGTGTTAAATCGCACATCTAGGCGGCCAATTCTGGTCTCCAAAACGCGAAATAACACGACCGGCTTGGCGTAGGCGGTCAAACAACGGGGATAAGGCAATAGTCGGTAATGAATCCCAGTTTTCCATTTTTTGGTAATCACGTTAATGAAGGTCCACAGAGTAAGAATGATTTTGGTAGTGCTCGGATAATATTCATGTATCAGAATGGGTAAAACAACTTTTGTGGAGAAAATTCAACGTGTCATTCCTATGCGCACGTCTCCGTTTCTAGTTGAGGTATTCATACAGCAAAGCCTGTCAGTTGAATAAAAAAAGATGTCTTTTACATTGATGTATGTAGGTTTGCGTAGGCGGTCAAAGAACGGAAACAACGCAATATTAGTTAATGCATCCCATTTTTCCATTTTTTTGTGATCACGCTACAGGTCGAAATTTTGATCGGATCTTCACGAAATTTGTCCCAGAAAGTAAGAAGCCTATTGAATTTGGCGATGGTCGGACAATATTCAGGGGTCGGAATTGGCAAACAACTTATGTAGAGAAAAATTCAATGTTTTATTCTTATGCGAATATCTATCTCCACATCCAAATTCCAATTTTTGGAATTTTATTTCATGGCGACAGAGATATGTTTTTGTTGGCATTTCCTAAGGGGGAGCTGATAATGAAGCTTTACCATCTGTACTTGAAATTATTACCAAATGTGTTGGCATTGATGGTAAAATTCGGAGTTATTGCAAAAGGCGCTAAGCTTTTTATTATTTTGAAATGTATATTTTAATGACAAATACCTCCACTTCTCTACCTACCTCTATTTATGTATTTGGTGTATTAAAAATATTTAAAATGCTAAACAGGAAGACCAGCAAAGCGACAAAGTCATATACCCCGGTTACACTTACCCGGATTAACCCAGTGGGTTCGGGTTTCAAATGTCAATTCCATAGCGTCAAATAAATCCCCATGGAGTGGGTTAACCCAGCTAACAACTCTAATGTAACCGTACTAATAGTCAAATATAAAACCAGTAAGGAAAGGATCAAAGTCGGTCTGGGTCGACTAAATGTATGATACCCTACACCACTGTGAATATGTAAAATATATATGGGAACTGTATTAAAATCTAGATCGATTTCAATATAATTTGGTACATTTATTTCTGGAACAAATACGGTCACACATTCCAATATTCATCAAAATTGGAGAGATATAGCGTTTTTGGTGCATCAAATACCTCAAATCGGCCGAAAATATATATGGAAACTAAATATAAATTTGAAGCGAATATAATTTGGCACATTTATTTCTATACCGAATTCCGTCACATATTCCAATTTTCATCAAAATTGGACATATATAGCGTGTTTGGTGCATCAAATACCTCAAATCGGCCAAAAGTATATATGGGGGCCATATCCGAATCTGAACTGATTCTTACTAAAATAGGCAGAAAAGTAATTTCACCAATTTTTATGTGATGATAAATGCGATCTGTACTTTGTTTACACAAATCGTAAATCGACTCAGAAAGTAAATCGACTCAGAAAGTGAATCTATGCAGATCATCAAAAGCAACCATGGGTCTATTTCGTTTCCATTTGCATGTTACAAACTAATGCACAATGATATAATATCCCTTACCACAGTATGGTGTAGGGTATAAAAATCCATGGATATCTGATAGAAATTCCATAATAAATTCTAAACCTGCGCTTAACAAATTTACACAATTTACGCTAGAATCGAAGTTACGGGCTAATTCGTAAATGATTATAACAAAAAACGGAGATGATTTCACCATATATTTGGATTTCTAGGGCAGATTATGCAACATTATTAAACACAGGTCTAGAATTTATCATTAAATGTTCAAGACCTAGCCAAAATCTCGTATATTACGCCTCATATGACATCTTTATTTTCACTAGAAGATAGCCGTAGACGTCCCACGTATTTTGACATACAATATGATATGATTGATATGGGTCTTCTATATTTTCCAAAGTATATTTACGATGAATATAGCAAAAACTGTTTGCATCGATCACACGACATCTCCTTAACAAACTAATGTTAAAAAAAAACACCCAAAAAATATTTGTGCTGACCAAGGATAACGAAAACCTGGGAAAAATCGTAAAATATAGCCCGATTCCCTAACTCATTTTTCAGTTACCGACAAAAATCGGTAAAAGTAAAACGCAAAATTATGAATGAAAAGTTGAAATGAGAGTTGACGACACTCTTGCTATCGGTAGAACTTTACAACTGCTTTTTATTCGTCGCTAACTTACCGAAAAACATCGGTAATTACCGAAATTATAAGAATTTTAATTTTACCGACAATTGTCGGTAACTCAAAAAATGCGGCAGAGAATCGCACTACTGATGGAGAAAATCTGTTTCCTAATTTGAAAATAACTCGTCAATTTGAGTTAGATACTGTAAAGAAATCGAATGAAACAGAAGACATGTTGACCAGTGTTTTTTAAACAATTTATCCAGAATAGTCATTATGATGTTTTCTCTTCGAGACTCTAAGTGCAACATTTGGAATAATATCCACATGTAATCAGTAAGACTGTCACATATGCGTACGTCCCTGGTTCCCACTGTCAGCCATAGAAGTGATAATTAGTAATATTTTCCTTCCCTTTATTATCTTATACAAGTGAAGAAGTTATTTCAAATTGTTTTAAATATTTTACTAATACACTTAACTACGATTTTTCGTTATGAGCGCGTTCAATATAAACAGACTTTTGTACATACCTATATTACAAAATGCGCTAAAACATGAAAATCAGTTTGTTATACCCAGTACTCCACTATAATCGCCTTGAAACCAACAATCATTTGCACAAACAGGTGCAAAAAGTAAAATACCCTTTTCACAGATAATTTACAGCACTCGCAGGTAAAATCGACTGTATATATTTGCTCATAAGTCATTGTTTGTTTGTGTAAACAAAAAAGTGTCACCGCTTATGATGGATACGGTTATTATGGTGTGATAATCTGAGTTTCTTAGCAAATATCTAGGTATTTTCAGCTCAGTATGGGATTAGTGAAAAGATTATTGGAAATATGTTACAAGAAAAAATGATAAAGAAATTATACAGAAAATAGTCGATGATAAAAGAGGAGGTGACAGTATATTATACTACCACGTATTTTGTCGAAAATTCGAGGGCCTTTTTTATTTGCTGACAGATGACACTTACTACCTATATTTTTTTGAAAAAAGTGATTTTATTGTTCGAAAAATCGAACACTAGGAAAATAATGGGTTAAAATAAAAGTTTTAAGTTTTGCCGCCTATTGTAATAAACCTGATATTTGACCATTATTACCAAGACAGACGATGTACTTTCATTATCAGGTCCTCCCCTTGGAATTTCTTTAGTATTTCTTTTAGTATTTATACCAAAACGTGGACCTACATATGTAGCCCATCATCGAACTTGACCTGCCTATGGAAAAAACACTCGGGTGCAAAATTTTAGCGTTCTATCTCAATTATTGCAGACGCTAGAGTGATTACAACTGACGGACTTGGCTAGATCGTCTTAGAATTTTATACTGATCAAGAATACGTATGTACATATGCCGAATATTTTTAAAAATTTAACATAAATGAAGTCAAGCTTCACCCTGTGGCTGTGGCTATATTTATGTCAAAAAATTACTAAAAATGGGTTGAAGCCAACGTGTCTTACTTTGTTTTCTCTCGATTTGCTTTTCACGATTTTTCTGTCAAAGGAAAAATAGAAGCCAACTTAATATGAATCATCTCTCCAATGTATAACTTTTCAAAATTTGATACGTCTCTACCATGAAGCCATTTGAAGCCAGATTTTAAGTTTTTTTTTTTTTGAAATTTTCTTTTAATTTTATTCCACAAACAGGGGTTTCAAAAAATCATGTATAGGATTGAAGAACTCGCGATTCTTAGTTAGTTGATATATGTATGTGTACAGCTTCACAAAAATCTATATCCAAATATGTAAATTTTGTGCGAAAATTTTTCTAAAAATCATATTTTTTGAGCCTAATTTTTACAATTGCATTCGATTTCCTCGTACATGATTGCAAATTTTAGATTTTAAGATCCGTATCTAATAAATCATTGCTCGTGAAAATCCATCTACAAAAAACGCGAGATACGAGAAATTCCAAAGTAGGAAAATCACCTAAAATAAATTTGTTATCGCGTTTTTGCGGGTCGTTTCCACTGTAATGAAAAAACTAGTACAGGATTGCGGAAACAGACATTTAAAAACTTCACTGATAAGGGAGTTACATTCATTTTATCTCAAAAATTAGTGTCCAAGGTTCTCGATTGATCGCCTTGAAATAGATATATATGGATGTAGATTTTCACGGTGACACTATAACGGATGCGGACAAAAATTTTATGCCCTTTCCGCAATTTAGCTATGTTTTTTAATGCTAAAATGCAGCCGATGCTACATCTTAGCTTCCAAATTATATTTCGTAAAATATATATAAATTAAAAGATACGGTCTTGCTGTACACGAAAATCATATTTTACACATATTTTAATAATGCATATAAATTAAAGCGGTTTATTTGAACTCTATGTCCGTTTAAAAAGCCTAATGATTTTTCTCAACAACCCGAAAAAATTCCTTAATGGGAAGAAACCTTCTATGTGAATGAATTTATAGGAAAATTCGCCCATTTTCTTGGGAGTTTCAAGAAAAATAACAGATGTACTCATATAGATTATTTCCAATACTCTCAACTCTAGAATGCATGTGAAAACTTTTTTTCAGACCAAAATTGATTTTTTGTTACCGAAATATCAGCCTATTTTGACTCTAACATCCTAACTATTATCCCGATCATTCTAATTTTGGTCTCATTTGACTCCCCGTTTAGTTTAGATTTAAAATTAATTATTTTGTAATTTTTGACGCGTAAATGGACCTATGTTTTGAAAAAAGTCGGATAACTTTTAAAATTTTATCAATTTTTTGTAAATTCCGCGAATACTGAGTAACATTTTACAAATAGTATGCAATCTACTATCTGATAATTTTTAGTGACAATTGTGCTCATTAAAATTATTTTTTTGTGATAGCAAAGCTTGTTAGCTCCAAATTAAGGATTTTTGAAGATTTGAAACTTCGGGAGTTATTGGGGAACCAGATATTGGAAGTTGCTTATAAGCAACTTCGGGCCTTTGAGGTAGTATTTCATGGCATTAATAAATTAAAACAAGTTTATAAGAACATACAAATTGGTTGTTATTTATTCTTTAAGAATCATTTTTGATATAATATTATATATTATATCAATAATACCTTAGTATGATAGGCAAGAAACCAATTTTTACTTGTATTTGAACATAGATGAACACCACACTTTGACACAGGTGTTCCTGTCTTGCTAAAACGACGTCAACCTTTTCTCCCATACCACCCAATGACGAATTTGGCAGGTCGTAAGTAACTTTACGGCGCTTGGAACTGGAACATGACGCTCGACTCTTTTTGGATACTTTACAACACATAGTTCAATGGTGCTATCTTTGCTATCTTCTAGCAAATTGATCTTTATTTCTTCACCTCTCTCCAAAATTTCGTTCAAACCATTCTACATAAACTCTTCTTCTTCATCTTCGCACTCTTCATCAGAAGACTTGTTTCAGTCGAACTCCAGAATTGCTGGTATATTTGTTTCCAGAGCCGTTTAGGTGGTTTGTTCATATTTTCGATTTCATTGGTTTTCACTATCACCGTGGACCAAAGTTGCTTATAAGCAACTTCAAAAAAGAAAAAAAATATTGTAAAGGAACAATGCCACATTTTTTCAAAATTTTATTTTTGTTTTATAACTATACCTGTTAGTAATAACAATGCGTATTTGTTTTTTAAAATTATTATTTAAAAATATTTTTTTTTAACTTTATGCACTATTTTTTTAGAGCGCGCGATTTGCTAGACTTCATAGTGAATAATGCATAATAAATAGGTCGATCGTCACATAACTGATATTTTTGCTGTTGGTTTTTATTCTCAGAACTTCATTAACCAAACCAATGCGAGTTTTGATGAGAAAATCACATCAGTTTCAAATTAAACCATGCTAAAAATCGAAGTTGCTTATAAGCAACGTTGGGGTCGAAATGGTTAACTTAATTAGCGTTTTTATAATAATTTTTTCCTAAAAGCAGAAGTAAAGCCGCAATAGCTTTTGTCCCCAACAACCAAAAATTTGCTCGCGAACGGATTTGTCCTGGGGAATTTTTTCTTAACCTATGTACCAAAAATCGAAAATAAAAACTTAGGCCATGTTTATATTATAGCCTTTTGCAGGGTTAACCTTCTTATGAGGATTTATTTGAAATATAAGCAATGAAATTGACATTTGAAATTAAATATGAAAGAATTGGCAACATTTCCCATATACATATACTTTATATAGTCGCAAATGATTAGTTCGATGTGTTACACTTACGAACGAACTTAATATACTCTCCATACTATGCTGGAGGGTATAAAAAATGAAAATGGATGTATTACCGACTGTTGCGACACCTCCGTTGTTTGACACCATACGCCAAAAGTGAGCTTTTTTATTTTCATTGTCAGACTTTGCTTTTGGAAGGCCTTTAACCAATTCAAGAAATGAAAAATTGGGTTGGTTTAACGACTATTGCGATAACTCTGTTGTTTGACCACCTACGCCAACCTACTTTGCATCATGGTAAAGGTTATATGTATTCTCTTATTCCATTGACAGGCTTTGTTTTTGCTTTACCCCTACTAGATATTCAAAGAAGAATCAAGCCTTGACTTTTTCTCCATATGAGTTTTTTTGCCCATTCCGGTCCTTGAATATTATCCGACAATCGCCAAAATCAATAGGCTTCTTCCTGTCTGGGACTTCGTCAACCCCCAAAAATTTCAATCCGATCAAAATTGCAACCTGTACCTTGACTACAAGGCTTAGATGGACGGACCCGCATAGCCAGATCGACTCAGCTCGAAGAGACATTTATTTTAGTCTATATAAGTATAGGTCTACGTCCATTATTTCGAAGTTTTACAAACTTTTGAGCTAAAACGAACTTACATATCGTCACCTGAAATGCCTAAAGACGTAACGGTGACTATATATACCCTCCCCACACCCTAGTGTAGGGAATAAACAATTATTTTTTTTCTTTTCGCGCTACATCAACGATTTTTGATAGGCACATATGTATGTAGGTTAAGAAAAATCCTCCAGTACGAATCCGCTTGCGATCCTATTTTTGATTGATGCAGACAAAATTATTGCGGTTTTATTTCTGTTTTTAAGAAAATCTTGTAATAAAAACGCTAATTATTTTAATGAGCACAATTGTCAATAATCACATGGTTGTTGGTTGGTTGCCACATTCTAGTGACTAAAAGCAAGGATGCATATTTGAATATGAATATTATTTTATATTCGTTGCTTTTACCCATTGCAATTGAGAAAAATAATTTTACAAAAATTAATTACCTATAAATGCCGAGTGTAAAATCGTCAATTTCTAAAATTGGAAATTCCAAAATTCCCATCATATTTAACACAAATTGTAATGTGGACAAATGAAAATAAATTATAACCGTCAACAAGATCAAGCAACCCAAAATCAACAAAGTGGAAGTTATTTAGGGGAAATGTGTGGAAGTTGTTCCCAAGCATTTAGCACAGTGTTATAACACTTTTATAACAGCTAATTAAATATATCCTCTCTTGTTAGGAGAAATAACACTCTCTCACACACTGTTTTGGTTTTCACTCTCACATTCTCCTATCTTGTGTGATGCCAAATTTGTTTTTACCATATATAATTTGTTGGTGTCGCTGTTGTATATTAAACAAAAAACTTGGCACCACTGCGCCGGCCGGACTGTCAGAATAACGAAACAAATTTGTCAGTTTTCAGTTGACAGCTATAATTCAAGAGTGAAGGGTGTGTTGAAGTGCGCTTGTTCCACAACACTCACTACATACAAACAACTTCGGTTAATCTATCAATAATAATAATAAATTCAATATGATTTTGTATTTTAAAACTCCAAAACACCGCTAATTTGCAAAGACGACGTTTGATTTTGTGTTTCTCATATTTTAGTGAATATCTTTGTTTATATTTTCGTTCGGTAATACTTAGTTTGTATACATAAAATTATTGTTGGATAGAAGCATTTTACAAAAGCAGACGAAAATAGAAGAAGAAGAAGACTAAACGAAACAAAAAGAGCATATTCAGAGAAAACTGTGCATGAAGAGAGAGTGAGAGCGTAAAATACAAGATAAATAAAAATAACAAAAACAAAACACGAAAACAAATGAATACTTTATTGTTTATAAACAAAAATTGATTAAATTCTCGTGTCGTGCCTGCAATTGTGATTCGTATGATTATTTTAAATAATAATAAATATAAAAACTAAGTGCCAAAAATATACAAAAACGAAATCTAAAATGGCGTGTTTACATTCATCGCCGCAAACCGTGCCCTTAGCAGCAGTTTGGAAGATGTCACTGGGTTTTGTGTTACTATTCTCAACCATCAATGGATGCTGGGCCCATTTAAATTTGTATCTAAATCCTCAGGAAGTTATGCGTTTATTAGGTAAGTTTCGATAATTTTGTATAGAATTTGTTTGCAGTGTTCTTCAAATAATTTGCAGATAAATAATATGTAGTATCAGCAGGAGAACAGTGTGTGTTTTCTTAATATGTTTGCTTAACTCTTTGTTTTTGTTGACTTTACACGATTGTGTTCCAAAGCAGACATATTTCCGAAAAATTGACTTACTTTATCCCTTTTGTTTGGCTACAATTCGAAGATATGCTGTTGCCTTCCTTGTGCTTGTTATGAGTGTAAATACTTGTCAAATAATCTTTGGAATATTTTTTAGTGCTGCTGCTGTGGAGTGTCTGACTTAAGTAAATATTTAGATGTCGATTTTCCATAGTTCTTAGAAAATCCCATCAGAGATACAATTTGAATATTTTCACGCAACAGTGCTAAAATTACCAACTACAAAATAAAGCATGATAGAAAAGGAACAAATGGTCATTATGAACACGGCATACTGAGAAAACTACAAAAGTAGAGTTCTGCATTTGGGTAATTGGACTGCTTTGCTTTCCTCTACTTCATCAACTTGTGGTGATTTGAATTTGAGAGTATAAATTATGACATTATTGTAAATTCTGGGAAGTAAACCATAATGGATCACATTGTTTTTACAACATATTAAATACCTAGGTATATATTGTTATATGATTTAATCAGCGATTTTTGAATCCAAATAAAGATTCATAGTTCCATATAATTATGGTTAACATGGTGCAATGGTATGCACACCCGCGTTTCACGGTGAAGGTCGTGGGTTCGATTCTCGGTCAGGCAACATCAAATTTTCCACGGTAGCAAAATACACCTCAGTAATTTCCTGAGTATTTCAGCCATGTAAAACTTCTCTACAAAGTGGTGTCTTAAGACACGCCGTACGGACTTGACGATAAGCAGTTGGTCCCATATCGGGGGTTATCATGAGTGACATTTTCCGTGAGTTTTGTCTTTCCGGCGTATCAACTTAAGGGAGGAAATGAAAAAATTCACGGGGAATTGCTTTTCATGATAACCCCCATCATTGATCCAATATTAATCGGGGTGCACTCATTAATATGAGAAGAATCTCCCTTGTCCCGTCGGCGATGTTAGTGGAACAATCATTATTATTATCAAAAAACAAACACTAAAGAAAAGTTGTCGATATATTTAAACATTTCAGCTAAAGAACTGTATTCTGTCTAATCGGTCGGTCTCTGCAATAAAATGATTGAAAATAAAAAGGAAACAGTATCGGTTTGTTCTTGTCTGTATTAGAGACTATCGTCTTGTCCATTCCAATCTTGATGGTAATGTAAATAATTACATTATTAGTTTATACATATTTAACATAATCGCTCGAAATTGTTGATAACAAAATTAGGAGTATGAGTTCTTGCGTATAAGATCAGTAGTGCTTCTTTCACCGGTAAATCGAATGTTTGAGGTCCTCGACAACGTGACTTGAGTACTAGAGCCCAGTGTATGAGCTCATTTAGGACCTTCATCGCTGGAAGCTCTTGTTGATCAATTCACAACATAAATTTTTATTAGAGACAAATATAAATATTCTGATATTTGGTGTAATTAATTTTCGAAAAATATGTTTGTTCCACGATTGTACAAACAACACTACCTGTGGTAAAAATTTCAAAGTTCATCCTGATATTTGCTTTTTAGTTTTGAAAGTAGTAGTAGTCATGTTGTTGTCATACCTCTGCACAATCTCAATCAGGCCAGAACTAGAATACCAAAAGACCACACACATTTTAGAAAATATGCATCTACACAAAAATTGTCTAATATTCATTCAAAACTCTTCAAAACAAAAACAAATTGTTGGGGCAGTATTGACACACTTAAAAATAATATTTCTAATTAGAAGGGAGAGTTGAAAATCTTTTTAATATTATTCTACAATTAGAATAAAAGAAAAGTGTAGCCACTTGAGACAATCGACTACAATTGTTTACATTAACAAATGATGTTTATGAAAAATTATTATATTGTATCTATTTTGAATGACTTGTAGTTTGTTTGTTTATTATGCCCCACGTACAGTAAGAGTCCAACCAACCATTACCACTCTGCATGAACGTCAAACATATTTGGAATATGTGTGCATACATAATTTATGACTTGTAATAATTAAATAAATATTATTTTTCTTCTTTTGTATTTAAATTTCCATAAATGCACCACCACCTCGGCCCTTATTAATTAGACATAGACAAGTAGGCAGACCGACGGACGGATGGATGAATGCATAAGCGGATGCTCATACTTATTTAGTAAGCAGCCAGACAGACAGGCGGACGAAGGGTCGGCCTAGTTAAGACGCTTTAACTATCCAATCGACACTTACATGCATTCCTGATGATTGTTCAAACACAAAAATAGTCTTAAAGAAACACAATTTGTTTGTCGTCACTTTTCCTCTGTGGCATTTTTCTGTCTTTGGCTCAAATCAAATGATGTACTATTGACTGACATTTAATCACCCGTCCTATCTTTTATTTTAGTTTAAAATTGATTGTATCTTGTCGTTGATTGTAGAAATTCCAACACAACTAATTTATTACTTTGCTCCTTGGTCGGTTGGTTGTAGGCAAATTCGGTTTAACTCTTCATGTGCACATGTTTTCATTAATGGTTTCTGTTTCTCGTAAAAAAGGTTTAGTTCATGCTGAAACTGAGATTTGTGTGCCCTCTTAGAAACATGTTTAAATTTAATTGGTTTCTGGCTTGTGAAATCTGCCTAATTGCGGTGCTGGCTGATATGGTGTGTAGCTTAATAATTTGTGGTGAAATGTTGTATAACATTTGATCATCAATCATTCGATTTGTTTTCCTGAAAACTGTTCGAAACTTATTACCATCATGATTGACTTGAAAGTGTCTGACTGACTGATTACATAAATCTTGTGGGTCTGCTATACATCATTACATCATTTAAAATCGAAGGGCTTCAATATGCGCCCTATTTGGCTTGTAAAGGAAAAATATATTCTTTCTGAGGGTAAGCATATCAATCTGCTGTGTGATTTGTTTTCGTTGCCAAACTAATTGTTGTTAGTTTACATGTTGCCATATCATAGCCAATTATGAATCATTGGACAATCTCAATTACATGGCTGATTGTTGCATTAACCTAAATTAATTTCCAATAAGTAGCCATAGCCAAATCAATTTACTTGAGTAATGTGTATTAATAATAATAATATTAGAGGCAAGTATAAAACAAAATTCAGATGTGGAGCTAGGAATATTGTTACTGGGTTATATACTTATACTGGTTTATATTCTGGTTAATGACCCTATTACATGAAAAAACACATGTCTTTGTTAATTGGTACTAAGCTAATTATGCATGCAGTTCAGTTCCATTCTGCGAAGTCTCTCCTTTTATTTTTCACAAGAAATGTCTTTCTTTGTCTATTTATGAGAACATGTTCTTAATGTGTGTATGTCTTAATTTATGTGGATGATCTTCGACAAAAGTTCTTTCACTGTAGCATATCTTTGTTTCCAATGAATCTATAGATATCTTGGGAAAAAAGGTTACATTTGTCTTTGCCGTTGTAAGTTTATGTTTTCTAACTTCCATGAACCACTATTGTTACTGTTCCGTTTATGTTTTTTGTTTGAATTTAAATTTTTATTGAGACATCTTCAGCTTGATTCCCGTCATTGTCAGTGGCCTTTTGTTGCCTTCCCAACAGAAAAACTCAAATAATTAAGACACGCCACACGCTTAATAAACAACCACTGTGACATTCGGTCTTTTTATTGAATTACCTAATCTAAAATTACAAGAAAAATGTTTGGAAATATTCTAAGAAATTAAAATATCATAAAGTTTTATTATATGGGACAATAGGGCATCATAAAGCAGCCCACAAACATTTTTGGTGCAAAGGGAATCCAATAAATTGCATAAACTCTGGCATTTCACATAGACATCGAAGCCGCATGATACTATTTCCATTCGATACTGAGCAACAAATATAGGACTGGCAATGGTAGTGGGAATTTATGTAAATAATTCTAAAAAATGCATTGGAAACTGCTACTATACATTGCTGGCGGGGAGAACATTTTTTCGATGTTTTCGGCCTTTAACAATTAACACTCATTTAAATGTGGCAAATAAACCAAAAACAAACTAAACGCATAATTAGTTGCATGCATAGCTTATGAGGCGACAACAACTGACTTTGCCGTCATTGAATGTGGATTCATCTGTGCTCCTGTTAATATGACGAATAAATTGGCTGGCGGCTATTGAGGGTGTGGGTGGGGTAGAAAACGATGTCATCAATGTAATTATTCGTGCACATGGTGTGTTGATGTTGTGGATGTTTGCCCCTATTTTTGTGCAGGCATGCATAAACATTCAATAGCCAGCTAATGATGTTCAGAGGAGCACAGCGGCTGCAGTTGAATTCCTGTTTTTTATGGGATCATAAATTTGCCCGTGTTAATATGCCGCTTGTACATGGAACTAGTTGTAGAATATAAAGTTACTAGTTATCTCCTACAGAGATCAGGAGGTCAGTGGCTCAATCCCTGGTAATACTATATTAGTTAAGACACTTGAAGTCGGCTATAAGGAGGCGGGTCTACTTCTTATGATTAAAAATCAAGTTTATGTCCCCTTTGGCATGATCGAGGGAAATCATATCGAGAGAAATCATTCTATTTGTGTACTTTAATAGCTTTTATTCGCCCTATTTAAAATAAAGAGTGGTATCACTAAGTAGTAGGAAAATCATAAAATTTAGTGAATTTCACAAGCATTAGTATTACTTAATATGTAGTAGCATGGTTTATGTTGGCACTTACACTGCAACTGGGTATGTATGTGGCTGCTTCAAGTGTACCATTTATGTGCATATTTTGCATTATCTGACATAGCATCCAACACCGAACTATAAAATCATAAAAAATGTCACTCATATGTCGACACATTCGAACGAAAATGACGAGCGTACACAATGTGGTTCAACCATACCTAAATGGGTTGGGTCGAAAAATATCGGTCCGCAATATTACAGCAAAAAAAAACATATATAAACATCGATAAAAAAATACAGATAATCATCCGAATAACCCATTTTCCATAAAAAAGTATAACTTTCGGTATGAGTTTGTTGTGTTTTTTCCTCTTACAATACGCGATCCTTTGACACAGTTGTGCAACGTCAAATGACTATTTATGCTCTTCACTTGATGCCACTGCTACTGACAGATATACCACAAACTGACTTTTAGTTTTGCCATGAGGGTGTAATATTTAGTGGAGTAGCTGATATCGTTGTCCATGAAGACAATTTTTAATTTCGACATTTGTAAATTTTTGTGTGTGTTTTTTATGCACATTGAAGTGTCCAAACCCCTCTCAAACTCAACCAAAGCCTCAATTTAGTACTACTGTTGTGGTGGGAGTTCATTGTCGTCGCTGTTGCCGAAATTTATGTTCTGACAACCATCATTTCAAATATGGATGGTAGCTGGGTCTCATTGACATTGCTCCTTCTTCGAAATTGTTTTTTTATATTCCTCACCCGTTTTCTCGTCATCTCTTCAAAATGTTGCCACTAAATCATTTTAATTTTGATCAATTTATTACTAAAAGCAAAAGAATTTCAATGATTTACTTTGCCGTTTTTTAGCATTTATTGTTGAGAATATTGTATGGGACAGAATATTGAAAATAAATATTCATTGAGACGTGATCATTTAATGAGAAAAGGAAACAGGCATTGATATTAATGAGTGTTTGCGGATAAAAAAGGCTTGGTATATAATATGACGAAAATAAAATGTACATACATATATGCATAAATGATGTCATTCTCGAGTAAATTTTATAAGGTTCTTAAATTTGGTTGTCTTTAACAATTAGGTATGTTCTACTTAGAAAAATATTGATTTTACAAAATACAAAATTTAATATAAATAAAGAACAAATTAAAAAAAAATAAGTTACAGTGTTTTATTTATAAATGCCCTGAAAACTGGAAAATAATTTATTCTCTTAGCCTCAAAAAGTATATTCTTCTTCATGATGGAATCTCTCAAATAAAACGCTTGCCGTTCAATTTTGTCACCATTTTTAATTTAAATGCAAGCGTTTTATATGACAGTTTGCACCATGAAGAAGAATAAACTTTTTGAGGCTAAGCGAAAAAATTATTTTCCAGTTTTCAGAGCATTTATAAATAAAACAATGCAACTTATTTTTTTTAATTGTTTTTTATTTTTAACTTTTCAGTATTTTTTTTTTACCACTGAGAACTCTATAACTAAATTACAGCCAATTAGGCCGAAAATGTCGATAAATACTTTAAAATGTCTGAAATCGGGAGCTACAGTTATATGGGGACCAAAACCTGGACCCATGTCCACAAATTTTGATGGGGAGGTTTCTGTACCAAATGCCGAGTTACAGCCAATTCGGACTAAAAATGAACATAAAATCCTCAAAATAACTGAAATCAAAATTCCAAATCTGTAAAGTGTGCAAAGTTTTAGTTCGATTTTCGACCACAACTGTGTGGAAAATGAGTTACTAGATTTGAACTAAACAGTCGCCAAAGCAAGTTAAATAAAACACTGTTAAAAGGAAAAAATATAAAACCCAGATTTGTTTGTTGTGTTTGTTGATGTAATGTACAATCGTTGTAGGAACATCCCCAAGAGTATCAAACATATTACGAAGGGATGCTAAAAATACGTTTTCATTCTATCACAACAGTTCTGATTGCATGTGAAGCAAGCTTAGACCCGATCCACACTAGAGTAATTTCACTGAAATTTTGACATTAAATTTTTCGTTTTTCGGGAAAAACTAATAATTTCGAGAAACTAGTATACACGTGTTCGTCATTTTGCCTTGCGACAATATTCGTTTGAAACAAACACACGTTTTTATTTCACATTTTCTTTCACTTTCATGTCAAAATTTCTGTGAAATATAGTATGGACCGGGACTTACCATTGTTCTCCACCGTATAATTCCAATGTCACACAATCTCCTTGTTGTCAAAACTACATCCATTAAGCTTGGTATAATATAGTTTCACATTACACGACGACCTTCAACTTTTGTATACCCTCATTACATGATTCAATCAATCTGTATGCCTATAAAATAACTATTAAATTATTGATGTATACATTTGTGTAACTAATACATTAAAACCTCTAGTTGAAAGAGCTTTAACCCGATTGTTTACAATTAATCCTGATTAAATATTTCATTGGTAAAGTTCATTCATCTTTTAGTAGACTTTATTCACATATGAACAAATAATCTTCATATTTACATACAAATCAATTATTAAGTTACAACAATGGCTTATTAGTAGTTTAATAATAATAATATGTATATTGTTATTCCCCATTTGATTGTTTATCACCTCCATCTACTCTCCCTGATCTTTTGTTTCGTTCGCAATCGTAACAATGACAAGACATGGAACATTTCAGTTTTAGTATATATATAAAAAAATAAAAATAAAAGAAAAATGGTTGCTATTATGTGTGTTCGTTTACTCAAAATTTGTACGATTTGTTACTGGATGTTGTTCGTTAACTCTACAGTACAATGCAAAAGACCTTAGTCGCTTACAAGAAGTTACTGGACTTGTACAAATTTGTACAAATTATCGAGTAAACGAACACACCTATTGTCTGATGTTCTTTTATAGCAGTCATCACAACAGTGATAACCCTTCATTTGAATTCTAAGAAGAAACAAAAACTCGTTGGTAATGATGATGTTAAGCAAGCTGTGGAAGAAAATGGATTGAAATGTAATAAAGCAGAGTGTCTAACAGACAAAACAAATAAAACTTGAATGTAAATATAGAGCAAATATCAATAGTGTGGTGGGATATAATATGTTCTGTGTGGGTGAGGTACTAGTTTTCGATTTACTACATAGTACAATTTCTAACATTTCCATATTTACACATGATTTTGATATGGATGTATCTGGTTATTCGATGTATTTTGAAGGGTACTCAATAATTTGTATTTCTTGCTGGCGCACTTCAAATTTATGGTGTTTTTGGGGCTTTTCACCAGAGATCATAACTTCTAAGCCATAAAATTCACAGAAACTAGACGTCGTAGAAAGTAACAAGGTTGTCATTGCCACTCCCGGTAGCTTTCTTACTACACAAATCATTAACAATTGAGGGTAGACATGATTTAACTAACATGTTAGTAATTCTTATCCTTATTGTTCTGTTTACTTTTCAGAAACGTCTTATAGTTTATCTTACAACTTTGTATGACATAAAATGCACAATATGCGCATCTTTCAGATGATTGGGTTTTGCCTAGATTGGAACCATTGTACCCGCGAATGAACAAGGCTACTGACTGCAGGAGGCCTAAAAACAACAGTAGGTTGGGTGCAAGATTTTGGTTTCTTGTTGTTGTTTTTTTTTGTACATTTATTATCTCCTACAAACGTCACGTATTATATCGGTATTTACGCAACACTGATTTTGTTATTGAACTGTGCCTGTCTTTGTCGTTCTGCTGCTTGCTGCTGCTGGTTGCCGGCAATTCGGCTGCTTGTGAAATGAAATCGAAGCTGCTATAGTTTGTTGCACGGCATCTTAATACATACAACGAATGAGAGTTTATGTTTTATGCCTTCGACAAGATTCTTATCAGTGTTCATTGGTTTTGTTTTTTTTTTCGTTTTCTGCTCCGCGTTCAGTTTTGGGTTTCTTAAGAAATTCAAAATGCTCTTATCTTTCGATTTAGTTAACTAGTTGTCTTATTTTAACTCCAACCACCCAAATGCCGACAATCTGTGAACATTGCTGTCATATTATCCAGTTTTACATGCACGTCTGAGATAAGAGTTTAAAACAATCAAAAAATCGACAAATACCCCTTTTGTGGACAGAAGTGAATGCAAACGTGTATTTATAATAACGTTTTTGGTGTGGAACTAAGACAGTAGAAAATAAAAAAAAAAATAGTAGCACTGTGATATACAAAGCTATTACTGATATATAAAATGACCATCATGTAGTATATTAACATCTTTATTTCTCGCCACATTATAGCAGATGTCCCATTAACCCCAACCGTGTAAGTGTTTAGTTATCCAACATAATTGACATGTTTTACACTCATTAGGTACATTTTTCTCGCCATTATACTGATTGAAATGGATTGCAAATGTTTTTCCTTTTTCAACTTTAAGGGCCATTTATTTTCAATATGTAAATTCTTACGAATTTACTGCGGCGGTATCAAGTGCTTGGGTGTGAACACTCCGTGAAAATATTTACGGCAATTCGTGCATTACTTGGGAGTACATGTTTAAAAACAAATTATTCTTATTACAACAAGCAGGGAGTCTGCCGCTGTTGTGGCAGAACAAACAAGGAAAATTACTTTTCGTATTAGTAGAGTGTTTGGAAAGAAATACTTCCTTCAAAATTGTAGTACTCTGATGGTGCCACTAATGCAAAACGACAACAACGACCACAAATCTTCCAAACATACATTCTTTGGACGAACAAGGAAAACACTTATTGGCTGGCGTACTGATTGTTGGTTGGGTACTGCTTCTACATCTGCTCTTAGCTATTAGTACATTGACTGCAGCGTATATTGCGGTTGTCCCTACAACAATCGCCGTACATTTTCCCTCTGTCTGTCCGCAAGCCACCAACTTGTTCTGGTGTTTGGCATTATCCATGGCCATACATCATCACAACAACATTGTCCGTAATTTGTTTTTCTAAAAATGAGTAAAAGATTATTATTAAAACAAAAATTGCTGCAGCCAAAGAAAATACAATCGAAATTATGGTTGAACGCTTAGAATAGAATAGTCTACTAAATTATTGCAAAACCAAAATTATTACAAATTTTTAAATAAAACATCATTTTATTGGTATAAATAAATATCATTATTAATATTTTTGTTAACAATACAATTCTTACACTTGTTTATTAATATAATAAAATAAAAAGTAGCTAAATTTCACTAAACATTTTCTTAAAATTAACAAAAATGAGTACAACTCATTATTTGCACTGCCAACTAAAGAATTGCAAAATTCACAACTTTTCAGTTTTTACGGTATTTTTCGAAAAGTTGGTTTTAATATTTCCTATGCCCACATTTGGCATCAAAAACAGCTTGTAAACGTATCTGAATTTAATAAATAAGTTTCGGTATGTCATATTCCAATGGTATTTTTTAGCCATTCTTTTTTAATGCATTTTATTTAGTCCCCCAGGTTAGTGGGCGACCTATTCCCGACTTTTTTCTTCAGGTGTACCCATAAATTGTCGATGTTGGGTTAATATTTAGGCTTTGGACTGGGGTGTCAATGACTTTGGTGCAGTTGTATAACAACCAAGTCCAACATAAATATGATTTATGCGTAGGGTCGTTGTCTTGGTAGTATTCATATTGCAATTTTTTGCATTTTCAGGGTCAACAGGTCCAAATTTCTTGACGTTTTTGGTTAAATAATTTTTTAAACACGTAAATAAACGTACTCTGAAATTGTTTCCTACAAAATCTGAATGTCACCAACGTCACTGCTTGGTATACAACCCAATACCATACTTGACAGTTTTCCGAACTTTGCGGTATGTATTAAATTCTTGTTTTCCATGGCTATAAAGGGGTTTCGCAGTACTTTTTGAGGCCCATCGTGATAGTACAACATAATTTTAGTCTTATCAGAAAATATAACGTCATCCCAATACTTAAGATGGCATGAAAAGCTGTCTGTAACAAGTCTGAATAGTTTCTATATGTTGTGCTGGGAGGGCAATAGTTTTTACCTAGACACTCATGATGAAGGGTTGCTATTATGTAGCACTTTTCTGACTTTTCCATGTGAAACACTTACTCCAAATTCTATTTTGATTAGAAAAAGCAATTATCTGGTGCTGCTTTGGGGTCTTTCGTCGATTTCTTTAATCAGTCTCCTGCCAATTCGTGGATTTACTACTTTTGGCCTAGAATGTGACGTCTTTAGTTTGAACCTGCCTTCTCTCTCGGTGCGGTATATGATGTTGCATATAGTTATCAGCTTATGAGAGGTGATTTTAGCGATTTCTCTGGCGGGTTTACCATTATTATAATTGGAATAGACCAAATGTAGCATATTTTCCGAAATCCGTTTACCTGAGTTTCCCTTTTTCTGAATATACCGCCTATGTTACACACAGAACAATTAATTTATGATCAAAAATTATGGGTTTACATGTCCGAATATCATAAAATCATAAAAACCCTTAATTGAAAAAAATCGCAGGGAAAATCCCACGATTTTATTGCACATTCATTCATTTTGCAATTATTTAGTTGACACCACAAAAACCAGGTACCTATACTTTTTGCCCTTTGTTTTTGTAATTTACGACTGATTTCTGCATTTTTTGGCTGGATGTTGTCATTAACTGGTAAATCAACAGATGTGTACAAAAAACCCAACATTATTGAAAGAATTTCTTGTAGTAATTCCTAACTAAAAATCTAAATGTTTAACAATTCATCTTTTGCAATAATATAGTTGACTAACTGTATGTGCTTCATTAAAGCGGGATTGTACTGCTGCATAGTGGTTGGTTGGTTGCTGTTGTTTTCTTTTGTCGCTGCTTCGTGAGAAGGGGGATTGAAAATATAAAATACTATGTGGCAAAGTACCATAAACTCTTAAGTATTTAAATAATATACAAATAGCTTGTTTTTATTTTATACATTCATAAGATAAGAGCAATAATAACAAATGCATCTACAGTAGCAGCCACTTGAGTGATGGACCGACCGCCAGCCCTCAAGACTTGCTCCATGTGTTTACTGCTTATGTGGGGCGAGTGTGAGAACTTAACAAAAACAATTTGTTTTTAATACCACACACAAATTATTCTAAATCTTCCATAGCAAAACAACAACAACAACAAAAAACAATTTAGAAATTAAGGACTTTTCTTTTAATCCTAGATGTATTTCAAATCTATTCTTTTGCTTAAGAAATATGCAGACGTTTCCTTTGTCTGGCTTTATTCATTTCTCTGGTAGTTTGTTCTTGTCCACTAGATACGAGAGATGTTGACTTGTTTTGTCATGTATTCGATATGTATTTCCGTTCAAATTGTCGTCCTCTTGTAACAAGTGTATTCTTCGAGTCTGTTATTTTCTTCCCTTTGCCCAAATTATCTATAATAAGTATTGCTTTTGGTATATTTATTTTTGTAATGCATAAACAATTTCATAACTGGAGGTTTTATTTATGGCTTTAAAACTTGATTCTGACCATTGATAGCAAAAATCTTTTCATTTATTCTGCTATTTCACATTAAAATAAAAAGTTATATCTGATAAAGGAAACTTTATAAATCGAGAACATAAGCGCATACATATATATTTATATTTACTTCTGATCCCTAAACCCAATTACCGAATTCTATATTGAAACTTTTTATTTGTTTTTAAAAAATATGTAATATATCAATTTTCTTTTCCTTTTTAGGTAAGTTTCAAAACAAAAATAATCCATTCGAAACCCGTTAACACGTTTTGTGAGTAAACCCAAACCAACATTTGTAAATATATCCTTTTTTCTTCACTGAAAATAATTTTTATGCTGAGGTCTGTGAGACCATTTTGAATAAATTTCATTTGATGTCGTTGATTCTGTTACAAAACATTGGTATGGAAATTTCTTTGAGAAATCTGTATATGAGTGAATGAAGACGGAGAGTCTTTGCCTGTCAAGCCAACTTTTTAGTTTATGTAAAAATGTTGACTTAAACTTAAAATGCAATGCAATTTTTTGTATTCTTTAAGAATGACAAATCTAACAAAATCAAGCTTTTGGTTAGTCCTAACTGGCGACTAGCAGCCAGCCACGAGGCTGGCTGTTCCGCAACTTTCTGCATAATCTACATTCTGTTATTATTGGCCTTTGTCATTCGTCTGCCCATTTTCGCACAAAGTTTTGTGGCATAAAATATAAGATTTAATGAAATTCGAAACTATTCTGTTTTTATTTAAACTTTAACTTGCAAATGTTTTATCTTATTTGCCACACTGGACTAAGGAGAAGGAAACCAAGGACAACAAAAAAGGGGCGCATGATAAATCTATTCATATTCAAATGAATTCGTAATATCTGCAAGAGAGGCTAAATGATCCAGTCCACATCAACACCGTTTCAAAAAAGAAGAAACATACATGTTATGATTTAAATAACAATATAGTCAGTTGTTCCGGATATTGTAATGTTTTTCTCATTAGATGTAATGGTAGTGTTGTATTCTATTCTCTGCGTATATCAACGAGTGCATCCAGTTTCTTATTAGCCAACTAAGTAACGTACTTTTTGTCGACGAGTCCGAAACGTCTGAAATACCCAGGAAATGTCGCCAAAATTACGCTGAGGGGTGTTTTTTGTTGTTTTCTTTTTTAAGTTGGAAACGGTGTAAAAAATTCTCAGCCCAAAAAACATTGTTGTAGTATGATGAAACTGAAGATGTAAATGATATTTTGTTGTTGTTTTGTTTTCGATAACAACCAGTGAGTGACTGACGACAGACGTACTATTTTGTTTGTCTTTTTTTCCTGTATTTCGTATGTTCAACCATCCTTCCATTGCATGCAACCATGTAACTCATTCTCATATGTTAGCTGTTGCCTTTGCTGCTGCTGCATGCATTGACAAGAATTGTTGTTATAGCATTTGAAAAGCCATCATCAAGTAGTCAACAATTTTGTGGCAACATAACATTGCAACGGGCAATCAGGCGCGCTTGCAACAAACATCCATTCGTTTGGACAACCAGGCAGGCAGCCAGACGGCAACATGTTTGCTTTGCTTAGATTTCTTGTTTTGTATGTTAATGTCGCCTAATCAATCTCTTTTCAGTTTTTCTACAGCTGTTGTTGTTGTTGCTGTGAGATGTTGTCCGCACAGATTTGCTGCCTGCAAAATCATATTATTTCAAATTCATAGATATGTTGGAATAAATTTGTTCACAAATACAACAAAGTTGTAGAAACAAAAAATCAAGACCCTCCCAAACGCCAGTCTACGGTGTAGGTGCCTACACAGCAATATGGCTAAGATGTCAGGCGTCAAACCTCCATCCATTACCAATGTTCACAGAGTGCTTGCTATATTTACAACAAACATATGTATACCAGCAAATTATTTTCATAAATTTTCTTCATTCATTGGGGAACCAAACAGATTCTTTTTACCAGAATAAATTTATCAGAAGTAGCCTGGTTATATTCTCCCCTCATTGTAACGATATTTTTAAGGGAGGAGTTGAAGAAGTCACACATAAGCGATTTTAAATTATACACAGATTTTCAGGCAAATATTTAAAATTTTCAATCGCCAACGTAGCTAACACGCCTTCGTTGCCGAACAGGGGAAGCTTGTTAAAAATATTTTACATTGAACTTTCCTTTGGCCAAAAACTAAAATGAAACTGAAATGGAATGTAGAAGCTCAGCACTTATGATGTGATCATCATCATTCTCATCATCAGCAATATCATCCTGCTGCAATAGTCAACACCGAAAAAATTGCTTAGCCTTAGGGTTGTATGAAACATGCACTACATGCCGGATATGTTTGTATGTTTGTTTTTGTTTAGTTTGTATGGATCTGTGTGTGTGTGTGCCCAAACTATCTGTTAACAGAAAACTCGTGCATATATCTTGGAGTGTGAGATGTGTCAGACTTGTGGGGATATTTGGCATAAGTTCAAGAATTGCTGGAGAATTTGTTGCACAGAAAGTGCTTCTGGTGATGGTGGTTGATGTTACTACATCAACTGTGGGTGCTGAATAATGTTATTGGCTACAAGTCGTCAACAACATTCGAACAAAGGCAACAGCAGCATCATCATCTCTATCCGCATGATTGCCTTCATCGGCATCATCCTTGTGCACATCTCGAAAACAAAACTTCTTTTTCATACAAAAACATCAGTGTATAAAAGTCATGTGCTTCGTGTGTTGTGTTCTTTTGCCTTTTTTCAGCATAGCTTTTGCTCTGTGCGCTGTATTTGAAGCTTGTTGCTGCAACCAAATCTTATTTTCAAAATCTTTCGACATTCATCGTTTCTTTATTTCCGTGTATGTCAGAGTTTTAACCTTTGGCCTGATATTTGAAACGATTTGACACCATCTCATAACTTGCAACAAAACTTGGAAAATAAAAAGAAAGTTGGAAATAAAAAGAGGAAAAAAATTGTCACCAAAGATGAGCTTTAAAAAATATGTATTGATTAGCTCAAACTTTCAAATATGAATCTCATGTTATAAAAGTTGTTTGCGGCGCATTTAGTTAAATTAGTAGTCAATATAAATGGGAATATGTTTATATTTAAAATAAATTGTTAAAACACTGTTTATCGAAAGTTTTCACCCGATGGCGTGTTTTAAATTGTATAAAAATATGTTAACAAAATGAACAAATTATGTTATTGAGTGTATGTATCACTGAATGAATTTTTTGCTTTTGTTGACCCTATGTTTCATCTGAAGGTTAAAAACTACTTCCTTGAAACATTCATACATATATGTATTTGTTTTGGCATATGTGCTCAGTTGTTGAATAAATGTCTGAAGACTATCCTGTCATGATGCCTGGCTGGCTATACAAACAGGCAAAATTAAAATCTTATCAACTGGTGAAAATCTTATAATGTTCTTAGAGTTGTATGTTTACATTTCCATAGACTTCTTATGGCAAAATCAAAGTCGTTAGCATTGCGTGTTCATGTTGTGGTCCCATCATTTGTATATTCAACGTTTCATTTAATTCCTGCCATCACTGACAACAACTGCCCAAAGGTGAAAACAACAAATAATAGTGGTGGGTTTTCTTTCTTTCTCTTCCACATATATTATTTTTTTCTTATGATGAGGAGTCTTTAAAATGAAGGCTTGTTAGTAAACAGCAGGGAGTCAGTCCCTAAAATTTTTTTTTGAAAATCAGATTTGATCTTAAAGTTGAATAAACCGAAATACAATTAACCTTCTAATAATGTTTATTTTTAGATTTTTATTTCTATCCTCTATTTAACTTTTAAGAGAAAAAAGTGCAACTCATTGAGCTGTATTGTTATATTCACTTTTCAATAAACCTTTTTTGAAGTGGAAAATTATAAAACAGATTAAGAATTCTGTTTGAAGAGGGTTGGGCTTTGTCTTCTTTTAATTGTTTGTAATTCCATTTCCGGATTTGAAAATAGAAAATACAGTGGACGCACTTGTGATAGAAACTCATGTAATAATTTGAAATTTATTATAATGAATTACTTAATGTAAACATGTCTTTTTTATTTTAACCAAAATATTTCATTATTAAATTATATTGTTGCCTGATGCAAATTAAATTGTTTTGTCATATTTCCAAAAACTGTCCACACTTAAAAAACACAACTCAACTTGCACGACAGTTGTTAATTGCTATTTTATTTCATTTTAAATTAGATTTAATGTAATTAATTATAGGAAAATGGCAAGCGGATACATGGTATGACATACAAAACAACCAAACAAAAAAGTAGAAAGAAAAAAGATCCAACAAAAAACCATGCACACAGAGAAATAATAAATTTATTATTTGCATAATTTATGACAAACATAATTAAAATGAACACAGCAACTAACTTGAATTGGCACAGAGGCAAAAACCAATTGAGGACAAAACCGAAATTGCAGAAAAACGCCAACTCAACTATTGCAAAGAACTGCTTGCCAACTGAATCAATGTCCATCCTAGTCAATATTTATAATAGTGTTTGTAAAGCAATGAATTATGGAAAATATTGAGTGAAATGGAAGAAAAATGTGCCACAAGTGGCATTAAAAACTTTTTACTATTTTCTAGATCCGTTAAAAATCACATCAATATCAATTCTTTATGGTTTAGTTTATTATAATTTATTTAGGATCATTAAAATTATTGACATTTTGAAAAAAACGTAAATATTAAGCATGGCTTGTTCATCTCGAAGTTTTTATACAAATTGAGGTTATGTTAATTGAGATGTTCGGATAATTGTTAAGACACTTCTCAATTTTCCTGGGCTGCCCCCACTGCTCTTTGGAAGTTAAATCACTCTATCTGTTATTTAAAGGTTTTGACCAACCCTGATAAACCCCTTTTAAATAAATTGTCAATGTTTCTAGACCCTGGGTGACATTTTTCATAAAAATAAATAAATGAATGAAATGAATGAAATTCAAATTTTAGTTCCTTATGTTCCATATCATCGTTGACAAATCAATTTCTTATATCAACATTAGAAGTATAACTTTGAAAAGATACTTTATTTTTTTTTTTCTTCCCGTATTAAAAAATTTTGCTTCTGCTCTTAACCCAAAGCATAATAAAATTAAAACGTGTCAATGTAGAAAAGTGGCCACACTTGTTCTTTAGATTGTGTGCAACGTTTTTCTTTTATTTTTTCCATTCGTATCCCTCGGCATTCCTCAACCACAACAACATAACCATTCTCTCTAGATGGTCTCGTCAAGTCGAAATGCATAAGCAGTGGCAGGAACATCATCTCAAGTGTCTCGAATCATGCTTTTTCCTTTTTCTTTTGCTTTGCTTTGTTTGCCGCGCTCTGTTGTATTTTATTTAACGAGTCTTGTAATAAATTAACAAGCGTTTGCAAATTTTTGACATATGTATTTGCATCACAAACTCTTTGGGCGCGTCAGCAACGACGGTGATACACAAGAAGATGTTGCAGGAAATTTGCATGTGCATATAATTTTTATGCCAAGTCAGCGTGCGCCAAGTAACACCGCTGGAGAAAAACGTGGCTAAAGAGCCCTGGCTAACCAACAGACAGCCGCCAGCCCCAGCATCCAGTGAATGGGTGAGCTTTCATATTCTTGGCTGGCAGCTCCCCACGTTCGTTGCAAAAAAGAAAAGGAACACAACATTCACAACGCTTATTTTCTGCTTATACGCCTAGTCATCATCTCGTTGACTTTGCTGTCCGAATTTACATACTTACGTTTATAGTTATGTAATATTTCACGAAAAGAACTCACATATGGATGTACATAATCCAGGACTCTTAAGGTGTGTGGAGTGTCAGTACCAAACTAAAGAAAAACTTTGTATTTCAAATAGTAGCAGCTGGACTCTTAATTTCCGATGTAATATTAACAATTGAAACCCGCTTCTTTGATTTTACTTCTTGTTGCAAATGAATGGATTTCTATTGGATACTGGATCAACATCATCATGTTCCTCATTTCGTTATAACTTATATATATATACTTGTCAGTATATACAAACTTACTAATTAATCGATGTTGGCAACACTAATGATATATATTTACTTGTTCGTCTCGTGTGTGTCTTTTTGACTTTGTGTCGTGTGAGCCATTCATTCGCACTCTGTGCCGCACTTGTCATGTTGTTACACATCTAAATGTCACTTTTCATGACAGTAATCGCAAACATGCCACAAACGACAACCGTGTGCGATTTTGTAACATTTAACCTTCGGAATTTCTGAAATATGGAGAATTTTAAAGGGAAACTATGCAAAGTAAAAGAAACAAATACTTAAAAAAGTAATTCATGTCTATAGCTATTCACTATAAATTACAACCAACTAATTTCCTCTGGCTCCCAAACTATATATTATCCAAGCGGCACACGTTGTTATTTGCCTACGAAAGAAGCCCAGTTTCATTACGGGTTTTCTTTAAAAATTATACAGAAAACAGGCAGGCATCTTATTTGTCATTTTCATGCGGAAATCTCATGTATCAAACATACCCCCCTACTGTGCGATCACAGCAGTTAGGCAGACAGGATAGGATGACTGGACGGCGGCCGGATGACATGTATAACGCGTTGAGCTCTTCAAATCTTATTGAATGGGGGAAAAGAAGGATAAACCCACAATTTTGTAAATCATGAACAAAAGCTTCTTAGCGAATATTACAACAACAAAACCCAATATTTATATTTTATTGGTTTTGTGCGAAATTTCACATGAAAAGATAAACAAACAATAACCATAACACGCAGTAATGTTGTTCCCCTTTGGTACATTACGGCCTTCTTTGCGGTCATGTTCGGATAACAAACGAAATTATTGCGATGGTGCTGGCTGGTGAGGCGAGGTATGTACCGAAAAGTAAGACACCAAAATTCAGAACTGTCTGTTGTTTGCCTTTCGGTGTCTTTGTCTGTCCATTTATCCAAACACACATCCCTCGGTGGGTCGCTTATTCTGTATGATGTTATGCTGTTGTCGTTGTTACGCCATCATGCCAGCCAAACTCAGTTGGTGGCAGTAGGAAACCAACCAAAAAAACACAAAAACTCTTTCTGAAATGATTTGCAGTTAAAAGCACTATGTGTTTATGTTTTTTTTTTTTTTTTTGTTAAAGTAAAATCGCAGCCTCTATTTTGTATCTTAAAAAATTTGCTGTGCTTTTCGTTTTCATTTTCGCCTTTACCACCGCCATCGTGAGCCTCGTCTTTTTCATTGTCATCATCGACAGCGACAAGTTAACAAGACAAAAAGTCAAGTTGTTTGAATTATGTGATGGTGTTCTACCCTAACCGAATCAACTGTGGGGCCCACATCTTTATGTGCTGCATACATACATATACATATGTGTAAAAAGGGATTTATAAGCTATATTCTTAAAGCAAGAACAAATAACGAACTTAAGTCCAAATTCAAACACAGTGGTTTGTTTAATTGTTCATAAATAATACTTTCAATTAGAAAATGTAGTAAAAAGAGTTGGGTCTGTTACTTTACTTTTAAAATAGTAAAAGTTGTGAACTGCTCTCAGTCAATTGTATGATTCTTAAAGTAAGTAACTTGAAGATAAAGGATGCCTCATAATTATTTGCGCTTAAGAAGTTTACAAGCTGATTATAAGCTATATATAGAAAATCTTCTTCCAAACAGGTTTTGATAAAGATATCATATAGGGTTTAACTTATTTACATTTAAAATCTCCTAAGTACCATGATTTGATAGAAAAAATTTAAAAACGCGAATGGGTAGAATATGCCATAAAATGGAATCGACAGATTTCAGATATTTTAAAGGTTTTCAATGTTGCTGGCATTTACCGCTCTTAGTCCATTCTCAGGGAGTATAAATCCCATTGTTTTATGTTTTATTCTAAAAATCCACACTATTGATAACTTACTGTACCGCCACCGGTTCAAACTAATTTTTATTTTCATTTAAACACTGTGTAACACAGTAAAATATAACCTAACACTTAGCTTTTTTTAAAGCGTTTCTGGCGTTGTGTTTGGCTGTCGCTTTTTGTGAGCAGTTATAAAACAACATTATCGCCTTCGTCATCCCCAGTCTCATTTTCATGATTCGCTTGAATCCCTCAACACAAGAAGGATACCAAAGACAAAAAGCATGCCAATGAACGTACAAAAAATGTTTAGCAAGCCAAGTAGTAGCACAAAACCAAAACGTTGAATGAAAAAAGGTACAAAAATATGGTGTTAAATGGAAAATTATAAATGATTTAAGGACGCCCTATCTATGCTTTGTAATATGTACAAAGAAACAAATGCATGGATGTATATACATATGTATTTCGCACAAAACTACGTCGAGAATATTTCTTGTTAAATTCCGCATGTTGCTTTTGGGATTGGATTTGTGTTATTATCGTCTCTAGTTTTTGTTCACTTTTCTTGCTCTTCGTTCGTTTGTTCATTCATTAATAATTTCTGTCGGTCTTTTTCCACACGGCTAATATTACAAAATTATGAGCCGTACATAATTAAGCCACGAAAAACACCTGTTGATTTGTTAAATGTTTCCAAAACATGATAAAAACAGAATGAATGTGGCATAGTGAGCAATGTAGATGTGTAGAGCGACGACGACATCGCAGCGTAATGCGTGTTGAAAGCTTTTCAACGTGGTCGGTACTTGGTTGGTGGGTGTAACCAACAGATACTCCCTCAATATTCTGCAGCAGCTATTTATACAACAGCACACAAAATGTTTAAAAAATCAATAAAATTTTTTTTTTCAATTGGGGACGTCGGACTGCGATTAATTAAAATAAATGTGTAATAAATGCTAAGTGTGAAGGAATTTCGAAGAAATTCTGTGTGTATTTTTCGTTAGTTCTCTTTTCAATTGCTTCTAGACAAAATTCTTTCAAGTTTATTCAGTAATCATTTTGACAGGGTGACTTTTGTAATAACCGTTTTATGCAAAACAGGACTTCTTCAAGTAGTTCTCTGAACTACATTTTTAATATCATCGCTGATTTGTTAATGTTTTTTTTTTTCAATTTTGCTATTTTTGTCTAATTTAGGTTAGGATATCATTTCATGATTGTTGTTAATCTTTGGAATTTTAATTATATTTTTAATATTTTTTGTTGGGCGATAATAACAATAAAAACTCGACACATAAACACATGCTAACATTGGACAATTGAAACAACATTTTATATCATCGATGAAAGACTGCAAAATATTCCATACGAAAACAACATACGCTATGTAACGACCCAGTCAGCATAGGTATGCAGCCTAATTTTTCTAAAAATGAAAGTGTTAATGGGTAGCAAGGCAATTTTTGTCATCAACTTATCATGTGTGGGCAGATGTATTTGGATTGTTTTCCCTGGAATAAAATTTCATTAGTGTTAGACCTTCCATATTTGTGTCAGGCAATGCCGACCGCAATCGTTGGCATGCCACAACATTTCCAAATAAAATATAAAACTTGTATGTAAAATCCAAAAAAAACACAGAATTTATGATTATGTTTCAGCATTTTATCTACGAACAAAGAATACGATTAGACTTGTTATTTATCGTATAGCATTGAAGGAAGGTGGGGCTGTTGGATCACAATAAGGAAGATTTGATAAAATGTCTTTTAAAACGAAATCAGATCATCGGATTACCGTCATTCAAAAGAATGTCAAGTCAATTGATGCATTTGAACTTCTTGAATTTCTTTAAGTGTTGTGTTTCTTAATAACGGCACACGTGATCGAGATAATTGGATAGATCGTTATCAAGGGTGTAACCGTCTTTTTACGTTTTGGAAGAAACGACTAATCTCTTGTGATGTCTTGGATTGTGTCATTGTAACATTCAGGTAATTAACACATGACTTGATTGAAGATCTCTGCTCGCTCCCACTCTTTGAGTCATTTTCATGTGAAAATCAACAATCTTCTTTTAGTCAATTTCTTGTATGATACCCGCTGTGAAGGTTTGGCCCATGTTTTTGGTTTTCTTTTGAAAAACGCCACAGGGAAACACACATACAGTGTGGTTGTTTCTTTGGTGAATCGTGTTTTGTTGTTGTTGCAGTTGTCATCTGTTTTGATTTTGTTGTTCAAATGATGGCATTTTCCATTGTATGGTTCGTAGGTATTGGTGATGTTTTGATTTCTTTGAAACAAAAGAAATTGAATTTCCCAACAATAAAATCGCGGTCTTCCTCTTGATTTGTGAAGGAAAACATTCACATCTAAAGTCAGGGGTCTTTTTGGTATACAACAAATTGGCAATTTGACATTTTTGTGTCACATTCAAAAAGACTATTTGGTCACGGTAACGACCTGCATAAGCCCTATTTTATGTGATACTATATTCAATCTCTGCAGGAATGGATATCTTCAGATGATTTAGAATACTTTGCAACTTTGAAGTCCGGTATTTAAGTTTATAAATTGTTTAGTGTGGAAACTAATAAAAAGAAAAGGAAATCAAATAGTCGTTATGTGATGTGACTCCGTTAGTTGCAGTACCTTGTCAGGTATGCAATGCTGTTTGCAATTAATGTACAGTATTTTCGATATGCCACACATTCTTCTTTTCACCGTTAACATTGTCACACAACAACGCCCACAGTATGCTATATAGGAGGACATCACTCAATTCAATACTTTGTTTCCAATAAACCGAAATAAATGACAAGGCTCGGTGGCTTCTGGTGTTTCATATGGGGGATTCTGATTGCATTCACTGACTGTTATATCGACCCAGCGCTTGTCAGTTGGCGCATTTGTGGCAGCAAGAACCACAGCAACTAAATCTACTTTCGTTCCTGGTATTGTTTTACTACACTCGAAGGTGGAAAAGGGGGAGGAGGAAGAATAACGTAACATGACATAGGCGGGTTAAAGTATTACCATATGTCTTTCGTTGTTATTTTTCTTGTACGAAAAAATAAAAAAAAAAAAAACATTTTTATTTTATTTCGATAAAAAAACGAGCAATTCAATACCTCTCAATTTCTTCCCATCAAAATAAAATGTTATTTTTCTCCACCCGAAATATCGTTTGGTCGGAATTCTAAAACCAACAAACATTTCCGAAATTTCAGTGAATGAGGTAATATTTCTAATTGGCGGTTTATGGCTTCGCTTGTCTCCTTCCAATGGAGATTTGTGATTTATTAAGGGAAAATTTTGTGGGTAAAAAAATATTGGTGTATTATTTCAGCTTTTCTTACAAAATCGGAAACATATGTTGTTACAGAAGAAAATATTGTTTTTGATTTAGTAGCCAAGCAATAAAAAATATAAGATATAAATTACGGAATGCTTTCAGTGGGGATACAAAAATATTTTTTACATTTTATGAGTTTGTTTTTATTTAGTGTTTATTTGTTTTTATAATCAGTTCATGTTACGACTTCTTGTTATTGTAGTTGTAATGCAATGCAATTTAATTTGGTTCTTGTTCGATATTTCTTATCACACAGCACATTGGCCAAATAATGTTCTTCATTTATCAATGAAATTAAACCAAATGCCATTTTAGTTTGAATGATATAATACGATTTCATCCAAATCGCATCTATTGTCATGACAAATATTTAGCAAGTTGATTTGAAATTATTTGGCATTTTGTTTACTGCTTGCATTACAATAACAGTATGACTTAGAACCCAATTTAAAAATCGTTACCAACACCAGTCCGCCCTGTAACAACAATAATCACAATTTAGTAGCCAAATAAAATTTTGCCTGACTTGCTTGCTACCAGTTAATCCCACCATAGAAGAATCCATGTCTTCCTTCTAAGACGTACGACTTGGTTTTATTGTGGACACTAGGGTTATGACTTTTTTACAACCTCATATCCCTGTATCATAGCGTGATGAGTTTTGCCATAAGATTACATAAAATCTTAATTATAAGGTGATTCGGTGAAAAAACCTCACGCACAAAATGATTTTAAAATTTGAATTTACCAAAATTATGGACAATTTATTGAAGTCACTAAAAACAGATATATAATTGAAAATAAACTTTAGAGCCACATGAGATAATTAAAATGACATAAAATTTATTTCTCACTATTTTTCTTCAATTCTGAGAATCGTAAAAATGTCGTAAACGCTTTTATTCAAAAATATAATTTTTTAACAAAAAACAAAAAATTTAAAATTTTTTTCAAAGTGACTTTTTTAGCGACTTTTTTAATATTTGAATTAAATAAACGTTATTATAGTTATTAGTAGACTTATATTTATTCATTCGAGCAGCAAAAAATAATTTGTTGAAAAAAATTTTTTTTCATTTCTTATTTTTTTTCAAAAAATTATTTTTTTAAAATCAATTTGTGCGTGAACTTTTTTTATATTTCAATGGAATAAACGATAGCATAGTGATTAATAGGCAAAAGTTCATTCATCCCTGCTACAGGAAATCGTTTTTGAGGAAAAATGCCAAAAAGTCATAACCCTAGTGGACACATTTATGCATGTACCTACGTCTGTTTGTGTGTGTATTGTGAGTAAATAACTTTTAGGTCACATTATTTGTCAAAAAGCCAATAAAAACGATGGTTGCTCTGCTGCAGCTAGGAAAACAAAATATCTTGGGGAAATCCTCTACATAGTACCCTAACAAAATTAAGGATTTAACAGCCCATCTTTTGTTTTCTTTTCCTTGGGCGGTTGGTCGGTCGTTCGTTCGTTTGGCCAGTAAAATCAACTGTACTCATTGTTAAATCCGTTGTTTTACCAGTAACCCGCTGCCTTGTTTATTTGACCTTAGATTTAAGAATAAAAAGAGGAAAAACGTAAAAAGTTTTTCACTTTTTAACAAAAACCCAAATGCAAAGCACACTGCTAATTCATAAGCCGTCTAACGGACAAATGAACAAAAGCTAACAACAATAATCGTTGAAATGCAAAACAACAATAATCATCATAATACAAGTGCCAAACTTCATACTTGGAAATCACATTCGCTCGCTGCCTCTGCGATAACCACTTCCGTTGGCCCCTTAGCTTTTCCTCGAGTTATGCTGTTCTTCGGGTATATACTCATTAGCCTTGTCCACAACCAGCTTAGCTGGCCAAAAGGAGTAAAGTTTGTTGTTTTGTTAAGTACCAATTCGTAATGAACGTATTCGTGCCGTTGTGCAACAACAATGTCTGTTAAATTTGTTTTGCTTTCTTGTTTTGTGTTTGGGGCGCTAAATGCAGCATAAAACTTAATTAGATACGGTCGTATTAAACGTGAGAATTTTTGTATTATAATAATGCCAAAATATCATAATTAGCTAGCAAGTATACAGTGGTATCACATAATATAAAATATTCCATAGATTCTGAAAATATTTTTTTATTTTTTATTCAAACTTCAATTCAATTTCCCAACATAAAATAATAAATTCAAATATTCTTTATTTAATTTGCTCCACAGTTTCATGGCAGTGGAAGGAGAGCCTTGCCTTCGCACGAAATTGGGCCAAGAGTATTAAATAAATTTCAAATAAAAGTATGTTTTGAGTGCCAAAAATATAAATATGAAAATTAACAAAATAAATTTGCATAGCCAAAGTCGTTGAGAATTACACATACCCAAACCCCTATATACAAAACTTCTCACTTACAAATCTTCTTAAAATAAGTTTTCATGAAAAAATGAAAATTTTAGCATTTCCAGCCAAGTGGAATAAAACAAATCCCTTGAAGAAAAAAAAAACATATGATAGGGATATATTAAATAAATAGATTAAATTCTATAGGCGTAGAGAGTTGTTGCTGTTGGTATCGTTTGAGTTTTTGATATGTAAATTCCTAAGAAAATGAAATAGAATGGTTTTTATTTGTAATCTTGCAATTGAAGGAATTTAATCCTATCAAAAAATTTAGGACCAAATAAACATAAGATAGACAAAGACGAGTCCCAGATGTTTTCATGTTCATGCTTCATGATGATGATAAAGTTGTTGCTCAGCTCAAATCAATATGCTGCTGTTGCTAATGCTGCTTATGGCTCTTAATATCCCATTCATGTCTGCCATTCCAACAAAAATGTCAAGAAGATTTTGAATAGTTCAAAACTATAAACAACACAGCATCCAACCCATTGTATGTATGTATATAATGTGCAAGTGTTGGAAAAGATTGACTTTTGAGAAAATTCTGTTTTTGGTCTTTTGTCGTCTTATTGTCGCTTATTTTCTTCTTCTTTGTTGTGTCAAATGTGGATATTTACATTTATTCTGGGGACCAGTAATGTTCAGCACTGACCTCCGTCTGTCCGTCTTTATGACCGTCTTTTCATAGTTCGATAATCTTTTGTTTGCGAAGCTAGTGTTTAGGAAATTACTCCTATTTCGCCCCCTTCCAGTCTCATCTGTGTATTCATCATATTTCCGGCAATAATACCAGCCAAAGCCAAGTTAAGACATTTATTCGCTTATGTTGGGTCTATGATTATATTTGTTTGTGTATGTGTGTGTTTGACCATCGGTGCTAGCCATTTTATTGTCTTTTTTTTGTTGATCCATTGTTTGAATTTCATTATTTGTTATAGGCTGTCACTTTGTGGGTCATAATGCGTCCCCTCCGCTGGTCTCAAATTTGCTAGTTTGTCAGTTGAAATTTCGTTGGACTCTGTTGGATATTTTTTTCCTCTATTCCGCTTATATTGCCTTTAATATTTATCACGTATTTATGCTGGTTTATAAAGAATTTTAAATTTGATTTTCCACTGAATGAATATCAGCAGGCTGTGTCTGTTTGCGTGGTGGTTAGGACGGACAAAGAGTAAGACTGTGTATTGAAATGTATGCCAGAACTGTGAAAAAAGGCGAGCGAGAAAGGAGAATGAAATTAAATGATTTCTGATGTGTATACATGGTAAAAAATACAATTTTATTTACATCTCAATGCCATTTAGAATCATTCCACTGACAGTTTCCATCTCGAATGCAGAAGAACACAACAGTGGCCGGCAATAAATGATGACCAGATTATAGAAGGTGGTGACCGCGTGGCATAAGCAATAACGTTGTTAATAGAGTATTTTTTTTTTTTTTCATTTTCATCATATGCAACGTCGAATGCATTTATAAATTGAAAATTAATTTTTGAACAAATCGACATTATATCTCAGAAAGTATTGGAACTCGGTTTCGTTCCCTTTGGAAATTTTGAACGGTTGAGACTAGATACATACATATGTATGTATATAACGACCAATTAGGAAAAAAAAACAAATATATGGACCCACACCCTCAGTTTCTCAATGTTCCTAACCTTATCAAGAAAAATCCTAAAAACCTAGAATAAACCTAAAAATGTGAACTTTGACCGCGATTTATTTCAAAATCCCTCCAGCGATTTTTTCTTGTTTTTGGATTTTTCTTATCTATGAACTTTCTGGGTGTAAGCGGTTTTCATTTAATGTTAGTTAAGGTGCCCCCTTCATGTCATTGTTTTATAACGAGTCGATACAGTCAGAGCATTGTCCCAATTTGAACTTCTATATCTCAAAAATGGTAAAACCTACGAAAATAACATTAAGGTCAATCTTGTAGAGAACTGCTATAAGATTTGTTCTAATCCCATTTCGATAGGGCTTGCGGATTCCGAGAAAGATCGTGAAAACATAATAAAGCCCTAAAAATTTGAACTTTGACCGCGATTTATTTGAAAATCCCTTCGGCGATTTTTTTCGTTTCTCATCTATGAACATTGCAGTTTCAGAATCCGCAAAAACGTCCCAGGTGTAAACACCTTTCATTTAAAATTAGTTAAGGCGCACCGTGTTTAGGGTTGCCTAGTGTAATTTGGAGTAATTTTAAATGTAAACTTAAAATAAATATTCTTACCAATAACCTTGCCAAATACTGTATCGGCGTTTGCTAGAAAGTTTTTTTCCAAACAACTTGTTTCCGTCTTTCTTGCTTTTGCCTTATGCCTTCCGTTAAGGAATCAAAAAGTATTATTTTAAATTCACGAAGAAAAAACTAATAAAAAGCCAAAGAAATACAATAGTATGCCATATAAAAAAAAAACAAGAATATAGGAGAATGTTACTCCAGCAATGTGAATGCAAAAGCGTCAGCGTAAACTGAGGCAACGATTGCGACATCGACATTGGAATAAGGAATATAAAATAAAAGGATATTTGACACTTTTTATAAGGGTCTATTGTTGTTGTTGTCTACAACAAAACGTTTTATGTTTTTAAGGCGATAAAGCTGAGATGGCTATGACGACGACTATGATAGCAACAACAGAGGCTACGAAACTACCAAGTTGATGCTGCTGATGGTTATGACGATGATGCCTACATTGGCAAACGACATACGACAGCGACAGCTATGATTTTTAAGCTATTTAAATGTAAAAAATGCATTGTTCTCCTCTTCTCCGTGTGTTCTACTTGGAGTTTTAAAATTGATGCTGTAGTGTCTATCTTTTCTAGCTTCTTTTTCCACATCCGCTATTTAGGTATTTAGTACGACTTTTGAACTGTTTTCCCCCTTAGAGTATTTGTGTACGTATTAAGTTCCTTTTTAACGTTTTTTGCTTTTATTGAGTTTACTTCTTTTTGTGTGTGTATGTGGAAACGCACATTTTATTCACATTGACTTTTAAAGTTTCTCATTTGCAGCTCCTGTTTTTCTTTTTTCAGAAAATAATTTCTTTCTATATTATTGTGGAACATTTACTTTCATGAGTGTTTCCGCATTTATTGTACTTTTCGCTTTGTTCTATTTTATTGTTCACTAAACAATTTAGTTGTATATAACAAAGGGATTTTTTAAATATTAACATTTCAACGACATACACTCAATGAAAAATGTAGTATAATTAAGAATGAAAGAAGCTAAAAGGATATGGTGTTATATAAGAGCAGTTTCGATCCTAGCTAAAATTAAAAAAAAAAAAAACAAAATAAATATATTTATTATTATTTTTTAGTGTTGCACAATTCTATAAACCACTTCTCTATACAAAATTTTAAATATTCATAAATCTTTAAAATTGTCTAGTGTTTTTAAATTGTTGCTTTTGTTGTACGTAATTGAGATGCCAATTGCTTTATTAACCAATTCTAACAATTGTTAATAGTTTTAGAATTTTTTTGCTAATGAAGCGCCAAACCCCCATTTAAACGAAGGGGATCATCTCCTTCATACATTTGGGGGTAATTATATTTCTTTTTTAATTAAATTATTAGGAAAAACGAATAACTTGTTATGGTTTCAACAAGGAAATGCCCATTCTCAATGTGCTATTAAAATGTATCCTATTACTTTCATTTCCATTAGTGTTCTCTACGGTCTATTGTCATTTAGAGAAAATCCTCTTAAATGTGTACATTCTTCTTGTGTTCTGCAGTTCCTTTTTTGTCATTTCTCGCCTGATGTCAGGTATGTCAGCAGATGATATGAACAACGAGTATAGTACGACGTGTGACAGTTATACTGTCATCAAATGGAGGTGTGTCAAATTTTCTACGGTATCGTATTCAGGTGGTTGTTGTGTATGTGTTGAAGTACCTGCGTTCTGGAGGTGCAAATTGTCCTGTGTGCATCATCTTTATCATCATCATATTTTTAATCTTTTTTTATGGGGTAAACCCATACCCTGTACTAGACAAAAGCAGAGAAATGAGAAGTAATAGCAAAGTGCTATTGTCGAAACGTTGGACTCTTTTTTCTCCCATTTCCCTACCTAACTTTTATAATAATAACATTTCATTTCATTACCGCTATTCGTTTGTCATTTCTCGCAGTCTTTGTGTGTGTTTATGCATTAGAATTGTCTGTCAAAGGTACTTTGTAAGTACTTGTGACAATTTAGGATTAAAATGATTTAAATTGTCTTATTGAGGTGTGAATAGAAATGTAACGAGGAAAAAGAAAGCGAGATGCCACTGTGTTGTTGTATTGTGTTATAACTAATACTGCTGATGAGATGGGATGATTAAAAACTGTCATGGATGGATTAAAAAAGAAATACGATTCCTTGTTATTAAGGTGTTTGAGGAAATTGCATAGTTAAATGAGTCACACGCATACACAGACATTTGTTCTTGTGTGGATTTTTTTAATTAATTGAAAGATCTCAAAACAAATAGAATTAATGTCATTTTGGTATTATTTAGATGTGACCACTCAATCCTGAAATTCTATTTACAATGAACGTTGAACATTTGAAGTAAAATAAATAGAATTCCGCATTGAATTTGTATGTCAAGCTAATGTTTTACCCTAAAAATCGTTTAAATAAATGTCAAATTCATGTCACAGAGAGAAATGGTATTAGTTTGGTTTGGTTGCTGCTGCACGTACAGAATAAAAACATTCACATTATCTAGGCCAATAGACTGCCAGTGAGTTAGCTAGCCATTCATTCTGTTTAGTATAGAGACTATCCAGCTATGGAAAAATTTTAATTGTGCTATGCTACATAAAATAAATCTTTTCAAATAAAACCGAAACTTGTTCTATGGCCACCGTGCTGCTAACCACAACCAAAAACTGGCCGGCATAGAAAACAATTGAAAGTTTATTGTGACACAAGGATGACATCCTTTCGAAATGACCAGTAGAGTGTTGGCATTCAGTTCATATTGAAATTCGCATGTCTACTCTAAGCCAAACAAAAAAGTACAATCAAATAGTTTTGATCTTTTGGTATGTTACACCAATGCGAATGAATGGAATTGAATGTCTATTCTCTGCAACTTGATTATGTGCAGATTTATTGACAAGACCACAGACAATAAGATTCGAATAAGGATAAAGAGGAGGAGAGGCGAAAATCTGGATTCACATGTGGCAACATAAACACATTTACACATCTTGTTATGATACTAATGAAGTGTGCGTGACTTGATTTTGATGTGAAGTTTTTCTTCAAGTGATTCTTTTTTGCATCCTATTCTTAGTCTTGGCTATCGAAGAGTAAAGCTAAAGAAAAAAAAAAACTAAACAACATGTTAACAAGTAGATTGGTCATGTTTCTTATTTACTGGTGGCCACTTGTGAAACAAATAAAGGTGACCATCTGTCTTGAAATTAGATATATAAGATACAATTATTGTATTAGAATTTAAGGTGGTAGAAGTTGTATAACTTATTGTACTCATTAGTAATTTATATTTTATGGAAAGTAGAACAAACTATGATTCTAATAATTCAGCATACAACAACTCGCACGTACTTGTATACATATTTATAAAACATTTTTGATTTATGTATATTTATACTCGAAGATCCTACATCGACGATGAAGAGGTTTGGTTCACATGAAACAAAACACTAAATACAAGACTGGTAATAAACTTAAATTATATATACTAAAATTGTTAGCATTTGATAAATTGATTTTTGAAAAAAAGGAAGACGCAAAGTTCATATATTATTTACCAAAAATATCAATAATGAGACTTTAAAATAATGTTGCTTTAAAAAAAAATCTTCATTTTTCAGTAACCACAAAATAAAGTTATCATTCAAAAAAGAGCATGACACTGGAAATGGTAACTTGCGTCCGGATATTATGTGCACGTAGAACATGTTCTATGCTTTCGTTCCGTAGCAGTTGCGAGGTTTGTTTTGTACATTGCACTATAACAATTACTTTCGTTGCTATTGAAAAGAAAAGACTAAAATGTCATGATTTTGTTTTCGTTTCGACATTGATACAGAAACTTTGCAATTAGCTTTCACCCCATTATAAAGTCATGAGATCTGTACGGGTTGTACCAAAAATGCTCATACCCAAAAAAATAAATAGCAACTAAACTTGGTTAGGAGTCTGTTTATGTGGTCTGAATTTGTTAACGGTTTTTTGTCTCACTAAAATTTTTATTGCTAAATTTTTTGTTTTAGTATATAAAAACTGTTATTTCTATATATAACTAAAACTATTTTTCTCTTTTTTGTGTTCTTTTTTTCAGGTGTTTCTGCCGAAGTTTATTATGTACGTGATGGTCACATAAATAACTATGCCCTTAATTTCATAGTGCCTGTGCCGGCCAATGTTCGGGACATCAGTTTTACGTGGCAAAGTTTGGCTGGCCGTACTTTACCCTATAGCATTAATGTGGTAACTTCCGATCCATCAGTATTGCCCAGACCCTCCCTTAATATATCACAGATAGGAGAAATACCCACCGAAGTGAAAACTTTTTCAATCAGCCTAAAATGTTCGGGTACACGAGCTGCGGAAGTTGATGTCACCATTTCTATTGAGGTGATACTTAACCGGGCATTGAACAATGTTACACATTTGGTATTTCGACGGAAGAAAATTTGCTTGCTGGCCGAAGAAGATGAAACAAATGTAGATGATCCTTTACTACTGGAAACTGTGGTACAACCACCTACTGGTTTAATAACACTAGTTGTGGGTAGTGTTTTGGCCTTAGCATTGGTTTTGATACTTCTACTTGCTGCATATTGTGTCCGTGGTTCGGCTAAACGTCAGAATCACCATGGTCAACCAATGAGAACATCAAGTTTCCAGAGATTAAATACAAATCCTCCCTGCCAATCAGCATCGTACATTACCCCATCGATTATTGCTCCTATCCACAGTACATTGCCACGTAAAATGGAACCCCAACAACCGGAAGAACTGCATCGTAGAATTTCTGAGTTAACCGTAGAACGTTGTCGTGTACGTTTGTCCAGTCTCCTACAGGAGGGTACATTCGGAAGAGTATATCGTGGTTCCTATAACGACAATCAAGATGTTTTGGTTAAAACAGTGGCCCAACACGCTAGTCAAATGCAAGTTTCCTTGTTGTTGCAAGAGGGCATGTCATTGTATGGTGCTTCTCATCCGGGTATTTTGTCCGTATTGGGTGTTTCAATTGAGGATCATACAACACCATTCGTTTTATATCCCGCTATGAATAACACTAGGAATTTAAAAATGTTCTTGCTCGATCCATCATGTGCCCGCACCATCACAACCATTCAAATTGTTATGATGGCCTCGAACTTATCAACGGCTCTGAGCCATTTGCATAGTCACGGTGTGGTTCACAAGGATATTGCAACGAGAAATTGTGTGTAAGTATTTAAATCATAACGCCTTTTTTCATTAAAAATTCCAATAATTGTTCCAATATCCCTTACAAAATTGCTAATTTCAATATTCGATTTGTATTAATATCTTTTTACAGAATTGATGATCAATTACGCGTCAAATTATCAGACAGTTCATTGTCACGTGATCTCTTTCCGGGAGATTACAATTGTCTGGGTGATAGTGAAAATCGTCCTGTAAAATGGATGTCATTGGAGGCATTGCAACACAAACAATTCTCGGAAGCAAGCGATTCATGGGCATTCGGAGTGCTCATGTGGGAACTGTGTACATCGGCCAAGCAACCATATGCTGAAGTTGATCCATTCGAAATGGAACATTATCTCAGGGATGGTTATAGACTGGCGCAACCATTTAATTGCCCAGATGAATTGTAAGTATATTTTCGACCCATTTTTTATGATTAATAAATAAAATAATAAAATCTTAAATATATCAAATAATACTCCAATATTCATAATATTAAAGTAAAAGTCATTTCATCAAAAACATTATCCATTTTTCTTACTGTTTGTTATACATCCTCAACATTTGTATCACATTTTTCTTTGACTAATCCTTTTGCATTTGTCTTTTTTATATAATTTCAGATTTACAATAATGGCATATTGTTGGGCACTTTTGCCTGCTGAGCGACCATCATTCATTCAGTTACACGCCTGTCTATCTGAATTCTATGCTCAAATTACACGTTACGTGTAGTGGTGCGTCCTTATCGGAAGTTTAGGCAGTTTCACCCTTAGGATCTACTTTACTTTCCAAATCTAAAATTGTTCTCTTTCTGCGTTATGTAATTAGAATGGAAAATAAAACACAAACATATTAATATAAGTTAGGGGTTTTTTACAATAGATAATATATTGTTGTTGTTTATGAATAGGTTTAAAATTCACGTCTCATTACCAAAAGTGTAGTATAAGTTGTGCAGTAAAACCACCCATATTATATTTTAAGTCAATTTCAATTTGTATATTTAATCGAATCGATTAATTGATTGATTGGCCACTTTTTCCCTTTGTAAATATATATCCACTCATGTGCATATTCATACATCCATACACTCGCATTCAGGTTAAAAAAACGTTCATTAAGTCATTACAACAAGCGAACTGAATCAAAATCATGTAATGCCAATTACATTAATTTCCTGTAAAAATTGAATTTATTCGTAGCATAATTGTATTATTTTTTACACATTTTTTCTTTCATTTGTAAACTTTTTCATTTTATTTTAAAGATATAGAGTTAAATCCGTTTTATTTTTAAACAATCTTTCGTAGCTATAGATAGGTATGGTCGTATATAATGGTGCGAGGGAGGGCAGAGTAATTGTGACTGATAATCTTTTTTGCGATACGATTTATATTTCGAATAATAGTGATAATTATTAAATAGAGTGCATATTTTTGTATGCTAATGTTAAACCAACGACACTGCCGCACTTACTCGCCCTCATCTCCAGCTCACACGAGTCACAGACGTGTGAGGTTTTATTAATAAATTATAGGAATGATGTTTATAGTTATAAGGACTTTTTTATATACGAGTATATAAATGAAAAATGATTGTATTGTATATTATACATGTATTATAACGCTTCTGATGGAGTACGAATTAAATATTCACATAATTTTGTGTGAAGTAAATAAATGATAATTATAAATTGAACAGAAAAATACATTGCATATTTTTGTGGTTTTATTTCATTTCTCATTTTACGTTGAAAATCAGTCATAGCATCAATATTGATGTGCCATCGAATAGGTCGATTGGTCGTAACTACGCTGGATGGATATACCTACTGCTACTCGGCCACCGTTATTTACCACTCGTCCATTAGGATAATTTTCCTCTTCGGTCGTTATTGAAGTCATAATTAATGTTGTTGCATTGATAAGTGGTGGTTTAAATAAAACATGATGGTAAAAAAATTGCGAAGAAAAAAATCGATTGCAATTAACTTGTTGAGGTTGCGAACTTTGAATGGTTAGCATTTTTGGGATTGGAATAGGAATATTTTCGGCCGTATCGAAATTTTATAATTATATCAATGAGATTTTCCACCCTTTGAAATTCCAAAATGTGGAAAACCTCTCGAAATGCATAAAATGAGATGTTACCGTTTTATGTGGGCTATACTAGAACCTAGACCTGCAGAGATAGGTTTCTAGGGAAGTTTTCTTGCTTCAATGAACTCAAAATTCTAATAAACAATTCGGTAGGAAAATGTGACTAAAATCTCAAAAAAAAAAAAAAAATACATCGAGTGGTACCCTTATATGGGAGCTATACCAAATCATGGACCTGTACTACATGTTTTCTGCAAGATATTTTCTACCACCCGGGAATATAAATTAACAATTTTAAACCAATTTAGTTGCAAAATATGGATAAAACCTTAAAAATACCTAAAATCGGAAGTAATTGTTTATGGGGGCTATACCAAAATATAGACCTACAGTCAATGGTTTAGAGACGTCTTCTGACGAACCTGTACCGAAAATTCTCCCCAACAAATACTATATACCTAATTTCAGATACTTTGTTTGGAAGGATTAAACCTTCAAAATTCCCAAAATCAGGAGGCACCGTTCTATGGTTGATAACAAAACTTGGACTTGTGTATAACGCAGATGCTCATCAGGAATGCCTGCAACCCAAACGAAGACTAAATAAAAAATTTTCAGATATTTCTGTTGCACAATACGACTAAAACCTTCAAAAATTCCAAAATTGGGAGATAAAGTTCCATGGGGGCTATATCAAAATGTTGAAGTTTTCTATCCACTGTGAGTGCGGTTCTATGGCGCTATATGAACCCTATATTTACAAATTTCAGGTGGCAAGTTTTATACCCCCAACGAATAGTAAATACCAAATTTCAACCATTTCGATTGGAGATTGAGGCCGCAAACTTAAAAATACCGAAAATCGGGAGATACCGTTCTATGGGGGCTATATAAAAACGTGGACCTATACCGACAAATTTCAGGTTGAAAGTGGTATACCCCAATAAAGACTAAATACCAAATTTCAGCCATTTCGATAGGATATTGAGGCCAGCACCTCGGGAAAATCGGGAGGTACCGTTCTATGTGGGCTATATGAAGACGTGAACTTATACCGACAATTTTCAGGTCTAAATGTTTATTCCCCCAACGAAGACTAAATACCAAATTTCAGTAATTTCGGTAGGATAATGAGGCCACAATCTCAAAATATCTTAAATCGGGATGTACCATTCTATGGGGGCTATATGAAGACGTGGACCTATACCGATAATTTTCAGGTGGAATGTTTTATACCCCCAGCAAACACTAAATACCAATTTTCAACTATATCGGCTAAAATCTTGAAAATACCGAAAATTGGAAGGTTCTGGTCTGTGGGCCTATATGAAGACGTGCACCTACACCAACAAGTTATAGGTGGAAAATTTGACACCCCCAACGAAGACCAAATATCAAATTTCAAATATTACGGTTGGATATTGAGGCCACAAACTTCCAAATACCGAAAATCGAGAGTACCGTTCTATGGGGCTACATGAAGACGTAGACTTATACCGACAAATTTCAGGTCTAAAAGTTTATTCCCCCAACGAAGACTAACTACAAAATTCGAGTTATTTTGGTGGGACATTGACTCCACAATGACGACACGGCTATTTCGACTTTGAATTTTATGCTGATCAAGAATTTAATGGAAATGTTGTTAATTACAGTCCATTTAAAAAAATATATGTACATATATTTTTTCGCGCTACATCAAATATTTTGATACATACGTTTAAAAAATCCGCTAGCAAGCCAATTTTTGGTTGTTGCGGACAAAAGTTATCGCGGTTTTACTTCTGCTTTTAGGAAAAAATTATTATAAAAACGCTTACTATTTTAATGAACACAATCGTCACTAAAAAGTTATCACGAAGGAACGTCGTACAGCGGTTCAGAATCGTTTTTTCCTGTTCAAAATGTTGTAACTTTTGAAGGGATATAGATATTTTCATAATTATTTTTTTGTTAAACAGATAACACAATCAGCTTTCATATAAATTATAAGCGGTTAAATTCGGTCTGGAGTTGCAGAGAAAGAAACTCAAGGTAAAATTTTAACTTTTGAGCTTTTTGCTATTTTTCATAAAAAAATCGGTATATTTGCGTTTTTTATATCTTCCTATATATTAAAGATGGTCAAACGCCAATAATTAAACTATAAAAACAACAAAAAAAACTTAAAAAAAATTCGATGAAATTTTTTTCACAAATTTTTTAATAAAAAATTTACAAAAAATTTAATTTTTTCAAAAATTAAAAAAATACTCGTTCGGTTTTCACAAAACTTATATAACTGGTATAAAAACTCATATTCATAAAAAATGTCCATTTGTGTAAAAAAATTGTAATTCGTATTGAAAAACACACATTTTTACCCATATAATTTCAATAAATTTAAAAAATTTTTAAACGGGCGGAACAGGACGTGTACAAAATTATATATGGACTGAAAGAGGAGACTCTCGGACATCTTTGATCCACAAAAAATCTAGTCCACTAAATTTGCAATTTCATAAGCGCTACGGTAATTTATTAAAAGGGGTTTCAAAGGCCACAATCCTACCTACGTACCTTACAAAAAATAATGAACACAATATCTGTTATAGTTTCCGAGAAATATGTACTTTTTTATCAAGAAATTTGCAAAAATTGCATATTTCCCAGAAATGGGAAAAATGTTCGTCTTTAGGGGCACCCCACGCCTATACCTTCCAATATTTTGAACTAATTTGTTGGTTTCCTTAGTTTTAATATGTTTACTATCGAATTCCATATAGAAATTAAATATCTTTGACAAAACTAACTTTTGATTTTTGCCCAGGAAAACCAATTTCTGAACCATCGTGCGTCGGTGAGTAGATTGCATAATATTAGTAAAATGTTACTCAGTATTCGCGAAATGTATAAAAAAATTACAACATTTGAAATGTAATCCCACTTTTTTAAATACCCATCAAAAATTGCAAAAAGAATAGTTTTACATCAAACTTCATGGGGAATCAAATGAGATCAAAATTATAATGATCGCGATAATAGATTGGATGTTATAGCCAAAATAAGCATGTATTTGGGTAACCATAATTAAATTTTCGTTTGAAAAAATAGTTTTCACATGCATTCTAGAGTTGAAAGTATTTGAAAAAATCTATAGGAGGACCTTTTTATTTTTCTTCAATCTTTCTAGAAAATGGGCTGATTTTGCTTTATCTACATTCACATAGAAGTTTTCCCATTGAGGAAAACTATCGGGTTGTTGGGATAAATCATTAGATTTCTTAAACGGAAATAGAGTTAAAAAAAATCAATCAATTTTGTATATATTTTTTGACATTTAATTTGGAGGCTAAAACCTTTAAAACATCGTTAATTTGCGCAAATTCCATACAATTTTTGTCCGCATCCGGATTCTGTTTGCAAGGCGGGTATGCATACCATTGCACCACGGTGGCACCCGATCGCCATACAATTTCATATATAATGTTTTCGGATCAAATAGAAAAACTATGGGGTAGGAAATCCAAACAAAATTTATTTTATTTTTTTTTTTTTTGGTCACTCTAATATTCATTTGTTCTCTTTTGTTTTTATACCCTACACCACTATGTGGTAAGGGGTATTATGTGTTAGTGCATTTGTATGTAACATACAAAAGGAAGCGAGATAGACCCATAGTTCCTTCTAGGGATATACATAGAATCACTTTCTGAGTCGATTTATGCATGTCCGTCCGTTCGCAACATACAGGTCGCATTTGTTGACCGATTTCGCTGAAAATTGGGGAATACATTTTTTTAGTCGTCGGAAGATCAAGTTGGAAGATGGGCTATATCGGTCCAAGTTTTGGTATACCTCCATATAACGGTACCTCCCGATTTAAGGTATTTTAAGGATCTTAGCCGCATTTGTTGCCCAAACCAGCTGAAATTTTACATTTGTGGTTCCCAATGGCCGCGAAATTGCTCCACTAAAAATTGTCAAGATAGGTCCACGGTTCGGTATAGTCCCCATATAACGATACCTCCCGATTTAAAGTATTTTATGGATCTTAGCCACATTTTTTGCCCAAACTAGCTGAAATTTTACATTTGAGGTTCTCAATGGCCGCGAAATTGCTCCACTAAAAATTGTCAAGATAGGTCCACGGTTCGGTATAGTCCCCATATAACGATACCTCCCGATTTAAGGTATTTTAGGGATCTTAGCCACATTTTTTGCTTGAACTAGCTGAAATTGTACATATGTGGTTCCCAGTGGCCACGAAATTTCGCCACTTAAATTGAGCCAAATTATATCGAAATCGGTTCAGATTTGGATATAGCTCCCATATATATGTTCGCCCGATTTCACGTATTTGCTGCACCAAACACGCTATATACGTCCGATTTTGATGAAATTTGGAATGTGTGACCGAATTCAGTATAGAAATAAATGTGCCAAATTATATCGAAATCGGTTCAGATTTGGATATAGCACCCATATATATTTTCGGCCGATTTCGTGTATTTTCAGCTCCAAACACGATATATAAGTCCGATTTCAATGATATTTGGAATGTGTGAGTGAATTCGGTCTGGAAATAAATGTGCCAAATTAAATCAAAATCGGTTAAGATCTGGATATAGCTCCGATTTATATTTTACATATTCACAGTGGTGTAGGGTATTATATAGTCGGCCCCGCCCGACTTTGATCCTTTCCTTACTGGTTTTTTTTTAATTTTCATAGAATTTACTGTTATGTGTATTATGGAATATAATTTTGATGCATTTAATTTTGTTTATTAGGGATATGAAATAGAGCTATGTACTTCGATTTTCAAAAAATGTTTCCTTATCCTTAAAACTCGAGATTTATAGGGCGTATCCCGGGAAATCCCGTCCAACAAATTTCGAGAATACCGTTTTTTCGAGCTATAATATCCGTGTTTTTTCAGCTAATATCATAGGAGTAATAATATCATAGGAGTAATAGGAACAGCTGTATATATAAATACCAAATTCCAGCTATTTCGATTGGATAATGTGGCTTAAACCTTCAAAATTCCCAAGTTCGAGTGGTACCGTTCTATAGGTTCTATATGAAGATGTGATAATTATCTGCAGGAATATTTTATATCCTAAAGAAAACAGGTGCCGCCTTGCACACATAAGGTCGTGGGTTCGATTCCCCGGCCAGGCAACATCAAAACACTTTTCAACGGTGGCAAAATACCCCTCAGTAATGTTGGCGACATTTCCTGAGTATTTCAGCCATGTAAAACTTCTCTACAAAAGTGGTGTCTTAGACACGCCGTTCGGACTCGGCGATAAACTGTAGGTCCCATATCATTGACCTAATATGAATCGGGGTGCACTCATTCTGATTTTTTGTGCAGGATTTAGGAGCTTTTAGCGCAGCCTGGCTGTCAAAAAACAGGACTACTTGCCTATCAGTACAAACTAAACGGCTGCCGATCATTTCAAGGTCCATCACTATTGCAAAGATTTCCGCTTGAAAAACACTACAGTTGTTATTCAATTTATATGAAAATCGAATACCAAGCTCCTCACAGTATATTCCTGATCCGGTGCCCTCCTCCGGTTTTGAGTCATCAGTATAGATGACCAATCTATCCGAAAAGGGTTCACCATGCGTCCATTCACCTCTCTCTGGTAGGTAGATTTCCGCCGTATTAAAGTCTAACACTGGCGTAATCTGGTCGCTAACTTTAGAACCGACCTGTTGACCGGCCGCTTGTAAGATGTTTGAGTGTCCTTCTTGTGAAGATCGCCATGCCTGAATCTCATAGCACTCCGGGAGGCCTGCAATTCAACCACCACATCCAGAGGTTAAAGGTTTAGGATCGCGTTAAGGACCGCTTGTGGTGTACTTCTTACAGCTCCGGTGATTAGAAGAGAAGTCATCCGCTACACACTTCCCACCTAAGTTACGTATTTCGTATTTTCGAGCGCTTTCCACCAGACAGACCAGGCATCCATATGTTAAGGTGGGACAAACCACGGTAGCATACAGCCAAGCCAGTATATAATATGTGGTGTGAGTCCCCAGCTTTTGCCGATCGAGTTCTTGCAGGATTACAAAGCAATTAAGCCTTTCTTAGCTCGTTCCTCTGTATTTCTTTACCATCGCAACTGTTGGTCCAGAATAATTCCTAGGTACTTGGCCTCCAGAGAGAGGCTTAATTGCACTCCGTCCAAAACAGGTAGAGGGAGTTGGCTATTTTCCTCTTTCTGGTGAATAGGACATGCCGGATTTACGCCTAGACCGTTACGATGCGCCCACTTTGAGAGCTTGACTAAGGCCACTTGCATTAATTCAGACAGAGTGGATGGAAACTTCCCACTGATGAGAAACAAAAGCTCCTGTATCTTAATTTTAACAGACTGGCATCGCTATATCGACATAGAATAATTATACACTCCATCTAAATAAATATGGAAGCTATATCCAAATTTGAACGGATTTCAATATAATTTGGAAAATATATTTCTAGACCAAATTCCGTTACACATTCCATTGAAATTGGACGTACAACATCTCGTATTTGGTACATCAAATACATGAAATCGGCTGAAAATATATATGGGAGCTATATCCAAATCTTAACCGATTCCAATTTCAATATAATTTGGGAAATTTATTTCCAGACCAAATTCTGTCACTCATTCCAAATGTCATTGAAATTGTTGGTCTGTTCCAGAATTGCAAGAATCTACTAATTTTTACTATTTTTTCCGATAACATAAAGGAAAAAATATTATCATAGTAAAAATAGTAGCTTCTTGCAGGTTCTGGAACAGAGCAGGTACATACATATATAAAATAAATGAGATCTATATACTAACCAAACCGATCTCAATACAATTTGGCAAATCTATTTTCTAATTGGTGCACCAAACTCGCAAATTCTGTTCAATTTCGATTAAATATAGAAAATGTGACGCAATTTGGTATGGAAAAAATTTCTCCAAACTATATTGAAATCGTGGTGGTGTAGGGTATCATATAGTCGGTCCCGCCCGACTTGATCCTTTACTTACTGGTTTATAGATTAAAAAAGAGTGTTATATTGAGTAATTGATGCCTTTCCAGTGCACTTACTGAAGACGGTTACGTCGCCATTGAGCTTTAAACCCTTCAAAGCAGCATTTATCCCCAAACCTGGGAAGGCAAGTTACGCAATTCCTAAGTCTTATCGTCCGATAAGCCTAACATCCTTCCTGCTTAAAACCATGGAACGAATAGTCGACACCATGATTAAGAGCAAGATTCCAAACGATACGCTTAAATACAAACAACATGCATACGTTAAAGGTAGATCAGTGGAAACCGCATTACATGAGGTTGTACACCACATCGAGAGAACCTTCGACAGGATGATGTATACACTAGCGGTATGCATTGATATCGAGGGTGCTTTCAACAACGTCAGCACCGAAACCCTTATCCAATCCTTAGATAAGTTTCAGGTGAATCGGGCCCTTAGGGACTGGATAAGCCACATGCTAAGGAATAGATGGATAAGCTGCGGGCTACTTGACGTAAAAATAAAGGACAAAGTTGGTCAGGGTACGCCACAGGGGGGGGGGGGTTTATCCCCACTCCTATGGGTCACTACCATAAATAGCCTATTAAGGACTTTAACCGATGAGGAATTTGACCCAGTCTGTTATGCAGACGACGTTATAATACTTCTGAGGGGTAAGAATCCAAACTTGCTATGCAGAAGAGATGAATCAGCCCTAAAACTAGCGTACAACTGGGCTAGACCAAGAGGTCTTAATGTAAACCAGGAAAAAACGGAAATATGTCTGTTTACTAGGAAAACAAAACTGGGACACTTTGAAGAACCAGTTTTCCTAAACAAGACGATCAATATTTCCAACAAAGTCAAATATCTGGGAGTAATTCTGGGGTCTTAATCCTAAGATGACACACTGGCTATACAAAAGCGTAGTTAGACCTATTCTAACATACGCTTCAGTAATCTGGTCGACGGCTATGGATAAAGGTGTAATATTAAAATACTACAGAAAGTCCAACGAATGTGCTGTCTAAGTGTAAGCGGCGCAATGAGGACAACATCAACGAGGGCATTAGAAACTATTCTATATATACATCCAATAGAAATCTAGATAAGGTATGAAGCGGCTGTCGCAGCTATTCTACTTAAAGCGATGGACGAGTGGATCAGTAAGGACCACGTAACATACCATCAAAACATTCTACAGGTAACAACGGGAGAGTCAATGGATAACATTGTATCGGACCGTATACCTGAAACATTTGTAGATGCCTCATGCGAGGCATTAATTCCAGACAGAGACTCGTGGATCGGCGGAAATCTAGCACAAATGCCGACTGGAAACTGTTGTTATACAGACGGCTCAATGCTAGGTGGGAGAACGGGACAGGGTCTCTTTATTGAAGAACCAGAGACCGAAATATCTCTTCGTTTGCCGGATCACAATACGGTCCATCAAGCGGAGATCCGAGCGATCACAGAGTGTCTGAACTGGCTTAATGCCAACACGAGGCCAACTACTGTAAACGTCCTTACGGACAGTAAAACTGCAATCAAAGCAATAACATCCAAGACAGTAAAATCACAAACAGTCTTGGATTGTATAAATGCGTATAATATGGGTACCGGGACATGCGGGGAATAGAGTTAATGAGATAGCAAATTCTCTGGCAAAAAAGGGAAGGGAATTAGCAACCGCAAACTTAGCGAACGCAAAGCCACTAAACGCGTCTCGGCTAGAGTTAAAATATTGGGCAAAAAATGCCCACTTATCCCTATGGAATAGAGAGGAATTAGGGAAAACCACAAAAATCCTATGGGGAGACCCAAATGAGGAAAAAACTAAAAACCTATTACTGCTAGGTAAAGTAGAGTTGATTAGACTTACAGGTGTTCTTACAGGTCACCTGCAAAAAATTAATTGTGCAGACAACAGCGTATGCAGGGCATGCGGAGAGGATGATAAAACATTGGAGCATTTTCTCTGCAAATGCCCCGCTTTCGCAAACATCAGATCCCAGTTTTTAGGGAACGACACAATACCAGATATTAATCAGGTAATTGTAGACGACCTAAAACAATTACGGGATTTTGTTAAGGGAACAGAGTTCCTTAATTAATTTATAGTAGAGTCCCCTTCTTCAAAAAACTTAGACTAGAGCGCACAACAGGCCTACTTCATGGCTTATGTGTATGTCCACCAGGATATGTGGCGATTATTCGCCCCTCTTTTCAACCTAACCTTGCCACGTTCATAAACTGCACTTTTGTGGTCAAAAGTCTGGACAGTCTAAGTAAAGATTCGCAGAAAATGGTTCCTTAGCACCCATCGTTTTTTTCGACACAGGATAAGTGTCCAACTTGTATTTGTCAAATTTGAATCAGAACAATAATTTCCAGTAACACCTACATACAATATCATTTGAATTAATTTAATAATAATAATAATGTTATAATAAACAATTATTTATGTATGGGTGTTTTATTTAATGTCGGAAATGTTATTAAAACATATCGCTCATTTATTCAAAGAACGGCATAACTTAAAAAAATGCGTTTTCTCTGTTAGCATTTTCTATTTTTTCTACGACTTCTATTTTATCTTGTGTCAAATTTTCATGTTGATATCTCTAAAGTTCAATGAGCTATAGCTCATTTACTACAAGTTTGGAATAATTCAACAAAAATATTTTTTGAGTTTATGAAGCACTAAAACACTTTAAATCATGCACAGAAATTTAGCCCTGATGTCTGGCAAGCTGTTTACATAATATGGTTCAAGTAATTATGTCAGTTTTTGTGCAATAATCTTTTTAAGTTGGAAGTCAAATTTCAATCGCCAACTTAAAACGCATTTTACTCAAAATTGGATTTTTCGAGATGTGTCACTCTTTGAGTAAATGAGCGATATGTTTGCAAAAACTATGTATGTATGTAAAAACTCAACAGTCAAGCACAGACAATCCAGCGGTTCAGAAGTTTTAAATCTTTAATTTATTTTCCACTTGTACAGTAAATTTGTTTATTGTTCAACGATGTTGAAAAAGTGTAGATTTTAAGCATCATTAAAAATGGAATTTAAAAAGTAAAATGTGGTTTTGTAATAAAAACTTATCCATATGTAAGTACGAATTATTAGGCAGTAGTACAATTCCATACAAAGCTCAATCACAGGGGCGGAAATGGAAGGGTATTTTCACCTTTCCTATACTATCGTAGGATAGTTTCATTTATTTTTTTTTTAAATTTCTTTAAAGAATTGCAATCCAATGAATTTCTAACAATTTCGCAAAAGGCGCTTACATCATGTTGTATAGCCGAATGTGTTTTTATATGTTTTTCTTGAATTATAACACCGTCCAACAAATTAAAAAAAAAAAAATGCGTTACACATGATCTGGAATACGAGTATATACGCCTGAAACTATAGGAAAAGTGAAGTAGAATGACGCTTAAGATTTTTCGTTTTCTCAACCTGTTGACTCTTTAAAGGACAAAATTTTTCAAAAAAATATATTATATTACTTTTACTCATCACACGATGCTGGTGTTGGTGTCATATTAAAGAGGTAAATTTTTGTTTTATATAATAATTTTCATTTATTACATTTAAGGATAACAAGGACATCGAAAATTAAGTGCCATTTGACTCCATTTTTCCTATAGTTTCAGACGCATATAGTCCGGTTGATGTTCATGTGTAATTTTGACTGTCGGACGGTGTAATATGTTTACACTTCGGATCTTACTCTAGTATAGATAGAGTCATGCATGTCCTAGTGGATATACCCTTAAACTAGAGTAGTGCTCCAGACTACGTTTTGTTTGACGAAAGAGGTTTAGTCCATTTTTATGAATTTTGTTGAAAAGAAGGTCTAGAAATGCCAATTCTTTATTTCGCCTTTGCGGTGTCCGAGTATGCAGTGGTAATTGTCTGTAGTTTTTGTCGTATGTATTTGATATTTACTTCTAAACCCTGAGCACTGAGTCGTATTGACAGTAGTAGCAATCGTAGTTAATCGCTGTAATGTAGTGGATGTTTTAGAATTAATTACAATTTGACTACCCTTAAGGGCGTTGACGGTAATTTGTTTCTAGTTAGCATTTAGTTGTTTAAAACACACAGTAACCGATCTTCTTTAGGGACCGAGAAAACGTACAGAGGTTCCGGTCTTCGGTTCCACTCCATGGTTAAAAATAGTTAAAAAATACCTATTAATGCAAAATATTAAAAAAACATATTCAGCATTGAACTGAATGGAAACTTAAGCCGAAAACAGAATAAACGTTTGGATGCTGTTTGGAGTCAAAATGCGACACAATAATTTTAATAAACACATATTCATTTATTAGTTATTTAATTTATTTAATAAAGAATCGCTTCTTCCCTCTTATCCCATTTTGCAGTTAAATGCAGTATTTAACTGCAAAATGGCATGTGGGATTTTCAAAAGCCAAACATATATAAAATGTGACATTTTTATGCAACCGAAAATATAGCGCAAAGTCCCATTTGTAATTTTTTTTATCGACCATGTCTAAAGAATATGTATATTGTTGTTTGTGTTGCCATTTTAGCTTTATTATTATAGTTATTGCCAACTGGCAGTGATCCATTTGTTCAATTCATTGGCCGTCATCCTTCGCCTATTTTTGCACTTACTCATTTCGACGCCCATGGGTTGCATTCTATGAAACTAAAATAAAGTCGCGTTTCCGCTGTTTGTCGCCATTGTAGAGCGATTTCTCTTTCACCACTCACTCTATCGTCATAACTATTGTTACGATTATTGTTGTAGGCTGGCATAGCTTATTAACTGCAAATTAAATTTAAAATACGGACGAGTTGCCAGCTTTACACATCCTGTTCTTTGGTATCTGTTCGACTGTTGTCAGCAATAAAAGTCAGTAATATATACATTAGGGTTATGATTTTTGAACCTTTTTTTCTAAAAAATGATTTCCAGTAGCGGGAATGAATTAACTTTTGCCTATTAATGCCTAAAATAAGGTTCATTCCATTTAAATTATTAAAAAAGGTTCCGCACAAACCATTTTCAAATTATATATGTATTTGTGAAAATATACTATGAAATGAAAAAAAAAAATCTCAAAAAAATGTTTTCTTTAATACGAATGAGGGACCTTTTGCATATTAATGACTAAAATAACTTTTATTCCATTTAACTATTGAAAAAGATCATGCACAAACCACTTTCAATTGAAATGATATATTGACTAAAGCTATATATGATATAAAATTATATATGTTTATGTAATGATATGATGATAAAATTAGTGAGAATCAAACGCTTATGTCATTTTGGTTATGTCGTGTGGCCCTGAAGCTTTTTTTCGGTGAATTATTTGCTTACAGTGACTTAAAAAAATTGACCGAAGTTGTGAAAAATAAAAACTTTGAAAGCTTTTTATCGAATCACTTTATAATTAAGATTTTATCTAATCTTAGGTAAAAGTTCATCAAAATATGATACTGGGATATGAGGTTGTAATAAAATCATAACCCTAATGCACATATTCAGGGGAACCGGATACCTGGTAGTCAGAATAGGTTGCCTTGTTAAAATGTACTACCACATAATTTTTAGAATAAAATACACTAATTAGCAAAGTAAAATATTAAATATGAAATACGTATGTATAAAAATATGCCGAACTTTTTCAGAGGGATTTTGGTAGTTAATTCATAAAGTTTTTGTTCAGTTTAGTTTTTCTTTATTTCTTGTGTTTCTGGCGTTCCTAACCAGCTGATGCATACCTCTTAACCATATCGGCTGATATCCCTTCGGAAGCTACTTCCCATTGTTACCAAATCTGGCTATGCGGTATATTTCAATACCATTTTCTAGGATTAGTTTTGTGATAATATTTAATATTTAATATTTTTTAATATTTTATTATATACTAGTGGACCCGGCGAACTTCGTCTCGCAGTATTTGTATGTTTAATGTTCCATAGTTTAATAATCGACAAAGTTATTGGATACTTGCTAAATTGAAGTTACTTTATTGATGTCAGAACAGATTTTTAAATCAGCGAAGTACTTTATAGTAAACTATATTTTTACTTCTATTATTAGGTGCAAAATTATATAGATAGTTGGTTGCATCGTCCTCGTTTGAAGTGGACATACATAGCGTTTTTGATGCATCAAATGCGCAAAATCTGTCAAAAATATATACGGGAGCTATAACCAGATCTGAACCGCTTTATATATAATCTCGCAAATTTATTTCTGGACCACATTCAGTCACACATTCCAAATTTGATTGACATTGTGGATACATTGCGTATTTGGTGAAATGGATAAAATCGGTCGAGCTATATCCATATTCCTAATTTCATGAAAATATGCCCAAAAAAATATATTTGGAAGCCATATCCAGATGTGAACAGATTTCAATATAATTTCGCAAATTTATTTATAGACAAAATTCCGCCACTTATTCCAAATTTAATTGAAATTGGGCATTAACAGTATATTTGGTGCATAAAATACATAAAATCGGTCATATATATTCGGCCGATAGGAGCTTTATCCAGATGAGAAGAGATTTCAATATAATTTCGCAAATTGCAGCACACATTCTAAATTTGGAGACTATATCTGTAACCATTCTAAAGATATTCACTGCTGTATATATGTGTGCTGTAACATTCTCTTAAAATTTCAGCTAAATTCGTTCTGTGTTTTTTGAGTGCATAAGGTACGAACTACTAAACAAACATTTTTCTGCTTTATATAGTGGATTCTTGCAAATTTTAAAACCGAACTAACGATGGCTTTTAAAACAAAAAATGATATGCCTTATTATAACAACAACAAACTAATACCTTAAGTGTAGGGTTGAATCCATTTTCTTCAATGATTTCGGCACCAAACGAAGTCATTTGGAAACATGCATTGTATTGCTGCGTGTTGGAAAGAAAAGGACGCCATTCCGGTGTTCCACCACGTAGCAAGGAATATAATGGCTCTTGGGGTATGGACAGTTGTGGTAATTTTACCTTACCACCGAGGCAGCATAATCCATTTGTTTCTCCAGAGAACTTCAAAGCACCACAATGGATGCATACAATATTCATCGGCCCAATTTGAATAGATGGATGTGAGCTGTAGTCTATGGAACAATCGTAATGAAACGCTACGCGATTCAAATCCGCACTAACAGCATTTTTTCTTGCGCGTTGATTAAGATTTTGGCGTTCTTGTGTTGGTTGGTAAGCTCGACGATTTCTCATCGCAATGTTGGTAATTTCATTGTTTGCTTGTCTTTGGTCTTGGGTTTGGGATTCACGAAGCCTTGCCATACTTGCGCGGCGCTGTTCCCGTGCCGTTTCTTGATCAGCCCTATTTAATTCATTCGCGGCATTGTGATTAGCACTGGTAAATGAACAAAAATATCCAGCAGCCTCACAATAAAACATATGTGTGGTTACTTACGATCAAAAATGGAATTCTAATTCAGCAAATTAAACAATCACAATAAAATAAACAGCAAATAAGTCGTTTTCGCGAATATGTAAGTTTTCCACCAAATGATTTATTCAAATTGAAACGAACCACGAAAATGTCTTGACCAAACTTACAAATCGCACTACAATAAAACACGAAGAAACCTTGACCAAACTTATAAATCACACTGCAATGAACCGGGAATAAGACTTAAGTTTTCCACCAAATGAAACACTCAGAATGACAGGGAGCTCGGATAAATCTTGATTTTCCACCAAATTCATTAATAGCACTGAAATAAATAACGAATAATTCCTGATTTTTCTCCAAATCACAATCAAATAAAATCACATATACATACATATGTATGCACGTCTTTATTCTGTATATTGCTATGCACAATTTTCGAATTAATTTTCAACGCGCTATTAAGAATCGGGTTTCTCTTTTAAATTGGTTTTTGGTTGGTACAAACAATCATTTCAATATCGTTAGACAAATTGGAAAAAATATTTTATATACAATGTTCGAAATTGACAAAAACACACACACACAAACAAACAAAATTACAAAATATCTTCATGTTTTTTTTTCGCGTTTTTTTACAATTTTTTTAGGTTTTATCCTTTTCTGTCATGAGACGATTCCGAATTGGCGCAAAATGTCAAAATCTGTTCAGCCGTTCCTGAGTTATAAGCGTAGTAACTAACATCATCCTTTTTTATATATATAGATTTATTATATATTTTACCTTTATTATAATCACATATTTTCGGTAAGAAAGCGATCAAAAAATGCTGTCGTAAGGTTGTATTGATAGCAACAGTTATTCTAACCTACATTTAAATATTTAATTTTGTGTTTCTATTTCTAACAATTCTATAACTAAAAATAGTTTAAAACTTCCAATAATGATCGATCATGGATTTATTGACGGAGGTCTCTATTGCCCAAGCACGGATTTTGCGAGTGGATAATATTTTGCAGATGCACTGATTAGGATTATATACGGCCTCCACCTTGAGTCATATACTTTTTTGCTGAGATCCAATGAGTGCGCGAACATTTAGTGCAATACGGTCATATTCACAACACACTTGGTAAATGCTTTCAATCTACCTTAACAAATCTTACATTATCTGTGGTTTAATGATAATTATCTGATAAACGTGGCATTCCTAAACTAATAAATTTAAAAAATGAGATGTGGTCTCTTGGAATATCAATATAAAAATGAACATCTAAATTGGAGATCAGTGCCATATGGAAATAATCCTTATCAATTTTTCTTTAATTGAGGCCAGTTACTTATGACTATTATAATATTATTATTATCAGTGTCATGTTAGTAGAAACCAAGATTTTTCTTTCTTCAAACATTAAATGCAGTACGGATGAATACATTGAGAGTAATCCCTTCTAAAATACAACGCTCCATTAATTCCAGCAATCGAATGTTTGGCGAGTATTAAATGCCATTAAAATGCTTTTCATAAAATAAACAGCCGCATGTTTACACAAAAATTTTAAGAGCGCCACTCTACTCCGATGTCACTAAAATAACAACCTCAGTTTTGGCCTCTATCTTCGCTTCTTAATAAATTCGTACGTAGTACGTATATTTTTTGTTTGGTCTTCTTTTATGTTGTTGGCAATGCTCGTCGACCGCCATCCCTCATCCCTCATCCAGCTAAAGCTAATAACAAATGTAACAACCATTGTTTACTTTTTTCTTTTTGAACAGTGGTCTATTGGAAGGTTAGGGCTTACAACAGCATTCCTCGATTTCTGAACATATTTATTCTTAATTCTAGTCATACAGATTGATTGTACAAAAGAAGTGAAATGAACCTTATAAAGGAGAACCGCGGTTCAATGCGCGGAAAATATATTTTTGCAGATTTTTCTATTTTCAAAGTGCTTTTATCCGGCGAACGCAAAGGGCTCATTACATCCGGCGCGTAAAATACTAAAATTGTAAATTTTCCCAAGGTAGAAAACTATTGCTATTAGTGAAATCGGTTCAGACTTGGAAATAGCTCCCATGTTTAAAGAACAATAATTACAAAATAAAATAAAAAAAGAATTGTATCTTCGAAAAAATACAGAAAACATAATTTTTATAGAAAAAATAACTTCAAAAAATTCAGAGTTTTGAATATAAGTGAATTTTTTCTTCTTCATAGAAGATGTATTTTGAAATGAATGAATATATCCCATGTTTCATTCAAAAAAGAAACCAGTATATATTGTTTTATCCCAGCAAAAATTCGGATCCGTTAGTCATTATGTAATTCATTACAAAGTAATGTAAACAAAAATAACTACTTATATTACTCCTTACTAAGTTATGAGTATGGAGGCACAGAGCGTGTATGTCCACTACAAATCAGAGGATTGTGTGTTCAACGCTCACAGCCGGCCGTGTACTTTTTGTGCACATGTAAGCGCTTAAGCAAACCTTAATGTTCGTGTGCGTGGCCTAGTGTGTAGTGTGTTTTGCTACAAATCAGAAGTTCGCAATATCAAATCCAGCAGGGGATGAAATAAAAAAAAAATAAAAAAAAAAAATATAAAGTGTGTTGAAATTGAAAACAAATTCCACCTCAACTGTTCTAAAAATAGAAAATATTTTTTAGCTTATAGCTTATTTTTCAACTTCCAGTGGTCATAGAATAACTAGAAATTGAGTGCGACATGACCTTGTTAAAATAATAGGTTAAAAATGGGTTAATAATGGTTAGTAGGGGAATTTGTAAGTAGTTACGGCTGCCGAAAATCCCTTATTCCCTTTTCCTTTCGCCATTTACTTTTTGCGTTAACACCAGCAAAAATGCAGTAAAATTACGTCTCCACGTTGTGTCTGTGGGCAGATATGGTATGTTTTTATTTCGGTTCATATAACATTGATGGTTAGAGAAACACCCCTTTACTTTTTTCATAATTAAACTTGTTTACAAATATAATTTAAACAAGTCAGTGTAAACCACTGTGTCTTAGGAAAGCATCAGCATTAAGTTTTCTTGTTATTTTTACATCTTTCTTGTCTTCTATCCATTGTCGTTACTGTTGAAGTTGTTGTCTCTATTGTGGGTTGTCGTAGTGAAATGTAATAAGCCTTTTTGCAACAATGCCATTTGCCAATATCTTACAGCAACAACTATCCAACCATGTTCGATGGAATCATGCTCGTGCTCGAGGATGGTGAAGAAAAGAGGATGAGAAGAAAACAGAAAACACATTGAAATTGAATTTTGTTTACCAACGTTTTGGAAAAACATTGAGAAGAAAGAAAACATTTTGTCATCATCACTGCCTTACCACCGTCTTCATTGCCGTCATCATCAGCGATATTTCTATATCATTGGTAACCCCTCATTATGAGGGGTACAAGAGATGGGATTTTTATTATTTACAAAATCTCGATGTGCATTAGCGGTCGGAGTGTATTCAGTTTAAATGAAGCTCATGGACTGGAATCAATTCATTTTCTGTTTTCATAGCCGCCCACTCCAGAGATGTGCGCTTTCATTACAACACTAATCGAGTCTAATTGGTGCGTGGGAAAACCTTAAGTGTTCGCGAGTGTGTTGTAAAATGATATTTTATTAAGTGCTCTCTCCTCCACCTCAAACAACACTACTGTCCATAAGCATTAAACAATCTACCCCCTTGCCCTTCATTTCCGCATTCGTTGTCCTGTGCTTCCTTATCCTTTAGTAAGAGGGTTTAATCATAATTCAGCAAAACGCTTGATGATGTTCATACGAAGCAAAATGGAACAACTGTCGGAAAAGTTTTTCTTGAACAGAGTAAACATTTGTACGTAAAAGTAGTTTCTGACGCTACGAATGTATACTGAGGCTCTTTGGTGGGATTCTGTAGAGGGGCAATGCAAACAATAAAAGACCTCTTCATCGTTTCATTTATGAATTGTAAATGTTTCGAGTATTGAATGTAATTATTTTTATTTTGTTGGCATTAAATGCCTTCTATATAATCCCATGATTTATTCATTCGTTCTGCATTTAATCCATTCCATTAAATGACCTCGTGGAGATGCTAGCGTGACTCAACTAAGTCAATTAATTGGTCAAGGTTTTTATTTGGTTTGAGTTTTATTCAATATGTATGTATATATAATTTCGAGGTGTAGATGTGGTCAGATTCAATGATTCATTCATGTAAATTGAATTATTAAGGATCGAGGACCCGAGGAAGTTATATTTTTTCCAACTGAACTGATGAACAGTTTTCATTATTAAAAGTGAAAGTAACATGGGTGGATTTGGATTCGTTTGCTTTTATATTTGGCCCTTTAGAAAATGTGTCCAATTGGAACTGAAGTTTTTTTAAAGCAATTGCTGTAGTTGATTATTTCTTTACTTAGGTTATGATTTATTCCGTGTGGGTCGGCTTGTTCTGGGTTTTTAAGAAGTACTGGAGTTTCGTGATGGGCGTGAGAGGTAATATGGTAGATTTAATCTATATGTTGCTCGGGAATTCTTGGTAGCACTGTGTCTCCATCGATGCCCATCGACAATTCCCTTCCGTTAGGAAGTCCATTCCCAGTATTAGGGGCTTGGGACAACCTTAATCGATAGCTTTGTTACATTTCCCCTATATTCGATACATAGGTGAAAGTCCGATGTATGTTTCACCCGACTTTATATTTAATCCGCGCAAAGGTTACAATTTGTATCCAATCTATTTAGAGTTACGTCCTGAAAATCGGTTCATATGTATGTATATATTTATATATTCTTCAGGAGCGTTATGATATACTAAACAGAGTTCCTCTGAAATGCTGGACCGAATTTGATAACATTTTGTGTCGTAAGGTAGTTTTTACGCCAAAAAATAGAAAGAGGCCTTCCCCACAACAGTTTTTATCAATATTAGAGATTATAAGACGTATCAGTATTGGCTGATTTGTTTCCGAAGGTCCTTTATGGTACCGCCTCTTTCGTTTCAGCAAATATATTCAGCTAAGAGACTCTGGGCTCAAATCTTCAGCTTGACTATTATTCACGGAGATCGACGAATCCTCACTGACAATGTTTTAGTTTTTCCGTTTTTTGTATTTTCGTCGGTTCCTAAATCCGGCGCCATTTATAACGAGTGGTTTTTACTAGGGCTTAGGTGAGCTCAGTCGCTGTCAGAGTCGGCCTAAGGACCCACAAACCTTAAATGAAACACAAGTGCTTACAATATGAATATTCGTTATAGATAATGATGTTGTTGGCTCGATGGTGGTCGGGTTGTTGATGTCGGTTCGATGACAATCGTATGGTTGCTGTCGTCTCCATAGTAGTCATGTGCTTGCTATCGGCTCGGGGGTAATCGTATGTTTTCCTCGGCTCTGAAGTTCGGTGGTAATCGTGTGTGTGTCTCGCCTCTAAAGTATTCGGATGTTGTCGGCTCGGCAGTCGTCGGGTGTGTGGTGCGGGTTGGGAGGTTGCTAAGAGCATGGATCGTGCTAAGCGCAGGTGGTTAAAAACTTGTAGTGTGCTGAGCACATTGAGATTGGCAATTGGAGCTTATCAAGCTCCACGTATTAGTATTGCTTTATTTGTTTCCTAAGGTCTGGGCTCAATAAGTCGCTTACTTCGCAATTTCCTTCAATATTATTCGCGGAAATCGACAAATCTTCGCTGACGATGGTTTAGTTTTTCTGCTTTTCGTATTTTCGTCTGGTCCCTACTCGGGCGAAATTTATAACGAGTGTTTTTATCTAGGGCTTAGGTGAGCTCAGTCATACAAACCTTAAATGAAACACAAGTGTTTGCAAGTGTTTACAATTGGCCGAAATTAAAAATAAATAATTCTTTTGGAATTAAAAATAAATAATTCTTTTTGTACCGTCATAAGATTCGAACAACTAAATTTACTTAACTGTTTAAAAATTGATTTATTTAGAATTGCAATTTCGAATTTAGGTATTCAGGTAAACACTTCTGCACTCGATTGATTGCTGAAAGCAACCATATAAAACATTGTTCCACAACATCCCATACGGGACAAGGGAGACTTCTCAACCATATGCTAAAGAATTTTTGAAAATTGCACAAAAATAATAAAAAATCGCCATTCGTATACTTTTACGAATACATTGAAGTTTGAATGCAAAATAAACATTTTCTTTTAACATTTTAATCTATTCAGGTTTTATGTGGATGCAACTCCCACCTTGTCGCGTTAAAAAACAACAACCCTATAGTAATATTAAATGTGAAAATCATGTTAACTTTGCAAAAATGTCGCTGTGACAAGAAATGAAAAAAAAAAAACGAAAAAAACTCTTTCACAAACAGACAAGAACGGCGATTTTATACAGAAAGTGCAAGCATTCACCTCTACCGAATGATGTGGTTGAAGCGCGAACACTTGAAACCCCACACAATTTGCAAATGTTTCTGAATAGATGCAATTTTTAGACATTTTCACTTGAACATGGCTTATAACACAGGCACGAGCACTAATAAACTGTCACTGCATTAACATTTAACGCAGATATATGTATGTATGTATGAATGAACGCGTAGGAAAACCTATTTCCGCTCACTACCGTTCACATTCATGCCGCATACATCTTTAATTCATGCATACATACATTCTATATATTCGCCTGTATTCTCGTGGCTTATTCTTTGAACGTAACTAAATATGACTAACAATCGCTGAAATTACAATTTTATTTAAATACCATTTTTATTGTAGAATATCTTACGAAAAAAGTAATAATAATAACACTGTACAACACCAAAAATAATTACAGGTAAAATCCGGTAGATTATGTAAGTGGACCGAAAAATAGAAGGCACTTGTGGCAACGTTTTGAAAGTTTACGTCGGGAAGTACCCTAAATGCCTGGGGGAAGTGCCCCCTATTTGTTATTTTTTTTGGAAATTTTCGACTAATTGTATGTTAGATTTATGCCGAACGGTCCGATTTTCAATTTCAATAAAAAACAAGTAAAAGGTCTTTAAGTTCGGCCGGGCCCAACTTTTTATACCCTCCACCATAAAATATTCTTAACTAAAATGGAATAATTATTCCCTTTCCCGTCCACAATTTTAGGTGTAAACATTTTTCTACCGCGGATACCCAAAATGTCTCTATCTAATCTAATTTAAAAAAAATGTGTTCAATCAGGCAGTACAATTTTATGGTGACAATTTTTGGTTGTATAGTTTTGTAATTGCAGGGAATCTTAAATCTCAAATTACTTGTAGTTCTGTCTATTAATATAGCTAACACCCTCAAAATATCGAAAATCGGGAGGTACTATTATATGGGGTCTATACCAAAACATGGACCTATGTTGACGATTTTTAGTGAAGAATTTTCGTGACCACTGAGAACCTCAAATGTCAAATTCTAGCTGTATTTTGACATTTTAGGTTCTCAGTGGTCACGAAACTTCTTCACTAAAAATCGTCAACATAGGTTCGGTTAAAAATTGTAGCTAAAATTCTCAAAATTCCGAAAAAATCGAGAATAACCGTCATATGGTGGCTAAACCAAAACATGGACCTACACTGGTTAATCCGGACAACGCGGTAATCCGGGAACTATTATTTTTTACATTGTAGACTCTGTAATCTGGACATCACATACTTTTCTTACTTCGATAATCCGGACATCAATATTTTTTTCTATCTTGAGCATTCGATTCTTATTTATTTCATTGATGATTTCGTTCATTCAAGGTTTGAGGATCCATTAACGGGTGAACGTTAGAAAAATCATTCAACAGATTCAGATAGTTAATTCCATATTGATACAACAGCGGCTAGCCAGTAAGGAATTAACTATCTGAATCTGTTGAATGATTTTTCTACCGTTTACCCATTGATGGATGACTATAATAAGCAAAAGTATTTAAAACATTGTGTTGGGTATCCTAATTCTATGAAAACCGATATTGCGTGTTCCTCTTCTCTAATGGAATTAGTTTATTAGCCATTCGGTTAGTGAGAAAGTCCTTTGTATTCCAAGCATATTTTACATAGGAATGTTTAACCCATTTAAAGCGTTGTGACTAATAGAAACTTGAGCAAGGAAACGAGTAGAGACGTTGTGTAGAAATTTTAATAATAATAATTGTTCCACAAACATCCCAGATGGGACAAGGGAGACTTCTCTCATATCAATGAGTGCACCCCGATTCATATTAGCTCAATGATATGGGACCTACTGTTTATTGCCGAGTCCGAACGGCGTGTCCTAAGACACCACTTGTAGAGAAGTTTTACAAGGCTGAAATACTCAGAAAATGTCGCCAACATCACTGAGGGGTATTTTGCCACCGTTGAAAAATGTTTGATGTTGCTTTGCTTGGAAATCGAACCCACGACCTTTAGCGTGCAAGAAATTTTAATATAGTGTTTAAAAATCCATGAATTATATTTTTTGTTCTTTTTTCTTCAGTTTTCTAAATACAATCACAGCAAAATTTGAAGGAAGGGGTTCCATGCGATGTCGTGATTTCATGGCATCTTTTGCATTGCTTCAAACGAAGTCGTGAAAGATCCGATCTTTTCATTAGCATTTGAACCAATGCAAAGGAAATCGTGAAAGATTCGATCTTTTCATCAGCATTTGAACCAGGGTTTTGGAGTCGAGGTATTTTTGGCTCGACTCCGACTCCAGACGAGTTTTTTTTTCACGACTCCGGCTCCGACTCCGACTCCGGGTCGACTCCGAGTGTGAATTCCTATACCACTAAAAATGAATAAAATGTTCAGAAATTTTTAACTTTTTCCTATATTTTGGCCCATATAGGCTAATGTGTTAATTTTCCTTAGAAAGGGCATTCCTTGGAATACATTCGAACATATCAATATTGTTTCTGCCGAATCTTGCATTGAAATGTAGCAAAGTTAGAAATTTTTTGTCGGGTTTCTTTTTTTTTACGAGTATATTCTGGACGGATTTCTTACGTGTGACAAAATCTTTAAGCTTTCAAAATATGTGAAAATGAAGGGGCAATACAAATCATAAGGACTACATGCAATAAAAATTACAAGAAATTCATGACCAAGTTTCAAACTGGATATAAGCCAACATTTTAGTGTACTTGCCCCCAGTTTTTGTAAAAATTTTTATTCTTCTCACACGAATTGTCAAATTTTGTAGATCGATTTACTCGCCTTAGTACGGGTATACGAAAAATTAGATGTGTATGTCATCTGGGGGCTGAGCTATGGATGCCTAAATTATTACGAATATAGACGAACGAACAAAAATAAGTTACAAAAACTGGGGGTTAGCCTTAAAAAGAGACCCCCAGTTGTAAAGCTCAATAAAAGCCATTTTTCATGATTTTTTTCCGAGAATTTGTTCTTCATCTGAAAGAGAAAAATATTATGAAGTTTTGAGGTCGTCTACGAAACCCTGTTTTTATTAAAGCATTTTGCATTGCAAATTCTAGCTCGAAAACTAATAAACCAATTGTCATATATTTTCGGAAATATTTTTCCGCTCGACTTAAAAAATTGACCATATATTCTATGCTATTTATACTTTTTTTTTTTTTTTTTTGAAATTTATAAGTAGGGATCACCCCTTAAACTAAAATTCAGCGCTTACATTTTAAACTTTGGTGTGGAGTGGATAATTTTATTGAAATATTTGAGATATATTGTGTACACCACCCAGCACGAACACAGATGGATGTTTTCTGGAACTGAAAAATTAGCACACGATGAGATTTCGTACATGAAAATATTCTACTAAAATGTTGCTAGGAAATTTTTATGTAGTGTCGGTCCACTAGGACAATTGTATCGATATTATCATTGTATCGATATTATCACGTTTTCATTGTCCTTTATCATTTTTACCCGATCCTTTCACAAGGAAACTTTATGATTATGTATTGCATTGAATTTCGTATATGCTATTGATTGTGTAGAAAACTGGGATACACATGAACTATATCTGTTCCTGGCGGAGGGATCCGGTTAATTGAATGTCTACATCTAAAGCCCTCATTGAGTATATAATGAATCCTAGGCGAAAGACTCGCCGTTTGCCAGACTTCTGTGTTATGTCAGGATGAATCTGCCGTTGACCAACAATGAATTTATGATGCCCTAATTCAGAAGCGTAACCATCCGAATTTCATATATAGTTAATAGATTTTGCTAAATTTGCCGAAATACATAAACATTTACTTTTTTGAGAAGGTAACGGGTAAAACTGATAAAGGACAATGAAAACGTGACAATATCGAGTTCTTGGATATGGGAAACCTACATATAATTTTCGGTGGAACATGTGAGAAGACCAGTAAGACGTCCGACGAAAGAAGTTAAAGGTTCAATCTTAATTCTATTGTCACAGAACTTTACTTTTGTTTGCAAAAATGTAAAGAATAAATTGGATCAATAAAATAAGGAAGAATAGACTACACTACGGAGGATAGTAAATATCCTGTGAATTGTTCTTTAACTTAGTATAATATACCGTTTGCATATGTGTTTTCTTATACCTTTCTTTTAAAATAAATAATGATTTTAAAAATAAAAATTTTCTTGTTCCAAATTTAATGTTATATTTCTATAACGTGGAAAAAATTTTTGCCCGGAGTCGGAGTCGAGTTATTTTTTTTTCGACGCAGACTCCGACTCCGACTCCAGCAAAATTGCTCGACTCCGACTCGTAGACTCCGAAACCCTTATTTGAACCCATGCAAAGCAAGTCGTGAAAGATCCGTTCTTTTCATCAGCATTTGAAACCATTCCATCGATCCAATAGAGATGAATTTTGTGTTTTTATTTATACACATGTTTCTAAATATATAAGATTAGTTATTTACAATAGGCTTGATGTTGTCGGAGACTCGAAATCACAATCAACGTTATTAAAACTCTGTCGTAATGATAATGTCATTGCAAAGGGTTGATGAAAATGATATGTCAAAGCATTAGTGGAAATGACATGCCGAAGCATTGGTGAAAATGACATGTCAAAGCATTGGTGTAAATGACATGCTTTGGATCCAAAAATGAATAGCATCTTTTGGGGTCCATGACATGTCAGATCACTTGCACCCATTATTGAATGGCATTTTTGGCATCAAACATTTTGCAGGGAATCGTTTAGTAAAGACTGTAAAGTGTGTGCATAAATCAATGTTTTGTGTTTTCTTAAAGAAATTGTGTTTTTAATAAAATAAATGGCCACCACATTATATAATTGAATCAAAATGGTGAATGGAAATATTTTATTGGACAAAGAAGAAATCGCATTTAACATTGGTAATAACTTAATACAATTTTCATATACATGCATATATTTAAAATATGGATGTAGCTATTTATTACATTATATAATAATTTGATTCCAGATGTCGATTTCCCGTTGATGATTTCAGTTTTGAGGAGAATTTGTTTTAATACGAGAAGCGTTCAACGACATTTCTATATTTTATAATTAATAGATTTTATTTGTTTTTCTTTCTAACAGTGTGATAATATTTCTTGCATTTTGAATTTTTATGTACCTATGCGTCACCGACGTAGCCAGGGGGGGGCCCGGGCCCCCCCCCCGAAATGATTTTAGTTCCCATAGGATATTAGCTAATGTTACACATTTTTTTAATTTTTGAGTAAAATTTTAAACTGTTTTAAATTGTTCAAGAAATATGTAAAGTAGTTGGAAGTTTTACAGAGAATTATTTAACTTCATTTGTATACTTATTGTCCAACATATTTGAAACTATAAAAATAATGAATATGTTAGGCTTTTTGAGCAATGTTATGCATAGTTCTTGTTAAGTTTCTTGTTAAGTTTGATATGAGAAACGCGTTTAATCGGAATTTTTGGCTGACTGTAAGTGTTACTGTGTTCAGAACAAAACGTTTATTTGTATTTATTGAACGTTTGTCACATATTACGTCTATGACTTTGGCTTATAAACAACATCCAGAAAAAAAAAAACATTTTTGCGATATTTTGTTTTTGAAATTTTTTATAAGAGCAATTCAACAATAAAAGATAAAACCGTAGCTTAATCTTTGTAGTTTTAAGTGTTTGTATATTTTCTCTAACACGCTTTTATAATGAACTACATATTTTGAAATTCATAACAATTACAAATTCTTTATTATGTTTGAAATTTGCAATAAAAAAACTATATCAACCATTTTTTATGATATAATTTCTGTTTCACCGCAGTGTCGTAAATGTCTATTGGACAAAAGGATTTTTCTGTCGTATTTTTAAGTTTTGTTCGACTTTTCGAATGTTAATAAAATCAAGATTATTGAGCTTGAGGTCAATGTTTATATTTTACTAACTGAACCCTGTGCGCTTCGCTACCCCGAATAAGGTAAAATATATTTTGACAAATTTATTTGTAGGCCAATTTTCGTCACTCATTCCAACTTTCATTAAAATCGGGTATATAAAGCGTGTTTGGTGCATCAAATACATGAAATCGGACAAAAATATATATGGGAGCTATATCTAAATCTGAACCGATTTCGATATAATTTGGAAAATTTATTTCTAGACCAAATTCCTGCACACATCCAAAATTTGGAGATATTATCTCTTACCATTCTATTGATATTTGCATAAAAAATCTAAATTTTTTGGAGGTACCTCCGATTCTGATGCTATATCTCCGGATCAACGCGGAAATTCAGACATATTTATAGCCTATGTTACTTTCAGGCCATGTAGTCATATACTCTGGAAATTTCAGGAAGATCAGTTCAGCGGTTTTTGAGTCCATAAACTTCAAACAAACAAACAAACATACAAACATTTTTCTACTTTATATGTATTGATGATTTATTACATATTATTTCCAATATTTCAAAATTACAATCATCTTCAGTGATTTTTCTGTTGATTACTCTTTGAATAAAACCAGAAGAAAACGTCATAGAAACCCACAGCAATTGTATTTTGGGAAGTACTTTCAATGGATGCGCATTTCTAGAAATGTTAATTTTTCCTCCTTCGGTAAAGGACTTTGTGACGACAAACGAAATCTAAAAACTGATCGGAAACAGGCTCTACTTCGTCAAAATCTCAACAAGTACCACTCGACTTTGCAGACAGGAATATACCCTGAGCATTTGGGAATTGAAACTTTCATCTATAGAGAGATCGAATAGCGGCTACACAGCCAAAATCCTTAAACCCAAAAACTATGTATTAGGAGATTTTCAAAAATTTGTAGCCATTTTCGTACGTATGAACTTGCAAACAAAATATGGATCACAAGTGTTGCGGAGGAGGTATCGAGAAATGGACTGGACCGACATGGTTCATTTTAGGAGTAGATCTTATTTTGGGAGTCATTCCTTTTAAAAGGAAATATGGACTTGCCCACGAAAAATATAATACCGATCTAAACACAAGGAATATCATCAGTAAAAATGTCTAATGATCCTCAAATAGACCGTAAACTGCACATAAACAACTATTTTGAAGGCGTGAGAGGAATGTACCCTAATATGGCCCATTTTCGAGCAAAAACTAAGTTTGGAAAAAATATTACTAAATCCAAAGTTTGGACCAAATCCGTAGCTCCGTTCAAGAAAACTCGCCCATTCCACTTTAGCTAAAATTCTTGAAATTTGGGGGGAAAATACCAGAAGAATAATACCGAAAAGCACCATATTCGAATTTTGTATATAAGGCTCGCTGAATGAATGCGATAAATAATGTTTGGACCAACGCATCCAACGTATCCGTTTCAAAAGTTGTCGTCCGCACTAGCCACTACACATGTTTGCCTTAGGTGTTCTTTACAGCTTTCGGGCCATTTTTTCTGGAAGAATAGACTTGCTTCTGAAAAACTTGTACTGTAGTAAAGGGGCCCGAGAACACTTGTTGCAAAAAAGCAAAGTGTTTCCTGAGAGTTCTTTTTATTTATTTCATATTTTTTTACTTATAACTAAATTTTAAGCATTAAGGAAGTGCAGCCATGAACATTTTTGCGCGGAACATTTTTGAAATACTCTGCGGAAGTTTGCCGAAAGAGTTGATCGATATGGCCCATCTTCGATATGGCAGCTGCCCAGACGAACGGACATAGCTAAGTCGACTCCAAGTTTTCTAAAGCAGATTTCTTCCAAACACACGTTGGCCCTAAAGCCATTATTTCGATGAGGCACATTTTGGCTAAAGGCTGAGAGTATACAAAATGTAGATTGGGAAAAATTGTGTTTATGGATTTTTGCCAAAAGAATGTATACAGATATATATATTGGATTGGGCGACATAATTTTATTTTAAAAGATTTTAAGACTGGATTCCAGAGTTTCCCTTATTCCTGATCAATTTATGAGAATATCCAAGATAGGAAACCAGAATTTCTATAAGTAAAGTCCGACGATTGGACGCAAAAATTAGTCTATTGACAGATGCATGTTTTGGCGACATAATTTGTCATTTACATAACCGCGATTATGTGCTTGATGGATAGACTAACTATTGCTCAGCATTAGTTCTCGGCCTTCAGAAATTCTTTGTGATAAGTAGACATCGGATTTTTGCATATATTTCAAAATTATAATGTTAAGAGATTTGAAAAATAAATGTTATGATATTTCTAAGGTTTTCCGATTGTATTCGCTTTCTTTTGGTCTTACCGAAGTGATATCACTGAATTTCATAACATTCACTATAGTTGTGAATTATTTGTTAAATGATACGCCCAAAAATATATGGGATTATAAATATATTCATTGTTTTGAACATATATTAACTGTGACATATTGTCAAAAAAGTTCTAAAAACAAGATAAAATTGGCCAAGAAGTCTTACGCCATACGAATTAAAAAATAGTAATTAAAAATAAGTCTAAAATAAGGTTTACATCTTTGCTAAATAAGAAATTTTCGCTAACACGAACTTTCAAAATTTTGGTCAGGTGGGCTCCCCCCGAAATGAAATCCTGGCTACGTCCCTGCTATGCGTCTGTGGTTGCTTTTGTGTTTGGTATTTCTAATAAAAGAAAAACCACCATCTTTTATAAATGTGTGTGTATGTTCTTTGTGGCTTTTGGGTTTGTATTTATATTTCATCCAAACAAATATTTGTTTGCACTCAAACAAATATTTGTTTGTACCCAAACATATATTTGTTTGCACACAACCAAATATTTGTTTGTACCCAAACATATATTTGTCTGCAGGACCCAAACATACAGTGGCACAGATCAGGGTTTCGGAGTCGGAGTCGAGCAATTTTGCTGGAGTCGGAGTCTGAGTCGGAAAAAATAACTCGACTCCGACTTCGGGGAAAATTTTTTCCACGTTATAGAAACACAAGATTAAATTTGGAACAAGAACGTTTTTTTTAATCATTATTTATTTTAAAAGAAAATTATAAGAAAACTTATATGCAAACGGTATTTTATACTAATTTAAAGGACAATTCACAGGATATTTACTATCCTCTGAAGTGTAGTCTATTCATCCCTATTTTGTTGATCCAAATGATTCTTTACATTTTTGCAAACAAAAGTAATGTTCTATGACAATAAAATTAAGATTGGACCCTTAACCTCTTTAGTCAGAAGTCTTACTGGTCTTCTCACAAAGGTCTATTGGTATTCTCATCCTGTTTTTTATAAGAAATCGTCCTTGTCCTCTATTAAAGACATTGTAGTCTCTATGTATTTCGGTAAATTTCGCATAATCTATTAACTATATATGAAGTTCAAATTAAATTCGTTGTTTGTCAACGACATATTCATCCCGCCATAACTCAGAAGTCTGACAAACGGCGAATCTTTCTGCTAGGATTCTTTATGTATTCAATGAGGGCATTAGATGTATACATTCAAATAACCGGATCTGTCCGCCAGGAACAGACAGAGTTCATGTACATCCGAGTTTTCTACACAATCAATAGCATATACGAAATTCAATGAAATACATAACCATAGAGGTTTCATGAGAAAGGATCGGGTAAAAGTGATAAAGGACAATGGTAACATGACAATATCGATTTCTTGCCTTAGTGGACCGACCCTACATAAAATTTTCTTAGCAACATTTTTTGTAGAATATTTTCATGCTAATTTTTTTCGTGTGCTAATTTTTCAGTTCCACAAAACATCTGTCTTCCTACGTGATGGGTTGTTTACACAATATATCTCAAATATTTCAATAAAATTATTCACTCCACGCCAAAGTTCAAAATGTGAGCGCTGAATTTTAGTATAAATAGCATAGCATAGAATATGTGATCAAATTTTTAAGTGGATCGGAACAATATTGCCATAGTATAAGCGTTGGATGGGAACAATTTATTTTATTTTGTATGCAGCAAATAAACTGTGTTTTTTCGAAATCGGCCACCAAAATACATGACAATTGGCTTATCAGTTTTCGAGGTAGAGTTGGTTTGCACCGCAAAATGCTTTAATAAAAACAGGGTACTCGTATCGTCGACGGTCTCAAAATGGCTTTTATTGAGCTTTACAACTGGGGTCTCCTTTTAAGGCTAAGCGCACTAAAATGTTGGCTTATATCCAGTTTGAATTGCTTATAATTTTTATTGCATGTAGTCCTTATGATTTGTATTGCCCCTTAATTTTCACATATTTTGAAAGCTTAGAGATTTTCTCACGTGGAAGAATTCCGTCCAGAATATACTCGAGCAAAATGGGAAAACCGACAAAAACTTTCGAGTCGTCGACTTTCCTTTTTCAGATTTGCTCTATCTTTTCTTGTTTCGGAGATATCGCGACTTTTATAAAAATGGTCTGGAATTTTTTCCAGATTTGCTCTATCTCTTCTAGTTTCGGAGATATCGCGACTTTTATAAAAATGAACTTGAATTTTTGCCAAATTTGCTCTATCTCTATTTTTTATAAAAATGGTCTCGAATTTTTTCCAGATTTGCTCTATCTCTTCTAGTTTTGGGGATATCGCGACTTTTATAAAAATGATCTCGAATTTTTGCCAGATTTTCTCTATCTCTGCTAGTTTCGGAGATATCGCGACTTTTATAAAAATGAAGTTGAACTTGAATTTTGCCAGATTTGCTCTATATCTTCTAGTTTCGGAGGTATCGCGGCTTTTATGAAAATTATGTTGAACTTGAATTTTTTATAAAAATGATCTCGAATTTTGCCAGATTTGCTCTATCTCTTCTAGTTTCGGAGATATCGCGACTTTTATAAAAATGATCTCGAATTTTTGCCAGATTTGCTCTATCTCTTCTAGATTCGGAGATATCGCGACTTTTATAAAAATGAAGTTGAACTTGAATTTTTTATAAAAATTATCTCAAATTTTGTCCAGATTTGCTCTATCTCTTCTAGTTTCGGAGATATCGCGACTTTTATAAAAATGGTCTCGATTTTTTTCCAGATTTGCTCTATCTCTTCTAGTTTCGGAGATATCGCGACTTTTATAAAAATGATCTCGAATTTTTGCCAGATTTGCTCTATCTCTTCTAGTTTCGGAGGTATCGCGACCTTTATAAAAATGATCTCGAATTTTTTCCAGATTTGCTCTATCTCTTCTAGTTTTCGGAGGTATCGCGACCTTTATAAAAATGATCTCGAATTTTTGCCAGATTTGCTCTATCTCTTCTAGATTCGGAGATATCGCGACTTTTATAAAAATGAAGTTGAACTTGAATTTTTTATAAAAATTATCTCAAATTTTGTCCAGATTTGCTCTATCTCTTCTAGTTTCGGAGATATCGCGACTTTTATAAAAATGGTCTCGATTTTTTTCCAGATTTGCTCTATCTCTTCTAGTTTCGGAGATATCGCGACTTTTATAAAAATGATCTCGAATTTTTGCCAGATTTGCTCTATCTCTTCTAGTTTCGGAGGTATCGCGACCTTTATAAAAATGATCTCGAATTTTTTCCAGATTTGCTCTATCTCTTCTAGTTTCGGAGGTATCGCGACCTTTATAAAAATGATCTCGAATTTTTGCCAGATTTGCTCTATCTCTTCTAGATTCGGAGATATCGCGACTTTTATAAAAATGAAGTTGAACTTGAATTTTTTATAAAAATTATCTCAAATTTTGTCCAGATTTGCTCTATCTCTTCTAGTTTCGGAGATATCGCGACTTTTATAAAAATGGTCTCGATTTTTTTCCAGATTTGCTCTATCTCTTCTAGTTTCGGAGGTATCGCGACCTTTATAAAAATGATCTCGAATTTTTGCCAGATTTGCTCTATCTCTTCTAGATTCGGAGATATCGCGACTTTTATAAAAATGAAGTTGAACTTGAATTTTTTATAAAAATTATCTCAAATTTTGTCCAGATTTGCTCTATCTCTTCTAGTTTCGGAGATATCGCGACTTTTATAAAAATGGTCTCGATTTTTTTCCAGATTTGCTCTATCTCTTCTAGTTTCGGAGATATCGCGACTTTTATAAAAATGATCTCGAATTTTTGCCAGATTTGCTCTATCTCTTCTAGTTTCGGAGGTATCGCGACCTTTATAAAATGATCTCGAATTTTTTTCCAGATTTGCTCTATCTCTTCTAGTTTCGGAGGTATCGCGACCTTTATAAAAATGATCTCGAATTTTTGCCAGATTTGCTCTATCTCTTCTAGATTCGGAGATATCGCGACTTTTATAAAAATGAAGTTGAACTTGAATTTTTTATAAAAATTATCTCAAATTTTGTCCAGATTTGCTCTATCTCTTCTAGTTTCGGAGATATCGCGACTTTTATAAAAATGGTCTCGATTTTTTTCCAGATTTGCTCTATCTCTTCTAGTTTCGGAGATATCGCGACTTTTATAAAAATGATCTCGAATTTTTGCCAGATTTGCTCTATCTCTTCTAGTTCGGAGATATCGCGACTTTTATAAAAATGATCTCGAATTTTTGCCAGATTTGCTCTATCTCTTCTAGTTTCGGAGATATCGCGAATTTTATAAAAATGATCTCGAGTTTTTGCCAGATTTGCTCTATCTCTTCTAGTTTCGGAGGTATCGCGACTTTTATAAAAATTAAGTTGAACTTGAATTTTTTATAAAAATTATCTCAAATTTTTTCCAGATTTGCTCTATCTCTTCTAGTTTCGGAGATATCGCGACTTTTATAAAAATGATCTCGAACTTTTTCCAGATTTGCTCTATCTCTTCTAGTTTCGGAGATATCGCGACTTTTACAAAAATGAACTCGAATTTTTGCCAGATTTGCTCTATCTCTTCTAGATTCGGAGGTATCGCGGCTTTTATAAAAATGATGTTTGAACTTGAATTTTTTATAAAAATGATCTCGAATTTTTGCCAGATTTGCTCTATCTCTTCTAGTATCGGAGATATCGCGACTTTTATAAAAATGAAGTTGAACTTGAATTTTTTATAAAAATTATCTCAAATTTTTTCCAGATTTGCTCTATCTCTTCTAGTTTCGGAGATATCGCGACTTTTATAAAAATGATCTCGAATTTTTGCCAGATTTGCTCTATCTCTTCTAGATTCGGAGATATCGCGACTTTTATAAAAATGATCTCGAATTTTTGCCAGATTTGCTCTATCTCTTCTAGATTCGGAGATATCGCGACTTTTATAAAAATGAAGTTGAACTTGAATTTTTTATAAAAATTATCTCAAATTTTGTCCAGATTTGCTCTATCTCTTCTAGTTTCGGAGATTCGCGACTTTTATAAAAATGGTCTCGATTTTTTTCCAGATTTGCTCTATCTCTTCTAGTTTCGGAGATATCGCGACTTTTATAAAAATGATCTCGAATTTTTGCCAGATTTGCTCTATCTCTTCTAGTTTCGGAGGTATCGCGACCTTTATAAAAATGATCTCGAATTTTTTCCAGATTTGCTCTATCTCTTCTAGTTTCGGAGGTATCGCGACCTTTATAAAAATGATCTCGAATTTTTGCCAGATTTGCTCTATCTCTTCTAGATTCGGAGATATCGCGACTTTTATAAAAATGAAGTTGAACTTGAATTTTTTATAAAAATTATCTCAAATTTTGTCCAGATTTGCTCTATCTCTTCTAGTTTCGGAGATATCGCGGCTTTTATAAAAGTGAAGTTGAACTTGAATTTTTTATAAAAATGATCTCGAATTTTTGCCAGATTTGCTCTATCTCTTCTAGTTTCGGAGATATCGCGACTTTTATAAAAATGATCTCGAATTTTTGCCAGATTTGCTCTATCTCTTCTAGTTTCGGAGATATCGCGAATTTTATAAAAATGATCTCGAATTTTTGCCAGATTTGCTCTATCTCTTCTAGTTTCGGAGATATCGCGACTTTTATAAAAATGATCTCGAATTTTTTCCAGATTTGCTCTATCTCTTCTAGTTTCGGAGATATCGCGGCTTTTATAAAAGTGAAGTTGAACTTGAATTTTTTATAAAAATGATCTCGAATTTTTGCCAGATTTGCTCTATCTCTTCTAGTTTCGGAGATATCGCGACTTTTATAAAAATGATCTCGAATTTTTGCCAGATTTGCTCTATCTCTTCTAGTTTCGGAGATATCGCGACTTTTATAAAAATGATCTCGAATTTTTGCCAGATTTGCTCTATCTCTTCTAGTTTCGGAGATATCGCGACTTTTATAAAAATGATCTCGAATTTTTGCCAGATTTGCTCTATCTCTTCTAGTTTCGGAGGTATCGCGACCTTTATAAAAATGATCTCGATTTTTTTCCAGATTTGCTCTATCTCTTCTAGTTTCGGAGGTATCGCGACCTTTATAAAAATGATCTCGAATTTTTGCCAGATTTGCTCTATCTCTTCTAGATTCGGAGATATCGCGACTTTTATAAAAATGAAGTTGAACTTGAATTTTTTATAAAAATTATCTCAAATTTTGTCCAGATTTGCTCTATCTCTTCTAGTTTCGGAGATATCGCGACCTTTATAAAAATGATCTCGAATTTTTTCCAGATTTGCTCTATCTCTTCTAGTTTCGGAGGTATCGCGACCTTTATAAAAATGATCTCGAATTTTTGCCAGATTTGCTCTATCTCTTCTAGATTCGGAGATATCGCGACTTTTATAAAAATGAAGTTGAACTTGAATTTTTTATAAAAATTATCTCAAATTTTGTCCAGATTTGCTCTATCTCTCCTAGTTTCGGAGATATCGCGACTTTTATAAAAATGGTCTCGATTTTTTTCCAGATTTGCTCTATCTCTTCTAGTTTCGGAGATATCGCGACTTTTATAAAAATGATCTCGAATTTTTGCCAGATTTGCTCTATCTCTTCTAGTTTCGGAGGTATCGCGACCTTTATAAAAATGATCTCGAATTTTTTTCAGATTTGCTCTATCTCTTCTAGTTTCGGAGATATCGCGGCTTTTATAAAAGTGAATTTGAACTTGAATTTTTTATAAAAATGATCTCGAATTTTTGCCAGATTTGCTCTATCTCTTCTAGTTTCGGAGATATCGCGACTTTTATAAAAATGATCTCGAATTTTTGCCAGATTTGCTCTATCTCTTCTAGTTTCGGAGATATCGCGAATTTTATAAAAATGATCTCGAATTTTTGCCAGATTTGCTCTATCTCTTCTAGTTTCGGAGGTATCGCGGCTTTTATAAAAATTATGTTGAACTTGAATTTTTTATAAAAAAAATGATCTCGAATTTTTGCCAGATTTGCTCTATCTCTTCTAGTTTCGGAGGTATCGCGGCTTTTATAAAAATTATGTTGAACTTGAATTTTTTATAAAAAAAAATGATCTCGAATTTTTGCCAGATTTGCTCTATCTCTTCTAGTTTCGGAGGTATCGCGACTTTTATAAAAATTAAGTTGAACTTGAATTTTTTATAAAAATTATCTCAAATTTTTTCCAGATTTGCTCTATCTCTTCTAGTTTCGGAGATATCGCGATTTTTATAAAAATGATCTCGAACTTTTTCCAGATTTGCTCTATCTCTTCTAGTTTCGGAGATATCGCGACTTTTATAAAAATGAACTCGAATTTTTGCCAGATTTGCTCTATCTCTTCTAGATTCGGAGGTATCGCGGCTTTTATAAAAATGATGTTGAACTTGAATTTTTTATAAAAATGATCTCGAATTTTGGGTGACGTAGGGGATGAATGATACCAAGCAACGGTCTTGACCGGCTTTAACATGGCAAAGCCCAGGATTTATCTTGGTCCCTCTTTCATCTCAAGTGGACACTGACCTCCCCGTGGTGTCACCTGGGGAACTGCCTTTAACACCCGTTAAAGGTAGTGAGCTAACATGAGCCGCGCGTTCACCCATAAGAACGTTAAAAACTTGGGTTTGGGCGTCGGGTTAGTAACCCTCCCCTAGAAAAAACATCCTACTATGAAAAAACGAAAGAAAAGAAAAACAAACCCCTCTAAAGTTGACGAACCCCGCAAACGTTTTAAGGACCATGATCTGCGAATCTGCACCTGGAATGTTCGCACTCTTTATAGAGAAGGTGCAGTCTTCGCATTGGCAGACGTACTTGAAAAGTACAAGGCCGATATTACTGCCATACAGGAAATACGATGGATTGGGAAAGGCGTCACAACAACACCTAAAGGTGACGCACTGTATTACAGCTGCCATGACGTAAAGCATGAGTTTGGTTGCGGATTCGTAGTTAGTCGGAGACTAAAACATCTGGTATCCAGCTTCACCCCAGTGAATGAAAGACTTGCTGCAATTCGAATAAAAGCTAAATTCTTCAACATCAGCTTTATTTGTGCTCATGCTCCCACTGAGGAAAAGGACGAACAGACCAAAGATATATTTTACGAGCGCTTAGAAGAAACATATGACCGTTGCCCTGCCCATGACATTAAAATCATTCTAGGCGATTTTAATGCCAAAATTGGAAAGGAGAATATCTTTGGCCCAACAGTCGGGAAATTCAGTCTCCACAGTGAAACATCTGACAATGGTATGAGGCTGATAGACTTTGCAGCTGCAAAAAACATGGTAGTTAGCAGTACCAGATTTAATCATCTCGATATTCATAAGGGCACCTGGCTGTCTCCAGATCAAAGAACAAGTAATCAAATTGATCATGTTGTGATAGATGGAAGACATTCATCCAGCGTGTTGGATGTACGATCGTTCCGAGGCGCAAACATTGATTCGGACCACTACCTTGTTGCAGCAAAGGTACGTACCCGTCTAAACGTTGCAAATAAAGCACGAACAGACACAACGCGGAAGTTGGACATCGATAGGCTGCAAACACAACAGATAGCCACAGCATATTGCACTCAACTAGCCCAATTGCTTAACGCGAGCACTCCTTGTCCCGATAACATAACAGCACAATGGCAACATATTGCCCACTCCATGCAAACAGCCGCAAAATCCATACTTGGATTCCAGAGACCTCCACAAAGGAATTCATGGTATGACCAGGAGTGTCGTGCTGCTACCGAAGAGAAAAATGCGGCATATAGAGCTACTTTACAATCAGTAGCAACGCGTAGCGCACGAGAGAGATATCGGGAGAAAAGGAGAGAGGAGAAACGTCTTTTCCGCAAGAAAAAGAGAGAAATGGAAAAACGGGAGTGTGAAAAAATCGAGATGTACAGGAGCCAGAATGAAGTCCGAAAATTCTACCAAAGAGTGAAACATCAAACAGATGGCTTTGGTACAGGCACATCCTCCTGTAGAGACCAGCAAGGTAATCTGGTAACAGATACAGACAGCGTGCTCAGGATATGGAAGGAACATTTCTCCAATCTGCTGGTATCCAATAGTAGCGAAGACGATGATACCACAGATCCAATCCCAGAAGATGGTATAGAATGTATACCGCCCGGCCAAGATGAGGTAAAAACAGCAATCAACCGGCTGAAGAATAATAAAGCAGCAGGAGCCGATGGCTTACCAGCCGAGCTGTTTAAAACCGGAGGCGACGCGCTGATAAGGTGTATGCATCAGCTAGTTAGCACCATCTGGCAGGAAGAACGCGTACCCGACGATTGGAACCTGAGCATCCTATGTCCCGCCCACAAGAAAGGAGATAAGACTGTATGCTCCAACTATAGGGGCATAAGTCTTCTCCCTATTGCCTATAAGATAGTGTCAGGGATATTGTGCGAACGACTAAAGCCAATGGTCAACGAAATAATTGGACCATACCAATGTGGCTTTAGACCTGGCAAGTCCACCATTGACCAGATATTTACCCTGCGGCAAATCCTAGAGAAGACCCAAGAGATGCAGATCGACACATTTCACCTTTTTGTCGATTATAAAGCAGCATTCGACAGTCCCCTCCGATCAAAGGTATTCCACGCAATGTCTGAATTTGGTATCCCCGCAAAGCTCATCCGGCTTTGTAAGATGACTTTAACTGATACTAGGTCCTCAGTTAAAATTGGAAAGAACCTCTCCGAAGAATTTTGTACCAAAAGAGGTTTCAGACAAGGAGACAGCCTTTCGTGTGACCTATTCAACATTTTGCTGGAAAAGGTAATACGAGATGCAAATGTCAAAAGAAATGGCACAATTTACACCAATAGCCACATGTTACTTGCCTATGCTGATGACATAGACATCATGGGACGGTCAGTAAAGGAAGTAACTGATACCTTTAGGAAGGTCGAAGCAGAATCTGCGAAAGTGGGTCTGGCGGTAAACGGCGAAAAGACCAAATTGATGGTGTCGACGCGCAAAGCGTCCATAGAGCTCGGGCCAACTGTGGAAGTTGGTACCTACAATTTTGAGGTAGTTAAAGACTTCGTCTACCTCGGCACTGCCATAAACACAACAAACAACATCAGTTGTGAAATAAGAAGAAGAATTGTATTGGCCAACAGATGCTACTATGGTCTAAGTAAGCAATTTAAAAACAAAGCCACATCTCGTCAAACAAAAATAACACTATACAAAACGCTGATACTACCCGTCCTAATGTATGGCTCCGAAGCATGGGTACTTGCGCAAGCAGATAAGGCAGTGCTTGGTGTGTTTGAGAGGAAAATTCTTCGAAAGATCTACGGGCCGATTTGCGTTGACGGTGAATATCGACGTCGTATGAACCACGAGCTATATAAGCTATACAAAGACATGCATATAGTTAAACGTATCGAGATGCAACGATTGCGTTGGCTAGGCCATATCATGAGAATGAGCGATGATGAACCCGCTAAAAAGGCGTATGAATACATGCCACATGGCGGTGCACGCAGAATCGGTAGGCCTAAGCTTCGATGGAGCATACAAGTGGATGAAGAAATGGAAAGGCGCGGTATTCCAAAAAGTCAAGCGAAAAACAGAGAGGAATGGAGATCTTTTCTTAGTTCGGTCTATGGAACAAATGTTCTGTAATGGGCCAACTAAGTAAGTAAGTAAGATCTCGAATTTTTGCCAGATTTGCTCTATCTCTTCTAGTTTCGGAGATATCGCGACCTTTATAGAAATGATCTCGAATTTTTCCAGATTTGCTCTATCTCTTCTAGTTTCGGAGATATCGCGACTTTTATAAAAATTAAGTTGAACTTGAATTTTTTATAAAAATTATCTCAAATTTTTTCCAGATTTGCTCTATCTCTTCTAGTTTCGGAGATATCGCGACTTTTAAAAATGATCTCGAACTTTTTCCAGATTTGCTCTATCTCTTCTAGTTTCGGAGATATCGCGACTTTTATAAAAATGAACTCGAATTTTTGCCAGATTTGCTCTATCTCTTCTAGATTCGGAGGTATCGCGGCTTTTATAAAAATGATGTTGAACTTGAATTTTTTATAAAAATGATCTCGAATTTTTGCCAGATTTGCTCTATCTCTTCTAGTTTCGGAGATATCCCGACTTTTATAAAAATGGTATCGAATTTTTTTTCCAGATTTGCTCTATCTCTTCTAGTTTCGGAGATATCGCGACTTTTATAAAAATGAACTCGAATTTTTGCCAGATTTGCTGTATCTCTTCTAGTTTTGGAGATATCGCGGCTTTTATAAAAATGATGTTGAACGTGGATTTTTTATAAAAATGATCTCGAATTTTGGCCAGATTTGCTCTATCTCTTTTAGTTTCGGAGATATCGCGACTTTTATAAAAATGAACTCGAATTTTTGCCAGATTTGCTCTATCTCTTCTAGTTTCGGAGATATCGCGACTTTTATAAAAATGAAGTTGAACTTGAATTTTTTATAAAAATGATCTCGAATTTTTGCCAGATTTGCTCTATCTCTTCTTGTTTCGGAGATATCGCGACTTTTATAAAAATGGTATCGAATTTTTTCCAGATTTGCTCTATCTCTTCTAGTTTCGGAGATATCGCGACTTTTATAAAAATGACCTCGAATTTTTGCCAGATTTGCTCTATCTCTTCTAGTTTCGGAGATATCGCGACCTTTATAAAAATAATCTCGAATTTTTGCCAGATTTGCTCTATCTCTTCTAGTTTCGGAGATATCGCGACTTTTATAAAAATGAAGTTGAACTTGAATTTTTTATAAAAATTATCTCAAATTTTTTCCAGATTTGCTCTATCTCTTCTAGTTTCGGAGGTATCGCGGCTTTTATAAAAATTATGTTGATCTTGAATTTTTTATAAAAATGATCTCGAATTTTTGCCAGATTTACTCTATCTCTTCTAGTTTCGGAGATATCGCGACTTTTATAAAAATGGTCTCGAATTTTTTCCACATTTGCTCTATCTCTTCTAGTTTCGGAGATATCGCGACTTTTATAAAAATGATCTCGAATTTTTGCCAGATTTGCTCTATCTCTTCTAGTTTCGGAGATATCGCGAATTTTATAAAAATGATCTCGAATTTTTGCCAGATTTGCTCTATCTCTTCTAGATTCGGAGGTATCGCGGCTTTTATAAAATTTATGTTGAACTTGAATTTTTTATAAAAATGATCTCGAATTTTTGCCAGATTTGCTCTATCTCTTCTAGTTTCGAAGATATCGCGACTTTTATAAAAATGATCTCGAATTTTTGCCAGATTTGCTCTATCTCTTCTAGTTTCGGAGATATCGCGACGTTTATAAAAATGATCTAAAATTTTTGCCAGATTTGCTCTATCTCTTCTAGTCTCGGAGATATCGCGACTTTTATAAAAATGAAGTTGAACTTGAATTTATTATAAAAATGATCTCGAATTTTTTCAGATTTGCTCTATTTCTACTAGTTTCGGAGATATCGCGACATTTATAAAAATGGTCTCGAATTTTTTCCAGATTTGCTCTATCTCTTCTAGTTTCGAAGATATCGCGACTTTTATAAAAATGATCTCGAATTTTTGCCAGATTTGCTCTATCTCTTCTAGTTTCGGAGATATCGCGACTTTTATAAAAATGATCTAAAATTTTTGCCAGATTTGCTCTATCTCTTCTAGTCTCGGAGATATCGCGACTTTTATAAAAATGAAGTTGAACTTGAATTTTTTATAAAAATTATCTCAAATTTTTTCCAGATTTGCTCTATCTCTTCTAGTTTCGGAGATATCGCGACTTTTATAAAAATGATCTCGAATTTTTGCCAGATTTGCTCTATCTCTTCTAGTTTCGGAGATATCGCGACTTTTATAAAAATGAAGTTGAACTTGAATTTTTTATAAAAATTATCTCAAATTTTTTCCAGATTTGCTCTATCTCTTCTAGTTTCGGAGATATCGCGACTTTTATAAAAATGATCTCGAATTTTTGCCAGATTTGCTCTATCTCTTCTAGATTCGGAGATATCGCGACTTTTATAAAAATGATCTCGAATTTTTGCCAGATTTGCTCTATCTATTCTAGATTCGGAGATATCGCGACTTTTATAAAAATGATCTCGAATTGTTGCCAGATTTGCTCTATCACTTCTAGTTTCGGAGGTATCGCGACCTTTATAAAAATGATCTCGAATTTTTTCCAGATTTGCTCTATCTCTTCTAGTTTCGGAGACATCGCGACTTTTATAAAAATGATCTCGAATTTTTGCCAGATTTGCTCTATCTCTTCTAGTTTCGGAGATATCGCGACTTTTATAAAAATGATCTCGAATTTTTGCCAGATTTGCTCTATCTCTTCTAGTTTCGGAGATATCGCGAATTTTATAAAAATGATCTCGAATTTTTGCCAGATTTGCTCTATCTCTTCTAGTTTCTTCTAGGTATCGCGGCTTTTATAAAAATTATGTTGAACTTGAATTTTTTATAAAAATTATCTCGAATTTTTGCACAGATTTGCTCTATCTCTTCTAGTTTCGGAGATATCGCGACTTTTATAAAAATGATCTCGAATTTTTGCCAGATTTGCTCTATCTCTTTTAGTTTCGGAGGTATCGCGGCTTTTATAAAAATTATGTTGAACTTGAATTTTTTATAAAAATTATCTCGAATTTTTGCACAGATTTGCTCTATCTCTTCTAGTTTCGGAGACATCGCGACTTTTATAAAAATGATCTCGAATTTTTGCCAGATTTGCTCTATCTCTTCTAGTTTCGGAGGTATCGCGGCTTTTATAAAAAGGAAGTTGAACTTGAATTTTTTATAAAAATGATCTCGAATTTTTGCCAGATTTGCTCTATCTCTTCTAGTTTCGGAGATATCGCGACTTTTATAAAAATGAACTCGAATTTTTGCTAGATTTGCTCTATCTCTTCTAGTTTCGGAGGTATCGCGGCTTTTATAAAAATGATGTTGAACTTGAATTTTTTATAAAAATGGTCTCGATTTTTTTCCAGATTTGCTCTATCTCTTCTAGTTTCGGAGATATCGCGACTTTTATAAAAATGAAGTTGAACTTGATTTTTTTATAAAAATTATCTCAAAATTTTTCCAGATTTGCTCTATCTCTTCTAGTTTCGGAGATATCGCGACTTTTATAAAAATGAACTCGAATTTTTGCCAGATTTGCTCTATCTCTTCTAGTTTCGGAGATATCGCGACTTTTATAAAAATGGTCTCGATTTTTTTTTTTCATATTTGCTCTATCTCTTCTAGTTTCGGAGATATCGCGATTTTTATAAAAATGAACTCGAATTTTTGCCAGATTTGCTCTATCTCTTCTAGTTTCGGAGATATCGCGGCTTTTATAAAAATGATGTTGAACGTGAATTTTTTATAAAAATGATCTCGAATTTTGGCCAGATTTGCTCTATCTCTTCTAGTTTCGGAGATATCGCGACTTTTATAAAAATGATCTCGAATTTTTGCCAGATTTGCTCTATCTCTTCTAGATTCGGAGATATCGCGACTTTTATAAAAATGGTCTCGATTTTTTTTTCATATTTGCTCTATCTCTTCTAGTTTCGGAGATATCGCGATTTTTATAAAAATGAACTCGAATTTTTGCCAGATTTGCTCTATCTCTTCTAGTTTCGGAGATATCGCGGCTTTTATAAAAATGATGTTGAACGTGAATTTTTTATAAAAATGATCTCGAATTTTGGCCAGATTTGCTCTATCTCTTCTAGTTTCGGAGATATCGCGACTTTTATAAAAATGATCTCGAATTTTTGCCAGATTTGCTCTATCTCTTCTAGTTTCGGAGATATCGCGACTTTTATAAAAATGGTCTCGATTTTTTTTTCATATTTGCTCTATCTCTTCTAGTTTCGGAGATATCGCGACTTTTATAAAAATGAACTCGAATTTTTGCAAGATTTGCTCTATCTCTTCTTGTTTCGGAGATATCGCGACTTTTATAAAAATGGTATCGAATTTTTTCCAGATTTGTTCTATCTCTTCTCGTTTCGTAGATATCGCGACTTTTATAAAAATGATCTCGAATTTTTGCCAGATTTGCTCTATCTCTTCTAGTTTCGGAGATATCGCGAGTTTTATAAAAATGAAGTTGAACTTGAATTTTTTATAAAAATGATCTCGAATTTTTGCCAGATTTGCTCTATCTCTTCTTGTTTCGGAGATATCGCGACTGTTATAAAAATGGTATCGAATTTTTTCCAGATTTGCTCTATCTCTTCTAGTTTCGGAGATATCGCGACTTTTATAAAAATGAAGTTGAACTTGAATATTTTATAAAAATGATCTCGAATTTTTGCCAGATTTGCTCTATCTCTTCCAGTTTCGGAGATATCGCGACTTTTGTAAAAATGATCTCGATTTTTTGCCAGATTTGCTCTATCTCTTCTAGTTTCGGAGATATCGCGACTTTTATAAAAATGATCTCGAATTTTTTCCAGATTTGCTCTATCTCTTCTAGTTTCGGAGATATCGCGACTTTTATAAAAATGATCTCGAATTTTTTCCAGATTTGCTCTATCTCTTCTAGTTTCGGAGATATCGCGGCTTTTATAAAGGTGAAGTTGAACTTGAATTTTTTATAAAAATGATCTCGAATTTTTGCCAGATTTGCTCTATCTCTTCTAGTTTCGGAGATATCGCGACTTTTATAAAAATGGTCTCGAATTTTTTTCCAGATTTGCTCTATCTCTTCTAGTTTCGGAGATATCGCGACTTTTATAAAAACGATCTCGAATTTTTGCCAGATTTGCTCTATATCTTCTAGTTTCGGAGGTATCGCGGCTTTTATAAAAATGATGTTGAACTTGAATATTTTATAAAACTGATCTCGAATTTTTGCCAGATATGCTCTATCTCTTCTAGTTTCGGAGATATCGCGACTTTTATAAAAATGATCTCGAATTTTTCCCAGATTTGCTCTATCTCTTCTAGTTTCGGAGATATCGCGACTTTTATAAAAATGAACTCGAATTTTTGCCAGATTTGCTCTATCTCTTCTAGTTTCGGAGATATCGCGGCTTTTATAAAAATGAAGTTGAACTTGAATTTTTTATAAAAATGATCTCGATTTTTTTTTTCCAGATTTGCTCTATCTCTTCTAGTTTCGGAGATATCGCGACTTTTATAAAAATGATCTCGAATTTTTGCCAGATTTGCTCTATCTCTTCTAGTTTCGGAGATATCGCGACTTTTATAAAAATGAAGTTGAACTTGAACTTTTTATAAAAATGATCTCGAATTTTTGCCAGATTTGCTCTATCTCTTCTAGTTTCGGAGATATCGCGACTTTTATAAAAATGAACTCGAATTTTTGCCAGATTTGCTCTATCTCTTCTAGTTTCGGAGATATCGCGGCTTTTATAAAAATGAAGTTGAACTTGAATTTTTTATAAAAATGATCTCGAATTTTTGCCAGATTTGCTCTATCTCTTCTAGTTTCGGAGATATCGCGACTTTTATAAAAATGGTCTCGAATTTTTTTCCATATTTGCTCTATCTCTTCTAGTTTCGGAGATATCGCGACTTTTATAAAAATGATCTCGAATTTTTGCCAGATTTGCTCTATCTCTTCTAGTTTCGGAGGTATCGCGGCTTTTATAAAAATGATGTTGAACTTGAATTTTTTATAAAAATGATCTCGAATTTTTGCCAGATTTGCTCTATCTCTTCTAGTTTCGGAGATATCGCGGCTTTTATAAAAATGAAGTTGAACTTGATTTTTTTTATAAAAATGATCTCGAATTTTTGCCAGATTTGCTCTATCTCTTCTAGTTTCGGAGATATCCCGACTTTTATAAAAATGATATCGAATTTTTGCCAGATTTGCTATATCTCTTCTAGTTTCGGAGGTATCGCGGCTTTTATAAAAATGATGTTGAACTTGAATTTCGGAGATATCGCGACTTTTATAAAAATTAACTCGAATTTTTGCCAGAATTGCTCTATCTCTTCTAGTTTCGGAGATATCGCGAATTTTATAAAAATGATCTCGAATTGTTGCCAGATTTGCTCTATATCTTCTAGTTTCGGAGATATCGCGACTTTTATAAAAATGAACTCGAATTTTTGCCAGATTTGCTCTATCTCTTCTAGTTTCGGAGATATCGCGGCTTTTATAAAAATGAAGTTGAACTTGATTTTTTTTATAAAAATGATCTCGAATTTTTGCCAGATTTGCTCTATCTCTTCTAGTTTCGGAGATACCCCGACTTTTATAAAAATGATATCGAATTTTTGCCAGATTTGCTATATCTCTTCTAGTTTCGGAGGTATCGCGGCTTTTATAAAAATGATGTTGAACTTGAATTTCGGAGATATCGCGACTTTTATAAAAATTAACTCGAATTTTTGCCAGATTTGCTCTATCTCTTCTAGTTTCGGAGATATCGCGAATTTTATAAAAAATGATCTCGAATTGTTGCCAGATTTGCTCTATATCTTCTAGTTTCGGAGGTATCGCGTCTTTTATAAAAATGATGTTGAACTTGATTTTTTTTATAAAAATGATCTCGAATTTTTGCCAGATTTGTTCTATCTCTTCTAGTTTCGGAGATATCGCGACTTTTATAAAAATGAAGTTGAACTTGAATTTTTTATAAAAATTATCTCGAATTTTTGCCAGATTTGCTCTATCTCTTCTAGTTTCGGAGATATCGCGACTTTTATAAAACTGGTATCGAATTTTTTCCAGATTTGCTCTATCTCTTCTAGTTTCGGAGATATCGCGACTGTTATAAAAATGAAGTTGAACTTGATTTTTTTATAAAAATGATCTCGAATTTTTGCCAGATTTGCTCTATCTCTTCTAGTTTCGGAGATATCCCGACTTTTATAAGAAGTTGAACTTGAATTTTTTATAAAAATTATCTCGAAAATTTGCCAGTTTCGTAGATATCGCGACTTTTATAAAAATGATCTCGAATTTTTTCCAGATTTGCTCTATCTCTTCTAGTTTCGGAGATATCGCGACTTTTATAAAAATGATCTCGAATTTTTGCCAGATTTGCTCTATCTCTTCTAGTTTCGGAGATATCGCGGCTTTTATAAAAATGAAGTTGAACTTGCATTTTTTATAAAAATGATCTCGAATTTTTGCCAGATTTGCTCTATCTCTTCTAGTTTCGGAGATATCGCGACTTTTATAAAAATGAACTCGAATTTTTGCCAGATTTGCTCTATCTCTTCTTGTTTCGGAGATATCGCGACTTTTATAAAAATGAAGTTGAACTTGATTTTTTTTATAAAAATGATCTCGAATTTTTGCCAGATTTGCTGTATCTCTTCTAGTTTCGGAGATATCCCGACTTTTATAAAAATGATATCGAATTTTTGCCAGATTTGCTATATCTCTTCTAGTTTCGGAGGTATCGCGGCTTTTATAAAAATGATGTTGAACTTGAATTTCGGAGATATCGCGACTTTTATAAAAATTAACTCGAATTTTTGCCAGATTTGCTCTATCTCTTCTAGTTTCGGAGATATCGCGAATTTTATAAAAATGATCTCGAATTGTTGCCAGATTTGCTCTATATCTTCTAGTTTCGGAGGTATCGCGTCTTTTATAAAAATGATGTTGAACTTGATTTTTTTTATAAAAATGATCTCGAATTTTTGCCAGATTTGTTCTATCTCTTCTAGTTTCGGAGATATCCCGACTTTTATAAAAATGATCTCGAATTTTTGCCAGATTTGCTCTATCTCTTCTAGATTCGGAGGTATCGCGGCTTTTATAAAATTTATGTTGAACTTGAATTTTTTATAAAAATGATCTCGAATTTTTGCCAGATTTGCTCTATCTCTTCTAGATTCGAAGATATCGCGACTTTTATAAAAATGATCTCGAATTTTTGCCAGATTTGCTCTATCTCTTCTAGTTTCGGAGATATCGCGACTTTTATAAAAATGAAGTTGAACTTGAATTTATTATAAAAATGATCTCGAATTTTTTCAGATTTGCTCTATTTCTACTAGTTTCGGAGATATCGCGACATTTATAAAAATGGTCTCGAATTTTTTCCAGATTTGCTCTATCTCTTCTAGTTTCGAAGATATCGCGACTTTTATAAAAATGATCTCGAATTTTTGCCAGATTTGCTCTATCTCTTCTAGTTTCGGAGATATCGCGACTTTTATAAAAATGATCTAAAATTTTTGCCAGATTTGCTCTATCTCTTCTAGTCTCGGAGATATCGCGACTTTTATAAAAATGAAGTTGAACTTGAATTTTTTATAAAAATTATCTCAAATTTTTTCCAGATTTGCTCTATCTCTTCTAGTTTCGGAGATATCGCGACTTTTATAAAAATGATCTCGAATTTTTGCCAGATTTGCTCTATCTCTTCTAGTTTCGGAGATATCGCGACTTTTATAAAAATGAAGTTGAACTTGAATTTTTTATAAAAATTATCTCAAATTTTTTCCAGATTTGCTCTATCTCTTCTAGTTTCGGAGATATCGCGACTTTTATAAAAATGATCTCGAATTTTTGCCAGATTTGCTCTATCTCTTCTAGATTCGGAGATATCGCGACTTTTATAAAAATGATCTCGAATTTTTGCCAGATTTGCTCTATCTATTCTAGATTCGGAGATATCGCGACTTTTATAAAAATGATCTCGAATTGTTGCCAGATTTGCTCTATCACTTCTAGTTTCGGAGGTATCGCGACCTTTATAAAAATGATCTCGAATTTTTTCCAGATTTGCTCTATCTCTTCTAGTTTCGGAGACATCGCGACTTTTATAAAAATGATCTCGAATTTTTGCCAGATTTGCTCTATCTCTTCTAGTTTCGGAGATATCGCGACTTTTATAAAAATGATCTCGAATTTTTGCCAGATTTGCTCTATCTCTTCTAGTTTCGGAGATATCGCGACTTTTATAAAAATGATCTCGAATTTTTGCCAGATTTGCTCTATCTCTTCTAGATTCGGAGATATCGCGACTTTTATAAAAATGATCTCGAATTTTTGCCAGATTTGCTCTATCTATTCTAGATTCGGAGATATCGCGACTTTTATAAAAATGATCTCGAATTGTTGCCAGATTTGCTCTATCACTTCTAGTTTCGGAGGTATCGCGACCTTTATAAAAATGATCTCGAATTTTTTCCAGATTTGCTCTATCTCTTCTAGTTTCGGAGACATCGCGACTTTTATAAAAATGATCTCGAATTTTTGCCAGATTTGCTCTATCTCTTCTAGTTTCGGAGATATCGCGACTTTTATAAAAATGAAGTTGAACTTGAATTTTTTATAAAAATGATCTCGAATTTTTGCCAGATTTGCTCTATCTCTTCTAGTTTATAGTTTATAAAAATTATGTTGAACTTGAATTTTTTATAAAAAAAATGATCTCGAATTTTTGCCAGATTTGCTCTATCTCTTCTAGTTTCTTCTAGGTATCGCGGCTTTTATAAAAATTATGTTGAACTTGAATTTTTTATAAAAATTATCTCGAATTTTTGCACAGATTTGCTCTATCTCTTCTAGTTTCGGAGATATCGCGACTTTTATAAAAATGATCTCGAATTTTTGCCAGATTTGCTCTATCTCTTCTAGTTTCGGAGGTATCGCGGCTTTTATAAAAATTATGTTGAACTTGAATTTTTTATAAAAATGATCTCGAATTTTTGCCAGATTTGCTCTATCTCTTCTAGTTTCGGAGGTATCGCGGCTTTTATAAAAAGGAAGTTGAACTTGAATTTTTTATAAAAATGATCTCGAATTTTTGCCAGATTTGCTCTATCTCTTCTAGTTTCGGAGATATCGCGACTTTTATAAAAATGAACTCGAATTTTTGCTAGATTTGCTCTATCTCTTCTAGTTTCGGAGGTATCGCGGCTTTTATAAAAATGATGTTGAACTTGAATTTTTTATAAAAATGGTCTCGATTTTTTTCCAGATTTGCTCTATCTCTTCTAGTTTCGGAGATATCGCGACTTTTATAAAAATGAAGTTGAACTTGATTTTTTTATAAAAATTATCTCAAAATTTTTCCAGATTTGCTCTATCTCTTCTAGTTTCGGAGATATCGCGACTTTTATAAAAATGATCTCGAACTTTTTCCAGATTTGCTCTATCTCTTCTAGTTTCGGAGATATCGCGACTTTTATAAAAATGAACTCGAATTTTTGCCAGATTTGCTCTATCTCTTCTAGTTTCGGAGATATCGCGGCTTTTATAAAAATGATGTTGAACGTGAATTTTTTATAAAAATGATCTCGAATTTTGGCCAGATTTGCTCTATCTCTTCTAGTTTCGGAGATATCGCGACTTTTATAAAAATGATCTCGAATTTTTGCCAGATTTGCTCTATCTCTTCTAGATTCGGAGATATCGCGACTTTTATAAAAATGGTCTCGATTTTTTTTTCATATTTGCTCTATCTCTTCTAGTTTCGGAGATATCGCGATTTTTATAAAAATGAACTCGAATTTTTGCCAGATTTGCTCTATCTCTTCTAGTTTCGGAGATATCGCGGCTTTTATAAAAATGATGTTGAACGTGAATTTTTTATAAAAATGATCTCGAATTTTGGCCAGATTTGCTCTATCTCTTCTAGTTTCGGAGATATCGCGACTTTTATAAAAATGATCTCGAATTTTTGCCAGATTTGCTCTATCTCTTCTAGTTTCGGAGATATCGCGACTTTTATAAAAATGGTCTCGATTTTTTTTTCATATTTGCTCTATCTCTTCTAGTTTCGGAGATATCGCGACTTTTATAAAAATGAACTCGAATTTTTGCCAGATTTGCTCTATCTCTTCTAGTTTCGGAGATATCGCGACTTTTATAAAAATGAAGTTGAACTTGAATTTTTTTATAAAAATTATCTCGAATTTTTGCCAGATTTGCTCTATCTCTTCTTGTTTCGGAGATATCGCGACTTTTATAAAAATGGTATCGAATTTTTTCCAGATTTGCTCTATCTCTTCTCGTTTCGTAGATATCGCGACTTTTATAAAAATGATCTCGAATTTTTGCCAGATTTGCTCTATCTCTTCTAGTTTCGGAGATATCGCGAGTTTTATAAAAATGAAGTTGAACTTGAATTTTTTATAAAAATGATCTCGAATTTTTGCCAGATTTGCTCTATCTCTTCTTGTTTCGGAGATATCGCGACTGTTATAAAAATGGTATCGAATTTTTTCCAGATTTGCTCTATCTCTTCTAGTTTCGGAGATATCGCGACTTTTATAAAAATGAAGTTGAACTTGAATATTTTATAAAAATGATCTCGAATTTTTGCCAGATTTGCTCTATCTCTTCCAGTTTCGGAGATATCGCGACTTTTGTAAAAATGATCTCGATTTTTTGCCAGATTTGCTCTATCTCTTCTAGTTTCGGAGATATCGCGACTTTTATAAAAATGATCTCGAATTTTTTCCAGATTTGCTCTATCTCTTCTAGTTTCGGAGATATCGCGACTTTTATAAAAATGATCTCGAATTTTTTCCAGATTTGCTCTATCTCTTCTAGTTTCGGAGATATCGCGGCTTTTATAAAGGTGAAGTTGAACTTGAATTTTTTATAAAAATGATCTCGAATTTTTGCCAGATTTGCTCTATCTCTTCTAGTTTCGGAGATATCGCGACTTTTATAAAAATGGTCTCGAATTTTTTTCCAGATTTGCTCTATCTCTTCTAGTTTCGGAGATATCGCGACTTTTATAAAAACGATCTCGAATTTTTGCCAGATTTGCTCTATCTCTTCTAGTTTCGGAGGTATCGCGGCTTTTATAAAAATGATGTTGAACTTGAATATTTTATAAAACTGATCTCGAATTTTTGCCAGATTTGCTCTATCTCTTCTAGTTTCGGAGATATCGCGACTTTTATAAAAATGATCTCGAATTTTTCCCAGATTTGCTCTATCTCTTCTAGTTTCGGAGATATCGCGACTTTTATAAAAATGAACTCGAATTTTTGCCAGATTTGCTCTATCTCTTCTAGTTTCGGAGATATCGCGGCTTTTATAAAAATGAAGTTGAACTTGAATTTTTTATAAAAATGATCTCGAATTTTTGCCAGATTTGCTCTATCTCTTCTAGTTTCGGAGATATCGAGACTTTTATAAAAATGGTCTCGATTTTTTTTTCCAGATTTGCTCTATCTCTTCTAGTTTCGGAGATATCGCGACTTTTATAAAAATGATCTCGAATTTTTGCCAGATTTGCTCTATCTCTTCTAGTTTCGGAGATATCGCGACTTTTATAAAAATGAAGTTGAACTTGAACTTTTTATAAAAATGATCTCGAATTTTTGCCAGATTTGCTCTATCTCTTCTAGTTTCGGAGATATCGCGACTTTTATAAAAATGAACTCGAATTTTTGCCAGATTTGCTCTATCTCTTCTAGTTTCGGAGATATCGCGGCTTTTATAAAAATGAAGTTGAACTTGAATTTTTTATAAAAATGATCTCGAATTTTTGCCAGATTTGCTCTATCTCTTCTAGTTTCGGAGATATCGCGACTTTTATAAAAATGGTCTCGAATTTTTTTCCATATTTGCTCTATCTCTTCTAGTTTCGGAGGTATCGCGGCTTTTATAAAAATGATGTTGAACTTGAATATTTTATAAAACTGATCTCGAATTTTTGCCAGATTTGCTCTATCTCTTCTAGTTTCGGAGATATCGCGACTTTTATAAAAATGATCTCGAATTTTTCCCAGATTTGATCTATCTCTTCTAGTTTCGGAGATATCGCGACTTTTATAAAAATGAACTCGAATTTTTGCCAGATTTGCTCTATCTCTTCTAGTTTCGGAGATATCGCGGCTTTTATAAAAATGAAGTTGAACTTGAATTTTTTATAAAAATGATCTCGAATTTTTGCCAGATTTGCTCTATCTCTTCTAGTTTCGGAGATATCGAGACTTTTATAAAAATGGTCTCGATTTTTTTTCCAGATTTGCTCTATCTCTTCTAGTTTCGGAGATATCGCGACTTTTATAAAAATGATCTCGAATTTTTGCCAGATTTGCTCTATCTCTTCTAGTTTCGGAGATATCGCGACTTTTATAAAAATGAAGTTGAACTTGAACTTTTTATAAAAATGATCTCGAATTTTTGCCAGATTTGCTCTATCTCTTCTAGTTTCGGAGATATCGCGACTTTTATAAAAATGAACTCGAATTTTTGCCAGATTTGCTCTATCTCTTCTAGTTTCGGAGATATCGCGGCTTTTATAAAAATGAAGTTGAACTTGAATTTTTTATAAAAATGATCTCGAATTTTTGCCAGATTTGCTCTATCTCTTCTAGTTTCGGAGATATCGCGACTTTTATAAAAATGGTCTCGAATTTTTTTCCATATTTGCTCTATCTCTTCTAGTTTCGGAGATATCGCGACTTTTATAAAAATGATCTCGAATTTTTGCCAGATTTGCTCTATCTCTTCTAGTTTCGGAGGTATCGCGGCTTTTATAAAAATGATGTTGAACTTGAATTTTTTATAAAAATGATCTCGAATTTTTGCCAGATTTGCTCTATCTCTTCTAGTTTCGGAGATATCGCGACTTTTATAAAAATGAACTCGAATTTTTGCCAGATTTGCTCTATCTCTTCTAGTTTCGGAGATATCGCGGCTTTTATAAAAATGAAGTTGAACTTGATTTTTTTTATAAAAATGATCTCGAATTTTTGCCAGATTTGCTCTATCTCTTCTAGTTTCGGAGATATCCCGACTTTTATAAAAATGATATCGAATTTTTGCCAGATTTGCTATATCTCTTCTAGTTTCGGAGGTATCGCGGCTTTTATTAAAGTGATGTTGAACTTGAATTTCGGAGATATCGCGACTTTTATAAAAATTAACTCGAATTTTTGCCAGATTTGCTCTATCTCTTCTAGTTTCGGAGATATCGCGAATTTTATAAAAATGATCTCGAATTGTTGCCAGATTTGCTCTATATCTTCTAGTTTCGGAGATATCGCGACTTTTATAAAAATGAACTCGAATTTTTGCCAGATTTGCTCTATCTCTTCTAGTTTCGGAGATATCGCGGCTTTTATAAAAATGAAGTTGAACTTGATTTTTTTTATAAAAATGATCTCGAATTTTTGCCAGATTTGCTCTATCTCTTCTAGTTTCGGAGATACCCCGACTTTTATAAAAATGATATCGAATTTTTGCCAGATTTGCTATATCTCTTCTAGTTTCGGAGGTATCGCGGCTTTTATAAAAATGATGTTGAACTTGAATTTCGGAGATATCGCGACTTTTATAAAAATTAACTCGAATTTTTGCCAGATTTGCTCTATCTCTTCTAGTTTCGGAGATATCGCGAATTTTATAAAAAATGATCTCGAATTGTTGCCAGATTTGCTCTATATCTTCTAGTTTCGGAGGTATCGCGTCTTTTATAAAAATGATGTTGAACTTGATTTTTTTTATAAAAATGATCTCGAATTTTTGCCAGATTTGTTCTATCTCTTCTAGTTTCGGAGATATCGCGACTTTTATAAAAATGAAGTTGAACTTGAATTTTTTATAAAAATTATCTCGAATTTTTGCCAGATTTGCTCTATCTCTTCTAGTTTCGGAGATATCGCGAGTTTTATAAAACTGGTATCGAATTTTTTCCAGATTTGCTCTATCTCTTCTAGTTTCGGAGATATCGCGACTGTTATAAAAATGAAGTTGAACTTGATTTTTTTATAAAAATGATCTCGAATTTTTGCCAGATTTGCTCTATCTCTTCTAGTTTCGGAGATATCGCGACTTTTATAAGAAGTTGAACTTGAATTTTTTATAAAAATTATCTCGAAAATTTGCCAGTTTCGTAGATATCGCGACTTTTATAAAAATGATCTCGAATTTTTTCCAGATTTGCTCTATCTCTTCTAGTTTCGGAGATATCGCGACTTTTATAAAAATGATCTCGAATTTTTGCCAGATTTGCTCTATCTCTTCTAGTTTCGGAGATATCGCGGCTTTTATAAAAATGAAGTTGAACTTGAATTTTTTATAAAAATGATCTCGAATTTTTGCCAGATTTGCTCTATCTCTTCTAGTTTCGGAGATATCGCGACTTTTATAAAAATTAACTCGAATTTTTGCCAGATTTGCTCTATCTCTTCTTGTTTCGGAGATATCGCGACTTTTATAAAAATGAAGTTGAACTTGATTTTTTTTATAAAAATGATCTCGAATTTTTGCCAGATTTGCTGTATCTCTTCTAGTTTCGGAGATATCCCGACTTTTATAAAAATGATATCGAATTTTTGCCAGATTTGCTATATCTCTTCTAGTTTCGGAGGTATCGCGGCTTTTATAAAAATGATGTTGAACTTGAATTTCGGAGATATCGCGACTTTTATAAAAATTAACTCGAATTTTTGCCAGATTTGCTCTATCTCTTCTAGTTTCGGAGATATCGCGAATTTTATAAAAATGATCTCGAATTGTTGCCAGATTTGCTCTATATCTTCTAGTTTCGGAGGTATCGCGTCTTTTATAAAAATGATGTTGAACTTGATTTTTTTTATAAAAATGATCTCGAATTTTTGCCAGATTTGTTCTATCTCTTCTAGTTTCGGAGATATCGCGACTTTTATAAAAATGAAGTTGAACTTGAATTTTTTATAAAAATTATCTCGAATTTTTGCCAGATTTGCTCTATCTCTTCTAGTTTCGGAGATATCGCGACTTTTATAAAACTGGTATCGAATTTTTTCCAGATTTGCTCTATCTCTTCTAGTTTCGGAGATATCGCGACATTTATAAAAATTATCTCGATTTTTTTCCAGATTTGCTCAATCTCTTCTAGTTTCTGAGATATCGCAACTTTTATAAAAATGGTCTCGAATTTTTTTCCAGATTTGCTCTATCTCTTCTAGTTTCGGAGATATCGCGACTTTTATAAAAATGACCTCGAATTTTTGCCAGATTTGCTCTATCTCTTCTAGTTTCGGAGATATCGCGACTTTTATAAAAATGGTCTCGATTTTTTTCCAGTTTTGCTCTATCTCTTCTAGTTTCGGAGATATCGCAACTTTTATAAAAATGATCTCGAATTTTTGCCAGATTTGCTCTATCTCTTCTAGTTTCGGAGATATCTCGACTTTTATAAAAATGATCTCGGATTTTTGCCAGATTTGCTCTATCTCTTCTAGTTTCGGAGATATCCCGATTTTTATAAAAATGAAGTTGAACTTGAATTTTTTATAAAAATGATATCGAATTTTTGCCAGATTTGCTCTATCTCTTCTAGTTTCGGAGATATCGCGACTTTTATAAAAATGAAGTTGAACTTGAATTTTTTATAAAAATTATCTCGAATTTTTGCCAGATTTGCTCTATCTCTTCTAGTTTCGGAGATATCGCGACTTTTATAAAAATCATGTTGAACTTGAATTTTTTATAAAAATTATCTCGAATTTTTGCCAGATTTGCTCTATCTCTTCTAGTTTCGGAGATATCGCGACTTTTATAAAAATCATGTTGAACTTGAATTTTTTATAAAAATTATCTCGAATTTTTGCCAGATTTGCTCTATCTCTTCTAGTTTCGGAGATATCGCGACTTTTATAAAAATGGTATCGATTTTTTTCCAGATTTGCTCTATCTCTTCTAGTTTCGGAGATATCGCGACTATTATAAAAATGGTATCGATTTTTTTCCAGATTTGCTCTATCTCTTCTAGTTTCGGAGATATCGCGACTTTTATAAAAATGAAGTTGAACTTGAATTTTTTATAAAAATTATCTCGAATTTTTGCCAGATTTGCTCTATCTCTTCTAGTTTCGGAGATATCGCGACCTTTATAAAAATGATGTTGAAATTGAATTTTTTATAAAAATTATCTCGAATTTTTGCCAGATTTGCTCTATCTCTTCTAGTTTCGGAGATATCGCGACTTTTATAAAAATGGTATCGATTTTTTCCAGATTTGCTCTATCTCTTCTAGTTTCGGAGATATCGCGACTTTTATAAAAATGGTCTCGAATTTTTTTCCATATTTGCTCTATCTCTTCTAGTTTCGGAGGTATCGCGGCTTTTATAAAAATGATGTTGAACTTGAATATTTTATAAAACTGATCTCGAATTTTTGCCAGATTTGCTCTATCTCTTCTAGTTTCGGAGATATCGCGACTTTTATAAAAATGATCTCGAATTTTTCCCAGATTTGCTCTATCTCTTCTAGTTTCGGAGATATCGCGACTTTTATAAAAATGAACTCGAATTTTTGCCAGATTTGCTCTATCTCTTCTAGTTTCGGAGATATCGCGGCTTTTATAAAAATGAAGTTGAACTTGAATTTTTTATAAAAATGATCTCGAATTTTTGCCAGATTTGCTCTATCTCTTCTAGTTTCGGAGATATCGAGACTTTTATAAAAATGGTCTCGATTTTTTTTCCAGATTTGCTCTATCTCTTCTAGTTTCGGAGATATCGCGACTTTTATAAAAATGATCTCGAATTTTTGCCAGATTTGCTCTATCTCTTCTAGTTTCGGAGATATCGCGACTTTTATAAAAATGAAGTTGAACTTGAACTTTTTATAAAAATGATCTCGAATTTTTGCCAGATTTGCTCTATCTCTTCTAGTTTCGGAGATATCGCGACTTTTATAAAAATGAACTCGAATTTTTGCCAGATTTGCTCTATCTCTTCTAGTTTCGGAGATATCGCGGCTTTTATAAAAATGAAGTTGAACTTGAATTTTTTATAAAAATGATCTCGAATTTTTGCCAGATTTGCTCTATCTCTTCTAGTTTCGGAGATATCGCGACTTTTATAAAAATGGTCTCGAATTTTTTTCCATATTTGCTCTATCTCTTCTAGTTTCGGAGATATCGCGACTTTTATAAAAATGATCTCGAATTTTTGCCAGATTTGCTCTATCTCTTCTAGTTTCGGAGGTATCGCGGCTTTTATAAAAATGATGTTGAACTTGAATTTTTTATAAAAATGATCTCGAATTTTTGCCAGATTTGCTCTATCTCTTCTAGTTTCGGAGATATCGCGACTTTTATAAAAATGAACTCGAATTTTTGCCAGATTTGCTCTATCTCTTCTAGTTTCGGAGATATCGCGGCTTTTATAAAAATGATATCGAATTTTTGCCAGATTTGCTATATCTCTTCTAGTTTCGGAGGTATCGCGGCTTTTATTAAAGTGATGTTGAACTTGAATTTCGGAGATATCGCGACTTTTATAAAAATTAACTCGAATTTTTGCCAGATTTGCTCTATCTCTTCTAGTTTCGGAGATATCGCGAATTTTATAAAAATGATCTCGAATTGTTGCCAGATTTGCTCTATATCTTCTAGTTTCGGAGATATCGCGACTTTTATAAAAATGAACTCGAATTTTTGCCAGATTTGCTCTATCTCTTCTAGTTTCGGAGATATCGCGGCTTTTATAAAAATGAAGTTGAACTTGATTTTTTTTATAAAAATGATCTCGAATTTTTGCCAGATTTGCTCTATCTCTTCTAGTTTCGGAGATACCCCGACTTTTATAAAAATGATATCGAATTTTTGCCAGATTTGCTATATCTCTTCTAGTTTCGGAGGTATCGCGGCTTTTATAAAAATGATGTTGAACTTGAATTTCGGAGATATCGCGACTTTTATAAAAATTAACTCGAATTTTTGCCAGATTTGCTCTATCTCTTCTAGTTTCGGAGATATCGCGAATTTTATAAAAAATGATCTCGAATTGTTGCCAGATTTGCTCTATATCTTCTAGTTTCGGAGGTATCGCGTCTTTTATAAAAATGATGTTGAACTTGATTTTTTTTATAAAAATGATCTCGAATTTTTGCCAGATTTGTTCTATCTCTTCTAGTTTCGGAGATATCGCGACTTTTATAAAAATGAAGTTGAACTTGAATTTTTTATAAAAATTATCTCGAATTTTTGCCAGATTTGCTCTATCTCTTCTAGTTTCGGAGATATCGCGAGTTTTATAAAACTGGTATCGAATTTTTTCCAGATTTGCTCTATCTCTTCTAGTTTCGGAGATATCGCGACTGTTATAAAAATGAAGTTGAACTTGATTTTTTTATAAAAATGATCTCGAATTTTTGCCAGATTTGCTCTATCTCTTCTAGTTTCGGAGATATCGCGACTTTTATAAGAAGTTGAACTTGAATTTTTTATAAAAATTATCTCGAAAATTTGCCAGTTTCGTAGATATCGCGACTTTTATAAAAATGATCTCGAATTTTTTCCAGATTTGCTCTATCTCTTCTAGTTTCGGAGATATCGCGACTTTTATAAAAATGATCTCGAATTTTTGCCAGATTTGCTCTATCTCTTCTAGTTTCGGAGATATCGCGGCTTTTATAAAAATGAAGTTGAACTTGAATTTTTTATAAAAATGATCTCGAATTTTTGCCAGATTTGCTCTATCTCTTCTAGTTTCGGAGATATCGCGACTTTTATAAAAATTAACTCGAATTTTTGCCAGATTTGCTCTATCTCTTCTTGTTTCGGAGATATCGCGACTTTTATAAAAATGAAGTTGAACTTGATTTTTTTTATAAAAATGATCTCGAATTTTTGCCAGATTTGCTGTATCTCTTCTAGTTTCGGAGATATCCCGACTTTTATAAAAATGATATCGAATTTTTGCCAGATTTGCTATATCTCTTCTAGTTTCGGAGGTATCGCGGCTTTTATAAAAATGATGTTGAACTTGAATTTCGGAGATATCGCGACTTTTATAAAAATTAACTCGAATTTTTGCCAGATTTGCTCTATCTCTTCTAGTTTCGGAGATATCGCGAATTTTATAAAAATGATCTCGAATTGTTGCCAGATTTGCTCTATATCTTCTAGTTTCGGAGGTATCGCGTCTTTTATAAAAATGATGTTGAACTTGATTTTTTTTATAAAAATGATCTCGAATTTTTGCCAGATTTGTTCTATCTCTTCTAGTTTCGGAGATATCGCGACTTTTATAAAAATGAAGTTGAACTTGAATTTTTTATAAAAATTATCTCGAATTTTTGCCAGATTTGCTCTATCTCTTCTAGTTTCGGAGATATCGCGACTTTTATAAAACTGGTATCGAATTTTTTCCAGATTTGCTCTATCTCTTCTAGTTTCGGAGATATCGCGACATTTATAAAAATGATCTCGATTTTTTTCCAGATTTGCTCAATCTCTTCTAGTTTCTGAGATATCGCAACTTTTATAAAAATGGTCTCGAATTTTTTTCCAGATTTGCTCTATCTCTTCTAGTTTCGGAGATATCGCGACTTTTATAAAAATGACCTCGAATTTTTGCCAGATTTGCTCTATCTCTTCTAGTTTCGGAGATATCGCGACTTTTATAAAAATGGTCTCGATTTTTTTCCAGTTTTGCTCTATCTCTTCTAGTTTCGGAGATATCGCAACTTTTATAAAAATGATCTCGAATTTTTGCCAGATTTGCTCTATCTCTTCTAGTTTCGGAGATATCTCGACTTTTATAAAAATGATCTCGGATTTTTGCCAGATTTGCTCTATCTCTTCTAGTTTCGGAGATATCCCGATTTTTATAAAAATGAAGTTGAACTTGAATTTTTTATAAAAATGATATCGAATTTTTGCCAGATTTGCTCTATCTCTTCTAGTTTCGGAGATATCGCGACTTTTATAAAAATGAAGTTGAACTTGAATTTTTTATAAAAATTATCTCGAATTTTTGCCAGATTTGCTCTATCTCTTCTAGTTTCGGAGATATCGCGACTTTTATAAAAATCATGTTGAACTTGAATTTTTTATAAAAATTATCTCGAATTTTTGCCAGATTTGCTCTATCTCTTCTAGTTTCGGAGATATCGCGACTTTTATAAAAATCATGTTGAACTTGAATTTTTTATAAAAATTATCTCGAATTTTTGCCAGATTTGCTCTATCTCTTCTAGTTTCGGAGATATCGCGACTTTTATAAAAATGGTATCGATTTTTTTCCAGATTTGCTCTATCTCTTCTAGTTTCGGAGATATCGCGACTATTATAAAAATGGTATCGATTTTTTTCCAGATTTGCTCTATCTCTTCTAGTTTCGGAGATATCGCGACTTTTATAAAAATGAAGTTGAACTTGAATTTTTTATAAAAATTATCTCGAATTTTTGCCAGATTTGCTCTATCTCTTCTAGTTTCGGAGATATCGCGACCTTTATAAAAATGATGTTGAAATTGAATTTTTTATAAAAATTATCTCGAATTTTTGCCAGATTTGCTCTATCTCTTCTAGTTTCGGAGATATCGCGACTTTTATAAAAATGGTATCGATTTTTTCCAGATTTGCTCTATCTCTTCTAGTTTCGGAGATATCGCGACTTTTATAAAAATGATCTCGAATTTTTGCCAGATTTGCTCTATCTCTTCTAGTTTCGGAGATATCGCGACTTTTATAAAAATGGTCTCGATTTTTTTCCAGATTTGCTCTATCTCTTCTAGTTTCGGAGATATCGCGACTTTTATAAAAATGATCTCGAATTTTTGCCAGATTTGCTCTATCTCTTCTAGTTTCGGAGATATCCCGACTTTTATAAAAATGAAGTTGAACTTGAATTTTTTATAAAAATGATCTCGAATTTCCAGATTTGCTCTATCTCTTCTAGTTTCGGAGATATTGCGACATTTATAAAAATGGTCTCGAATTTTTGCCAGATTTGCTCTATCTCTTCTAGTTTCGGAGATATCGCGACTTTTATAAAATTGAAGTTGAACTTGAATTTTTTATAAAAATGATCTCCAATTTTTTTCCAGATTTGCTCTATCTCTTCTAGTTTCGGAGATATCGCGACTTTTATAAAAATGATCTCGAATTTTTGCCAGATTTGCTCTATCTCTTCTAGTTTCGGAGATATCGCGACTTTTATAAAAATGGTCTAGATTTTTTTCCAGGTTTGCTCTATCTCTTCTAGTTTCGGAGATATCGCGACTTTTATAAAAATGAACTCGAATTTTTGCCAGATTTGCTCTATCTCTTCTAGTTTCGGAGGTGTCGCGGCTTTTATAAAAATGATGTTGAACTTGAATTTTTTATAAAAATGATCTCGAATTTTTTCCAGATTTGCTCTATCTCTTCTAGTTTCGGAGATATCGCGGCTTTTATAAAAATGAAGTTGAACTTGAATTTTTTATAAAAATGATCTCGAATTTTTGCCAGATTTGCTCTATCTCTTCTAGTTTCGGAGGTATCGCGGCTTTTATAAAAATGATGTTGAACATGAATCTATATATATATAAAGTTGAAATTCGTTTGTTTGTTAGACTCGAAAACCGCTGAACACATCTTACTGAAATGTTTAGGGTACATTGCTACATGGCCTGGAATAAAAATAGGCTATATCATTTTTTGAAATTTCCCGTTGATCTGGAGATATAGCATCAAAACCGGAGGTACCTCCAAAAAATTTAGATTTTGTCTGCAAATATCTTTAGAATTATTACAGATACAATCTCCAAATTTTGTATGTGTGACGGAATTTGATGTAGAAATAAATTTACTACATTATATTCAAATCGGTTCAGATTTGGATATAGCTCCCACATACATGCTATTTATGTCCAATTTCAATGAAATTTGGAACGTGTGGCGGAATTTGTTTTAGAAATAAATGTGGCAAATTATATGGAGTTTGGTTCAGATTTGTATATAGCTCCCATCTACATATATTTTCGGCCGATTTCCTTATTTTATGCCCCAAGCACGCTATATATGTCCAATTTCGATGAAATTTGGAGGGTCTGACGGAATTTGTTCTAAAAATAAACGTGCTAAATTATATAGATATCGGTTCAGATATGAATATAGCTCCCATATATATTTTCGCCGATTTCCTGTATTTTATGCACCAAGCATAAAATATATGTCCAATTACGCTGAAATTGTGAATTTCTCACGGAATTTGTTCTAGAAATAAATGTGCCAGATTATATTGAGATTGATTCAGATTTGGATATAGCTCCCATACACATATATTTTCGGCCGATTTCCTTATTTTATGCACCAAACACGCTATATATGTCCAATTTCGCTGAAATTTGGAGGGTCTGACGGAATTTGTTCTAGAAATAAACGTGCTGAATTATATAGATATCGGTTCAGATTTGAATATAGCTCCCATATATATTTTCGACGATTTCCTGTATTTTATGCACCAAGCACGCTATATATGTCCCATTTCGCTGAAATTTGAAATGTGTAACGGAATTTGGTCTAGACATACACTCCGGTTCATCTGAATAGAACCAACCAATATTTGTCTACAAATACCGTTATATCTGACGATAGGAGAGGAATTGTAAATTATAATTTTGTGGACATGTAGAGTATATAGTAGCCGATATTTTTAATACCTAATATGTTTCACATATGCGTTATAACTGTACTTTTTACTCGCTTTATGAAAAAATTTCAAAATATTAGCATTTTTTAATGGTTCACCAGGATAGAACCGCCCTAAGAATTTAAACAAATCCTTTGTTAGATACGGTAAACTTTAATAAAAATCTATTTTTATACCCTCCACCATAGTATGGAGGGTATATTAAGTTTTGTAACGCATTGAAATACTCATTTGCGACCCCATAAAGTATATATATTCTTGATCAGGGTAAAATTCTAAGTCGATCTGAGCACGTCCGTCCGTCCGTCCGTCTGTGGTAATCACTCTAGCACCCACAAAAATGGAGATAGGACGCTGAAATTTTGGGAAAATGCGTCTTTTGTTTGCAGGCAGGTCAAGTTCGATGATGGGCTATATCGGTCCACGTTTTGGTATAGCCCCCATATAACGGTACCCCCCGATTTACGGTATTTTGACGTTTTTAGCTACATTTTCAGACCGATTTGGCTATAATTTGACATTTAGGGTTCTTAAGTGTCAACAAACATATATAACAAAACTTGTGGACCTAGGTCCACGTTTTGGTATAGCCCCCATATAACTGTACCCCCGATTTACGGCATTTTGACGTTTTTATCTACATTTTCAGACCGATTTAGCTATCAATTGACATTTAGGGTTCTTAAATGTCAATAAACTTATATAACTAGTGGACATAGGTCCATGTTTTGGACGGATATAGTTCCCATGTAACGTTTCCTCCCAATTTTCAGTAATTTGGCAATTTTAGCTACAATTTTAACAGAACTAACTGTAATTTGACATTTGAAGGTTGTAGTGGTCACCACACATCTGCATCAACAATTTTCAACATAGCCCCAATATAACGATACTTCCCAATTTTCGGTACTTTGAGGATTTTACTTAAAATGTTTAACCGAACGTAGGTCCATGTTTTTGTATAGCCCCAAAACAAACCTCCCGATTTTCCGTACCTTAGCTTTATTTTTTTGACGAACTTTCTGTAATTTGAAATTTAAAAGTCAACAAAAATTCTACAACAAAAATTGTTCATTTAAGTTCATATTTTCGTATAGCCCAGATACCTCCGAACTAGCTGTTAATGACATTTGAAGTTCCCACGTTATGTACCGATTTTCGATATTTTGAGGATTCTAGCTAAATTTTTTAACCGAATTAGGAGTTATTTGACATTAAAGACTCCCATCAAAAACTGTCAACATAGGCCCATGTTTTATTATAACCCCTATATAACAGTACCTCCCAATTTCTATCCCACCAAAAATTGTCAACAGTTAGATATAGGCACCATAAAAAAGGGCCTCCCGAATGAAGCATTTTATGTACATTATCTGACATTTTAACGTACTCACTTAAAGTTGGGGACAGGAATGAATATTTTATGGTGGAGGGTATGAAAAGTTCGGCCCGGCCGAACTTAACGCTTTTTTACTTGTTAATTATAAATAAATGCCGTGAGTGTTGATTGCCATCAGATATTGTGCAAAAATTTGTATTAGGGTCTTGAAATTTGATGAATATCGATGCTTAGAGCTCCAAAAAATATTTTTATGAAGAAATCGGTAGAAACAATTTATAAAGACAAAATTTTATACTGAATTATGTTCAAAAATGTCTATACTACAATAAAATTACAAAAAAGTCACATTTGATAGGGTTATGATTCCGAAACAGAGGAAATATGGTAAAGATAATTCACAATTCTACCTTTCCAATCCAAAAATTTATATTTTATCTCAGGAAAGTGATTGCAAATCGGTGGGTTCCACCCAGTTTCGTTGGCTGTGGACATCTACAGGTCCAAAAAATAAAGAAAATTCCAACGCCGAACGCTTCATGTCAACATCAAGGGCTTTGATTTAGAAGATATCGCATAACATGGAAAGCACCGAAACATAGGCGCTCTTTTTTGTGTAATAACGGATCAGAAATATTTTTTCGGTACTTATACTATGAGGAAAAGATGTGTGAACATCATAACCATCAAAATTAAACCCTTTCCTTTCGAAAAAAATTAACGTCTGCATTCCCCTATCGCTAAGTTGTTTCTTCACATCAAATATCTTAGAACCTTTCGAAATTCCATGGACTTGATGATGACATGGAGCGTTCGGCGGTAGGATTTTCTTTATTTTTTGGACCTGTAGATGTCCACAGCCAACGAAACTGGGTACAACCCATCGATTTGCATTCACTTTCCTGAGATAAAATATCAATTTTTGGATTGGAAAGGTAGAATTGTGAATTATCTTTACCATATTTCCTCTGTTTCGGACTCATAACCCTATTAAATGTGACTTTTTTTGTAATTTTATTGTAGTATAGAAATTTTTGAAAATAATTCAGTATAAAATTTTGTCTTTATAAATTGTTTCTACCGATTTCTTCATAAAAATATTTGTTGGAGCTCTAAGCATCGATATTCATCAAATTTCAAGACCCTAATACAAATTTTTGCACAATATCTGATGGCAATCAACACTCACGGCATTTATTTATAATTAAAAATAGATTTTTGTTAAAGTTTACCGTATCTAACAAAGGATTTGTTTAAATTCTTAGGGTGGTTCTATCCTGGTGAACCATTAAAAAATGCTAATATTTTGAAATTTTTTCATAAAGCGAGTAAAAAGTACAGTTATAACGCATATGTGAAACATATTAGGTATTAAAAATATCGGCTACTATATACTCTACATGTCCACAAAATTATAATTTACAATTCCTCTCCTATCGTCAGATATAACGGTATTTGTAGACAAATATTGGTTGGTTCTATTCAGATGAACCGGAGTGTAAATGTGACGAATTTTCTCAAAAACGGTTCATATTTGGATATAGCTCCAATATATATTTTCGGCCGATTTTCCACATTTGATGCACCAAACACGCTGTATATGTTCAATTTCGCTGAAATTTGGAACGGTCTGACGGAATTTGTTCAAGAAATAAATGTGCTAACTTTTATAGAGATCGGTTCAGAATTTGTTCTAGAAATAAACGTGCTAAATTATATAGATATCGGTTCAGATATGAATATAGCTCCCATATATATTTTCGCCGATTTCCTGTATTTTATGCACCAAGCACGCTATATACGTCCAATTTCGCTGAAATTTGGAATGTGTAACGGAATTTGGTCTAGGCATAAATGTGCCGAATTATATCCAACCACCAAACACGCTGTATATGTGCAATTTCGCTGAAATTTGGAGGGTCTGACGGAATTTGTTCCAGAAATAAATGTGCTAACTTATATAGAGATCGGCTCAGATTTGAATATAGCTCCCATATATATTTTCGGCCGATTTTCTGTAGTTTATGCACCAAGCACGCTATATATGTCCAATTTCGCTGAAATTTGGAATGTGTTACAGAACTTGGTTTAGAAATAAATGTGCCAAATTATATCGAAATCGGTTCAGATTTGGATATAGCTCCTGTATATATTTTCGGCCGATTTCCTGTATTTTATGAACCAAACTCGCTATTTATGTCCAATTTCTGTGAAATTTGGAATGCGTAACGGGATTTGGTCTAGACATAAATGTGCTAAATCATATCGAGACCGATTCAGATTTGGACACACTACATATGTCCAATTTCACTGAAATTTGGAAAGCGTGACGCAATTCGTTCTAGAAATAAATGGGACAAATTATACCGAAATCGGTTCAGATTAGAATATAGCTCCCATATATATTTCCGACTGATTTTCCGTATTTTATGCACAAAATGTGAATGTAAGACGGGATTTGGTCTAAAAATAAATATGACAAATTATATCGAGAGCGGTTCATATAGGAATATAGCTACCCATATATATTTTCTGTCGATTTAAAGTTTTTGTTACGTATGTTCAATTTCAATGAAATTTTGAAGACTTAGCAGTCAGTAAAAGTCATCATTATTTACAGAAGTACTTATAGTTGGAATTGACCAACAGCCTTGGTATCATATCTTTGAAAGACTTCTTAAGATTTATGTTTTATTATGATATATCTAAATCATTAGGAATACTTATAGGCGGAAAGGCTTTCGAAGGAGTGTTACCCCCTGAAACTTAAAAAAATACCATAGTAGCTCCATAACAACCCTGAATAGGTATATAACTCCTTCATATCTCCTATACTTATTCGTTAAAATATTAAAAACGTTAATATAATTATGGCATTCCATTATATTTAATCGTAGTCGGGTCAGCAAAGCGCGCCGGGTTCAGCTAGTTTTTTATAAAAATGATCTCGAATTTTTTCCAGATTTGCTCTATCTCTTCTAGTTTCGGAGATATCGCGACTTTTATAAAAATGGTCTCGAATTTTTTTCCAGATTTGCTCTATCTCTTCTAGTTTCGGAGATATCGCGACTTTTATAAAAATGATCTCGAATTTTTGCCAGATTTGCTCTATCTCTTCTAGTTTCGGAGATATCGCGACTTTTATAAAAATGAAGTTGAACTTGAATTTTTTATAAAATTGATCTCGAATTTTTGCCAGATTTGCTCTATCTCTTCTAGTTTCGGAGATATCGCGAATTTTATAAAAATGATCTCGAATTTTTGCCAGATTTGCTCTATCTCTTCCAGTTTCGGAGATATCGCGAATTTTATAAATATGATCTCGAATTTTTGCCAGATTTGCTCTATCTCTTCTAGTTTCGGAGATATCGCGAATTTTATAAAAATGATCTCGAATTTTTGCCAGATTTGCTCTATCTTTTCTAGTTTCTGAGATATCGCGACTTTTATAAAAATGATCTCGAATTTTTGCCAGATTTGCTCTATCTCTTCTGGTTTCGGAGATATCGCGACTTTTATAAAAATGATTTCGAATTTTTGCCAGATTTGCTCTATCTTTTCTAGTTTCGGAGATATCGCGACTTTTATAAATATGATCTCGAATTTTTGCCAGATTTGCTCTATCTCTTCTAGTTTCGGAGATATCGCGAATTTTATAAAAATGATTTCGAATTTTTGCCAGATTTGCTCTATCTTTTCTAGTTTCGGAGATATCGCGACTTTTATAAATATGATCTCGAATTTTTGCCAGATTTGCTCTATCTCTTCTAGTTTCGGAGATATCGCGACTTTTATAAAAATGATCTCGAATTTTTGCCAGACTTGCTCTATCTCTTCTAGTTTCGGAGGTATCGCGGCTTTTATAAAAATGAAGTTGAACTTGAATTTTTTATAAAAATGATCTCGAATTTTTGCCAGATTTGCTCTATCTCTTCCAGTTTCGAAGATATCGCGAATTTTATAAAAATGATCTCGAATTTTTGCCAGATTTGCTCTATCTCTTCTAGTTTCGGAGATATCGCGAATTTTATAAAAATGATGTTGAACTTGATTTTTTTTATAAAAATGATCTCGAATTTTTGCCAGATTTGCTCTATCTCTTCTAGTTTCGGAGATATCGCGAATTTTATAAAAATGATGTTGAACTTGATTTTTTTTATAAAAATGATCTCGAATTTTTGCCAGATTTGCTCTATCTCTTCTAGTTTCGGAGATATCGCGACTTTTATAAAAATGGTATCAAATTTTTTCCAGAATTGCTCTATCTCTTCTAGTTTCGGAGATATCGCGACTTTTATAAAAATGGTATCAAATTTTTTCCAGAATTGCTCTATCTCTTCTAGTTTCGGAGATATCGCGACTTTTATAAAAATGGTCTCGAATTTATGCCAGATTTGCTCTATCTCTTCTAGTTTCGGAGATATCGCGACTTTTATAAAAATGGTATCAAATTTTTTCCAGAATTGCTCTATCTCTTCTAGTTTCGGAGATATCGCGACTTTTATAAAAATGGTATCAAATTTTTTCCAGAATTGCTCTATCTCTTCTAGTTTCGGAGATATCGCGACTTTTATAAAAATGGTCTCGAATTTATGCCAGATTTGCTCTATCTCTTCTAGTTTCGGAGATATCGCGACTTTTATAAAAATGAAGTTGAACTTGAATCTATATATATAAAAATGGTGTAAAAAATGTATAGTAATTCATAAAATGAGAACGGCTAGGCCGATTTCTGTAAATTTTTTTGTCAGTTATTCGTATTTTCGAGGAGAAGGTCTTTACGGAAGAAAATTTTGGAAAATCTCTCTGGAAAAGTCGGAAAATTGGAAAAATCGAAAATTGAGTTTTTGTATGAAATTTTATTCCTTAATAGCGAGACGAAGTTCGCCGGGTCCGCTAGTTTTTTATAAAAATGATCTCGATTTTTGCCAGATTTGCTCTATCTCTTCTAGTTTCGGAGATATCGCGACTTTTATAAAAATGGTATCAAATTTTTTCCAGAATTGCTCTATCTCTTCTAGTTTCGGAGATATCGCGACTTTTATAAAAATGAAGTTGAACTTGAATTTTTTATAAAAATGATCTCGATTTTTTCCAGATTTGCTCTATCTCTTCTAGTTTCGGAGATATCGCGACTTTTATAAAAATGATCTCGAATTTTTGCCAGATTTGCTCTATCTCTTCTAGTTTCGGAGATATCGTGACTTTTATAAAAATGATCTCGGATTTTTGCCAGATTTGCTCTATCTCTTCTAGTTTCGGAGATATCGCGACTTTTATAAAAATGAAGTTGAACTTGAATTTTTTATAAAAATGATGTCGAATTTCCAGATTTGCTCTATCTCTTCTAGTTTCGGAGGTATCGCGGCTTTTATAAAAATGATGTTGAACTTGAATTTTTTATAAAAATGATCTCGAATGTTTGCCAGATTTGCTCTATCTCTTCTAGTTTCGGAGATATCGCGACTTTTATAAAAATGATCTCGAATTTTTGCCAGATTTGCTCTATCTCTTCTAGTTTCGGAGATATCGCGACTTTTATAAAAATGATCTCGGATTTTTGCCAGATATGCTCTATCTCTTCTAGTTTCGGAGATATCGCGACTTTTATAAAAATGAAGTTGAACTTGAATTTTTTATAAAAATGATGTCGAATTTCCAGATTTGCTCTATCTCTTCTAGTTTCGGAGATATCGCGACTTTTATAAAAATGAACTCGAATTTTTGCCAGATTTGCTCTATCTCTTCTAGTTTCGGAGATATCGCGACTTTTATAAAAATGATCTCGAATTTTTGCCAGATTTGCTCTATCTCTTCTAGTTTCGGAGATATCGCGACTTTTATAAAAATGATCTCGAATTTTTGCCAGATTTGCTCTATCTCTTCTAGTTTCGGAGATATCGCGACATTTATAAAAATGATCTCGAATTTTTGCCAGATTTGCTCTATCTCTTCTAGTTTCGGAGGTATCGCGACTTTGATAAAAATGATCTCGAATTTTTGCCAGATTTGCTCTATCTCTTCTAGTTTCGGAGATATCGCGACTTTTATAAAAATGAAGTTGAACTTGAATTTTTTATAAAAATGATCTCGAATTTTTGCCAGATTTGCTCTATCTCTTCTAGTTTCGGAGGTATCGCGGCTTTTACAAATATGATGTTGAACTTGAATTTTTAATAAAAATGATCTCGAATTTTTGCCAGATTTGCTCTATCTCTTCTAGTTTCGGAGATATCGCGACTTTTATAAAAATGATCTCGAATTTTTGCCAGATTTGCTCTATCTCTTCTAGTTTCGGAGGTATCGCGACTTTTATAAAAATGATCTCGAATTTTTGCCAGATTTGCTCTATCTCTTCTAGTTTCGGAGATATCGCGACTTTTATAAAAATGATCTCGAATTTTTGCCAGATTTGCTCTATCTCTTCTAGTTTCGGAGATATCGCGACTTTTATAAAAATGATCTCGAATTTTTGCCAGATTTGCTCTATCTCTTCTAGTTTCGGAGGTATCGCGACTTTTATAAAAATGATCTCGAATTTTTGCCAGATTTGCTCTATCTCTTCTAGTTTCGGAGATATCGCGACTTTTATAAAAATGAAGTTGAACTTGAATTTTTTATAAAAATGATCTCGAATTTTTGCCAGATTTGCTCTATCTCTTCTGGTTTCGGAGATATCGCGACTTTTATAAAAATGAACTCGAATTTTTGCCAGATTTGTTCTATCTCTTCTAGTTTCGGAGATATCGCGACTTTTATAAAAATGATCTCGAATTTTTGCCAGATTTGCTCTATCTCTTCTAGTTTCGGAGGTATCGCGGCTTTTATAAAAATGATGTTGAGCTTGAATTTTTTATAAAAATGATCTCGAATTTTTGCCAGATTTGCTCTATCTCTTCTAGTTTCGGAGGTATCGCGGCTTTTATAAAAATGATGTTGAACTTGAATTTTTTATAAAAATGATCTCGAATTTTTGCCAGATTTGCTATATCTCTTCTAGTTTCGGAGATATCGCGACATTTATAAAAATGGTCTCGAATTTTTTCCAGATTTGGTCTATCTCTTCTATTTTCGGGGATATCGCGAATTTTATAAAAATGGTCTCGAATTTTTGCCAGATTTGCTCTATCTCTTCTAGTTTCGGAGATATCGCGACTTTTATAAAAATGAAGTTGAACTTGAATTTTTTATAAAAATTATTTCGAATTTTTTCCAGATTTGGTCTATCTCTTCTAGTTTCGGAGATATCGCGACTTTTATAAAAATGATCTAGAATTTTTGCCAGATTTGCTCTATCTCTTCTAGTTTCGGAGATATTGCGACTTTTATAAAAATGATTTCGAATTTTTTCCAGATTTGGTCTATCTCTTCTAGTTTCGGAGATATCGCGACTTTTATAAAAAATGATGTTGAACTTGAATTTTTTATAAAAATGGTCTCGAATTTTTTCCAGATTTGTTCTATCCCTTCTAGTTTCGGAGATATCGCGACTTTTATAAAAATTTGTTGAACTTGAATTTTTTATAAAAATGATCTCGAATTTTTGCCAGATTTGCTCTATCTCTTCTAGTTTCGGAGGTATCGCGGCTTTTATAAAAATGATGTTGAACTTGAATTTTTTATAAAAATGATCTCGAATTTTTGCCAGATTTGCTCTATCTCTTCTAGTTTCGGAGATATCGCGGCTTTTATAAAAATGAAGTTGAACTTGAATTTTTTATAAAAATGGTCTCGAATTTTTTCCAGATTTGCTCTATATCTTCTAGTTTCGGAGATATCGCGACTTTTATAAAAATGAAATTGAACTTGAATATTTTATAAAAATGATCTCGAATTTTTTCCAGATTTGCTCTATCTCTTCTAGTTTCGGAGATATCGCGACTTTTATAAAAATGATATCGAATTTTTGCCAGATTTGCTCTATCTCTTCTAGTTTCGGAGGTATCGCGGCTTTTATAAAAATGATGTTGAGCTTGAATTATTTATAAAAATGATCTCGAATTTTTGCCAGATTTGCTCTATCTCTTCTAGTTTCGGAGGTATCGCGGCTTTTATAAAAATGATGTTGAACTTGAATTTTTTATAAAAATGATCTCGAATTTTTGCCAGATTTGCTATATCTCTTCTAGTTTCGGAGATATCGCGACATTTATAAAAATGGTCTCGAATTTTTTCCAGATTTGGTCTATCTCTTCTAGTTTCGGAGATATGGCGACATTTATAAAAATGATCTCGAATTTTTTCCAGATTTGCTCTATCTCTTCTAGTTTCGGAGATATCGCGACATTTATAAAAATGGTCTCGAATTTTTTCCAGATTTGCTATATCTCTTCTAGTTTCGGAGATATCGCGACTTTTATAAAAATGATCTCGAATTTTTGCCAGATTTGCTCTATCTCTTCTAGTTTCGGAGATATCGCGACTTTTATAAAAATGAACTCGAATTTTTTCCAGATTTGCTCTATCTCTTCTAGTTTCGGAGGTATCGCGGCTTTTATAAAAATGATGTTGAACTTGAATTTTTTATAAAAATGATCTCGAATTTTTGTCAGATTTGCTCTATCTCTTCTATTTTCGGAGATATCGCGGCTTTTATAAAAATGAAGTTGAACTTGAATTTTTTATAAAAATGATCTCGAATTTTTGCCAGATTTGCTCTATCTCTTCTAGTTTCGGAGATATCGCGACTTTTATAAAAATGAAGTTGAACTTGATTTTTTTATAAAAATGATCTCGAATTTTTTCCAGATTTGCTCTATCTCTTCTAGTTTCGGAGATATCGCGACATTTATAAAAATAGTCTCGAGTTTTTGCCAGATTTGCTCTATCTCTTCTAGTTTCGGAGATATCGCGACTTTTATAAAAATGATATCGAATTTTTGCCAGATTTGCTCTATCTCTTCTAGTTTCGGAGATATCGCGACTATTATAAAAATGGTCTCGAATTTTTTCCAGATTTGCTCTATCTCTTCTAGTTTCGGAGATATCGCGACATTTATAAAAATGGTCTCGAATTTTTTCCAGATTTGCTCTATCTCTTCTAGTTTCGGAGATATCGCGACTTTTATAAAAATGAACTCGAATTTTTTCCAGATTTGCTCTATCTCTTCTAGTTTCGGAGGTATCGCGGCTTTTATAAAAATGATGTTGAACTTGAATTTTTTATAAAAATGATCTCGAATTTTTGTCAGATTTGCTCTATCTCTTCTATTTTCGGAGATATAGCGGCTTTTATAAAAATGATCTCGAATTTTTGCCAGATTTGCACTATCTCTTCTAGTTTCGGAGATATCGCGACTTTTATAAAGATGGTCTAGATTTTTTTCCAGATTTGCACTATCTCTTCTAGTTTCGGAGATATCGCGACTTTTATAAAAATGATCTCGAATTTTTGCCAGATTTGCTATATCTCTTCTAGTTTCGGAGATATCGCGACTTTTATAAAAATGGTCTAGATTTTTTTCCAGATTTGCACTACCTCTTCTAGTTTCGGAGATGTCTGGACTTTTATAAAAGTGAACTCGAATTTTTGCCAGATTTGCTCTATCTCTTCTAGTTTCGGAGATATCGCGACTTTTATAAAAATGATCTCGAATTTTTGCCAGATTTGCTCTATCTCTTCTAGTTTCGGAGGTATCGCGGCTTTTATAAAAATGATGTTGAACTTGAATTTTTTATAAAAATAATCTCGAATTTTTGCGAGATTTGCTCTATCTCTTTTTGTTTCGGAGATATCGCGACTTTTATAAAAATGAAGTTGAACTTGAATTTTTTATAAAAATTATCTCGAATTTTTTCCAGATTTGCTCTTCTCTTCTAGTTTCGAAGATATCGCGACTTCTAGAAAAATGGTCTCGAATTTTTTCCAGATTTGCTCTATCTCTTATTGTTTCGGAGATATCGCGACTTTTATAAAAATGGTCTAGATTTTTTTCCAGATTTGCACTATCTCTTCTAGTTTCGGAGATATCGCGACTTTTATAAAAATGATTTCGAATTTTTGCCAGATTTGCTCTATCTCTTCTAGTTTCGGATATATCGCGACTTTTATAAAAATGATCTCGAATTTTTGCCAGATTTGCACTATCTCTTCTAGTTTCGGAGATATCGCGACTTTTATAAAAATGGTCTAGATTTTTTTTTTCAGATTAGCACTATCTCTTCTAGTTTCGGAGATATCGCGACTTTTATAAAAATGATCTCGAATTTTTGCCAGATTTGCTCCATCTCTTCTAGTTTCGGAGATATCGCGACTTTTATAAAAATGAAGTTGAACTTGAATTTTTTATAAAAATTATCTCGAATTTTTTCCAGATTTGCTCTATCTCTTATTGTTTCGGAGATATCGCGACTTTTATAAAAATGGTCTCGAATTTTTTCCAGATTTGCTCTATCTCTTCTAGTTTCGGAGATATCGCGACTTTCATAAAAATGATCTCGAATTTTTGCCAGATTTGCTCTATCTCTTCTAGTTTCGGAGATATCGCGACTTTTATAAAAATGAAGTTGAACTTGAATTTTTTATAAAAATTATCTCGATTTTTTTTCCAGATTTGCTCTATCTCTTCTAGTTTCGGAGATATCGCGACTTTTATAAAAACAGCGTTCGGAAACAAACAGTACCTTATCATAAGGTACCGTACATGTACACAAACACTAAAAAAATTATAAAGTTTATGTACACGTACACAAAAATTAAAAATCCATTTTAGTGTTTGTGTACGTGTACCCAACGAGTTTCGAAAAGTTCGTCAAACACACATGTTTGGTACGCAACCTCCATCGTAATGTAACAACCACGTACCCAACCGAAAAGGTTGCGTACATCAGCGCGTACAGTACCACGTAGAGTACATCATAATGTAGAAAGTGTTGGTAGGGTACACTTACATTTGTTTGGTTAATAAGGTATTAAAAATATTAACTTTAATTTTTGTGGAATATATACAAATGAAATACAAGTAAATTAAATGAATATGTATCTTCAATTAATTAGGACTATAAATGTCATTATTTAAATGTCATAAATACTTATGCAAGAAGTTAGGAATGTCTAAACAAAACGCTCTCATCGAATATCTAAAATCTTGACATTTTTCAAAAGGGTTGCTATAGGGCTGTAGTTTATGGAGGAGTTTTTTATTATTAAAAATCGTAGCATTTGTATTGTGAAAACAGGTGGTTCATTTTCAAATTTTGGCAATGTCAAGAAAGCATCGAAGAACAGTTTCAAGTAAATTGTTTTCAGTATCAACATCATCTTACAAAAAGAAATGCTACAACACCACAATAAGAATTACTTTTTCCTTTTTTGTGTTTTTTCCTAATTATGAATTGCCGTTGAGGTAACCAAGGACTGGTATCTAGCTGTGAAGGCAACATCCGTTCTTTGGGTCTGCTGTATTTTTAAAGTTTGTTTACAGGTAGAATTATCGGAATTTTGGTTTTGATAAGTTAGAAAGTCAAAATTAGGTAGAAATATTATTCCTCGCACACCAAAACCATAAAGTACCTGTCCCTTCTTTTTGACATCATAAAAATTATGAGTTAAAAAATTGTAAACCACAATATTGTTTTTTACCTTTTTTGTGTTTTGTAATAAATTATAACCATTACCACATGAATGATTTAGTTTTTGAGTTTGTTACACTCGTAGTCTTATTGTATAATTTATGGAAAATTTGGTGAAAACCCTTTGGAATAGTTCCAGGTAATTAAATTTTTTAAGAAAATTCATTTTTTGCAAACTATATATGCAAAAGAACCCCGCAAATGCTATTTAGTTCATTTTTAAACGTTAAGTGAAAATAATTTTAAAAATGCCAAGACCAAAAAATATATATGATATGATGAATGATATATTCAGTACAAACGAATCAAATAAAACAAAATTTCGTCAACAATGTTTTAAATTGGCATTCCGCAAATTTAGAGCGACATTTGATAAATGTACATCCCGATTTGTATGCGAACTATATTGATCAAAAGCGGGAAAACGTAAAAGAAGAAAAGTGACATCAACGATTTATAGCTTTCTCAAAAATATTAAAACGGAAATCTCAAACGATCTTAAAGGGATATTATTTTCCCTTAAGATGGATGTCGCAACAAGGCTGGACTTAAGTATGCTGTTCAATACATTAAACATGGTAAAATCGTTGTTAAAACGTTGGCTATAAAGGAAGTTAGATCAAGTCACAATTCTGAATATTTAACAAGTAAAAAAGCGTTAAGTTCGGCCGGGCCGAACTTTTCATACCCTCCACCATAAAATATTCTGAACTAAAATGGAATAATTAGTTTTCATTGCTGTCCCCAACTTTAAGTAGGTACGTTAAAATGTCAGATAATGTACATAAAATATTCATTCGGGAGGCCCTTTTTTATGGTGCCTATATCTAACTATGTATGTTGACAATTTTTGGTGCGCTAGAAATTGGGAGGTGCCGTTGTATTGAGGTTATTATAAAACATGGACCTATGTTGACAGTTTTTGATGGGAGCCTTTAATGTGAAATAACTCCTAATTCCGTTAAAAATTGTAGCTAGAACCCTCAAAATACCGAAAATCGGTACATAACGTAGGAACTTCAAATGTCATTAACAGCTAGTTCGGGGGTATGTGGGCTATACGAAAATATGAACTTAAATGAACAATTTTTGTTGCAGAATTTTTGTTGGATTTTAAATTTCAAATTACAAAAAGTTCGTCCAAAAAGTAAAGCTAAGGTACGGAAAATCGGGAGGTTTGTTTTGGACCTACGTTCGGTTAAACATTTTAAGTAAAATCCTCAAAGTACCGAAAATCGGGAAGTATCGTTGTTGTGACCACTAAGAACTTCAAATGTCAAATTACTGCTAGTTCGGTTTAGTATTGTAGCTAAAATCTTCAAATTACGGAAAATCGGGAGGTACCGTTATATGGGGGCTTTATCAATACATCGACCTTTCTTGACAATATTTGGTGGAGAGGTGTGGTACCACTAAGAATTTCAACTGTCAAATGTTCAAATTACAGATATTTCGGTAAAACTTGTAGGTAAAATTCTCAAAATACCGAAAATCGGGAGGTACCGTTGTATGGGTCTATACCAAAACATGGACCTACGATCATAATTATTTCGAATCTAAGTTTTTTGGTCACTAAGAACCCTAAATATGAAATTATAGCTAATTCGGTCTAGAAATGTAAATTTAAACGTCGTTATATGGGGGCTATACCAAAACGTGGACCTATGTCCACAACTTTTGTTATATAAATTAATTGACACTTAAGAACCCTAAATGTCAAATTATAGCCAAATCGGTCTGAAAATGTAGCTAAAAACAGCAAAATACCGTAAATCGGGGGGTACCTTTATATGGGGGCTATACCAAAACGTGGACCGATGTCCACAACTTTTGTTATATAAATTTATTGACACTTAAGAACCCTAAATGTCAAATTATATCTAAATCGGTCTGAAAATGTAGCTAAAAATGGTAAAATACCGTAATTCGGGGGGTACCGTTATATGGGGGCTATACTAGAACGTGGACCTATGTCCACAACTTTTGTTATATAAGTTTATTGACACTTAAGAACCCTAAATGTCAAATTATAGCTAAATCGGTCTGAAAATGTAGCTAAAAACAGCAAAATACCGTAAATCGGGGGGTACCGTTATATGGGGGCTATACCAAAACGTGGACCGATGTCCACAACTTTTGTTATATAAATTTATTGACACTTAAGAACCCTAAATGACAAATTATAGCTAAATCGGTCTGCAAATGTAGCTAAAAACGTCAAAATACCGTAAATCGGGGGGTACCGTTATATGGGGGCTATACCAAAACGTGGACCTATGTCCACAACATTTGTTATATAAGTTTATTGACACTTAAGAACCCTAAATGTCAAATTATAGCTAAATCGGTCTGAAAATGTAGCTAAAAACAGCAAAATACCGTAAATCGGGGGGTACCGTTATATGGGGGCTATACCGAAACGTGGACCTATGTCCACAACATTTGTTATATAAGTTTATTGACACTTAAGAACCCTAAATGTCAAATTATAGCTAAATCGGTCTGAAAATGTAGCTAAAAACAGCAAAATACCGTAAATCGGGGGGTACCGTTATATGGGGGCTATACCAAAACGTGGACCGATGTCCACAACTTTTGTTATATAAATTTATTGACACTTAAGAACCCTAAATGTCAAATTATAGCTAAATCGGTCTGAAAATGTAGCTAAAAACGGCAAAATACCGTAAATCGGGGGGTACCGTTATATGGGGGCTATACCAAAACGTGGACCGATATAGCCCATCATCGAACTTGACCTGCCTGCAAACAAAATTTCAGCGTTCTATCTCCATTTTTGTGGATGGCTAGAGTGATTACCACAGACGGACGGACGGACGGACGGACGGACGTGCACCAATCGACTCAGAATTTTACCCTGATCAAGAATATATATACTTTATAGGGTCGCAAATGAGTATTTCAATGCGTTACAAACGGAAAAACAAACTTAATATACCCTCTATACTATGGTGGAGGGTATAAAACAGTTATATTGGATGTTCTAAAGCCAGATCAGGCAATTAGGCGCCCGTGTGCGCTCATTTAACGTTGCTCTCTCCACACACACAATTCAAACCCATTGAAAAAGCATGCACTCACACAATGAAGCCCCGTAAAGTATGCAATAGAAAAGTATGGTGCCTGACGCTGTTCTAAAGGAATATGATGTTGATTTACGTAATATTTTAACGATTACAACCGACAACGGATCAAATATGCTCAAAACTGTACGAATCCTGAACTCTGAAATGCAATTGTCGATACATAATGATGCCGTGGATTTCGAAGAAGATGAAGATTATATCGATTGCCGAATAGCTATTGACACAATTGAATCAATTGATTTTAACATCTCATCGAACACAATTACTAGCATTCTTTGTGGTGCTCACACTCTCCAACTGTGTGTAAACGATGTTCTGAAACAGTCGGCAATAAAAGACAATGTCGATAAGATACGATTCGTGGTAAAAAAAAAAACTTAGAAGTAAAATGATTTTAAATTTTCTAAGAAGTGAACTCTACAAAAACATATCATTGATTGTGCAACACTTTGGAATTCAACATATAAAATGATTGAAAGAATCCTGGAAATGAAGGATATTATAAAAACACTAAGCAAGGATTATCCTGATTTATTTCTTGAATCTGAAGAAGAATGAAGAATGGTCTTTCGCAACTGAATTGTTGGGACTATTTAAACCTATTTACAATGCTACCATTAAGTTACAAAGCGAACAGTTGTGCTATAGTGAACTATACATTATTGTTATGGATATAACATTTCAAATTGACGCTTTACCGGATAGCAACATGAAAACCCTTCTCAAGGAGTCCTTGAAGATAAGAAAGGATAAACTTTTAGAAAATGAACTGTTTAACGCAGCTGTGTTCTTGAAACCACGAATCAAAGTATGCATAACTTACGAACAAAAACAAAGGGCGAAGAGCTACATACTATCGTTATATAAATGCATGAAGTCAACAGTAACTAAGTTTGCTAAAGTAAACCAAAACAATGCATATTTATTTATATCAATCATCGTTTATGTTTCAGAACACAATACAAGCCATCCAATATTAGAGGGAACTCCATCACCGAGCAGACCACATGCAGCCAAATCTTTTCCCGATTATCTGCAAATGATAGATCCTGCCACAGAAATTCTAAGTTCATCTAATTTACACAATTTAGAAGCTGATTTTGCCACTTATGTGAGGCAATCAAGATTGCCACTAAATGAAAATATAATAGCATTTTGGTACTCTCAGAAAACCATCATCAGTACTTACTTACTTACTTAGCTGGCCCATTACAGAACATTTGTTCTATAGGCCGAACTAAGAAGAGATCTCCATTCCTCTCTATTTGTTGCTCTGGAATACCGCGCCTTTTCATCTCATCATCCACTTGTTTGCGCCATCTATTCTTTGGCCTGCCAATTCTGCGTGCACCGCCAAGCGGTCCGTATTTATACGCCTTTTTAGCGGGTTCATCATCGCTCATTCTTATGATATGGCCTAGCCAACGCAATCGCTGCATCTCGATACGTTTAACAATATTCATGTCGTTGTATAGCAGATACAGCTCGTGGTTCATGCGACGTCGATATTCACCGTCAACGCAGATTGGTCCGTAGATCTTTCGAAGAATTTTTCTCTCAAACACACCAAGCACTGCCATGTCTGCTTGTGCAAGTACCCAGGCTTCGGAGCCATACATCAGCACGGGTAGTATCAGTGTTTTGTAGAGCGTTATTTTTGTTTGACGAGATGTGGCTTTGTTTTTAAACTGCTTACTTAAACCAAAGTAGCATCTGTTGGCCAATACAATTCTTCTTTTTATTTCACAACTGATGTCGTTTGTTGTGTTTACGGAGGTGCCGAGGTAGACGAAGTCTTTTACTACCTCAATGTTCTAGGAACCAACTTCCACAGTCGGTCCGAGCTCAATGGACGCATTGCGCGTCGACACCATCAACTTGGTCTTCTCACCGTTTACTGCCAGACCTCCTTCGACCTTTATAAAGGTATCAGTTACTTCTTTTACTGATCGGCCCATGATGTCTATATCATCAGCATAAGCAAGCAACATGTGACTATTGGTGTAGATTGTGCCACTTCTTTTGACGTTTGCCTCTCGTATAACCTTTTCTAGCAGGATGTTGAAGAGGTCACACGAAAGGCTGTCGCCTTGTCTGAAACCTCTTTTGGTACCAAACTCTTCGGAGAGGTTCTTTCCTATTTCAGCTGAGGACCTCGTGTCAGTTAAAGTCATTTTACAAAGCCGGATGAGCTTTGCGGGGATACCAAATTCAGACATAGCTTGAAATACCTTGGAACGCAGCGGGCTGTCGAAGGCTGCTTTATAATCGACAAAAAGGTGGTAGGTGTCGATCTGCATCTCTTGGGTCTTCTCCAGGATTTGCCGCAGGGTAAATATCTGGTCAATGGTGGACTTGCCAGGTCTAAAGCCGCATTGGTATGGTCCAATTATTTCATTGACCATAGGCTTTAGTCGTTCGCACAATATCCCTGACACGATCTTGTAGGCAATAGGGAGTAGACTTATGCCCCTATAGTTAGAGCATACAGTCTTATCTCCCTTCTTGTGGACGGGGCACAGGATACTCAGGTTCTTTACATCATCTTGGCTGGGCGGTATACATTCAATACCATCTTCTGGGATTGGGACTGTGGTATCTTCGTCGTCTTCGCTGCTATTGGATACCAACAGATTTGAAAAATGTTCTTTCCATATCCTGAGTACACTACTCTTTGGTAGAATTTTCGGACTTCATTCTGGTTCCTGTACATCTCGATTTTTTCACACTCCTGCTTTTCCATATCTCTTTTTTTTCCTGCGGAAAAGACGTTTCTCCTCTCTCCTTTTCTCCCTGTACTTCTCTCGTGCGCTACGCGTTGCTACAGATTGTAAAGTTGCCCTATATGCCGCATTTTTCTCTTCGGTGGCAGCACGACACTCCTGATCATACCATGGATTCCTTGGTGGAGGTCTCTGGTATCCAAGTATGGATTTTGCGGCTGTTTGCATGGAGTGGGCAATGCTTTGCATTGCGCTGATATGTTATGTTATATTAAGCAATTGGGCTAGTTGAGTGGAATATGCTGTGGCTATCTGTTGTGATTGCAGCTTACCGATGTCTAACTTTCGTGTTGTGTCTGTTCGTACTTTGTTTGCTACGTTTAAGCGGGTGCGTACCTTTGCTGCAACAAGGTAGTGGTCCGAATCAATGTTTGCGCCTCGGAACGATCGTACATCCAACACGCTCGGTGAATGTCTTCCATCTATCACAACATGATCAATTTGGTTTCTTGTTTTCTGATCTGGAGACAGCCAGGTGCCCTTATGAATATCGAGATGATTAAATCTGGTACTGCTAACTACCAAAGTCTATCAGCCTCATACCATTGTCAGATGTTTCACTGTGGAGGCTGAATTTCCCGACTGTTCGTCAACTTTAGAGGGGTTTGGTTTTCTTTTCTTTCGTTTTTTCATAGTAGGCTGTTTTTTCTAGGGGAGGGTTACTAGCCCGACGCCCAAACCCAAGTGTTTAACGTTCCTATGGGTGAACGCGCGGCACATGTTAGCTCACTACCTCTAACGGGTGTTAAAGGCAGTTCCCCAGGTGACACCACGGGGAGGTCAGTGTCCACTTGGGATGAAAGAGGGACCAAGATAAATCCTGGGCTTTGCCATGTTAAAACCGGTCAGGACCGTTGCTTGGTATCTTCCATACCCTACGTCACCCAACCATCATCAGTGAGATTGATAATATTGTACCGTCAACCCAATTAAGTGTGGAACGCTTATTTTCTGCTATGAAATACATATTATCTGATCAGCGCAACCGCATGTCAGCAACAAATCTTGAACATATATTAATGGTAAAAGTCAATGGGGATTTCAATTATGAAAGTTGAGCTTTCTCCTGTTAAATTCTTTTTTCTTTAGTATTTTATATAATCTGTTACATATGTTTTCACATGTTAATCTTTAATATATTCGTTAATTTTTTATAAAATAAATAAATGTTTTCATATTTACTGGTTAAATATAAATATAGATACTTTTGTATTTTATTTATACGATATTCACTCTTTTTTTTAGGGTTGTATTTTTTCTCATGCCATTCATATTTAATATTTCATTATAAACATGACTCAGGTGTAACCTCTTTATAAACATCACCCAGGTGTACGCAACCTCTATTTGTTTTTTAGGGTACATAATGATGTACGCTACGTGGTGAACACGCAACATTTATAATGTAGGTTGTTGTTACTTTACAATGGTGGTTGCGTACCAAACATGTACGCTACGATTATCGTTGGGTACATGTACATAAACGCTAAAAAACTTTTTAAAGTTTATGTACATGTACGGTACCTTATCGTAGTGTAAGTTTTCATGCCAAGTACGGTACAAAACGTTATGGTACGGTACCATAATATGTGTTTTCGAACGCTGGTTCAAATACTAATGTTTTTGTCCACATTCATTCACAAAATATTTTGAGAGCATACCAAACCCTATTCTGATCGCAACACAAACTCCATGCAAGATTTGTTAGTACCCAAACAAATATTTGTTTTCAGCACCCAAACATACTGTGCCACTGATAGGTATATTTACCCCTTACAAAAATTAAGTTTAGGCTAAATCGTTGGGTTTTTTATAGCAACAACTGCACTATGTGGCTCCTTGGAGACAAAATAACCATAATTACACAAATTTATTTTAATATAATAAGAATATTTTTTACAATAAAAGAAATTCAATTTTCACGACACAGGAAAGTATACGTACGCCTTAAACTATTTTCATTTTAGTTACACTAACTTAAGAAAACACATTGTATTGTATGTTAATTTGTATTGTATTAGGTCCATTTAATGCATTTTCACCGAATAGATAAGTTTATTCGTATTTTACATAGCCGGGGATGACATTCCCCGCTCAAGCCCGTTTGAAAGCGATTTTCCATTTTTCTAGGCTATTACCCAGCAAAATTTGAAAGAAGGGGTTCCATGCGATGACGTGATTTCATGGCATATTTTGCATTGACTCAAAAGAAGTCGTGAAGGAACTCGCGAAAGATCCGATCTTTTCATCAGCTTTTGAAGCCATGCAAAGGAAGTCGTGAAAGATCGGATCTTTTCATAGCATTTAAACCCATTCCATCGATCCAATAGAGATGAATTTTGTGTTTTTATTTATACACATGTTTCTAAATATATAAGATTAATTATTTACAATAGGCTTGTTGTTGTCGGTGACTTGAAATCACAACCAACGTTATTAAAACTCTCGTCGTAATGATAATCTCATTGCAAAGGGTTGATGTAAATGACATGTCAAAGCATTGATGTAAATGACATGCTTTGGATCCAAAAATTAATAGCATCTTTTGTGTCCACTCTCATGTAAAATTCATCGATGAAGATGCTTAAAAGATGACATGCCAAATCACTTGCACCCATGATTGAATGGCATCTTTGCATCGAACATTTTGCTGGGTAATTATAGATCTTCAAGGATAGCTCCCATTCAAAGGACTCATATCGTTTATTTTCGACATATACTTGCTGGCTGGAGTGATAAATCGTGTTAATTAATATTTTTATAGAATAATTTTTCTTCAAACAAACATCGTTGTATACTAAAAAATCTCACCTTACTGCTGAGTCCGTTAATTTCCGATGCTCAGACGAACAATAAATACTTTCGGAATGTCGGAATGACAACCCCGGACCATTCTACTCTTGAAACAGGACAAATATCCCACAACGACTGGAATAAAGCCAATCTTTGTAATACGTTTAATACGGACTAACTACGCGGGTTTTATCGGGAGTGATAAGAGCCTAAGATCGGTTTGAAATTTGTTTCAGTAAGTTGTCCTTGCGGGTCCCTTTACGACGGTAAAATGCGCAAGTTCATACTTCCTGAGATATTGGCTTAAAAGTTCAAAGAAACCCTGACGACACCAACCAAAATGGCAAATCCGCAAGATAATTCTCGCAGGAGTTTCTGATTGGTGCAGAAATTGCACATCATATTATTTTATCCAGTCATGTATCAGGTTGGAATATGGGCTATATTGGTCCACTCCATCGGGTATCTCCACACAAAATTCGAAAAATGTGAAGTTTAAGAGCTCCTGTCGCATCGTTTTGATTCTTTTTTCAGTAGGTTATTCTAGCGGCCTCATTTTCAATGGTAAGTCAATACTTCCTCAGAGTAAGTCAATACTTCCTCAGATAATGTCCAAGCACCAAAATCTCCCGGCACATACTAAAATGGCTATTGTGCAAGATAACGCTAAATTTTTTTTAAAAATTTCTTTCAAACTTAGTTTAACGTAATTTAATATATCGAGTCCTTTACGAAGAAGTTTGGTTACTAAAATTGTTAGGTATATGTCAATTATTTGGTAAAGCCACACTAGAGTGGTTTTAAAAAATCGAAGTCGGAGCCACTAGAAAGAACTGGTAAACTGTTTTCATTGATTGGACAATAAATGTGGTCTGTACAAATGTGGCCATACAAATTCGCCTTTGGCCCCATACAAATTTTAAAGAAATCGCTCTACAGATCACATTTATTTTCCAATCGATAAAAACAGTTTACCAGTTCTTTGTAGTGGCTAAACAAGTAATCCTACAACATTTTTTGATAATCGGGTCAGATTTTAATATTAGTTATATAAAGGGCCCATGTAAAGTTTAAGTCCCCAGTGGCACGTGTTAACATATTCCGATTGAGCTCAAACTTTGGCAATCTTAATTTTAACAAAACTAAACATTTTAGGAGTTTGCCGCATAAAAAATCCGACATCGATTTTTTCCCTCTGAGTTAAAACCAGTCTAAGCCCCACATTACGCTACATACAGATTTTAAAGCAAACTCGTGATACAAAATCAATATATTTTATTTACAGCATAATTATTGTGTTTGGTTTTGTTTTTTTCTGTCAGTGGCAGCCAGCTGACTGATACTTTTTTACTTGTTATCTAGTAAACGTCCGTTATTAATGATTTAAGCTCACAAAATTATATGTTTTTGATACTACTCGGTAATCCGGACAATTCGTTAAAACGTACACCGCCGAAACATGTGATGTCCGGATTATCGAGGTTATACTATGTTTGGTAATTATGAACACTAAATGTCGATTATAGTCATACCAAAAACGTGGACCGATATAGCCCATCATCGAACTTGACTTGCGTGGAAACAAAAGACGCTATTCCCAGAATTTCAGCGTCCTATCTCCATTTTGTGAATGCTAGAGTGTTTACAACAGACGGACGGACGTGCATAGATTACATAGAATTGTAGCCTAATCAAGAAAATATATACTTTCTGGGGTCGCAAATGAAATTATTTCAATGCGTTACAAACGGAAAAACAATCTTAATATACCCTCCAAATGATTTAACATCTTTAAAAAAGTGGGCGTGGTCAATTTTTTCATTATATAAAAACCTAAGTTAGACAATTTTTTTATTAGTTGTTGCTTTTTTTTTAGTTGGACTATGACGAAGATTAAAAAAATTATCCAAATCGGTCAGCCATTCTCAACGATACAATTGCCAACGAACGACATTTTACTTTTCTATGTACATATGTATATGTATATAAAAGAGTAGTGAGGTGAGTGACTGACTGAATGATTGACTGAGTGATTCATCAGCGCCCAGACGAAACCGCTGAAGCTAGAAAGTTGAAATTTTGGGTGTAGGTTGCTGTTGGTGTGTAGGGGTGAGATAAGGCTGGGTTTTTGGAAATTCGACCTAGAAGTGTACGAAAAGTACTAAATATGGTACCCTTTCTATTAGGCAAACGGTAAGAGCTAGAATTCTGAAATTTGGAATGAGGGTAACTGATGGAGAGCTAGAAAGATGTACCAAAGGGTTTTTGGAAATTCGAACTATAAGTGTAATAAAAGTACAAAAGGGTACTAAATTTAGTACAATTGAGATTAGGGTGAACAGATAGAGCAGGAATCCTGAAGTTTGGAACAGAGTTCGAAAATAAACAGTACACTAACATAGTGTACCGCTCCGAGAACAGTATCACTAAAATATTTTTAGCGTTAGTGTTCCGGAACACAAACACTAAAAAATATTTTAGTGATACTGTTCCGGAGCACAACGATAAACGTAGTGTACCACATTTTGGTACACTAAAAACGTTGGGTACCGCTGTCGGAACACTAAAAATCGTAGTGCTCCGCAGTCGAAACACTAAAAATCGTAGTGCTCCGCAGTCGGAACACTAAAAATCGTAGTGCTCCGCAGTCGGAACACTAAAAATCGTAGTGTTCCGCAGTCGGAGCACTAAAAAATCGTTGTGTACCACATGTCGGAACACTAAAAAGTAACGTAATGATAATGTACCACACACGAATTTATTATGATTTGCGAGGAAAATTAAATATTTATAATTTTTGAGATAAGTACAAATTAAGACATAAAAACTCAGATACACCTCTTAAATTCATGTATGTATACATATGTATTAATTAATAACGTTGGGAATTTAAGTAGAAAATATGAAAAAGATTGATTCGGTTGTTGTACAATGGGGCACTACAAATTGTAGTGTTCTGACTGTGGATACATGAGTATATTATGCCGGATCACTAAAAATTTTAGTGTTCCGACTGCCGGATCTCTAAAAATCGAAACAACGGAACAATAAAAATCGTAGTGTGTACTGTGGAGTACTAAAAATCGTAGTGTTCCGACTACCGGATCACTAAAAAATCGTAGTGTTCCGACTGCCGGATCACAAAAAATCGTAGTGTTCCTACTGCCGGATCACTAAAAACTGTAGTGTTCCGACTGCCGCATCTCTAAAAATCGAAACAATGGAATAATACAAATCGTAGTGTTCGGCTGCGGAACACTAAAAATCATAGTGTTCCGACTGCCGGATCAAAAAAAGTCGTAGTGTTCCACTGCCGGATCACTAAAAATTGTAGTGTTCCGACTGCCGGACCTTAAAAATCGAAACCATGGAACAATAAAAATCGTAGTGTTCGGCTGAGGAGCACTAAAAAATCGTAGTGTTCCGACTACCGAATCACTAAAAATTGTAGTGTTCCGACTGCCGGATCACTAAAAATTGTAGTGTTCCGACTGCCGGATCTCTAAAAATCGAAACAATGGAACAATAAAAATCGTAGTGTTCGGCTGCGGAGCACTAAAAATCGTAGTGTTCCGACTGCCGGATCACTAAAAATTGTAGTGTTCCGACTGCCGGACCTTTAAAAATCGAAACAATGGAACAATAAAAATCGTAGTGTTCGGCTGCGGAGCACTAAAAATCGTAGTGTTCCGACTGCCGGATCACTAAAAATTGTAGTGTTCCGACTGCCGGATCACTAAAAATTGTAGTGTTCCGACTGCCGGATCTCTAAAAATCGAAACAATGGAACAATAAAAATCGTAGTGTTCGGCTGCGGAGCACTAAAAATCGTAGTGTTCCGACTGCCGGATCACTAAAAATTGTAGTGTTCCGACTGCCGGATCACTAAAAATTGTAGTGTTCCGACTGCCGGATCTCTAAAAATCGAAACAATGGAACAATAAAAACCGTAGTGTTCGGCTGCGGAGCACTAAAAATCGTAGTGTTCCGACTGCCGGATCACTAAAAATTGTAGTGTTCCGACTGCCGGATCACTAAAAATTGTAGTGTTCCGACTGCCGGATCTCTAAAAATCGAAACAATGGAACAATAAAAATCGTAGTGTTCGGCTGCGGAGCACTAAAAATCGTAGTGTTCCGACTGCCGGATCACTAAAAATTGTAGTGTTCCGACTGCCGGATCTCTAAAAATCGAAACAATGGAACAATAAAAATCGTAGTGTTCGGCTGCGGAGCACTAAAAATCGTAGTGTACCGACTGCCGGATCACTAAAAATTGTAGTGTTCCGACTGCCGGATCTCTAAAAATCGAAACGCTGTTAATTATAATTTCTGAGGAAAATTAAATATTTTATGGGTTGTGGGACGAGTAAAAATTAAAATTTAATAAATAAAATGCACGTGTTTTAAATTAGTTACAAACCACTATAGGTAATTTGGACAGGTTTTTAGGCAAAAAGTCGATTTTTGCACTTTTAATAATGCGAGTTTTCTAATTTAATTCGAAGAAAGAACATGTCAAATTCTATGGATGTGCAATTTGTTTTCAAAAATATTCAAAACTCGCGGTATAATTCAAAGCTAAAATCAAAATTTCGAAGACAAAATAAAAAATGTAAAAAAAGATTAAAAGTCAGAGCAGAATTTAAACGCAATTTGTAAGAGTTTGGTAATAATCAAATACAAAAGATATGATATTCAGAGGATGTGTACTTTCTGTTTTAAGAAATAATTTTCTTCAAAATGGTTGTTGCAGCAGAAGAAATCGTCATATAGGATACAACCTAAGAATTATTTTTTTTACAAAATTATAGTTTTACATTATAGACTTTTACAAAATTGTCCAACTTTGTCCAAAATTCTGCTACCGGGAATATCTTCAGCAAAGGGTTCTGAAACAACTACATAATTACCAAGATGCGATTTTTTGCGTTTTTTGAGTTATATCACTTTTTTGAAGGTGCCCTCCCTGCAGAAAAATATATATATTTTTTTTAATTTTTTGTTTGGCGAAGGAAATATTAAACACCAAAAAGCATGCGATTTGAACTAAAAAGACATTTTCTTTAATGAAATATTCACCATGTGTTCTATAAATTTACATGCGTGTTGTGGTCAACATTTTTGTTAATTATAGCCGTAATATGTTCTAACTAGGGATCATGACTGCGGGATTTATTTGGTCCTTTAAAAAATAATATTTATAAAGATCTTTTCGTGAATCAATATTTTAAACATATCAATGTTTATAAAAATCTTTTGGCGGATCAGTACTTTAGTTTATTGTAACTGTTTTTCTTTTGTTTTAACCGGGTTCATTGGGTTGGAACAAATAAAATAGGTAAAATGAGAATAGGGGGTAGGAAAAAGAAAAGTTGTTCGTTATGTCCGGCGTTCGATATAAACGTGTTCGTCTGTAAAATTCTTATTAAAGCCTACTTTTAAATATCATATGTTAAAATATTTGAAACAGTGCTTAATTCGTCGCTATCCGCCTGTGCTTTAAAGCGGGCCTAAAAATCCTAACAAATTGTAAAAAATTCTATTCGCGGGATAACAATTTTTGTTTATTATAATCGTGGTCGTTTTTAGAAGTTGAATGTGTGTACAAATATTAAGAAAAATTCTTTGGAAACATAAAACTTTGTTCGCTTTAAACGTACTTTCTTATAACCGATGTTCGCTATATCCGAATTTTATGTTGTAATTCTTTGTTTTATATTACTTTTGCATATAAAGCAATAAAAATGTATAAAAAGCCCACATATCCACCGCTATTAATTTTTGCCTCAAAAACAGGCCAAATTACCTATAGTGCAAACGTTGAGAGCTTTAGTAGAAAGTTAGAAAAAAAAAAACATCATTATTAATTGATGAATATTGTTTCTTGTACAAATGGCAACAGGTACAATTTCCCCAAAATAGTAAGTGTGTGGTTGTATTTATCCCGAAATCATAAAGTTGACTTTAAATGTACAATCCTACTTGGGAAAATCCACATACTTTCTTCAACTGCATTCACTGAGGAATTTTGCTTTTGATACAAAAAGTTACAGGTACAATTTCCGCAAACATTGTGTTGTTATCAATATTTTCCGTTCCTTATTTCTTTTGTTCGCATTAAAAAATTAAGTAATTCATGAAGATCAATAAGACAATTTTTCTACGAATATGTACAAAGTATTGTTATTCTGATACGTATATACTGAGCGTCTAAATGTGCAACCACAGTAACATGTAATATTTTAGATTTTATGTAACAAAAAATTTAATTTATAGTCATATTTTCTACTAACGTTCTAAAATTTTGTAACTAATTTTAAGTATTTATTAATTTTTACTTGACCCAAAAGCCATCAAATATTTAATATTCCTCATAAATCATAAGAAACAGATGATTACCTAAACGTCCAACAGTAAAAATTTTACTGCTCCATTGTCCAAAAACCGGTCAGATGTTTTTCACATTTCCTACTAATTTTTATTTCTTAATTTGTATTTATTAAAAAAAAAAACATAAAATATTAAATTTTCCTCACGAATCATAATAAACTCATGTGTGGTACATTACCTTATTGTATTGCACGTGGTACACTACGATTTTTAGTTATCCGGCAGTCGGCACACTACGATTTTTAGTGATCCGGCAGTAGGAACACTACGATTTTTAGTGCTCCACAACAGAACACCACGATTTTTATTGTTCCATTGTTTCGATTTTTAGATATCCGGCAGTCGGAACACTACGATTTTTAGTGCTCCACAGTCGAACACTACGATTTTTGATGCTCCATTGTCTAAAATCAGATGTTTTACACATTTTCTTTTAATTTTTAGTTATTAAATAATAATTTAATAAATAATTTATTAAATAATAGATAAATACATATTTATTTATTCTAAAAACATAAAATATTTAATAAACACATAATAAACAGACTATTATCTTAACATTATTATTAGCGTTTCGGCTCGTGGTACGCTACGATTTTTAGTGTTCCATTGTCCAAAAACCAAATCAGATGTTTTTCACATTTTCTTTTAATTTTTATTTATTAAAAAAAATATATATATATAATATTTAATTTTCACAGAAATCATAATAAATTAATGTATGGTTCATTACCTTATAGTTTCAAAACGTGGTACAAAACGATTTTTAGTGCTCCGGCACGACGATCTTTGTGCTTCATTCCACAAAAATTAATTATTGTTTTTTCATAATTTTGACCAAATTTCGCAATGTGTTTAACTAATTTAAACATACATGGATGTAACAGTTTATCTTAATTTTTTTTTTTGATCAAATTTAACCAAATATTTAATTTTCCTAAGAAAACATAATACCTTTATTATTTTTTAGTGTTCCAACACGTGGTGCACTATGATTTTTAGTGATCCGGCAGTCGGAACACTAAAATTTTTAGTCCTCCGCAGTCGGAGCATTAAAATTTTTAGTGCTCCGCAGTCGGAGCACTACGATTTTTAGTGCTCCGGCAGTCGGAACACTAAAATTTTTAGTGCTCCGCAGTCGGAACATTACGATTTTTAGTCCTCCGCAGTCGGAGCACTACGATTTTTAGTGCTCCGGCATGCGGTACACTACGATTATCGTTGTGTTCCGGTACAGTATCACTAAAATATTTTTTAGTGTTTGTGTTCCGGAGCGGTACACTATCGTAGTGTACCTATCCACCTTGGTACGGTACAGAACGGTACGGTACGATACCATAGTGTTTATTTTCGAACACTGGTTTGGAATGAAGGTCACTGATGAAGAGTAACGATGAAAGGTTTTTGGAAATTCGAACTATAAGGGTACGAAAAGTACTAAATGGTACTAAATTTAGTACAATTTGGATTTCGGTAAACGGATAGAGATGGAATCCTGAAATTTGAAATGAGAGTCGCTGATGAAGAATAACGATGAAAGGTTTTTGGAAATTCGAACAATAAGGGTACGAAAAGTACTAAATGGTCCTAAATTTAGTACAATTTGGATTTGGGTGAACGGATAGAGCTGGAATCCTGAAATTTGAAATGGGAGTTACTAATGGAGAGTAACAAAGAAAGGTTTTTGGAAATTCTACTTATTAGTGTACGAAAAGTACTAAATGGTACTCAATTTAGTACTATTTTGATTTAGGTGAACGGATAGAGCTGGAATCTTGAAATTTGGAATGAGGGCCACTGGTGGAGATTAACAAAGAAAAGATTTTGGATATTCGTACTGTAAGTGCACGAAAAGTACTAAATTTAGTACAATTTGGATTTGGGTGAACGGATAGAGCAGGAATACTGAAATTTGGAATGAAGGTCACTGGTGAAAAGTAACAATGAAAGGTTCTTGGAAAGTCGACCTAATAGTGTACGAAAAGTACTAAATGGTACTAAATTTAGTACAATTTGGATTTGGGTGAACGGATTGAGCTGGAATCCTGAAATTTGGAATGAAGGTCACTGATAAAGAGAAGCGATGAAAGGTTTTTGGAAATTCGAACTATAAGGGTACCAAAAGTACTAAATGGTACTAAATTTAGTACAATTTGGATTTCGGTAAACGGATAAAGATGGAATCCTGAAATTTAAAATGAGAGTCGCTGATGAAGAATAACGATGCAAGGTTTTTGGAAATTCGAACTATAAGGGTACGACAAGTACTAAATGGTACTAAATTTAGTACAATTTGGATTTGGGTGAACGGATAGAGCTGGAATACTGAAATTTGAAATGAAGGTCACTGATGAAAAGTAACAATCAAAGGTTTTTGGAAAGTCTATTTATTAGTGTACGAAAAGTACTAAATGGTACTAAATTTAGTACAATTTGGATTTGGGTGAACGGATTGAGCTGGGATCCTAAAATTTGGAATGAGGGTCACTGGTGGAGAGTAACAAAGAAAAGTTTTTGGAAATTCGAACTGTAAGTGCACGAAAAGTACTAAATTTAGTACAATTTGGATTTGGGTGAACGGATAGAGCAGGAATACTGAAATTTGGAATGAAGGTCACTGGTGAAAAGTAACAATGAAAGGTTCTTGGAAAGTCGACCTAATAGTGTACGAAAAGTACTAAATGGTACTAAATTTAGTACAATTTGGATTTGGGTGAACGGATTGAGCTGGAATCCTGAAATTTGGAATGAGGGGTCGCTGATGGAGATTAACAAAAGTACTAAATGGTACTAAATTTAGTACAATTTGGATTCGGGTGAACGGATAGAACTGGAATCCTGAAATTTGGAATGAGGGCCACTGGTGGAGATTAACAAAGAAAAGATTTTGGATATTCGTACTGTAAGTGCACGAAAAGTACTAAATTTAGTACAATTTGGATTTGGGTGAACGGATTGAGGTGGAATCCTGAAATTTGGAATGAGGGGTCACTGATGGAGATTAACAAAAGTACTAAATGGTACTAAATTTAGTACAATTTGGATTCGGGTGAACGGATAGAGTTGGAATCCTGAAATTTGGGGGGTCACTGATGGAGAGTAACAAAGAAATGTTTTTGAAAATTCGAACTATAAGCGTACGAAAATACTAAATGGTACTAAATTTAGTGCAATTTGGATTTGGGTGAACGGATAGAGCAGGAATCTTGGAATTTTGAATAAGGGTCACTGATGGAGAGTAACAAAGACAGGTTTTTGGAAATTCGAACTAAAAGTGTACGAACAGTACTAAATATAGTACAATTTGGATTTGAATTAACGAATAGTGCTGAAATTTGGAATAAGGGTCACTGATAAAGAGTAAGAAAGGTGTACCAAAGGTCGAAAAGTCCTAAATGGTAGTGAGTTTAGTATGATTTGGATTTGGGTGAAGATAGAGCTGGAATCGTGAAACTTGGAATTACGATTACTGTTAGAATGTAGAATTGAGATATGGAGGTAACTTTAAAAATCATACTAATGTTCACGAAGCAGTAATAAATGGTACTAAATTCGATACAATTTGTATTTGCGTGAACAGATTACTGTTGGAGTGTAGGATTGCGGTTACTTTGGAAATTCGTACTTATGAAAAAGTGCTAAATGAAAGTACATTGGCTATAATTTGGATTTAGGTGAAAGAAAGAACTGAGTTATGCAAGTAGTTTCTGGAAAGTCGTGTACGATAAGTGGTAAATGGTACAAAATTTGGTACCTTTTGGTATTTGGTATGGTACAGAATTTTGTACAATTTGTGATTTTGTAAAGGGTTAGAACTGGAATTTTTAAATTTAAAATTCGGTATTAGATTGTTGTTTAGAGTGGAGGTAGGGATGAAGTTTTGAAAATTCGCACTTATTTATACAAAAAGTACTGAATAGTAATATAATTGCTTTCAGCGGAACATATAAAGCTGGAAAAGTTAATTGCGGTCGGGATATATGTTGAGTATAAGGAAGTAAGCTTTGAAACGTTTAATTATGTGTACGAAAAGTTTGGTAACATGTTGGTACCAAAACCATTTTGGTATTGTGTAAACGGTTAAAGTGAGAAATACCTACTATAGGTGAACGAAAAGTACTAAATGGTACTAAATTTGGTGTTGGGTGTAGGAACAAAGCTTGGATTATATAATTTGGACAAAAAATACGAAATGGAAAAATATTTGTTATGAAGATCACTCTGAACTTTGAGATAAAGTTCGGAGTTGGGTTGGAAAATGTGCATAAAATCTTCAAAATACTCTAAGGCTTCAAAATACCTCTTCTAATAAAAGTGGATTGAAGTAGACATTTTTTAAATAAAGCTTTTATATTCTCTGAGTATTCAATGTCCAAATCTAAAAAAATTGGACAGTATAGATTTGTTCTATTTTTAAAAAACACTTAGTCGAGGGGTACCGTTATATTTTACGAACCTATTCGGGTTCTTGGCGAAACCGCTGAAGCTAGAACCTTGAATTGTGAATGTGCGTTATTGTTGTTGTGAAGGGGTGAGATAAAGTTTAGTGTTTGGAAATTCGTATTGGGAGGGAATGCTGTGTTAGTGAAGGAGTAAAACCAGAAGTCAAGTCTGAAATTTGCAATATGAGTCGCTGTTTGTGTATGTCTGTGATATGAGGTCGTAGTTTTGGAAATCCGAAATAAAAAATATGGTAGCTGTGTAGGGATGCGATACGGCAGATAAATAAATGTTGGCATTAAAAATAGGATTTAATACAACAGAAACGTCAGTGTTCACAACTTCCACATTAAATATTGTTCATATAGATTTTATTCCCTTTCCGCATACGAAGTAGCGGGCATTTGCTAGTTTATTTATAAAGAAGATTTAACAAATTCAATTAATGTCGTTGGTCTACTCTGTATGTTGAAATACAATTCTAAATTAAATAATGCTAAAGATAACAAAAATTAAAACTGCTATTCTTATATCTGATTAAATTTTACTGCAATACTAACGTCTGAAACAATTTGAAAACTCCCAGCAATCAAGAGAAATTTATCTAAGTAAATTCCATGAATGGGAGAAGAAACGTTCCACATTTGTAATTTAAGCAAATAAACTCTAATGAATGAAAACATCAATTACCACTAACCAAATTGTGGCGTGTGCCGGCATAAGATTGCACACACTGTTGGAGGGTATATACATACATACATACTCGTACTTATGCACATACAGCGAAGCTCTTTGCTGATGATTACTTATTCAGTATCGTTTGGTTTTCATGATACAGTAGTTTTCGCTTACCTGCACATTGAAAAATTGCAGACATTTTTGTGCACGTAAGTAAAAAATGCAGTTATCTTAAATAAATTTGAGATTAGATAGCATATTTGTTCTACGCAAGAAAAATGAAATTGGGCAGCTAACGCCAAAACGCAGCTAAAACTAATGCAGCTAAGTGAAAACTACTGTAATTTGTTTCGCCCATAATGATGTCAAACTTCAAATTTAAATGAAATCTCAAGATCAATTCCTTTTTTTCTTCATTTGCACTGTTGATATTAAACGATGCATTTACAGCATAATTAAAACTAAGACATGCATGATTACATTTTGACAGGCGCTGACATAATGATGATGTCGATGGCGGCAGAATAAGGCGTCGTACTTATTATGGAATGACCCAATTTCTTATTGTCGTTCAATATGTACATATATGCCCATTAAGACATTCTATTACAGATTAGATATTTCCATTGTTGTTACAACAAAAACAGCTAGATCGAATAATTAACTTACGTACTTAGAGATATAGCATTTGTTTGAGCGTCGTACTAACAGAGACGAGCTGGGAATTCGTCCTTCCGTCAGTTTGTTTATCATAATTTATACCGTTACCAAATCTTGCATGGAGCTTGCGTTGCGATCAGAATAGGGTTTGGTTTGCTCTCACAATATTTAGTGAATGAATTTGGACATTAGGGATATATATATTTTTTTTGCAAATTGCAGTTATTTCTTTCACTTCTTTCATTGGGACAGAAAATCGTTCTAAAATAAACTATTTCTCTCCATAAGTCTAATGCAGAATTTTAGCTAAATCGCGATAACTAACTTAAACATCATATCTATGCATATAAATGTTTGTTCAAAAAATTAAAATATTTACAAAGAAAAAATTATGAAAGGCCTTTAAAAAGAAATCCTTGTCGATGCGTGGACTTTTTTCACCGAATCTAACTAAAAACGCATTTTCGATATCAGGACAATATTCCGCACATAGTATTGGCGTGGTATTTTTGGTTTTAGCTCTAATGGGCATACACTTAAGTCCCGGGGCAAACTACAGTAATTTCACTGAAATTTTGATATGAAATCATGCGTCTCTAGATCAGGCATGACCAAAAAGAGATCGGAGAAAATTTGAATGTATTCAAAATATTGGCAACTTATAACAGTTTGTTAGTAAGTTTGTATTCACGTAAGTCATAAAACAATAAAAAATCAAAACATTTGTTCTCTTTTCTACGCTCTTTCTGAGCATTCGGGTCGTGTGCGTGTAAATTGCCGAAAATCATCGGCACCGCCGTGCCAAATGTGACCATGCTTGATCTAGATCAGGCATGACCAAAAAGAGAACGGAGAACATTTGAATATATTCAAAATATTGGCAACTTATAACAGTTTGTTAGTAAGTTTGTATTCACGTAAGTCATAAAACAATAAAAAATCAAAACATTTGTTCTCTTTTCTACGCTCTTTCTGTGCATTCGGGTCGTGTGCGTGTAAATTGCCGAAAATCATCGGCACCGCCGTGCCAAATGTGACCATGCTTGCTCTAGATCGACGTCCATAGTAGAGTAAAATCATAAAATTGCTGTAGTGGGGAATTCGATTTAAGAACACCTAATTTCATGAAATGTTTTTATGAAATTCACGCTAGTGTGGACCGGGACTAAGCCAGAGTAGGGTTTTTTGTCCGCTCTATCTACGGAGTCAGGAGGATATTATATATTGATGATATTATTAGAAATTCGGTGATATTCACATAATCTATTAAATGTTTAAACTTTTTTGTCCTAATTTGGTTGAGTTCTTGTATTGGGTCGTTTCCCAGAAGCTGGGTTCTCAGAGTTGCGAAAGCTGGACAATGACAGATATAGTGCCCCAACGTTTCACCGTCCTCTCTTCATGCCCTGCATTCACTGTTTTCTGCACAACCTATTTTGTTCAGGTTTGCTTGTAGCTCTAGGTGTCCTGTAAGGGTGCCTGTCAGTCTTTTAATGTGTTTTTTACTTACTAATAGTAGTTTCTTTTTTCTGTTTTCTCTTCCTCTTCAATATTCCAGTGGGATATATGTACATATACATGAGCATTCTTTGCCCATGCCTTTAACTCTAGACGCGCCGCTTTTAAAATATATGTACATAGTGTAGTGTGTTCGGCTGCAAATCAAAAGTTTTCATGATCAAATCCCGTAAAGAGCAAAATAAAATAAAAATATGATGTGTATTGAAATTAAAACAAATTTCCACCTCAACAGTTCTAAAAATAGAAAAAAATATACATATGTTTTTCGGCTTATTTTTCTACTTCCAGTGGCCATAAAATAACTAGTTATTCTAGTGGTCGTAGAATAACGAGTTATTCAGTGTGACATGCCCTTGTTAAAATAATCCATTATTTAGCAAGGATTTTGTTGCTGGGTAGCTGCTTTACTGTGGTTGACTTTGTGTTAGCGTTAAACCAGTTCAGACACTCTGTAATCGCCCTGAAGGATCGTGTTATGATTCGGTAGTCGGAGGGAAATTATTGTTTCCGGTTCTATGATATAGAGACCCAGTTCTCCCCCCTACCACAGCCCCGTCTGTAAACCCATAGTTTCCAGCGGGCATCTGTCGTAGTTTTCCATTGATTCACATGTCTCTGTCTGGTATTAAAACTTCACATAAAATAACTTCACTTTTTCAATGTATACGGTCTGATAAAATCCGATCTATTGACTCACCCGTGGTTACCCGTAATATGTTTTGGTGGTATATTTGGTCGTCTCTTTCGAACCACTCGCTCATCGACTTAAGTCATAGCTACAATGGCTGCTTCATATTGTCTCTACAGCTCTGGTTGATGTAGTCATCATTGTCCCTCTATTGCTAAGCAGTACATTCTTTGGACTTCTTGCAATATTGTCACATTGCATTTTTTGCCCATAGCTGCCCACAGCTGTGTACGTTAGAATCGGTCTAATTACGCTTTTATTGAAAACCCGCTATAAGTTGAAAACCAATGATTCCCCGTTTTTCTCTACAATTATCGGCCGGGCCGAACAAATATTTTTTAATTTTCCTTCCTGTCCACAATTTTGACCACAGAAACCCAAATGCCTATATAAGGTCAGAAAATGTATCAAGCATTTTTTCAATAGGCCGCCACATTTATATGTGGGCTATATCAAAGAGTAGACCTATGTTGACAATTTTTGGTGGAGAAATTGTGTGACCACTGGGAACCTCAAATGTCAAATTAACTCCTGACAATTGACAATTTTTGGTGGAAAAGTTTTGGGACCACTTGAACGTCAAATGCATTATAACAGGTGGTTCGGACAAAAAGTAGTTAAAATTATCAAAATACAGTATAGTCTCGATAATCCGGACACCACATGTTTCGGCGATGTTCGGATTACTGAGTAGTAACCAAAACACATAATTTTGTTAGTTAAAATCATTAATATCGGACGTTTGCTAGATAATAACCTGGCATCTTTAGTAAACGAATTATTTTAAGGAAATATCACGGGTTGCGACCATTTTAAGCAGCTTTCATTGCTACCAAATTTACTTCTTAAGCTGGGTACACATTGTCAGTTTTGAATGTCAATATTTCGCAATTATCGATAGCTGTCAAACCGTCCAGCAACCACAAAACATTTTGCGGTTGCATGATGACTGACAAAAATGAACGGCCACACTAGCAAGCAACAACAAAGCTGTCATTCAAAACTGACAATTTGTACCCAGCTTTAATTTAGTCCTTTAGCGTAATTTAGGTGACATTTCCAATACACAGGTTGGTTAACACTTCTCTATAATTGGTGTATATTTGTTCATAGTTTTTTTTTAAGGATATACACTTTGTAGCCCATGTACACATATTGATTTTCGGTGTCCATGGGACAAGAGCCTCTTACGACTTAAGATATAACTTCAAAATTCAAATGTACTCATCATTATTGTGGATATATTTTAGCCATATCAGCAACTGATATTATCTCGTCGTCGAAACAAAAAAAAAAAAAGAACAATACGTAGTTGCCAGTGATTTTGTATATCAAAGATTGAAAATAAAAGGATTCCATACGTTTTTAAATAATTTATTGTAATTTCTATACAAGAAGTGCGATTCTCCAAATCATTCTCTTTTTTACACTACCGAAAAAACCGGTAAAATCAAATTGCTTATAATTTCGTTAATTAATGATATTATTCAGTAATTTGGCGACCAAAAAAAGTGGTCGTTAGGTTATGCCTATACCAAGAGTGCTGTCAAATGTTATGCCTGTTCCAGAACCTGCAAGAATGTACATTTTTTTTTACTACGATAACAATTTTTCCTTAATGTTATCGGAAAAAATAGTAAAAATTAGTAGATTCTTGCAGTTATGGAACAGGCCATTTATTTATTTTAACTTTTCATTTATCATTTTTCTTTTTAATTTTACCGATTTTTGTCGTTAACTCAAAAAATGACTTACAGAATCTAAAACATCTAAATCTTAAAACTATGCTATTAATCCCTAGGCTTTAAATGTTTTAAACATTTCTAGGTAAAATATCGTTGGAATACATGCACAGTTCTAAGGGACTTTCTCACTAATCGGAAGCCAAATAAATTAATTCCTTTAGAGGAAAGGAACACCCAACATCGATTTTTAAGCGAACTAGGTTACTCAACTCTAGGTTGAAAATACTGTTGCTTATCATAGTCATCCATCGATTGTTGAAGGGTAGAAAATCATTCGACAGATTCTAATAGGTAATTCCATATTGATTGTATAACTGAGTCAACAGTGGCTATAGCCAGGCAGACGAGAAGTGGACCAAAATTTTTGTAAAACTAATTTTTTCTTATTTATACACCAATTGCTATTGCTAAGAACGAAAACGTCAATGAAATAAATAAAAATCTAATGCTCAAGATATGAAAAAATATTGATGTCCGGATTATCGAGGTACGAAAAATATGAGATGTCCGAATTACCGAGTCTACAATGTAAAAAGTTCTAGTGTCCGGATTACCGCGTTATCCGTATTAACGAGTGTCCGGATTATCGAGACTATACTCTACATAAAATCGGAAGGTATCGTTATATGGGGGCTATATCAAAGCATGGGCCTATACTGACCAATTTCAGTGGAGAGGTGTTATGACTGCTGGGAACCTCAAATGACAAATTACGGCAAGTTTGGTTTAAAATTATACCTAAAGTCGTCAAAATAACGAAAATCGAGAGGTACCATGATACCAAAACATGGACCTATGTTATCAATTTTTTTGTGGAGAAGATTTGAGAGCACTGGGAACCTTAAATATAAAATAACAATTAGTTCAACCAAAAAGTAATTAAAATTCTCAAAAACCTATAATAGGTAATTACAGGTAGTTCAATCAAAAATGTAGCTAAAACCCTCAAAATACCGAAAATCGTGCGGTACCGTTATATGCGGCTACACCGAAACGTGGATCTATGTTGAAAATTTTTGGTAGATTAGTTTTTTGGCAACTGGGAACCTCAAACGTCAAATTGTAGGTACTTCTGTCAAAAAAGGTAGCTAAAATCCTCAAAATACCGAAAATCGAGAGATTTTTTGTGACCTCTGGAAACCTCAAGCGTAAAATTACAGGTAGTTAGATCAAAATATGCTGCTAAAACCTCAAAATGCCGAAACATGGGCCTACGTTGAACATTTTTGGTAGAGTAGTTTTTTTGCTAATTGGAAGCCTCAAGAGTCAATTTGCAGGTACTTCTGTCAAAAAAGGTAGCTAAAACCCTCAAAAAACCAAAATGGGAGGTTCCGTTATATGGGGCATATACCAACCGTGGACCTACATATATTGACAATTTTTGGTGGAGATGTTTTGTGACCACTGGGAACATCAATCGTCAAATTACAGGTAGATCGATAAAAAATTTTGCTAAAACGGAAAATCGGGATGTACCTTCATATGGTGGCTATACGAAACATAGTCCTACAGTTGCGTTCAAAATAATAGGTGCGCCCATACAAAAAAAGAAATATGTCAAAACAAGTAAGAAAAGTCTATAGTCGGACGGAGCCGACCATGGGATACCCTATACCACTATCCCTGAACCATCGCTCTCCACGGAATTTCTTTTCAATGATTGTGAAAATTTAATTATCAAATATCAGAGATGTAATGTATAATACTTATGACCAAAACCAAAAAGTTATCTAGCATGACAAAGACATTTTTGTAGCAGGAAAGGAAAATTTAGTTCACACAAACTAAAATGTAATGAAACCCACTTATGTAGTACTACTACTTCCGTTGTTTAACCGCTACGTTATTGAAATTTTTACCAATTTCACACAAAAGTTTCAGTCCATTGAATCCGCTAAGTATTATCTGATCTTCACGTTGGTTTGTACGCTTCTTCTTCATCATAAACTCAAACTTTGTTTAAAATTTTGCGGGTTATTATTTTGACCTACAGAGCCGCTACAAAATTGGTTAAAATTTTGTTTTTGGTCCATTTCTTCCCCTGAACATTTCACGATCATCACCAAAAACTAATCATTTCTATTCTGGCCCGAACCCAACCTCCTTAAAAAATTCGTTACAATCGGTCCATAATTGCGGCCTTAAGCTTGTTTGCAATTTTTAATGGACGGACGCACATCGCTAAATCGCTTTATCTCGTCGAGATATGACGAATATTTCGTGGTGTTACATAAACTTTTGGAGGGACAATATGTAGCATGGGATAAAAATGTGGTTCTCTACACAGAACCCATTATATATTAGGCATTAGGCCCGTTATCTAGCAAACACTTTATTGCAATTTACATCAGAGGAAAGGTCAGTAGTTTTTTCCCATATGTAGGCTACTTTGCGAAATATATATGTCCTCAAGGAATTAAAATATCGACCAAAAATAAAATTTTTATATATTTTTATATATTTTTATATACAACTGTAATGGTCCATTTGACCCGCTAAAAAATATCAGATCATCATTCAAAATTGTAGGCATCTTTTTCGACCCATACTCTTACCCGGTGCAAAATTTCGTGACTATTGATGTATAATTGCGACTTCTAGCGAGTTTATTATTACACTACAAACAAATAACGGAATATATTAGGCTGTAACTCTGTTATCTGATCATGCCCACCAACATAATTGGCATCAATTGAAAGGTGAAGCAATCCACTTTCAAGTTTATCTCACTTGTCCGGAATGTCACTTCCAGGAATTAAGATATAAGCTGTATATTAAAAATTTTCACAATTTTCACACAAAAGTTTTGGTTCATTTAACCCTCTAAATATTATCCGATCGCCATCTCAAGTTGCAAGCTTCTTCTTTGTCATATACTCTTACCTTATTTAAAATTACGCGTTGATCGGACTATTATTGAGACCTACAGAGCCGCTACAAAATTGGATAAATATTATGTTTTTGGTCCATTTCATCCGCTAAATATTTAACGATCATCACCAATAAGAATAGGGATCTATTCTGATCTGAACCCGACCTCCACACAAAATTTCGTGACGATCGGTCCATAATTGCGGCCTGGAGCGTGTTTACAATTTATAATGGACGGACGGACGGACGGACGGACGGACAGACACACATCTCAAAATCGCTTTATCTCGTCGAGATATGAAGATTGGTATACCACATTGGGGGTCTCCGACGAATATTTCGCGGTGTTACATGAATTTTTACCAAAACAAACTTATAATACCCTTTTCCACATTGTGGTATAGGGTATAAATATGGTTAAACTTACCCATTTTGGTTTATTTTAAATTTGTTTTACATTGTTGACATCCCAACAGTTAATTCATCAGCAGAAATGTGACAATCTGCTTTAAATTATTTACTGTTTACACCAACATTATAAATCGTGTTTAAAGTTTTTGTTCAAAAAAATAGGAGTGTGGAAGAAAAAGGACGATAAAAATAGTTTTAGTTGAGTGAAGGATCAAAATTTTCAATATTTTAGTTAACAGTAGTAAACCCAATAGATTTTATGAGATTTGATTGTTGTTTGAAAACAAAAGTCCTTTGGAGGTAGCCAAAAAACAGGCGATTGTCCTTGCAGAATTTTTTTCTATAAATTGAGCACTTATTGGACAACTCAATGGATTTTGTAGACAAAAGCTTTAACGATTAGATTTGTTTGATGCTATGGATGTTATCTCTAACAATATATAATCATTGGTATCCCATAAATTTGTGTATTTTGATCCTTGATCCAAGTTTAAGACAGTTTATATTAGCCCTAAAGGTAAGGATCGGCCAAAAAAAGTGTATCTATAAGGAATTTATTCCCCAACCAAATAATATTTGGAAGTCCTTAGGGTGCTAGCCTTGTGTATGCAATCAATTTCGCTTATATTCAAAAAAATGTTTAAAACGTGAACGGTTGAAATGTACTTTGAACCATTCAGTGATAGGCAGGCTGGGTTTGCACTATGGTTGGTATACGCCGTAATATATTTTTCAATATAAACTTACGTTTTTCACTCAAAAATACTTCATTTCGGTTAGTTTCATTAGAAAACTGTTTATTATACGATGCAAAACCTAATAAAAATAATGTTAGGCCAACTTCAAAAGTTTGTCTTTAAAGTTTCCTTCTCAACAAAGCGTTTTGAAAAATGTCTCATATGTGCCAATCATCCAATTATTCAAAAATGAACCATATAATCAATTCTGCCTGCAGTTTAGATGCTAAGGACCTCAAAACATCACTTGATCACCTCAAAACATCACTTGTCTTCGCAGATTTTTCTGTTTGATACTAGTTTCTCAATTGAGGATATGCTTTTTATTTCATCTGTCGTCATCTTTACCAAGTGACATGGTTCCCTTTTTGCCGTGAGAATTACACGATCCCAATCATCAGGCGTAAAAACGCCCTTATAATATTTTTTACCTTTTCAATGAGACCAAAATCTTGATCGCATGGTAGGCATGAATGGCCAGACACTAAAAATTTGTGGTCTATCCGTTCCACTGAGAAGGTTGAATTATTGACCATGTATGTGCAAATAGTGTTCATTCTTATGTTACGGTTTTGGCCACCACATTATAACCTTACATAACCTTTGGTTTTTACTTACAAATTCTTCTCGAAAATTTATTTTTATATTATTTTTCAAATATACTCCTGACTAAAACGTAACATGCGTTTTTGGCCTAACCCACACGCATTTTTTTATTTCCAGTATTCGATTTTGCCTATGTGGCTTAGGCCATTTTGGCGTCCACATTTTTTCAAACTTTCAGTAAAGGAAAACAGTTTACGGCATGTAGAATAACAAAGGGTTAACCTATGCAATTGGGGATTTTTTAGTATATATTACAAAATGTTCCGGTTCGTCCAGCATAGTCAGTTTGATTTTTTTGAAAATGTGGGTTAGGCCGTTTTGGCGCTGAGCGCCTCATATATTGTTCGAGATAACAGCCAGAGCATCAAAAAACTCTAATCACAAAAGTTCTGTCTACAAAATCGATTGAGTTACCCAATAAGTGCTCAATTTATGGAAAAATCGCTGCAAGGACAATCACCTGTTTTTAGGCTACCTCCAAAAGAACTTTTGTTTTCAAACAGCCATCAAATCTCATAAAATCTATTGGATTCACTACTGTCAACTAAAATATAGGCAATTTTGATCTTGAACTCAACTAAAAATATTTTTATTGTCCTCTTTCTTCCGCACTCCTATTTTTTTGAACAAGAAATTTGAAGGCGATTTATAATGTTGGTGTAAACAGTAAATAATTTAAAACAGATTACCACATTTCTGCTGATGAATTAACTGTTGGGATGTCAACAATGTTAAATAAATTTAAAATAAACCTAAATGGGTAAGTTTAACCATTTTTATTCGACCATTCCCTTGGTGTGAATGAGCACTCCTATTATTTTGAACACAGCTGTATGTTAACAATTTTTAGTGGAGGTATTTTTTGACCTCTGGGAGCCTCAAACGTCAAATTACAGGTAGTTCGGTCAAACAATGTTGCTAAAACTCTCAAAATACCGAAAATCGAGAGGTACCGTTATATGGGGGCTATACCGAAACATGGACCTATGTTAACAATTTTAGTGGAGATATTTTTAAAAACTCTGGTAACCTAAAACGTCAAATTACAGGTATGTCAGTCAAAAAATTCAGTAACTTAAAAGTGTCTAAAACTCTCAAAACACCGAAAATAGGGAGGTACATTACGTCAATACCAAAACATGGACCTATGTTGAAAATGTTTGGTGGATATGTTTTGTGACCTCGGGAACCTCTTACGTCAAATTACAGGTAGTTCGGTGAAAAATGTTGCTAAAAGCCTCAAAATACGGAAAATCGGGATGTACCGTTATGTGGGGGCTATACCGATAAATAGACCTATGTTAACAATTTTTAGTGGAGATATTTTGTGACCTCTGGGAACCTAAAACGTCAAATTACAGTGAAAAATGTTGCTAAAACCCTCAAAAATCGGGAGGTTCCGTTATGTGGGGGCTATTCCGATACATGGACCTATGTTAACAATTATTAGGGGAGATATTTTGTGACCTCTGGGGAGCTAAAACGTCAAATTCCAGGTAGTTCGGTAAAAAATGTTGCCTCAAAGTACCGAAAATCGGGAGGTACCATTATATGTGGCCTATACTAAACCATGGACATATGTTGAAAATTTTTGGTGGAGATGTTTTGTGACAACTGGGAGCCTTAAACGTCAAATTACAGGTAGTTCGGTCAAAAAATGTATCTAAAACTCTCAAAATACCGAAAATCGGGAGGTACCGTTTTACGGGTGCTATACCGAAACATAGACCTATGTTAATAATTTTTCGTGGATAAATTTTGTGGCAAATTAGCTTTCCCTTTACAAAAAAAGTTTCACATATTTTATAGAGCTTTTAGGAGTTTGTTTCTATTACTTACTTCAAATGCCTTAACTGGTCTAATAACACTGTGCAACACTGAAAATGCAAACAATTTCTAATGGGCATTTTCTGAAAGTACGTATTGAGACTACAAAAACCATAATTGGGTTTTGTGTTCTTAGATCGGGTTTACATTTTATGGCCTCATCTATATCGACCTAAAATGAGCCTTTTTCCGGTGATCGGACCTTTATCTCCGAAACAAATAAGAATTTTGCTTTGTAGTCTTCAGCAATATTGTAGCCCTAAAGTAGTAGAACTTATGTGTCAAACAGATGAACTAGAAAAAGCTGCATCTAGTGCACCAAACTCGTTAAAATATAGAAAAGTTTACATAATTTCTGAAATTCTGGTCAGTAACTACTAAACTGTTGGGAGTTGAAACAAGTAACCAATCTAAAAATTTTCCAAATAATGTGACCATCAATTCTTCAGAAATTTCTGAAACTCTAAAATGGTTATTTCACGCCGTTTAAGGGGTATTTCATAACATACCTTTTACAAAACTTATTTCAAACAATGTTCACACAGGCTGTTTATTCTCATGTTGGGGATTTCAATGAATTATTGAAATATTTACCAAATTGTTGTTGAAATATTTGCTATAAACAAGACGATAGAAACATTTTACAACAATATAATGTTCTGAAGAGTTGTGTATTACATTCCAATGAATATTTTCCCAAAAGGTAACATTACGAAGAATTTAACATTTTGGGAGATACGCTGCGAAATATACACACAATATAGAATTTTTAGAAATATTATAAAATTTGACGCAATAAATGCAGTTTTCCGAGTTCACTATTCGTCTAAATATTTTCTTCTTGCTCTTATCTACAAGTTTGCTGCAGATGTCAAAACAAGATCCGTATTGGTTTCAAAGATACAGCCCCGATTTGTTTTAAAAATTCGATCTTTAACCATGTTTAGATGAGGGCATAAAAACTGAACCCGATCTAAGAAAACAAAACCCAAATATGGTTTTTTCCTATTGTTGCTCTACTTTCATAAAATTCTGGACAGAAGTTGTTTGCACGCGATTGGCTCAAAAATGTTGCACAGTGTAATGTTTTAGTAATAATAACATAAGAGCGAAAGTAACATATTTCATGGCTTACAACAATGTTGGCCATGGATAATTTTAATTGGAAGACCATTGGCGCTGAATTTAAGGAAAAAGTTTTTTGTTGTTGTTAAAAACTTTAACAATTTTAACCCTTGGATCTTTCCCATTGACCTACTGAACTCTTGCATGAAACTTTACGGTAATTTAAACGAAAATTTCGCTTATACCCCCATACCGTTTATAGCTGGGGAAATTAGTTGGGTTGTAGGTGTCGTTGCTTCCTTTGGCTGTTAAATACTTTATTGTCAAAATAACAATCAAGATAAGACTTTTGTGATTTTCCTCTTTATTTTCTACTTTATGTTTTGTTGTTTAGCTGTACGATACAAGGTAATTCATAAAAGAATAGCACCTAAAAAATATTTTAAAGCCTAAACCAAATTCAAAGGGATGTCTCAAAACACCACGTGCTTGTTGAGGTAAAAGCTAGCAACAAAAATATATGTACATGGGGAAATAATGATGAAAAACTATCCTTACTATAAAATAAGTTACTTTAAAGTAATAATCTCACATATTTTTAATAAAAATGTGCGTTTTTGCAAATACTTATAATTAAGAGCAATTATAAATTTATTGTGAAATTTAACAGATAAAAACTGTTCTAAATGAATTCATTAATGCATTGTTTTTGTATATTGAAATTTGGTTGAATTAACTATACCCCCCTATTATAAACATTTTCACGGTTAATCGGTGTAAAATGAAAAAAGTTCAGTATTTTCCTTCCCCGGAGAATGGAGGTCTACGGATAATCGATTCCCGGATAATCGAGTTTCGACTGTAATTGAGTCTTACATAAATTTGCATGGTCACATGTGTTTTAATAAATAACCCATTATTTTTCAGCTTTCTGGTAATGCAGAAAGTAGTTTGTTTATATTTCTTTTTAATGGGTTACATAATGACTAACGGATCCGAATTATTGCTGGGTTTCTGACGTCTACATGTTTATTAGTTTTTGTTAAGTTCTTGAGCCAATTTCTCAGGAAGTGTGGATTTTCCTCCGAGGAGGTACCTGAAAGTGTGGTCCGATGTTCGTACATAATTCGAGGCTGTAAGAAATAATACGATGTACAACGTTTGGAACAAATCTGCTTCTCCCTTTGAGGATTATCTTACGTACTACCCGATTTAGTTGGTACCGGCAGGCTTATCTCAGGGTCATTTATTTAGTATGGACTTGCCCCTCGAAAAATAATTAGAGGCTGTAAGAAATAATACGATGTACAACGTTTGGAACAAACCTGCTTCTCCCTTTCAGGATTATCTTACGTACTACCCGATTTAGTTGGTACCGGCAGGCTTATCTCAGTGCCATTTATTTAGTATGGACTTGCCACTCGAAAAAAATGTGCAGTCGTAATAGCACTTTTCCCAAGGAGTGGACCGATATAGTCCATATTCGAACCCGATCTTTGCCGAAAGTAATATTACCATATGCAAAGTTATGAACAATTTTGTAATGGCTTGCACACATGCAGCAGAATGTATCGAAACACGTGCTTTGGACTGCATCCTATTCTACCCCAAAGGGTTAGTTAAAATGCAATGCCAAAGGGTCAGTTAAAATGCAGTGCCAGAGGTTCAGTTAAAATGCAGTGCCAAAGGGTCAGTAAAAATGCAATGTGATGGAGTGCATCTTTCAGTAGTCACGCTCTTGTAAAAATCATGAGTGAAAATGCATAATTTGATGCACTTCCATATCACTTGTACATATGATTAAACTGCCTCTTTGGAGGCAAACTTTTTGCTGGGAACGTTTATTCCATTGAAATATTGAAAAAGGTCATGCACAAACCCCGGTGACTTCAAAAAATTGCCCGTAATTCTGTTTAATTCTAAATTTTAAATAATTTTGTGAGTAACATTTTTCACCGAATCACCTAATACTTATGATTTTATGTAATCTTATATAGAAACTCATAACGCTATTGTACAGGGATATGAGGTTGTAAAAAAGTCATAACCCTAATATATACACTAGGGTTACGTCTTTTTGACATTTTTTCTTAAAAATAATTTCCTGCAGCGAGAATGAATGAACTTTTGCCTATTAATGCCAAAAATAATGTTCATTCCATTTAATTATTAAAAAAGGTCACGCAAAATGTTCTCTTTGATTTTTTTTGAAATGGAAAAAAATTGTGTTCTCAACAAATTATTTCCAGTTGCACGAATGAACGACATTTTGCCTATTAATAACTAAAATTACTTTTATTGTTTATCCATTTAATTATTGAAAAAAGTCACTCATAACGCAGTTTTACTTGATATGATATATGGAATAAAGTTATATATACGGTGACCAATATGTTTGGATAAAAATATAGTACATATACCCATTGATAAAAAGTTACAGGTCAAAAAGAGAACGGAAATTTTGTAATACTTTAACAAAAAAATCAATCAATTTTTGGTCTGTTCCAGTACTGCAAGAATCTACTAATTTTTGCTACTTCTTTCGATAACATAAAGGAAAAAGTGTTATCGTAGTAAAAAGAAGTATCTTCTTGCAGGTTCTGGAACAGAGCTTTTATGGGGTAGTACTAGGTATACCCGAGTTGACTTTCAATTAATCGATACGTCGATTTTTTGGTTTGAAATGTCTTTTCTTCAATTCTTCTTTATGCTGACGATATGAAAGTATTTGTGAGAATTAACTCTATGGATGACGCTATTAGGTTACAGATGGATATTGATCATATATTTAACTGGTGTACCTTGAACTGTTTGGACATCAATGTTTCCAAGTGTCATAAGGTTTTTTATTTCAAATGTAGAAATCCAATTTTGTACCAATATACGTTGAATAATATTGCTTTGAAGTATGTTGAAGAAATTAAAGACTTAGGTGTATTTTTTGACTCGCACTTTTCTTTCAATTGTCACATAAATAACATTGTGCCTAAAGCATATAGTTTACTTGCTTTCTTGAAAAGAAATTGCAAACATTTCGTTGACCCATATACGCTAAAGTTGTTGTATACGTCAATCATTAGATCTAGATTAGATTATGCCTTGATTATATGGAATCCATATTACAAAAATCACGGCATAAGACTCGAACAAATTCAAAAGAAATTCATTAGATACTGTCTTCGACATATTCACTTTGATGATCCTCATCCTTCTTACGAAGATAAATGCCGTCTTATTCACTTGAAAACATTGGAAAATATGCAAACATACTCTAGCAGGGTTTTCTATATAAAGTCATGAATGGGTTTATTGACTGTAATACTTTGCTCGAAAATATTGATATAAAATTGTTTAACAATAGAATTGCCAGTTTTGTAGATTTTTCTGATCAATTGTTGAAATTTATTAACATTTTAGATTTAATATACTTTTAGATATAAGTAGTATAAGTATTGTCTGTAAGGAAATATGTAAATTCCATAGACTAAAAATAAATAAATAAATAAAATTGATGTCGATCTTTAGCTTCAAAGAAAATAAAAATATCGATTTTCTATTTTAATTTTTAGATTTTTGCGGTCGAAAGATCGATCTGCTTTGATTTTTAGATTTTTGTAGATTTTAAGTCAGTAGTCACACGCGCAATGTCTACTGTAAAGGAAGAGGAAATAGCTCCTCTACACTCAATCGACCCCGCTCTCAACCAAAAAATCAATTTTCTTTACCGCAAACTTTGTGCGTAAAAATATTATAATAACGCTAACAGAGATATATAGCCATATTCTCGAGCATTTACATGTGACAATCATAAAATTCATCACGCCAAAACAATAAATAATCAATAGGCCTGTTCTATAACTTCGCAAGTAAAAAGTATTTGCAAGTTCTTGCAAGTACTTGCATCTACTTCTCATTTCTCTTTTACTGAACAAGTTTGTTATCAAACAACAGTTTGTACAAACTTTTGAGTTATCGTACAGACCTAATCTGTCTCTGCTTGTTGAAAAGGACAGGTGTCAAAGTCAAGAAATATGTTGAAGACGAAATCGAATGATCGAAAAGTCGACTTTTCAGTTCTGAGTACAAATCGAAAGATCGATTTTTCAGATCAAAGTAAAGATCAAAAGATCGAGAGATCGATTTTTGAGTTTTAACTAAAAATAAAAAGATCGAAAAATCTACTTTTACTTTGTAATGCGTATCCCTAGGTTATACCTCTTTCAAACATTTAAAAAATGGCTATTCAGCGTTACGAAAAAAGTCTCCAATGAATAAGTCCCCAAACTGAAAATGATATAAGTCCCCACATTTGGGGCGTTGTTTCATAATGAAAAAGTCCCCAAAAATTTAAATGAAATAACTCCCTATCGAAGTGAAATAACTCCGCAAAATAAAATGAAATAACTCCCCAAAGTTGGGGATTAATTTCATTATGAAGCATGTCCACAATTTTAAAAATTAAATAATTCCCCAAAAACATTCATTCTCTGTTATATGTTTTTAGTTCGTTCGCATGCAACAAAAAAATAGTAATTTATAAAATATACAGTTATACAACATAAATTAAGCACTGTATCATCCACATTTTCCAGGAAATAATAGCACATGAAGACGTTATTTTTGTGCTGCAATTGAGTTATTCATGAAAGATTTTATATCTGAAAAAGAAACTTCCCGAATTTCCTCTTGGAAAATATCAACTTATGTTACCATATTGGTACACATGCCGTTTCTCTCATATATTGACCAAGATAGAAAAGTTTCTTACCGTTTTCCAATAACTCTGATGACTCATTTTTCTTTAATAAAGATACAAATTCAATGTTTTGGTGTATTAAGAATTTGAATGTGAATTGTTTCGTTGTGAAAATAGGTTGATGTTTTGGTACGAAACAAAAATTCGCGATGGCTGGAGAAAAAGGACGTGTCTTGGTATTAAGTTAAAAATTCGAGCGAATTTTTAGTTGATACCAAGGCACGTCCTTTTTCGCACAAACAACTACTACCATTCATCATAAAACATTTTAATTTCACAATCATATTTCCCTATGCTTTTATTTCCACATATTCCTTCTTCATTCTAATGATTATGCTTCGCATGTGGGTAGTTACAAAAATCTTATCTCAACCTTGCAAAAAATGACAAGAATTAGAACATAATCGTCAAAAAACAAAACGGTGTATAGTAGAATAGTTCATTTCAAGTCTAAAAATATACATGTTGTATTATTTAATCAATAAGAAATTTAGAATATAAGACTGGACAATTCAGGTAGTCTTCGAAATTGATGTATAAAAATATTATTAAATGCTCCTTTGGGGGCAAATATTTGACAGTCAAATATCCGAATTGGGTACTTATAGAAAAGTAGTTAACCGGGACAATTTGAATTCATTTATATGAAACAAATTTGGGGATTTATGTTGTGAGGCAATTAAACGGAAAGGCAGCTATGCAGAGAGGTAGATAACCGGGATGCCGTAATTCTTTTCGGATGCAAGTCCATACTTGCAGTGATAATATCCCAAAAGCCCTAAATAACCATGCTGCTGAAGTGAGTATACGATTTAACCGAAACATTTCACATAGTACACCCTCACAAAAGTTCAACATTTTTGCTTAAGTGTAGTTTAAGGGCTTCGATGACAATTTTCAATTTTTTTATCAAAATGTTGAGATATTTACCCTAAATCTGTAAAAACTATACGGCCACCAACTATAGCTCTTAAAGCGAGTCCAAGATTTTGTCCAATCTTCATTTAGCATAGCGAGTTCTCTATGCACAAGAAATTCCTTTCAAATTTAATGATAAAGGTTCTCATTTATTCAATACGTCCCCAATTCCAAAGATAAAGATCTCAAAATTCCAAAACACCTTAAAGTACAGGTGTAGCTTTAAACATATAGTCCTATCTCCTTACTTGTGGACGGGACATACGATGATGGAGTTGCAAATATAGAGTATGTGTTCCACCTGCCATATCGCGTTAGTTAAGATTGTTGTTTTTTGGGAATTTTTTTTTGTTGAGAGCGGGGTAAGTCTGTTTGGGGTTGCGTAATTTTTTGTTACTTGCTCGAATTCGAGAATTGTTTCACTCGCGAATGGAATATGAACGAGTATTCGGAGCTCTGCTCCTGTACATGTGAATTTTTCCCAAGAGACGGTTCTCCTCCTTCCTTTGTCCCGAGAGTAGCCCTATATGTCACATTTTTCTGATATCCTTGAAGTACTATCAATTCCTTGATAGAGGCAAATGTGTGAGTAATAACATTTAGAAATCCTAAATCGATCTAATAAAAATAGTTCCTACTTGCCCAAGAGTCCCACAATGCAAGAAGGAGCCCCATATCAATGAGCTAAAAATGTTACAAATTTCTAGCGTCGAAGTGACACAAACGACATGTTTTGACAATGGACAGATTGGGAGTAAAAACTTGCTGCTTACCCCTCGCAAGTAGCAGTAAAATATCATTTATCTAAAAAGAAGAAAAACATGATTACTCGAATAATGACATTACGCCTGGGGTGTTGATTGCGGTAAATAGTCGCTATTGAGTAGATTTTCCAGGATGGCTGCTAAGATTTGCTTCTTCCCAGCCATCTTTGTATCGAAAAGTGTAAAGGGATGGAGAAAATCATGGTCGGCCATTGTAACTTACTTGTTTTATTATTATTTGTGTGCCTTTGTAATTTAGTTATCTTGATAAGCGATAAAAATGAGCAACATTGGAATAACCAGAAGGCATACAGACGCACAAAAACATCGACACATTCAAACAACGTCTCGACATTTTGCACCAGGTAACCTGACACTGTTATCGCCACTGCGGTTGTTGTAAATATTTGAATAGGTGGCCACAATTCGCTTAGCAAAAGCGTGCTGTGCTCATCATCCAGCAATGAAAAGGCAATACGAATTACACACCAGCATCCATTCTCCATATTTTGCTTGTTTTCCTTAACCTTGTACTCTTAAGGTACAGATCGGCTATAGATACACTCACGCTACAGTCATCCAACATTGTTATGAGCATTGTCGCCTCAGTCGTCTTATATACATACATACATCTATCTGCATATTTGTATGTATGAACTCATTCATGGTCGTCTTGGCTTGGCTGGCAGAGTCTGGTGGGCTAGAATCGTTTGGTTTGTAGTTGTCGGTGACCTGTCGGTTATTAAGATTTTACGCCACTATGACTGTGGTTATGACTATGCCACAGTCTCCCGTTTGCTGTGCAAGGGCTTTTGGGCTCTTTTTGTTACCCATTATGAGTGTAAACAATAATGAGGAGGAAGGATAACGAGTTGAGATGTTCCAAAGCATATCGTGTCGGAAAACAAACACAATAAAATAAATAAATTTATAGCCATGCAGATATAACGTTCAGTATAACTACAAAAGTACTTGTACGTTCTAGGTACATTTGCACAATGGGAAGAAAATCGTTATTACTTAATAAAAGTGCAGAACAAAAATTGTGCAATTGCAGAATGTGTAATATGTAAACATTCCATAAAGCTTCTGATAAAATGTTCATAGTATATGTATTTATCTTTGACAGACGTCAAACAGTTTTAATTATGTCGTTAAAAATTATGTCCATAAAAAAAGTCTGTGCTACTACCTCCAAAATGAAGCTTATTGCAGGTTATTGATTTAGAGAGTTATTATTTGGTATCTCACAGCTAAGGATGACATAAACAAGCGAAAACGGCAGTATACCCTTCAACGCTCAACTTTTTAAGTTGTAAACGAAACAATGTTATTAAAGACATAAACGAACCAAACGAGTTTATAGCGTCTATTTTGAATTTAAAATTGATTTTATCTTTTTGTGATAAAAGTCACAAACCATATGTTTTCGAACGGATTGAATAAAAATTAATTTACTACTTACACTTAAATGGAATTTCAACCCATTGTGCTGTACTTATTCATGATTCTCCTCATTACCGTAAACGGCAAGTGAGATGGAGAACAGTTCTCGAGATGACCGCCGTCCATAAGACGATATCAAAAGTGTTTATTGTTATGTTTGTATTGATAAAAACAGTTGTAAATATTTATTCCTTTTGTTACATTTCGACGCAACATCTTATCGTGTTGTTGGCTGACAGTGCGCCATATTTGAGTTGGTCGTTATAATTTAATTATGTTTGAAGAAAAATGTCTAAATACCAAAAATAATCAAAATAGTTATGTATGTGCATTCTCTGCAATGTGGAGACACATGGCAGTGGGAGTAGTTAATTTGGTTTACATAAGCGGCTACGAGAGTTTTTAGGTGTTTTGGTTGAATTCGCATTTAAACGAATTCATCAGTCACACTTATTCTTGAGCTCGAGTCGTCATAAAATTGGGGAAGGGTTTTTTGTTGCAATACCAAGAACTAAGAGAACTGATGAGTCCAAGCGGCGTTGGACGAAACTAGTCTTCTCTGCCATCCCCAAAAGTGATCAATTTTAACTACATCCCACTTTAAACTTGTTGTTTTTAAATTTGAAAACAACAAATATCAGATTAAGCTTGACTTACATACAAATAGTAAGTAAAACACACATCTCAACAAAACTGCCAAAGTGAATCTAAAAATTAATGAAATAATTATATGTATGTATATACACCACAGAAAGAAAGAAATTGCATAGTACTGACAACATAAGACATAGAGCTTACAATAGTTGTGTTCCGGAACCATAGACTAATAAAAGTATAGACAACGAATTCCTCCCGCCTTAATTTTCTCACTGAGTGTGAATTGAGTCAGTTGGTTATGCACTCAATTTTTAAAATGACAATAACTATCAATTTTTGAAACTATTAATTCTGGTAAAAGACAATATGGGTAATCTTGACCGCATCTACATCCTCATATAAAGATATTCCAAAAAATATTGCAATTTATCCCAAAACATTGTGCAATTTTGTGAAAACGCTGCGCAGTTTCGGTAAGAGCGATACCTAGAAAAAACAAACACATTACAATATCTGTGTCTATACATTTATTAGTTTATGTCAGAATTAACAGTTTTGCAACATGTTTGCAAAAATGTGTATGTGGAACTTATTTTCGTCGGTTTGCTCTTTAGACACTTTTAGCTTAAACAAAGTACGGGAACGAAGCTTGTATTTCACTTATCAACCAATTAAATACACCAGGGAAATTTGTTTGAGGGATTTTGATTACCACCTTCGGACATGGCAATAAATAAGAAATTTTTGTTTTACGACAAGTGTAAATTAAAAAATGTACATATGGTAAAAAAATTCAAACGATGAATCCGAGTTTCACCCTCTCAGACTTCGCGATCTGTTAACATATTCTATATAGTATGACTGAAATTCTTTAAAATGAATGTTTTAGTAGGGGTCTCATAATATCGAAAATTAAAAATTAAGAATAAATTATGTGAAGCTGTGTTGGCAACAATATAAAAAAAATGGGCTGAAGTCAACAAGTTCTTTTACGAGTATGATTCCTTCCGATTTCTGACTTAACCTTACATTTGATAGAACTATACCCCGAGAAAAAAATCAAGGAATACTCCATGGGCATGGATACTAGTGTATGATTTTTCGATATATCCACTGCATCCACTTAAATTTATGCTGACATTTCGAAGCCCGAATTTCGGGATTTTTTGTATTTTTTAATAATCAGGATGGATATTCAAAACTGATAATAGAATTACAGAACTCGTGATTTTAAGTCGTTTGATGTATATCTCATGAGTGTGCTCCTAGGAATTGGAGTCCAAATTCGAAAGTTTGATGCGTAAATTTTCTTTAAAAAATATATTTTCTTTGAAAGTATTTACATACATGAAATCCTTTTTATGCGATTATAATATTGTGTAATTAATTACAAAGATACGTGTGGGATTTTACCCAAAATATAATGTGGAGGTACATCCAATGTTCTATTTGAAATATGTGTATATTGTTTATTTATTATGGGTGCTGACATCGGATGCGCATCAAAATCGTATGCACATTGTGCGGCTTTTAACCACTTTACCAACTTTATGGTTTTTGCATTGTGCGATACAACTGACGGTACACTTTATCCGATGAGTGATACATCGAAATGTGCATAAAATGCATTGCATATATATTTAAAGAGATTGAGCTGTATCCAAAATCGTATTCAGGCTTTTTAATTTTCATATTGTTTGAATGATTGTAATTACAAAATTACTCTTCAGTGGGGGCTCTATCAAAACTTGATCTGCACCGACCAATCTCGGTGTGATGTTTTGCACCCTCAAGAAGACAAAATAAAAAATATCAGCTATTTCAAAATGCCGAAATCTGGAGGTATCGTTAGATGTCAGGTTAAATCAATACGTAGACCTGTACCAAAAAAATTTTGGCGAAAAGTTTTGTGGAAAACTAAAAAGCAAATATCAGGCATTTCAGTTTGATAAACAAGGCTGCCAGATGATTTTTATGAAAAATCGTCAGAAAAAAATCGTCAAAATTTGTTTTAAAAAATCGTCGAAATTAAAATACGCTCATTTAGATATATTTTAATGCATGTCTTATTCAAAGAAACATAAATTGATATTCTAGACCTTAAACATTTTTATACCCTACACCATATTGTAGTAAGTGTATAATGTATTTGTGCATTTGTATGCAACATGCACAAAGAAAACGAGATAGACCCATGGTTGCTTTTGATGGCGATTTATGTATTTACGTCCCATTTTTTATCCTATCCGATTGAGAATGTTAATTTTTCCCCAAAAATAGGATAATAAATGCGACCTGTACAAAAATACATGGAAAGACGGGCGGATATGCTTAAATCGACCCAGAATGTGAAGTTTGTATGTCCATTACGATTATGACTTTTTTCTCAAAAATGTTTTCCTGTAGCACGGATGGATGAAGTTTTGCCTATTATTTACTAAAATAACGTTTATTATCGATTTAAAAAAAAAAAATAGTTTTTTGAAAAAATGTATGAAGTGAAACAAAATTGTTTTCTTTGAAAAAAGTTTATTTATCTCATGTGGCTCAAAAGTTTATTTTTAATTATATATCTCCTTTCTTACTTACTTACTTACTTAGTTGGCCCATTACAGAACATTTGTTCCATAGACCGAACTAAGAAAAGATCTCCATTCCTCTCTGTTTTTCGCTTGACTTTTTGGAATACCGCGCCTTTCCATTTCTTCATCCACTTGTGTGCTCCATCGAAGCTTAGGCCTGCCGATTCTGCGTGCACCGCCATGTGGCATGTATTCATACGCCTTTTTAGCGGGTTCATCATCGCTCATTCTCATGATATGGCCTAGCCAACGCAATCGTTGCATCTCGATACGTTTAACTATATGCATGTCTTTGTATAGCTTATATAGTTCGTGGTTCATACGACGTCGATATTCACCGTCAACGCAAATCGGCCCGTAGATCTTTCGAAGAATTTTCCTCTCAAACAGACCAAGCACTGCCTTATCTGCTTGCGCAAGTACCCATGCTTCGGAGCCATACATTAGCACGGGTAGTATCAGCGTTTTGTATAGTGTTATTTTTGTTTGACGAGATGTGGCTTTGTTTTTAAATTGCTTACTTAATCCATAGTAGCATCTGTTGGCCAATACGATTCTTCTTCTTATTTCACAACTGATGTTGTTTGTTGTGTTTATGGCAGTGCCGAGGTAGACGAAGTCTTTAACTACCTCAAAATTGTAGGTACCAACTTCTACGGTTGGTCCGAGCTCTATGGACGCTTTGCGCGTCGACACCATCAATTTGGTCTTTTCGCCGTTTACCGCCAGACCCACTTTCGCAGATTCTGCTTCGACCTTCCTAAAGGTATCAGTTACTTCCTTTACTGACCGTCCCATGATGTCTATGTCATCAGCATAGGCAAGTAACATGTGGCTATTGGTGTAAATTGTGCCATTTCTTTTGACATTTGCATCTCGTATTACCTTTTCCAGCAAAATGTTGAATAGGTCACACGAAAGGCTGTCTCCTTGTCTGAAACCTCTTTTGGTACAAAATTCTTCGGAGAGGTTCTTTCCAATTTTAACTGAGGACCTAGTATCAGTTAGAGTCATCTTACAAAGCCGGATGAGCTTTGCGGGGATACCAAATTCAGACATTGCATGGAATACCTTCGATCGGAGGGGACTGTCGAATGCTGCTTTATAATCGACAAAAAGGTGAAATGTGTCGATCTGCATCTTTTGGGTCTTCTCTAGGATTTGCCGCAGGGTAAATATCTGGTCAATGGTGGACTTGCCAGGTCTAAAGCCACATTGGTATGGTCCAATTATCTCGTTGACCATAGGCTTTATTCGTTCGCACAGTATCCCTGACACTATCTTATAGGCAATAGGGAGTAGACTTATGCCCCTATAGTTGGAGCATACAGTCTTATCTCCTTTTTTGTGGACGGGACATAGGATGCTCAGGTTCCAATCGTCGGGTACGCGTTCTTCCTGCCAGATGGTGCTAACTAGCTGATGCATACACCTTATCAGCGCGTCGCCTCCGGTTTTAAACAGCTCGGCTGGTAAGCCATCGGCTCCTGCTGCTTTATTATTCTTCAGCCGGTTGATTGCTGTTTTTACCTCATCTTGGCCGGGTGGTATACATTCTATACCATCTTCTGGGATTGGATCTGCGGTATCATCGTCTTCGCCACTATTGGATACCAGCAGATTGGAGAAATGTTCCTTCCATATCCTGAGCACGCTATCTGTATCTGTTACCAGATTACCTTGCTGGTCTCTACAGGAGGATGTGCCTGTACCAAAGCCATCTGTTTGATGTTTCACTCTTTGGTAGAATTTTCGGACTTCATTCTGGCTCCTGTACATCTCGATTTTTTCACACTCCCGCTTTTCCATTTCTCTCTTTTTCTTGCGGAAAAGACGTTTCTCTTCTCTCCTTTTCTCCCGATATCTCTCTCGTGCGCTACGCGTTGCTACTGATTGTAAAGTAGCTCTATATGCCGCATTTTTCTCTTCGGTAGCAGCACGACACTCCTGGTCATACCATGAATTCCTTTGTGGAGGTCTCTGGAATCCAAGTATGGATTTTGCGCCTGTTTGCATGGAGTGGGCAATATGTTGCCATTGTGTTGTTATGTTATCGGGACAAGGAGTGCTCGCGTTAAGCAATTGGGCTAGTTGAGTGGAATATGCTGTGGCTATCTGTTGTGTTTGCAGCCTATCGATGTCCAACTTCCGCGTTGTGTCTGTTCGTGCTTTATTTGCAACGTTTAGACGGGTACGTACCTTTGCTGCAACAAGATAGTGGTCCGAATCAATGTTTGCGCCTCGGAACGATCGTACATCCAACACGCTGGATGAATGTCTTCCATCTATCACAACATGATCAATTTGATTACTTGTTCTTTGATCTGGGGACAGCCAGGTGCCCTTATGAATATCGAGATGATTAAATCTGGTACTGCTAACTACCATGTTTTTTGCAGCTGCAAAGTCTATCAGCCTCATACCATTGGAGACTGAATTTCCCGACTGTTGGGCCAAAGATATTCTCCTTTCCAATTTTGGCATTAAAATCGCCTAGAATGATTTTAATGTCATGGGCAGGGCAACGGTCATATGTTTCTTCTAAGCGCTCGTACAATATATCTTTGGTCTGTTCGTCCTTTTCTTCAGTGGGAGCACGAGCGCAAATAAAGCTGATGTTGAAGAATTTAGCTTTTATTCGAATTGCAGCAAGTCTTTCATTCACTGGGGTGAAGCTGGATACCAGATGTTTTAGTCTCCGACTAACTACGAATCCGCAACCAAACTCATGCTTTACGTCATGGCAGCTATAATACAGTGCGTCACCTTTAGGTGTTGTTGTGACGCCTTTCCCAATCCATCGTATTTCCTGTATGGCAGTAATATCGGCCTTGTACTTTTCAAGTACGTCTGCCAATGCGAAGACTGCACCTTCTCTATAAAGAGTGCGAACATTCCAGGTGCAGATTCGCAGATCATGGTCCTTAAAACGTTTGCGGGGTTCGTCAACTTTAGAGGGGTTTGTTTTTCTTTTCTTTCGTTTTTTCATAGTAGGCAGTTTTTTTTCTAGGGGAGGGTTACTAACCCGACGCCCAAACCCAAGTTTTTAACGTTCTTATGGGTGAACGCGCGGCACATGTTAGCTCACTACCTTTAAAGGCAGTTCCCCAGGTGACACCACGGGGAGGTCAGTGTCCACTTGAGATGAAAGAGGGACCAAGATAAATCCTGGGCTTTGCCATGTTAAAACCGGTCAGGACCGTTCCTTGGTATCTTCCATCCCCTACGTCACCCATATATCTCCTTTCAGTGTCTTCAAAAATTGGCCATAATTCTGATAAATTCAAGTTTTAAATGAATTTAGTGCGTGAGGTTTTTTCATCGATTCGCCTTATAATAAAGATTTTATATAATCTTATGTAGAAACTCATCGCGCTATGATACAGAAATATGAGGTTGTAAAAAAGTCTAATGCCCATTTTCGATCAAATTTTGAATGTGTGATATTTGGTCTAGAAGTAAGTAATTTTTTGGTAGTAAAAGTAAGTAATTTTCATTGTTGAAGGAAAATTAATTATTTCATTGTTGTGCATACACACAAAGGTGATGGATATCGGCTCAGCCCGACATTGATCCCTTCCTTACTCGTTTTTATCTACCTAAGTCAAAGAAACCCATAATGCACACTGTTGCAAAGTTCTATATAGAGGCCTTATATATAAAAGAAAGTCATGTTATTTACAACGCGTATAACTCAAGAACGGCTGAACTGATTTCAATAATTCGCACCAATTCGGAATCGCGTTATGGCAGAAAAGGATACAACTGATTGGCAGAACATACATATTTAGTCTTTCCATTAATTTTTTGAGCATTCATTCTTAATTATTGCCTTTCAAATTTATGCACAAACGGTATGAGACATTTTATGTTTCGTTTTTGACCAAAAATCATGAAAATTTAAAATGTTGTGTAGCGTTACGTAAAGTTATTTTAAAGGTTTTGTAGTTTATTTTATATGAAATATTGACACAAAGTATATAAATTCAGTAAAGAGAGCTCACAATACACCAAATTTAAATGGAAGGTGCTTAAACTTGGGAAGTTTTTGTAGATTCTGAAACTACAATGCTCATAGATCAGAAATATCAAGAAACAAAAAAATCGTCGGAGGGATTTTCAAATAAATCGCGATGTAAGTTCACATTTTTAGAGGTTCTGTAGGTTTTCACAATTTTGCTTGGAAACCGCGGGTCCTATGTGAATGGGCCTAAAGAAAATGTTGTGAAAATTCTCCACAAGATCGACCTTCATGATATTTTCGTAGGTTTTATCGTTTTTGAGATATAGAAGTTCAAATTGAGACAATGCACTAACTGTATCGCCTTTACATAGGACTCGCGGTTTCCAAGCGAAATCGTAAAAACCTAAAGAACCCCTAAAAATGTGAATTTAAACCGCGATTTATTTGAAAATCCCTCCGACGATTTTTTTGTTTCTTGATATTTCTGATCTATGAGCATTGTAGTTTCAGAATCTGCAAAAGCTTCCCAGGTGTAAACATCTTCCATATAAATTAGTTAAGGCGCACCGTGAATATATAGGATACAATTTAAAATTTTTACATAGTATACATTTTTGGAATTGGATTAAAACAATCTCTATATAACTTTATTCGCTGGCAGGACGAATTGAGTTATGCACGGTTTTAATGTGATGGAGGGTATAGTTCGAATTATGAATTAAATACCCCCAAAAAAAGAATAACTGGAATCCGTGGGTGCAGATTGGACTTCTATACGTAGACATTGTGTCGATAACCTAAGAATAAAATATTATTTTATGTCATAAAACGCCAAATTTTCTTCTTGCTAGAAGTGATACAGTTTGTGCAAGACAACTAAAAGCATTAGAAATTTAAAATCGGACGATACATACTACGACTTATAGACTCTGAATCTTCTACTTTCGGTATAATGTTACAGAAAAAGCATTCATTTTTTAAGTGTGCGATTGGAAGTTTTTAGACTCGATGATATTGAACAATTTGCCGGACTGAGTTCTTGCAATTTATTGGAAATAGAATTTAAATATTTCTTAAATTAAATTTATTGCTTCAAATGTTACATCGTTTTGACAAATAACAATCGATCCTTAAAGAACCCCACATAATTATTTGCTAATAATAAGCAAATTAATCAAGAAGGATTCTACCCTTGTCGATTGACCACTTGTGTCCAAAAGAAATTTATATTTATCAAACTGGTAATCTCGTTAGAAACGAACTAAAAAAATCGTGAATTTTGATTTCTGAAAAACTAGTAAAAAAGTATCAGTCGCCTTTGCCGAAATATATGTGCCCTCAGCCTGTGTGAATTTGCTACCATGAACAGATCGAATACGGGCTATATAACCCAAAATATTTTTCCATTTTTCCAAATTTTTGTTGGAGTTTTTAGAATGTTGTGGCTGGCCTTTTTGGAGAACAAAATTGCCAATAAAAATATCGAAACGTTTGGGATATTTATCTTAACGATTGTGGACATTCCGAATAAATGCATACGTTTTGCTATTAAATTTAATTTAGATTAAAGCGCAAAGTGTTAAAATTTTGCTGAGACCGTACCTATAGAAATGGCGCGACATAGCCCATTTTGGAAATGAATGTTATTCTGAGACTCACTCCTTTCAATAGTTACCGCGCCACAAGCCATTTTAGTTGGTCACCGTAGTATTTTGAGCTTTGTCAGGAAGCATGGACTTGCCCACGAAAAATAGGATATCGCTGTAAAAAGACTACAAACATCAACAACAACAAAAATGCCCAAATTACCCTCAAACAGTCTTTAAAATGAATGAGGGAATTAACTACCTGAAGATGTTTTCCATGGGAGCAATTTTACGATATTTGATAGAGTGGACCCTATTAGGTTCGATCTATGTCAGGCAGAAATATGGCGATGTGCAAAGTTTAGATGGAGTCGATTACTCCCTTTGAGCGAAAATCTTTGAACTCCAGGCTGCCAGACATATAGAGATACAGACGGATGGATTGTGCTAAGTAATTTTAACTTGTCTGGCTTCATCTAAACCAGTCTAAAATTGCATTTATCGCATTGATTGTTTTCCTATATTTAGCAATATTGTAGCGCTCCCTCAGGCATTAGAACTTATATGTCCTACAAATCAATATTGAAAAACTGCAACTATAGTATCAAAATCGATCAAATATAGAATATTTTACATCATTTCTGAAATTGTAGCCAATAGCTGCTTGAACCTGTTACCTTTACAGGAAATCTTAGAAGAAGTGTGCTTAACAATTTCTTCACTCTTTTACATCATGTGTTTCAAACACTGTTGACAAGAACAGATTATCCTCATATTTGGAAATTCACCACATTATTAATATATGTATTTATTAAATGGTCGTTGAAAAATATTCTAGATATACTGTGGTAGATATATTAAATAAAAAAGGTATGTTCAAAGATATCATTACTACAAATTTCGTTCTCTCATCTGTAAGTTTGCTAAAAAGATCAAAACAAAATTCGTTTTGTTTTTCAAGATATAGCCCCAATTTTTTTTTGGAAATTTTAATATTTAGCCTTTTTTAGATGAGGACATAAAATCAACTAGTGTTTTTGTCGTTTGGGTCTGTACTTTCATAAAATCATCGGTAGAAGTTGTTTGCACATGACTGCCTTAAAAATGTTGGACAGTGCTATACTTCGTTGATGATAGGGAAAATGTATAGCAGATTTTAGCAGTTTTTGACGCACACAAATTAATTTTTCGTCATTATTTTTCCTAGTGAGACAAATTTTTAATTGGCTTTCATATATAGTCCATGAAAAACCTTTCGTACATTTTGCCCAATAGACATTTATCATATTTCGTTAGAAGTTTTTCCCGGAAAGAGTATAGGTACAAACAAAAAAATTTAAAACATTTCTTACAAAACTTATTAATGCGCATTTTCTGAACAGAAACTTCAAATAAAAATAAAAGTTTTCATTTGAAATCTCTAATCACAAAAATTTTAAAGAGAAAGAAAAATTATAACTGTACTAGAGTATTTAGTTTTGTTAGATATTAAGATTGCCAAAGTTTGAGCACAATTGGAATATGTATGTTAACACGTGCCACTGGGGCCTCAAAGTTTCCATGGGCCCTATATATAGCTAATATTAAAATCCGACCTGATTTTCATTTTTTTTTTTTGTATAATTACTTGTTTAGCCACAGGAATGAACTGGTAAAAATTACTCATCGATTAGACAATAAATGTGGTTTTTAGAGCAAAATTCACCTTTGGCCCAATACAAATTACTATGTGTTAACATATTCCGATTGTGCTCAAACTTTGGCAATCTTAAAATCTAACAAAACTAAACACTTTCGGGAGGTGCCGCCTAAAAAATCCGACGTCGATTATACCCTCCACCATAAGATGAGTGGTATACTAAGTTTGTCATTCCGTTTGTAACTACTCGAAATAATCATTGTCTTAAAAGGCATGTAATTATTGTCAGCATTCATAAAAGGGGATATTAACAGCTCAGGGTTTTCTTTGACCTCTCAGCTAAATAAAAATTAATGGATCAAAGAAATTCCAGGTTCATTTGTGATTAGGTAGGCGAATGTTTAAAAATGGAGGCAAAAGCAAAACGGCACAAGTATTTTGACACGTCATAATTATGTTACTTTTGGTAATTAATCGTAGCTTTTGGTACCAAAATGAATTGTTTTAACTAAATTATTAACTTTTCTTTACAAAAATATCAAACAAAAATACAACAAGGATTAACATTTAACTAAAATGTACTTGACAGTCATAGATTTTAAATTAATATTGGGAATGTTGATGTCAAAAGTTGTAACAAAATTTAAAATGACAGTTTCTGTGATAAATTTAGCTAATGATTAGAAATTGCTGCAGTTATCTATTTATTTTGTAACGAATAAATCAAAATACTGAAAACGCTGTAAATATGCACGATCTAGGCAGAAAATTACAGAAGTTGCTCTCCGGTAAATAGAGCAGAATTAAAAAACCAAATCTTATTTATGCACACAAACCCTCATCTTCTGAGCAATTTTGATGCCAAAATAAGTTATCTATTAAGACTAGAACCTCTAGACTTTAGATAAGGCATAGCTACAAAAATTGTCAATTAGATTTTCAATAAAAATCATTTACACCCCACAATCACTGTGTGGATTGATAAAAATATATTTGAACATAATTTATCTTAAAATACACTTTTCAGTAAGCTTGAGCCAAAAAAAGCGCAAAAAGTTGGGTATCTGCGCTTCTGGTGCTATTTCCATGCCCAAATGCTCCCAGGCATCAAAATAGTCTGATCCACCATTTAAAATACTGCGGTATTTAATTTTTATCGTTCATGCTGTGGACTATAATGAATATTATGGCACTTTGAACGATCTTTCATAACATTCATTGGCAGAACACTGCTACTGTGGTAAGGCTGAATTTTTGTGAAGCACGTTTGGAGCGTATTTCGGGTTCAAACTTAGTTATTTTCTGCAAATAAAAGACAAAATGTTCTTTCTGTTATAAAAAAAGTCGAAATCCGCAAAATATTCCGAGATAATGGGTGAAAACCATCGAAAATGTTGTTTAATGATAATTCTCTTGAAATATCGATCCGTAAATGGTACAGATCTGTGTGAAATATATTATTTTTACGTAACAGATAATAAACATAAAAAAGAAATTTTTAGTTGTTGAGGTTTAAAAATCAATAGAACATTTTTGTCAAAATACTTATGCCACGCAGTGAAATTTTATTTCCATTACAAAAACGCAAGCGTATATTTGAATTGATAAAATTAACTACCAATATTAAGTACTCTAGTAAAGGATTGGGTGCCACCGTGGTGTAATGATATGCACACCCGCCTTGCACCCTGAAGGTCGTGGGTTCGATTCCCCGGTAATGTTGGCGACATTTCCTGAGTATTTCAGCCACGTAAAAATGTTTATATAGGTTCACGTTTTGATATAGTCTGCATAGAACGGTTCCTCCCGATTTTCGGTATTTTTAAGGGTTTAGCCTCATTATAACACCGAAATGGCTGCAAGCAGGTACTTAGTCTTAATTGGTCGGTATAGGTCAACGTCTTCATATAGCTCCCATAGAACGGTACCGCCCGATTTTCGGTATTTTGAAGGTTTTATCCTCATTATTTCACCGAAGTGGCTGAAGTTTGGTATTTAGTCTTTTTTCTGGGCTACACAAATTTACCTCAGAAATTTTCCGTATATTGATGGTTTTAGCCTCAGTATAACACCGAAATGGCTGCAAGTTGGTACTTAGTCTTCGTTGAGGGTATAAAACTTTCCACCTGAAATTTGTCGGTATAGATCCATGTCTTCATATAGCCCCCATAGAACGATACCTCCCGATTATCGGCATGTTAAGGGTTGCTGCTCAATATCCCATCGAAATGACTGACATTTGGTAATAGGTCTTCGTTCCCCAACGAAATAGCTGATATTTGGTATTAAGGTTTTGATAGGGGTATGAAATATTCCACCCGAAATGTGAAGGTCAATATCCAATCGAAACAGATGAAATTTAATATTTACTTGGTGGTATAAAACTTTCCACCTGAATTTTTTTTGTCCCGTGTTTTTATATAGCCACCATAGAAAGGTCCCTCCTAATTTTCTGTATTTTGAAAGTTTTAGCCACATTATTCAACGGGAATAACTGAAATTTGGTATTTAGTCTTCGCTGGAGATACGAAACTTTCCTCCAGAAATTTATTGGTACAGGTCAACGTTTTATACAGCCTCCATAGAACGGTGCTCCCGATGTTGTTAACTATCCAAAGCCAGAATATCCAGGTTTAGGTCTAGTCGGTTTTGCCCAAATTTATGTATATTGCTCAATTCGTAAAATTATAAATATTGGTCCAAGACCATGCCGAAACGGAGATCAGTACCAACAATTCTCTGCAGGAATGTGTTGTATTCCAACGAAGCTTATATACCGGATTTTACCCATTTTTGTAGTTTAATGGGGCTAAAATCTTGAAAATACCGAAAACCATTCTACGGAGCTATATGGGGTCTTTTGAGCACCAATGAAGACTAAAAAATATATTGCGGCCACCTCGATGTGATAATGAAGCTCAAAATCAAAAATCTGAAGGTACCGTTGTATGGGGGCTATATAAAAATATGGACCTATACCGACAATTCTCAGAAGGAATATTGTATACCAAATTCCAAAATTATAACGCTCTATTTAAATATTGCCTGCTACATATTGATTCTAACAGATTCTCTAACATATTTTGTGAGTTACCAACAAAAATCGGTTAAATTAAAACGCATAATTGAAAATTAAATAAAAAACACTGTTGCTATCGGTAGAACTTTACGATATCTTTTTACTAGTCGATAACTTACCGAATAATAATGTTAATAACCGAAAGTGCCGCGTTACAACGACCAAAATTACTGAGGGGTATTTTGCCACCGTTGAAAATTGTTTGATGTTGCTTGGCCGGGGAATCGAACCCACGACCTTCAGCGTGCAAGGCGGGAGTGCATACCATTGCACCACGCTGGCACCCAATCCTTAACAATTCAAATATACACTAGCGTTTTTGTAATGGAACTAAAATTTCACTGAGTACCATAAGTATTTTGACAAAATTGTTGTATTGATTTTTAAACCTCAACAATTAAAAATTTCTTTTTTATGTTTATTATCTGTTACGTAAAAATAATATATTTCACACAGATCTGTACCATTATGGACCCATTTACGGATCGATATTTGAAGGGAATAGGGATATTTAAGAGATTTACCATTAAACAACATTTTCGATGGTTTTCTCCCATTATAGAATACTGAATAGTATACTTTCAAGGAATAATATGCGCAAAAAGAATAAAGGGAAATAATGTGTTAGTACTTCGCATATAATTTTTTCAATACAAAACTCCTTAGTTAACGATAACTTAATTAAATTTGCCTTAATATTTTTGACTGAAAATAATGTCTCAACTAAACAAAAAATAAAAAAAAGAAGTAAAAAAGCGTTAAGTTCGGCCAGGCCGAACTTTATATACCCTCCACCATAAAATATTCTTTCTTTTTTTAACAGATGGTGTTTTAACGTGTTGTGGAATTCCAGTTAGCTGTATGTTTTCTTAGTGTGCTCGTATTTTGAAATGACAATTGGATCATATATTTAAATTTGACTTAATGTTTTAGTCATGATGCCCACCAGTGTCCACCTCGGGAATAATATTCCAATTTAGGTCATGGGTTTAAGATTATACAGTATTAAAATGGGCTGCTATCTAGTGCCACACTTTAAATGGTGGGCCGCAGAAGAAATCTGCCCCAAAATATGGTTTCTATGGATATATTAGGGTATAACTCTGTTATCTGACCACGCACATTAGCATATTTGACACCAATAGAAAGGTCAAGAAGGTGTCTTCTAGGACGAACGCTATTAAATCTTTATTAAAAATTTTACCAATTTTCAGACAAAAATGTTGGTATATTTAACCCGGTAAATTCGTTAATTTTTATGATGTTTTGTAGATTGTTTTGTTTCCCAATGCCTATTTTTGCATCATCAGATAATCGGTACTTCTGTTCAAGACATTTTATATTAACAACATAAAATAGTTCATACCATATACCCCCTCCAGAGGGGAAAGAGGGGAGAATGCTACGCACATGGTTTCGTATAACAATCTTAGCAGCAGCACAAAGCTGTACCCAGCGCATTAGCTTGATATTTACACGGGAAATATTTTTGGCCACTGTCTCCATACAAGTGGATCCACTGTGCACTGATACCTAAATAAGGTGAAAAAGCATAAATTGATTGAATACATTAATCGGTGGGGAACCTTATATGGTGCTATATCAAAGTGTGGACCTATGTTTTTGGTGGAGAAGTTTTGTGACCACTGGGAACTTCAAACGTCGAATTGCAGATACTTGGGTCAAAAATTTTAGCTAAAATCCAAAAATCCGAAATCGGGAGGTACCTTTATATGGGGGCTCTATGTTGACAGTTTTTCGAATTACAGATAGATCGGCCAAAAATACCAAAAATGGGAAGGCACCGTTATATGGGGGCTATACCAAAACATGGACCTATGTTAACAATTTATATAGGGGGGCTATACAAAAACATGGGCATATGTTGACACATTTTCGTGGAGGTATTGTGTAACCACTGGTAACCACAAATGTCGACTTACAAATAGGTCGGGATGTACCGTTATATGTGGGCCATACCAAAACATGGACCTATGTTGACAGTTTTAGGTGGAGATGTTTTGTGATTACTAGGAACCTCAACTGTCAAAGTACAGGTAGTTCGGTCAAAAAATTTTAGCTAAAATCTTCAAAAGACCGAAAATCGGTTTTTGGTGGAGATGCTTTGTGACGACTGGGAACCTCAAATGTTCAATTGTAGGTAGTTCGGTCTAAAAAAATTATTTAAAATCCTCAAAATACCGAAAATCGGGAGTTACCGTTGTATGGGGGCTATACCAAAACATGGACCTATGTTGACGGCTTTTGTGGAGATGTTTTGTGACCACTGGGTACCCCCAAAAGTGAAATTACAGACAGTTCGGTCAAATATGTAGCTAAAGTCCCAAAATACCGAAAATCGGGAGGTACCGTTATATGGGAGCTATACCAAAAAGTGGTCCGATATAGCCCATCTTCGAACTTGACCTGCCTATGGCAAAAAGACACTCGGTGCAAGAATATAGCGCTCTAGCTCAATTATTGCGAACGCAAGGGTGATTGCAACAGACGGACATGGGTAGATCGTCTTAGAATTTTATGCAGATATATACTTTATATGGTCGCAAATAATTAGTTCGATGTGTTACAAACAGAAAAACAAACTTAATATACCGTCCATACTATGGTGGAGGGTATAAAAAGCATTTGAATTGAATTCAATTCAATTCAACTGAGCTCTATAATTATAATATGTATGAGCGGGAATTCCCGGGAAAAATATTTCCCGATTTCCGGCAACATGAAAAAGACCGGGGGAAGAAAAACCCTACCTCCGACTAATATTTCCTTCTTATGGTGGAGAGAATAAAAATACCGAAGAAATGGCGGTATGTAACTTTCTTTGTGGTCTATATAAAATTTTTGTACTAACCAACAATTTTTTGCAAGAAAATCGTATTCCCAAACGTAGACCATTATAATGGATCAATACCAAACATTTTCATATCAAAAGACTCAAGGTGGGGGGAGGGTATTAAATAAAAATCCAATATACGCTCCCGAAAAGTGTTAAAAATTTCACTTCAACGAAAAAGTACCCCATAAATGAAGTTCCGAACCTAACTGCTACTCACAAAAGCTACGGTTACTTAAGTTTAAGATGAAAGATTTTAAAAATATGACGACGTGAATATATTACCATAAATTCATACTGTACAGTTTACTCGAAATATCTTTTATTGTACATTCTACATCGTCTTAAATAATTTAAATCGAAGAATTAATTCCCAAGTGCTATTGACCTCAGCAACGTGATCTCAAAGAATAGATATTTGAACTCAAATCATCAAATTTAATCCACGTCTGCGAGACTAAGTTCGCCGGGTCCACTAGTTTTAAATTAAGCTCAATCTATGTATATTGATTTCAACAGACATGGTTATATTGACTATGTACTTTATAGGGTCTCCGACGAATATGTCGATGGGTTAGAAACAGAATGACAAAGTTAAATATACCCTCCATATTATGGTGGAGGGTATAAAAATTCAACAATTTCAAAATGGTTTGTGCAGAATGTTTTTCAATGTTTAAATGTAATTTTAGTGAGGACTATAAAAACTTGGATCTACGAGTATATTGGCAATTTTCTTTAAGGACGTTCTTTGTTCATTAGGAATTCATTCATTGGAGATGTCTAAATCAATATAAAAATTAATATGTCCTCCATTTGATGGAGAAACTGAAAAAAAGGAATCAACGTAGTGTGAAAAAATTTTATGAAAACGTAAACAAACATTTTGACATGTTGACGAATTTTCGGCCAAAATAGGGTTGTTGTTGGGCTACTTACGTGATCTGGGGCTCAAAATTATAAAGAAAATATTTTCATTTCAAATTTTCATAGAACAAGAATCCAGCCCCTGGTAAATAGATTTTGACACACTTCAAAAAGTATCAACGACGTATCAATAATAATCCAAGGATTATTCACATTTATTTTGTTTCACATTAATAACAAAAATGGCGTAATTAACTCCTTGTTCCAAAGTTCTAGTGGACCAGTACCCAAATAATTATAAACAAAATGTTGTAAATGATATTAAAATTCCGATTAAATTCTCTCAAAAGTATAATAATCCTATGTTACAATGGATTTGCTTTTTAATGCAAAATTCTGAAACCAAGTGTAATCTTTTTATATTGTAAACAGTATTGGCCTTCAGAATGTAAACTTTCCAATTTAGAAATGCGTAGAGCCTTGTAGATATTCTGAAGAAAAAATAAAAGCTAACAGAAATTGTTTTGCCCTGTCATGAACGTAAAGTCCTAGTGCAACATCATTAATGGTGTGAAAAACTAGAAAAACACATATTCGCCTTAAAGAATATCCCTGTTTCTTCAAAATGCCCTCATTTTCGTTACCTCCACTGTAGATGTTGTGTACGCATGAAGAGTTCCTTTGCCACCATTTCATTCTCTTTAATTACGCATTGTTTTCCAGTTTCATTACAGAAAAGAAAAAGTTTGCCATGGTTTTGTTGCATTGTATTTATGAGAAAATTCTTAATGTTGATTTTCTTTCCGACTGAACTTTTTGCTGCAACCAACTCAGATTAAAGAAACCAGAGCTAACAACAGAGCAAAAAAGGGCAGGCAAGCAAACGAAAAATCTGAAAGAATTAGAGTAGAAGAGAATTGTAATAAGGATAAAAGTAGCAACAAACCTCAACTTTCATTACGACCCACAGAGGAAAGGCTAATTTGTGAATTCACAAATGAAAGTGAGCTTTAAATTTGTGGATAGTAGCTCATCAAATATGTACATTATATTTTTTGTAATTTGTAAGTTCTATCAAAAACTATTTTGCGTAATCGACATTTGTGTTAAATGTAATTAACGTTTTAGATTTTTATGTATTCAAAAATTTGGTGCAGGATCTTTTATATAAAAATTTCTGACGACAGATGATCTTCTGTAACTTTTCTTATTTTAAGTAACTAAACCAATCAATCGATTTTTCAGAAAACTGGTTCAAATACCATTTTACTTCCAAAAATTAATAGAATTAAAAAAAGAAAAATGAAGGAGGAAAGGACGAGTCCTGAACAAATGGATGACCTTTCGAGTTGAGTTTACTCATTGTTACGAAGTAGTTACGAAAAACACATAATTTTGTGTTTAAATTAAAAATTAATATAAAAATAATTCAATAAAAACTTATTATTTAACATGAAAGAATTAATATATGAATTAAATACATAAGTTTCATAAATAAGGTTCGATTAGGATGAAAAGTGGGGTGATGCAAGAACATCACATGTCCATATGGACATACAATTAGGCCATAAGGAGGCCTGTTTAGGATCTCTGTCCTATTGACATAGTTTAGTCGATAGCTTTTATTGCTAGTGCTGTTATAATTTTCTTTATTATAATTATAATAAATATTTTTTAAACAAAAATAAATACAAAATAAATAATGACATAGTCTCTTTGTTTTTTAAACTTTATTGTCCTAATTTGCTCGAGTTCTTGCATTATGTCGTTCCTAATAGCTGAGTTCTCAGATTTGTGAAGGCCTGGCAATGGCAGTGGTAGTGTTGCGATGCTTCGTCCTCTCTGCGTTCACCGTTTTCTGCACAAACTATTTTGAGCAGATGAGCTTGTAACCCAAGGTGAGGTGTCCTGTAATGATGCCTGTCAGTCTACTAATGTCCTTTTTACTCAATAGTAGTAGTTTCTTTGTCTTATCTTCGGATTCCTGGGTTCCCCCAAAGGATTTTTGTGTTTTGCTTTTCACCTCACAATTCCAGAGGGATATATTAGCTTTAGACGTGTCGCTTTTAAGGGCTTCGCTTTATCTAGACTCCCTGGCTCCCCGGTTTGTTTTTCCAAGGAGTTTGTTATCCCGTTACCCCTAATCCATATATGACCCTGGTACCCATATAATGTTTACCTACCATGTTGGGAGTAGTTGTTTATAGACTTTGTACATTTCAAGACAGTTCTAGAGTTTTTTGTCTTTTACTCTTTCACTTGTTTCAGGTATACGGTCCGATACCATTTGATTTATAGACTCTCCCTTTGTGACCCGTAGTATGCTTCGATGGTATGTTTGGTGGTCTGTTCCTATCCACTCGCTCATCGACTTTAGCTTTGTAGCTTCGATAGCTGCTTGATAACTTACTTGAATTTTTATTAGGTGTACAAACAAAATCGTCTCTTCTAAAGCCCTAGTCGGTGTAGTCCTAACTGCCCCGCTAATGCATAGACATAGACATGTTCTTTGGACTTTTTGCAATATCTTTACATTGCATTTTTTGTCCATAGCTGCCCACCATATGTTAGGAGCGGTCAAATGACACTTCTGTATAGCCAGTGTGTCAAGTTGACCAACATCTTTGGGCCTTGTTGGCCCTTTCTTGTTTAAGTTTCCTATCTAGAATTACTCCTAGGCATTTAACAGTGCGATGTTTCCAACGCTCGTTTTCCTAGTAATAGACATAGTTCCGTTTTTCCGGGTTAGCGTTGAGACCTATCGGTCTGGTCCAGTTATATGCTATTTTGAGAGCCGTTTCTGCCCTTCTACAAAGTAGATTTGGATTCTTTCCTCTTAGAAGTGCTATAACGTCGTCCGCGTTACAGACTGGGTCAAATCCCTAGTCGGTTAAGGTCCTTATAAGTCTATTTATGGTAGTAACCCTCCCTGTGGCGTTCTTTGTGCTTATTTTGAAGCAGCTTATTCATATATTTCTTAGCAATCCAGTTTCGTAGGGTCCTGTCCACCAAAAACTCGTCTAAGGAGTAGATAATCCGCTCGGTGCTGACGTTGTTAAAAGCGCCTTCGATATCGATGCATACGGCGAGTATATACACCTTCATTTCGAAGATTCTCTTTATATGGTGTACTTACTACCTCATGTAATGTGGTTTCCACTGATCTACCTTTAACGTATGCATTCTGTTTATATTTATGCATATCGTTAGAATTTTTTTCGTTTACATGGTATCGACCGTCCGTTCCATTGTCTTGAGTTAGAATGAGGCAAAACTTATCGAACGATAAGATTTTGGGAATAAAGACTACTCTTGTCTCTTGTCCGGCTATAGGAGTATACGCAAATTTCAAGCAAGCGTTGAAAGTATCGACCACTTTGGATGCGATGAAGTTCACATCCCTCTGTAGTAGGAGCGGGAAGATCTGGTCTGGTCTCGCTGCTCTGTATCGTGAAAAGCTCGTGATGCCTTCTTTGACCATTGAGCTGTAAATTGTTGGTGCACTGATGAGTAGACATACTCAGCCGATGGCCCAGTGCGAGCCGTGGTATTCGACGGGAAGTGCTTTCGAATCAGAAGGCTTAGTGTTTCTTCTGTTGTTTCCATCCTTTTTCCCATTTAAAAACGTCGTTTACGCTATTTCCTGTTATTTTGTTGTATTACTTTAATCTTGCCTGGTAGTTGTCTAAGAATACAGCTGTTTTTTACGTTTCGTCCTGTTATAGTCTTCGGACCTTCTTGCCCTTGTGTTGGATTTTCCCTATCATCCAGGGTTTTTCGTGGGCAGACTTCATTTCTCGAAGAGGACAACTTTCTTCGAATGACCTTACTAGTAACTCGGTTAAATTGTGGACATTTCTGTCTATGTCCTCCTTGCCTAGACATGAGGTGTGTCCTGCCTACCTGCCCTAGTCTTTCTTTTACTCGTTTCCAAATTTGTTTATTGGGTTTGGCGATGCCTCGTTATTTTAAACCTAAGGTGTGAGAAGGAGTATTCCTCTAAGACCCTCCAATTTGGTACCTCGTTTATTAGATTCTCTGAACACATCGTTATATCGTTTTTGTGGCATATAATACAGGTTCTCGTTCGGGATTCCGTATTTGAGTAAAAACTTGATAGTTTACATATGTGGTTCACTCCAAGAACCTTGTTTTTATGGTACAGGATTCTTAAATTAAACCAATTTGTATATTACCTTTAGTTATTTTCACCATCAGGGCTAATGTTGCCGTTTCACTCCGATGTAGGTTAATTTGGATGACCTTAATCATTGGTCAACCAATAGTTTCTTGGGAGTCGCTGGGGTTTAACATCACGCCTGTTCGATTTGGCATTCTCCTCCTCACCAACCCTTGCCTTTTCAATCTTGAAGTAAACTGAGTTTGAGACGAAATACATCTTGCCCTTAGTCTTTACGAGACCGGCTAGTGAGTGATCGTCGATACCCAACACAAGGAGAGTACTATCCTCTTTCTCCTCCCTGTAGAAGACCTCCCATCTCTACTGCTATGGTCTCATTTTGAACACCAAGAACCTCGAGTATGCGCTCCGTCTCAAGTTTGCATCTGTACCTCTAGAGATATCATAAATTAGAATTTTAAAAAATATACCGTATTCCAGCAAAAAAAATCTCCCAAAATCATGGGTTTTGTAAGGGATTTTTGGCAGCCGTAACTACTCGCAAACCCCCTATTTTTACAAGGGCATGTCGCACTCAGTTTGTAGTTATTTTATGACCACTAGAATAACTAGTTATTCTGTGGCCACGAGAAGTTGAAAAGTAAGTTGAAAAAATTCTATTTTTAGAACAGTTGAGATGTATAGATTTTTTTAATTTCATCACACTTCTTACTTTTACCTTATTTTACGCTCGGTGTGCGAGTTGAACACACGAACCCTCTGATTTCTAGCCAAAGACACTACATACTATGCCACGCACACGAACATTAAGGGTTGCTTAAGAACTTAAATGTGCAGTGCACATGTGCACCACGAACTGTTATTTTTTATTTAAAAAAACTCGCTTGCCGACAGTGAGCGTTGAACACACAACCCTAGGATTTATAGTCGGACACACTCTCACTGTGCCACCGTCCTCATTACTTGGTGAGGAGCAAAGTAAGTAGGTTAGCCTTGTAATTTTTTTAAGAAGTATCCCATTACTTTTCAGATTACTTGTTATGCGAAAAGAAGCATTTACATTACTTTGTAATGGGTTACGTAATGACTAATGGATCCGAATTTTTGCTGGGATGTGTACGGAAAATACTAAATGGCACTAAATTTGTTACAACTTGTATTTGGATGAACGGATTGAGTTGGAAGCATGTGTACGAAAAGTGATAAATGGTACTGAATTTGGTACATTAGGATTTGAGAAAATGGAGCTGGAATCCTGAAAGTTGCAATTAAGATTACTGTTGGAGTGTGGAATTGAGATATGGAGGTAGTTTTAGAAGTTCGTACTTATGTGCACTAAATGGTTCTAAATTTGGTACAATTTGTATTTTAGGTGAACGGATAAAGCTGAAATCCTGAATCTTGAAATTAAGATTACTATTTGAGTTTAGGATTGAGAAAACTTTGAAAAAGTTATATAGATGTGCATGAACGTACTTAATGGTAGTAAATTTGGAACAATTAGAATTTGGGTGAAAAGATAGAGCTGAAATCCTGAAATTTGGAATTAACATTATTCAACACGATTGAGATTGCATTGGGATTTGGGGGAACGGACAGAGCTGATGTCCTGATAATTGGAATCAAGTGTAGGATTTAAATATGAATATAGTTTTAGAAATTGATACTCATGTGTACGAAAAGTGCTAGATGGTAGTAAATTTGGTACCTTTTGGTATTTGCTAAAATATAGACCAAGAATTCTGAATTTTAGTATTAGGATCACTGTTGGTGAGTAGAATGGAGATAAGAAAGAGATTTTGGGAATTAGTGCTTATGTGTACGAAAAGTTCTAAATTTGATATTGGGCTTAAAAAAGAGGTGGAATTCGGAAATTTGACACCGTTAAACTTTTTCAAATATTATTTTTGGTAAAAAAGTTACATATCTTGACTATATGTTGCGACATAAAAATTATTATAATTACCGCACTTCGCAATTTACCGCACTTCTTTCTTAAATGTCAACATTATGCAAAAAAAGAGCATGTTTTCTATTGAATAAATATTGTTTATTTGTATTTTATTTCCCATCCGCACACGAAGTAGCGGGCACCTCGCTAATAATAATATAATAATTTTTCTCCATCCTACCAAAAGGACAAGAGAGACTTCTCTCATATCAATAAGTGCAACCGATGGATATCACCTAATGGGACCTACTGTTTATCACCGAGTCCGAACGGCGCACAGTGGTGTAAATTCCTTGTAAACGTGGACAAAAATAGAAGGAGTTAATATATTTTTGTACAAGTACATTTGAGGGCAAAGAAATGCAAAATGCCAACTTCGGTCCATAACAGTTCAAATTTTAGCTATATATTATTGAGTTTTTAAAAAAATTCGGGGCTATATCTCTGAAGCCAATGCGGATCTTCTCCTGAACTCTGAAGCAAATTTGTAGATAAGGAAAAGAATAAAATATTTGGAGAAATAGTGAACTCGAAAAACTACATTTATTGCCTTAAATTTCAAATATATGCAAAAATTCCACAATTTTTATGCATTTCGCACCGTATCACCAAAACCTTTAATTTTTTATGAATATTTTCTTTTGGAAAAATATTTCCTGCAATGTAATACACAACTCTTCAGAACATGTCATTGTTGTAAAATGCCTCTATGCCGTTTTTTTTTCAGTACATATTTCAACGACGATTTAATAAAAATGTCCATAATGCACAGTGGATCCACCCATTGGCCAAAAATAACAAAATGAATGTCAAAATTTTGGTACAACATCTGGCAACTCTGATAGCTATGACATGGACCTTTTTAAAAATATATTAGTTTTTGTTTCATTCGAACGCGATCTTCTTAAGAATAGCTTCAAAAGTCGGAACATTTGACCAATATTTTTGTTGTGAGTACAACCTATATTTTAAGTTCAAGTAAATATATTCAAAATATCGCGAAACTAATACGTGTAGCAAAATATTATAGTGGATTTTGAAGGAGGGGGTAATAGCTTAATTTTCATTTAAAAATAGTGTTTTAGCGCGTTGTGGAATTCTAGTTAATTGCATATTTTCTTAGTGTATTTTGTAATGCCAATTGGATCACATACTTAAATTTGACCTAAGGTTTTAGTCATGATGCCCACCAGTGCCCACCTCGGGAATAATTTTCCAAAGTAGGTCATGGGTTTAAGATTATTCAGTATTAAAATCAGCTGCCATTTAGTGCCAGACTATAAATGGTGGGTCGCTGACTTAAGGTGCCCTAGAATAGGGTTTCTATGGATATATTAGCGTATAACTCTGTTATCTGACCACGTACATTAACATAATTGGCATCAGTGTCAAGATGAAGAAATCTTCTTCCAAATTTGTCTTACGTTGGAGGTAGGTGCCTTTCTGGAAGAGCGCTATAAGATCTATATTTAAAATTTTACCAATTTTTAGACAAAAATTTTAATTTTTTTAATCCGCTAAATTGGTTGGATTTTATGTTGTTTTGGAGATTGTTTTGTTTCCCCAAGCCTATTTTAGCATCATAAGATAATCGGGACCTTTGTACATGTCATTTTGTATTAACATCATTAAACAATTCTTACCATATACCCCCTCCAGAGGGGAAAGGGGGATAATGTTACGCTCGTGGTTTCTTAAAACACTCTTCGCAGCAGCACAAAGCTGTAACCGGCGTATTGGCTTGATTTTTACACACTAAATATTTTTGGCCACTTTCTCCATACAAGTGGATCCACTGTGTAATGTAGTGAAATCCGAAATGCGAGAATAAACTGTTGGTGTGAACTGTATGTGAACAAAAGACGCATTTTCCTAAAATTTCAGCGTACTATCTCAATTTTGTGGATGCTAGAGTGACTACTGACTTGGGTGACGTAGGGGATGGAAGATACCAAGGAACGGTCCTGACCGGTTTTAACATGGCAAAGCCCAGGATTTATCTTGGTCCCTCTTTCATCTTAAGTGGACACTTACCTCTCCGTGATGTCACCTGCGGAGCTGCCTTTAACACCCGTTAAAGGAAGTGAGATAACATGTGCCGCGCGTTCACCTATAAGAACGTTAAAAACTTGGGTTTGGGCGTCGGGTTAGTAACCCTCCCCTAGAAAAAACAGCCTACTATGAAAAACAGAAAGAAAAGAAAAACATACCCCTCTAAAGTTGACAAACCCCGCAAACGTTTTAAGGACCATGATCTGCGAATCTGCACCTGGAATGTTCGCACTCTTTATAGAGAAGGTGCAGTCTTCGCATTGGCAGACGTACTTGAAAAGTACAAGGCCGATATTACTGCCATACAGGAAATACGATGGATTGGGAAAGGCGTCACAACAACACCTAAAGGTGGCGCACTGTATTATAGGTGCCATGACGTAAAGCATGAGTTTGGCTGCGGATTCGTAGTTAGTCGGAGACTAAAACATCTGGTATCCGGCTTCACCCCAGTGAATGAAAGACTTGCTGCAATTCGAATAAAAGCTAAATTCTTCAACATCAGCTTTATTTGCGCTCATGCACGCAGAGAAAAAAATATGTTTGATCCAACAATATTCCAAGAGCAAAATATGTATTGTTAACATATTGTTGGATTCCTCATGTAGTATTGTAAATCCAAAAATAGTTTGTGTCAACTGAACAATATTTCTCTCTTTTCTTCGAAAATTTGTTTCTCTTCTCTCGCTATTCGATGCCGTGTTGAAAATACAATTTTGGTGAGTTGTGGTGTGTTTGTATGACATGCTGCCTTTACCTTTGTTTTTGTGTGTATGTACTTGTGAGACTCTTGTTTTTATTTGTTTCTGTTTTGCTTCATTCTTCTTTCCTTTTCATGTTTGTTATGGTGTTTAATTATTCCTTATGTTGTGGTGGGTTCTTGTGGCTTTTTGTTTGTCTTTGTTGTCAGCCAATGCAGCAAACCATGTATTGTGTTCATCAATGATTGCAATATTATACGCGACATTTATATCCAAGTTATGCGAAAAGTGTATATGAGAAGTATATGCACTCAAATCAAAAATTTCTGGGCTGGTTTTCTGTATTGACAATACTTTTTGTAAACAAAATTAGATTATGATAGTTCCTAAAATCGGTATTGTTAACGATTTTAACAATATTGCGGAAATTCGAAAGTTGTTTTTGTTTTCTATGTTTGGAACAAAAGATGGTATTTTTGGATTTGGATTACAATGTTTGAACAAAACAAATACATTTTTGGAACCAAAACATATATTTTTGTTCCAACAAAAGTGAAAAATATTTTTTCTCTGCGTGTGCTCCCACTGAAGAAAAGGACGAACAGACCAAAGATATATTTTACGAACGCTTAGAAGAAACATATGACCGTTGCCCTGCCCATGAAATTAAAATCATTCTAGGCGATTTTAACGCCAAAATTGGAAAGGAGAATATCTTTGGCCCAACAGTCGGGAAATTCAGTCTCCACAGTGAAACATCTGATAATGGTATGAGGCTGATAGACTTTGCAGCTGCAAAAAACATGGTAGTTAGCAGTACCAGATGTAATCATCTCCATATTCATAAGGGCACCTGGCTGTCTCCAGATCAAAGAACAAGTAATCAAATTTATCATGTTGTGATAGATGGAAGACATTCATCGAGCGTGTTGGATGTTCGATCGTTCCGAGGCGCAAACATTGATTCGGATCACTAACTTCACGCAGAGAAAAAAATATGTTTGATCCAACAATATTCCAAGAGCAAAATATGTATTGTTAACATATTGTTGGATTCCTCATGCAGTATTTTAAATCCAAAAATAGTTTGTGTCAACTGAACAATATTTCTCTCTTTTCATCGAAAATTTGTTTCTCTTCTCTCGCTATTCGATGCCGTGTTGAAAAAACAATTTTGGTGAGTTGTGGTGTGTTTGTATGACATGCTGCCTTTACCTTTGTTTTTGTGTGTATGTACTTGTGAGACTCTTGTTTTTATTTGTTTCTGTTTTGTTTCATTCTTCTTTCCTTTTCATGTTTGTTATGGTGTTTAATTATTCCTTATGTTGTGGTGGGTTCTTGTGGCTTTTTGTTTGTCTTTGTTGTCAGCCAATGCAGCAAACCATGTATTGTGTTCATCAATGATTGCAATATTATACGCGACATTTATATCCAAGTTATGCGAAAAGTGTATATGAGAAGTATATGCACTCAAATCAAAAATTTCTGGGCTGGTTTTCTGTATTGACAATACTTTTTGTAAACAAAATTAGATTATGATAGTTCCTACAATCGGTATTGTTAACGATTTTAACAATATTGCGGAAATTCGAAAGTTGTTTTTGTTTTCTATGTTTGGAACAAAAGATGGTATTTTCGGATTTGGATTACAATGTTTGAACAAAACAAATACATTTTTGGAACCAAAACATATATTTTTGTTCCAACAAAAGCGAAAAATATTTTTTCTCTGGGTGTTGTTGCAGCAAAGGTACGTACCCGTCTAAACGTTGCAAATAAAGCACGAAAAGACACAACGCGGAAGTTGGACATCGATAGGCTGCAAACACAACAGATAGCCACAGAATATTCCACTCAACTAGCCCAATTGCTTAATGAGAGCAGTCCTTGTCCCGATAACATAACAACAAAATGGCAAAATATTGCCCACTCCATGCAAACAGCCGCAAAATCCATACTTGGATTCCAGAGACCTCCACAAAGGAATTCATGGTATGACCAGGAGTGTCGTGCTGCTATCGAAGAGAAAAATCCGGCATATAGAGCTACTTTACAATCAGTAGCAGCGCACGAGAGAGATATCGGGAGAAAAGGAGGGAAGAGAAACGTCTTTTCCGCAAGAAAAAGAGAGAAATGGAAAAGCGGGAGTGTGAAACAATCGAGATGTACAGGAGCCAGAATGAAGTCCGAAAATTCTACCAAAGAGTGAGACATCAAACAGATGGCTTTGGTACAGGCACATCCTCCTGTAGAGACCAGCAAGGTAATCTGGTAACAGATACAGATAGCGTGCTCAGGATATGGAAGGAACATTTCTCCAATCTGCTGGTATCCAATAGTAGCGAAGACGATGATACCACAGATCCAATCCCAGAAGATGGTATAGTATGTATACCGCCCGGCCAAGATGAGGTAAAAACAGCAATCAACCGGCTGAAGAATAATAAAGCAGAAGGAGCCGATGGCTTACCAGCCGAGCTGTTTAAAATCGGAGGCGTATGCACAGCTAGTTAGCACCATCTGGCAGGAAGAACGCGTACCCGACGATTGGAACCTGTCTGAATTTGGTATCCCCGCAAAGCTCATCCGACTTTGTAAGATGACTTTAACTGATACTAGGTCCTCAGTTAAAATTGGAAAGAACCTCTCCGAAGAATTTTGTACCAAAAGAGGTTTCAGACAAGGAGACAGCCTTTCGTGTGACCTATTCAACATTTTGCTGGAAAAGGTAATACGAGATGCAAATGTCAAAATAAATGGCACAATTTACACCAATAGCCACATGTTACTTGCTTATGCTGATGACATAGACATCATGGGACGATCAGTAAAGGAAGTAACTGATACCTTTAGGAAGGTCATAGCTGAATCTGCGAAAGTGGGTCTGGCGGTAAACGGCGAAAAGACCAAATTGATGGTGTCGACGCGCAAAGCGTCCATAGAGCTCGGACCAACTGTGGAAGTTGGTACCTACAATTTTGAGGTAGTTAAAGACTTCGTCTACCTCGGCACTGTCATAAACACAACAAACAACATCAGTTGTGAAATAAGAAGAATAACTGTATTGGCCAACAGATGCTACTATGGTTTAAGTAAGCAATTTAAAAACAAAGCCACATCTCGTCAAACAATAATAACACTACACAAAACACTGATACTACCCGTGCTAATATATGGCTCCGAAGCATGGGTACTTGCGCAAGCAGATAAGGCAGTGCTTGGAGTGTTTGAGAGGAAAATTCTTCGAAAGATCTACGGGCCGATTTGCGTTGACGGTGAATATCGACGTCGTATGAACCACGAGCTATATCAGCTATACAAAGATATGAATATAGTTAAACGTATCGAGATGCAACGATTGCGTTGGCTAGGCCATATCATAAGAATGAGCGATGATGAACCCGCTAAAAAGGCGTATGAATACATGCCACATGGCGGTGCACGCAGAATCGGCAGGCCTAAGCTTCGATGGAGCATACAAGTGGATGAAGAAATGAAAAGGCGCGGTATTCCAAAAAGCGAAGCGAAAAACAGAGAGGAATTGAGATCTTTTCTTAGTTCGGTCTATGGAACAAATGTTCTGTAATGGGCCAGCTATGTAAGTAGGTAAGTAGAGTGGCTACCACAGACGGACGGAAGGACGGACATGCATAGATGACTCAGAATTTTACCCTGATCAAAAATATATCTACTTTATAGGGTCGCAAATGAGTATTTCAATGCATTACAAACGGAAAAACAAACTTAATGTACCCTTCATACTATGGTGGAGGGTATAAAAAATACAAAAAATGTATATTTGGACCAATATTAAGGAAGTTATAAGTATTTGCATATAGTTTTTACAGAATCTGAATTTTTCAAGGAGCGATATCTTTAGTAAAAAAAAAACAATCTGAAAATATATAGAGTTGTTTTGCTCATGAGCAGCATCAGCACAGCGAAACATAAAGGAAATCAAAAACCTTTCCCAGACCCCACAATATTTCGTAAGCAATTTTCTTTAAATGCGGTTTGTATATTCTATACAATTTACTGTCTTTGTCTCTATGTCCTTGAAAAAGAAGAATTCAACAAATCTTATATTCTGTGATATAAGGCCATTTGTTTACAGAATTTCATTTTTCTAACCTGATGAAATATAAGTTTTATTCCCAAACGAATAGTTGACCCATAACCTACTAGCAAGTTGGTAGGTGCTTGCATAAAATATCAAAATTTACCACGCATTTGTATAGCCTCGTAAACGTACATTTTTGTGTGAATAGTAATGTCTCCAAGTGACTCAACAAATCTTAACATGTCTGTGTGGCATTGAGTCAGTGTTATCTCTCAAAATGTACAGTATACCGTAGTTGGAATTGAAAATACTTTCTTCATCAGAAGCCATAGTCAAAGTCTCTGTCTTATTTTCCACTTCAGACAATAAAGTGTTCATTGTCCTTTGGCAAATTTCATGTGGCGACCGACGCCTGATGGCTTTATGTGGCGAGTAGCTTCTTTTCTGCAATTTTGTAATTAAATTTTTACGATTTGCATTTGTTTGCATCTTTTGATGGCTTTTCACATAATTCACAAGCCTTGTCTTCTGTCTGCATTTTATTGTTATTGTTTTAAATACGACTGCAAGTCCGATGTGAACATAAGTATATTTATTGATTCTCTGAAAGTCAATTTCGATTTTCGAGTTTTATAGTTTATGAGTTCGTGTTGGCTCACATAAATTGGGCTCATTAATTTTAAAGTGTTTGTATGGCACGCCTATTTCTTTTTCTGTTTCAATGAAGAATTGGTTGGTAATAGCTGATAATTGAGTGGCTACAAGCTAATGACAAGCATTAGCACGTACAAAAGTGCTTACACGTTCGATAATTGAAATAGTTTAAGTAATTTCATTTGACTGTAAAATAAGCGGTTTTTATATTTTTCACTATGTGGTAAAGTGTAAACAAGAATTTTTCGTTTTCATACTTCGAAAAGTGTGGGATTAGTCAAGAAGACATATACACCAAAGATGATTCATATACACATTACATTTTGTTCACGTCCATCTTTATTAAATGTATAATGATTAGGAATTTTATTTAAAAATAGTTATTCAAGTGTTTAGTACGAACTTGTCGTTATGTCACTGTCATGTTGAATCTAAATTTATCAATTGTTCATCAATGATAAATTTTGGAAATAAATAAATACCTAATAGAAAATAATAAATACAAACTACTAAAAGCTGTCCATTTAAAGCTAATGACCAATTGTAAAGAAAATTGTGTTAGAGTTGAAAAATTATTAGACATTTTCAAGTTTAGATACCGTTCCAATGTCATGAATAAAATTTTTCTCTCTAGAATATTAACTTAACAAACAAACATTAAAATTTAATATTTTCTTGCATAATTAATACATAAGAATGTATTTTCATACATAATATATACTACCACAGTGTCAATGAAATATGTGTGTTAGTAGTAAAATTTCGACAGGCTTTGCAAATATTGAAAAACAAAGAATAAAAAGTAAGGAATGAGAATTGTCGCAGAACTGTTGCATTCATTTCGAATTCATGAGTTGCAACTTTTGTTTTAATTAAGCAACTCAGTCTCTGGAACTGTTTACTTAAAATTCATTCATTGTATACAAAACTTTTGCTTTGAGACGTAGAGAAAAAATGAAATCATGAAGTCGGTCAACCAAATCTTATATTCATTACAATTTCTTCGTGAGCAGCTAAGTCTGTGTAAATTTAGGTGTACATTTTTTCGAGGGTGGGTGAATGGATGTTTCTTCATAAAATCATAGTTATGTTTGCACATACAAAATTTCAGTTAAAATTCGTCTATGGGAGGACAACGACATTTTCTGAATTATACGATGTGATGAAATATCATATTTCTTATGAACACTAGACAAACGCTATGAAATATTATATTTGCAAAACACGTATTTTATAATTTACAAATAGTCAAAAAAATTTAAAAATTAACATATATTTGAGTAGTAGTGTTAGAGTAGTTTTAGCCTAGCTACCAAATCAATTTTTGCACCTATTTTCTGGCAGCAAATAGAATTTCGCACTTAACTATTATGTTAACTATTTCTTTAAAACTGCGATGTTGCAACAATTTACTGAAAGAAGTAAATTAAACAAAACAACCCATTTTGAAATACTTCTAAATCTTACCATCTGTGTTAACTGAACAACGTTGGCTTTGTTCTAAGAATGGAATTTCACAAGAGATCTAAGTGAAAAAAATTATAGAATGTGTTAGATGACTGAAAGTACATAATGTGTTAGATGACTACAGTACATAAGCAGCATGACATTCTTGCTTAGGTCCTTTCTGGTAAGTGAATAAAGCTGAGTGAACAGCTGAGCCAAATTCGAAATAGGTTGTCCTTTCCATTTTTACGAGAAACAACTTAAGCAAGAAAGCCATCCTCTTATGTACCAAGGCCTTAAAACCTTGTTTGCATTTTCAAGGGTGCGTGCGATTGACAACTTGTTATACCCTCAAGCTTTAGGCTAAATAGGGTATATACACTAGGGTTATGACTTATTGACCTTTTTTTTCTCAAAAATGAGTTCCTATAGTAAAAATTAATGAACTTTTGCCTATTAATGACTAAAATAGCGTATATAAAACTACCTACATCCATGCCCAAAAAAATCAAAGTGACTATAAAGATTTAATCGGAACCTTTTGAAATAAATACTAAAATACTTTATATTGCATTATTCTAGAAGGTAGTATAACCTAGTGTTATGCAATCCAATATGGAGAGTATCAACAGCTTACAAATTAGAAAGTTTCATTATTTCATTTGTCCGGAATCGAAGTCGAGTTATTTTTTTCGACTCCGACTAAAATTGTTCGACTCTGACTCGTAGACTCCGACTCCGAAAATTCATTAAAATATAATACAGGAATACTAGGTTATAAAAAGCCATAACCCTAATATACAATTTCATACGACCAAAATTTATACGTTATCCATATTACGATTGTACAAGTTTGTTCAGAGACAAGCCCATGCTTCCTGAGAAAATGACCCTAAAGCATTAAAAACCCCTACGATCACCAAGCGATATTCTGTTTTTCGAAGTCTATGCTTCCTGATATAATGGTCCAAAAGCTCTAAATTATACGATGACCAACTGAAATACTGGTGGGCGCGATATCCATCAAAGGGAATAACTCTTCAGATACCTTTTATGCAACACTTTGAGCTTTAATGCAAATCAATATTTTATTTCTTGAAAAAAGTATCACAAAATTCTTAAAACCCCTAAAATACATAATTTTTGAGGAAAAGGATTTAGGTTATGCAACCGTTATTCGACCTGTCCATAGAGTTGTCCATAAAAGTTGCACTTCACACAGGTTAAGGTCATATGTATCTCTGTCTGCAAAGCCGACTTATACTTTTTTATGGCTGGCAAATACAAAATTCTCAGTGAAAATGGGTTAATATTTTCATATATTATTGGAAATTCGAGTAAGCAGTTTAAAAGGGCCTTCGGATCAGCTGTTCCACTGGGTTTCCGAGTCAGCATTTCCACTGGGTCTTCGGGTCAGCTGTTTTCATTAAAATTGAACATACATACATATGTATAAAGCACAAAAGTTCAATATTTTTCTGTAAAATTGTGTGAACGATAACTTTCGAAGGGAGCTATCGATTTGGTCCAAACTTTGCACATCGTATTATAACTTCCAAATATAGATCGGGTTCGCATATGGTCCACTCGTTCGGCTATCTCCCACACAAAATTCGGAAAAGGGAGTCGAAGAGCTCCTCTCGGATCGTTTTGGATTTTTTATTAAATTCTGAATTGCTTATTATTGTGTTTTCCAATAATAAAGATATAAGTAAATAAAAAGAAAAATAAAAAAAAAATATTACTTTGTTTTCTTAAAAAAATTATCATTTTAAAAAATGTACTGAGGGGTGCTTTAGTTTTGGCCGATACTCTATGTATAAAGCACAAAAGTTCAATATTTTTCTGTAAAATTGTGTGAACGATAACTAACGAAGGGAGCTATCGATTTGGTCCAAACTTTGCACATCGTATTATTACTTCCAAATATAGATCGGGTTCGCATATGGTCCACTCGTTCGGCTATCTCCCACACAAAATTCGGAAAAGGGAGTTGAAGAGCTCCTCTCGGATCGTTTTGGATTTTTTCTGAGCAGGTTGTCTTTGCTGTCCTCTTTATCAGGTTGGAATATGGACAATATCGGTCCCGTCCTTCGGGTATCTCTCACACAAATTTTGGGAAAAGTGTAGTTTGGGGACTCGTCTCGCATCTATTTGAAATTTTTTGCAGAAGGTTGTCTTCACTGTCGGTACAATTTTTTCCGGAGTAAGTCTATATTCCTGAGATAATGGCCCAAAGGCTCCAAAACACACTGCCGACACATATTAAAATGGCTAATGTGCAAGATAAGTCTCAAACTGAGTCGATTTATGCATGTCGTCCGTCCTTCTGCCCATGTATTTTTGGTCGCAACATACAGGTCGCATTTATTGTCCGATTCAGCCGAAAATTGGGGAATATCATTTTTTAGCCATAGGAAGAACGCTATTGCTTTTGGTGAAAATCAGTTCAGATTTGGATATAGCTCTATATATATTTTCGGCCGATTTCTCGGATTTGCTGTACCAAACACGCTATATATGTCCGATTTCAATAAAATTTGGAATGTGTCACTGAATTCGGTCAAGGCATAAATGTGTCAAATTATATCGAAATCGGTTTAGGTTTGGATATAGCTCTCATATATATTTTCGGCCGATTTGAGGTATTTTATGAACCAAACACTCTATATCTGTCCACATTTGATCAAATTTTTTAATGTATTTTGAAGTTCAGTTTAGGGTTCCTAGTAATCAAGAAATTTATATTCCAAAAATTATTGGAAAGGACCATATTTTGGTGTAGCCCCTATATAACGGTACCTCCTGATTTTCGGTATTCTAAGGATTGTAGCATTTGAGGTTCTCAGTGGTCACGAAACTTCTTCACTAAAAATCTTCATCGTAGGTCCATGTTTTGGTGTAGCCCCTATATAACGGTACCTCCCGATTTTCGGTATTCTGAGGATTTTAGCATTTGAGGTTCTCAGTGGTCACGAAACTTCTTCACTAAAAATCTTCATCGTAGGTCCACGTTTTGGTGTAGCTCCGATATAACGGTACCTCCCGATATTCCGTATTTTAAGGGGTTTTAGCTAAAAATTTTAACCGAACTAGCTGTAATTTGACATTTGAGGTTCTCAGTGGCTACGAAACTTCTTCACAAAAAATCGTCAATATAGATTGAAGATTTTACCTACATTTTTTAACCGAACTTGCTGTAATTTGACATTCGAGGTTTTGAGTTGTCACGAAACTTCTTCACTAAAAATCGTCAATATAGGTCCATTTTTTTGGTATAGCTTTCATATAACGGTGCCTCCCGATTTTGGGTATTTTGAGGGTTTTAGCTAAAATTTTTAACCGAACTAGCTGTAATTTGACATTTGAGGTTCTCAGTGGCCACGAAACTTCTGCGCTAAAATCATCAACATAACTCCATGTTTTGGTATAGCTCCCATATAACGGTACCTCCCGATTTTCGATATTTTGAGAGTTTTAGCTAAAATTTTTAACCGAACTAGCTGTAATTTGACATTTGAGGTTCCCAGTAGCTACGAAACTTCTCCACCAGAAATCATCAATATACCAGGTGTTGGTATAGCCCCCACATAACGGTACCTCCCGATTTTCGGTATTTTGATGAGTTTAGTTACAATTTTTAACCAAACTAGCTATCATGATCCAAATAGAAGGTCATCCAATAAGACAAGCTGATACCTCCATTTCCTGTCAAAATATATTGTCGTAGTTTGAAATTGAACAAAAAACATAGTTACCCATAGCAAAATTATCAAAACAAATTTTGGTTATTTCAACCAAATGTTTAAATCCTTTTGAAATATCGCGAATAAAACATTTGTCTACAATTATATTTGTGTTTTGTGGCGTTTATTGTTGTGTGATATAAAACCAAAAATAAATAAATATTTTTAATAATAACAAAATCAAAACTAAACTAAACAACAAATGAAGGTGCAGAGTTGTATTTTTGGTGAATTTGCCGATTGGACGACCTTCTTTATTGGGCCATGCTAGCTATAATTTTTCATTTAAGGTTCTCAGTGAGCGCGAAAGTTCTCCACCGAAAATCAATAAACTTATATTCCAAAAATTATTAGCATAGCTCCATGTTTTGGTATATCCCCATAACGGTACCTCCCAATTTTCGGTATTTTGAGGATATTAGCTACAATTTTTAACCGAACTAGCTGTAATTTGATATTTGAGGTTCTCAGTTCTCACGAAATTTCTTCACTAAAAATCGTCAACATAGGTCCATGTTTTGGTATAGGTCCCATATAACGGTACCTCCCGATTTTGGGTATTTTGAGGGTTTTAGCTAAAATTTTTAACCGAACTAGATGTAATTTGACATTTGAGGTTCTCAGTGGTCAGGAAACTTCTGCACTAAAAATCATCAACATATGTCCATGGTTTGGTATAGTTCCCATATAACGGTACCTCCTGATTTTCGGTATTTTGAGGGTTTTATCTAAATTTTTTAACCAAACTACCTGTAATTTGGCATTTGAGGTTCTCTATGGTCTCCCACGTTCCGGAGGGACCCGAGCAGCGCTCGGCCAGGGATCGTCAACTCAGCGACAGCTGTATCAACTCGTTTTTCCGGCAGGTGAGCAAATCATGCCAGCAGCTTTGCTCAGTATCCTGCTGATTATTGCTGGCATTGAGCAGAATCCTGGCCCCAATAATACCGAGGTCACGATCTGTTCCGTGTGTCACTATAGAATCAACCGCAATCTCACTCAGGTTTGTTGCAATGGCTGTCAACGACGGTGTCATATGCGCCGATGTTCTGTACTCTGTAGTCATAGGGATTGGACAGAGGCGTAGCATAGTACATAGTACCCCTGCAATCAATATCATTACTAGGCGTTCAACACCTTCCGCCCTGAACCAGCCAAATCTGTGGATGTGTTCAGTTTGCCACGAAGTTATTCGCAGAAATATAGTGTTTGTTAAATGTAATGGCTGCAACAATCGGTGCCACATGCGGAGATACACCAATCTTAGCTCTCATAGGCAGTGGAATGGAAACTTCGTGGCAAGCTGCTGTTCCTCCATCTCTGCAGGGCATTTCACTTCAATACATGGGAACGTAACGCAAACTATGAATGTCAACTTAGCCAATGCACCATTGCAACGAACCCTTACGCCACAAACTAACATCCTACCAGCATAGTCTCCAACCTCATCTTCAAAGTCATCTTTTACTTCATCACCCACCACATCCCAGCAATCCAACAATTGCCCAATCATACTCCCAACACACCTAACTCCTACTAATCATACAACCCCTTCCAGCACCTATCACATGACAATAAGTACCCCTCCTACCATTACGCCTTCCTCACCCCAACCAACAACTATAACTGTCTACCAAAACAACCACTCTAGTAATAACCCAGCTTCTTTACAGCATGCTCCACAATCCTTCTTTATACTCCAGCTTAACTGCAACGGTCTTAGGAACACGATTGTGGAAATTACCAACTTCATGTTCAACAATAATATTTTAATAGCCGCAATCCAGGAGACTAAAATTCCACCGGAGTGCAGGTTATCCAGTCACGGTAACTATGTCGTCGTTAGAAATGATCGGGACAGATGCCACGGTGGGGGCTCGCGTTCAATATAGAGAGGAGAGTGAGTTACAGGCTGTTACCCACCCGGATCCTGCTGTTGACATAATGGAGGTAATGGCCATGACGGAAGGTACAGAACTGGAAGTTATCAATGTTTACATTCCGCCCGTCAACAGCCTTGGGCCCGGTTACCACCCATCCATAGAGCATCTTTTGGTAGGGGATAATCGAATTATCCTTGGTGACTTCAATGCTCATCATGAGCTCTGGTTTTCCTAGTTACCAACTGACGGACGTGGCGAGTTCATAGCCGAGCAGATAAACTCATCGGATTTCTCACCGATAAATGACGATTTCCCCACGCGAATCACGGCTCATTGCTCCAGCTCCACTGACATTAGTATAGTCACTTCGTCGCTTCTGCCCTTTACATCTTGGCAGACCCGTGTTTCGCTGACATCGGACCATATTCCGATAATTATACCTGTGGAGAAATCGAGCGACTTTGTGGAGCCGGAAAAGCGTTCATTCGTAAACTACAACAAAGCCAACTGGCCTGGCTTTAAGAATGAAGTTGACGATGCCATCAGTCAGTTGCTGCCTCCCTCATGTGCCAGAAAGAGAGAGAGCAAGTTCAGAGCTATAGTACTCCGGGCAGCAAACGCTTTATCCCTTCAGGCAGAATTCCATACTGGAGACCCAATTACCCAACTCCCGCAGCACGTCTGGCCGAGCAAGGGGACTTATTACGCCAGACGACAAAAGATGACCCGACAATACCAGCACTGACGGAGGAAATCAACAACCTCGTAAACCAGCATCGCAGGGAAATATGGTTGAAGCACCTGGATAAATGCGACGCTGGTTCGCACAAGCTGTGGGCCACCATTAAGAGTCTATCGGGAGCGATAACCAACAATGGAAATATATCTTTTAATTTCGGAGGTGGTGATATATCGGATGCCAAGAAAAGCGCGCTTATGTTCTGCCAACAATTTGTGGTTCACCCAACGGAGCAGAACAGGGGCCGTCCTCAGGAGAGCTAAGAACCTTAAAAAGGAAGCTTCCATCCAAATTTCGCCAGAGGACGTTAGCGCAGTTATTATCAAGGCTAAGCCATCCAAAGCCTTAGGACCGGACGGCATATCGATGCCTTTGCTAAAGCATATCGGACCGGCAGCAAAGTGCTACCTTGCACAGATCCTGACACTTTCCATCAACCAGTCAGTGATTCCGGAGGTATGGAAGAGTGCGAGAATCATTCCGTTACCAAAACCAGATAAGACAGCCAGCCGAGGAAACTCGTACAGACCTATTTCCCTTCTGTCGCCGCTGGCCAAGGTTTTGGAATCCCTCTTGCTGCCAAGTATGACAGAAGAATTAAAACTTGCACAACACCAGAATGGCTTTAGGAAAGCACACAACACCATCACTGCCCTTACAGATGCCGTCAACAGCATTGCAAACGGACTAAATCAAAGTAGATCTGCCCATCGTACCATAGTTGTGGCTATGGATCATGCAATACTCATTGGCGACATCCTGGATTCTACATTGCCAAACATGACCAAGTGGTTATGCAATTACATCAATGGCAGGCATATGTAGAATTCAGAGGCAACAAGTCGAAGAGCCGTAAACTTAAAATGGGTGTTCCACAAGGCGGTGTCATCTCGCCCCTGCTCTTCAAATTTATCTATCCAAATTCCCTACTCCTCCAGCAGACACATCTGGAAGGACATTAGAGGTTCAGTCCAGACATCCAGGATGTCATTCCATCTGACATCGACCGACTGTCACTGGCTGCATCACTTAAACTGGTTCATACAGGAGTTGAAGATATCTGATATCTGCCCTCATTGCAGACAAAGACCGCACGACACGAAGCACTTATTTGCATGCCCATCACAGCCTACAGACCTACGCCCCATAGATCTGTGGTTAAAACCAGTAGAAGTGGCTAATTTCCTACAGCTCGCAACCTAATCCCGACAGCGCAATCCCACTCACGTCCCAACTCACACTCACAAACATGCACCCACATAACAATCAATTCATCCTTACACATAAACACCTTCCACACGGTACCGGCACACGTACTAATTCAATTCCTATCAACATCTTATGGATCATTTCAGGGGAAACGAGGCAGCCAAAGCCAAACCAAAAAAGAACAAGCTCCCTTATAACGTTACCTTCTTCAACTTACGGCCATGTTTTGGTATAGCTACAATTTTTAACCGAACTAGCTGTAACTTCATATTTGAAGTTCTCTGTGACCACGAACCTTCTCCAGCAAAAATTTTACATCTAAGCTTTTCAGTGGTCATAAAGCTTCTTCACTAAAAATCGTCAACATAGGTACATGTGTTGGTATATCTTCCATATAACGGTACCTCCCGATTTTCGGTATTTTGAGGGTCTTAGCTATATTGTTTGACGGAACTACCCGTATTTTTAATTTTATTGTTCCCTACAGTTATAAAACCTTTCCACCAAAAATTGTAAAGATAAGACCCGTAGGTGATACCTTTCACCTGGCTGAAAATATTTTTTCGATTAGATTAGATAATTTGAGCATTTTGGGTAACCGTGGTCGAGAAATGTTCCATCTAAAATTGTGGAATGAAACTAAATATTCCAATTTAAGTCCCAATTTACATTAGGCGAGTTTACTTGCGGCAATTGTCAGTTTGTTGGTGAGAGAGGGTGCCGAGAGGCAAAGGGTTACCATATGCCTCACCTCTCTCTCCTACAAAATGACAATTGCCGCAAGTAAACTCGCCCAATGTAAATTGGGACTTATTTAGACTATTTTATGGGGGAGGGAATAAAAAGTTCGACCCGGCCAAACTTAGCGTTTTTTACTTGTTTTATATTTCAGGTCCTAAATGTGAAATTCCAACGTTAGTGAACTATAATTGTTAAGGAACAGTAGGGGAGGTATAAAGGAGATATAAAAACACAAAAATACTTATATTTTGATGTAAAATATTAAAAAATCAAAAATTGAATTTTAACATTGAATTCCTCTGCAACTACTGAACCGAATTTTGTCGTTTTTATACCCTCCACCATAATATGGAGGGTATAAGTAAATATGTCCTTGCCTTTGTAACACATCGAAATATTCATAAGAAACCTTACAAAGTATATATTATTGATCAGCATACTTCGGATTGTCAATGGGTAGAAAAGCTCCACAAAGAAAATGATCAGTATTGGTTTATATTTTGGTATATTCCCAATATTAAGATACCTCCAGATGTTACGTATTTGGTACACACATCATCTACATGGAATGACGATAGAATGGTTTTTCAGTTTCTGAATGGGTAAAAAGCATCGATGTCTCATTGGTTGTAAATATTAATAATTTCGACAGTAGTAGATTCCTGCAGATTCTCTGTCAATTTGAGTTTACCATATTGTATTAACCAGACATATCTATGTTCAAAATTGTGAGAAATATGTAGAATAATAATATTATTATATTTTTAATTATTTCTTAAAATATACTGATATCCTGTTTGAGGTCATTTGTAAATGATTTGTGTGAGAACTATAGGCGGAGAGAAAAACACAATAAAATCCCAAAACACATTTTACATCCATTGTGCTATGGTCTTCTGGGAGGGGAAATCTCGACACAAAATAATACTACAGCAACTGAGCACTTCCGACATCATCCCCCACAAATTGAATTAAAGTGTATTCTCATATTACATTTTAATATTCCTTGAAGCAGCATTGTATCTGTTGTTTTATTTTTGTTATTTTTTTAAAAGAAGATCACGACTCATTCCCTTCTATCACTTGAAACTGTTTACGTAAGTTTCCTTAATTGTTTCGGTATGTTTCTCTTAAATTTTTTATTATGAGATAAACTGTCAAATCTGAAATTTTTGTTGTTTTATGTAAATTATTTATGACACATGGAAGAACGCAAACATTGTGCGAGGGTGAGAGGTGAATAATTTCCAAATCCCATAAGCCGCTGATACAAAAACACCACACGATATGCGTGTTCCACTGTCTCCAATGTTGGATTCGTTACTTCATGTTAAATGTCTTTTGGGTGGCCTTTGAAAAATGTTCCTCGATTGTCATTAAGCTGAGAGACTTTGCTGAGACTGAATTATTGACTACGATGTTAAATTTTTGTCATTTGACTACAAATTAAAAGATGAAATTTAATTATATGAATTGCGATTTACTGTTTATATTATATGTGGGAGAGTAAGGAGCACTCCAGTAGAGAAGATTTTGTTTAATGTAAACTACGGCAATATATTAACGATGGCATTAATTCGTTAGTCGAGTAAACATATATTTACAAGTATGTGCGAAACTTTAGTCAATTTTGAGAGAATACATTTATTAATTTTCTCCTATTTTAGGACATTATTTCAGAAGTTTAATGTATTTTTTCTATGTGAAACTACCAAATTATTGTTTTTAAATTTTAGGTGTGATATATAACCTTAACCACAATAAAATGTTAAATAGTCATTAATCTTTAAAAGAATTCCAAAATTCTAAAAGAGACAAATGTGCTTTCCCGCATATACAAAACATTAAATTTATGCAATGATACCAGGCATACCGTACTTTGGCACAAACACCTAAGCAGCCATCAGTAAACAATTAGTAGGATGTAAAATAATTTTACTTTTTTCATCCTCTATTTTCATTTATGTTTAGAAGGAAATGTTTTCCATTGTGAAAGAATAATAGAAACACTGAACAATACTTGAACAACAGCAGATTAACACCTCGACACCAGCATATTTTAATTTTCTGCAACCAAATGTTATCTCATCTTAGAGATGAACAAGTCAAAACATTCGGGTAAAAGTAATCATATTTATATGAAATGCCAAATTTTCCTATTCGGTGTATGCTTCATGCTCATACATTCATAACTGTTATAAAAATTAAAATATGCAATCCACGAACACGACAGTCGCCCACCTCTAAACTGGCTGGACCAGTGATACCCTACAACAGTACACCCGTCTATAAGCTCATTAAAACAATTCTGTTGAGAAAACAATTTTCTCCTTCAATGGACTTGAGTATTGAAAAACAAGTAAGAACGGCGTAATAGTGGAAGAATATCGCACTCTTTTAAACAAGGTTTAATACCAATGAGACATCGATGTTTTCTTCCCATTCAGAATCCGACATACCACGTTACAGCCATTCAATTGGGCCAGTGTATGAGCGGTATTGTAGTACCTTTCAATATGAGAACTACGATACGAGCGGTATACTGATAATCCTGTTCTGGACTATTTTATACCCACATGGAAGACCAAAGACCAAATTTTTTGACGCCACAAACTTCAAAATACCGAAAATCGGGTGTAGCGTTCTATGCGGGCTACATGAACACGTGGGCCTATACCGACACATTTCTGGTGGGAAGTTCTATACCTACAACCACCGACGTAGCAAGGGGGGTGGGTTTTTACTAAAAGAATTCTTTACATTGCTTAGTCGCAGGTCACACTATAGTGGTTTCATTGAAATTTTTAGGTGGTCTTAAATCGAGTTGCCCACTACAGCTACTTCATCATATGGCCAAGGACTTAATAGTTCTTTTATTTTCAAATTTTCTATCATTCTTTTAAGAATTATTTATGTACCAAATAAAAAATTGGCAAATGTAAATTTTTAAATGTTTTTTTGGGTAACTCGGTATGGATGCCGTAAAACTGTAAACTCTTTGCGCACCACTTCTAAAACTTGTATTTATTTTTGCTCATAAAGAATTAATTTATTATCATATCTAGAAATAATAATAATATAAATTACAGAAAGCGCTCAATATAGAAGAAGATGAATAAGCTTCCGGATTATTGATGTAAATAATTTGCGGATTACAGAGCCCACAGTGTAAATATTTTTAAAAGACATCAAGACTGGTTGCCAGAATGTTGCTTGCTCCTGAACATTTTTGACAAGATTAACGATAGGAAACCATAATCTCTCAGAGAGAATATCAACGATTGGACACCAGAATTAGTTTTTTAGTCAGCATTAGTTCTCTGTCAACAAAATTACTATTGGCCCTAGAAATTCTTTGTGATAAAATCCCCAATTGACCACCAACATTTCATTATGATTTCCAGGATTGACCATCAAAATGACTTTATGCAAATAACTACAATTGGAAATAACATGATTGCTCCCTATGATTGCTTCCTATAAAAATAACCTGTTTGAGCCCCAGAATTGTCTGTTGAAAGAAACACGATTGGAAGTCACAATTTTTCTATTAACAGATTCACGTTTTGTCACCAGAATGTGTCTACTTAAAATACAAGATTGGAAGTCAGAAATTATCTACTAATAAGTCATGTCTTTGCGCAAGAACTATTATAATAACAAGCCCTCGTGTGGGAACCCTAATAACACTGTGTGTAATTTTTTGTTTCATGGAAACTTAGCCATTTTCTGACACCGCAGCGTTATAAAAAAGAAGATGTTTCACCATTTTGTGCCCATCACTTTTATAACTCCTGAATCCTGCTTGTCAATTAAAAAACATATATATTAAATCCAAATCTGAACCGATTTCAATATGCACAAATAAATAAATAAGTATGTCGGAGCCTAAAAACATTATTTTAAATATTTTAAGATATTCCTATGGTTTTATGATTGCATTCCCTTTCTTAAGTTTCGGTCATTAAACTACGTGGTCTTACCGAAGTGAATGGTACTTATATCATATCGATGTGAGTTATAGCCATGCATCGGTATACATTTCCAAAGGATCTACGAACAGACCCTAAACTGCACTTAGACACAAATGTTGATCTTTTGTGGGAGAGGTACCATGAGGAGAGGATCGATAAACTAAATTTAGAAAAATAGTAGGAGTAGGAGAAAAGTGGTAGGAGAATACAAGTTGCTACAACAAAAATCAAAGCGATTCGACAGCTGGTCCTAAACTAAATTTCCGAAATTTTGTGTGGGCGGTACCCGAAGGAGTGGACGGATTGGACCATATTGGAACCTCATCTAAGTCTGGTAGAAATTTCACGATGTGCAAAGTATGAACTATATCGGTTACTCCATGCAAGAGTGATCGTGCGAAGAAATTTTCCGAACATTTTCGACCTATTGTGGGGGAGGTACCGGAGGGAGTGGACCGATATAACCCACTTCGAACTTAAACTAAGTTTGGACAAAATGTTACGAAAGCCAAATTTTGGAACGAATCGGTTGATCCTTGCCAGAGTTATTGTGCGCCAGACAGACGGGCGGGCATAGCTAAATCAGCTCCAAATTGTCTGAAATAGATTTCGTCCAAACATACTTGGGGTTTAAACCATTATTTCGATGAGGCACAGTTTGCCCTTATGAAAGGGTGTATGGGAAATGTTGCCAATTATTTCATATTCCATTTCCAAAAAATTTATTTTTTTCTTTTCGCGCTACATTAAAGATTTTTGGTACATAGGTGAAGAAAAAATTCCACAGTAAAAATCCGCTCGCGAGCAAATTTTTGGTTGTTGTGGACAAATGTTATCGCGGTTTTACCTCTGCTTTTAAGAACAAATTATTACAAAACGCTAATTATTTTATTGAGCACAATTGTCACTAAAATGTTATCACGAACTGACGTCATTAAGTAGATTGCATAATATTTGTAAAATGTTACTCAGCATTCGCGGAATTTACAAAAAAAATGGAAATGTTTTAAATGTAATCCGAATTTTTTGAAAATATAGGTCCATTTACCCGTCAAAAATTATAAAAAAGTAACAGTTTTAAAGAAAGACTTCACGGGGAATCAAATGAGACCAAACTTATAATCATCGGGATAGTAGTTAGGATATTATAGCCAAACTAAGCAAATATTGGTGTTACAAAAAAAAAAAAAATTGGTTTGGAATAATAGTTTTCACATGCATTCTAGAGTTGAAAATATTGGAAAAATTCTATAGGAGTACTCTTTTATTGTTCTTGAAACTCCCAAGAAAATGGGCGGATTTTGCTTTATCTACATTCACATAGAAAGTTTCCCATTGCGCAAAGTTATCGGGTTGTTGAAATAAATCATTAGACTTCTTAAACGGAAATAGAGTTCAAATACACCTCTTTAACTTATATGCATTATTAAAATATGTGTCAATCGCGTAATTATCAAAATCGTTTTGTCCGCATGTGATTTTCTTGTACAGCAAGACCATATCTTTTAATTTGTATATATTTTTCGAAATATAATTTGGACGCTAAGATTTAGCATCGGCTGCATCTTAGCATTAAAAAACCTATAAAACATCGCTTATTTGCGCAAAGTTCATACAATTTCGTTCCGCATCCGGTTTTAGTGTCACCATGAAAATCTGCATCGATATATACCTATTTCAAGGCAATCAGTCTAGAACCGTGGATGTAGCATCACACACTATTTTTGGGATAAAATGAATGTAGTTCCCTTAACAGTGAAGTTTTTAAATCTCTGTTTCCGCAAAAAGGAAGATGCTGCACTAGTTTTTTCATAGCAGTGCAAGCGGCCGACAGAATACGCGATAAAATGCGCGATATTTTCAAAAACAATATTAGGTGATTTTCCTACCTTGGAATTTCTCCTATCTCGCGTTTTAGTAGATGGATTTTAACGAGTAATGATTTATTAGATCCGCAACCTAAAAATCCAAAATTTGCAATCATGCACGAGTAAATCGAATGCCAATTGTACAAATTAGACCCGAAAAATATGATTTTTAGAAAAATGTTCCCATAAAATTTTCGTATTTGGATACAGATTTCTCTGAAGCTGTGTAGGCTACATTCACGACACATATTTCAAATAACTCAGAATCGTGAGTTCTTCGTTCCTACATATGATTTTTTGAAAAACCTGTTTACGGAACGAAATTATAAGAAAATTTCAAAAAACACTTAAAATCTGGCTTCAAAATGTCAGCATCATTTAATGGTAGACGCAGATCAAATTTTGAAAAGTTATACATTGGTGGGATGATCCTTATTTAGTTGGCTTCTACTTTCACTTTGACAGGAAAATCGGGAAAAATGTGGTTTAATCACAAATCGAGAAAAACCAAAAAAGTCACGTTGGCTTCAACCCATTTTTACCCATTTTTTAACATAAATATAGCCACAGCTTCCACGCAAATCAACTTTGAAGGCCAATATTTTTTGCCAAGTCTAAAAACGTTTCATTTTATCCAAAAGCATTTAAATTGTACAATATACAACCACTATTCGCGAGTTATAAAGGGGTAAACCTTGGCTTCAACGATGTTAAATTTTCAATAATATTGCCCATATATACTCGTTAGCATAAATGCTGAGGGTATACTCAGCCATTTCGGTGGGATATTGAGACCACAACCTTCAAAATGTCGAAAATCGGGAGGTATAGTTCTATGGGGACTATTTGATGACATGGACATATGCCGATAAATTTCAGGTGGAATGTTTTACACACCGAATGAAGACTAAATACCAAATTTCAGCAACTTCGGTGGGATATTGAGGCCACAAGCTAAATGTCTATATGAAGACGTGGACCTACCGACAAATTTTAGGTGGAAAGTTTTATAACCCCAATGAAGAACAAATACCAAATTTCAGCCATTTTGATGGGAGATTGAGACCGCAAAATATCGAAAATCGGGAGGTACCGTTCTGTGGGTGCTATATGAAGACCCATTCCGACAAATTTCAGGCGAAGACTAAATACCAAATTTCAGCTTTTCCGGTGAGATATTGATGCCCCAATCTTGAAAACTTCCATATCAAATTATAAAGCTCTGTCTTAAAAATTGCGAGCTGTATATTGATTTCAACAGACAGACGGACGGACATTGTTATATCGACTAAGAAATTTATTGGTCTCCGACGAATTTTTCAATGTTTTACAAACGGAATGACAACTTTAATTATACCCGACATATTATGGTGGAGGGTATAAAAAAGCATCCGAATATACACAATTATAAAGCTCTGTCTTAAAAATTGCGAGCTGTATATTGATTTCAACAGACAGACGGACGGACATTGTTATATCGACTAAGAAATTTATTGGTCTCCGACGAATTTTTCAATGTTTTACAAACGGAATGACAACTTTAATTATACCCGACATATTATGGTGGAGGGTATAAAAAAGCATCCGAATATACACGATTACGAATTGACCATCTTTGCTTAAGTTGAGAACAGTCGTTGTCAGATATAAAAATTGACTACGTTCCGTTCTCGATTCGAACACATCCATGCTCAAGTTGAGCACAGTCACATTCACGAATAAAGAAGGGATTTTGAGGTTCAAAAGGGATCCCAAGATACATTTACAGCCGATATTCTTAAAATTTATGCTATGACCTTCAAATAACTGAAAATCTTGTGGTACCGAAAACGTGAAGTTATGTTGGCAATTCTCTGTGGGAACCATTGTTAAGTTTCAATTCTAAATATCCAAAGACTAATACATATATAAAACTCTGTTCCAAATTGCAAACATATATAATGAATATTTTGAGTTATATCTTGAATTTGTATACTTTGTGTATATATTGCATATGAAATCAATCAATCCCAAAATGAAATCTTCACACAATTTAATCAGAATTTTTACCAAATTGGTATTGAGCGGGTACAAAATTTTCTTGCTAAAAATTCTCAATATAGAATTCCTATACTAACCAAAAAAATAACGGTAACGCATTTTCGCATTTTCCCCATTAGAAAAACAAACAATGAGGTCACAACCTTCAAAATACCGAAAATCCGTAGGTACCGTTCTATGGGGCTATATGAAGGCGTCGGCCTATATCGGCAACTTTCAGATTGAAAGTTTTACACCCCCAATGAAAACTAAATACGGGAGGTACCGTTCTATATGGGTTATATAGGCTACGCCTTCAATAGCCCATTTGCAATACCAAACATCCTAGGAGTGATAAAAACTTCTGTACCAAATTATAAAGCTCTATCTTGAAAATTGCGAGCTGTTTTTTGATTTCAACAATCAGACGGACGGATATGGTTATAGCGACTTAGAATCTAGAATATATACTTTATGGGGTTTCCGACGAATATTTGGATGTGTTACAAACGGAATGACAAATATAATTATACCACCCATATTATTATGGTGGAGGGTATAATAAAAAGTTTTTATTTTATTAATGTTTACCCCCTTAGCCATAACCCACAAGTCGAACATGTACTTCCGCTTATTTGAATAGGCATGATTTTTATAACCATTTTTATGTCATTGTTGGTAAGATCCTTGAGTATGATGGGACAGAACATGTTTGTCCGGCCCTATAATGTTGTATCGGAATTTTTTCACATTACTTTACAGTTTTGAAAAGAAGGGAGCAGTTTTGTCTGCTGCTCGATTGGGAATACAGTAGTTTTGACATACATGTATTTTGTGGCAGCAAAACGAACTTCGCATTTGTCTGTAGTGTTTTTAGCTGCCAAAAAGTGGGAGTTATCCGATTCACCTACCTGTTAAAGAATTGACTCTTAAGTGTAGTATTTTATTTAGCCTGACCGTTCATGATATCCGAGAAAACTTGTTCTCTTTTTTAATTAATGTCCCTTTGGAGCCGAGCTTAATGACGGTTGATTTTTTGCAAGTCAAAAAGAAAAACCGAAGATTCGAACCCACATAACCACCATTATGTGACCGGTTTCGTCTGTAGCGGCTCATCATACATATCGGCAGTGGAGTAGGTCATCGAACTTTTTCTCACATGCAATTTGTTCTTTTTTCAGTGGTGGATATTTGTCCACTCAATCTGTGTGTCCATGAAGTTATGAGTTTTGTCTCTGAATGCTAATACGCCGTGATAACCCATTTTTATATGTTTTTCAAGGACGTGGATTCAAACCCTCAATCTGATTTTTATTTATTTGAAAATTTTGCTTATTAGGACGAAGATCATTTCAATATTAATTTTAATTAATTTCTTGTTGGAGTCGAGCGTAATGACCAATTATTTTTTGCATTTTTCCTAATATAATTTTCCATAGAGCGCAGTCCAAAAATTGTCTTGTTTTTGTTATTGTATATATAATAAAACATTTTTCTTCTGTGTCGTCGCAAAACATTTTTATTGATTTATTTATTTTTTTTTTTGCTAGTAAATATACAATTCTCGGTGCAAATGGTCTAATCCTTCCATACATTATTGGTTGCAAAATATAGCTCGATCTTAGAGGGTTGGCTGTTAAAAGCGTAATTTGCATTGAAAAATTTGAAAAATGCAGACATTTTAATTTTTTAGCAGAAAAGTAAAATTCGCACTAAAACAATCAAAAATCAAAACTACTATATTCGATACAAGTCCAATCTGCATTCGGGCTATACGAAAATCCATGTGTTGTAGCGTAGTATCACATATTACTTGTTTTGTTTTACTTATAATTTATTGAAAACATAGTAGTTTTGTCCTTTTGTAATTGTGTCATTGTTTATGTTGTCAAATATTTTATTTTACCCCAATATTGATATACATATTTTTTCATACATTCAGTCTCTTTGAAATCTTCGTATCAAACACATATAATTTTATTAAATAAAGAATAGTTTTTTTGTAACGTGTTCGTGTTTTCAATCCGTTCAAGAACCTTCTGCAATTGGCGCCCACAAAGATTAGCATCCCGCTACAAATTGACGCCCAACAGCGAGGCCCAAATAACGCCCAACAGCGAGGCCCGTGAAGAAGGATTTTTTATTGAAAATATATTGGAGAATTGGTTTCCGACAATAGTGGACATAAATTGTGGCCCTTTCCGTCTGGCAAAATCCCAAATTTTTTTCTTCAACCCGTGTAACAAGATAAGGAATATCCTGTCCATAGTCAATATCTATGAATAAAATAGTTATTGCGGAATTACGAGGAATACGAACATGGTTTCGCTTACAACAGAACAATTTGAAAGTCTGTTGAGATCCATAAACAGACCCAGCGAGAAGAATGGATCGTTTAGCGGTTGCTCAGCAAGATACGATGGAGAACGATGTTCACCGAAAGTTGAGGAGTTTATATCAGCTATAACAACATACCAGCTTGTTGAAGATGCTAATGCTGTTAATGCCTATGCCTATATGCTACTATGCCTATGCTACTTCAAGGAGATGCTGCAGAATGGTGGAGTGGTGTTAAGGGTAAAGACAAAACTTTCAAAGATGTCATTAAAATGTTACGTGAGGCCTTTGCTCCACCGAAACCAGCATGGCGAATCTATGCTGAATTGCTTGAGCTTAAACAGGGTAAGAATGAACCTACAGATACATTCATTAGAAAGAAGAGAACGTTATTTGCGCGTCTTTCGCCATAAAGTTAAAACCTTTGAAGAACTTCTGGCAGATGCAAGAGAAGCTGAACTTACAATTAGTGAACGCGTTGTTGTGAACACTAAACATTTAGAAAGTGGTCCTCAATGTGGTCTAAACCGTTGCTCCTTTTGCCGAAAGAAAGGCCATACTGCTGAAAGCTGTTTTAAAAAGCAAAATGTTGTTGAAGATGTAAATTCAAATGCCAACATAGAAGTTTTGAAACCGAAATTGGCTTGCTACGGATGTAATGCACCAGGTTTTGTTCGTGCGAATTGTCCTAAATGCAATGAAAAGCTAAAGGCAAGTTTTAATTCCTATGATATGTGTATCGGTCGTGACATCCCAAGGGTGAATGTTGAAATATTTGGATTTTCTGGACAAGCTTATTTTGATTCCGGCTCTAAAACGAGTGTAGCCAGTTCAAGTTTAAAGCGAATTATGCAGTTAAAAGGATGTAAATTTGATACCATTAGATGTAAAACAACGTTGGCCGATGGATCCACAACCAATCAAACATTTCTTACAACAACATGCAAGGCATTGGTTGGAGGAAGAAGTTTTTACATAGATTTTTTGGTTTTTCCGGAAAATAAAAACAACCGCACTCTTCTGGGAACAGATTTTATGGAGCAGGCAAGTATTGTACTGAATATGGGGCAGAAGCATTGGTATTTTGAAGGCTGTCCAACTAAAGTATTTGACTTTGCTCAAGAGCTACCAGTCGAGTTGAACTTAGCAGAAACAAACAAAATTACTGAATCGTATGTTAAACGCAAGCCAGTGAAAATAGCAAAGGGACATACGGAATCTCCGTTTATAGCTCAAATGAGAAGTTGTCAATCCTATGTTTCGGACTTCGAGTATTTTGGTCCAGATTATTCTAAAAATGCAATTGAAGCTACTTTTAAAGATGATATTCCAGATGATGTCACACATCCGGAAAGGAGAAAGGATGCTGACCTATATCCATATATGTCCAGCCTTCAAAGCAAAAGAGTCGAAGATGAAATATACACCGAGCTTCTCATGGTTGATTTCAAGTTCCTGAAAGAATCGGATGCCCTTAATGTTAATGAAGAAGGTAAGATGCAATTGGATTCCTTGTTAGTAAAGTACGATGACGTATTTGCTGCATCCGGAGACCCAACGCCATTTGCAACTCACAAAATAAACACAGGCGACCATCAACCAATATTTTCTCCACCTTATCGCATGTCGTTTGCGAAGACTGAGCAGTTGAAAAATGAGGTTGGGGTAATGCTCGTGTTTTCAATCCGTTCAAGAACCTTCTGCAATTGGCGCCCACAAAGATTAGCATCCCGCTACAGTGTGTAATTTTTAAGTGTTGAAATTATTCGACATTTTTCATTGTTAGAAATGAAATTATTCGAACTTTGGGTCAATGTGGATTTTTTATTTTGTTATTTTTCCAATATTTCGCAATTGCATAAATTGTTGTATAATAGTTGTTTTCGGTTTGAAGTATACGTGTTTTCTCGAAGTTTGGGAGATGATTGCTTGATTTGCAATGTTCTGCGAGTGCGGTTTTTTGTGTGAGGTTTTGGTTTCTTAATTTTATGTCTGACTTATGGGCTGATAACCTTTTTATACCCTACACCACACTGTGGTAAGGGGTATTTTGTCTTTCTTTTTGGGGATATACATATAATCACTTTCTGAGTCGATTTATGCATGCCCGTCCGTCCGTCTGTCCATGTATTTTTTTCGCAATGTACAGGTCGTATTTTTTGTCCGATTCAGCTGAAAATTGGGGAATATAAGTTTTTTAGCCATAGGAAGAACGCTATTGCTTTTGATGATAATAGGTTCAGATTTGGATATAGCTCCCATATATGATTTCGCCCGATTCCAGGTATTTGCTGCACCAAACATGCTATATATGTTTGATTTCGATGAAATGTGGAATGTGTGACTGAATTCGGTCTAAAAATAAATGTGCCAAATTACATCGAAATCGGTTCAGATTTGGATATAGCTCCCATATATATATTTGACATATTGCTGCACCAAACACGCTATATACATCCGATTTTGATGAAATTTGGAATGTGAGACTGAACTCGGTCTAGAAGCAAGTGTGCCAAAGTATACCGAAACCGGTTTAGATTTCCATATATGTATATGCACGTATATTCGTCCGATTTGACGTATTTGCTGCAGCAAACACGCTATATAGGTCCGATTTTGATGAAATTCGGGATGTGTAACTGAATTCGATCTAGAAATACGTATACCAGATTATAACGAAATCGGTTCAGATTTGGATATAGCTCCCATATGGTAAATTTCAAATTTCTTTTGCAATTCCATTGGAAGAAATGTTAAAAAAAAATTTTGCGAGCACATCCGCAATTTTTGGAACAAATCTGTTCGCGTTCACAAAATTGGATGCTGCGCTCTAAAGTTATGGGGGGTTTCATTCCCTTATAAAGAAAAAATATTTAAAAATTCCATTTTTGCTGTAATAAGAAAATGTATATATAAAGCGTTAACAGCATTTAATATCTATCCGTAGATGCCTAAATATTTACTAAATGTATTTCTATTTTCGAGGAAAATCAAGAAATACTGAAAAAATCTTGGAGTAAATTTAATTTATTCTAATTTAGAGTCCAAATAAAACTCGAAAAAATAAATTAAAAATACGTACAGATTCTAGACAACGCGTAGAAAAATATGAGACCAAAATTTTAAAGATAGGATTTATAACTGACATATTACAGCAACAACAAAAGACGAAAACTTATTGTTGCAACATTATTTCAAAAATATATTTTATTGTTCAATACGAAAAATAGAAAAAACATTTTGGGAGTTATTTTAATACTTCGCTAAATTTCGATGCAAGAACTGACGGACTATGCTGAAACTTCTTTAGGGAAAATGCGATGACAAACCCGAAAGTGTATTTGCTTACTTTGGTAAACAATAGGAATATGAAATAGAAAGTAATATTGAAGTTACAACCAAAGAAAAAACATAAAAGTTATAAAACGTACATATAATTCGCGAATTCGTTAAAATCAGTTAAGGCGCATGCGCTTTTCAGATACATTGAGTGCATCTCTATCAATATGTAGCGATTTTTCCACTTTTCATTCAGCGGTCAAAGTGTGCCGTCAGCTGCATCTTACTGTTCAAAAAACCTTTATGTGGGTAAAAATTGCGCGATGTACATACGATTATAAGGCGCATCCGATTTCAGTGACCGCCTATAAAAAATACTTCATTATGACAAATTTTAAACAAATTCGTCAAGAACCGCGGATGTGCTACCAAATTCTATTTTATATGAAATACGAATATTACTTCAGAATCTCGGTATTTTATGCCACTCACTTACTTAGCTGGCCTTTTACAGAACATTTGTTCCATAAGCCGAACTAAGAAAAAATCTCCAATCCTCTCTGTTTGCTGCTGTATTTTCCCAATCTGGGATATGTAGCTTTGTGATATCTCGTTTCACTTGTTCGCTCCAACGAAGCTTTGGCCTTCCAGATCTGCGAGAACCTCCATGCGGCCCGTATTTATACGCCTTTTTAGCGGGTTCATCATCACTCATTCTTATAACATGGCCTAGCCATCGCAATCGTTGTATCTCGATTCGTTCAACTATATTGATGTCATTGTATAGTTGATACAGCTCGATGTTCATACGACGCCGATATTCGCCGTCAACACAGATTGGCCCGTAGATCTTTCGAAGAATTTTTCTCTCAAACACACAAAGCACTGCCTTATCTGCTTGAGAAAGTACCCATGCTTCGGAACCATACATTAGCACGGGTAGTATCAGTGTTTTGTACAGTGTTATTTTTGTTTGACGAGAGGTGGCTTTATTCCTAAACTGCTTACTCAGCCCAAAGTAGCATCTGTTAGCCAACACTATTCTTCTTCGTATTTCACAACTGATGTTATTTGTTGTGTTTATGGCGGTGCCGAGGTAGACGAAGTCCTTTACTACCTCAAAATTATAGGTACCAACATTCACAGATGGTGCGGTGTTTATGGACATATTACGCGTCGATACCATCAACTTGGTTTTTACGCCGTTTACTGCCAGACCAACTTTAGCAGATTCTCTTTCGACTTTTGCAAAGGTGTCAGTTACTTCCTTTACCGATCGACCCATGATGTCAATGTCGTCGGTGTAAGCCAGTAACATATGGCTGTTCGTGTATATCGTTCCATTTCTTTTGACCTTCGCGTCTCGTACGACCTTTTCCAGCAGGATGTTGAATAGATCACACGACAGGCCGTCTCCTTGTCTGAAACCTCTTTTGGTAATAAACTCTTCGGAGAGGTTCTTTCCTATTTTAACTGAGGATCTCGCCTCAGTTAATGTCATTCTACAAAGCCGACTGAGCTTTGCAGGAATACCAAAATCAGACATGGCTGGGAACACCTTTGAACGTATATGGCTGTCGAATGCTGCTTTATAATCGCATTGCATTTCTTGGGTCTTTTCCAGGATTTGTCTCATGGTAAATATCTGGTCAATGGTGGATTTGCCAGGTCTAAAGCCGCACTGATAGGGTCCAATAATTTCATTGACCATAGGCTTTAGTCTCTCACACAATATGCCAGATACTTTCTTATATGCAATAGGGAGCAGACTATGCCCCTGTAATTGGAGCACACAGTCTTATCACCCTTCTTGTGGACTGGACATAGGATGCTCACGTTCCAATCGTCGGGTACGCGTTCTTCCTGCCAGATGGTGCTAACTAGCTGATGCATACACCTTATCAGTGTGTCGCCTCCGGTTTTGAACAGATCGGCTGGTAGGCCATTTGCTCCTGCCGCCTTATTATTCTTCAGCCGGTTTATTGCTGTCCTTACCTCATCTTGGCTGGGCGGTATACATTCAATACCATCTTCTGGGATTGGATCTGTGGTATCTTCGCCGTCTTCACTGCTATCGGATACCAACAGTTTGGAAAAATGTTCTTTCCATATCCTGAGCACACTATCTGTATCAGTTACCAAATTACCTTGTTGATCTCTACAGGAGGATATTCCTGTACCAAAGCCATCAGTTTGATGCTTCACTCTTTGGTAGAATTTTATGCCACACGGTTTTGGAAAATAATATAATCGCGTATAAAGGATTTTATTTATGTAAAAATAACCAAAGAAAAGCGCGGTTCAATGCGCGGAATCATCAAAATATAATTTTGCAGAATTTCCTACTTTAAAGGTATCTATAACCGCCATTTTAGTTGATGGATTTGAAAGCGGAAGGGCTCATTAGATCCGGCGCGTAAAAAAACTAAAATCACGCGGTGTTCAAGGGTACTTAGTCACAGTTGTAAATTTTGAAGCCAAAAAATAGGTTTTTAAAGAAAATTTACGCACCAAAATTTCGACTTTGGACTCCTATTACTAGGGAGCTGTATGAAGCACATTCATGAGATATACATCAAACGACGTGGAATCACGAGTTCTACAATCCAATAAATAGTTTGGTTAATTATCTGGTTGCGCCCTCCAATTATAAGAAAAATTCAAAAAACCCAGATTTCAAAACTTCAAAATGTCAGCATCGATTTTAGGGGGATGCAGTGTATATATCGAAAAGTCATACACTAGAACCATGTTGCCCAAGGATTATTCTTCAATTCTTTCTTTGAGCTCAGGTCTAAATTTTCCGTGGTTTGACCAGAAATCAAAAAAGAACACAAAAAAACTTGTAAACTTCAACACATTTTTACCCATTTTTATACCCTCCACCATAGTATGGAGGGTATATTAAGTTTGTCATTCCGTTTGTAACACATCGAACTAATCATTTGCCACTCTATAAAGTATATATATTCTTGATCAGGATAAAATTCTAAGACGATCTAGCCATGTCCGTCTGTCTGTCCGTCGGTTGTAATCACTCTAGCATCAGCAATAATTGAGATAGAGTGCTGAAATTTTGCACCCGAGGGTCTTTTTTCCATAGGCAGGTCAAGTTCGAAGATGGGCTATATCGGTCCACTATTTGGTATAGCCCCCATATAACGGTACCTCCGGATTTGAGGTATTTTGACGTTCTTCGCCACATTTGTAGACCGAATTAGCTATAATTTGGCACTTGGGGTTCCTAGTGATCAACAAACTTATACCCCAGAGGATATGGGCATAGGTCCATGTTTAGGTATAGTCCCCATATAACGGTACATCCCGATTTTCGGTATTTTGAGAATTTTAGCCACAGGTTTTAACCGAACTATCTGCAATTTGACATTTGAGGTTCTCCGTAGTCATAAAAAATCTCCACCAAACATCGTCAACATAGGTCAATGTTTTGGTATAGCCCCATATAACGGTACCTCCCGATTTTCGGTATTTTGAGAATTTTAGCCACCATATATAACCGAACCATCTGCAATTTGACATTTGAGGTTCTCAGTGGTCATGAAACATCTCCACCAAACATCGTCAACATAGGTCAATGTTTTGGTATATCCCCCATATAACGGTACCTCCCGATTTTCGGTATTTTGAGAATTTTAGCTACAATTTTTAACCGAACTAGCTGTAATTTGTCATTTGAGGTTCTCCGTAGTCATAAAAAATCTCCACCAAACATCGTCAACATAGGTCAATGTTTTGGTATAGCCCCCATATAACGGTACCTCCCGATTTTCGGTATTTTGAGAATTTTAGCCACCATATATAACCGAACCATCTGCAATTTGACATTTGAGGTTCTCAGTGGTCATGAAACATCTCCACCAAACATCGTCAACATAGGTCAATGTTTTGGTATGGCCCCCTTATAACCGTACCTCCCAATTTTCGGTATTTTGAGCATTTTAGTTACAATTTTTAACCGAACAAGCTGTAATTTGACATTTGAGGTTCTCAGTGGTCATGAAACATCTCCACGAAACATCGTCAACATAGGTCCATGTTTTGGTATAGCCCCCATATATCGGTACCTCCCGATTTTCGGTATTTTGAGAATTTTAGCTACAATTTTTAACCGAAATAGCTGTAATTTGACATTTGAAGTTCTCAGTGGTCATAAAACATCTCCAACGAAACATCGTCAACATATGTCCATGTTTTGGAATAGCCCCCATATATCGGTATCTCCCGATTTTCGGTATTTTGAGAATTTTAGCTGCAATTTTTAACCGAACTAGCTGTAATGATCGGTATTTTGAGAATTTTAGCTACAATGTTGTCTATTCAAAAATAATCGTCAATATAGGTCCATGTTTTGGTATTTCCCTCCATATAACTGTACCTCCCGATTTTCGGGAATTTTCAGTTGTCACGAAATTTCTTCACTAAAATTCGTCAATATGGGTCCATTTTTGAGGGTCTACATTGTTTTGATGAAACTACCCTCAATTTGACTCTTGAAGTTCCCTGCAGCTATAAAACTTTTCCGCCAAAAAATTTAAAGATTGGTTGACTCTTTGATATAGCCCCGTTGGTGGTACCTTTCACCTAGCTGAACACATTTTTTAGATTAGATTAGATAACACTGTGCAACAAAATGGAGGTGAAAGTCTGGGGCACTCAAAATTCCTCTTGGGGAAGAAAGGCCTTGGTGAGTATATTATGAACCCCGAAGGACAGATCCGCCGTGAGTCGAACTTCCGCGTTATGGCGTGATAAAATTTTTGATAGAGACCCTGTGGGCCATCAGGAATTAGCGTTATATCTTTGTTCACTGTTGCTTAAGTGCTCTACAAAAACAACAAACAAAGATATAATGCTAATTCATGATGGCTTACAGGGTCTCTTGCAAAAACTTCATCGCGCCATAACGCGGATGTTCGACTCACGGCGCATCTGTCCTTCGGGGTTTTTAATGTACACACACCAAGGGCTTTCATTCCCAAAAGGATTTATCCCTGCCCCAACATTTGTGTTCACAGTGTAATTTAAGCAATAGTGGGAGGCAGTAGGAATTTATCCACTGTCGAAAAGTTGTTCCACCTAAAATTGTGAAAGGACCCTAATTATTCCATTTTAATTAAGACTATTTTATGGTGGAGGGTATAAAAAGTTCGGCCCTGCCGAACTTAACGACTTTTTACTTGTTTAATATTACCACCAACACAGCTTCCACATAAATTATTTGTTATGGTTCATTTTATGCGACCCCGGCTAAAACACTTCAATTAATATAAATATATTCATATTATATAAAATGTATTGACAGTTCGCGACTTATTAAATGGTGAACTTCAACTTCAACGATTGTAAAACATTTTTGAATATTACCATATATATATTTCCGTCAGATTTGACGTATTTGCTGCACCAAGCACCCTATATATGTTTGATTTCGATGAAATATGGAATGTGTGACTGAATTCGGTTTTTAAATAAATGTGCCAAATTACATCGAAATCGGTTTGGATTTGGATATAGCTCCCATATATATTTTCGACCGATTTGACGTATTGGCTGCGTTACGGAATTTTGTCTAGTAATAAGTGTATCTCCTATATATATATATTACATATTCATAGTGGTGTAGGGTATCATATAGTCGGCCCCGCCTGACTATGCCCCTTTCCTTACTGGTTTTAATTTGCTTGTGGTGGTGCCGACATGGAATTTTCCAAATTTTTCATTAGAATTGCCATCAATTTGATAAACAACGTTATGTTTGTCACCGTTCTGTATTTTATCCTTGGTATTGCTAAATAAGTTTTTATGGGTGTTGTTAGTTTTTGGAGCTATTATGTATTTGTTATTGTCATATAGGTTTGATTTTCTGAATATTTCAGATAGTTTTGATAAGTAGATCGTTGATTTGTATATTTTGTTACTCTTCTCTAGCTCTCTTCGGAAAGTGTGTTGGTTTATTAATCTATTTATCATTTTTATTGGGAAGTTGTTATTGGTTAGAAGGTCTCGTATTTTGTTTCTATTATTGTTGTGGAACTTTTCGTCGCTAGTATTAAGTATTCTGTGGACGAAATTCATTGCTTTATTTACAATCATTTGTTTCGGGTGTTTTGAAAAGAAATTTATAATTCTCCCCGACGCCGTAGATTTTTCATACCAATCCAATGCCAGTTTGTCATTATTTGTATATATTAAGGTGTCTAAATATGGTATGCATCCATTTATTTCCTCCCCCATTGTGAATGTTACGTTGCTATTAAAGTTGTTGAGTATAGTCAGTGTATCAATTATTGCATATTGCTTAGTTATCACAAATAGATCGTCAACTTCCAATCGGAAGTCCTTTCTTTTGTTTATATATCTTTTCGTCATATTTGAAAATAAGCCTTTTGTAATTTCTTTTAAAAGGTATTTTGTGAATTTGGTTAAAATATTCTAAATACCGGAATTTTGTATACCAAACGTGGCCCGATCTGGTTCACATTTAATTTTAAATATCCAAGCAATAATATTTAATACTCTGTACTAAATATCAAACTTATAGCTTGAATGTTGTGAGCTATATCTTGAATTTATATAATTTTTGTTAATATTGCATATAAAATCAATCAGAATGAAATCATCATGAAACGATACTACCCTACTTTCAGGTTTTGAAAATTTTCTTCATAATTTTTATCACATTCGTATTGAGGGGGTAAAAAATGTTCTTGCTAGAAATTCTCAATATAGAATTCCTATACTAACCTCAGAAATAACGGTAACACATTTTCAAATATTACATTTGGTATATGTTTAAATATTGTTGCAAATTGTAACTATTTTAGCGAATACGTTTTTGAATATCTACAACACTAGCCTATTGTTCTGGATATTGTCATTATACATGTTTTTATATTGTCATTGTGTCTCTCTCTTTATTGCTGACAAAATTTGGTATCCAAAATAATTAGATTCACCCAAAAGACCACCTCATACATTTGCTGGTGTATTTGAAGTATTTTGTTGTCAACAAATAATTGCAAACTCCAGGGGTATTATGAATGGCTAAATGAACGAGTGAACAAACATAATGCTTGTTGCCAGTTTTGTTGGCTAACATATTTAAAATTTATCCACCACCGAATCATAAAAAAAATGTGGAAATTTCATTTTAATTAAAGTCGTAATTAAAAATTTATTTCAAAAGTATAACCCAGTCATTTTAAGTTTCATAACGATTTTTCCTCTCCTCAAATAGCCAAAAAAGTTCTAGGGTGAATGTTGTTTGAAACGGAAATTCAATTTTACCAAGCGGACATACTCAACCACTAACACTTGGATTCAGCACTCCATTCATTTTCATGCTTCTGATGTGTCCTTAACACTTGTGGATATGGGATTTTCCAACACATTCTATACACATACATACATACATGTGTGAGCCTATTCGCTTGTCCGTAAGTTCTTTGTTGATGCAGTCCATTCTCTTGCTAATTCAAGGAAGAGGAGCAGCCGTTATTGTCCAGTTTTTTATAATTACTTGGTAGTTACAGTCAACTGAGGCAGTCATAACCGCATCTGTGTCACATTGCAGTTGATGGTGTCCGGAAATGGATTCTAAATTTCATTCAATATGTTGCTACAGTACTGGTGCTGCCACAATGGAAATGACATTGGCAGCACAAAAAGTGGCTCTTCTGTAATTGTCATGCAACTTTGGAATGAGTTCGTTGAATATGTACGATACTATGGAATAATAGGACCGAATTCAAACATCTGTAAATAATTGTTAAATTAAATAATAAAGAACGGTTTAAAAAATTAAATAAAAATGATATCAATGAACTTTTAATGGCTATCGATACGTATGTATGTATGTATGTAAGCAACACATTAAAGTATTAAAATAACAAAAGAAATATAAATACATAAATTTCTATTTCGACTTTTAATCAACGAATTTCATAACGATAATATTATTAATTGTAGGATAATACAACTTATTTTATTTTGCCCTTACTGATATGGTGCAACAACGGGACACGAAATGTCAAATATTACACAAAATGTATATGTATTACATTTCTCCACTTATTGTACTCACAATTGAGAAGATCTTATTCCACTTAAAATTTTGAAGTATATTTCTTTTACGTTCGCATGAATATACCTTATATCATCATACAATGTTTTGAACTAGTGATAAAAAATGATAAGCAACAAGTAAGAAAGAACATATCTGTAAGCTGGAGATATACCATCAGCCTCTGACCAAAAAAAGTAAACACAATAATTATATAAATATATAAAATAAATTGATTTTGTAATGCGAGTTTGCTTAAATATAAGTAGAATATGTAGGTACTATAAGGTCCCAGCAAAATTTGAAGGAAGGTGTTCCATGCGATGACGTGATTTCATGTCATCTTTTGCATTGGTTCAAACGATGTCGTGAAAGATCCGATCTTTTCATCAGCATTTGAACCCATGGAAAGGAAGTCGTGAAAGATCCGATCTTTTCATCAGCATTTGAACTCATGCAAAGGAAGTCGTGAAAGATCCGATCTTTTCATCAGCATTTGAACACATTCCTTCGATCCAATAGAGATGAATTTTGTGTTTTTATTTATACACATTTTTCTAAATATATAAGATTAATTATTTACAATATGCTTGATGTTTTCGGAGACTCGAAATCACGGCGAACGTTGTTAAAATTCTCGTCGTAACGACAATGTCATTGCAAAGGGTTGGTGAAAATGACATGCCAAAGCATTGGTGAAAATGACATGTCAAAGCATTGGTGAAAATGACATGTCAAAGCATTGGTGTAAATGACATGCTTTGGATCCAAAAATGAATAGCATCTTTTGGGGTCCACGCTCATATAAAATTCATCGATGAAGATGCTAAAAAGATGACATGCTAGATCACTTGCACCCATGATTGAATGACATCTTTGGCATCGAACATTTTGCTGGGGTGGGGCGAGGCTACACCAAATCATTAACATATACCCACATTTTTAGTAAACAAGCTTCTGATTGATGATGATCTGGATGAAACAATACGATTAGGAAAGTTTGGACCAATCAGAAACTCCCTGAAATAGTTATCTTGCGGCTTTCTTGGAGCTTTCAGGGCATTACCTAAGGAAGTATCGCTTTGCCCCGAAAAAAATGGTATCGTTGTATTAGGTTTGATACCTTCGAGACTTAGCGTTCACACCATTTTACAGAAAATGTTGAACTTTTGTAGAGAAGGGTGGACCGACATGGCCCATCGTCTTAAAATTAGTTTGGACAAAATTCGGTTAATCCGTTCGAGAGTTATCGGGAGCACCCGTCAGACAGACAGAAGGACCGACAGGGCTAAATCGAACCCAAATTGTCAGAAACTAATTTCGTCCAAAACAATTACATATTTCTAAAACAATTATTTCGATGAGGCACATTTTTGTTCGTATCAAAGTGTATATGAGAAAATATCAAAATTTTTTAGTTTTCCATAAAAAAAAAAATTTTAAGCTACATGAAAGATTTTTGGTACATAGATTAGGACAAAATTCCGATTCTCAAATAATAATAAATCTTAAAACAACGCTACTCATTATATTGCGAAACATTGTTAATTAAGGGCTTCCTACGTACTATATGATTACTGAGGTCCCATAACATTAGTGAAAAAGTTGTAAATTTTCGCGGAAATTAAGAAAGAATTAAAAAAATTGCTTGCTTGCAACTTGTTTTAATAAAATTTAAGTTGTTTATGCATCGGAAAAATATTTTAAAAATATGTCCGTAATCTTAACACCGCGACGATTCAAATGGAACCAAAAATATAGAAATCTGTTTAGCGGTTTGCACATTTTAGCAAAGACAAAAATATATATATTGAGGGAAGTTATACAATTTTTGTAAGAGGAAATATTTTTCAATTTTTTTTTTGTGAGTTAGATGAAGAGAATGTAAGAAAATTAGGTCGGAGTTATTCTTCCATTTAAGTTAAATTTCACTCAAAAAATCACGTTTTTTATTCTAATCACTTCTCGAGTACACGCTAACATCTAGCGGAAGATGTGGGTAACGTTCAAATAAATGTTGGGTTCCTTTGAATGGGGTATAATCTTCAAATAAAACTGTATCAATTGAAATGCGTGTAAATCGCGAAATCCTCAAAATCGCTTGATGCGCATGCGGTTTATCAATACGGCGAATTCTTCTCTTTTAATTTGTACACATTTGCCAGGATTTACTTTGGCCGCTAAGATGTAGCGTCGTCTGCAGTTTAGTGTGCAACAATAATTTGCACAAAGTGCATACACTTTTCATGCGCATCCGATTTCACTATCAACAGTGAAAAAATACATCGATCAAGAACCGTGGATGTAGCATCACACACTATTTTTGGGATAAATCGGATACAGCTCCCATTCCACTATTTTTTTAAACCACAGTTTTCGCAAAACCGCTAGTAATGTGTCAGTTTCTTCATTGACAAGGAAATGATCCACAGAAAATGCGACTAACTCCGCGATATTTTCAAAATCATTCTTCGCACATTTTTCGGTGTTTACAGTTGCTGTTTTCGCCGTTCTAGTGGATGGATTTTCACGATCTATGATTTATATGATCCGGACCGCCGAAAAACTAAAATATCGCGGGGTTCCAGCACACTCAAAAGGATATTGTTAATACTGTACCCAAAAAATAGTTTTTTTGGAAGAAATAAAAAATAAATTTTGGCCTTTGGCAGTAGATTACTCTGCTGCTGTGTGGGCTACATAGCCAATATACATATCAAAATATGCGTAATCGCGAATACTTTAATCTTATTGTTTGTTTTTTGAAATACTCGAATGCGCGTTCCAGTTAAATTAAAAATACGAAAAACACCTAAAATCCGGCTTCAAAATGTCAGCATCCATAAAAGGTGGATGCAGTGGAAATTTTGAAAAGTAATACATAAGTAATGTTATCTTCATTTTGTATTCTTCTACTTTTACTTTGGACATATGTCCGCCATTTGCACGCCATAGTAACGTAAAAAAACTCGTTAGCTTCAACGTTTTTTCCTATTTTTATTCATTTACGCGGTCATAACTTCCACGCAAATCACATAAATTATTTTGCCAAATTTTTTAGCTTTGTTCAAAAACACTTGAATTGATCTAGCCATGGGCATAGTTACTCGTAAATTGCAATAGTTCGCGTATTATAATAGTGCAAACCTTGGCTTCATGGAAACTAAATTTTTTTGATATTCACTCATATACCCTCATTAGCCTAAAGGCTAACGGTATAATGTGAATTTGAAATGCAGTAATATTTAATAGTTGTTTCCACAATAAATTGTCGAGGAAGTCAGGCATTTCTTAAAAGACATTTTACTTTTTAAGAAAGTCATTTAACTTCTGGATAACAAATTTTTTATAGGACTTTTAGTGTATAGGACTTTATAGGACTTTTAATGTAAATTGTATAACTGTTTTGAAAGCCGCCAGAAACCGAAGCCTTTCGATAATTGAATGAAAATGTAATTTAATTCTATAATAATTTTAATAATTTGGTAAGTTAATTATAATAACACAATTGTAATTGTATGATCGGGAACATCCTAATACGGATTTGCCTACACGCAGAGAAATTTATATTAGAAATATGTTTGGATCCAAACAAATATATGTTTGGGACCGGTTGCAAAGAAATATATGTTTGATCCAAACATAATATGTTTGGGTCCAAACAAATATATGTTTGCAACATTTTGTAACATATCTCAATTTGATATGTTTGGGTAAAACATATTTTTTATGTTAGAACATCTTTTTCGTGGGTGGAGAGAGGATGTTTGTCATCCTCTAATTTTTTTTACATCAAGTCGAGAATATGATATCAGATAAATGGCCGCCGCCCCAGTTTATTGTCATTTGAGCCCTTTTTATGGCATTTTCCATCACTTTGGCCAAAACTTCCGGCGATAGGTCCTCACATTCTTGGCGGATATTGTCTTTAAAAGCTGAAAGAGTCTGAGGATTGTTGACATAAACCCGCGATTTCAAAAAGCTCCACAAAAAGAAGTCTGGAGCGCCTAATCACTCATGATTATTTTTGATGAAAAATCATCTTCCTCTTGGTGATGATTAAGGATGGCTTGATCGTATATTAGACGCGATTGGCGGTCAGCATCTAACAGCTGATGCGCCGTCTGGACTTTGTACGGAAACATCTTCAAATCTTGTACCAAAAATCGCTGTAAAGACCGTCAACTGATACCCATTTGCGTGGCACGTCGTCTGGTCTATGTCGACGGCGCTTCCATGACATCCTCGGCTACAGCAGCAATATTCTCTGCAGAACGGATACTCCGGGGTCTGCCATGCCTGGCAGCATCTCGTGTTGTGCCAGTCTCTTCGAGGCGAGCGGCTAAACGTCTGCGACGAAATTCACGTTGTGCCAAAGTCACCGACCGATTATTGGTCAAATAAATATTGACCAATATTCCGCGTTCTGGAGCAGTGAAGCGTAACATTGTTTATTAACGTGTGTTTTGCATGTGTCTACTACACAAATGTCAAAACAGAACTGACATTAGGGGCCAATCGCAAAAATTATAGCATTTTCTGATAGGAAGAATAGTTTTGCGCCACATTGTATATATTTTTCTTTTTAAAAGTGTGACTATTTACAAATTATTTCAATCAGTTTTTCTTTTATTAAAGTGTGTTATGTATTTCTTTGGAATTTTGCATGTACCTATGTGTCTGTTGTTGTTGTGCTTTTCAATAAACAAAAACACCACCATTTGTGTGTATATTATGGAGATATCAAGTGAGCTCTTACTGAGAGCAAGCGAGCATACATTTCAAAGCGTTTTACATTGAAATTTACGCTCGCTTGCTCTCAGTAATCGCCCACTGGTGCATGTATTTGTTTTTTTTTTGTGGCTTTTGGGTTTGTATTTGTTTGCACCCAAACATTTAAGTTGTTTGCACCCAAACATATATTTGTTTGCAGGACCCAAACATATGTTATGTTTGGGACTGTTGCAAACATATATTTGTTTGCTGCAAAATATGTTTGGGACATATGTTAGAGAGGCCGTTTTTTTCTGCGTGTATAAAGAAGTACTTTTGGTGGATTTTATAGGTCCATGTGTTAAATAGACTCCATAGAAGGTTTGAAATTTATATGTATACCACTATGTTGTAGAAAATTGTCGGTATAGATCTATAGTGCCCGTAAAACAATACCGCCATATTTATACCCTACACCACTATGTGGGGAGGGCATTATAAGTTGGTTTTGGCCAAAAAGTTTGTAACGCATTGAAATAATGGTCGTAGACCCATACTTATATATATCAAAATGAATGTCTCGACGAGCTGAGTCGATCTGATTTGATCGGATCCTCAAATTTTGGGTGTTGATGGGGGTCCCGGAGGGGAAGAAGCCTATTGATTTTGGTGATGGTCGGATAATATTTAGTCGGAATGGGCGAAAAACTTATGTGGATAAAAAGACAACGTTTTTTTCCAAAGCGAATATCTCCGCTTCTATATGGGGTATACCAAAAGCAAAACCTGACAATGAAAGCAGAAAATATCACCTTTCTAACGATGTAAAATAGGTTCTCGTGGGTGATCAAACAACGAAGATATCACAATAGTCGCAAATTAAACCCAAATTTTAATTTTTGCGATTTAAGTTATAATGACGAATATCACAGCTTTGGTTGGATACTTTCCAAAAGCAAAGCCTTACTATGAAAGTAGAAGATCCCATCTTTACAATGATGCAAACTAGGTCGGCGTAGGTGACCAAATAACGGAGATATTGCAATATTCGTTAATACATCCCATTTTTCCTTTTTTTTGGAAGTCACGCTACTGGGCGCAATTTTGATCGTATCGTCACGAAACATTTTATTCCAAAGCAAATATCTCAGCGTCTATAAGGGGTCTACAAAAAGCAAAACCTGGCAATGAAAGTAAAGCAAAGCCTGACTAAGAAAGTAGAAAATCCCATCTTTGAAATTATGCAAAGTAGGTTAGCGTAGGTAGTCAAATAATAGAGATATCGCAATAGTCGTTAATGCATCCCTTTTTTTTGCACTTTTTCTGCAATCACACTACAGGTCGGAATTTTGATCGGATCATCACGATCACAGAGATAGAAGCCTATTGATGTTGGTGATGTCAAATATAAAATTAAATATTAATTATTTTGGTTCAGTTCGCCTTAAGTCATTTGGTCTAAAAGCCAGATAGGTGAAAACTTTCGTATCTCCATAAAAGAAATGTTTTCGAGTGAAAAGATTATTCACAGAGTTAGTGGTGTAGGGTATCACATAGTCGGCCCCGTACCGACTATAGCCTTTTCTCACTTGTTTAGATATTTTGTTGATTTTAGCCACATTGTAAAATAGAAACATACACGCAGAAAAATATATGTTAGAAATATGTTTGGATCCAAACAAATATTTGTTTGGGACTGATTGCAAACAAATATATGTTTGGATCCAAACATAATTTGTTTGTGTCCAAACAAATATATGTTTGCAACATTTTGTAACATATGATTGCTTAAGCTGGAGTATTCCCACAATGACTTAACTTCATTTATTACCCTCTATTACAGAGAGTAATGTTTTTCAAAACGAACTGACAGTGTTGCAATTTTTTTTACTGATCGCTACCAATATCATGATTTCATCCCGGCGAAGGGAATATCCAATTGGCTTTTTCAGCTTTTTGAAATGATGCCTTTTTTTAGGGAAAACCCGAACTCTTTAGGTGTCTAGTATTCTCAAATAAATGAGAATCACACTCACTTTTCGGCTTTTCCAATGGGGTATATCGGTCCACGTTTTGGTATAGCCCCCATATAACGGTACCCACCGATTTACGGTATTTTGACGTTTTAAGCTATATTTTCAGACCGATTTGGCTATAATTTGACATTTAGGGTTCTTAAGTGTCAATAAACATATATAACAAAACTTGTGGACATAGGTCCACGTTTTGGTATAGCCCCCACATAACGGTACCCCCCGATTTGCGGTATTTTGACGTTTTTAGCTACATTTTCAGACCGATTTAGCTACAACTTGACATTTAGGGTTCTTAAGTATCAATAAACTTATATAACAAAAGTTGTGGACATAGGTCCACGTTTTGGTATAGCCCCCATATAACGGTACCCCCAATTTACGGTATTTTGACGTTTTTAGCTACATTTTCAGACCGATGTAGCTATAATTTGACATTTAGGGTTCTTAAGTGTCAATAAACTTATATAACAAAAGTTGTGGACATAGGTCGACGTCTTGGTATAGCCCCCATATAACGGTACCATCCGATTTGCGGTATTTTGACGTTTTTAGCTACATTTTCAGACCGATGTAGCTATAATTTGACATTTAGGGTTCTTAAGTGTCAATAAACTTATATAACACAAGTTGTGGACATAGGTCCCCGTTTTGGTATAGCCCCTATATAACGGTGCCCCCCGATTTACGGTGTTTTGATGTTTTTAGCTACATTTTCAGACCGATATAGCTATAATTTGACATTTAGGGTTCTTAAGTGTCAATAAACTTATATAACACAAGTTGTGGACATAGGTCCCCGTTTTGGTATAGCCCCTATATAACGGTGCCCCCCGATTTACGGTGTTTTGATGTTTTTAGCTACATTTTCAGACCGATATAGCTATAATTTGACATTTAGGGTTCTTAAGTGTCAATAAACTTATATAACAAAAGTTGTGGACATAGGTCCACGTCTTGGTATAGCCCCCATATAACGGTACCATCCGATTTGCGGTATTTTGACGTTTTTAGCTACATTTTCAGACCGATGTAGCTATAATTTGACATTTAGGGTTCTTAAATGTCAATAAACTTATATAACAAAAGTTGTGGACATAGGTAAACGTTTCGGTATAGCCCCCATATAACGGTACCCCCCAATTTACGGTATTTTGACGTTTTTAGCTACATTTTCAGACCGATGTAGCTATAATTTGACATTTAGGGTTCTTAAGTGTCAATAAACTTATATAACACAAGTTGTGGACATAGGTCCCCGTTTTGGTATAGCCCCTATATAACGGTGCCCCCCGATTTACGGTGTTTTGATGTTTTTAGCTACATTTTCAGACCGATATAGCTATAATTTGACACTTAGGGTTCTTAAGTGGCAATAAACTTATATAACAAAACTTGTGGACATAGGTCCACGTTTTGGTATAGCCCCCATATAACGGTACCCCCGATTTGCGGTGTTTTGACGTTTGTAGCTACATTTTCAGACCGATGTAGCTAAATTTTTTAACCGAATTAGGAGTTATTTGACATTAAAGGCTCCCATCAAAAACTGCAACATAGGCCCATGTTTTATTATAACCCCTATATAACAGTACCTCCCAATTTCTAGCCCACCAAAAATTGTCAACATACATAGTTAGATATAGGCACCATAAAAAAGGGCCTCCCGAATGAAGCATAAATGTACATAAACATTATCTGACATTTTAACGTACCCACTTAAAGTTGGGGACAGGAATGAAAAGTAATTATTCCATTTTATTCCAGAATATTTTATGGTGGAGGGTATGAAAAGTTCGGCCCGGCCGAACTTAATGCTTTTTTACTTGTTTTATATGTGGGGGTACCAACATATTTTTTATGTTAGAACATATTTTTTATGGGTGGAGAAGATTTTTGTCAAAGAGAGCAACAACAGGGCTATCGCAGCTGTGGAATGCTGGTTTATAATAAGGAGCTGTGTGCATGGTGTAATAGCAGACGCAGAAGCTTTGGGGTGTGTATGCGTAAAACACGTGTGTTTCGTGCTTTGTTGTTGTTAACCAACGTAGCAAGCGAAGAGGAAAAGAAAAAAATGGTATTAATTATGTTGGTCTTTTTCATCAGTGTTCTAGAGAACATCGTTGAGTAAAGACGGTAAAGTGAGTGAATAAATCAGCGTTTTGTCCTTTCTTAAAGAAATTGTGCTTTTTAGTAAATTAAATGTCCAATACATTTTATAATTGAATCAAAAAGGTGAATGGAAATATTTTATTGGACAAGGAAGAAATCGCATTTAATATTGGTAATTACATCAATACATTTTTCATATACATACATAAATACATACATATGTATATTTGAAATATGGATGTACCTATTTATTACATTATATTATCATTTGATTCCAGATGCCGATTTCCCGCTGATGATTTCAAGTTTGAAGAAAATGTGTTTTATTTCACAACTAATGAGAAACGTTCAACGATCTCTCTATATAATTTTTTCCTTTTAAAAGTTTCTTTTATTAAAGTGTGTTATGTATTTCTTTGGAATTTTTTATGTACCTATGTGTCTTTGTTGCTTTTGCTTTTTTTCTATGCCCTTCAATAAAAAAACACCACCATTTATAAATGTGTATACATTAGGGATGCACAAAACAATATAACTGATTGTAGTGGTAAGAGTACCAAATTTACTCTCCGATTGAGCACAAAATTTAAACATGTTATTTTTAATAGATTTTCTTTATTTGTTTGATATGGTCATATTAAAGAAGTAATTTTAAACAAGTAAGAAAAGTCTGTAGTCGGACGGAGCCGACCATGGGATACCCTATTCCACTATCCCTGGACAATCGCTCTCCACGGAACTTCTTTTCAATGATTGTGAAAATTTAATTATCAAATATCAGAGATGTAATGTATAATACTTATGACCAAAACCAAAAAGTTATCTAGTGGGTTTGTTTTTATTTGCACCCAAACTTAACATATGTTATGTTTGGAACTGCTTGCAAACAAATATATGTTTGCTGCAAAATATGTTTGGGACATATGTTATGGGTACTTTACACGGTATGTTTTTTACATATGAGTTGTCACTTCTCCAATACAAAATGTATATGCAAAGTGACAACTCATATGTAAAAAACATATCGTGTAAAGTACCCATTAGAGAGGTCATTTTTTCTGTGTGTATGCAATATTAATCTTGGTCTTCGGTCGATGTACAAACAATTCTTGACAAAAATTTTCGGCGAAGCTCCACGTTTCGGCATAGCGCCCATAGAACGACACCATTTTTCAATTTTTCCATTTTTGGCTATAGCCATTTTTTATTGAAAAAAATCTTATCACTATACAAAATGACTTATTGCTATTCTATATAACTATTCATGTGGCTATTCGCTACCTTCTTATTCATTACATTTAAATGCTGTGGATTGTCCACAAGCAGCAACTCAAATATATACATTTGTTAACATTTATATTAAATCAGCCCCAAAAAGTACAATTTACAAAAGGGCGATATCAGGTGCTTTCTAAAAATATAGACTAAAAACTAGGGTAAACTAATACTACTATATACAAATATTTACAAAGTGTCAACAATCACTGTGTAGTGATGTACACAGTGTTATTGACGTGCATTGTATTATACCTTCTGTGGTAAAATACTAATTTTTCTTCATGGTCATATGAATATGTCTGGGATTCCTGGATAAGTTCGTTTTCCACGTTCTGTGCTGCCTCCACAAAGTTCAGGGCCCCTCGCATTAAGAATCGATCTACTCTTTCTAAGCCAGCAGTATCGTAAATTACCCTACATGATGGACTTTTTATAGACCCGTCGCTTCTGACTGATGGTCTCAACCCCAGGCAGTAGGTTAAAATGGACCGTTCCCACCTCCTCAGTCTTTCCATTTGGCTTGAAGAAATTAAGAACCAGACAGGGAACGCGTACGCAATAATAGGTCTGATTATTTGTTTGTAAATCAGGAGTTTAATTTGATTTGACAAACCACCGCTATGACGTAAAACGCCATGGTAACCAAAATAAACTTTCTTGGCTCTATCTAATACAAAATCGATATGCCGAATAAATTCAAATTTTTCGTCAAAGATTACTCCTAGGTACCTTATTTTGTCGGCTAGGACTATGTCCTCGCCGCCAATTTTTAACTTCGGACGGTAAGATGTAAAATTGGGGTAAACTACTTTGGATTTTCCCTTGAATACCACTGCTGTACATTTAGCCACATTCAACTTGAGGCCCCACATAGAGAAATATCTATGTAGTTCCTCAAGGTGAATGTTAAGGCTAGATGCCAGAGAGCTGGCTTTGGACCCAGACATAGCAATAATTACATCATCAGCGTAAAGCAGTTGTAGACCTCCTGTAGGGGGTTCAGGCATATCGCTTACAAATATATTGTATAGCATGGGACCCAGAAGAGAGCCCTGAGGGACCCCTGCTAACACCGGTCTTTCTGTAGAAAGACTGTCCCCTACCTTAAGCCTGAATCTCCTATCCGTGAGAAAGCTGGCCACAATCCTACATGTTTGATGATCAAACCCAAGTTGTATCATCTTGAATAGAATACCATTGTGCCAGACCGAGTCAAATGCTCTGGCAAAGTCAAGTCCAATGGCGATGGTACCACGTCGGCGCTCAAATACTCTTATCACATAGGTAGAGAACACTGTAAGAGCATGCGACGTTGAATGTCCGATTCGGAATCCGAATTGGCAGTTTCTTAAAATTCTTTTATCCTCAACTATTGTTCTCAAACGTTTGAGAATAAATGATTCATAAAGTTTCCCGAAAGCCGAGAGCATTGAAATTGGCCTATAGCTTTCGCACCTGTCCGGAGCGGAACCTCTCTTTAAAATGGGCACTACCATGGCCTTCTTCCAAGCCCTTGGGAAGTACCCTATATTCAGACAGTGGTTGAAGAGTACTGACAGAAATGCGAAAATGACCACTCGATTTTTTGGATGGTCTACAGGCCAGAGCCTCGCCTATGCTGGTGGGACGAATGAAACCCGCTTCATCCCATCTGTCTACACTGTCAATTAAGGATCCATCTGCAGTAAATGTGCCGCTAAATGTATACATTGGTGATCGGTCGTTCAAGCCTTCAACAGCCCGATTAACTGAACTGCTGAAGGAATGTCCGACCAGATCATCAGAAGGACTCAGGACACCCTGCAGATGGTCCGCCAGAACTTCTGCCTTCGACGCATCGGAGCAGAAGTATTCGCCGTTTGGACTCGTCAGATCACTGACTGGGTCTCTGGATGCAAGTCCAGCAGCCACTTTTACCTGAAATCAAAGGTAGATACAGTACCATTAGAACCAACCAGTGGTAAGCCTGGGGTTCGTAGAAAAATGTCAATAAAAGAACCCCCCGAGTCGTTGGGCCTCGTGGGTACATCTGAAGTTAATACTTGGAAGTTAGGACAGTTTGCTAGGTATAAAGCCAAGGCTCTACCCCTAGTATCAGTTTCCACACCACCCCATGAAGGGTGCTTGGCATTTAAGTCACCCCCTATTAGGACTTCGCCGTTCATATATAAGTCAAATAGGGGTTGTAAATCCGATGGGACAAAATCGTTAGTAGGTCCACAGTAAGTTGAAGCAAAAAATACTGATGAGCCGTCATCTTTTGCAACTTTGACGACACAAGACTCTATCTGACCTGTGGAAATGGCGATGCGATCGCAGCGAAATTTATCTCTAATTAACACCGCGGTCCTACCCCCATTTCCACCTTCTCTATATTGTATAAAACTGCTAAAACCATATAGGCTAAATTTGTGGCTAGGTCTTAGTTTATGCTCTGCAATTAGTATGACGTCAGGTTTTCTTTCTTTAACAAAATTTTTTAGAAAGTGTCTCTTTGACAAGGAGATCAACGAATTGACATTTATAAAGGTAACTTTAAAAGTGGACATCGCCAGCGATGAACAAAAGCCATGCGGACATGGCGGCCTCTAACCCGGCCTTGGCCTGGATTTCATTAAATATTGGACCAAAGTTTTTGGCTTTTTCGCATTTGGCGTTAAAGTTTGAGCCGAAAAATTGGACAATATTATTCATATTCATAGGATCAGCTCTTGAAGGAGCAGTTGGAGGTCGAACCTGCTGATTAGATGTAGTGTTATTGTTTAACCTACCCCCTGACCTGTTATTAACATTATTATGTTTCGTGGCTGACGAATAGGAGAATCCTGCACGAATATCGGACAGTCGTTGGGAACGAGTATCAGATCTGGCCTGCTTTTCAGCTTTATTTTTTGTTTTTCTAGCCAAAATAGCTAAACGTCGGGGACAGTCACGGGCACAGGCTGCGTGACTTAAGCCACAATTGGCACAGCTACAGGGTGGAGCCGGTTTGGTAACAGTTTCACCTGAAGGCTCTACTGAAACCACCACCTGTTCTTTGTCCTTAGAAGGAATAGGACAATCTTTCGATTCGTGGTTCTGACCACATTTGACACAGCGACAAGGCATTGTGCAATTTTTTAAAACGTGCCCAAAACGTTGGCAGTTGAAGCACTGTATTATTTCTCTACCTTTATCTTTTGTAATAAAGATATTTAAGTCGTAATAGTTTTTAAGTTTATAAAGACTTTCAATGTCTGAATTTTTGGAAACTCTAAGGACTCACTTGTCATTAGATACATTGACTAGACCCACTACTTCCACTTTAAACGGAAGCTTATTTTCGAGATAGTCCTTAACCTTCGCCTGGGGATACTCTTTGGGAAGCCTATTAATGATGAGCATATAGGGCAACAACGATCTGGGTGTGTGCGTGTGAAATTTATACTCACGCTCTAATAACAAATTTCTAACCTCATTGTAAATTGAGAGGCCCTGAACCTTAAGAGACAAAACACCTTGACGTAAGTAAGTAATTGAGAACTCACCTTAGCGAAAACGCTGGTTGAGGATCCCTGACAATTCACGGACTCCTATATCATAAACGGTAAAAGCAGGCATAGATTTGCCTGCTGCAATCTTTTTAGTGGATGGCGCCTTCACACTTGCAGATTGAGCACCGACAGTTGAGGTCTCAGGAGCAGTAACCATCTCAGCATCAGCAGCGTCCTTAGCTTCAGCAATCTTCTTCAGCTCAGTAACAAAGGGATTTTGTTTACTTTCCGGCTTAGTACCTTTAGCCACCTTCTTCTCTACCGTAGTCGCTGGCTTTGCGACATTATCCGCCATACCGATGTCTCCGGCTACATCGGCAGCCCAATCGTCACCTTGCGGTTGTCTTACCGCTTGCTGCACTGGCAATGTGACAGCAGAATTCTCAGCATAGTTTATACCAAACAGCGGTTTGGGTGTGTTTGGTGGTGGAACACCCGACTTAATGGCAATTTTTCTTTCCAAGTCATATATTACCCGCTGACATGCATTTTCACGGCCAAAAGCCAATGAGAGCTTTTGAGCAGTTTCTTCTTGAACCTTGATAACGGCGTTGATTTTTTCCATCAAGGCTCTGTTGTCTTCTTGTGATTTTTTCAAATCTTTTTGCAGTTGAATAATTAATGACTCCAACTGCATAATCTTATAAGCTTGGTCACCTCGTTTTCGTTTACGTTGGCCGTCAGATAAAACTGTCTGAAGGCCACTGCTGTCGTTGGACATTTGCGTCAACGAGTTAACATTATCGACTGATTCATCGGCGTCGCTTTCCATTTCAGCGGCACTGTTGTCTTCAACGTTTGTAATTTTTTCTGCCATTTTAGATTTGGTAGATACAATTCGTCGATTTTCGCCCACCAACTTTATTTTTGAGAAAGTTGATATATCAGCATTCAAAGCGCCATTTACGTTAGCGCCGCAATCTTCACCATTTTTGCCGGCGTCAGCATGTAAGGACATTGGCTTTGTACTGCTAGCGGGGTTGATGTATCCCGCCAGCATCGGCTATTGGTTGTTTGAATCAACCACCACTCGTCACAGGGTTTGTGCCCAGCCAGCCAAAATAAAAGTGTTTGCTGACTACTATGCGGTTCTCACACTTACATACAATTTGACACTATTTACGCTTTTGCGTAGAGATAAATTTTGTTTCAATCTTTTATGGAGATGAAAGTCACTTGGAATTTTTGACCACTGATTTTACACTATCACTTCACAATTGAGGTGTTCACTTCACCAGATCACAAGACTGAATCCATAGAACGACACCGCCCGATAGAGGTATTTTGAAGCTCAACCTCAAAAAATGGTGATATTCGGTCTTCCTAACAGTCCTTACACAAAAAAATGGTGAAGATCTATGTTTTGAAGGACGAAACACGGCAAATTTAACACTGCGCTGTGTGTATTCTTGATTATCTACATACCATTGATTATCGTAACTTCGAATCTTCTGACTCGCAGTACTGGAATATGAAAGAATATATAAGACAACCACATAAAAGACATTTTTGTCGTTACTTGCGGTCACAATATTAACACCGGAATGTATTCACTTTCCCAAATAGTAACCCAAAAATAATTGCATCACTCGAAACCACTAATAATAACAATTTGGATATTTTTATTCGAGTGTCGTAAATAAAATATTGTTTTTTCAAAATAGTCTGGCTTAATCCCATTGTTGTTGTTTTAATATTTTAAAACAACTATTTTATTAGTGGAAAAGATTTGGCATTGTTCGCCAAGAGGTAAGGCAGGGAATACTATAGTTTCGATCCACGCCACTGGATCTCATCAGTTCCCTTGTTTCTTGTTTGTGGATATTCTCCACCGAAGTTATTTTTCAAAATATTTTTATAACTTTCTAATATTGATAAATCTAAAACATATAAAATATAATTTAAAAAAATTAAGTTTCAGTGTTTTATTTAGAAATGCACTTAAAACTAGGAAATAATTTGTCGCTTAGCCTCAATAAATATATTCTTTCTCACGATGGAATCTCTCAAATAAAACGCTTGCGGTTTAATTTTGCCACCATTTATAATTTAAATGCAAGCGTTTTATTTGAGAGATTCCATCATGAGAAAGAATATATTTATTGAGGTTAAGCGACAAATTATTTCCTAGTTTTAAGTGCGTTTCTAAATTAAACACTGAAACTTAATTTTTTTAAATTATATTTTATTTTTACAGTGTTTACAGTGTTTTATTTAACTTGCCTTGGTGTGTGTTTAGTTCAAATCTGGTAACTCATTTTTAACACGGTTGCAGTAGACCAATCTTAGTAAAACTTTGCACACTTTTCAGATTTGGATGACAATACACGAATATGAAATCAAAACCAATATTGGTCCATTCTTACACTGTTTTTACGGTGTCTAACTTAACCCCCTTTTCAACTCTGGTAACTGATTTTTAACGCGGTTGCAGTTGACCAATCGAAATAAAACTTTGCACACTTTTCAGATTTAGATGACAATACGTGAATATGAAACCAAAATCAATATGGGTCCATTTTTTCCTATAGCTCCCATATAACGGTACCAGACGATTTCCGGTATTTTGCTTTTCAAATCTGGTAACTCATTTTTCACACAGTTTCAGTTGACCAATCGGACTAAAACTTTGCAAACTTTTCAGATTTGGATGACAATACATGAATATGAAATCAAAACCAATATTGGTCCATTTTTACAGTGTTGTACAGTAATCAATTTTACATGCTTTTCAGATCTGGTAATTCATTTTCAACACAGGTGTAACTGACCAGCGAACTAAAACTTTGCACACTTTTCAGATATGGATGACAATACATGAATATGAAATCAAAACCAATATTGGTCCATTTTTACACTGTTTTACAATTTTTTATCTAATTTGCTTTTCAAATCTGGTAACTCATTTTCAACACAGATGTAATTGACCAAGCGAACTAAAACTTTGCAAGCTTTTCAGATTTAGATGACAATACATGCATATGAAACCAAAACCAATATGGGTCCATTTTTCCTGTAGCTCCTATCCAGCGGTACCACTCGATTTAAGGTATTTTATCGTCATTTTAAGCCCGTATTGGCTGTTTTATGACAACTAGGGTTTCCAGTGGTACAGATACGTGCCCATTAACAATTATGGACATAGGTCCAGGTGTTGGTGTAGCCCTCATATTACGGCTCCACCCGATTTCAAGTGTTTTTACAGTGGTTTATTTAACTTGCTTTGGTCGTTTAGTTCAAATCTGGTAACTCATTTTTAACACAGTTGCAATTGACCAGTCGGACTAAAACTTTGAACACTTTTCAGAGTTGGATGACAATACATAAATATGTAATTAAAACAAAGATTGGTCCATTTCACAGTGCTTTAACGTGTACTATTTGAATTGCATTTCAAATCTGGTAACTCATTTTCCACACAGTTGCAGTTGACCAAACGAACTGAAACTTTGCACACTTTTCAGATTTGGATGACAATACATGAATATGGGCCCAATTTTTCCTACAGCCTCCATATAGCGGCACCACCCGATTTCAGGTACTTTGAGGATTTTATCTTAAGTTTTGCCCGAATAATCTGTCATTTGGCATTTCCAAAGATACAGACATTTACCCACCAAAAATTGTGAACAGAGGTCCAGGTTTTGGTATAGCCCCCTTATAGCGGTACGGCCTAATTTTAAGAGTTTTAAGGATTTTATCTTAATTTTTAGGTGAATTGGCTGTAACGTGGCATTTGGAGTCCACAATGGTACAGAAACTTCCCCAACAAAAATTATGGACATAAGTCCAGGTTTTGGTATAGCCTTTATATAACGGAACTACACGAAAAAAATTATTTACTCAAAAGTTAAAGTGTATTTACTAAAAAGTTAAAAATAAAATATAATTTAAAAAAATTAAGTTTCAGTGTTTTATTTAGAAATGCACTTAAAACTAGAAAATAATTTGTCGCTTAGCCTCAATAAATATATTCTTTCTCATGATGGAATCTCTCAAATAAAACGCTTGCATTTAAATTATAAATGGTGGCAAAATTAAACGTCAGTGTTCCATACGCCATTTTTGACATTTTGAGATAAAGGTACCGTACAAGGTTTTGAACCATGCTCTTTCAGATTTTTTGGTCGGTTTTTCTCTATCTCTTATAGTTTCTGAGATATTCAGATCCCAGAATGTTCCATATCCGCTTTGTGACCCAAAAAATCTTGTCGTTTTGTTCCATATCCATAAAGCCTGGCGTATGGAACCAAACAACTTTGAACTTTTTAGTTCCATATCCATGTCGTTTGGCGTATGGAACAAAAAGGGACAAAAACAAATTGTTCCGCACCAAAAATGATGGCGTTTGGAACAAAAAATTGCCCATTTTTGCCAAGTTACGAATGGAACAAATTGTTTTAAAGGACTTGGTTTAAAAACTGAAGAATAATAATTTCTAAATCCAAATATTTTTGAATATTGTATTGTTATATGGAAACGAAAATTTATCAATTGTTTAAACAAAAAAAATCCCTAGTTTAAAGACAAAATTTTGATGTAAGTTCACAAAAATATAAGCAAAAACGTCCATTGGACTTGAAGCTAGTGTGGACACCGACTACAAAAATGGTATTATAAGAAAAACGCGCTTAAATGTTTTATGTTACCCTAGAAATGCAAAATATCAATCCGTTTTGTCCGATCGAAATTTTTACCACAAAAAAGTAGTGATAAGTGGAGGCAATCCCTTAAATAAATGTTAAGGAAACCTAAAATGATGGTCCTTATTGTATTTATAATAAATGTTTCATTAAAGTCCTGATTTTTTAACTCCACAGTAGCACTTCATATAAGGGAGGTAAAACACGATTGATAACAAGTGTTTTGGTTGAAATTTGACAAAATGTGTTCCATGTGACACAAACTGCCAAAAACATGAAAAAAAGATTCCATGGAACAATTTAGCAACCTTTTGCAATTATAACAAGTAAAAAAGCGTTAAGTTCGGCCGGGCCGAACTTTTCATACCCTCCACCATAAAATATTCTGAACTAAAATGGAATAATTAGTTTTCATTCTTGTCCCCATCTTTAAGTGGGTACGTTAAAATGTCAGATAATGTACATAACATGTTTCATTCGGTAGGCCCTTTTTTATGGTGCCTATATCTAACTATGTATGTTGACAATTTTTGGTGGGCTAGAAATTGGGAGGTACCGTTATATAGGGGTTATAATAAAACTTGGACCTATGTTGACAGTTTTTGATGGGAGCCTTTAATGTCAAATAACTCCTAATTCGGTTAAAAATTGTAGCTAGAATCCTCAAATACCGAAAATCGGTACATAACGTGGGAACTTCAAATGTCATTAACAGCTAGTTCGGAGGTATGTGGGCTATAAGTAAATATGAACTTAAATGGACATGAAAGCCATACAATGATTGAACAAATATTCAGCGTTGTAAAAAAACAAATTGCGTTTGAAAGAGAAAAAGTTGGATGATATCGAAGCCGCCCCACAGCCGATATGTCTGAGGAGCCTTTACCGAAGGCGAAACATGCATGTCACATAGTGGTGGTTGTGTGGGTTCCTATCGTCGGCTTCCCTTTTTCACTCGCATCATTAGGTAATTAAGCTCGTTTCTAACGAAAAATTAATTAAAAAAATGAAAAATTTTTGTTGGCTTTTAAATTTCAAATTACAGAAAGTTCGTCCAAAAATAAAGCTAAGGTACGGAAAATCGGCAGGTTTGTTTTTTGGCTGTACCAAAACATGGACCTACGTTCGGTTAAACATTTTAAGTAAAATCCTCAAAGTACCGAAAATCGGGAAGTATTGTTATATTGAGGCTATGTTGAAAATTGTTGATGCAGATGTGTGGTGACCACTACAACCTTCAAATGTCAAATTACAGTTAGTTCGGTTAAAAATTTTAGCTAAAATTGCCAATTACTGAAAATTGGGAGGTACCGTTATATGGGAGCTATATCCGAACATGGACCTATGTTGACAATTTTTTATGGAGAGGTGTTGTGACCACTAAGAACTTCAAATGTCAAATTACTGCTAGTTCGGTTTAATATTGTAGTTAAAATCATCAAATTACTGAAAATCGGGAGGTACTTTTATATGGGACCTTTATCAATACATCGACCTTTCTTGACAATTTTTGGTGGAGAGGTGTGGTGACCACTATGCATTTCAAATGTCAAATGTTCAAATTACAGATAATTCGGTTAAAACTTGTAGGTAAAATTCTCAAAATACCGAAAATCCGTTATATGGGGATACCGAAATCCGTTATACCGAGGTACCGTTATATGGGGCTATACCAAAACATGGACCTACGTTCATAATTATTTCGAATATAAGTTTTTTGGTCACTAAGAACCCTAAATATCAAATTATAGCTAATTCGGTCTAGAAATGCGACTTAAATCGTCAACATACCTGAAATCTGGTGGTAACGTTATATGGGGGCTATTCCAAAACATTGATCTATGTCCACTAGTTTTGTTATATAAGTTTATTGACACTTAAGAACCCTAAATGTCAATTTATAGCTAAATCGGTCTGAAAATGTAGCTAAAAACGTCAAAATACCGTAAATCGGGGGTACCGTTATATGGGGACTATACCGAAACGTGGACCTATGTCCACAACTTTTGTTATATAAGTTTATTGACACTTAATAACCCTAAATGTTACATTATAGATAAATCGGTCTGAAAATGTAGCTAAAAACGTCAAAATACCGTAAATCGGGGGTGACGTTATATGGGGACTATACCAAAACGTGGACCTATGTCCACAACTTTTGTTATATAGGTTTATTGACACTTAAGAACCCTAAACCAATAAGAATTTCAAATGTCAAATGTTCAAATTACAGATAATTCGGTTAAAACATGTTGCTAAAATTCTCAAAATACCGAAAATCCGTTATATGCGGATTTCGGTATCCCCGAGGTACCGTTATATGTTGCTATACCAAAACATGTACCTATGTTCATAATTTTTTCGAATATAAGTTTTTTGGTCACTAAGAACCCTAAATATCAAATTATAGCTAATTCGGTCTAGAAATGCGACTTAAATCGTCAACATACCTGAAATCTGGTGGTAACGTTATATGGGCGCTATTCCAAAACATTGATCTATGTCCACTAGTTTTGTTATATAAGTTTATTGACACTTAAGAACCCTAAATGTCAATTTATAGCTAAATCGGTCCGAAAATGTAGCTAAAAACGTCAAAATACCGTAAATCGGGGGTACCGTTATATGGGGACTATACCGAAACGTGGACCTATGTCCACAACTTTTGTTATATAAGTTTATTGACACTTAATAACCCTAAATGTTACATTATAAATAAATCGGTCTGAAAATGTAGCTAAAAACGTCAAAATACCGTAAATCGGGAGGTACCGTTATATGGGGACTATACCAAAACGTGGACCTATGTCCACAACTTTTGTTATATAAGTTTATTGACACTTAAGAACCCTAAATGTCAAATTATAACTACATCGGTCTGAAAATGTAGCTAAAAACTTCAAAATACCGTAAATCGGAGGGTACCGTTATATGGGGGCTATACCAAAACGTGGACCTATGTCCACAACTTTTGTTATATAAGTTTATTGACACTTAAGAACCCTAAATGTCAAATTATAACTACATCGGTTTGAAAATATAGCTAAAAACGTCAAAATACCTTAAATCGGGGGGTACCGTGATATGGGGGCTATACCAAAACGTGGACCGATATAGCCCATCATCGAACTTGACCTGCCTGCATACAAAAGACGCATTTTCCCAAAATTTCAGTGTCCTATCTCCATTTTTGTGGATGCTAGAGTGATTACCACAGACGGACGGACGTGCACAGATCGACTCAGAATTTTACCCTGATCAAGAATATATATACTTTATAGGGTCGCAAATGAGTATTTCAATGCGTTACAAACGGAAAAACAAACTTAATATACCCTCCATACTATGGTGGAGGGTATAAAAATTGGCCATAACTTCTAGACTATCACAGATATCTGACTAAAATAAACTACTGATATATTCTATGAGTTTAGTTAAGTAGAACTGAGCTCTTAAAGTATTGGGTTATTGCACCATTTTTATCCTGTATGGCCTTAAACATTAACTTGAGTTTTTCTCGAATCAGGCAAATGGCGTATGGAACACTTATTCATGACACCGACGATATGTCAACAATTTTTTGTGGAGAAGTTTCTGTACCATTGGGGACTCCAAATTCCAAGTTACAGCCAATTCGGCTGATAAAATTCGGAAGATAAAATCCTCATAATACTTGAAATTGGGTGGTACTGCTATAAGGGGGCTATACCAAAACCTGGACCAATGTTGATAATTTTTGGTGGGGAAATGTCTGTATCATTGGAAATGCCAAATGACAGCTAATTCGGGCAAAAATGAAGATAAAATCCTCAAAATACCTGAAATCGGGTGGTACCACTATATGGGGGCTGTAGGAAAAATTGGACCCATATTCATGTATTGTCATCCAAATCTGAAAAGTGTGCAAAGTTTTAGTCCGATTGGTCAACTGCAACTGTGTCAAAATTGAGTTACCAGATTTGAACTAAACGGACCAAAGCAAGTTAAATAAAACACTGTAAAAATGTCACAGTTTGTGCATATACGCTTTTCGTTAAAAAATTGGAAATAAATAAATCGACAACAAAAGCCTCCAGCGAAATGTGAGGAAACAAGTAACTTTCTTCAAAATATATTTTTGCAAATTTTCGCGGATTTTTCGCGATGTCAAAAAATAATGTATATAATAGGTCTAATAAGCTCAACTCGAAAGAGAATTAATTAAATGTCACTATAAATGATCTTCGCCTTAATAAGGCAAAAATAAAAAAAAATATGTCAGTAGTGCGATTCTGTAACTTTTTTATATAATCGGTAGTTAACAAAAATATTCGGTTGAATTAACGATTGTGCTATTCTGTAACTTTATGTTACCGATTGTAGAAATCAATAACTCATACCGACGAATATTAATGTGAAGAAAAATGTCAATTATTATATTTTAATATTAATTAAAATATATTTTGAAGCTGAAAACATTATTTCGTCACGAATACAAAACGTAAAGCGTTTAAGAAGGAAACAATTCAGATTTGGCTCAAATGTGTGTCTTTTGGATGACTACGGATGCCAGTAAAGAGGCATTTCTTAAGATGTTTTTATTGTGTTGTGATTTAAAAGTAATAAAAGTGATAAAACCATCATTAATCTTTTTTAAAAGCGCAGTTGTATTTTTTAATTAAAAGTTGGGATCATATTTTGAGTTGTGGCGCTCTGTATGGAAATTCAGAACAGTGAAAAAGAGCGGGTTTCGCCATATGACGATTGAGCTTTGATATTTGACATGACTTAAGCCTCTTCAGTGATCGTGGATCCACGTTACCTTCATTTGAGTTTATATATTGACATAATCAATTCACGCCCACATTAAATGAAATTTCTCATAGCGGAGAGTATGAAAAGTTCGAAAATCCAAGCTTATACGCCATTTTTAGCATACTGATTGTTAGTAATGCTGGGTTTAAATCTATGTATAAGATTATCACAGAACAAAGTAGGTTATAGTAATACTATTCACGTGTTGGCCTCAATGCTTAATTAAAACCAATGAAAGCCTCTTAGAAAGATAGTGTTAAGGACATTGGTATAGGTCTTACATAGCAATACCACACTTGAGTTCTTTTGAAGCATTAGCTATCGTTTTTCCTCTTTAATAAGTAAAACAAAGGTTAGCGCAGTCTTTATATGTAGGGTAGCATGGGGCAGCCACTGTTGCGCCTTCGCTAGCGCCGATTTAATTGATGCTACATAAAGATGGTCCAAGGTAAAGTTATGAGTTAATCGAAGATCTACAAGTTCTCTTTGATGATCTTTATGTAGCTTCAATAAAATCGGCGCTGTCGAAAGCACAACAGTGGTGAAGCTGCCCCATGTTATTCTACACATTTACATAGCATTAAGAAGATTTTTCTCAATAAGGCGGAATTTACTTTGTGTACCCTCCTTATTAACATAACATATGTTCATATTAAAACGACGTTGTTAAAAGAAATCAGCGAAATGTTGTTATAATGTACTGTCGTTAAGACTTAACAACTACATTTTTTGGTTGTTAACTTAACAATAATTTTCCGTAATTAACGACAAAATTTACCGAAAAAAATCGTTAAAATTGGTATACAGAATACCACTTACCGAACATTTTCGTTAACTACCGACATTTGTCGTTAATTCTGTCGTTAAGGAGTTACAGAATCGCACTACAGATCCTTCCTTGGATAAATATAAACATTTTAAGACAAACGCGAAACAAAACTGTAATTATCCCTACTTTTGCATTTCATACTCAAATTGGCGAGTTATTTTTAAAAACGGAAACAGTATTTCTCTCTCATCTCTTGTTTTTGAGATATACCTCAGTGCCCTCTTTTACGATTGTTACCCAGATTTTCGTTAACCTTGTTGACGAAAAATATTTTATAGGTGTTGTTGTTAAGGAGATGTAAATTTAAATATTGTGAATTTTTCTTCTATTGTAAGGACCAGAAATCATTATACATATAAGTAAATAATAACTAGAAAATAAAAACTGTTGAAAAAACTGCTTCGTGGTTTTTTATTTTTGTGTACAGACTAGTGCATGAATTTCCTTATGTTTGATATGTAAAGGTTGTGATTTAAATTTTGAAACAATTGTAGTGTAGAAACATAAATACATACGTATAGACTAAAAAAAAACTTAATATAAGATAGTAAGAGGGCGTTGTGCATATTTAGCAAACAAACAATTCAGCATATTTGCAATTTCAATTTTATTTTCAATGTTACAACGAAATACAATCTTATATAAGAATAATATTATTTCTACTGGTAGTTAAGGCTAAAAGGATGAGGCTTTGTAATGTGTACACTTTCTTCTACCATGTTTTGCTGAATGTTGCAAAAATTACAAATCAAATAAACTAAATTGAATATTCCCATTCAACCAGTACGAGCATTGTGCGGAGGATAACAATGTCATGTATAACTTGGTGCTTTGATGGAAGAAAAGAAACTGAATAACAAATGTGGATCCCTACTATAGGAAATGATAATAACAGGCAGGTTGCTATTGAATTTATGCGAATACTTTAGTAGTATCCTCCTATTTGTTGTCACTACGATTATTTCTTGAATGGTGTTTTTGTCGATATGTATGTATGTATATGTGTTTGAGTATGTGTGTATAATATGCAGGTGTGAGTTATTATAATTCCCAGTGTGGGAAAAGGCAATTTCCTTGTACAAAGTGTTAAAGATTAAATAGGAAATCTGGTGTAAGTCATTTTTGTAAATTCTGATCTCTTTACCATATGTTTTGTTATAATCTTTTTTTGTTGATCCCAATGGGAAGGTATCATTTAGCAGATACTTCAAATGTAGTGTTTCCATTTTGTATACCATACAAATTTCAGGTGTTTTGAAGTCTTTATCGGCGTTTTCGGCGGAAATTAGATCAAAAACTTCATAAAACTTTTACACCAAAAATTTTGGGCATTGGCTCTCAATTGTTGTTCAAATTATTTACAAAACTTCTTCCCCAAAAATTGTGGTATGGGTCCACTATCTCCGACTGTAATTTCCGACCCCAAAACTCTGTAAGAAGGTACTGAAGGTACTCCGACAATTTCTTCGAAGAGCTTTAGATTCAAATAGGTTTATTAAGTTTTATAACCTCCACCGTGAAATATTCTGAAAATTGACAAATTAGTTTTCCTTCTGTTACGAAAGTACCAATGTTCACAATTTTTGCTGAGTAAGTTTTCTGACGACTGGGCTTCCCAGATAAAAAAAAACATGAAATCGGATGGTGCTGTTGTTATATGGGGCTACACTAAACATTGACATACGCCTAAAAATTTTGATGGAGAATTTTTTTGATTACCAGGAACCGTAAGTGTAAATCTACGGCAAATCCGGTCAGAAAATGCAGCTTCAGAATGCCGTAAATGTGGATAACTTCCAAATAGCTAAAATTGGGCGGTACTGTTATTTGGGGGTATCCCTATTGTGGTAGAGGTTATTTGACCCCTTCAAACCTTAAATACCAAATTATAGCTAATTCAGTCTCAAAGTTTAGCTAAAAACGTCAAAATACTTGAAATTGGGTGCTACCGTTGTTTACAATTTGTAGCAGAAAAGAGTTTTGACCACTTCGAACACTCAATGCAAATTTATAGCTAATTCGGTCTGAAATTGTAGCTAAAAACGTCAAAATATCTAAAATCGGGCGGTAGGTAGCGTTATATGGTTCCAGACATATTGCTGTTTGAAAAAACCGAATTCTTTAAAAACGATAGGCAAAGAAATACTCATAAGTCAAGGTGCTCTTGAAGCAACTTTAAATGGAAGGTGCTTATACCTGGGAAGTTTTTGCGGATTCTGAAACTACAATGTTTATAGATGAGAAAAATAAAAAAAAAACAAACGAAAAATCGCCGGAGCGCTTTTTAAATAAATCGCGATTCAAGTCGGCATTTTTAGGGGTTTTTTAGGTTTTTACGATTTTGCTTCGAAACCGCAAGTCGTATCGAAATGGGAGTAAAAAAATTTTGTAGCTATGTGAATTCCCTAAAAGATTGACCTTTATGAAAATTTCGTAGGCTTTACCGTTAGTGAGATATAAAAGTTCAAATTGGGACAATGCATTGACTGTATCACCTCCTTATAAAACAATGTCCTGACTGCAATTTCTCAACTTAAACTTATATATCCCAAAAATGGTAAATGATAGAGAATTTTCACAGCTAAAAGATTGTCCCATTTCGATAAGACTTACCGTTTTCAAGCAAATCGTTGAAACCTAACAAAAATGCTAAAAATGTGACTTGAACATATGTATATAAATCTGAAAAATGGTAAAACCTAGGAACAAATCATAACGGTCAATCCTCTAGAGAATTTTCACAGCTACAACATTTTCCTTAGTCCCATTTCGATAGGACTAGTAGTTTCCAAGCAAAACCGAACAGTATCGCTAGGTATCGACGGTATGACCGGAAGGATGTATAAAGCCATCTGGAAGGTCATTCCTGAGTATATTGAGTCCGTTCTTGGTGGTTGCATTAACCAGGGGTACTTCCCCCGTGCTTGGAAGGAAGCTCGTGTCGTGGTGCTTCTCAAGTCGCCTGATCGGGTGAGGTGTAATCCTCGCTCGTATCGGGGCATAAGCCTTCTTCCAGTGCTTGGAAAAGTACTGGAGAGGATTATGGTGGCAAGGCTAGGGGAGTGCAGCGGCGTGGGTCCTTCACCCATCAGTTCGGCTTTGTCGAGGGTAGAGGTTCGGTGGACGCGTGGATGCATGTGCAGAACAGTCTGAGCGGTTCAAGTGCCAAATATGTCTTAGGCATATTTGTTGACTTTAAAGGCGCATTTGACTTCCTTTCGTGGGATAGCGTGCTCGCTAAGCTGTCTGAGATCAGGTGTCGGGAGTTTGTTCTCTGGTCGAGTTATTTCAGTGGACGAAGGGCTTATGTCGTGGGAGCCAATGAGACGGTCTGGACATATCGACGCCTCCAAACAATAGTATGCTAAGTCGACTTAGCATGTTTTCAAGTTCTTTACATTTTTATATTTAACGCCCTTTAACTTAAATTCTGTCAAATTTTGGTAATAATCGGACAATCCGAACAGAAGTTATAAACAAATATTTACTTAGCATAGTACTGAAGGTAAAGAAATTTCCAAACTTTTAGAGCTTGTCCTGTAAAAACCTCATGATGGATTCTCTGCTGCGGGAATTAGCGACCACTTCCAAGATCTGTGCGTAAGCTGATGATCTCCTCATCATGATCGAAGGTGAGACGCGTGTCGAACTGGAGCGTCGTGCTTAGGAGGCCATGGGCATCGTGCGGGTCTGGAGTGACCGAGTCTAAGGAGAAGACTGAGCTAATGCTGCTGAAAGGCAGATTAGCGCACAGTCGACCTCACCACGTTCGATTTGGTGACCACAGCATACAGTATGACAAGCAAGACAAGTACCTTGGATAACGATGGCCGAGAGAATGAATTTCCTGCCGCACTTCGATCGTTTCAAGGACAAGTTAACTGCTGTAGCTGGTATAGTAAGAAGGGTCTTGCGGACCGACTGGGGTTTGAGCAGACGTTCCGTGCGCACCATATATGGTGGACTCTTTGTTACCTCTGCAAGATATGGTGCACCTGTATGGTGTGCCGCAGCAGAATCTGTTGTTGGGCGTAGGAAGTTCTTGTCATGTCAACGAGTGGTCATGTTAGCATGTCTGCCAGTGTGTCGCACTGTGTCCACGGACGCAATGTAGGTGCTACTTGGCGCCCTGCCCTTTGACCTGGAAGCGAGATGTAGGACTGTTCTGTACAAGCTGAAGCGTGGCTTGCAACTTTCTGACGATGATTGGCTCGGGCCTTCTGATCTGGTGGATGGGGATGTTAGGCGGCGCAGTGCAATCCTTCGGGAGCGTGCTGCTGTTAGGTGGACGGACAGTGACAAAGGGCGGGTGACGTACGAATTTATTCGTGACGCAACGTTCGTACTGGACCGCCCAGACTTCAGCTTTAGCATGAGTCTGGGATTCTTACTGACGGGGCATGGCTCTCTAAATGCATTTTTATATGCAAGAGGCCTGTCCAGGACAGATTTATGTGGGTGTGGGATGACTGAAGACTGGCGGCATATACTGACGGAATGCCGGTACTATGATGACATTAAAGATTTAGCCAATATTGGTATCACGTATGGAGGGGCGGGGTGGGATTTCAGTAGGGCACTTGAAGACAGGGGGACTTTTAGTTGTTTAGAGAAGGACTAGACTTAGTGGAGTTGATCCCTCCACATAGTCCTGTCTACAGTTGGGTGTTGTGGGAGGAGGAGAGTTGGTGTCGGTGCGGCGTCGTTTTTTCCCTGGTGTGGATGTCGTGCCAGTCATCCGTGAGGGTGGCTTTTGTCAATTGTTTGTGTTGTGTTGTCCGTTGCCGCGGTTCCTGTGGGCCCATCGCGCAGTCCGTGAGGACAGCATGTTAATTGTTCGTGGTCCTCTCTTGTATGTTTCTTCGGCTGGCTTGATTGGAGGAGGTCACCTGTCCGGGACTGTTTGGAGTCCGACTGGTATTGGTCCTTTGCCACGAAGTCGGGCCGGAGGCTATATTCTGGTACCGCGGGTGACAGGTGCCCCCAGATCTTGGGTCTGGCCTGGCAGTTGGTGTTGGCCCCCTTGTGGGAGCATCGCGGTGGCTGTGGTTTAGACCCAAATCGCGGGTAGAGTTTCGACTCGAATGTGGAATTGCATATCAACCCGATGTCTGACCCAAAGAAAGGCAGGAGTTTAGATATGCTCCGCTCCAAACCAAGGAGGAGACCATGTCCAAATACGTGTGAGCGAATTGGTACTCGTACTTTCTGTGCGGGGCGTTGGTAGACGCATTGTATTCACTCGGTGTTAAGAGCACTGTGAGGTAGATCGCAAGGTAGGTACTCACATAAAGCAGCACGACGCACAGTGTTGCCGCCTGGACAAAAATCAAAAAATGTGATGTTAACTTTTACATATGTTTATGTTTTTTTCTTACAGTAAACACATCCGATACAACGAATCTGAAAGAATTTTGTCGATATGTGCATCCATAATGAAGTTATAGCTCTTTAAATATGAAAAATATTTCCCAGATAATCTAAAGTGATAATCATATGAAAATTAGACGACATTTAAAATAACATTTTCTGAAAAGTTTGTTGATAATATTAAAAGTTTTGGATGAAGATTTGGGCTATAGACAAAAAATTTAGTACAAAAAGTTGACATCAACTGCACATGGGCAAAGTACCGTTATCAAGAACTAAAAATTTAAATTTGATAAAAAAAAGTATTAATTCTTAATATTTCGTAGAGTAGATCTTTTGATTGCCACCTATTGCCACCTTGGCTCTTGATTTCCGTTAATTGGACATCTCCTCTGAAGCGAAATGTGTAAAAACATTCTGCCCATCCCTGCAACCATCTGAGATATATCGGTTCAGAATTTATATAGCCCCCATATATATCTTTTCCCGATTTTGCTACAACTTCTTCAATTTTGATCAAATAGCCCTGAAATTTAATATGTGTTATTTTCTTAGGGCCCTGAGTAGGTTCACAGATTCAGATTTGGATATAGCCTCCATATATATCCTTCCCGGATTTTGCTATAATTCGCTCAATTTTTGATGAATATCCTTCAAATTTAATATGTAATATTTTCTTAGGGCCCAGAGTAGGTTCACAGATTTTTGTAAAAATCGGTTCAGATTTGGATATAGCCTCCATATATATCTTTCCCCGATTTTGCTATAATTCGCTCAATTTTTGATGAATATCCTTCAAATTTAACATGGGAGGTTCTTCAGGCCGCAGTTCTGTTTTACCGTTGACCTAGGGTGATGAATGTTTGCACAAGTACTTATGAGGGCTCAGGAATGAAAAATATCAGCTTTGTCCATATCGGTTCAGGTGTGAATATGGCTTACAAATATAATTTCGCCCGATGTCACTCAATTATGGTTAATTACGTCATATTTTCCTAATTTAATCAATATACAGTGCTGGACATATCAATGGAAACTTTTTTCAGAAAACTAAGTATAATAATTTTTGGCTTAGTACATTTATTCCTTAGTCAAATATACCTGCATATTCAATTTTATGCAAACATATGTAGGTATATCTAGCTAAGGAATAAATTAATTTAGTCAAAAATTATTATATTCAGTTTAGTTGGAAAAGTTTCCATTGATATGTCCAGCACTGTATCACATACATTGCGTGTTTAGTGCATCGAATACATAAAATCGGGCGAAAATATATAAGAGAGCTATATCCAAATCTAACCCGATTTTTATCAAAATGGGTGAAACTTAAAAAGGGCTTAATAAAACATCCCATATTAAATTTGAAGGCTATTTTCCAAAAAATTACCGATTTATAGAAAATCGATGAAAGATATATGGAGGCTATGTTCAAATCTGTACCGATTTTTGGAAATCAAATCAAAATCGGCAAAACTGAACAGTGGCTTGAGGAAACATCCTATGTGAAATTTGAAGGATATTCATCAAAAATTGAGCGATTTATAGCAAAATCGGGGAAAGATATATATGAGAGCTATATCCAAAACTGTGCCGATTTTCATGAAAATCGGTGAAACTACTCAGGGGCTTAAGAAAATATCACATATAAAACTTGAAGGCTATACGATTACAATTGACCGATTTATAGCAAAATCGGGGAAAGATATATGGGGGCTATATCCAAATCTGAACCGATTTTTGTGAAAATCGGTAGAGCTACTCATGGGGCTATATCCAAATCTGAACCGATATGGACCAAAGTTGAAATTTTTCATTCCTATGCCCTTATAAGTACTTGTGCAAAAATTCATCAACCTAGGTCAACTCCTTCTATTTTTGTCCACTTTTGTATGGAAGCGGCAACACTGTGCGACGTATGCCCGTATTTGCAACTCTGGTGTGTGAATTCTTTCTGTGTGCTCTAGAAAGTCAAACCCCCCGTTTACACATGCAAGTGACAGTTCGAAAAATACCAATACACTCACACATATTCACTGCCACACCAACTAACAACCTCACTGCCGACAAAATTTCCTTGTCAGTAATCAATGTAAGTGCTTTGAAAGTAACTTCAATTTTTTTTCCGAACGTTTACACATGCAAGTGTCAGTTCGAAAAAAATGAAGTTTCGACTATAATATGTATACACAACTGTCTGCAAGTTACTTGCATGTGTAATCATCGGGTTAATCGGTGTGATAAATATATCGGGTTTTCAACTCTAAAAGCATATCCACGTGGTTGCGGAAGTTTTTCCTACCTGTGTGAGTATAAAAATCGTGTGAATCGGTTGTGTTTTCGCAGAAAAATATCAATTCTTTTGGGAATATCTATTTCAAATAATTATAATTTTGGAAGTGCCTGTTGGTATTCGGCGCTAACAAAAATCATTTACCCCACTGGTGAGTATTACTAGTGGTAATATCACTAGTTGTTGTGGAACAATGTTTTTATATCACTAGTTTTTACTAATCTTCTGGTGAAAATGGAGGGTTTAATAAGAAAAGGAGAAGGAATTAAGAGGCACAAAGGCGAGAAAAGCGTGAACGATGCTGAAAAGGATGGATTTATGTCGGCATCCGATGCACCATGTAGCGCGGCGGAATCGGACGTTATTAAGGTTCCGAATGTTTTGAAGGCGAAGAGGAAGGGGAAATCTGTTATCAGTGGACCGAGTGCGAGCGAGGATGATCCCGAAATCTGGTACTAAAGGTGTTGTGTCGGATATCGGCTCTGTGCTGACTGGTAGTGAGGTGGAGGCTATCGGCCGCAATCGCCCGGGCAATTAGCGTGTGTTTAGCGGCATGGAAGTTACAATCTCTAAAATGGAGGAGGTCACCTTAATGGCTTAATGGAAACGGTCATTGATAATAATTTGGGAGTGGAAATGACCAAATCCCTTATGGAATTCGGTATTAGATACTGTTGAGCGTAATTACCGAAAATGAGCGTCTAAAATGTAAGCTTGAGGTTTATAAGGAGCGTGCGATCTATGAAGCGGTTCCGGTCACGAGGGCGACAGCTCCACCTGTCCGTCAAGAACCGGTAGTGCCAATGCAAGTTATGCCTAAGGTTTTAAAGCCGACTCATACATGGTCGACTTTTGTCAAGGGAAAAGGTGTTCCAGCGGAAGAAGTGGTAAAAACAGTGGTGAATGAGATTGGTCCGACACTTGGAGTACGGGTTCACAGCGTTAAGCCTACTAGCGATGGAGGTGCCATTATAAGGACTCCTTCTGTGGCAGAACGGGAGAAGGTTGTGGCGAACTCAAAATTTACGGAACTTGGCCTTGAGGCGAAGACTATAGATAAATACCACCGGATGAGTTTATGGAAGAATTGTATGACAAAAACTTTAAAAAGATGATGTCTAAAGAGGTATTTCAAAAGAGTGTAAAACTGGAATCTCCCCCGTGGAAACCCGAAGGACCCAGGTTTAGCTTGGTTTTGGAATGTACACAACGGGCAAATGAGCTGCTGATTGCTGACGGGGCGTACATCAGGTGGCACCGGTTTCCGGTTCGCCTTCGTGATGAGGTTATGACATACTTTAAATGTCACAGCTTCGACCATCGGTACAGCCAGTGCCGTATGGAGGATAGGATCTGTCGGCCTTGCGGGCTAAGCGGTCATGATGCTGTAGCGTGCACGAATCCGAGTCGATGTCGCAACTGCGAGTTTAAGGGGCTTCGGGCAGATCATATGATGCTGTCGGTAAGTTGCCCAGTGTATGCCGCGATGTAAGAGCGGGCAAGGTTACGTAATTAATCATGGATTTTAACGTCATTCAATTAAACAGTCAGAGGTCGAGGTCGGTGATGTATGAGTTGGGGCAGATGCTTTGCGAAGGCGTCTGTGGCTCTCCTTCAGGAGCCTTATACCAGGGATGGCGTGGTCAGTGGATTGCCGCAGTGGATGCGTGTCTTCACGGACGTTAATGGAGACTCTGCAATTGTTATTTGTGACAGAGATATGGATTGTACTACGGTAAGTTGTAGCTAATGGGGCGTTTGTCTCCGGGTTGAAGGGTGTTTTGGGATGATGCTTTTGGCTAGCGTCTATTGTAGGTTTAGTGCTCCGCTGGGTCTCTATCTTGAGTACTTAAATACTCTGTTGCCGATTATTGGTAGTAGTCCACTTATTATGGCTCTAGACGCTAAGGCATGTTCGCCCATTTGGCATTCCAAAGAAATTGGTCACTCGGCCAGTTGTAGGAATGCCGACCGGGGTCAAATGCTTAACGACTGGATGCTATCGGTGGGACTTGGTGTTCTGAATGAACCCAGTCACTTATATACTTTTGATGGGCCCAATGGTGCAAGTGACATTGACGTGACGGCTGCAAATGGGGCAGCAATGACCGCCTTTGACTTCAGGTGGGACATTGTTGACAACTGGGGAGTAAGTGATCATCGGCTGATTAGTCTTGATGTAGCGAACTGTCTCGCAGATGGAGAGACAATGACCCAAACTGGGGGCACTATTCCAAATGGATTACGGCGGCAGCAATGCCAATAGAGGATTTCAGGCTACTGACGATTGACGATCAGATTAGCAAAGTGGATCAGTGGATGTGCGCGGTGAATGATGCGCGAATTGGTAGACGTCGTGAGACGAAAACAAGTAAGGTTCGATGGTGGGCCCGTGAGTTAAATCTGATGAGGAGGTCTGTTCGGCGTCTGAGGAGACAATTCCAAAGCGCCGGACGGACTAATGCAGACGATCTACCTCAACGTAAGGCTGACTACTTTGCTCTTCTTAGGACGTACAAAGACTGTTTAGCAAGGGTTAAAGACGAATATTGGAGGAGATTTGTACTGGACAATAGGGATGACCCTTGGGGAACCGTCTACAAGGTATGTAGAGGTAAAGATAGAGTGACCGACATCTCTTCTTTTGAGGCTGGCAATTCGTTGTCATCTTGGGGAGATAGCGTAGGGACGCTACTGACGAACTTTTTCCCTGATGCTGAGAGGGTTGGTGATATCCCGCCAGTGTTGGAGATTCCTGATCCCCCACCTCTGGATAGATCGGAAGTGGACGAAAGCATGTGTAGGGTTAGATGTAATAAGTCCCTGGGTGTGGATGGCTCGATAGGAAGAATGCTTAAGGCCATTTGAAAAGATATACCGGAACATATCTTATCGATTTTTGTGAGCTGTATTAGGACGAACTATTTCCCTCCTGCGTGGAAGATGGCGCGCGTTGTGGTTCTTCTCAAGGTCCCCGATAGGGATACGAGCAATCCCCGCTCCTATCGTGGCATGAGTCTCCTCCCAGTGCTTGCTAAGGCGCTGGAGAGGGTAATGGTGACACGACTTTTGGAGAGCTATAATGTTGGTTTTTCCGCAGAACAGTTCGGTTTTAGGAAAAGTAGAAGTGTGGAAGATGCTTGGCTGCAGGTTAGCAGTGTAGTTAGTGAGTCTAGAGCCAAGTATGTGTTGGGCATATTTGTTGACTTCAAAGGTGCGTTTGACTATCTCTCTTGGGATAGCGTGCTCGCGCGGTTGGAGGAGGTTGGTTGTCGCGAGCTAGGTCTTTGGCGTAGTCATTTTAGTGATAGAAAAGCTTGTGTGCTGGGTGCCAGCGACACGGTTTGGCGGGATTTGGCCCGTGGGTGTCCTCAGGGTTCCAATCTCATGATGGATACTCTGCTGCGCTCATTGTCTGCTTCAGTCAAGGTGTGTGCGTATGCGGATGACCTTCTCATTCTTGTTGAAGGTCAAACTCGTGCAGAGCTTGAGAGGCTGGGTGAGGAGGCCATGCGCATAACGGGTGAGTGGAGTAGTCGAGTTGGTGTGGAGGGGGTTCTTGATAAGACGTCGATGATGCTCCTTAAGGGGCGGTTGTCGCATAGTCGTCCACCACTCATTCGTTCTAGCGGAGTTAGCTTGAGGTTTGTGAAAGAGGTTAAATACCTCGGTCTAATGGTTGCTGAACGCATAAACTTCAATGTTCATTTTAACTATGTCAAGGACAAGCTGTTAGCGATCTCAGGGAATGTTAAGCGTATCCTCAGGAGTGACTGGGCCGGTGCACACCGTACTATATACGGTGGGCTATTTGTTGCTTGTGCAACATTTGGTGCACCTTTATGGTACAGGTCAGTTATGACTGCTGAAGGGTTACGTAGGATCCAGTCCTGTCAAAGAATTATTTTGTGAGCGTGTATGCCCGTTTGTAGGACAGTGTCTACCGATGCTTTGCAGGTATTGCTAGGTTCAGCTCCTCTTGACTTGGAGGTGATTCATAGAGCTATCATCTTTAAGATCAAGAAGGGACTGCAGCTCTCAGAGGTTGATTGGCTTGCTGCGTCTGATCTTACTGGGGATCTTAGGAGGAACAAGAAACTCGTGGATGAGTGCCTTGTGTCTAGGTGGCAGACAAGGTGGGCCGCGAGTAGTAATGATCGGGTGACGTACACTTTTATCAAAGACGTGTAACAACCGAGGTTCTAAAGTGAACGAAAATTCGTAAATGTTTCGTCTTCAAGTGGCGTTGCCGGTATACTGACGTTTAGCGCGGCTATAGCTCGTCGGCTGAGGGATGGTTCTTGCCACTCGTTGACTATTCGGCTGGACACAAAAAGAATAATCATACCGGTCTTAACACAGCAAAGGGGAAAATCACAAGGAAGCCTGAAATATGTCTGTAAAAAGAAAACCTTACCTTAAACCAAAAACTATAACAATCGAACTCACCTTATGAACTAAATTTTCCTAATGAAAAAGCTCTCCTGGCGGCTGTCCTACCAGGAGATTTATCCCTCCCACCGAGAACTTCTCTCGCCATGACACTTTTGTTGTCATTAGTGTCCCAGATCTGACCCTTTACTTACCTTCGTTCATCCCATTACCACCACCTTTTTAAGACGGCTTTAAGCCGAAAACATTTTGTTTACAATTTGTGAAAACTACTTTTTGACGGGAAATATTAATGAAAGAAATTCAAAAGAATGAATTATTTAACACAAACCAAAATCAGAAATTGACCACTATTACAAAATTCTATGATATCTCCTTCTTCTTTTTAGGTTGGACGTTTTAATCGAAATGAGGACTTCAGCATGCAGCCGGCTGTTCCCAATAGGTAAGTATGTCGTTGTGTTTGTATAGTTAGTTGATAATTATATTCCGTATCTTAACAAATTTGAATAATATATTTTCTTTTATTCTGTTTCAGAAAAAGACTAAACAATGGAATCTGGTGCCTCCACTTTACAAGGCTAATTAGGTAACAAAAAGGTTCCTGACCCTGGCCTGAGCTCAACCCTGAGTTCTGTACCTGAACACTAAAAAAGGAAAGTGTAAATTTAAGCTAATGATGTATTGTTTGGCCTTTTCTAAGACTCTTTTTAATCTCTTTCTTTTCATGCAAATACGGCAGAATGTAACTATTGGCAACTGTCGTCCGTCTTTCTGTCCAAGTATATAGGTTGAAGTCGATCGGGATTATAACGGAGCATGCCGGACTGGCAATGCTAGAAATAGCTGCGGCTCCCTCGTTGGATTGGATGGGCGATGGTGTGGCTTCCAGTTTCGTTAACGTTTAATGTAGCTTTAAAATTTCTTTGGTTTTAACTTTGCTTAGCTTCAAGCTATAGACTTGTTTTAGTTTTGAGTCTGTTTTTAGTTTTAGGCTTAGATTTAAGTTTAGTTTTATTTTTAAATCTTATTTAGCCTTAAAGTGTTTTGCTTAAATTCATTGACTTTCTTTTTTTGTTAAAACAGTTCAATTAGGTTTAAGTTCAATTTTTTCATTGATTTGGTTTAAATGTTCTTTTGCCTATTTTTGTTGTCCATTAAGAATGTTTTATCCACAACAGTTTGTGTGATGGAATATAGGCATGGGCGTAGCCAGCTATGGGCAGGGAGGGGCAGCTGCCCCCACCCCTGGATCCTTCAAAAAAGTTTTGAAATATTATACTGTTATACAAATGTTGAAAAATTGCAGATGTTCTGATGTACTATTTTTTTATTTTATAACGGCAAATGCGTGACTAATATCTTTCGAATAAGCTATGTATATTTTTTTAAAAGTGGTTAACCTAACCATTTGTTAACCACTTTTAAAAATATATAGCTTATGGTTATATCGTTATGCTGATTGAAGTGTAAAAAACGCATAAAAACAGGAAAATGCTTTTCCTCGAGCTCTAGGCTGCTTAGAAGATACCAAACAGTATAATTTATTTCTTATTTTATAATATTTATATTATTAATTGCAAGTAAGCTTTCGAAAATTGGAAAAACCAATGAATTCGGTTGAAAAATAGATGAGATATGTAATTTTTATACCCACCGCCATAATATGGTGGGTATAAGTTGGTTTTTCCGTTTGTGACGCATTGAAAAACTTATTTGCAACCCTATAAAGTATACATATTTTTGATCAGAATAAAATTCTGAGTCGATCGGGTCATGTCAGTCAGTCTGTCGAAATTAAAATCGGTCCAAATTATTATATCGGTCCAAATTTAGTTTAACTTCGAAGAGGGCCATATCGGTCCACCTTTTAATTATATGTGATGTCAAAATGTGTTAAAGAGATATTTTTGTTTAATCATTGAAAACGGTTTTATTTAAGAAAGCATAGATGAAATTCTTTAAAGTATGTTTGGACGATCTATGTCTCGTAGAAATATTATGATGTGCGATATATGGACCAGATTTGCCGTGCGAGCCATTTTAGGGAAAATGTTTATGGGGAGGGTACCTGAAGAAGTGGACCGTAATGGCTCATCTTCGAACTAAACTAAGTTTGGATAAAATATTACGAAGGCCATATTTTGCACCGAATCGGTTGATCCGTTATAGAGTTATTGTGCGTCCAGTCAGTCAGACGGAAGGAGATAGCTAAAACACTCCAAATTGTCTGAAACCGATTTCATCCAAACATAATTGAAGCGCTCAGCGCCAAAACGGCCTAACCCACATGTCCACAAAAATCAAACAGGGTATAAAGGTCTAACCAGAACCTTTTGAAATAACTATTAAAACAATTCCATATTGTATTGATTAACACTAGGTAATACTATCTTCTAAAATAATACAATATGACATTTTTTAGAATTTGTTTCAAAAATTTGTTGTTTAGATTTTTTTGGGCATGTGGGTTAGGCCGTTTTTATGCTGTTTGTTGATATATTTTTGAAGGAACAGAAAATGATTAAAGAGTGGTATTGAGTATTATTTGGGCCTATAAAACTTTTCCCCGGAATGTCAGCACTGGTCCACGTTTTTACAATGTTTTATTTAACTTCCTTTGTTGTCTGTTTAGTTCAAATCTAGTAACTCATTTTTCACACAGTTGCGGTTGACCAATCGAACTAAAACTTTGCACACTTTTCAGATTTGGGTGATAATACATGAATATGAAACCAAAACCAATATGGGCCCATTATTTCCTATAGCCCCCATTAGCGGTACCACCCGATTTTAGATATGTTGGGGATTTTATCTTCATTTTTAGTCCGAATTGGCTGTACTTGGCATTTGGAGTTTCCAAAAGTACAGAAACTTCCCCACAAAAAAGTTTGGACATAGGTCAAGGTTTTGGTATATCCTCCATATAGCGGTACCATCTGATTTCAGGCATTTTAATTTGGTTATGGGATTCTCAGTGGATTAAAAAAAAATAATTTACTAAAAAGTTAAAAATAAAAGTAATTTAAAAAAAAAATTAAGATACAATGTTTTATATATAAATACACTCTGCTAAATAAAACGCTTGCATTTAAATTAAAAATGGTGACAAAATGGCAAGCGTTTTATTCAAAAGATTCTATCATGAAGAAGAATATAATTATTAAGGCTAAGCGAAAAATTATTTTCTTGTTTCTAGTGCATTTATAGATAAAACAGTGTATCTTAATTTTTTTTAATTACTTTTTATTTATTACCCACAATAGAACGGTACCGCCAAATTTTCGGGGGTTTTCAGGGATTTAGCTGCATTATTCTATAGAAATGGTTGCAATTTAATACATATTTAGTCTAACTTGGGTCTACTAAACTTTCCTTCAGAAATTTGTCAGCACTGGTCCATGTTTTATATAGCCTATATCGATTTTAGGAGTTTTCAGGATTTTAGACGTACTCTCCTACAGAAATGGCTGAAATTTAGTATTTAGTCTTCTATGGGGCTATAATAACTTTCCCCCCTAATTTATAAGTACATTTCCACGATTTGATATACCCACTGATATTTTTGATAAGTACCAGTGTTTGAAATTTCGAACAGCCAACTTTGCATATATGTAAAGTCGTGCTTGCGCATCTAAATAATCCTCATTATATTTTGTGAAACGGTTTCATATATTGGCAATAATTTACAATGATTACATTTTAATTTTTTTTTTTTAATTTTTTAAATTTATTTAAAAAGTATCCAAAAATATAGGATTCAAAAATGGAGGGTGAGTTTTCAAGGGAAGAATTTTTTTATTTGCTGACAGATAAGAATTAAAATACATACCAAAACTTGTTTAAAATTTGTTTACTGTTCAAAAAATCGAACACCAAGTACGAAATGGTTTAAACAGGTAAACAGAGACATATATTAACATTAGCTGTGTTCCTTTACTTACCTGAGGTTACCATTTCAACCATTTGTTACCATTTTTAACCTGCAAAGCGTTCCTTAACCCCGAAAAGTGGCAAAACTGGAAGCAGTTTTAAGAGAGTAAGAGTGGAGAGAGTGCGAAAATGGTTTTCTCTTCTACCGCAGGCTACTAGCAAAATTTCTGCAGGTAAAAAATGGCAGAACTGATTTTTCGACTTTTGTTTGACGATTATTTCACAATGAAAAAGAAAATGGACGAAAAACAGAAGAAAAAGTCGAACGCTGACAAAACTAAATTAAAAACTGTGAAATAAAAGACGAAAATTGATTTTTTATGTTTCTTTTTGACATTGCTGCCGGATCTACCATTTTTCCGTTCCTTTACTTTTCTGGTAAAAATGTTCATGAGAGAGCAATTTTGACACTTTTCTCTTTTACCACCCTTACCATTAAAAAAGTAAAGGAACAAAGCTATTATCTAGATATGCTATATGTATCTGTTAAGAAATTACAATTATTACTATTACTCGAACCACATGAGAATGTGCATCCAATGTCATTAGGTGTATATTTCGCTTGTTTCGGAATATATATTGTAAAATGGTGTGAACGATAACTTTTGATGGGAGCAATCGATCTGGTCCAAAATTTCAGTCATGTATCAAGTCGGATATAGTCCGTATTAATCCCGTTCTTCGAGTGCCTCCATTCAAAATTTTTGTTTTTATTTACATTTTCTGTATAAGTTTGGTGCAATTTAGCATTAAGGGTTCATAGTGATCAAAATACTTCTTGTGGACATAGGTCCACGTTTTGGTATAGCCCCTAAACAACAATACCGCCCAATTTCAAGTATTGTACAAAATTGTAGCTGACTAGCTAGGTTAGGTGGTAGGCAATTGGTTTACGAAGTGGTCAAACAAATTCGCCTAAAATTGTGGGCAATGGTACTTTCGTAACGGAAAGAAAATTATCTATTCCATATTAGTTCAGAATACTTCATGGTGGACGTTTTTTTACTTGTTTTTCATTAGGTAAGTACCTAAATAGAGGTTTTAAAATTTTGTATGTAAAAACTAAACACATCACCAAAAAAACCTTGCCCCCCCCTAGATTGGATCCTGGCTACGCCCTTGAATATAGGTGTTGTATTCATTTATTAACAAAGATCTTCATCACTAGTATAAACTTCTTTTTTATTCGCTGGTTGCTAGAGCCACACATCCTTTCTTCTTCGTTGGTCAAATCAAAAAGGGCAGATCTTCCTGTATTTTTTTGTAAGGAAGATCTCATCATATCAACTCATATTTTCCTTTCTCTCCTTGTTTTCTTTTACTTCCCCCCTTAAGTCAGTAATACTGACTGTTATACAAACAGCTGTTTTGTTATATGATCAATGTTATCAATCATGCATTCTTCTTCTTATTTTGAATAAGTTAACCCTTAATAGGCGCACGCCACAGACGTGACCTTTGTCTCCCTTGTCCCTTATGGGATGTTTGTGGAACAATTATATAGACCTTTGTACGAGATCGGCCAGACTTTGGCTTCAGTCTGAGTCTTGGCAGTTTACTGACGGGACATGGTTCTCTTAGTGCATTTTTGCATCAAAGAGGCCCGTCTGACTCCCCGGATCTTGGTTGGGGCCTGAGGACTCCATGCACATACTGACCCAGTGCATGTACTATGATGACGTAAGAGACTTAGCCGGAATGGACATTCAACGTACTCGTGATGGTTGGAATTTCTCTGGTTCGGTAATGGGGGACGAGACAAGGAAGGCTTGCAACGGTTTAGAGAGGTTGTGTCTGTGTGTGTTAGTGTCTATTTTTGGGAAGTTTGTCGCTGCATTGCGTTGTCATTCCTTCTTACCTGTGTAGGGTTTTCTTGTGCTTCCTTCCTTGGAAGTTTAGCTCACCTTGCTTAGGTATGTGTGAATGATCCGACGGGGAAGTCACTCGTAAGGGTGCTTGCTGCGGTCCAGTGTGCATGGTGCGACGGGCATGTCTTCCGTGGTCTACTTCTAGTAGTCTTGCTGGTAGTAGTCTTTGACTACGAAGCTGTGCAGAGGCTATATTCTGTGAGTTACCAGTCTCGGACTCCTCAGTATAACTGGTAGTAGTCTCTGGCTACGAAGCTGAGCAGAGGCTATATTCTGTGGGTTACCAGTCCCGGACTCAGTGGAATCCATCTGGTAGTAGTATTTTGCTACGAGGTTGGCAGGAGCTTTATTCTGTGGGTTACCAGTCCCGGACACCTATGTCCAACTGGTAGTAGTCCTTTGGCTACGAAGCGGAACAGAGGCTTTATTCTGTGGGCCACCAGTCCCGGACTCTTTGACTCCAACTGGTAGTAGTTTTTGGCTACGAAGTTCGCAGGAGCTTTATTCTGTGGGACACCAGACCCGAATTATTTGGAATTCAACTGATAGTAGTTTTTTATACTACGAAGCCTGACCGGAGGCTATATTCTGGTACCGCGGGTGTCAGGAGGCCCTAGGTCTCAAAGATCTAGCCTGTCAGTTTGGTGCAGGCCCCTGTTGGGAGCATAGAGGTGGCTGTGTTTTATAGCCAAATCGCGGGCAGAGCTTTGGCTCAAATGTGGAGTTGCATTATCAGCCTGGTGCCTGACACACAGAAAGGCAGGAGTGTTAGATAGGCTCCGCCCCAAACCAAGGGGGTGAACATGACCACACTTCGGTGATGAGGGCGTTGACGGACGCATTGTCTCCGTACGGTGTTGAGAGCACCGTGGGGTTAGACCGGAATGTAGGTACCCACGTTAATACCGTCATGTCTGTCCGTATTTGCACCGGGCCATAAGTCCCGGCTCCGTTTGGGGACCAACTGGTAGTAGCCTTCATGGTTACGAGGTCGTACCAGAGACTTAATTCAGGAACCACGGGTGCCGGCAAGCCCCCTGGTCCTTGTAGCACTTTTCTTCGGGAATGCAGTCTCGGACTGGGGCCAGTAGTTGGTGCGGCCCTTCGGGGAGTATCGTGGTGGCTGTGGTTGCCCAAATAAAAAGACAGGAGTTTTAGATGGTGCTCCGAGCCAAACCAAGGTGCTGAACAGGGCCAAATACCTGAACGCAATTGGTACCTCACTACGGTGCAAGGGGCGTTGATTGGTAGCCTGTAACCAGTCCAGTGTTGTTTGAACACCTTGGGGTTAGGCTGAAAGGCAGGGACCTACGTTAATCACACCACATTTCTGTCCGTATTTGCAGGGAGTGTCGCCGGTTGCAGGAAAATGTTTGCCGCAGATGTGATGGTACTGGCAATTTAGCTTCGATGTGTCCAAATCCCATCAACTGCAGAAACATGGCGTTCAGAGGTCTCCCTGCAGGACATCTTATGATGGCCATAGAGTACCCGGTGCTTGCGTCCTTGGTTGCGAGGGCGAAGGCAAGACATTGATGATGGAGGTTGTTCAATACAACTGTCAGGGGTCTGCGAGCGCGCGCAGGAGTTGGGCCAAGCTTTCCTAAACTTAGGCGCAATAGATGGCTGTGTGAGGGGATTCCCGGAGGGTATGCGGGTCTTTACGGACCAGAATTGTGACTCTGCTATAGTTGTGGGGGCAGTGACATGGACTGTACTGTTCTTTTAAGTAGCCAATGGGGGGTTTGTCTGTCCGTTGAGTGGGCGGGGGTAATGGTGTTGTTGGCTAGCATCTACTGTCGATTTAGCTTACCCCTGGAGCCTTTTTTGGGTATATGGATGCTGTACTACTCTTTGCGGGTAGTTGTCCGCTAATCCCAGGCTTAGATGCAAATGCAACCTCTTCTTTGTGGTTCTCTAAGATGGCCAGCTACACATCTGGACATCGGAACCGCGAAAGAGGAGAGTTGTTAAGCGAATGGGTGTTAGCGAGGGGCCCGGTGGTCTTAAATGAGCCCTCGGATCTGTATACCTTCGATGGGCCTTCTGGTGTAAGTGACATTGACGTGACGGTTGCAAATGTGGCAGCAATGACAGCTTACCAGTTTACTTGGCAGATTAGTGAAGACTGGTCATTAGTGACCAAAGTCTCTTAAGGATTATGGTCACACCTCGGGGTTGGACGCGGGCGACTGAGCGTTTCCGGGGTTGGGTGGAACGAGACGTGAACTGGGGCCATTATGCGAACTGTGTCAGGGAAGCTATGCCATTAGCGGATTTCAGGGCACTGAAATTAGATGACCAGGTCAGCAAGTTGAATGAGTGGATAATTAGCGTCAACGACGTACTCCTTGGTAGGCGCAGTCTGGTGAAGCCAAGTAAGATCAAATGGTGGACCCGTGAGCTGGGTCTGATGCTGAGGGGACATTCACAGGGATGATCCCTGGGGAAAGGTATACCGTGTGTGCCGACATGGTGGGTCTAAGCGTCAGGTTGGCCTACAGGCGTTGCGTCTTGGCTCCACGTTGGTAGCCTCGGGGTGGGCGGGAAACGTAGGGATTTTGCTGGGGTCTTTCTTCCCACGGTCGGAGACTCATTAACCTCCCCCGCTTGTGTGGGAGTTGGGTGAGCCTCCGGACTTGGAGCGTAATGAAGTGCGGACAGTATCTGCCGGATTAGAAGTAGAAGATCGATGGTATGACCGGAAGTATGTATAAAGCCATCTGAAAGGTCATGTCTGAGTATATTGAGTCCGTTCATGGTGGTTGCATTAAGCAGGGGCACTTCCCGCGTGCGTGGAAGGAAGCTCGCGTCGTGGTGCTCCTTAAGTCGCCTGATCGGGTGAGGAGTTATCCTCGCTCGTATCGAGGCATAAGCCTTCTTTCTCCCAGTGCTTTGAAAAGTGCTGGCGAGGATTATGGGCATAGGTCCCTTTGTGGGAGCATTGTGGTGGTTGTGGTTGTACCCAAATCGCGGGTAGAGTATACGGCTTTCATGTGGAGTTGCATTAACAACCGGTTGTCTGAGCCATGGAAAGACAGGAATTTTAGATTGGTTCCGCACCAAACCAAAGTGGTGAACAGGGCCAAACACTTGAACATATTTGGCACCTCACTCCGGTGCAGGGGCGAATATTACCAATGCAACTATTGGTCTTCCAATCGCCTTCTAAGGCGAAGTCGAAAAAGGCAAGAGGGGGAAGGTTGGGGGTGGGGGGAAGACTGCTCAGGGAACGTCGGCGTCAGCTTTGCCTGGTGGTGAGACTGTGGTTGGTTGCTTGAGTGCGCCCGTTGTTCCGCAGGCGGAGGAAAGCGTGGCGTCTGAGATTGTTCCCGGTGGTCAGCAGAGGGAGAGCCGCTCACGTACAAAGAGAGTTGGGGTGAAGTCTGTGAGTGGGGTGACGGTTATGGAGATGAAGAGTATTACAGAGTCGCTCTTGGATTTGATCTGTGACAGTCGTTGCTCTACTGAAACAACCAGAGAGGTTATTAGCTTGGCCAGTAGATTCGAAGAGATGCTAATGAGCAATAGTCGAGAATGAGAGGTTGAAGGGAAAGTTTGAAATCTATGAGCCATTGCCAGCTCCAGGTGCGGGTGCGACGTCTGCGGGGCCTTAAGGCAGGCCGTGACTGTGAGTGCGCCTTTTGATGGCGCCCCCTGCTGTGCCGATGGCTGGTGCGGCTGCTGCTACAGTGGCGAAAACGGTGGAAACTTGGTCTGTGGTGGTAAGACCAACGAAGAAGGGCCCTTATGGGCCGGAGGTGGCGAAGACGGTTATGGAGGAAGTAGGGCCAACTCTATGTGTACGCGTCCACGTCCAGTTGTTACTGTGCTGTGTGAGAGTGCTACATCAGCTGGTGCTACTGGGGGTGAGAGTCGGCCTTGTTTTAAGAGACCTACGATTAAGTCAGTTGGTGGAATCACAGTAGTAGGAGGAAAGTGGGCAAAGAGGTAGTTTGGGATCAAGTGAAGGTAGCCAAATGGGTTGATGGTGCATCAGACGGTATCGTTTCTGGTTTTGTCGCAACTGGAGACGTTTCTGCTGATGCGGCGTCGACCTTAAATGTTGCCTCTGCTGCTCCTGGTGTAAGAGAGAGCGACGTCTTTTTAAAGCCATTGCCTGTTGATAGTGGTGCTATGTCTTCGGACATATTTTCAACTTGTAACGTGCAGGAACTTGCTGCCGCAAGGCAAAACCGTTCCAGTATTCGTCACAGTGATACTCAGGCAGCAATGAAGTCTCATCCGAAGCCGGTTGAAATGTGGAGGTAAAGTCCAAGGACAACACTGTAGTAGCCAAAGATGTTGCGAAGAAGGTGGTATACGATGTTGGACCATGTATAGCGGACTTAGTGGGATGTGTACCCACTCTGTTGCTGAAAGAGAGAAGATAGCTAGTCATGCTAAATTCTCAGAAGTCAGATAAGAGGTTGAGATACAAGAGAAAATGGGACCCCGCGTGCTCATTAAGAGGGTTAACACAAGTGTGGAGGTTGAGAGGGTTTTGGAGCATATTAGTAGTTTTAATCTCGAAGAAATTATGAGCGAGGAACAGTTCTCCAAGAACAGTTACCTTACATTTTACACGATGAGGTACATTACTGCTACCATAATAAGTGACTAATAAATAAAGTGTGTGCCTGAATTACAAAATTAACAATTTTACAATAACAAGATTGTTGTTATAAAATCAAAATGTCAATGAAAATATTTTAATATTACGGTCGCTCAAGAATACGTCGGTTTCATGCTTAAGTGTTCCATATGCCATTTTTTACATTTTTCTCTTTTCGAATTTTATGTCGGCTTAATAAAATTGTGAATTCAACAAACTCGTAACTTATTCATCAAGTAACACAAATTTAAAATTATTGTTAATACAGCAAACTCGTATCTCAATAAATGTGTTTCATGCTTATACGGAAATTGATTAATATATTATTACTACTAATATGCATAGATGTACTCAATTCCCTAAAATTTCCTTTTACACTTTTATACAAACCCCGAGGTATCAAAAGATACATAAATCCTTTTTTGCCTCTCCTGAAAAGTTGTATTTTTTAAGATACGAGGTTGAGAATGTAAACCATCGATATATTAACATTTGTTTTGTTGTTTTATTAAGGAATTTATCTTAACCATCTTATCACAGCAAACAATAAAGGAAATCGAAAACCATACCTTTACATTATAAACATTGCTACTAATCAAAACAATGTTTTGTTGTTTTATTTAGGCATTTATCTTAAACATCTTAACACAGCAAACAATAAAGGAAATCGAAAACCATACCTTTACATTATAAACTTTACTACCCAGCAAAAAATTTCCTCCCAAAATAATGGGTTTTTATAGTACTTTTTGGTAGTCGTAACTACTTACAAAACCCCCTACTAACCCATTATTTTAACAAGGACATGTCGCACTGAATAACTAATTATTCTATGGTCAATATAACCACTAGAATAACTAGTTATTCTATGGCCACAAGATGTTGAAAAATAAGCTATAAGTTAAAAAATTATATTTTCTATTTTTAGAACAGTTGAGGTGGAATTCAAAATTCTTTATTTTTTTATTTCGCCCTCTACTGGATTTGAACTCACGAACTTCTGCTTTATAGCAGAACACACTACACACTAGGCCACACACACATACATTAAGAGTTGTTTAAAGATTTACATGTGCTTGCAGGTGCAATATCAACTGTTCCTTGTTGAAAAAAAAAAATACTCGACCGGCGGTGAGGGTTGAACACACAACTCTCTGATTTCTAGTAAGGAGTAATATAAGTAGTTATTTTTGTATACATTACTTTGTAATGTGTTACATAATGACTAACGGATCCGAATTTTTGCTGGGTACTAATCAAAACTACTGCCTTAATCCAATAAAATTGTCAAAAAAACCATTTGTTTTGTAGTAAAGGAACTTGTGTGTGTAGCACATTATATAAATATTTTCTTATTTGAATCATTTCTTTTTGAATTATGTGTGAGTTTTCTTTGATAGAGTCTTCCTCTACTTCCTCTAAAGAGAAAACACATAACAATAAACCAATTATGATAGTTGTTTTTGTTGACAAAATCCAAAGATTTACTTGCTACTCTTTAGGGGATATTATCAGTCGGCTTGTAATGTTTAAATAAATAATGTACGATGTATACACAAATGTGCCATGTATTCTCATTAGCTAAATGAGAGGATACAAGAACAAATGGTGGCTATTAGGGAATACAGAAGATTCATAGTACACATACTCATATAAATAACTATAACTTCAACCACCTATTAAATGAGAATATTTCCAAATATTCATTGCGTTTCCCAACCACATGAAATATTAACAAAAGTAAAATAATTTGTAATAATTATTAAAAATTTTCGAATTTTAACAGTTGTATAATGAACAAGTTGCTACAAAGTGTTTAATGAAATTAGGTTCAATAGTTTTAAAAAAAGTAATGTATTGAAAAGAGTGGGCGTGATCATCAGTTTTCAAGATATATCATATTTAAAAAAGTGGTCCGGTATTCTGGTATGTACCTACCCAGCAAAAAAAATCATCCAAAAATAATGAGTTTTGTAAGGGATATTTCGCAGCCGTAACTACTCTCAAAACCCCCTACTAACCCATTACTTTAACAAGGACATGTCGCACTGAATTACTAGTTATTCTATGACCACAAGAATAACTAGTTATTTTATGACCACTGGAAGTTGACAAATAAGCTATAAAATAAAAAAATATTTTTTTGTTTGTTTTGTTTTTAACAAGAAGTACACGGCCGGCCACGAGCGTTGAACACACAACTCTTCGTTTTGTAGCCGGACACACTCGCTCTGTGCCACCGTACTCATAACTTAGTAAGGAGTAATATAAGTAGTTATTTTTGTTTACATTATTTTGTAATGGGTTACATAATGACTAACGGATCCGAATTTTTGCTGGGTAAGGTCGGAAACACAACCCCCTCTTCTCCCAAAATTAATGGTGAAACCCATGGTAGAATCATTACAAGGTAGGGCATAGCAAACAGCTGATTACTACTTTTTTCTATTGGTTTGCTTAAGGTAAGGTCACATTAGGCAAATATTTGCTCTAAATTTGTTTCCTGATATTTGCCCAAACAAATGTGAATTTCATGCAAATTTTTGTTTGTGTTCACATTAGAGGCAAATATTTGGCCTATTTTGTTTGCTCAAACAGTGACAAATATGGCAACGGGCAAACATGTTTGCCATGTGTTCACATTTGAAAAATATTTTCACCCAAAAACTGTTTGAGCAAACTGTCGACAAACATAAATTTATTTAATTAATTCTCTTTCGAGTTGAGCTGTTAGGCCTTTAGAGATACATTGAAAAATTAGGAGTCTTCCGAAGTCCCACGCATCCAACCATTACACTACGTTTCACGGGTGGTAAATCCGATCTTCAGGTGTATTAGGATGTTGTTTTTGTGGCAGACGAAGGCAAAGCTTGGTAACTGGTATATATATCGAACTTCATTAGATAAATGTATATGCGAAATTATGTCAGTTAATTGAAACTCCAAACTTTTCCTATAGTCCTGCTTGGTAATCCCATTTTTCAATGTTCACAAATACTATGGTAAGTTTTATTCCTACATCATTAGTAATTGCTCTTCTATATCAGAAGATTTTATTTATTTTTTTTTTTTTTTGATCATCAATTATTGTCTACTAAAGTTTTGACAAGTTGATGGTGGCTTAGAACGCTAAGACCATTACACTACGTTTCACGGGTGGTAAATCCGATCTTCAGGTGTATTAGGATGTTGTTTTTGTGGCAGACGAAGGCAAAGCTTGGTAACTGGTATATATATCGAACTTCATTAGATAAATGTATATGCGAAATTATGTCAGTTAATTGAAACTCCAAACTTTTCCTATAGTCCTGCTTGGTAATCCCATTTTTCAATGTTCACAAATACTATGGTAAGTTTTATTCCTACATCATTAGTAATTGCTCTTCTATATCAGAAGATTTTAATTTTTTTTTTTTTTTTTTTTTTTTTTTTTTTTTTGATCATCAATTATTGTCTACTAAAGTTTTGACAAGTTGATGGTGGCTTAGAACGCTAAGACGCCGGCAACCTTGACACTCAGTTGTCGGAGACCCAGGTTCGAATCCCAGCCTGGCTCATGCTGAAATTATTTTTTATTTTTGCTTATTAAGGCGAAGGCCATTTATAGTGATATTTAATTAATTCTCTTTCGAGTTGAGCTGTTAGGCCTTTAGAGATACATTGAAAAATTAGGAGTCTACCGAAGTCCCACGCATCCAACCATTACACTACGTTTCACGGGTGGTAAATCCGATCTTCAGGTGTATTAGGATGTTGTTTTTGTGGCAGACGAAGGCAAAGCTTGGTAACTGGTATATATATCGAACTTCATTAGATAAATGTATATGCGAAATTATGTCAGTTAATTGAAACTCCAAACTTTTCCTATAGTCCTGCTTGGTAATCCCATTTTTCAATGTTCACAAATACTATGGTAAGTTTTATTCCTACATCATTAGTAATTGCTCTTCTATATCAGAAGATTTATTTTTTTTTTTTTTTTTTTTTTTTTTTTTTGATCATCAATTATTGTCTACTAAAGTTTTGGCAAGTTGATGGTGGCTTAGAACGCTAAGACGCCGGCAACCTTGACACTCAGTTGTCGGAGACCCAGGTTCGAATCCCAGCCTGGCTCATGCTGAAATTATTTTTTATTTTTGCTTATTAAGGCGAAGGCCATTTATAGTGATATTTAATTAATTCTCTTTCGAGTTGAGCTGTTAGGCCTTTAGAGATACATTGAAAAATTAGGAGTCTACCGAAGTCCCACGCATCCAACCATTACACTACGTTTCACGGGTGGTAAATCCGATCTTCAGGTGTATTAGGATGTTGTTTTTGTGGCAGACGAAGGCAAAGCTTGGTAACTGGTATATATATCGAACTTCATTAGATAAATGTATATGCGAAATTATGTCAGTTAATTGAAACTCCAAACTTTTCCTATAGTCCTGCTTGGTAATCCCATTTTTCAATGTTCACAAATACTATGGTAAGTTTTATTCCTACATCATTAGTAATTGCTCTTCTATATCAGAAGATTTTATTTATTTTTTTTTTTTTTTTTTTTTTTTTTTTTTGATCATCAATTAGTGTCTACTAAAGTTTTGACAAGTTGATGGTGGCTTAGAACGCTAAGACGCCGGCAACCTTGACACTCAGTTGTCGGAGACCCAGGTTCGAATCCCAGCCTGGCTCATGCTGAAATTATTTTTTATTTTTGCTTATTAAGGCGAAGGCCATTTATAGTGATATTTAATTAATTCTCTTTCGAGTTGAGCTGTTAGGCCTTTAGAGATACATTGAAAAATTAGGAGACTACCGAAGTCCCAAAAAAAAAAAAAAAAAAAAAAAATCTTCTGATATAGAAGAGCAATTACTAATGATGTAGGAATAAAACTTACCATAGTATTTGTGAACATTGAAAAATGGGATTACCAAGCAGGACTATAGGAAAAGTTTGGAGTTTCAATTAACTGACATAATTTCGCATATACATTTATCTAATGAATTTCGATATATATACCAGTTACCAAGCTTTGCCTTCGTCTGCCACAAAAACAACATCCTAATACACCTGAAGATCGGATTTACCACCCGTGAAACGTAGTGTAATGGTTGGATGCGTGGGACTTCGGTAGACTCCTAATTTTTCAATGTATCTCTAAAGGCCTAACAGCTCAACTCGAAAGAGAATTAATTAAATATCACTATAAATGGCCTTCGCCTTAATAAGCAAAAATAAAAAATAATTTCAGCATGAGCCAGGCTGGGATTCGAACCTGGGTCTCCGACAACTGAGTGTCAAGGTTGCCGGCGTCTTAGCGTTCTAAGCCACCATCAACTTGTCAAAACTTTAGTAGACAATAATTGATGATCAAAAAAAAAAAAAAAAAAAAAAAAAAATAAAATCTTCTGATATAGAAGAGCAATTACTAATGATGTAGGAATAAAACTTACCATAGTATTTGTGAACATTGAAAAATGGGATTACCAAGCAGGACTATAGGAAAAGTTTGGAGTTTCAATTAACTGACATAATTTCGCATATACATTTATCTAATGAAGTTCGATATATATACCAGTTACCAAGCTTTGCCTTCGTCTGCCACAAAAACAACATCCTAATACACCTGAAGATCGGATTTACCACCCGTGAAACGTAGTGTAATGGTTGGATGCGTGGGACTTCGGTAGACTCCTAATTTTTCAATGTATCTCTAAAGGCCTAACAGCTCAACTCGAAAGAGAATTAATTAAATATCACTATAAATGGCCTTCGCCTTAATAAGCAAAAATAAAAAATAATTTCAGCATGAGCCAGGCTGGGATTCGAACCTGGGTCTCCGACAACTGAGTGTCAAGGTTGCCGGCGTCTTAGCGTTCTAAGCCACCATCAACTTGCCAAAACTTTAGTAGACAATAATTGATGACCAAAAAAAAAAAAAAAAAAAAAAAAAAAAATAAATAAAATCTTCTGATATAGAAGAGCAATTACTAATGATGTAGGAATAAAACTTACCATAGTATTTGTGAACATTGAAAAATGGGATTACCAAGCAGGACTATAGGAAAAGTTTGGAGTTTCAATTAACTGACATAATTTCGCATATACATTTATCTAATGAAGTTCGATATATATACCAGTTACCAAGCTTTGCCTTCGTCTGCCACAAAAACAACATCCTAATACACCTGAAGATCGGATTTACCACCCGTGAAACGTAGTGTAATGGTTGGATGCGTGGGACTTCGGTAGACTCCTAATTTTTCAATGTATCTCTAAAGGCCTAACAGCTCAACTCGAAAGAGAATTAATTAAATATCACTATAAATGGCCTTCGCCTTAATAAGCAAAAATAAAAAATAATTTCAGCATGAGCCAGGCTGGGATTCGAACCTGGGTCTCCGACAACTGAGTGTCAAGGTTGCCGGCGTCTTAGCGTTCTAAGCCACCATCAACTTGCCAAAACTTTAGTAGACAATAATTGATGACCAAAAAAAAAAAAAAAAAAAAAAAAAAAATAAATAAAATCTTCTGATATAGAAGAGCAATTACTAATGATGTAGGAATAAAACTTACCATAGTATTTGTGAACATTGAAAAATGGGATTACCAAGCAGGACTATAGGAAAAGTTTGGAGTTTCAATTAACTGACATAATTTCGCATATACATTTATCTAATGAAGTTCGATATATATACCAGTTACCAAGCTTTGCCTTCGTCTGCCACAAAAACAACATCCTAATACACCTGAAGATCGGATTTACCACCCGTGAAACGTAGTGTAATGGTTGGATGCGTGGGACTTCGGTAGACTCCTAATTTTTCAATGTATCTCTAAAGGCCTAACAGCTCAACTCGAAAGAGAATTAATTAAATATCACTATAAATGGCCTTCGCCTTAATAAGCAAAAATAAAAAATAAATTTATTTGGACTAGAAAAAATTCAAGAGAGAAATAAAAAATATGGCGTTTCGTTTATTGTTTGTTGTGGAGAATGGGAATAAAATACCATCTGTTTGGCAATGAGTGCCTTTGCGGAATGAGTTTATTTGAGTATTGTTGCGAATGTATGTACCCAGCAAACCAAAATCGGAAGAAACATCAGAGTTCGGACCAAATTCGGTCCGAAAGTCGGATGAAACGTCCGAGTTCGGATCCGAATTCGGTCCGAACTCTGACCGAAAGTCATATGGCGTGGTTGACGTGTTCTCTGACCGAAATTCGGATGAAAATCGGATGTTTTAGCCGACTTTCGGACCGAATTCGGTCCAAACTCTGATGAACTATCGTATAAATTTCTGATTTATTTACCGACTTTCGGACAGATATCGGTCCGAATTCGGAAGTAAAATCTTATGAAATTCGAAAGTGTTTGCCGACTTTCGGGCCGAATTTGGTTCGAAGTCAGATGAACTATCGTATGAACTTCTGATTTATTTACCAGCATTTGACCAGAATTTGTTTTTGTTATTAAAATATGTTGAAAATACACAGATAATTCATGAAATATCCAAATCCTAGAAAAGTTTATCTACTATAAACATATTAAAGGTTTTAATATCATATTATGCTGTGTTAAATGCGCGACTTGGTGGAAAAACAAACTGTGGGAACAACAAATTCTTCATTCTGTTATTAATATATGAAAAAATACATGTTTTCACATGCAAAAAATTTTGATACACACAAAAGTGTTAAGAAACTTAACTTTGGCCATATACAAATATAAAACATATGACTTTCCACGGAATACCTAGTGTTGAAGTTTGACGAAGACAATTTTTACTTTCATTACCTTCATAAAAATAAAGAAATATGTATGCAACCGATCACTATGAATAACATTTAAACACTATCATGCATCAACACGCATGACAAAAATAAACCAAATTTGTTCTACGATACAGAAATTAAAACCCGAGCACTCAATTGTTCGTTCGTACTGCATCAACGTCGGCACATCAACAATTACACATTTACAATGTGCGAGCGAAACATGTACAATTCTTTTCTCTCTGCTTATTTACACTTAATTTTGCCAAAGCAGCACAAAGAAAATAGAAAAATTCCCTTCAGAGAGGACGGTAAAAAGTTCGTCAGACTATTCGGACAGAGTTCGGACCGAAGTCGGTCAGACGCGTCGGAAAAAACTTCCGACTTTGAGCAGACGCGTCGGACGTCCGACTCTGTGTTTGCTGGGTACATACATATGTACATATGTATGTATATAATGGCACATTGACATTGTGCTTTGGAATATTATTTGTATTAACAGCTTTTAATTTTTAGTTTGCAATGTAATGTTTTCAAAACCAAAAAAGGATTTTTTGTGCTAATTTATTAAAATTGACAGATAACACGGTGCGCCTGAATCAATTTGGAATGGAAAGTGCTTACACCTGGGAAGTTTTTCGGATTTTGAAACTACAATGTTAAATGAAAAATCAAAAAACAAAAAATCGCCAAGCGATATTTAAATATGTCGCGGTAAAAGTTCACATTTTATAGGCGTTCAAGATTTGGCTTGGAAACCGCAAGTGAAAATGTAGAATTGAAAATTCTATACACGATTGACCATTATGACGTTTTCCTATTGTTTACAATGTTTGAGATATAGAAGTTCAAATTGGGACAATGCACTGACTCTATCGACTGCTTATAACTGCATGTGACTGCAATGTCACAATTTAAAGTTATATATCTCAAGAAATATTACAATAGGAAAAAATTACAAAAGTCGTAGAGAATATTCACAGCTATAAGATTATCTCTAGTCCAATTTCTATAAGACTTCGAGCAAAATCCTTGAAGATAATTTCCATTCAACGCCTTCTTTAGTCCCATTTCGATAGGACTTGCTGTTTCCAAGCAAAATAAAAAACCTAAAAAATCCCAAAAAAATATGAATTTTAAACGGCAGCGCGTTTCAGAATCAACGAAACTTCCCAGGTGTAAGAACCTACCAGGCGCACCGTGATAAAGATGTAGTTTTTTTTTTTTTTTTTGTAAAAATTGGCCGACTTCGTGAAGACAATAGACACTAAAAAATAAATCCACGAAGTAGTACAATAATAACCAAAATAATTATTTAATTGTAATGCAAGCATTGAAATCAGTGTTCATGGCATTTTTGCAGTCCCACTGACTAAATTTAGAAATATTTTCTCTAATTATAAGGTTTTCCAAAATAGGTTTGGATAGCGGTATTCTACATCCAAGACATCCATCAACGATAGATTCCACAATAAATCTCTAAAATTTCGCGTTTTGCCTCTTCTATTTTCCGTTATAAAAAACAGCTCGCCTATTCCTATACCTAACAAATTTTCACCTAAAATTTTATCAAATTTGGTCCAGAGAATTCGGAAAAATTGGTTTTGGGCATCATTCAGTATCAGAGAATACACACTCACATTTCAATTGTTTATTTGTGTATTCATTAAATATTCGCTTTGTATTATATATTTACAAGTAATGTTATCTTTTTTATATAATACATAATATCCTTTTTAATAGGTGACAACAATGTGTTCCAGCAGATATTTGCCCTTGTTTGCTCTTACAAAACTTTTGTAAGACCTAATAAATATTTACTCAAAAGAGTGAAAAATATTTGCTCAAGAGTGTTCACATTAGGTTTGTCCTTTTACGTACTGAACTTTACTGAACATTGTTTCTTCAGTAATGTTTAGCAACATTTCAATTATACAATTGTCAAAACTTTACTGAAGAAAAAATGTTCAGTAAAGTTCAGTACGTAAAAAGACAAACCAATTATGGGCAAACTTTAAAATTTTTTGTTTGTTGGCAAATGGTTTTGTTTCCCCAAAATCAGCTGTTTTCTTGTTTGCCATTGAAAAATATTTGCTGGTCAGATTGAAGCAAACAAATATTTGTCATTTTTCGGCAAATATTTGCCTAATGTGACCCTACCTTTATTCTTTCAAATCAGTATACACAAATTGTGTATGTATGTGTATGGTTTTGAAAAATATGACAAAATATTGTATACATATTAAAATTCAGTCGAAATGAAAATTGTTATTTCAACATTCATTATTTATATTTATTACAACATTGTGATGAAACAAACTTTTGAACATATACAGAAGCTGACTCTGTAAAGAAAACTTAGCCTCCCATTCATTTTTCGCGTTTTTTGTGAATGATCCAAAATATCAAATAAACAGTACAACCTGTTGCATATTCAGTTATGGTAATTCTGACAGAATAAGCAAATACACCCAGGCCTTGTTTTTCACAATTTGTTCGAACCTGACCTACCTTCCAAATTATTGTACCATGGGTATACATATTAAAATTCAGTCGAAATGAAACTTGTTATTACAACATTTATTATTTATTTTTATTACAACATTGTGATGAAACAAACTTTTGAACATATACAGAAGCTGACTCTGTAAAGAAAACAAAAAAAACAATTTGTTCGAACCTGACCTACCTTCCAAATTATTGTACCATGCTGAAACCAATGTAATCATAAGTTTGGCATATGCAGTGGTGGCCAATACATTTGAAACAAATACACAAGTTTAAAAAAAAATTATTTAAACTATTTTTGCATTTATTTATATTTAATTACCTCAAAAATATGAAAATTTAATGTTTTGCAACTGTTTGCAATTATTTGTAAAAAGTCAGGAGTTTTGATCTCGAAAAACTTATGAACCTAAGGATTGCACCTTTATCATAATGATCAATACTGATCTATTGATGTTATAAAGGGCGGTATCATTGGGAATTCGGAAATCTATAAACTTAAAAAATGTTAGAAAGCTACCTAGATTATAATTAAGCACAATCATTTAATACATAGACTAGAGTGGGGCGATTTGAACACGACCACGGGCGCCTGCAGTTTCTGATTCTTGGGATTGTACTGAGCAAAAAAGTCAACTAGACCATATGTCTACGGTGAAAATCGAGCCCCCGGATTTTGACTTGAAGTTTTTTTCAAGGATTTTTGGATACTTTGGCATATATCAACCAAACCACTGAGATTTTCTATCCAACACAAAGACAACAATTGTAGATAAGACAATAATAAAGAACTCTCTAGTACATCGCAAAATCATTGAAACGCTCCTTCAGGCAGTTATGGCCTCGAGAAAGTTCACATTTTTCGGAAAATATCGATAAATGACACTGTGCTATGTCTATGTCTATGTCATAGACATTTCCGGGAAGAGTATAGGCTGCCCAAAAAAGAAAATATTTCAACACATTTCGTCCAAATATCATCGAAATCGGACATATATAGCGTGTGTGGTATAGAAATTACGTGAAATCGGCCGAAAATACATATATATGGGAGTTATATCCAAATCGGAACCGATTTCGGTATAATTTGGCACACTTATTTCTAGACCGAATTCAGTCAACCATTCAAAATTTCATCAAAATCGGACGTATAAAGCGTGTTTGGTGCAGCAAATACGTGAAATCGGGCGAAAATATATATGGGGGCTATATACAAATCTGAACCGATTTGGATATAATTTAGCACATTTATTTCTAGACCGAATTCAGTCACACATTCAAAATTTCATCAAAATTGGACGTATATAGCGTGTGTGGTGCAGCAAATACGTGAAATCGGGTGAAAATGTATATGGGAGCTATATCCAAATCTCAACCGATTTGCACCAAAAGCAATGGCGTTCTTCCTATGGCCAAAAAAATTGTATTCCCCAATTTTCAGCTAAATCGGACAAAAAATGCGTCCTGTACGTTGCGAACAAAAATACATAGACAGACGGACAGACAGACGGACATGCATAAATCGTCTCAGAAAGTGATTATACATATGTATATCCCCAAAAGGAACTATGGGTATATTTCGTTTCCTTTTGTATGTTACATACAAATGCACATAGACATAATACCCCTCACCACAGTGTGGTGTAGGGTATAAAAATGTTATGCTGCCTTCGTTGTAATTCAAGGACACATAACTGTGAAGAAGGTGTGTAATGTTTTGCAAACACGTTTGTTGAGGTTATATGGGGTTAAGCACAATCATTTAATATACATACATTTCCGGGAAGAGTACAGGCTGCCCAAAAAAGAAAATATTTCAACACATTTCGTCCAAATTTCATCGAAATCGGACATATATAGCGTGTGTGGTATAGAAATAACGTGAAGTCGGCCGAAAATATATATGGGAGGTATATCCAAATCGGAACCGATTTCGGTATAATTTGGCACACTTATTTCTAGACCGAATTCAGTCAACTATTCAAAATTTCATCAAAATCGGACTTATAAAGCGTGTTTGGTGCAGCAAATACGTGAAATCGGGCGAAAATATATATGGGGGCTATATACAAATCTGAACCGATTTGGATATAATTTAGCACATTTATTTCTAGACCGAATTCAGTCACACATTCAAAATTTCATCAAAATTGGACGTATATAGCGTGTGTGGTGCAGCAAATTCGTGAAATCGGGCGAAAATATATATGGGAGCTATATCCAAATCTCAGCCGATTTGCACCAAAAGCAATAGCGTTCCTCCTATGGCCAAAAAATTGTAGTCCCCAATTTTCAGCTAAATCGGACAAAAAATGCGTCCTGTACGTTGCGAACAAAAATACATGGACAGACGGACAGACGGACGGACATGCATAAATCGTCTCAGAAAGTGATTATACATATGTATATCCACAAAAGGAACTATGGGTATATTTCGTTTCCTTTTATATGTTACATACAAATGCACAAAGACATAATACCCCTTACCACAGTGTGGTGTAGGGTATAAAAATGTTATTCTGCCTTCCTTGTAATTCAAGGACACATAACTGAGAAGAAGTTTTGTAATGTCTTGCAAACACGTTTGTTGAGGTTATATGGGGGTTATTGAAAAATAAGTTCGCGGAGAATATCCACAAAACCCTTTGGCAAACATTTTTTGAAAAAAAAAAAAAAACAAAAAAATTCAATAGCAACAACTTCACAATCCCAGGGCAGCGGGTTCTTTGTACCCGATTGACCCGGATCGTCAGCGGCTGCCAACCCAACATCAAACCTATGCTGCTACAACAAGAACATAAAAAAGCCACCAATGTACTAGATTTGTTTAAAAACTAATTTTCTTATTCCTCCAACCATACTCTAGTTTTAAACGCTATTTACCAAAATCCATCCGCATACATATATTGCTTCAGATAATCAACTTTCCCGCCAGAGTGGCCACCGCAAAGTGCTTTAATAAAGAAACAGTGCTTTTAGGCGGTAATTTTTCACAAAACTATGTAATATTTTTCAACATAGAATTATCGAAAGTAACTTAAGATAAAGAGGTTATATAACAAATTTAAAAATTTAAAAACACATTAAAAATGTTTTTGTTCTTCTTTAAATGTTTGGGCGAAGTCTGTTTGTATTATAAGGTGTTCCGCAATATGGACCCAATTAAGTTATAGTTAGAAAATGCTCAAGGAATTACGAAGTATTCCTTACGAATACTACGATTTTATTTCTTTACTAACCTATTTTACTACATACCTCCACTTTCAAAGAACAAATGGCCAATAACATTGAAATGTTTTATGTACGCGCATATGTATGTATGTAAGTGCTGTTTCCGTTTTCCCCTTTAAACCTCCAATTACGTATTTTATGAACTGAACAAACCTTAAAAATATATATTTAGGACGTGCATTTAATATAAATAGATTAAATTGTACCAAAAGTCATGAAAAGAAAAAAGTTTCTTATTTAGTTCTATGGGAGGAGTTTCTTTTGATAATATTTTTCAATTGTTTTCTATAAACTTGGATAAAAGAAATAAGAACAAAAACTTTAGTTTTTGCTTCATAAAACTTCATTTATTATGTGGTTTCATTAGTGGCTGCAGTATCACAGGATATGCAATCGTGCAACATTTTACTGCTTCTTCTTCTAGGCATTCTAATAATATCTCGTCTACTATTTGTTTATTTAGGTTTTACGCATTTGCAACCACGATAAGAAGGTATGCCTGCATTAAAGATATTGGACATTTAGAATAAACTGAAAACGGTGGTAGTATAAAAGAGTATGAAAGTTTATTTCAAATATATAATATTGGGTAAGTTCCTATTTGGAGCGAATCGTCATAAGGATTCTATTTTAGCAGGTTCATGTTGATTCATTCGCACAAGATTAGACAGCAGATGTAATCATTGTAATATTAAAATGTAAATTTGTAGCTACACTACTGAGTCCATATATGTTAGTTTGTATGTATGATCATCATACAACGTAGGATCCCAAGCACTACAATTCTAATTAAATGTTCGCTTTAATCTATATTTTCTAGGTATAACATGAATTTTATAACTTCAACGCCAAATTTGAATTGCAGCACTCACATCCACAAATGTAAACTAATTTCCTAGTCGTTACATCTTTAAATTTTGGTTTTTATTAGTAGAGTTCCAACTTTACTAACTTTTCTTATTGGAACTCAACAAAAATTTAGGTAAGTCAAAGTACGGAGTTTTAAAATAAGGACTAACCAGATGTACCCTTTTTAAAATGTGGAGACAAAATTGGTGTACAGTTGTACGGTGTAACCTTAAGTTTATAAACATTTTTTAAATAAAAAGCGAATGTCGTTCGTTGGTAATTTTATCAGTTGAGAACGGCTGGTTCGGTTTAAGACCTGCTCTCGAATCGTTTTGATTTTTGTTGTAACAACTTGTATTTACCGCCCCACATACGACGGTACAAGTTTCATCAGGGACAAGTCTATACTTCCTGAGAATATAGCCAGAATGTTGCAAAAACCCTATGACCCGTGTGAAGTAGTTGGACGCAAGATAACTCTCAAATGAATCTGCCGATTCGGTCCAAATTTTGGCGATGGTACAAGTTTCATCAGGGACAAGTCTATACTTCCTGAGAATATTGCCAGAAAGTTACAAAAACCCCTATGACCCGTGTGAAGTAGTTGGACGCAAGATAACTCTCAAATGAATCTGCCGATTCGGTCCAAAATTTGGCCTTCGCCATTTTTTGTCCAAACTTAGTTTATGTTCGAAGGTACTTATTCACAATCCAATGCAAGACACTTTGCTGCATCAAATTTTAAGAAAATTGTTGCAAAATATCTTGCATCATATTTATTTAATTGCTAAATATATTGTTAATAAAACTGAACAAAGTTTATTTTTGATTAATAGGGGAGGGTGTAAATTAATTGAAAAAAATTGTTTTGGGCCTGGAGGTATATATAACTATAAGCATATACCAATAAATTTTCAAAAATTTTTATTATTCTTGTGTTTTTAGTATAATATACTCGTACTTTTGTTAAATGGAGCGTAACTACAAAAGTTCTCTAATGTCCTTTCCAATTCTTTTTCGACTAATTAAATTGGACTTCCACAATTTTTCGTGGTAAAGTTCAGTGACTACTATAAACCCTAAGTATCAAATTGCAACTAATTTTGAAGGAAAGGATGGCTTAAATCCACATAATACCGGATATCAGGAGGTACCGTTATATGGGGCTAAATCAAAATATTAGCCGATATCGTTCATATTTAGTCCATTATTACCCACGGACACATACTGAGTTTGTGCAAAATTTCAGAAACAAGTTATAATTATGCGCCGCTAGATCAGTGATTTCGACCACTGTGAGCTGGTGTGATACCACTACTTTGGTAATTTTGCCATGGCTTAATCGTACTCAGGACATATGTTGTGTTGTTTACAGCTACTTGAAAAAATCACTTAGCAATAAAAAATTATTTACTTTTAAACATTTTCGTCTGATCATTTTTCACAACTTTCGACTTGGATAACTGCAAGAGTGCATCGATCAAATTAAATCTTTGCATGTCGATAAAACCTTCCTATAGCACTATAGCCGACACTCGCCAAAAACGAAGGTCTTGAGAGTCGTCCAAAAACGGCAGTTGTGCCAGAAAAAAATTAAGAGGTGCGTCAACGGATAACGCGAGATCCCCATGTTTTATCCCGTGAGATGGAGGCATTCTTCGGCATTTTTTTCACCAACTGACATTTGATATAGCATATACCATCGCTTAAAAAAGGCTCTTGTCTATTGGTGCAAAGAAATTGTGAATAAATATAATCGCGGTGCTTCAAACTACGGTTATAAGATGGTCACAGACGACGAATCTTGGATTTATGTGTATGAGCCCGAAACAAAACAGCAATCGAGGGTCTTGGAAGGCGAGCCAAATCCAACGAAAGTTGTTCATGGAAGAATCACTTCGAAACAAATGGTCGCCTGTTTCTTCGACAAAACTGACCATGTGCGACTATACGGCCTGAGAAATGTAGGACGGTTAATTCTGAGAGGTACACTACAATTTGTTTGCCTGATGTTCCCTAAGAAATTCGAGAAACGAACAAGAGACGACGAATCATTGTGCACCATAAAAAGGCAAGCTCTCACACTTTGATTCAAACTATTGCCTTTTTGACCGGTCAAAACGTAGAATTGACGAGTCATCCGTCGTACAGCCCTGACTTGCCACCCAGTGACTCCAACTGATTCCCGCACATCAAGAAAAAAGGCGTGGTCAACGCTTTTCGTCGCCAGAAGCTGCTGTTGAAGCGTTCAAAAACCATGTTTTAGAGGTGTCTCCATCGGCGTGTAAAAAGTGCTTCAGCAAGTGGTTTGAACGCAGGAAAAACTGTATAAATCATAAGAAACCAATAAAACTATTTTTGATGATAAATATTCGTGTTTTCATATTAGGTCAGCAATTTATCGAGCAACCCTCGTATCTGAGATGATATTTGCATAGAAATTTTCATGAAATTCGACAAATTGGTTTATAAACCATTTTTGTCTTTTCTTCATTGCTTGCTACTACTGTGAGTTACAGAAAAAAATGACTGCTTGTAGAAAAAATCGCATATGCATTTGGCCGCATACCACAGAAACACCACCAAAGCAAAAACAAACTTTTGTAGCTATAGTCATCGCTACTGCGTCTTCTAATACACCACACACACACACAGATCATTATTACAAAATAAGCGAAAGCCCTGTTGTTACTCTTTTTGACAAAAATCCTACACCCATAAAAAAGGTGTTCTTACATAAAAAATGTAATTGAGATATGTTACAAAATGTTACAAACATATATTGGTTTGGGCCCAAACATATTAGGTTTGGATCCAAACATATTTCTAACATATATTTTTCTGCCTCTAGAAAAAACTTTGCCACATTATACTGAAATCTTGGTGATGTAAGGCATCATATAGTCGGCCACAACAGACATTGATCTTTCCTTACCGGTTTTTAAAAAGCTATATTTGGAAAAATTTTGGAAAATTAATTTGCGAAAAAATGAATATATTTTCTGTTTGGGGCCAGAAGACCCGACTACGCCAAATTTTCAAAATATGATATACATATATACAAAACTGTTGAACCGATTTTCATGAAATTTGCAGTAAATGTTCAATGTTCGAGGTGGCGAAACTTTTTAAACGCTATATACAAAACCTATGACCATATCGGATAGAGAATTAATTTTGGGAGGTCATGGGGTTGTGTATCCGACCCTAGGCCCACTCTGTTCAATACATTATACTTCCAAAACTACTAAACCTAATTTAGTAAAACTTTCAGAAAATGTTCTAATGAATCTATGTTCTGCTATAAGAAATGCAACTTTCAAAAACTGAATTCATTACAGTCAATAATAAATTGGGATTCTATCATTCGCTGTAAAAATTTATCTGACCTCGAGGTTGCAGTCAAGAAAATGTATGTGATTATGGATAAAATGCTATTAGAATGTGTTAACTCCAATACATCCCCATGGGTTACTCCTCATATAATAACTAAGAAAAATTCAAGAAACAAACTGTTTCGTAAATTTTAAAGAACTGATTCATTCATTGATTATTTAAACTACTCTATAGCCCTATATAGCGATCTAAGTTCACATTGGAATCTCGCAATGCTTAAAATTCTTACCGTGATGTCTCGAAATACAGGGGAATAGCAAAATTAAGCGATATCCCAAAATTATTTGAAAAACATGTTACTGAAGTAATCTCATATTAAGTCCAACCCATTCTTAGTCTCTACCAACACTGCTTTCGTAGCGGTCTCTCTACGTCAACTAATATTGTTCATTTCACTTCCGATGTTATAAATGGGTTTGTCCATTGTAAACAAACTGATATAATTTATACTGATTTTAGTAAGGCATTTGGTAGAGTTAATAATAATTTACTGTCGTACAGAATTCAGCCGTGATTTGCAGAATTGTGTTTCTTCTTACCTGAAAAATATATCTCAGGCTATATCTTTTGAAAATTCTTTGTCTAAATCCATGAGCGTCCCATCAGGCGTTCCTCAAGGTAGTCATCTTGGACCGGTGTTGTTTTTATTATTTGTAAATGACTTGCCATTTTCAAATGGTAACTCTCGAATTCTTATGTACGCAGATGAAGTAAAGATATAAGATAGTATTAGTAATATGTATTTGAATTTTAAAAAATTAAACACATGTGTTTTTATAGAAGATTTCCACACATTATTCAATTTTGCCCTGGTGACACTGTATTAAATTTTGTTGATTCATTTGTTGATCTCAGTCCTGATGGATTCTAAAAAAGCAGTTGGTGTTCTTTGTTTTATTAAACGATGGTCATAAGAATTTACAGATCCATACGTTACAAAACAGCTTTTTACTTCTCTAGTAAGACATATCTTAGAGTATTTTTCAGTTGTATAAGATTCGTACTTTGCAATTCACTCTAAAAAATTGAATCTGTTCAGAAACAATTAGTCTAAAATTGTAATTGGCGGAAGAAAACTATTCTGTAGTTGCTGTTCTCCCTACATATGTACATTCCACCGCCATGCGGATTGTGGTGCTTACACGATCCCTACGTTATGGGGAGGTCTTCCCCTCGGTCGGCAGGGGTGGGAATGTGTGGCGTGGGAACGATCGATAAAAAATGTCCCGAGGTGAAAAGAGGCTAGTTGATGAATTTTGAAGGTTTATTATTTTAAAATTGCTATATTTGTAAACTACTTTACGAGGCAACGGTGGCGCTAAAATGTACTTAGTTGGAGCACGAAGTCCCGACTACGGCCATTTTTTATATCCTCAGCATTTATGCTAACGAGGGCATACGGGCAAAATGTGCCTCATTGAAATAATGGTTTTAGACCCCAAGTATGTTTGGAAGAGTCGATTTAGCGATAACTCTCGAACGGAGCAACCGATCGGGTCCAAAATTTGGCATCTGTAATATTTTGTTCAAACTTGGTTTAAGTTCGAAGATGAGACATATAGGTCCACTCCCACAAAAGTTCGAAAATGTTCGGAAAGTGTGTGCGCACGATAACTCTTGAAGCGTGTAACCGATTTGGTCCATACTTTTACACCGTGAAATTTCTACCAGACATCGATGAAATTCCAATATGGATTCTATCGGTCTACTCCTTCGGGTACTTCCCACACAAATTTTCGGAAAATTTCAGTTTAGGACATACCCTCCAATCGCTTTGATTTTTGTTGTAACAACTTGTATTCGCTGCCCTCATTACGACGGTCCACGTTTTTTAAGGGACAAGGCCATACTTCCTAAGAAAATAGTCCGAAAGGTTTGAAACCCCCCTATTGCACTATGTGTAGTAGTTGGAGCGCACGACAACTCTCGAACGGATCAGCTGATTCTGTCTAAAATTTGGCGTTCATAACATTTTGTCCAAACTTAGTTTAGTTTTGAAGAAAGACCATATCGGTCAACTACTTCAGGTACCTCCGCCATAAAAAATTGTGCGCACGATAATTCTTGAAGTGAGAAATCGATTTGGTCCATACTTTTCGTATAGTAATATTCCAACGGGACATAAATCAGGTTCGAATATGGGCTATATAGGTCATCTGCTTCGAGTACTTCCCACACAAAATTTGCGAAAATTTCAATTTAGGACCTAATCTCGAATCGCTTTGAATTTTGTTGTAACAACTTATATTCGCTGCCTGTATTACGACAGTGCTCGTATTTTGCCTGTATTACGACAGTGCACGTATATTTTAGGCGAACGCCCATACTCCTATGGCACCCATGTGTAGTAGCAGGGGCGCACGATAACTCTCGAATGGATCAGGCGAATCGGTCCAAAAATTGGATTTCGAATCCCTTTGGTTTTTTATACCCTCAGCATTTATGTTAACGATGGTATATACACTTTCATACGGGTAAAATGTGCCTCATCGAAATAATGGTTTTAGACCCCAAGTATGTTTGGACGAAATGTGTTTCAGACAATTTTGAGTCCATTTAGCAATGTCCGTCCGTCTGTCTGGCTGGCTGGTGCGCACGATAACTCTCGAACGGATGAACCGATTTGTTCCAAAATTTGGTTTTCGCAATGTTTTCTCCAAACTTAGTTTAAGCTCGAAGATGAGTTATATCGGTCCACTCCTTCCGGTACCTCCCCCACAAAAGTTCGAAAATGTTCGGAAAATTTGTGTCCACAATAACTCTTGAAAGGAGTAACCGATTTGGTCCATACTTTGCACGTCGTTAAATTTCTACCAAACTTAGATTAGGTTTCAATATGGACTCAACCGGCCCACTCCTTCGGGTACCTCCCACAGTTCAGTTTAGGACCTGATCTCGAATCGCTTTGATTTTTGTTGTAACAACTTGTATTCACGGCCCTCCACACGACGGTACAAGTTTCATCAGGGACAAGACCATACTTCCTAAGAAAATAGTCCGAAAGGTTTGAAACCCCCCCCTATTGCAGTATGTGTAGTGGTTGGAGCGTACGACAACTCTCGAACGGATCAGCCGATTCTGTCTAAAATTTTGCGTTCATAACATTTTGTCCAAACTTAGTTTAGTTTCGAAGAAAGACCATATCGGTCAACTACTTCAGGTACCTCCGCCATAAAAAAAATTGTGCGCACGATAATTCTTGAAGTGAAAAATCGATTTGGTCCATACTTTCGTATTGTAATATTCCTACGGGACATAAATCAGGTTCGAATATGGACTATATAGGTCCTCTCCTTCGAGTACTTCCCACACAAAAATTGTGAAAAAAGTTTAGGACCTAATCTTGAATCGCTTTGAATTTTGTTGTAACAACTTATATTCGCTGCCTGTATTACGACAGTGGGGAGCGCCCACTCTTTCTGAGAAAATAGTCCGAATGGTTTAAGATACCCCTATGGTACCATGTGTCGGCACCAACTAAACTGGGTTGTACGTAAGATAACTCTCGAAGGGAGAAACCGATTTGGTCCAAACGTTGTACATCGAATTATATAGGCGTCAGAAGTATTGTGTGTTACTTCTTTTCTTTAGGTCAGGGGCTGAGGGTATATCTCTGTGGCCCAAGCCGGCTGATACTTTTTTACTTGTTAAGTATGTTATATCTCGAAAACTAACGATGTTTATGAAATTTTCTGGAATGTGCCGTGGTACACGTAGTCATACATTTCAGAGGTATATATAACGATATATTTACAAATTGCCTTGTATTTAGAGGTTCGAGCGTAGATTTGTCCATCAGAAGTGAAAATCTAAAAACATATACATACGTCTAAAAAAGCGGAAGAATTCGTCTTGAAAAACTTTTAACAGTTTTTATAAAAAGAACAATTATCCAGCCTAAACCACCATTGTGTGGTTAAATCTGACAATGGACCAGAAGAAATGATGTACGAGGAGAACTAGAAAAGTCTCTGGCCTAACTATGAAAACGCGAACATTTACCATCAAAAATAGTTTTATTGTTTTCTTAAGTAGTCTACAGCATGATTTATACACTTATTCATGCGATCAAACTATTGTTGAAGCACTTTGTCCACTCCGATTGAGACACCTCCAAAACATGGTTTTTGAATGCTTCAACAGCATTATCTGGCGAAGGAAATAATTGACCACGCCTTTTTTTCTTGATGTGCGGGTATCAAATTAAGTCACTGGGTTCCAAGTCAGGGCTGTACGTCGGATGACTCATCAATTCCACGCTTTGTCCGGTCAAAAAGCAGCTGGTTTGAATAGACGTGTGAGAGCCCATATTGTCATGGTGTACAATGATTCGTCTTCTCTTTTTCGAATTTCTCAGGAGACTTCAGGCAAACAAACTGTAGCGTACCACTCAGAATTAACCGTCCTACGTTCCTCATGCCGTATACTAGTCACATGGTCAGTATAACCGAAGAAACAGGCCACCATTTGCTTCGAAGTGCTTTTTCCATGAACAACATTCGTTAGATTTGGCTCGTCTTCGAAACCCCATTTTAGCGGCCAGGTGTTCATTAGGGTTATGACTTTTTACAACCTCATATCCCTGTATAATATTTTGATGAACTTTTGCCTAAGATTAGATAAAATCTAAATTAAAAAGCTCACGCACAAAAAGCTTTCAAAGATTTCATATATGAGCTTTTTTGAAAAAATTTTGGAGTCACTTTATGAACATATATGGCTCAAAAAAGCTTTAAAATTTCACGACATAACGTAAAATGACATAAGCTTTTGTTTCACACCAATTTTATCGCCATATCATAACATACATATATATAATTCTATATCATACATAACTCCATATATCATATAAATTGAAAGTGGTTTGTGCGTGACCTTTTTTATATTTAAATGGAATAAAAGTTATTTTGGTTATTAATAGGTCAAAGGTCATTCACTCATGCAACAGGAAATATTTTTTTTGAGAAAATTTTTTTTTCATTTCATAGGATTTTCCAAAAAATCATTTTTTTCAAAGTGGTTTGTGCGTGACCTTTTTTAATAATTAAATGTAATGAATGTTATTTTTGGCATTAATAGGCAAAAGTTCATTCATTCTCGCTTCAGGAATCATTTTTGAGAAAAAAGGTCAAAAAGTCATAACCCTAGTGTTCATGCAATATGAAATGTTAGTTGGTGGAAGAAATGCCCAAGGACGCATCAATCATCACGCGCGGCTCTAGGATGGTTGTTTATCGACATACAAAGATTTTATTTGATCCGTCCACTCTTGCCGTGATTATCCACGTGGAAAGTTATGAAAAATTATCGGTCGAACATGTTAACAAGTAAATTCTATTTTTTTTTTTTTGCAAAGTAATGTTTTCAAGTCACTGAAAACAACACACCACATTATCGTATGTCAATCTGTGCTGAGTACGTTTAGGCCAAAAACTGTCAAACTTTCAAAAAAAAAAAAAAAAAAAATGATCAAATAGTACTTATTTTTGAATTGTGCTAGGTGTGCTAGTGATAAATAAATTAACGATTTATTATAAATATATATTTTTGAAAAACGACAATTTATCAACATTCTTCATATTTTTCCGAACAATTTACAAATCACCCTCATTGACTGTGAAGATTCCTCTTCTAATAAACAGTACAGTACAATAACAGTTTAGCTGTGAATATTAGTTGCAAAATGTTCATTCAGTATAAACTTATGGTAGTTATCTTAACTTTACACTTCTCGCAAGTTTTTATTGCTTACCACATTCATCACTTCAGTTGACCGCATAATTTCAAAAGGAACTTTATTTCAAGTTAAAGTTTTACTTCAACTCCATTAAGCACACCGAAGTTTTATTCGTTCACTGCAAAGCATGGGGTATCTCTTGTTACATCATTCCACAAATGGTTCCTGGTTTTACTTGGCGACATTATATCAAATATGTTGTTGTTGTTGCTCCGTCTCCTCCACACCATAACCAATGACTGCTCCTTTCAACGGTGCAAAAGTTTTGCCTTAAATGTATGTCCCACAAGGAGATGTGAAGGGATTGTGAACACGCCCACATTACATGGCTTTTACCAACCCATAACACACGTTAAGTGAATTGTTAAAATGGAAACTATTTCCAACTAAATAACCGACAGCATCAGCTATGATGTAAAGTAGTAAGCAAACGCAATTTACTTAAATGTGAATAATTATACGAAGGGTTTATAACAAGTACAAGTTCATATGTATAAGCAAGAGTTTTTTCAACAATATGAAGATAAATCAACTATAAATAATCTATATTAATAAAAGAGTAGAGTGACTGATTCACTGACTGACTGACTGACTGATTGATTCATCAACGCCCAGACAAAACGGCTGAAGCTAGAATCATGAAATTTTGGGTGAGGGTCACTCTTGGTCCGAAGGTGACAGATAAGGCTTGGTTTTTGGAAATTCGAACTGGAAGGGTACTAAAAGTACTAGAAGGTACTAAATATGGTACCGTTTGTATTTGGCGAACCGGTAAAGCTAGAACTTTGAAATTTGGAATGAAGGTCACTGATGGAGAGTTAGAAAGGTGTACCAAAGGGTTTTTAGAAATTCGAACTATAAGTGTACGAAAAGTACTAAAGTGTACTAAATTTGGTGCCAATTCGTACTTTGCGAACGGATAAAGGTTATAGGTTGAAATTTGGTGTGAGAATCAAGGTTAAAAGGTACGGTTGACATAAGGAGGTGGTTTAGGAAAAGTGTACACATGTGTACGAAAAGTACTAAATGGTACTAAATTTGGTACAATTATGATTTGTGCGAACGGATAGAGCTGGAATCCTGAAATTTTGAATTAAGGCTACTGTTGGAGAGTAGAATGGACGTAGTTTTGAAAATTCGTACTTATGGGTGCGAAAAGTACTAAATGGTACTAAATTTGGTACCCTTATGATTTGGGCGAACGGATAGAGTTGGAATCCTGAAATTTTGAACTAAGGTTACTGTTGCAGAGTAAAATGGAAGTAGTTTTGAACATTCGTACTTATGGGTACGAAAAGTACTAAAGGGTACTAAATTTGGTACAATTTGGATAAAGGTTGAACGGATAGAGCTGGAATCCTGAAATTTTGAATTAAGGCTACTGTTGGAGAGTAGAATGGACGTAGTTTTGAAAATTCGTACTTATGGGTGCGAAAAGTACTAAATGGTACAAAATTTGGTACCCTTATGATTTGGGCGAACGGATAGAGTTGGAATCCTGAAATTTTGAACTAAGGTTACTGTTGGAGAGTAAAATGGAAGTAGTTTTGAACATTCGTACTTATGGGTACGAAAAGTACTAAAGGGTACTAAATTTGGTACAATTTGGATAAAGGTTGAACGGATAGAGCTGGAATCCTCAAATTTTTGAATTAAGGCTACAGTTGGAGGGTAGCATGGAAGTAGTTTTGAAAATTCGTACTTATGGTTACGAAAAGTACTAAATTGTACTACATTTGGTACAATTACGACGTGGGCGAACGGATGGAGCTGGAATCCTGAAATTTTGAACTAAGGCTACTGTTAGAGGGTAGAATGGACGTTGTTTTGAAAATTCGTACATATGGGTACGAAAAGTACTAAATGGTACTAAATTTGGTACACTTATGATTTGGGCGAACGGATAGAGTTGGAATCCTGAAATTTTGAACTAAGTTGGAGAGTAAAATGGAAGTAGTTTTGAACATTCGTACTTATGGGTACGAAAAGTACTAAAGGGTACTAAATTTGGTACAATTTGGATATAGGTTGAACGGATAGAGCTGGAATCCTGAAATGTTTGAATTAAGGCTACAGTTGGAGGGTAGCATGGAAGTAGTTTTGAAAATTCGTACTTATGGGTACGAAAAGTACTAAATTGTACTAAATTTGGTACAATTACGACGTGGGCGAACGGATGGAGGTGGAATCCTGAAATTTTGAACTAAGGCTACTGTTAGAGGGTAGAATGGACGTAGTTTTGAAAATTCGTACATATGGGCACGAAAAGTACTAAATGGTACTAAATTTGGTACACTTATGATTTGGGCGAACGGATAGAGTTGGAATCCTGAAATTTTGAACTAAGGCTACTGTTCGAGAGTAAAATGGAAGTAGTTTGAAAATTCGTACTTATGGGTACAAAAAGTACTAAATGGTAGAGTTGCGTCGTTCATGAACGAACCGGCTCAAAGGAACGATTCCGTGAAAAGAACGAACGGATCCGTATCCAGCCCATTCTTTTATATCGTTCATTTAGATCCCCGATGGACGAGTCATTGCTGCTTACAAAATTAGCAGCATTGGTTTTGCAGTCAAACTCTAAACAAACGCTGCGTTAGAGCAAGCAGCACAAATTTCCACACAAAACAAACAATGATTCAGAGAGCTACTCTCGCTCAGTAACTCACCTCGTTCAGTAGCACATCTCGGTCATATCTTTCTTTTGCATCATTCGTTCATCTGCTTCTTTCATGTCAAAACCACCACCACTACGTTCAGAAACTAAACCACCCCCATTAGCACACAATGTGTCATTCGTGAACGAACATTTTCAAAAGAACGATTCGGTGAAAAGAGCGACAGAGTCATATGCAGCAGAGAACGAACGGCTTCAAAAGATACAGTCAAATGTATTGTTGAACGAAAAAGATCCAACGAACGAAGTAAACGACCCGGATCTTTTTGGTGAACGGAATGAAAAAGATCGATCCGCTCAATGAACGAAATTGCCCAACACTACTAAATGGTACTAAATTTGGTACAATTTGGATATAGGTTGAACGGATACAGCTGGAATCCTAAAATTTTTGAATTAAAGCTACAGTTGGAGGGTAGCATGGGAGTAGTTTTGAAAATTCGTACTTATGGGTACGAAAAGTAATAAATGATACTAAAATTGGTGCAATTATGATTCAGGCGAACGGATAGAGTTGGAATCCTGATGTTAGAGAGTAGAAAGGAAGTAGTTTTGAAAATTCGTACATATGGGTACGAAAAGTACTAAAGGGTACAAAATTTGGTACAATTTGGATATAGGCTGAACGGATATAGTTGGAATCCTGAAATTTGAATTAAGGCTGCTGTTAGAGAGTAGAATGGAAGCAGTTTTGAAAATTCGTACTTATGTGTACGACAAGTACTAAATGGTACTAAATTTTGTACAATTTGGATTTAGGCTGAGCGGATAGAGCTGGAATCCTGAAATTTTGAATTAAGGCTGCAGTTGGAGGGTTAAATTGAAGTAGTTTTGAAAATTCGTACTCATGGGTATGAAAAGTACTAAATGGTACTAAATTTGGTACAATTACGATTTGGGCGAACGGATAGAGCTGGAATCCTGAAATTTTGAACTAAGGTTACTGTTGGTGAGTAGAATGGAAGTAGTTTTGAAAATTCGTACTTATGGGTACGCAATGTACTAAATGATACTAAATTTAGTACAATTATGAGTTAAGCGAACGGATAGTGCTGGAATCCTGAAATTTTGGATTAAAGATATAGTTGGAGGGTAGAATGGAAGTAGTTTTTAAAATTCGTTCTTATGGGTACGAAAAGTACTAAATTTGGTACAATTACGATTTGGGCGAACGGATGGAGCTGGAATCCTGAAATTTTGACCTAGGCTACTGTTGGAGAGTAGAACGAAAGTAGTTTTGAAAATTCGTACTTATGGGTACGAAAATTACTATATGGTACTGCATTTGGTACAATTACGATTTGGGCGAATAGATAGAGCTGGAATCCTAAAATTTCGAAATAAGGCTACTGTTGGAGAGTAGCATGAAAGTAGTTTTGAAAATTCGTACTTATGGATACGAAAAGTACTAAATGATACTAAATTTGGAACAATTACGATTTAGGCGAACGGATAGAGCTGGAATCCTGAAATTTGAATTAAGGCTGCTATTAGAGAGTGGAACGGAAGTAGTTTTGAAAATTCGTATTTATGGGTACGAAAAGTACTAAATGATACTAAGTTTGGTACAATTACGATTTGGGCGAACGGATGGAGCTGGAATCCTGAAATTTTGAACTAAGGCTATTCTTGGAGAGTAGAACGAAAGTAGTTTTGAATATTCGTACTTATGGGTACGAAAAGTACTAAATGATACTAAATTTGGAACAATTACGATTTAGGCGAACGGATAGAGCTGGAATCCTGAAATTTGAATTAAGGCTGATGTTAGAGAATAGAATGGATATAGTTTTGAAAATTGGTACTTATGGGTACGAAAAGTGGTACTAAATTTGGTACAATTACGATTTGGGTGAACAGATAAAGTTAGAATCTCGAAATTTGAAGTTGAGACTACTGGTGGAGTGTAGGATTGAGGAAGTTTTGGAAATTCGTACTTATGTGTACGAACAGTACTAAGTGGTAGTAAATTTAGTACAATTTGTATTTGGGTGAACGGATAGAGCTTGATTCCTCAAATTTAGACTGAGTGTCGCTGATGAAGTGACCAAAGTACTAAATGGTACAAAATTTGGTTCGATGGTGATTTGAGTGAACGAATCCTGAATTCGTAATTGAGATTATTGTTGAAGTATAGAATTGAGGTACTCTTGGAAATTTTTACTTATGTGTACGAACAGTGCTAAATGGTACTATATATAGTACAAATTGGATTTGGGTGAACGGATAGAGCTGGAATCCTCAAATTCGGAATTGACATTACTGTTGCAGTGTAGAACTAAGGAGTTTTGGAAATTCGTACTTAGAGTACAAAAAGTACTAAATGGTACTAAATTTTGTACAATGGGGATTTGGGTGAATGGATAAAACTGGAATCCTGAAATGTGGAATTGAGATTTTTGTTGGAGTGTAGGATTGTGGTTGTTTTGGAAATTCGTACTTATGAGAACGAAAAGTATTACATTTCGTACAATTGGGATTTGGAATCTGGAATCCTGAAATTTGGAATTGAGATTATTGTTGAAGAGTAGGATTGAGGTAGTTTTGGAAATTCGTACTTATGGGTACGAAGAGTACTTAATGGCACTCAATTTGTTGTTCGGTGTAAAGACAGTGCTGAAATCTGTATTCTTTGGATTTAGGGTGAGTATTGGTGTGCAAAGTTGGTATCGCTGTTAATATGTAAGGGTGAGATACTGCTGATCTTTTTTCAAATCGAACTAAAGAGGATTCGAACAGTATTAAAATAACAATAAATATTGATTAAAATTGGTATTAGTGCAATACAATTTTCAGTGTTCGCCATTTTCATATTTTATACTGTTTATTTGTTTTTTATATCCTTTCCGCATACGAAGTAGCGGGCACTTTGCTAGTAAAGTATAAAAATGTCCCTCGATAACCATCAAATTGTTTCATTGGAAAAAACCCAAATATTACATACTTGCTTACATTAATATTTGACTATTGGCCAACATTCATTATTGGGATCATTCATTAATGGGAATATGAATACTGAAAATTTCATAGTCCAAAGAAGATACTTTATTTTTATTGCAGAATGCTTGTTGTCTAGTTTGTTAATGGTGGTTCCGAGGTCAATAAAATCACACAATATCTTCAGTCCGAAAATTACATGAATGACACGGGCAAATAACTTTAGCCGTTCCAGAAATATGTGTCACCGAAGTCGCTAAAAATCCAGATTTTCAAAAAATTTAGTCCCCAGTGGTACGTGTTAAAATCTATCAATCGTGCAAACGTTGGCAATCCTAAAATCTGGCAGAAATAAGCATTTTAGAAGAATGTCTCCAAAAAATTTCCGATTTTTGTGGCATATGAGAAAATCACCCCAATGTATACATGAGGATTTATGTTCAAAAAAAAAAAAAAAAAAAAAAAAAAATCATATTTTTATAAAGAAAATATTGTGAAAAGACGTTTAGAAATCGCTTTCGGTGTGGCAAACTTATTACGAGGACAAAATTTCCCACATGGTAATGGAGCGGTATTTTTTGGCTATAGCCTGAACGTGCATATTTATTTGAATTAATAAAACTTCTTCTTAAATTCTTCATATCAGAGGAATTAGCGTTCTTAAAAATACTTAATTTTAACCAACAACCAAAATGTTAACTTCTGCAAAATTCCACGTAACTTTTGATACAGATGTTATAGTAATGGCCGTATTTGGTTTAATGTCTGTATGAACGAAGGGACATTGTTGTACATCACATCACAATAAAACTTTATCTAAATTGCAGAACTGAAAAAATATAGAAACCTACAGAACGAAACAACAACAACAATAGCGAAAGGATAACGAAAATAGTGCTGGAGTAGATACATGTGTACATACCAACCCATGCAGAAGTTTGCACATGCTGTCCTGGTCATAGGAAAAGTTACTATAAAAATGTAATTGTGGCTGTATGTTTTGTAGTTCACAACAATACCGGCTTTTCAACAATTTGTGGTCGGTTGTTGCTTTACGAAAATATGTTACAAACACAATTTAAAAGCCACATAAACCGCACAATTTGCGAATGGCCAAAAGAAGTAATACAATTTACATACGTTTGCATTTATACATGTAGAATTGAATCGTGTATGTGTGTAAATACGGATGAGTTTGTAGGAAGATCTTCTAAGAAAGACACTCGGAAAAACGTAAAATTAATAATTTTTTAAATACATATTTTAATTAGGTCCGTGCATAGTACCGCTCACCTTCAGGTATTTTGATGACCTATATGGTTCCACGTTTTGTCATGCACCCTATATTTCCATTTCACGACAAGCAAAGTACCTGTAATTTGATATTTTCGTTTAGCCGTGAACTGCAGATTTGATCAAAACTATCCATATTACCCACGTTTTCGTATTATATATATATATATATATATATATATATATATATATATATATATATATATATATATATACATCCCAGACGGGATAGGGAAGACTTCTCTCATATAAATGAGTACACCCCGATTCATATTAGCTCAATGATATGGGACCTACTATTTATCGCCGAGTCCGAACGGCGTGTCTTACGACACCACTTTATAGAGAAGTTTTATATGTAGTGACGTAAAATGTTATTAATATTAATATTTCACATGTAATGGACAAACAGGGAACGTGGTCTTGGGAGGTACCATTATATGGGGACTTTGTCATAAATTATAAATTGGCATGAGAATCAAGAACCCTCAGAAAATGTCGCGCTAGGGGTATTTTGCCACCGTTGAAAATTGGATGTTGCTTGGCCGGGGAATCGAACAATTGCACCACGGTGGCACCCGTTAATAGAATGAAGCAATCTAAAAAGGGAAACTGTATGTTTATCTCTCAAAATATCTAAAATCGGGCTACAAAATTGAATTGAATAATTGAAAAAAGGTTTTCAAAATATTCCGAATACGTTGCCCGGACATAACTCCCACGGACATAAATCCCAAAATGATTTTGGGCGTTATGTCACCTTTGCTTTGCGGACATAACACCCAAAATATGTGGGAGTTATGTCCGTGAAGCAAAGCGGACATAACTCCCACAAAAAAGCGGACATAACTCTCAACGATTTTTTTTTAATTACAAAAATATTTTTGGCTTAATTTATGAAATTATGTCAGTATCAGTTCGGAGAAGTTTTACCAAACTATGGTATTCAGCGAAGACATTTCGTATTCATACTCATTATTATTTTCTTTATTATAGACATGTAAATATAATCTTTTCTTAATTTGTAGTAGTAAAAAAATTACCTGCGGCGTTTTTAGTTTTTCAGAAGGTATTTGCACACTTTTAAACAACTTTTTATTTTCATAAAAAGTGAAAATATTTTTGTAAAAAATCGGGCGATTTTTTCAAAAATATTTTCCCCTGCGGCGCTTTCTGTTTTCCAGAAAGTATTTGCATATTTTAACAAAAATTTTGTATTTTCTTAAATTGTGAAAATATTTTTGAAAAAATCGCGCGATATTTTCAAAAGTTTTTTCGCCTGCGGCTTTTTTCGTTTTTCAGAAGGTATATGCATACTTTTAAACAACTTTTATTTTCATCAAAAGTGAAAATATTTTTCTAGAAAATCGCGCGATTTTTTTCAAAAATATTTTCGCCTGCGGCGCTTGCTGTTTTCCAGAAGGTACGTGCATATTTGTACAAAAACTTTTTTTAAATAGTGAAAATATTTTTGTGAAAAATCGCGCAATTTTTTTTAAATCATTTTCGGCTGCGGCCTTTTTGGCTTTTCAGAAAGTATTTGCATATTTTTACAAACAATTTTTAATTTTCTTAAATCGTGAAATTATCTTTATACAAAATTGTGCGATTTTTTTTCAAAAAATTTCGCCTGCGCCACTGTTTTAATTTAAAAATGGTAATTGAATTAAATACAAATTTTAAATAATTGTAAATATATTTTTGTAAAAATCTCACGATTTTCTTTTTAATATTTTTTTCGGCGCTTTTCCACTTCCGACACATCACCAATTAGCTTCATAGTCCTCCATTCATCTTAATGGCTACTAAAAAACATAAAATATATACACATCCAGCTGGCAAAGTTTTGTTGAAATGTTGATTTGTATTGGCTACTACTTAATGTTCTTAAAAATGTTGAATCAATTTGTAATTTTCTTCTAGATTCGAAATAAAAGTTGTATTAAAAAAATTAAATTTTAACAAGTGAGCAAAGTCTATAGTCGCGACGGGGCCGACCATGTGATACCCTACACCACTACCCCTGTGCATAAGCTTTTCACTGGTAAACATTTCTTTTAGGGAATATAAACCGACTACCACCAAAAATAATATGCCTCTTTGTCTCTGGGACCCCCATAAGCAACCAAAATTTCGTGACCATCCGATCAAAATTACGACCTGTAGCTTGATTGCAAAAAAATAGAAGAATTGGATGCATTACCGACTATTGTGGTATCTCCCTTGTTTGACCACCTTCGCCAACCTGCTTTACCCCAATGTAAAGATAATATTTTCTTCTTCCATTGACAGGCTTTGTCGTTGGAATACCCCTACTAAAAGCCAATATATTCACAAAGAATAAAACTTTGAATTTGTCTCCAAATGAGTTTTTCCCCATTCCGACCCCTAAATATTATCCGGCTATCACCAAAATCAATAGGCTTCTTCCTATGTGGGACCCGCATCAACTCTAAAAAAATTCGTGACGATCCGATTAAAATTGCGACCTGTAGCGTGATTACAAACAAATCGGAAAATGGGATGCATTACCGACTATTGCGATATCTCTGTTGTTTGAGCAGCTACATACGACAACCTACTTTACATCGTTGTAAAGGTGATCTTTTCTACTTTCCTTGCCAGGTTTTGCTTTTGATATACCTCTTAAAGAAACAGAGATATTGGCTTTTAAATAAAACGTTGACCTTTCTCCAAATAAGTGTTCGCCCATTCCGACCCCTGAATATTATCCGACCATCATCAAAATCAATAGGCTTCTTTCTTTTTGGGACCCCCTTTAACCCCAAAAATTTCGTGACCATCCGATCAAAATTGCGACCTGTAGCGTGATTACAAAAAAATCTGAAAATGGGATGCACTATCGGCTATTGCCACATCTGTGCTATTTGACCACCTACGACAACCTGCTTTACACCGTTGTAAAGGTGATATTTTCTACTTTCCTTTCCAGGTTTTGCTTTTGATATACCTCTTAAAGAAACAGAGATATTGGCTTTGAAATAAAATGTTGACTTTTCTCCAAATAAGTGTTTGACCATTCCGACCCCTAAATATTATCCGACCATCATCAAAATCAATAGGGTCCTTTCTTTTTGGGACCCCCCTTTAACCCGCAAAATTTCGTGACCATCCGATCAAAATTGCGACCTGTAGCGTGATTACAAAAAATTCGGAAAATGGGATACACTATCGGCTATTGCCATATCTTTGCTATTTGACCACCTACGACAACCAGCTTTACACTGTTGTAAAGGTGATATTTTCTACTTTCCTTTCCAGGTTTTGCTTTTGATATACCTCTTAAAGAAACAGAGATATTGGCTTTGAAATAAAATGTTGACTTTTCTCCAAATAAGTGTTTGCCCATTCCGACCCCTAAATATTATCCGACCATCACCAAAATCAATAGGCTTCTTTATCTGTGAGACCCCCATTAACCCTGAAATTTTCGTGACGATCCGATCAATATTGCGAACTGTAGCGTGATTTCCAAAAAAATAGAAAAATGGGATGTATTACCGTCTATTGCGATATCTCCGTTATTTGGTTACCTACGCCGACCTAGTTTGCATCATTGTAAAGACGGGATCTTCTACTTTCATAGTCAGGCTTTGCTTTTGGAAAATTTTCAACCAAAGCTGTGTTATTTGTCAATATAATAAAAATCGCAAAAATGAAAATTGGGGTTTTATTTGCTACTATCGCGATATCTTCGTTGTTTGATCACCTACGAGCACCTACTTTACATCATTAGAAAGGTGATATTTTCTGTTTCATTGTTAGGTTTTGCTTTTGGTATACCCCATATAGAAGCTGAGATATTGGCTTTGGAAAAAAACGTTGTCTTTTTATCCACCTAAGTTTTTTGCCCTTTCCGACCCCTAAATATTATCCGACCATCACCAAAATCAATAGGCTTCTTCCCCTCCGGGACCCCAATCAACATCCAAAATTTCGTGACGATCCGATCAAAATTGCGGTCTGTAGCGTGATTACAAGGTTTAGATGGACAGACGGACAGACGGACAGACGGACGGACGGACGGACTGACGGACGGACACACATAGCCAGATCGACTCAGCTCGTCGAGACATTCATTTTGATATATATAAGTATGGGTCTACGACCATTATTTCGATGCGTTACAAACTTTTTGGCCAAAACCAACTTATAATACCCTCCCCACATAGTGGTGTAGGGTATAACAACGGACATAGCTCCCAATGGGTGGTCGGACATAGCTCCCAAAAATTTTGGGACATATGTCCGCAAACAAAGGCGGACATAACTCCCAAAATCGTTTTGGGAGTTATGTCACGGCCCCTCCAAATACATATGTACCTTGAATTACGATCAGCAAATTAAAGCCGATTCTGTTAAAACACCATCAACAGTACAAGTACATTTGCATCATTTTTTAAAACGACCTACTCAAACAAATCGTATAATAATGAAATTGCATATCCATATCCCTTACCAAAATTTACATTCATAAATGGTCTTTTATTAACTGTTTCTATTGTCCAATTAAAAATCTCTAAAAAGTATAACTAGCTCAGGTCCCGATGTATACTGAAAAACTGTGCCACAAAATTCATTTCCTCTCTGCGAAATGTTATTGTGGAAACAATCATTCCTTGTTCCTTTATTTAAGTTTGGTAGTAGAACCGAGGTTTTCAATTACAGAGGCATTGCTAAATTGAACACAACCCCAAAATTATTTGAATAGATGGTTACTAAACTACCGTCCTTCCGGAAAACTTACTTCAATTGTAAATGAAGCCTTCAGAAATAGTTGTCAAACTGATTGTATTTACACCGATTTTAGTAAGGCTTTTGACAAAGTATATCATGAAATATGGTTACTCAAATTAAATTGTATTGGCTTTTCAAATTCATTACTGAAATGGATTAAATCTTTCAGTTCGTTCGGACGTACTGTACTGAAGTGAAAATGAACAATTAGTAAGCCTTTCGTTTATGAAAGTACTAAGCTCTTTTGCTCTTATTCCTTGCAGGAGCAGAATATCTTAACTGATAATACTCCCTTTAAAAGAGCTCATATGGGGCGTCATCTTTGTTATTTCCAAGTATTAAATTACAGCAATCTCTTTTCGAAAATGTGACAAAAACCCTCGAAATACTTAAAATATTGAAATACCGGGGGTTTCGTTCTTTGGTAGAAAGTTTTTTACCTCCAACGAAGACCGAATACCAAATTTCAAAGTACCAAAAATCGGGAGTTAGGCTACTATGGGGCTATATGGACCTATACTGATAATTCTCTTCTGGAATATTTTATGCACCCATGGAAGACTAAATACCAAATGTCAGTCATTTCGGTAGGATATTTAGCCCACAGCCTTCAAAAAAAGTATATCGGGAGATACCGTTCAATTGTGGCTATACTCGTATGCAGATGTGGATCTACGAGTATACCGTCCAATTTCTGGTGGAAAGTATTATATCCCAAACGAACACCACCCAGCAAAAAATCATTATGAAACACCCTACTAACCCACTGAATAACTAGTTGTTCTATAACCACTAGTTATTTTATGGCCATTAGAGGTTGAAAAATAAGCTAAAAACGAATGTTCTATTTTTTAGAACAATTGAGGTATACTTTGTTTTCAATTTCAAAGCACTTCATATTTTTATTCTATGTTGCTCTCTGCTGAATTTGAGCTTGTGAACTTCTACTTTGTAACCGAACACACTACACACTGTCCCGATTATCATACATTTCTGTAGGATTTTTAGCCACAACAATGAACTGGTAAATTTGTTTCATCGAATGGAAAATAATTGTGGCCTATCGACATCAATTTTTGCAAAAATGAACTGGTAAAGTTTTGTCATCGTTACGTTAATTACCTTTGGCCCTATACAAATTACTATAGAAAAAAGACCGCAAGGTTGGTACGGGTCAACGTTAACCGATCGCCATAAAATTTCATATGCCTATAAGGTTTTTGGATCAAATGGAAAAAATTAGGGGTAAGAAATCCAAAAATAAATTTCAAAAATTTCTTCTTGGAGTCGAGCTCAATGACCGATGATTTTTGCAAGTGAAGCACAAAAACCGAAGATTCGAGCCCACACAACCACTACTAGGTGACATGTTTCGCCTTTGGTGGAGGCTCATCGAACATATCGGCTGTGGAGCGGCTTCGCTATCATCTAACCTTTCCTCTTTCATATGCAATTTGTTTTTTACTATGATGGATATTTGTCCATTCATTGTATGGCTTCCATGACATACGCTTAGAGTAGTCTTTGGATATTATGAGTTTGGCTCTGAACGCTAACTCGCCGTGGCAACACTTTTTTCATGTGTTTTTCAAGGATGCTCAAAGCTGATTTTTATCGGCTGTGGAGCGGCTTCGCTATCATCTAACCTTTCCTCTTTCATATGCAATTTGTTTTTTACTATGATGGATATTTGTCCATTCATTGTATGGCTCCCATGACATACGCTTAGAGTAGTCTTTGGAAGTTATGAGTTTGGCTCTGAACGCTAACTCGCCGTGGCAACACTTTTTTCATGTGTTTTTCAAGGATGCTCAAAGCTGATTTTTATTTGTTTGAAAATTTTGTCTATTAGGGCGAAGACCATTTTTAATTAATTTCTCGTTGTAGTCGAACTTAATGACCGATGATTTTTGCTAGTGAAAAAGGAAAGCCGAAGATTCGAACCCACAAAAACACCACTATGTAACATGTTTTGCCTTTGGTAGAGGCTCATCAGACGTATCGGCTATGGAGCGTTTGGCATTTAGAGAATTTGTCGCTACAGGTCAACTTTTCGATACAGCCTCCATAGAACGGCACCGCCCGATTTTCTGCATTTTTAAAATGTTACCCATATAATCTAACCAAAATGGCTGAAATCTCTTTTGAATATATAATTTACGGTGGCGGTACAATTAGAGTTCAAGATCACCCAATTCTGCACTGTTTAGTAATAAAAACTTGTATTTAACAGTTTATTTGGAGACACATCACTGCATTAATTACCCTACTTCCACCAATATCGTGGGAACAGAAGGACTGACTTTTTCATTTTGTATTTTATTATCTACTAGCAAAATGCCCGCTACTTCGTATGCGGAAAAGGAATAAACTACAAATAAACAATATTTAATATGGTGAATACTGAACATTTTTATGTACTAATACCTATTTGAATTGATATTTAATTTCATTTAAGTACTGTTCGTGCACGTTTTGTTCGAATTTCAAAAAAAAAAAAAACCTCTACACTTCAACAGCGGCCTACATGTTAAATTCTAGTCCATGTTTTATTAGAAGGGTATGGGTATTATCAAAATTTGATCCACATTTTCCAACCGAATTTTGGAATTTGTGATATCAAAATGTAGAAAACCATTATTCAAAAGATGTAGGGTAGCATCTTTAATCTTTAACAGTTAATTTTTGAGACATTTTATTTTAGGCCTTTTTTCTCAGTATGTAAAAACCTTCTTGTAAAACATTAACCGCATAGATCTACCTTTTCAAATGAACTTACTATAACGTTTAGAATAGACAACAACGAAAAAAAAAAATTTGTTGAAAAGGTACGTTTGACTTTCTGATTTCAGTACATTATTTAGAAACCGAATTCGTGTTTACCTAAAAACAATAGTACATTATTCAGTACAATTTTTAAAATCCAGGACCTTATGTTACAATTTTAGCTCCACTTGTTCACCCAATATCAATAGTATTACATGTAGAAACCTTTCTTACATTTAAAGGCGGATTTAAATAAACATTCTAATCCAATCTCAACAGTTATCCTCATAACAAATTTCATTTATCGATTCACCCAACAATACCAGTGCTTCAATATTAAGTATTATTTAATACTTCTAGTACACTTATTGCACGACCACCTCTAACAATGAACCTGACAAATCAATAATATATCAGAATTTCACTTCTATTCCTTAGCCCAATACCAAATTTATTGTAATTTTGTATTTTTCACGCACTAATGATATAATTCGATCTTCATTGCTACACCCAACGTCAAATTGAATAGCATTTAGTACATAAGTATTTATAAGTTTCAAAAATTACTTCCTTTTATCCAAAACTATATACCAACCGCGATTTAGTATTTTTCGTATACATTAGTACGAATTTCCAAAACTTCCTCTCTATCTCTGTGCCATTTAGTAATTTTCGTACACTTATTGTACGGATATCCACAACCACATCCATATCTCAACCCTACACACCAACAGCGGCTATAATACCAAATATCCGAATTCCACCTCTATTCATAATACCATTAAAACAATTTCAACTCTACCCCTTTACACAATAACAATTTGGACCAAATTCTGTGCCATTTAGTAATTTTCGTACACTTATTGTACGTATATCCACATCCATATTTCAACCCTACACACCATCAGCGGCTATAATACCAAATATCGGAATTCCGCCTCTATTCATAATACCATTAATACTTTTCGTATGAAAATACGAATTTCATTAACTATCTCCAACAGTAATTGCGAATTTCAGGATTCCACCTCTATCCGTCCACCTAAATCTAAATTGTACCAAATTTAGTATCATTTATTACTTTTCGTACCCATAAGTACGAATTTTCAAAACTTCCTCAATCCCACACTATAACAGTAACCTTAACTCGAAATTTCAGGGTTCCAGCTCTATTCGTTCAACCAAATATAAATTGTACCAAATTTAGTACCATTTAGTACTTTCCGTACCCTTATGTACGAATTTCCGAAACTACCTCCTCCACTCCATAAGTAATCTTAATTCCAAATTTCAGAATTCCAGCTCTATCCGTCCACCTAAATTTAAATTGTACCATATTTAGTACTTTCCGTACCCATAAGTACGAATTTCCAAGACTAAGTCAATCCTACAGTCCAACAGTAATCTTAATTCCAAATTTCAGGACTCCAGCTCTATTCGTTTCCCAAAATTCAAATTGTACCAAATTTAGTACTTATCGTACCCATAAGTACGAATTTCCAAAACTTCTTGAATCCTACACTCCAACAATAACCTTAACTCGAAATTTCAGGATTCCAGCTGTATCCGTTCACCCAAATAAAAATTGTATCAAATTTAGTACCATTTAGTACTTTCCGTACCCATAAGTACGAATTTCCAAAACTATCTCAATCCTACACTCCATAAGTAATCTTAATTATAAATTTCAGGATTCCAGCTCTATCTGTTCACCCAAATCCAAAATGTACCAAACCTAGTACCATTAAGTACTTTCCGTACCCATAAGTACGCATTTCCGAAACTACCTTAATCCTACACTCCATAAGTAATTTTAATTCCAAATGTCTGGATTCCAACTCTATCCGTTCACCCAAATATATATTGTACCAAATTTAGTACTTTCCGTACCCAGTACGAATTTCCAAGACTATGTCAATCTTACAGTCCAACAGTAATCTTAATTCCAAATTTCAGGATTTCAGTTCTATTCGCTCCCCCAAATCCAAATTGTACCAACTAAAGAACTTTTCGTACCCATAAGTACGAATTTCCAAAACTTCCTCAATCCTACACTTCAACAGCAACTTTAATTCGAAATTTCAGGATTCCAACTCTATCCGTTTACCCAAATATAAATTGTACCAAATTTAGTACATTTAGTACTTTCCGTACCCATAAGTATGAATTTCCAAAACTACCTCAATCCTACACTCCATCAGTAATCTTAATTCCAAATTTCAGGACTCCAACTCTATCCGTTCACCCAAATATAAATTGTACCAAATTTAGTACATTTAGTACTTTCCGTACCCATAAGTATAATTTCCAAAACTACCTCAATCCTACACTCCATCAGTAACCTTAATTCGAAATTTCAGGATTCCAACTCTATCCGTTCACCCAAATATAATTTGTACCAACTTCAGTACCATTTAGTACTTTCCGTACCCATAAGTACGAATTTCTAAGACTTACTCAATCCTACACTCCAAATTTAATTAAATTCCAAATTTCAGGATTCCAGCTCTATCCGTTCACCCAAATACAATTTGTACTAAATTTAGTACTGTTTACTACTTTTCGTACCCATAAATAAGAATTTCCAAAACTACCTCAATCCTTCACTCCATCAGTTATCTTAATTCCAAATTTCAGGATTCCATGTCTATCTAAATCCAAATTGTACCAAATTTGGTACCATTTAGTACTTTTCGTACACATAAGTCCGAATTCCCAAAACTACCCCCATATCTCAAATGTACACTTCAATGGTAATCTAAATTCAAAATTTCAGGTTTTCAGCTCTATCCGTTCGCCCAAATCCAAATTGTACCAGATTTAGTACCATTTAGTACTACTCGTACACATAAGTACGGACTTCCAAAATCATTTCTTTATATCAACACCACTTCCCAACCTTGATTCCCATACCAAATATGAAGATTGTAGCTATATCCGCTCAAAATATACAATTGGTACCAAATTTAGTAACTTTTCGTACACTTATAGGTCGAATTTCCAAAAACCCTTTGGTACATCTTTCTAACTCTCCATCAGTTACTCTCATTCCAAATTTCAGAATTCTAGCTCTTCCTGTTTACCTAATACAAAGGGTACCATATTTAGTACCTTTTAGTACTTTTCGTACACTTCTAGGTCGAATTTCCAAAAACCCAGCCTTATCTCACCCCTACACACCGACAGCAACCCACAGTCAAAATTTCAGCTTTCTAGCTTCAGCGGTTTCGTCTGGGCGATGATATGTCAGTCACTCACTCACTCACTCATCACTAAGCTCTTTTATATATATAGATTATGCTGTGATCAATTCCAAGTGATATCTGATCTTATTTATCAAAACATTTTCCATAATATTAGTTTTAATTGAATCAAACGAATTAACATATTTTTTTTTTAAATTGCTATAAACCCGAAAAGCGCAGGTAAAGCGCAGTAAAAATTTAAGACGTTATTCTAGACAAGATACATAAAAAATTAAAAAAATCGAAGCGGGACTCGATGGATTTCCATACTAAATCCCTATTTTAGTCGAAGATATTACAAAAACTGAACCTTACCTTAAATCAAGTTATGAGTTATAAAACTATTTCCTTTAATTAAATACCATTAAGCTATGCTTACATTTACGAAATCCACTCGATTTCATCTGTCAAATCCATAGGTTAAACGTCAAATGAAATCCAATGGATTTCAGATGAGATTTCATTTGACGTTTGAGCTATGGAATTGACAGATGAAATCGAGTGGATTTCGTAAATGTAAACTTAGCATTACGGTATATCAAAAATATAAACGATTCCTCAATAATATATTCACAGAACGCACACGTCTATAATTTTACAGCTAAAAAGTCATCGATAACATTATAAAAAATATCTATTTTAAATGTACCGTTATTTCGTTCTGACTAACTTTTTCTAATTATTATATATGCCGTTAATTACAGTCAACACTCTAGTTCAATACTGTACTAACGTTTCAACCACTGTGCGTCGGTGGTTATATTGACTTAGAATTTTATACTGATCAAAAATATGTATACTTTAAGGTTCTCGGACGAATATTTCGATGTGCTACAAACGGAATGACAAATGACATAAAACATATTCGAAAAATGTATTTATTCTTAACTAAATGTGACAAAAATCGTGTTTGAGTCATGTACCAAGTAGTAATAAAATTATTTGAAACAGAATTTATGGAATATACAGATATTTACTGTTCTGACAAGGATATATTAATGGCCTTTCGGGCGATTGCTCACAACGTCTTGAAGATATTGATGAAATAGTCATCGAAGAGAATGCTTTCACTTCTACCTTGCGTGATAGAAACAACATAATATTGTACTTTAAAATTAAGCAATTTCCTGAAAATTGAGGATGCTACAGTGTCAAAAACGTGTTTAGCTGTACAAATTCTACAAAATTTCCTTCGCAAACTCGACTGTTTTATTGTTTTATATAATGCAACATCCTAAAGTAATACACTCGCCGAAAGCTGATATTTACCAAAATTTTTTTCCCATAAATATTTTAACGGGTGATCCAATAAGAGGTACTTTTTTCAACAGCCTTTTTCGACAGATCACGCATGTGTCGTGTCACGTGTTTATGTAATTTTTGTTTAGTACTGTTTGACATTTATCATGGAAAAGCTGACGCCTCCACAACGTTTAGAAATCGTTCAACTTTATTACGAAAATTCGCGTTATGTGGGGAGTGTGTTTCGAACCTAATTTAGTTAAGAACTATGTGTACTAAAAATAAAATAAAAAATCTACGCGCCATTCCGCAACACTCTTTAGTAATAGCTTTAATAAAGCGCCCAATTTGGAAAAAAATCGGATGTAACATGTTTTAAGTGTAAAATCCGAGTTGCAATAAATAACATCTTATATTCAACATTTTTTAAATCACCTGCTTCACGAAATGTTAAATTCAATAAAGCTTTAAAATTACTTTGTAGGAAGAGTGCATGCGACGATCACAAATTTACTACTAAACTATATTATGAAAACTAGTTAAAAAAATGTCAACCAAAAACGGACCGTTATTCCGCTTAGACTGATGCAAAACAAATTATTTTAAATGCCGTTGCATTCTGTGGACACCTTAGATTAATACTGCAACAATAATTTTTAAATTGGCGTATGTGATTTTTTTGATTTTTGGCGAGCTAGATCGGTATTTTTTTCCACTGTGCGCCGTGATAACCGACTATTTGATGTCTGAAATTGAAGCTCATAATCTCAGCGACATTTGGTTTCAACAAAATGGCTAATTTCAGCATCTGCGAACTAGTTTAAAAATAAAACTATTATGTTTTAAATTTTCTTTGAGTGTTTTCCATATTAACTTTATTCTGTACTGTTAAATATAATAGGATGCAGGAGATGGAGCAGTGTTAGGTTTTACAAATGTCAGGTAGCAAAAATATAGTCGACATTAAAATTAAACAGCATTTATAGTGCACATATTCTCGTATATTTAAATGTGTGACTCGATTTGTGAAACGAATAAAAGTTAAGTGTTCTCGTTACCGCATTGGAGCAAACTGGAAGGCCTTGAAACAGGCCGTTTCAGTCCGATTATATAAGTTTTTTTTGAGTGGCTCACAAGGGAGCAGTGGCTCACTTTCACTCACTTACGTTATTATGAATGTCCAGTGATTATTATAAAAGGAAACAGGTGCTTCCTATGTTCATAATTGCAAAATGAAAAAATAATGGGTGTTATCGTACCGTCATTTATTTAATTTGTCAACAATAAAACCCTTCAATAATAAAATTATTCATAAAATCATCCATTTTATCTAAGTAGCAACGATTGAGTCATCCTCCACCCAGCAAAAATTCGGATCCATTAGTCATTACGTAACCCATTACAAAGTAATGTAACAAAGCTTCTTTTCGCATTACAAGTAATCTGAAAAGTAATGGGTTACTCCTTAAAATTTACAAGGCAAACCTACTTACTTTACTCGTCACTAAGTAATGAGGACGGTGGTGTGTGTGTGTCGGACTTTAAATCCTAGGGTTGTGTGTTCAACGCTCACCGTCGGCACGCGAGTTTTTGTAATTAAACAATAACAATTCGTGGTGCACATGTGCACTACACATTTAAGTTTAAGTGTGTAGAGTCTTTGGCTAGAAATCAGAGGGTTCGTAGGTTCAATTCGGGCAGACAGCGAAATAAAATAAAGTAAAATAAAATTAAGAAGTGTGATGAAATTAAAACAAATTCTCTACATCAACCGTTCTAAAAGTAGAATTTTTTTCACCTAACTTTTCAACTTCTAGTGGCCACAGGAAAACTAGTTATTCTAGTGGTCATAAAATAACTAGAAACTGAGTGCGACATGCCCTTGTAAAAATAATGGGGAAGAAAGGGGGTTTGTGAGTAGTTACGGCTGCCAAAAATCCCTTACAAAACCCATGATTTTGGGAGGACTTTTTTTGCTGGGCAGTTTTTCTTTGCCAACATATTGTGAGTTATTAAAATTACCTTTTTATATTTGCAAGGCCCATGATGCAATTAATAAGTTGAACCAGAAACTACAACAAAAGACTACTTTGATTAAAAGTACTTCAAGTTGTAATAATTTTTGTTTACGTTTTCATACGATTTATTCACAATAACAATGAATTTGATAGACTGTGTGAAATCAGCTGGCCTTACTGTTTCACCTTATGTAAGGCCTTTACTGAGAATTTTATTTCCTGCGAATTAGTTTTATGCGTACATACATTTTAAAATATTTTCTTAGAATTGTGATAAGTTTTAAGGCCACAAGCGACACAATGCATTCGTTGTTGTTTTTAAAGTCATAAAATTATAAGTGAACAGACTGATTGTCCTCTTTCGACTCTGTGTGCCTGAATTGTTGTGTTGGACAGATGCGGTCGATAAAGTTATACGAAATTATTTTATATGATGTTAATATATTTCTAATTCTAAAAGGATTTCATGTGGTTTCAAGCGTAGGTCCTTGGTTTGGCCTAATAACAAGACAATGAAGAAATTATTAGTTTAGTTTGTGGTTGATTACATTATACAGCAAATATTAGGTCATTAAATTTTATGTTCAAATTAGGCTCAAAGAAACGAAAGATATCTTTAAAATGTAAAGATATCTTTAAAAAAGAAAATAAAGTTGTTATAGGTTTAAAATAGGGTTTTAATCCTAGGATGATACACTGGTTTATCAAAAGCGTAATTAGACTGACCCTAACATAAGCAGCTGTGTTATGGAGACAGCTATGGGCAAAAAATACAATTCTTAAGCATTAGCGGGGAAATGAGGACCACATCTGTTAGTGCTTTAGAGACAATTGTCTCAGCGAGGGACGTACGCAGTTATTATAATTTTTTTTATAAAAATGTTTGTATGTTTGCAGATTTCAAATTAAAACTTATACTTTCTTAAGTTTCTGAACAGAAAATGTACATCATCATTTAACAAGTTTTGGAAGAAAATATTTTAACAATTTTTGTTTGTATGCTGTTTTTAAGAGAAACTTCCAATGAAATCTGAATTACTTCTTCATGTCATATCATTCCACTATCAAATGTGAATTCCTTAATAAACTCCAAGTTTATGTCATATTCGAACTATATAGAGCTCTCGAGGCTTAAAACTCATCCGGTAACAAAAATAACGATTTCAGTATTGTGGGAATGGAAGTATATAATATGTATATAATTAAAAAAAAATTAAGTAACAGTGTTTTATTTATAAATGCACTTAAAAGTAGAAAATAATTTTTCATGATGGAATCCCTCAAATAAAACGCTTGCATTTGAATTAAAACTTGTGACAATATTGAACGGCAAGCGTTTTATTTGAGAGATTCCATCATGAAAAATTATTTTCTACTTTTAAGTGCATTTATAAATAAAACACTGTTACTTATTTTTTTTAATTATATACTTATTTTCTAGTTTTTAGTGCATTTATTTAAAAATAGAACACTGAAACTAATTAATTTTATAATAATCTTTAATTTTTTTGTAAATACATTTTTAAGATTTTCAATTTTATTTGTATATACTTGAGATTATAAATTATATTTAATGATGGGCTTACATTTATTAATTAAATGTAGGTTAGGTTAGGTTAGGTTGAAAAGAGGGGCGAGTACTCGCCACATGTCCTGGTGGACATACACATAAGCCATGAAGTAGGCCTGTTGTGCGCTCAAGTCTAAGTTTTTTGAAGAAGGGGACTCTACTATAAATTAATTAAGGAACTCTGTTCCCTTAACAAAATCCCGTAATTGTTTTAGGTCGTCTACAATTACCTGATTAAGATCTGGTATTGTGTCGTTCCCTAAAAACTGGGATCTGATGTTTGCGAAAGCGGGGCATTGGCAGAGAAAATGCTCCATTAAATGTATAATGTTAGTAAAAATTTATTTAGGTTTGTAGTTTCTCATCCTGTTGAAATCAGGTGGAGCCGTAATATGGGGGCTATACCAACACCTGGACCTATCTCACAATTTTTGGTGGAGAAATTTCTGTACCACTGGGATCTCCAAATGCCAAGTTACTCGTACACGCAATTCGGTATAAAAATGAAGATAAAATCCTTAAACACTTGAAATCGGGCGGTACCGCTATATGGGGGCTATACCAAAACCTGGACCTATGTCCATAATTTTTAATGATTACGTTTCTGTACCATTGGGAACCCTAGTTGTCAAAAAACAGCCAATACGGGCTTTAAATGACGATAAAATACCTTAAATCGAGTGTTACCGCTGGATGGGAGCTACAGGAAATAATGGACCCATATTGGTTTTGGTTTCATATTCATGTATTGTCATTCAAATCTGAAAAGTGAGCAAAGTTTTAGTACGCTTGGTCAATTACAACTGTGTGAAAAATGAGTTACCAGATTTGAAAAGCAAATTAGATAAAAAACTGTAAAACAGTGTAAAAATGGACCAATATTGGTTTTGATTTCATATTCATGTATTGTCATCCAAATCTGAAAAGTGTGCAAAGTTTTAGTACGCTTGGTCAATTACAACTGTGTTAAAAATTAGTTACCAGATTTGAAAAGCATTTAAAATTGAACACTGTACAACACTGTAAAAATGGACCAATATTGGTTTAGATTTCATATTCATGTATTGTCATCCAAATCTGAAAAGTTTACAAAGTTTTAGTTCGATTGGTCAACTGCAACTGTGTGAAAAATGAGTTACCAGATTTGAAAAGCAAAATACCGGAAATCGGGTGGTACCGTTGTATGGGGGCTATAGGAAAAAATGGACTCATATTGATTTTGGTTTCATATTCACGTATTGTCATCTAAATCTGAAAAGTGTCCAAAGTTTTACATCGATTGGTCAACTGCAACCGTTTTAAAAATCAGTTACCAGATTTGAAAAGGGGGTTAAGTTAGACACCGTAAAAACACTGTAAGAATGGACCAATATTGGTTTTGATTTCATATTCATGTATTGTCATCCAAATCTGAAATGTGTGCAAATTTTAAGTTTGATTGGTCAACTGCAACTGTGTAAAAAATTAGTTACCACATTTGAAAAGCAAATTAGATAAAACACTGTAAAACAGTGTAAAAATGGACCAATATTGGTTTTGATTTCATATTCGTGTATTGTCATCCAAATCTGAAAGGTGTGCAAAGTTTTAGTTCGATTGGTCAACTGCAACCGTGTTAAAAATGAGTTACCAGATTTGAACAAAACACACACCAAAGCAAGTTAAATAAAACACTGTAAAAAAATATCTATTGGATAAAATGTATGAAGGGTCGGTCCTTCGTGGACTACATCTTGAAAGCCAATTAGGAATTTGTTTTACTGCCATCGCCAAAAATTTGTTATTCTATTTTAGACAAATTTGCTGCTAAACAGTATGAGAAAATAATGAAGACAAATGCATTTTGGTGCGTCACTTTATTTTTTCCCTTATCATCACCGGGTGCCACCGTGGTGCAATGGTATGCACGCCCGCCTTGCACTCTAAAGGTCGTGGGTTCGATTCCCAGGCCAGGCAACATCAAATTTTCAACGGTGGCAAAATACCCCTCAGTGATGTTGGCGACATTTCCTGAGTATTTCAGCCTTGTAAAACTTCTCTACAAGTGGTGTCTTAGGACACGCCGTTCGGACTCGGCAATAAACAGTAGGTCCCATATCATTGACCTAATATGAATCGGGGTGCACTCATTGATATGAGAGAAGTCTCCCTTGTCCAATCTGGGATGTTTGTGGAACAATTATATATTATCATCACCGAAGTATAATTGTAGCCTCAGACTTTAAGGTTACTAGATTAAATACACTACGATACGATACAAATAGGTCTCATCAAAATAATGATTTCAGACTTCACATACATATGTTGGACGATATTAGTTTCAGACAATATGGAAGTCCGCCCGTCTGTATCTCTGTTTAGTACTCACTATAACTCTCGAACTCTGTTCAATGTAACTCTCGAACGGATCAACCGATTTGGTCCAAGTTATCGATATCGTAATGTTTTGTCCAAATTGAATTTAAGTCATATCGTTACTTCCGCCATGAAAGTTTAAAAATGTTCACTAAAGTGGTCGAAGGGACTAACCGATTCGGTCTAAAATCGAACCTAATATGGACTATCTCGGTCCACTCGCAAAATTACTTCCAAAAGTACATCAAGTTCCAAGAGAATATGTTTGGACAACATCTTCAGGTCCCTCATACAAATCTAACATAACTGCAGTTTAAAGACTGTTCGAGGATCCTTTGGACATTTTGTAGTCTTGTTTCGATATCCTATTTTCGTGGACAAGTTCGTGTTTCCTGACAAAGCTCTAAATACTACGGTGAACAACTATAATAGCTTAAGGGCGTCTTGCGTCTTGTTAAGTCAGATCCAGTTTGGATTTTATGGCTCCATCTAAACATTGTTAAATATCGACTTTTTAAACCAATGCAAATCTTCTTCTGACCTCTGAAGCAAATTTGTAGATAAGGACCAGAATAAAATATTTGGACAAATGATGAACTGGAAAAACTAAATTTATTGCCTTAAATTTTAGAATATATCTAAAAATTCCACAATTTGTAACGATTCGCACCATATCTCCAAAACTGTTAAATTTTTCTTAATGTTTTCATTTCGAAAAATATCAACGACAACGGCTGCCGATATTCTTAAAAATTAGGCTAAGATCACCGTAATAGTAAAAATCTTGCTATATCAAAGACAACGGCAATTCTTTGTGGTTGTAAAATTCTGCGATAAACAATAACGTGGGTCTGTATGATTAAAAATTTTAATATACTGAAAACGGGGCGTAAATTTTACATGGCGACTTTGCCGAACGTGGACCGATATTGTCTATTTTCAATTCTAAATATCCTACTCTGTAAATATTTAAAATTGTATCCTAAATATAATGAATTCTTTCTATTGAATTTATATACTTTGTACTAATATTTCATATAAAATTCGAAGAATCGAAATTTTTTGGCTCATTTTAAAGTATATGTAGAATAGAATTGTGCCAAAATTTCCAGTCCATCGGACAAAAATTTACCGAGATATTAGTTTCGAATGGAACATTTATTGTGTTTTATATGAAGCATAGAAACTAAAAACGCATTTTCCTCGAAGTGGCACTTTTGAAAGCGGTGCCCACTGTAGCTCGAAAACGTATGCTCCCGTCTTTATATGTTCTTGTGGGACTATTATACACATAAATCATGTACTTAACCGAGAGAGTCTTTAAAAAACAGCAGACGGAGTCCGAAAAATATCATTTTTTACAGTTTTTTTTTAAATCGAAATTTTGATTTTAGCTGTCCAAAATTTTCAAAAATTGATTTTCTTTTTGAAAATGGATTATTAGATACGAAGATTATTTGGTTCGTAATCCCATAAAAATATGTGCTGATCGGTTTATTCTTTTTCAAACTGCAGTAGGTACCGCAAACTGCTTTAGTAAAAACAGTGCTTTATAAGCGGGCATTTGCCAGAAAGACTTTTCAAAAAAAAAAAAAAAAAAAAAAATAGAAAGTAACTCAAGGTTTAATAGATTTCTTATAAAAAATGCATGAAAATGGATTTTCTGACGCTTATAAATGGCAATGACCCCTTAAAATAGCTTAACGTAACGCTACACAACATTTGAATTTTTTATGATTTTTGGTCAAGTTGCACACCCTTTCCTTTTGTTTATGAAACGAAAGGAGCAGAATATCTTAACTGACGTCACCGTAGTTCTTTCCAAAACATGGTCCAATATTATTAATTTTCCATATTGAGCTTTTGTAATCTCTGGCAATACACAATATTAAAATACAGCAATCTCTGTTCGAAAATTCGACAAAAAAAATTCTCGCAATACATAAAATTGATCAATACCGGTTAGACTTGTACTTGGATATATATGGACAGTTCGATTGGGAATAGGTTTTTTATTTTCTTTGAATACAAAAATCTAATTAACAACCAATTCGGTAGAAAAATATGACTAAAATCTTAAATGGTGGCTACGCTCATATGGGGGCTATACCAAAATATGGGTCTATACTGTCTGATTTTTTCAAAAGAAGTTTTGTACCTGTATAAATGCTTTGCACCTTAAGCGAAGACTAAAGACCAAATTTCAGTTATTCCGGTTAAATAATGTGGCAAAAACCGAAGATCCGAGGGTACCGGTCTTTGGGGGCTATATGAAGACGTGGGCTTATATCGACAAATTTCTGGTGGAAAGTTTTATACCGCCAACGAAGACTAAATACCAAATTTGAAACATTTCGGTAGAATATTGGAGCCAAAATCTTCAAAATACCGAAAATTGGGAGGTACCGTTCTATGAGGGCTATAAGAAAACGTGGACCTATACCTTAAAATTTCAGATGGAATATTGTATACCCCTTACGAAGACTAAATACAATATTTCAGCTATTTTGGTGATATATTGGGGCTAAAGCCGTAAAAATACCGAAATTCTAGAGGTACCGTTCGATTGCGGCTATTTGAAGAGGTGGACCTATACCGACAAATTTCAGGTGGAAAGTTTTATATCCCTAACGAAGACTAATACCAAATTCCAGACATTTTGGTTTGATTTTGAGCAGAATCCTTCAAAATACCGAAAATTGGGAGGCACAGTCCTATGGGGGCTATATGAAGGACCTATACCTAAAAATTTTAGGTGGAAAATTGTATGCAACTTATGAAAACTAAATACCAAATTTCAGCCTTATCGGTGAGATATTGTGGATAAACCTTCAAAATACCGAAAATCGGAAGTACCGTTACATGGAGGCTATACAAAACTTGGATAAGGAGGGTTGGCGTTTTTTATTTGGGATTACGACTTATATTTTGTTTTTCAAAATAGTCAGGCTTAATCCCATAGTCGTTGTTTCAATATTTTGTTAAAACAACTTTAATTTATTAGTTGAAAAAAATTGGCGATGTTTACCAAGGGGTAAGGCAGGGAAGACTATAGTTTCAGATCTCGCTACAGATCTTCATCAGTTCCCTTGTTTCTTGTTTTTCAACAAGAAACTTTTTATACCCAAGTGTCAACTTGGATCGATATAAACCAATTTTAATACCAAACATCCAAGGAGTAATAGAAGCTTCCGTACCAAATTATGAAGTTCTATCTTACAAATTGCGAGCTGTATGTTGATTTCAACAGACGGACGGACAGACGTACATGGTTATATGATATATCCCCGCCGTCAACTTGCCCGCCATCAACTCCGCCCCTCATCAGCCCGTCCCCCTCAACTATGCTTCGCGAGTGACGAGTAAAAATAGAGTATACTCGATTTTAGCACACAGTTCTCTGCGGTAATTGTGTTGTCATTAAAAGCCCTAGGGTTTCTTCGATTGACTTTTTCTACACATTTCATCCACCATTAGTTTGGTTTGTGCATGAGCTTTTGATGCATCATTCACACAACCAGCCTGTTCACAAAAAAAAAAAAAAAAAAAAAAAAATCCAGAAATTGCGCTTAGAAGTTCTAACAATTACACAGTGATCAAATAAATTATAATTTCGAATATGGAGGATATTATAGCCAATCAGTGGAAATACATTTATTGATCACTCCCAGATAATTGAGGTTCTCGGTTCGTCTATTAATGTTAAAAAGCTTACGAAAGGGAATTATCGATTTCTTTTTAAATTACACTTTAGGTGATGTGCCACAATCAATGATTAATCATAAACAACTCAATGAGTTACCAAGCTTTGTGAACATGAATGTGCTGCTCGTTTCTTCCTTTGAATTCTCTACAGTTACCTCTATTCACATATTATCGATTGATGTTTACTGAAGAGTACAAAAATCGCCTACAAAAGAAAATTAATAGTAAGTGACATAACCTCAATATCCGATTAACGTATGCACGTGTGTGTGTGTATCAAAGCCCTTTTGTGTTCAATGACAAATTATTATTAAACTATTCCGCAACCATTCACTGTTACCCTTCTATTCGCCACTTGTCAACTTCTAACTGAAAAGGTCTTTTTTGAATTCATTGGTGCAGAGGCAGTTTTATGGGCTGCTGTCAACCATTGATTTACTATAACTGCAAAATGATATCCTAAATATTAAAAAAAGAAGCCAAGTCGAATAATATTCCTCATGTATGGGTTTCATAGTTGAGATGCTCGGGATTGTAAATGTGATTGTCTGTTGAATCCTGCAATCGATTAAATGCTAAAAGTATATTGATGTCGAACGCTGGCTGGCAAGCACTTTGTTCACATATAAGAAGCTTATCGGGATCATCATTTTTCTTGTTTCAAACGGGGACAACATGTTATTGATGATTACGATGATGTCTATGTCCTTCTTGTTGATGTCTATCCCATAGACTTACTAAAGAGTGCTTGGATGTAAGTGTATTTGTCTTTCCAGGCATGTTTGGCAGATTGTTTGCGTGGCGTTGAGCTGATAGTATCACCTGCACAGATTTGTCTTCTTCAGTTATGAAGAACCAATCTGTATCTATCTCTTCGTTATTACTTTGGCTGAAGTGAATCTTAATCGAATTCAATTGCAAGAAGGATTTGTTTGCAAAGTAATCGCAATATGTCGACGCTAACACACATTTACACATACTATCATTGTGTTTAAAGTCAACATTAGGGTAAATAAAAAATATAGTTTTTCTTTAAATATTTCTATAACTTTTATTAAAAATTCTAAATATTTTCAATGTGAATTATTTATTGTGTGAAAATGTGTATACTTATCTAGGATGTATTTTGTTTATAAAAAAAGTATGTATATATAATATAGAACCACATTAATGTGGAAATACACTAGCATTGGAATAGCAATGTTTTTGATAAAATATCTTTTAATGGGATTTTGCTGCCACACACTTAGGAAAGAAGTTATGACTTATGATTACAATGACTGCTTTACTTTCTATTCAGTTAAGGATTACCTATTATATCAGTCACAACGTCTTTTTTAATAAGTTTATAAGAAAATCGGTATGTAAGAAATATTCTATAAGAGGAGAACTAGAAAAGTTTGCGGCCTATGCAACACGTACTATTGCCAGACGCTATTTGACATTTTTTTGGAGAGTTTGACAGTTTTTAGCCTAAACGTATTCGGGACAGGTTGACATACATAAATTGTTGTTGACAGTGACTTGATTGGGACACCTCAAAAACATGCTTTGTGAACGCTTCAACAGCATCATCAATCAAATGAAGTCAGAGCTGTACGGCGGATGACCCATCAATTCCACGTTCTGTCCGATCAAAACGGTTTGAGATCTCGCATTGTCATGCTGCACAATGATTTTTGTTCTTATGTTCGTTTTTCGAATTTCTCCGGAGGCTTTAGGCAAACAAATTGTAGTGTACTACTCAGAATTAACCGTTCTACGTTGCTCAAGCCGTATAGTCGGCACATGGCCAGTTTAGCCGAAGAAACTGGCGACCAGTTGCTTCGAAGTGCTTCTTCCATGAACAACTTGCGTGGGATTTAGCTCGCATTCGAAGACCCACACGATCGATTGCTCTATCTCACGGTATATAACATGGCGATCTTGCATTATCCGTTCACGCACAGCTTAATCTTTCTGGCACAACCGCCGTTTTTGGAAGACCCTCACCAGTTTCGTTTTTATCGAGTGTCGGCCACGATTGAAATCAGTAAAACAGTTTTTCATAGTGCTATAGGAGGGTCCTTTATCGACATACAAAGATTATCCACGGCGAAAATTGTGAAAAATTATTGGACGAAAATGTTCACAAGTAAATTCCATTTTCTGCAAAGTGATTTTTTCAAATCACTGTAAACAACACAACACATGAACGTGCGTCAAACTGTCCCGAGTACTTTTAGGCTTAAACCTGTCAAACTTTCCAAAAAATATGGCAAATGGCGTCTGGCAACACGGTTGTAGCCTAACTTTTCTAGTTCCCATAAAAATTATGTATGTAGATAACCGAATTACAAGGTGGTTCTACATTACACAAGTAAGATTGGCGTTAAGTTCGGCTGGGCCGAACTTTTTTGTAGTGTAATCGATTTGTAATCGATATACACACCTAGAGATCCCTATACTTCAACTACTTTGCACAGATGTTAAAACAGCTGATAAAATAACATATGGTTCTAACCGTTTCAAATATCAGGCCGAAACTTATAGCTCTGCGTGTTCGTTCAAAAATACAAAAACAAAATTCATGTATTTGTTTTTGTTTTCAATTTGAAATACATGTATTTTGTTTTTGTATTTTTGAACGCACACGCAACACGCAGAGCTATAAGTTTCGCCCTCATACGATTCTAAACATGGCACAATAATACAGGTACAACCATGGCACAATAATACAGGTTCAACAGCAAAAACAGATGATCTTCATACCAGTTGTCAAAATGCATTATTGTGAATAAAATCACATACAAAATGTAAACAAACAATTCACAGCAATGCATTATTGTGAGCAAATCTGACGTTTTGCATGATTTAATGTAACACCTTCTTATTCCACCATTGTTCTAACCGTTTCATTTTGTTTAGGTTTAAGGATAATAGTTGATAACAAAATAAGATTAAGAAATCCCGTTAATCTTAAATATAATTAAGCAATTTTTGTTAATAAAACTAATCAATTGTTAACTGCCGAACATAAAATAGAAAATTTTGTTTCATTTAGCACTCTTTAGTGCTGCAAATAAACATTGCTTTGGCGCTTTTAAGTGCCAGCAATTATATAAAACTAGTTGCCAGTGGCGTTTTAAAGCGCCGGCAGATTTAATAGGCAGGTCCAAATACAACAACAAATTATACTGCTCACACCCACTACATTTTATTTCTTCATTAATTTATTTATTTGTTTATTTATCAACTTTACAATAATTCTAAGCCACCGGGCCAATTAAAATGAATTACATTATACCCTCCAGCACGAGTTAAATTGAAGTAATATTGAAAAATTAGTTTCGTATCGTTTATGAAAGTACTAGCTCTGCCGCCACGTCAAGTCTTATTTGTAGGAGAGTTGAAATATGGTACATCGGTGGTTTCTATCTTTCAGAATCCGAAATACCAAGTTACAGCCACTTTAGTAAAACATTTCTTTAAAAAACTGCACATCGGGCGATACCTTCCAACCTGCTATCAAAAACTAAACCAAAATCAGATGTTTTTGTTGAATAACACTATGCAACTCGAAAACTATTAACCATATTCTGACACAGCAGCGTGATAGAAGAACAACAAAGAGAACAACATGTCTCGCCGTTTTTTCCCATCTCATCAACTTTCGCGGTTATAGGCTTCCAAAGGTTTGAGGCTTTGATTTCAAAAGGGATCATTTTGTAAGGACTATGTCTACCAAACCGTTAGGAAATTTGATTTCACCTCAGAGAAAAAGTTGTAGCGCATCTCAAAAAAAAAAAAAAAAAACAAAAATTGTGAACACATAAACTCCATCAAACTTTATCTCCTAGGTCACAATCGTCATGATGTAATATCTTTTTCATTTTTTTCTCGGGTTTTGGTCTACAGATATCAACACGATCAAATTTGAAGCAAGCAACCAACGACAAAAATTTACCTTAGATCTCCATAAACATATTTTTAGAACATACGAACTCCATATAACGGTTCATAAAGGTCAAAATAGCAAAGCAAATGAGATTTTTATTCTGTTTTCTCTGGTTCTGGTCCACAGATACTAAACCGTTCAATATTCAAGACAACAATCAACAGCAAAGATATTAGTAAAAAACCTTCTGGAACATACGAACTGTCTGCGAAAGGTTCTTAAAGGTTAAAATGGCAAAATACTTTAGAAAATATGTGGAATGAAATTACATCTTAACGATTGTGACCTAGAAGATGAAGTTTGATGGAGTTTATGTGTTCACAATTTTTGTTCTTTTTGAGAAGTGCTACAACTTTGCCTCTGAGATCAAATCAAATTTCTTAACGGTTTGGAAGATATACTCCTGACAAAGTGATCCCTGTTGAAATCAAATCCTCAAACCTTTGGATGCATATAACCGCGAAAAACGATGAGATAGGAAAAAACGGCGAGACACGTGTCTTCTCTTGTTTGGTCTTCTATCACACTGGGGTGTCAGAATATGGTTAATAAAACATGTCTCAAAAAATTACACGCAGTGTTATAAAACCTTCAAAATACCGAAGATCAGAGTTAGGTCCGATATCAAAACGTGAATTATACAGACATTTATGAGAACTTTGTCGGGTTTAGCTTATATTGTTTATGTTATAGATATACCACACTATAATTTGAAGTCAAAATCAAATATAATTCTAAACGTATCGTATAGATGTAATATTATATCTTTGTATCTAAATTGTTACTTTGTTACTTTTGTCAATTTTAGTATAATTTTTGATTATTCAATAGATAAAACGTCCCTTTATTGTAAAATTTTGATATTTAAGGAAGAAATATGATAAATGAAGTTTTAGAGTCCCTTGGCGTAGGCATCCGCGTCGGTGGCAAAGCTGCCCCATGGGAGGGGCGGCTTTGCCACTTTTTAGACATTTTGTAAATTCTCAAAAATTATATTTTAAAAACAAAATTATAAACATTTATATATCAAAACATATAGCCAAGATATGCATATATATTTTCCAAACATAATATTTGAAAAAACTTAAACTGTGTTGATATTAGAACATTTTAAACAAAAACGTGGCACACCCTCCCCATGTTACCATATGTGTATATCAGGTATACCATGATGTTCGAAATATAAATCCTCTGAAATGACTGTACCGAATTTGATAAAATGTTGTTTGTAGATTCATTAGGTCTGAGAATAGATCGTAAGAGAGTTTTTATACCGAAAAAGGGAGGGGTCGGGGACCTCCCCCACAACAGGTTTTAGCTAACCGCGAAATATCAAAGATTAATAGACGTATTGGTATACAATACAATAGTAATTGTGACATCTATCATTAATTGATTTTTTGGAAGTAGAATACAGCGATGGCGTCTGATATCAGCAGGATAATTTTTTTATACATGTAGTACTCACTTATTACAACATATATATGTATATATAGTGTTGCGGAACGTGGACTTGTACTGACAAATTTAGAAGGAAATGTTTTGTGGTCCCAAAGGAGACTACATACCAAAGCTATTTCGATGCGATATTGAAGCCACAACCTTCAAAATACCGAAAATCGGGAGATGCATTTCTATGGCTATATGAAGACATGGACCTGTACAGAAAAATTTCAGGTTTAAAGTTGTATACCCCCAACGAAGACTAAGTGCCAAATTTCAGCCATTTCGGTGGGATATGGAGGCCACAACCTTCAAAATACCGAAAATTGGGAGATGCCGTTCTATATTCCAACAAATGTCAATGTTTTTTACCTTCAATGAAGACAAAATCCCAAATTTCAGCCTTTTCCGTTGAATAATGAGGCCACCTCCTTCAAAATATCGAATATCGGGACCTATAGCGAAAGATTTCAGATGGAAAGTTTTATACTTCTAACAAGGGCTTAGTACAAAATTTCGGCCATTTCGGTGGGATATTGGGGACACCACCTTAAAAATACCGAAAGTCGGGAAAGTACCGTTCTATGGGAGCTATATGAAGGCGTGGACTTACAAGTACCCAATTTCAGCCATTTCGGTGGGATATTGAGGCCCCAACCTTCAAAATAGGGTCAATCGGGAGGTACAGTCATATGGGGGCTATATGAAAACGTGGACCGATATACTTAATTTTCAGTAAGTCATATAAGCTTTTATACCAAATTATATAGCTCTATTGCGAACTGTATCTTGATTTCAATAGACAGACTGACGGGCAGATGGAAATGGTTATATCGACTTAGAATTGTATGCTTATCATACTAGTATGCATTTTTTGAAAGTACATATTTAGACTACAAAAACCCTAGTAGAGTTTTGTCCTGTCAGATCCAGTTCGGATTTTATGGCCTCATCTAAACCGGGCTAAATCTAGACTTTTTTGCATTTATCAGGCATTTATCTCAGAAACGAATAGGAATTTGGACTTGCTGTCTTTAGCAATATTGTAGCCCTAAACTAGTAGAACTTATTTTTTGGAAAAACCACATAAGAAAAACTCCATATAGGGCATCAAAATCTATAAAATATAGAAAATTTTACATAATTGCTGAAATTCTGGTCAGTATCGGCAAAACTTTTGGGAGTTGAACCAAGTAACCTTTTGCAAAAATCTTCCAAAATAAAGTTCTCAACAATTCTTTAGAACATTCTGAAACTATAAAATGCTTACTTCATGTTGTTTCAGCGCTATTTTGCATCATATCTTTTGCAACACGTATTTCAAACACAGTTCACACCAACAGTTTATTCTCGCATTTCGGATTTCACTAAATTTTTGACATTTTTATTATATCGTCGTTGAAAAATGTACTGAAAACAATGACATAGAGGCATTTTACAACAATAACATGTTCTGAAGAGTTGTGTATTACATTCCAGGGAATATATTTCCAATAGAAAATATTCAGAAAAAATTAACGGTTTTGGAGATACGGTTCGAAATGTATAAAAATTGTCGAATTTTTGCACATATTTTGAAATTTGAGGCAATAAATGTAGTTTTTCGAGTTCATTATATCTCAGAGATATAGCCCCGAATTTCTTTAAAAACTCAATATTTAACCATGTTTAGATGGGGCCATAAAATCCGAGCTGGATCTGACACAACAAACCCCAACTAGGGATTTTTGTCATTTGGGTATTTACTTTAAAAAATCATCAGTTCGAATTGTTTGCACAAGATCTCCTTAGAAATGTTGCACAGTGATATCCTCCATATTATGGTGCAGTGTTCAAAAGTTGTTGCAGCATCAGCTCATTTTAGATCAGTTACAAACTATTCGTTAAACTTAAAATTTATTCTATGGTCTATGATATAATCAAGTTTCAAGAATATAGAATAATGCCTATTTCTCCACTGCTTTCGGTTTTCGAAAAATTTCAAAACCGGTTTAAACCGGTTTTGTAAAATAGGTACAAAAGTGCTCATAATCTTCTATATATATAACAGCTACAAAGTTGAAATTTTGGGTGTAGCTTGCTGTTGGTGTGTAGGGGTGAGATAAGGCTGGGTTTTTTTAAATTCGACCTAGAAGTGTACGAAAAGTACTAAAAGGTACTAAATATGGAACCCTTGGTATTAGGCAAACGGGAAGAGCTAGAATGGAGAGTTAGAAAGATGTACCAAAGGGTTTTTGGAAATTCGAACTAAAAGGGCACGAAAAGTACTAAATGGTACTAAATTTAGTACAATTTGGATTTGTGTGAACGGATAGAGCTGGAATCCTGAAATTTGAAATTAGGCTCAATTGTGGAGAGTAACACAAAAAGGTTTTTGGAAATTCGAACTACTAGTGCACGAATAGTACTAAATGGTACTAAATTTAGTACAATTTGGATTTGGGCGAACGGATAGGGCTGGAATACAAACATTTGAAATGGGGGTCATTGATGAAGAGTAACAATGAACGGTTTTTGGAAATTCGAACTACAAGGGTACGAAAAGTGCTAAATGGTACTAAATTTAGTACAATTTTGATTTGGGTAAACGGATTGAGCTGGAATACAGACATTTGGAATGAGGGTCACTGATGAAGAGTAACAATAAAAGGTTTTTGTAAATTCGAACTATAAGGGTACGAAAAGTACTAAATGGTACTAAATTTAGTACAATTTGGATTTGGGTGAACGGATAGAGCTGGAATCCTGAAATTTGAAATTAGGGTCACTGGTGGAGAGTAACAAAGAAAGGTGTTTGGAAACTCGATCTATAAGTGCTCGAAAAGTTCTAAATGGTACTAAATTTAGTACAATTTTGATTTGCGTGAACGGAGTGAGCTGGAATCCTGAAATTTGTAATGAGGGCCACTGATGAAGAGTAACAAAAAAAAAGGTTTTTGGAAATTCGAACTACGAGGGCAATTCGGAAACTTCTTAGCCTAGCACAAAAAGCGCGGTATAAACAGAAAAAGTTAAGTGTTTTGGAAACTTGCATCTCTGTTAAGAACACATGTTAAATTTTGTTTCAATCTGGCAACTCCTTCATATAGAAACAGGTGTTCAAAAAAGACGCATCCGCAATTTTTTTACAATGGAAAAATTAGAAGTGCGTGCTGGGATTAAATATTTACATAAAAAAGGTTTATCGGGGCAAGAAATTCATAATTATATGGTGAATGTGTTAGGTGAAAGTGCTCCTTCATATGCAACAGTAAAAAATTGGGTTGCTGAATTTAAACGTGGTCGTACAAGCATTGAAGATGAACCACGTAGTGAGCGTCCAAAAACAGCAACAACAACAGAAATTGTAGCCAAAGTACATGATATATACGAATAAAAGTGCGTGAAATTGCTAATATGTATCATGGGCATCTCAAATGATCGAGTCCATTAAATTTTGCATGAAGAACTACAGATGAAAAAGCTTTCTGCAAGATGGGTGCCGCATTTGTTAACAGTCGATCAAAAACGCATAAGAATGAACATTTCTCAAGCTTGTTTGGATCGTTTTAAGCGAAATAAAATGGATTTTAAGCGTCGTTTCATAACTGTTGATGAGACATGGATCCACCACTATACTCCAGAGACAAAAGAAAAATCCAAACAATGGACTGAAGCTGGAGGAAGTGCCCCAAAGAAGGCAAAAACAATTCAATCGGCTGGTAAGATTATGGCAACGGTTTTTTGGGACTTCAAAGGTATTTTATTGATTGACTATCTGCAAAAGGGTAAAACAATAAATTCAGAGTACTATTACAACCTTTTGGATCAATTTTTTTATTCCTTTTTTTATCCCGCTTGGGAACATAGGGCTTCTACAAGAGAATTCCATCTTACTTTATCGTAACAAATATTTTTTTAAATTTTCAAAGTTTGTGTTTTGCTTTTCCATTTCATACAATATCGTTCTTCGCCATGTGCTTCTTGGTCGTCCAGGACGTCTGCTACCTTGAGGGTTCCATTCTAGGGCCATTCTAGCAATACTATGCTGCGGCTTCCGTAGCGTATGGCCTATCCATTTCCACTTCCTTCTTGTTATTTGGCGGATTATGGGTTCTTCACTTGTCATTATCCACAGATCAGAATTTGTGATTCGGTTTGGACAAAATATACGACATATTATATGGAGGATCAATTAAATGTACAAATTCGAGAAAAACGTCCTGGCTTACAACACAAAAAAATAATTTTTCATCAAGACAACGCACCAGCGCACAAGAGTGTTTTAACAATGGCTAAAATCAACGAATTAAAGTACGAGTTGCTTGACCACCCACCTTATTCTCCTGATTTAGCTCCCAGCGACCTTTAAATGTTCCCAAATCTAAAAAAATCCTTGCTGGCAAGCGTTTTACCTCAAATGAACATGCAATTACAGTCGTAAACCACTATTTTGAAGACCTTGAGGAAAACTATTTTAATCAAGGGATAGAATTGCTAGAAAAGCGTTGGACTAAGTGTATTCCAGTTTCAGGAGATTATATTGAAAAATAAAAATATTTTTGAAAAACTAACTATTCTCTTTTATTGATAGGCTAAGAAGTTTCCGAACCGCCCTCGTATAAGTGCACGAATAGTACTAAATGGTATTAAATTTAGTACAATTTGGATTTGGGTGAACGGATAGGGCTGGAATACAAATATTTGAAATGGGGGTCACTGATGAAGAGTAACAATGAACGATTTTTGGAAATTCGCATTATAAGGGTACGAAAAGTAATAAATGGTACTAAATTTAGTACAATATGGGTTTGGGTGAACGAGTAGAGCTGGAATCCTGAAATTTGGAATGAAGGTCACTAATGGAGAGTAAAAAAGAAAGGTTTTTGGAAATTCGAATTAAAAGTATACGAAAAGTACTAATATAGTACAATTTGGATATGGATTAACGAATAGAGCTGGAATCCTGAAATTTGGAATGAGAATCACTGATGAAGAGTAAAAATGAAAGTTTTTTGGAATTCGAACTATAAGTGTACGAAAAGTAATAAATGGTACTAAATTTAGTACAATATGGGTTTGGGTGAACGAATAGAGCTGGAATTCTGAAATTTGGAATGAAGGTCACTGATGGAGAGTAAAAAAGAAAGGTTTTTGGAAATTCGAATTAAAAGTATACGAAAAGTACTAAATATTTGGATATGGGTTAACGAATAGAGCTGGAATCCTGAAATTTGGAATGGGGGTCACTGATGAAGAGTAAGAAAAATGTACCAAAGGTACCTAAATGGTAGTGAGTTTAGTATGATTTGGATTTGAAGAGCTGGAATCCTGAAATTTGGAATTAAGATTACTGTTGGAATATAGATTTGTGATTTTGTAAAGGGTAGAACTGGAATTTTGAAATTCGGTATTAGATTAGCAATTGGTGTTTAGAGTGGAGGTAGGGAGGAGGTTTTGAAAATTCGTACTTATTTATACAAAAAGTACTAAATAGTACTATAATGGGTTTCAGGGGAACAGATAAAGCTGGAAAAGTGAATTGGAGTTAGGATATATGTTGAATATAAGGAAGTAATTTGTGTACGAAAAGTTGGGTAACATGTTGGTACCAAAACCATTTTGGTATTGTGTAAACAGTTAAGGTATTGGTGTTGGGTGTAGGAACAAAGCTGGGATTATATAATTTGGAAATACGCTATTTGTACAAAAAATACGAAATGGAAAAATATTTGTTATGAAGATCACTCTAAAATTTGAGACAAAGTTCTGAGTTTGAAAAATTGTACTGAATATTGTTCCATTGATTTGATGTTAACGCAAAGGCGTTTCTAAATTATGTACTGAAATTAAGTATTCAAACGTGAAGTATCATTTCAAAAAATGTTTTTTGTTCTGTAATTTGAAAACGTGGTCCAATGCGACAATTTCACTTTAAATTCACTTTAAATTCAGTTTGATTTTGTGCATTAAGAATGTGGATAATGTCTAATTTGTGGATAATGCCTAATTTTATTATTTATCATTTGAAGTTTGTAACGCCTTTTCGTAAAAAATTGCCGTTCTAAATTCCTTCATTGCACTATGGACACAATGACAGGTTTTTGAGGCAACAAGTCACTGGAAGCAGCTGGACCTTTCAAATTTCCTTTCGACGTTTATAATAAGCATAAAATTACATCTGCATTTGGTAGGAATCGGTTCAGATATAGATATAGTTTCCATATATATGTTTCACCTGATTTGATCGGATTTTATATTTAATATCACAATTTGCATCCGAACGCTTTAAAATTTGATACGGTATGTCCTGTTCAATTAAGAATCTACATATGTATATGTATGTATATCAGGTATACCATGATGTTCGAAATATAAATCCTCTGAAATGGTTGTACCGAATTTGATAAAATGTTGTTTATAGATTCATTAGGTCTGAGAATAGATCGTAAGAGAGTTCTTATACCGATAAGGGGAGGGGTCGGGGACCTCCCCCACAACGGGTTTTAGCTAACCGCGAAATATCAAAGATTAATAGACGTATACAATACAATAGTAATTGTGACATCTATCATTAATTGACGCGATGGCGTCCGATATCCGCAGGATAATTTTTTTATACATGTAGTACTCACGATACGTCGCGATACCGAGAGTTCTATTCCAATAAACATATAAACTACAATACAAACTACACAAAAAAAACACCACATGTATACACCTACAATTTCTTATGACATCTTTTTTTTCAATTCTTAATTAGCATAACCTTCCACGTATTTTCGATTTTAAAAATCGTTAATTATGTTAAATGTCGAGCGAAACAATGTTCTTCTTCTTGTGATTGAATTTTACAATATAAGATGTACTTTCTTTGACAGACCGGTATGCCATCATGAAGCGTTGCCAGATTGAAATGTTTTTCTTTTTAAGTGGTACAAAGTGTTGAGAATCTAATCCCGTTACATTTTTATTCAATTATATTACTTGAAAAATATACTTTTGGCCTCAGGAACCTGCCATTGGCCCATAGTGCATTGCTTTAGCGAAAATTCTACGTTCTTACTCAATTAGATATACATACGTATATCTCTACCAATAAGTTATACTTTATTTAAATTCTACAAAATTTAAGCCGGTTGTATATCCAGGAGATTTCATATGTTCGATATCATTTGTAATTACCTCTTATTAATGTCTCAATTAAACTCCAACCGAGAATGTCTGCACTCGACAAATTTGAGATGTACCATTCATTCATCCATACATACATTTACTTTTCTCCACTGTCAAAAACCTCTACCCAACAGAGCAAGGGAATGGCTTCGCATAGCATAGGAGACCAGCAGCTTCTAATTTTTCTGGCACCTACGACCAGGGTGGTCTGTTCAAGTGCAACAGTGTGTCTTCTATGGTAGAGCATTTGCTGTGTCGTAAATTTATTGTAATGAATCTGGGTGTGATGGTAAGTAGGTACTAGCTAAGAATATACACACGAGTTTGTGTGTATGGTGGGAGTGTTTTTCACATCAGAATTGTTTCAAAAGTTGTGCAACAATTTCTATCGCATAAAGTAATAATCACAGCTGGATACTTGGGGAGAGGCATTGAAGTCAGATAGTGATGAAGTTTTGCTTAAACTACTGGGTATTTTGTTGTTACAACAGTTGAAAGAAGTTTATTAACCAAATATTCCTGCATTTAATAGATATTAGTTGATGCCACAAGTTTGTTATTATGTCTAAAAATTTACCAAATTCGAATTGAGTACATGCATACATATCGGTTATACATACATATTGAGTAAGATTAACATACACTGAAGTTAAAATTTTAAATATTGTAATACGGGAACAGTCGTATCATACAATAAACTTAAAATTATTTTCAATTTATTATACAATAATAATTTCTTATATGTAAATTAGTAAGGAAACACAATAGAGAATATGTATAAAACATAAATGAAAGTATTTAGCTCCACCGTCACGTCATGGCTTATTAGTCGGGGGAGTAAAAAAGTGGTTTTGTTGGCAGCCTTTCAAGTTTCCGATACATATTACTGCTTATGAGCTAATTAAATATGAAAGAAGATGTACGTACATACAGAGCTATCTGTCCGAATTTTATAATAAAAATTTACATACATATCGTGTTTGGGGTTAGAAGAGAAGTATAGAAAAATCAGCGAAAGCTCGAAAACATCACACAAGTTGGAAGCTGTAAAAGTCCAGATGAAGGAACTGAATAAGATATTTCTGGCTCAAGATGAGAAGATTCTGGGCTTAGAGAAGAAAATGTCGAAACTGGAAATCAAAGGTGGTCTAGTGAGAGTTATTAATAACGCTTTAAAGAAGCAAACCTCCCGTGTTCGACGGATTTACATCGGTAGTGCTTCTTCTGGCTTCGTTAAGCAATTATGGAGATGTCGTTGCTGTACTCGACCGTACCTACGGAAGTGAACATAAACAAGAGATCTGCCGAATGGAACTAAGCGGAAGAGTCCAGAAACCAAATGAAACACAACAAGACTTTGCTGTAGTAGAAGGTTGGGGTTGGTATATCCAGGAGAGACACATCTATTGGTGAACCACAGTAGGATCGATCGTGATCCAGAGATAAAATATGCGACATATTCAGCAACGATGGGAACATTGACAAAAACCATGTCAATGGTCCAAGAAACATCCAGCTTACAATGTGCGGAGACTGGAAGGTGAGCGCAGCAATACCCATGCCATTGTCGGACTGGTGAGGGAAGCACTAAGGTGGGTTATATACGAACTGAAATCAGAGACAAACAAAAGGAACAAGTCATGCTAAGACTGCCTGAAAGCTGTACGCATTGCATCATCATCATGTGGACCGAATAAAGTAAATTCAGCGCTTGCACATGATGGAAATGGTTTTCCCCACAAACTTTATAGCTAGCAAGAAAACCACAACTTAACGGTTAAAGGCTTCATCAATGGAGTAATGCGTACCTTGACATTGGCACCGCATCAATCAAAATTTTGTTTTTCTGTCAAACAGAAAATCAAAAATAATACCAGAAAAGCGGTTTAGCCACGCGGACTACACTTTTTATATGTCAAATCGATCGTTGGAGTTACTTGTGCGAAAAAGTTGACGAAAAATGCAAAAATTATAGCTTTGTCGAGGAGGACTTAAATCTCAAGACTATCCACTGAAATCTTGGTTTAATCCATCTGATATGGTTTTCTGCATGGATAACTACAATAAACTGCTCTAAAACATCAAAATTATGCTGTCACAATATATGTCAGATTTACCAACATATGGACCAACATCGGTCCACATTTTAATTTGTAAAAGGTAATTTTATTCATAGTCAGTTAAAGTTTGCTAAAATGCAGCGTTTTCGCATCTAATTGGATGATTTTAGTTTCTATAGTTTATACCCACATATTGTGTAAATACCTGGGTATTTACTCATTTGTACCCAATTTACCCATTTTAATGGGTATTTACCATTTGGCTATTTACCAATTTCCCATCTCTAGAAATGCTGAAAATAGTCATTCATTAAAAATCTGGGAATTTTGAACATAAGGTATTTTGTACTCGTTATAGGAACTATGGTTGTTATTTTTTGATATTGTATTTGTTGTACAACGATGTGTTATTTGTTTTTATTCTACGTACGACAAATTATTATAGATCGTCAGGGTGATATCGTTCTTGGAAATGTTGGATAATTTCTTTTCCGAAAGTATTCCCGTTTGTGTACATAGAACAACTATGATATTGTTCCTGGAAATTATCACACGCTTAGAAATATATTCTGTGTATACTTATTAGGGCACCACTATAATAAACTATTTAGAAACAATTTTTACGTTATCTATTCCAACATTTTTAAAAATTCACCCAAAGGAATGGGTAAGATCTTTAAAATATGTCAAATTTGACTGCTGCTGTATATGGAGTTTATTCCGAAACGAGAATATATGGGGACAATGTTTCGTAAAAATACTTTTAATCCCCTCAAAATGCACAAGTTACAATTTAAGCAACTTTAGTTGCAATATATACTTAAAATGTTCAAAAAACCCCAAATTTGACGGTAGCTTTATACCGGGGCTACACGAGAACATTGATCTATATTGACACATTTCTCAAGATGAATTCTTAGGCACTCAGAACTATAAATTCTAATTTGCAGAAAAATATACTAACAAATGTGGTCAAGACTCACGAAATACATAAAATCTGGAGATACCCTTATATGAGATCTACCTTAAAGTGTTGATCAAACTTAGGAGGGTTAGCGTTTTTTATTTGGGATGACGACTTTTATTTTGCTTTTCAAAATAATCAGGTTTAATCCCACAGTCGTTGTTTCAAAAACAAGTTTTTTAATTCAATTTTCAATTAGTGGCTTTACAATACAATGTAGAGTATAATGTTCAAAGAAGAAGTTAAAGAATACACTTCAGAGATGAAGTTTCTAATGTATGATTTTTTAATATAACCAATGCATCAATCTCAAACGGATGCTGACATTTTGAAGACTGAAAAATTGGGTTTTTTGAATTTTTTCTCTAATCGGGACGCGCAACTGTACTCGTTTAAAAACTGTTTATGAGATTGTAGTACTCGCGATTACGCATTTTTTGATGTATAACTCGGGCGTGTAGCCTTCAAAGGTTCACAACAATCTTAGCTTAAAGTCGAAATTTTTGTTCGTAAATTTTTCTAAAAAACCAGTTTTTTGGATTCAAAATTTACAAATGCCATTCGATTTCAGTGGAAACCCGCGTGAACTTAGTTTTTTTACGTTCTGAATTTAACAAGCCTTTGCGCGTCTAAATCCATCCACTAGATCGGCGGATATCATACCCCGCAAATTTCGAAAATCTGCAAAAAATGTTTTTGAAAATATCTCGTATTTAGACGCGTTTTAGATGTGTTATTCCTACTTAGATAAATAGAGCGAAACACATATTTCAAATGTGATATTGAAAAACGTTCGCGAATCCGGAGATATAATAGATTTCTTCTAAAAACTGAGTGCGATGCTACATCCACGGTTCTTGATGGATCGCATTGAAATGACATAGGATGATGTATTTTTTAATGGTGATCATTGAAATCGGATGCGCATAAAATGCAAATGTACTTCGTGGAAATTATGGGCATTTTACTGTTTTTTGCACCCTAACATGCAACTGATGCTACATCGTGGTCGCCAAATGGAATTTCACAAACTGTACACCAAATAAAAGGGATTAATTCGCTGTGTTGGAAAATCGGATGCGCATCATGTCATTTTCACTATTACGCGGTTTATATGCGCTTCAAATGTTGTAATATTCAATATAACATTATTTTAAGGTTATGCCACAATTGGAATTCCTTGTGATTCAATATAATGTTCTAAAAATATTCGCCAATAGGAAAACTATAAGCGAAAAATTTTTGGCAATGGAATATCTTCATTATTGCGTGAAATTTGGACGAAAATGACTAAGAACTGAAAAATTTTTTCTTCAACCTTTCCTATAAAACCATAAAAAAACAAGTAAGAAAAGTCTATAGTCGGACGGAGCCGACCATGGAATACCCTATACCAGGGACGTAGCCAGGATTTCATTTCGGGGGGGGCCCACCTGACCAAAATTTTGAAAGTTCATGTTTAGCAAAGATGCAAACCTTATTTTAGACTTACTCTACTAATGAAATAATACTATTTTTTAGTTCATATGGCGCAAGACTTCTTGGCCATTTTATCTTGTTTTTAGAACTTTTTTACAATATGTCACAGTTAATATATGGTCAAAACAATGAATATATTTATAATGCCATATATTTTTGGGCGTATCATTTATCAAATAATTCAAAACTACAGCGAATGTTATGAAATTCAGTGATATCACTTCGGTAAGGCCAAAAGAAAGCGAATACAATGGAAAACCTTAGAAATATCATAACATTTAATTTTCAAATATCTTAACATTATAATTTTCAAAAATATGCAAAAATCCGATGTCTACATATCGCAAAGAATTTCTGAAAGCTGAGAACTAATGCTGAGCAATAGTTAGTCTATCCATCAAGAAATTCTAGCACCTAATCGCGGTTATGTAAGACTAATTTTGGCGCCCAATCGTCGGACTTCACTTATAGAAATTCTGGATCTTCTCATAAATTTACCAGGAACAAGGGAATCTCTGGAATCCAGTCTTAACTTCGTTTAAAATTAAATTATGTCGCCCAATCCAAGGTCTATACATGTATACATTCCTTTAGCAAAAATCCATAAACACAATTTTTCCCACAGTTTTTATACTCTATAATGGCTTTAGGGCAAAAGTGTGTTTGGAAGAAATCTGTTTCAGAAAACTTGGAGTCGACTTAGTTATGTCCGTTCGTCTGGGTAGTCGCCTGGGGAGCACGATAATTCTCAAACAGATCAACCAATTCGGTCCAAAATTTGGCCTTCGTGATATTTTGATCTATCTACTCTTTCGGCAAACTTCCGCAGAGTTTTTCAAAAATTTTCAGCTAAGTGCAGATTAAGACCTCTCTGGATAAGCTGTGTAAGCTTAAGACCTCAATGTTCATGGCTTTACTCCCTTTATGCTAATAATTAGTTATAAGTAAAAATATAAAATAAATAAATTAATAAATAAAAAAAACTCTCTGGAAACGCATTGCTTTTTTGCAACAAGTGTTCTCGGGGCTCCTATTACTACCGTACAGGCTTTTCAGAGGCAAGTCTATACTTCCAGAGAAAATGTGTAGTGGCTAGTGCACACGACAACTTTCGAACCGGATACTGCGTTGGTCCAAACTTTGTTTATCGCAATATTTCAGCGAGCCTTATATATACAAAATTCGATGGTGCTTTTCGGTCTACTTCTTCTGGTATTTTCCCCCAAAGTTCAAGAATTTTAGCTAAAGTGGTATGCGCGAGTTTTCTTGAACGAAGCAACAGATTTGGTCCAAACTTTGGATTTAGTAATATTTTTTCCAAACTTAGTTTTTGCTCGAAAATGGGCCATACTGGGGTACCTCCCTCACAAACATTCAAAATAGTTGTTTAAGTGCAGTTTAGAGCGGTATTAAGTTTATCGTGGGCAAGTCCATATTTCCTGACATAAGAGTCAAAAGGTGAAAATAATACTGTGGCGAACTGAAATGACTGGTGGGCGCAATATCTTTTAAAAGGAATGACTCCCAAAATAAGATCTACTCCAAAAATGAACTATGTCGGTCCGGTCCATTTCTCCATACCTTCTCCGCAACACTTGTGATCAATGATACAAATCCATATTTTGTTTGCATGTTCATACGTCCGAAATTGGCTAAAAATTTCTGAAAATCTCCCAATGCATAGTTTTTGGGTTTAAGGATTTTGGCTGTGTAGCCGCTATTCGATCTGTCTATAGATGAAAGTTTCAACTCACACAGACTCAGGGTATATTCCTGTCCGCAAAGTCGAGTGGTACTTGTTGAGATTTTGACGAAGAAGATCCTGTTTCCGATCAGTTTTTAGATTTCGTTTGTCGTCACAAGGTCCTTTACCGAAGCAGGAAAAATTAACATTTCTAGAAATGTGCATCCATTGAAAGTACTTCCCAAAAATACAACTGCTGTGGGTTTCTATGCCGTTTTCTTCTGGTTTTATTCAAAGAGTAATCCACAGAAAAATCTCTGAAGATGAAATTCATTGTAATTTTGTACTCAAAAACCGCTAAACCGATTTTCCTTAAATTTTCAGAGTATATCACTACATGGCCTGAAGATAACAGAGGCTATAAAAATTTCTGAAATTCCGCGTTGATCCGGAGATATATCATAAGAATCGGAGGTACCTCCAAAAAATTTAGATTTTTTATGCAAGTATCTATAGAATGGTAACAGATAATGTCTCCCAATTTTGGATGTGTGTAGGAATTTGGTCTAAAAATAAATCGGTCTAAAATGGTCTAGAATTCAAATCGGTTCAGATTTGGATATAGCGCCTATATATATTTTCGGCCGATTTCATGTATTTTATGCACACACGCTATGTAGGTCCACTTTCAATGAAATTTGGAATGTGTGACGGAATTGGGTCTAGAAATAAATTTTTCAAATTATATTGAAATCGGTTCAGATTTGGATATAGCTCTCATATATATTTTCCTCCGATTTCATGTATTTGATGCACCAAACACGCTTTATATACCCGATTTTAATGAAAGTTGCAATGAGTGACGAAAAATTGGCCAACAAATAAATTTGTCAAAATATATTTTACTTTATTCAGGGTAGCGAACCGCACCGGGTTCAGCTAGTAAAATACAAACATTGACCTCAAGCTCAATAATCTTGATTTTATTAACATTCGAAAGGTGGAACAAAACATAAAAATTCGGCAGAAAAATCATTTTGTCCAATAGACATTTAGGACACTGCGGTGGAACAGAAATTATATCAAAAAATAGTATTTTTATTGCAAATTTCAAACATAATAAAGAATTTGTAATTGTTATGAATTTCAAAATAGTTCATCATAACAACGTGTTAGAGAAAATATACAAATACTTAAAACCTCAAAGATTAAGTAACAGTTTTACATTTTTTTGTTGAATTGCTCTTATAAAAAATTTCAAAAACGAAATATCGCAAAAATGTTTTTCTGGATGTTGTTTATAAGTCAAAGTATTGGACCTACAAACAAACGTTCAATAAACACAAATATACGTATTGTTCTGAACTTAGTAACACCGTCAGCCTAAAATTCCGATTAAACAACACCTTAAAACTTAACAAGAACTATGCATAAAATTGCTCAAAAAGCCTAACTTGTTCATTATTATTATATTTTCAAATATGTTGGACAATAAGTGTACCAATGTAGTTAAATAATTCTCTGTAATGCTTCCAACTACATTACATATTTCTTGAATAATTTAAAACGGTTTAAAATTTTACTCAAAAATTAAAAAAAATGTGTAACATAAGCTAATATCCTATGGGAACTAAAATCATTTCGGGGGGGGCCCGGGCCCCCCGGGCCCCCCCCCTTGCTACGTCGGTGCCCTATACCACTGTCCCTGGACAATCGCTCTCCACGGAACTTCTTTTCAATGATTGTGAAAATTTAATTATCAAATATCAGAAATGTAATGTATAATACTTATGACCAAAACCAAAAAGTTATCTAGCATGACAAATACATTTTGAACAGGAAAGTTCACACAAACGTTGATTTGTACGCTTCTTCTTCATCATAAACTCAAACTTTGTTAAAAATTTTGCGGGTTATTATTTTGACTTACAGAGCCGCTACAAAATTGGTTAAAATATATTTTTCATATTTTTCATACAAAAGTAGTGGTCCATTTCACCCGCTAAAGAATATCAGATCATCATTCAAAATTGTAGGCATCTTTTTCGACCCATACTCTTACCCGGTGCAAAATTTCGTGACTATTGATGTATAATTGCGACTTCTAGCGAGTTTATTATTACACTACAAACAAATAACGGAATATATTAGGCTGTAACTCTGTTATCTGATCATGTACACCAACATAATTGGCATCAAGTGAAAGGTCAAGCGTTCCACTTTCAAGTATATCTCACTTGCCGGAATGTCACTTCCAGGAATTATGATATAAGCTGTATATTAAAAATTTTCACAATTTTCACACAAAAGTTTTGGTCCATTTAACCCTCTAAATATTATCCGATCGCCATCTCAAATGGCAAGCTACTCCTTTGTGATATACTCTTACCTTATTTAAAATTACGCGTTGATCGGACTATTATTGAGACCTACAGAGCCGCTAGAAAATTGGATAAATATTATGTTTTTGGTCCATTTCACCCGCTAAATATTTCACGATCATCACCAATAAGAATAGGGATCTATTCTGATCTGAACCCGACCTCCATACAAAATTTCGTGACGATCGGTCCATAATTGCGGCCTGGAGCGTGTTTACAATTTATAATGGACAGACGGACGGACGGACGGACTGACGGACGGACACACATCTCAAAATCGCTTTATCTCGTCGAGATATGAAGATTGGTATACCACATTGGGGGTCTCCGACGAATATTTCGCGGTGTTACATGAATTTTTACCAAAACAAACTTATAATACCCTTTTCCACATTGTGGTATAGGGTATAATAAAATTAGAATAACATGATTTTTATTTTTTCGTCATATTTTCTTTGTATTTTTGCAAATAACATGAATACTATAGCTCCAAACTTCACGACTTATGTTTCATTTTATTCCTCACAATGTCTGGATGCTGCTATAATTTTTTATATATATTTTTTGTAAGTATAAGCGCTATTGTTTCAAAAATATGTTTTTTAAATACGTGAAATTATTTAACAAATTTTATTTTTCGCGAATCCATTGAAGCTTTTCGATTTTTTTTTTTTTCATCATCGCAAAGGGTGCGAATTCAGTTAACGATACTAGGATATAACAGCTAACTATATCAAGCCGCATTTTTTTTAGAATTTTTTCTAATTAGCATAATTAAACTGATCATATCTTTTGCGCGCAGCGATCAAAGTTGGTAACGAAAACAGATTTGGAATGACGATTTTTTTCTTCATCTATGTACCAAAAATCATAGATGTAGTATCAATTTTTTTTTTTGATTTTTTTGAAATGGAAAAGACGATTTACACATTTTTGCTGATATGTTTGACTTCGATGAAATTCGGAATGTATGACGGAATTAGGTCTATAAATAAATGTGCCAATTTATATCGAAATCGAATCAGATTTGGATATAGCTCCCATATATATTTTACATATTCACAGTGGTGTAGGGTATCATATAGTCTGCCCCGTCCGCCTTTGATCCTTTCCTTATTGGTTCTAACTCATTTTATTGGAAAAAATCTTTAAAATGTGTTTTTGTTTAGTTTTATTGCAAAATCTTCGACTAAAGTTCGTTTTATGCTACATTATTACGACAGCAAATGTGTGGCGGGCAAAAACTCGTAAGATTCCGCTCGAAAGTGTAGAATACACGGATAGTGTATTCCAAATGCTTAAAATGTCGACCGAAATAACTCGATCACGTTTGCGAGAAATAGGCCCCAGGTGTTACTTAGAAGGAGAGATACCACGGCAAAAGAAGAAATTACATAAAGTTTCCATCGGTCATTTAAAAGGTTCTTCCAGAGATTTTCTAAAAGTAAACGTAGCCGAGTATGTCATTCAAAAGGGCGACAATCCAAAATCAACAATGAAGGAGGTGCATCTGAGGCCAGCTCAAGGAACGAGTTACGAATGCCCAACTTACGGATCGGGAACTGTGCCTATTCGAGACGAACAGGCTTAAGCGGGAGACAATGTTACGAATGTAGCTGATAGATTTAAGTTCATTTAGATGAATTTCCGTTAATCTAAGCAGTTACTATATTTGGTTTAGTGTTACAACAAAAACTACTGCATAGAATTTTCTATATTCATGAAGTTTAGTTCGCTTAGTTTCAATTTCCCCCCTCATGTTATGCTCTCCACTATAATATGGAGGGTATAATTAAATTTGCCATTCCGCTTTCAACACGTCGAAATATTCGTCGCATATCCTATAGAGAATATTGTTACGGAATTAGGTTTAGCTAATCTCCGTGTAGACGTTGTTTTATTCCCCGATACGATTTGTACCAAATAAAACAGGGTTCGTTTTAGATTACGTTTCTACAATGCTTTATTTACTTTATTACACTTATTCGGAACTGACTGTTATAGCTAAGTACACAGCTTTACTTTACTTCTTTACTAGTCGATGTTTACACTTCGGTATAAAATTCACAACTGACTCGTCATTGCCAGTTCCCCTGTATTTATATCCCAAAGTCTCCCTGTTCGAGAGTCCTCTAGAAAATGTCTGGCAACTCCTCGAATATGTACAACGAACACACAGACGCACATTCGCACTAAGCGAACAACCAGACTCACATACATGGGGGATGATCAATGACGTAATTACAACAACAAATAAATGCAAGAAAAGAAGTAACAAACTAAACGATAATTACATGATTTTGCAAAACAAACAAAAGAACATTAACAAAAGGTAATGTAACGACTAGAATGATGAAGAGAGTTCTACATGGTAGTTGTTGTTGCTTAAATAAAATAACTGCGTAATAAAACGTTACGGTACAATTCAAATTTTTAAATTAACGGAAATTAAACTAAATTAACTTAAACCTATCAGTTACATTCGTAACATTGCCTCCCGCTTAAGCCTGTTCGTCCCGAATAGGCACAGTTCTCTCTCTGTGGTATGGGCATTGGTAACACACTGCCTCCCGCTTAAGCCTGTTCCTCATGACCTGGCACAGTTCTCGTTCCATAGCGGGCCAACCGTTCTAGATGTACCACCTTCATCTTTGATCTAGGGCTGTCGCTCTTCTGTAAGCGATACACGACGTCATTTATTTTCTTGACTACCTTGTAGGGGCCTTCCCAGTGCGTTTGTAATTTGGGGCGTAGTCCTTTTTTCCGTTGTGGGTTGAACAATAGTACCAGTTGCCCTTCTTGGAACCCATCAGTATTTGCCGCTCGATCGTACCTCGCCTTCATGCGGTTGCTGACCATTTTTATCCGACGGCGTACTGCATCGTGGACTTCACTGAAAGAGTTTTGACTGTTTTCATCGTTATCAATTTCGGGGTTTGGTGTGGCACCGAAGATCAGGTCACCAGGCAGCTTCAATTCATTGCCGAACAAAATTCTGGCTGGGGTTCGAGATGTGGAGTCATGAATGGCCGATCTATAGGCTAGTAGGAATTTTGGAATATGCTCATCCCAGTTTCTTTGGCCGCTATCTACCACCTTTCGTAGATGCTCTTCCAGGGTGCGATTAAATCTTTCCACCATGCCATCTGATTGTGGATGCAGGGGCGTTGTCCTCGTTTTCTTGATTCCGTGGGTGTCACACATTTCTTTGAAGATCGCTGACTCAAAATTTCTTCCTTGATCGGAATGAACCTCGGATGGGACACCATAGCGACAAATCCAATTCTTGCTGAACACATCCACTATTGTCTTGGCTTCCTGGTTGGGAATGGCATAAACCTCTGGCCATTTGCTGAAGTAATCCATGACCACTAAGACATACCGGTTCCCGGAGTCGCTTATTGGAAACGGTCCAGCCACATCCATTGCGATTCTTTCAAATGGAGCTCCTGAATTATACTGTTGCATGTGGCCTCGACTCTTCCGGGTTGGACCTTTAGCTCTTATACACCTCTCACAATTGGCAATCCAGTCTGCAATGGATTTCTGACAGCCGACCCAGTAGAACCTCTGCTTTATCTTTTCAGCAGTCTTTGTCACACCAAGGTGTCCTCCACTTGGCCCATCGTGAAACTCTGACAAAACATCTTTTATTTTGGAGTCTGGTACGACAATCAAGTTGCGGTGAGTTTTTCCATCGTCGCTCTCCCACTTACGATGTAGGCACCCATCTATTAGAAGTAGACTGTTCCACTGGGCCCAATAAGATTTCAAAAGGGGGCTTTCGGGCGCTATTTCTTTGCGACTAGGGCGTTCGCCCATTTCCATGGCAGAAATTAGTTTGCCTAGGGTGCGATCTTTTCTTTGTTCCGCCGACCAATCCTCGCCGGACTCCACCTGCAGTAGCCGGACATCGACGATACTTGCTTTGCCTTCAGCCTTCGAGCAATGTCTACATTCAATTTTGCATGGCCGACGAGACAGGGCATCAGCATTACCGTGTTTTCCACCTTTTCTGTGCTCGATACTTAGGTCATAACTCTGAAGCCTCTCGATCCAGCGGGCCAATTGACCTTCCGGGTTCTTAAACTGGAGCAGCCATCGCAGAGCGGAATGATCGGTTCTTAGCAGGAAGGGCTGTCCATACAGGTATTTGTGATAGTGTTTGATACTCTCCACAACTGCCAGCAGCTCTCTCCTCGTCACACAGTAATTCCTCTCAGGCTTTGACAATGTTCGGCTGTAGTACCCGATGACTTTTTCTTGGCCGTCTATTTCCTGGGAAAGGACACCACCGATCCCGTATGCACTGCCGTCAGTGTCCAACACAAACTTACCGCCGGGTACAGGGTACGCCAAAAGAGGGGCTGTGCAGAGCATGTCTTTGAGTTTATGGAATGCCTCTTCCTGATCGTTGCTCCACAGAAATTTCTGCCCTTTTTGAGTCAATCGGTGTAAGCTTGCGGCAATGCTGGCAAAATTGGGGACAAACCGACGGTAATAGGTGCAGAGACCCAGAAAACTTCGCAGCTCATGGAGGTTTCGAGGCTGCGGCCAGTCTCTGACGGCTTTAATCTTCTCGCTATCCGTCGATATGCCCTCCGTCGTCACATGGTGCCCCAGGAACTTCACCTCCCGCTGGAAGAGGTTACACTTCTTCGGGTTAAGTTTTAGACCCGAAGACGATAGCTGCTGGAGTACATTCCTTAAATTCGTGAGGTGTTCGTCGAAGGTCTGTCCCATGACTATTATGTCATCCAAGTATATAAGGCACGACTTCCACTGCAACCCTTTCAGCACCCGCTCCATCAGCCTTTCAAAGGTGGCCGGGGCGTTGCATAGCCCGAATGGCATGACATTAAATTGCCAGAGACCGCCGTTAACGCCAAACGCTGTCTTTTCCTTATCTTTTTCGGCTATCTCTACCTGCCAGTAACCACTCTGCAGATCGAGGGTAGAGAACCATGACGTCCCGGCTAAGGTGTCTAGTGTGTCATCGATTCTTGGGAGCGGGTAGCTATCTTTCTTGGTGACATCATTTAGTTTTCTGTAATCGACACAAAATCTGTTACTTCCATCTTTCTTCTTGACCAGAACTACTGGGGAACACCAGGGACTCGACGATGGTTCGATCACACCACTCTCCTCCATTTCGCTTATCAACTTCTGGACTTCGTCCCTTTTTGCCAGTGGAACGCTTCTTGGGGCTTGTTTTATTGGTCTTGCGTCTGCCGTGTTTATTTCATGTTTCACCACCGATGTTCTTCCTTGATGCCCTTTTGTAGACGCAAAAGTAGAGGAATGTTTCCATAACAGCTGCTTGGCCTTGTTCTTCTCGGAAGGTGATAAGTTGTGTGTCCACTCTTTGATGTAACAATCGAGGTGCTTCTTCTCCATGGCTGCCGATTTTTCGGTGTTATTTTCCAAATTAATTACAGCTTCAGCTGGTGTACATTGTCCAACATCGGAAAATTGACAAATTTGTTCTTGTTTGTCTGACAGGTTCAAAACTCTAACTGGAATCAATCCATCATCGTTGCTTTTCACCAGGGCATTCGCTGTTAAGATGTTACTATTTTTGTTTTCTGCTGGTCCCACCACCCACAATTTTCCGACTCCACAATCTCCATCCATTGGTACCCATATCAATGTTTCGGCACAAGGCGGTATAATCTCTGGATGTTCCGTAGTCAGACGTCTAATAGGTGTGTTTTCCTCGTAACCCACATTTAATGGAATTTCCACATTGGACCATGTCATCACACGTTCTTTCATATCCAGATTAAGACCAAAGGCAATCATAAAATCTGCGCCTATTATAACTTCGTCTACGATATCAGCAACTATAAACTCGTAATCGACCGATTGATTGACAATAGTTAGTCTCACGGTTATCTTTCCATGTACTGCCGCAGGCTCCCCTGTTGCTGTGCGCAGTCTGACTCCATTTAGTGGCGTTATCTTTCCCCTGGCCAGATCTGATCTGATGATGGACTTTGATGCGACTGTATCCAAGGTCAGAATTCGCTTGTCGCCATTGATATAACCAGTTGTTGTAAGGTTGTGGTTTTTCTGTTGTACTATCGCTATGGAGATTGTGGGGCCGTCGTCGATGGGAGCCAGTTCACGCCCTGCTGGACTGGCTCGATTTAGTTTAACGGTGACTCATTTGCAGAACGTTGAGCCACTCTTTTACTTTCTTTTGACGGGGATGGTGACGATGACCTCGATCGCTTGCGCTTCGCTCTACATTCACGCGCAAAATGACCCATTTTGTCGCAATTGTGACACCTACCCTTGGCCTTAGTTGGTGCTGCCGTATACCTTCCTTGTAATACCCGCTTCATTGCTGCCTCGATCTCGTTAACACGATATTTGGGTTCATCGAACTCGGTATCCAGTTTGCGGACCTTGTGAGTCTGGGGATTGGTGATTATTCTTGCCGTCTCTTGTGTAAGGGCGTACGACACGGTTTCAGCAAATGACGATTTTGGTGACGCATACGTTGCACGTTTGATCTCGGCGTCACGTATACCATTCACAAATGTTTCGATTTTCATACGGTCCAACAATGGATGGTTTTCACCTGGATACGTCATTAGCACCAAACGTTCTACTTCCGTTGCGAAGTCCTGTAAGGTCTCATTTGGCTTCTGTACTCTTCCCCTTAATTCCATTAGGTAGATGTTTTGCTTATGTTCGCCACCGTACTTACGTTCGAGAGCAGCCATTATATCCCCATAACTGTTTCTAGAAGCGGCGGGAATACTCTGTAATACGTCAGCAGCATCACCCTTCAATGCCATAAGGAGTGATACCGCCTTTTCGTTGTCGTTCCAAGAATCTCTAGCAGCCACTGTCTCGAACTGTAATTTGAACACATTGAAAGAGGTAGAGCCGTCGAACACTGGAGGCTTAATTTTTAACGCGTTATGGATAGCTCTCACTGGACCGCCTTTAATTTCCAGTTCTGACATTTTCTTTTCTATGCCCAGAATCTTCTCATCTTGAGCCAGAAATTTCTCGTCAACAGACAAAATCTTTTTATCCAACTCTTTAATTTGTACCTCCACGTTTTCTACTCTCTTTTCAATCACCATCGTGATGTTCTCGAGTTTCTCGTTAATTGTTCTAGAATTTACCTCTATTTTTTCCTGTAATTTCCTGGAATATTCTTCACTCTTTCTGGAATTTTCTTCCATTTTAGCATCTAATTTCTCCATCATTTTACTGGAATTTTCTTCAACCATTCTACAATTTTCTGCTTTCATTTCCATCATAAGTCTGGAAGTTTCTTCATTCTTTCTAGACATCTCTTCTAACATCTTACAGTTGTCAGATTTCATTTCCGCCATAAGTCTGGAAGTTTCTTCATTTTTCTTATTCATTTCCATGGAGCTACCTTCTATTTTCTTAATTTCCAGCATCATCATAGCCAGCATTGATTTCAAATCGTCACCCCTGGCAGCTACCGACGAAACTTCCTCAACGCTGGATTCTCCCTTTGCCGGTAACTCGACTTCCTCCTTACCGTCGAACTCATATTCATCGATGTTCATTCCACGGCGCTCGAACTCTTCCAACAAGCGTTTTTGTAGTTCGGCCTTGTTGCCAGTAGAACACAACTCCAACTTACTTAGCTCCTTCTTCAAGTCTTCCACTCGTAGATCCTTAAACTTCATTGTAGGATGATCGTAATCCCACTTCGGACACCAATTGTTACGGAATTAGGTTTAGCTAATCTCCGTGCAGACGTTGTTTTATTCCCCGATACGATTTGTACCAAATAAAACAGGGTTCGTTTTAGATTACGTTTCTACAATGCTTTATTTACTTTATTACACTTATTCGGAACTGACTGTTATAGCTAAGTACACAGCTTTACTTTACTTCTTTACTAGTCGATGTTTACACTTCGGTATAAAATTCACAACTGACTCGTCATTGCCAGTTCCCCTGTATTTATATCCCAAAGTCTCCCTGTTCGAGAGTCCTCTAGAAAATGTCTGGCAACTCCTCGAATATGTACAACGAACACACAGACGCACATTCGCACTAAGCGAACAACCAGACTCACATACATGGGGGATGATCAATGACGTAATTACAACAACAAATAAATGCAAGAAAAGAAGTAACAAACTAAACGATAATTACATGATCTTGGCAAAACAAACAAAAGAACATTAACAAAAGGTAATGTAACGACTAGAATGATGAAGAGAGTTCTACATGGTAGTTGTTGTTGCTTAAATAAAATAACTGCGTAATAAAACGTTACGGTACAATTCAAATTTTTAAATTAACGGAAATTAAACTAAATTAACTTAAACCTATCAGTTACATTCGTAACAATATGTATTTCTGATCAGCATAAAATTCTATATAACCACGTCCGTCCGTCATTCTGTTGAAATCAAAATACAGGTCGCAATTTTTAAGATAGAGCTTTGTACTTTGGTAAAGAAGATTGTATTACTCCTAGGATGTTTGGTATTGAAAATGGACTATATCGGTCAACGTTTTGATATAGTCCGCATAGAACAGTACCTTCCGATTTTCAGTATTTTGAAGATTTTAGCCTCATTATCACACCGAAATGGCTGAAATTTGGTATTTAGTCTTCGTTGGGGGTACAGAATTACCCACCTGAAATTTGTCTGTATAGGTCCATGCCTTCATATAACCCCCATTGAACTGTACCTCTTGATTTTCAGTGTTTTTAATGTTGTGGCCTCAAAATCAAGGCGAAATGGCTGAAATTTGGTATTAGGTCGTCATTGGGGGTATAAAACTGTACATCTGAAATTGGTTGGTATAGGTCCTAGCCTTCATGTAGCCCCCATAGAACGGTACCTTCCGATTTTCGGTGTTTTGAAAGTTTGAACCACATTATTGAACCGGAATGACTGAAATTTGGTATTTAGTCTTCGCTAAAGGTATATAACATTTATATAGGTGCAAAACATGCCTTGCAAGAAATCAGACAGTATATATCCACGTTTTTGTATAGTCCCATATAAGCGTAGCCACCATTTAAGTTTGTTTTTTGAAGATTTTAGTTTTTTTTACCGAATTAGTCGTGAATTGGATTTTTGTGTTCACAGAAGATAGAAAACTTACTCGCAAACAAACTGACCATATATATCCAGGTTTAAGTCTAGTCGGTTTTGCCCAATTTTGTGTATTTCGAGGGGTTTTGTCAAATCTTCGAATCGAGATTGCTGAAATTTAATATTGTGTGTTGCCAGAGGATAAAAAAGAGCTCGAATCGGAAAGTTGCAAGTATTGGTCCATGTTTTGGAAAGAACAACAATGTCGTCACATGATGACTCCTTAAAGAGGGTATTTATTATAAGTTAAGATATTCTGTTCCTTTCCTAAACGAAAGGAAAGTAATTGTTCTTATTTACTTTAATAAACTTTGTGGTGGAGGGTATAAAAAATACAGTTACTTCAAATTTAATATAATCTTCAATATAGGACCATTCTCCACAAGCCTATTACCGAATTCCAAATTAATTAACCGAATTGCGATAATTAAGCGTTTATTTTAACTTAAATAAATCATATCTATGCAACATTATGTTCAAAATATTAAAATCAAAAATTTGCAAAGAAAAAATTATCCAATAGCCTTTAGAAATCCGAATCGAACTAAAAACGCGTTTTTGTTATCAGGACAATATACCGCATAAAAATACTACGACGGTACCATTTGTAGTAGTATTTTTTGGTTATAGTCCCAGTGTCCATAATATGTGGTGGAGAAGTTTTCTTACCACAGGGAACCGTAAACAAAACAAGTAAAAAAGCGTTAAGTTCGGCCGGGCCGAACTTTTCATACCCTCCACCATAAAATATTTTGAACTAAAATGGAATAATTAGTTTTCATTCCTGTCCCCAACTTTACGTGGGTACGTTAAAATGTCAGATAATGTACATAATATGCTTCATTCGGGAGGCCCTTTTTTATGGTGCCTATATCTAACTATGTATGTTGAAAATTTTTGGTGGGCTAGAAATTGGGAGGTACCATTATATAGGGGTTATAATAAAAGATGGACCTATGTTGACAGTTTTTGATGGGAGTCTTTACTGTCAAATAACTCCTAATTCGGTTAAAAATTGTAGCTAAAATCCTCAAAATACCGAAAATCGGTACATAACGTGGGAACTTCAAATGTCATTAACAGGTAGTTCGGAGGTACCCCTATATGTGGGCTATGAGAAAATATGAACATAAATGAATAATTTTTGTTGCAGAATTTTTGTTGGCTCTTAAATTTCAAATTACATAGATTTCGTCCAAAAAATAAAGCTAAGGTACGGAAAATCGGGAGGTTTGTTTTGGGGCTATACCAAAACTTGGACCTACGTTCGGTTAAACATTTTAAGTAAAATCCTGAAAGTACCGAAAATCGGGAGGTATCGTTATATTGGGGCTATGTTGAAAATTGTTGATGCAGATGTGTGGTGACCACTACAACCTTCAAATGTCAAATTACAGTTAGTTCGGTTAAAACTTGTAGCTAAAATTGCCAAATTACTGAAAATCGGGAGGTACCGTTATATGGGGGCTATATCCAAACATGGACCTATGTTGACAATTTTTGATGGAGAGGTGTTGTGACCACTAAGAACTTCAAATGTCAAAATACTGCTAGTTCGGTTTAATATTGTAGCTAAAATCATCAAATTACTGAAAATCGGGAGGTACCTTTATATGGGGGCTTTATCCATACATGGACCTTTCTTGACAATTTGTGGTGGAGAGGTGTGGTGACCACTAAGAACTTGAAAAGTCAAATGTCAAAATTTCAGCTAATTCGGTTAAAACTTGTTGGTAAAATTCTCAAAATACCGAAAATCGGGAAGGTACCGTTATATGGGGCTATACCAAAACACCTATGTTCATAACTTTTTCGAATATAAGTTTTTTTGGTCACAAAGAACCCTAAATATCAAATTATAGCTAATTCGGTCTAGAAATGTGACTTAAAACATCAAAATACCTGAAATCGGGCGTTAACGTTATATGGGGGCTATTCTAAAACATGGACCTATGTCTACTAGTTTTGTTATAAAAGTATATTGACACTTAAGAACCCTAAATGTCAATTTATAGCTAAATCGGTCTGAAAATGTAGCTAAAAATGTCAAAATACCGTAAATCGGGGGGTACCGTTATATGGGGGCTATACCAAAACGTGGACCTATGTCCACAAGTTTTGTTATATAAGTTTATTGACACTTAAGAACCCTTAATGTCAAATTATAGCTAAATCGGTCGGAAAATGTAGCTAAAAACGTCAAAATACCGTAAATCGGGGGGTACCGTTATATGGGGGCTATACCAAAACGTGGACCTATGTCCACAAGTTTTGTTATATAAGTTTATTGACACTTAGAAGCCCTAAATGTCAATTTATAGCTAAATCGGTCTGAAAATGTAGCTAAAAACGTCAAAATACCGTAAATCGGGGGGTACCGTTATATGGGGGCTATACCAAAACGTGGACCGGTATAGCCTATCATCGAACTTGACCTGTCTGCAAACAAAAGAAGCATTTTCCCAAAATTTCAGCGTCCTATCTCTATTTTTGTGGATGCTAGAGTGATTACCACAGACGGACGGACGGACATGCACAGATCGACTCAGAATTTTACCCTGATCAAGAATATATATACTTTATAGGGTCGCAAATGAGTATTTCAATGCGTTACAAACGGAAAAACAAACTTAATATACCCTCCATACTATGCTGGAGGGTATAAAAATCACAACTAATTTTATTGTTCCCATTTAAAAAAATCAATACATAGAAAGCTTCCTTGCCAATTATAAATGTACCAGTATTGGAGAATACTACAAAAACTAATTCTATATTAGTAACTATTATATTTTGAGAAGGCAAAATTATACCGAAAATTTAGATAATAACTTCCTACCTATACCACAACGTGGACCCATAACCATACTTTTTGGTGGAGAAGTATGTTGATCTCTGGGAACCCTAACTGCTACATTGCATCCAATTTTGACCTAAAATGTCTGTAAAAACTTCAAAATGCCATAAATAACGTGGTACGGTTAAATTGGGGCTATTCCAAAACGTGTACCTTTGTCCACAATTTTTGATGTACATAGAAGATTGAGCACAGGGGACCCTAAATTCTAAATTATAGCGATTTTTTCTGAAAAAGTAGTTAAAACTTCAAAATACCTGAAATAGGACGGCGCTGTTATATAGACATGAGTATATCGACTCAGAATTTTACCCTGATGTAGAATATATATGTATACTTCATAGAATCGCAAATGAATATTTCACTGCGTTTCAAACGGAATAGACAAACTTTTTATACTATCCATACTACGGTGGAGGTTATAAAGCGCACCAACTTTCATACATATGTCTCATCAAACATTCCCAAAAATGACAAGGGAAATCAAGTAATCGAGGGATGAGAGCACCCCGATTAATATAAGCTCAATGAGTGTCTTAAGACACCACTTGGAGAGAAGATTTGCATAGCTGAAGTACTCAGGAAATGTCACCTATATCAGACTGTGAAGTATTTTGTCACAGTTGAAAATGTAATTAGTAGGTTTTTATATTTTCCTATTACCCCACAAAAGTCTTTTCGATTGCGTAAATAGTTCTCTTCACCACGTCTAAGACCCACACACATTTTGCAACAATTAGGTCCAAATTAAAACTAGGACGGATAGTTTTGAAACTGAGTGTGGTGAATGAGGAAAAAGGTTGAGGGATATGTGCACACATTCTAATGGTTTGTGTTTACATATGCATGTTCATTCAATAGGTGTGTACGATAACTTTCCCAGCAAAAATTACTCAGTCAATTCCAGCAACCTCTCTCAGTGAATTTTACTCCCTCAAGCAAGAAAAATTGCAGAAAGTTATCGAACAACAATTTGTAAAAACTTGCAAGGAATCAACTGTTTTGAAAAAGAAGAAGAAGAAGAAAAGTTTTTGCATCAATTTGATGTTCTTGTTTTCCATGATTTTTTTATATTTTTCAGCTTTTGATGTTTAATTTTTTGATATTTCAATGTTTAATTTTGTTTTCGCCAAACAAGAATAAAAAATAAAACAAAACAAATGTTTTCAAATCAGCTGATCAGACTTGCAAATTTTTGCGGGACAAATTTTCCCAGCAAAAATTTGCAAGTTCTCAGTCACAAAACTCTCCAAAAATCTCTCCAAACTCGCTCTCTTTTGCTGGATAATTTTGTTATCGAACAGCATTCAGCAATAATTTGTACGAATTTGTACAAATTATTGGGTTATCGTACACACCTAATATTTATAAACGATGTGTGTGGCACGGTAGCTACTTTGCATACGAATTTCTTTTTAAACAGTATATCGTCGCAATTCATTCAATTTGTATTTAAGTGAATTTTCAAATGTTTAAATTAAATCGAGTGTATCTCACACTATGGGGCATTGTGTGGCGCCTTGTTTTTGGGTAGTAGTGGGGTTTCTAAATGACGATTGATTTAAACGTTTTCATTTCTTCTTTTTTTTTTTTTTCTTCTTCAACTTTACAACTGTTGAGCACAACTGACTCAATTGTTGTTTATTTATTAACTTGTATCGCAAACAAATTTCTGTAACAGTGTTGAGAATGGATGCCCAAGGTGGCGTGGTGTTTTATTATCACGATGTCCGCTGTGCATTCGGCAGTAAATTATACAGTTTATTGGCCCCGAACAGAATTTTAATTGGATTAATTGTAAATAAATTCAAGTGAAAAGAAGTGTCGATGTAATTGCTTTTCGATATGGATGCTATCGTTCACAGAACACTTGAGAGTATTGTGTTTATCAAGTAATTTTGTAAAAAATTTTGAGGTGTTTAATGTTGAGAGCGAGCATACCTACCGCTGCGACATAGCACATTAAAATAGTGTTTAAATAAATATTTTGAGGGTTTTTCAAATAATAAAAGTCAGATAAGTTTTTTTCCGTGTTTTTATGTTTTATTATTTCATCTAATTGCAAACTGTTATAAAGTAAAATTTACATCAGCTCAATTTTTTACCGAAATATTTTGCAGGCAAAATTAAATTTTGTATCCCCATAGACTCAAAATCGTCTGAAACTGTTTGTTGAAATTTTCAAGGTATAATAAAAATTGTTGAATTTTAAACGGAAAGATTGCTTTATTAAAAGTTGTATCCCGCAAATTATTGAACTATAATAGTTAAACCGAAACTATGGCAAGTGCACATCCAATTCCAAGTTCTTATTGTTATAGCAACACCTGGATCTGGTTCCCCTGTGTCAAAGTTCTATATTCTGCAACAGAGTAATATATTTAGCTGAGTAACTAGAGATCCAACGTCAACTCCACGGCAGAGGGATCCAAAGGTTTGTACCTTTGGACCTCTCTCTCTCCCTCTGACTTGTCGTTAAAATTGTGGCAGGAAAGTTGATGACGATAACAACTTAACTTCAGGGCTTCAATTTTATAGACTTCAATATTGTGAATTTCGTAGAACAATAGTTACATGCAGCACTGATGCAGTATGGTTTACCACGGATTAGTATATTGCTTTTCTATACCCTCCACCATAATATGGAGGGTATAATTAATTGTCATTCCGTTTGTAACACATCGAAATATTCATCGAAGACTCTATAAAGTACATATATTCTTGATGAGGGTAAAATTCTAAGTCGATATAACCATGTCCATCTGTTCGTCCGTCTGTTGAAATCAAGATGCAGCTCGCAATTTTTAAGATAGAGCTTTGTAATTTGGTATGGAAGTTTCTATTACTCCTAGGATGTTTGGTATTGCAAATGGTATATATATTGGTCCACGTTTTGATATAGCCCCCATATAACGGTACCACCCGATTTTCGGTATTTTGAAGGTTTTAGCCTCATTATCACAACAAAATGGCTGAAATAGTGTACTTAGTCTTGGTTGGGAGAACAAAACTTTCCCCCAGAAATTTGTCGCCCCACGCTTGTATATAGCCCCCATACAACAGTACCTCCCGATTTTCGTTATTTTTAAGGTTGTGGCCACACAATAATGGATGAAATTTGGTATGTCGTCTTCATTTGGGATATACAACTTTCCATATTAAATTTGGCCGTATAGGTACTCGCCTTCATATAGCCATAGAATAGTACCTCCTAATTTTCGGTATTTTGAAGGTTGTGGCCTCAACATTCCTCCGAAATGTCTGAAATTTAGTATTTAGCCTACGTTCGGGGTATAAAACTTTCCCCCAGACATTTTTCAGTACAGTTTCATGCCTTAATATAGCCCCCATAGAACGGTACCGCCCGATTTTCGGTATTTTGAAGGTTGTGGCCGCAATAATCCATCGAAATGGCTGAAATTTGGTATTTATTCTTCGTTGGGGTATTTAATTTTCTCCTCTTAATTTGTCGGTAAATGCCCATGTCTTAATATAGCCCCCAATACAACTCGTGGTGGAGGGTATAACAAGTTCGACCCGGCCGAACTTAACGCCGTTCTTACTTGTAATGGGTTAACGCAGTTTCGGTTTCCGCACTCCTACTAAGCATGGGAACGCTATGCCGTCTGGAGGCTGCGGAATTGCAAAAGTATTGAAGTTAAAAAGTTATAGAGATATCGTTAGTGAACACTTTTTACACAATGTAGAAAGGGTATTATAAGTATGTTTTTCCGAAAATTCACGTAATACCGCGAAATATTCATCGTAGACCCCCAATGTGGTATACCAAAATTCATATCTCCACGAGATAAAGCGATTTTGAGACGCGTGTCCGTCCATTAAAAATTGTAATCAGATAACAGGCCGCAACCAACCAACCAATCGTCATGAAATTTTGCATGGATATCGGGTTGCAATTTAACATGATGATCAGATTGTATTTAGCCGGTTAAATTGACCAAAACTTATATGTTTTTCCGAAAATTCACGTAATACCGCGAAATATTCACCGTAGACCCCCAATGTGGTATACCAAAATTCATATCTCGACCAGATAAAGCGATTTTGAGATGCGTGTCCGTCCATTAAAAATGGTGATCAGACAACAGGCCGCAACCAACCAACCAATCGTCATGAAATTTTGCATGGATATCGGGTTGCAATTTAACATGATGATCAGATTATATTTAGCCGGTTAAATTGACCAAAACTTTTGTGTGAAAATTGGTCAAATTTTCAATATAGATACATATTTATTTCTGGAAGACACATTCCGCCCACATGAGTTATATTGATATGATGTCAATTATGTTGATGTACGTGATCAGATAACAGAGTTACAGCCTAGAATATACAAGGATTCCACAGTTTTAATTGTGTGTAATGTCACCATAATCAAGCTAGGGGTCTAAGGTATTCTTCAGTACTGACAAAATTTTGCACGAAGTAAGAGTTTTGGTCAAGGAAAATTCCAATAGTTTTGGATAGTGATCGGGTATATTTAGCGGGCGAAATTGGCCATAATTTGTGTGGGAAAAATATCCAAAATTTAATAATTTGGTCCATATAAAATGATTCCGTACAAAACAGTGACGCTCAAGGGTGGTGGGGTAGGGTAACCGTCCGGTCTTACTTGATTCTTCTACTTCTTATTTATGAATTTTACTAATAACACATTCAAAACTCGGCTGAAAGGCAGGCATGGTTGTCGTTTCGATATGTTATGAGTCACATTGTCCGATCGTATTGCATTTCTAGTTCAGTCCTCGGCTGGTATGGATGGATATGTGTGGATCAGTCCAACTAGGTAAAGGGGAGTAGCGCATACGCTTTAGTAGCGGAGCCTACCTCATCGTTATTGAATTAGATTAAACTACTATTATATTATTATATTTTAGTTACTTCGTTTTAACTTAAAGTTAATTTTTAACTTAATGTTAACGTTTATTAAAAGAATCCATAAAACTGTCACAAAAATAAAATTGTGTCGCTCTACAAATAACCATTAACCATTGACATCCTTCCTTGTTGGTATTATTGTACATTAGCACCGCATTCGTTATTGCATCCGCAAACACATTAACACAGAGCTCAGTTTATTGGACGAATTGAAAGCTTTTTTTCGTTTTACGGCCTATAGACCCAAATGGCCCAATTTAAATGAAATTATGCTCGAGTTGCCAAGACACTCAACAGTTTCCCCAGAAGCTGCTGTTCTGCAAATGTCTTTGTGGCGAGGCTCGTCGTCAGCTTTTTCACCATTCCGGCTTTAAATGAGCACATCAATAACATTAAATGACCAAAACGTGGGCGACACAGCACTACTATAACATGCGCGCTCATACACATATACCATACCAGTATTCGTTCTCCATAACGCCTCCTGGTAGTCACAACAATCGCAGTGCTGTTTTAAAATGATACCACACAATTCCTATGACCGACGAAGAACAACAAAAAGGCGACCAAACATTTAGTCCAAACCACTAACTAAAGATACAAGACAACAAACAAGTTGTGCAGTCCCTTTAAATAAGAAACTATTGGATGCAATTTGAAGTCTGTGTGGCTTTATATCACACAAGTATACAAAGTTAGTTCGACTGAACCCATCCAACCCCCATCATAGGAGTATCACATTGCATTTATCGTCCTGCGGCAGGTTTTCTACGATAATTATATTTGAGAATATCCAACGCTTATAAGGCATGCTGTGATAGACGTACATACATCGCGGCCCGTTAAGGAGTAGATATTCCTATGTAGCAGTGTGGATTATGTTAAAGCTGCCTAGTAAAATGTTAGATGCAAAGGATGCTATTTAATCATGACTGCAAGTGATCTGGCATGTCATGTTTTTTATCATTTTCACTTATGAATTTTATATGAGCGTGACCCCCAAACGATGGTATGTCATTTTAACCAATGCATTGACATATCATTTTTATCAATGCTTTGACATGTCATTTTAACCTATGGCATGAAATTTTCATGTCTTGTTTAGAAAATAGAAAACGATGTATTGAAATATGATCTTCATGACATAAAACTCTTTATTTATTCAACCAGCAAATATTTATATCAAAAATTCCGCTCTCCGCAACTGATTTTGTTTCATTTTACAAAATGTTTTTTTTCTATTCAGATTTCCAACTGCACTCCTTTAAGAATTTCTTGTTCGTGAATTAGTTGTAATTTTATAACAAAATTTTGGAAATTTATACTCTTTTGTTTCGGTAAGAAATGATGTCGCTACGTAGGGCTCTACAAATCGACTTGCTTTTAGGGATCTCTAGAGAATAAAATGTAATGAACAGAGAGGAGAGACTTTTTCAGGAACATATCATTTATGCGTTATTAATTTATTTTTAATTTATAACTATTACTTTTCAAAAGTCTTTACTTATTACTTTTCAGATTCTTGTTCGTTTTCGTTTCGGACTTTTTGTTCAAATTTCGACAAGCGAGATTTGATAGATTTCATTCTATGTCAGATTTGGGACTGACAAAGAAACTTTAATAATACTGCACTTTTGTCCGATAATATTTTTAGCTCGATGATTGGAACTTCCTTTTTATTGCAGAGTCTGAAAGACGTTTCGAGATAGTTACAACACCAATCTTTTAGAAGTTGTACTTGTGTGATATACAGGAAATGTAAGACAACTTCGAGTCTCCAACAATATCAAGACTATTGTAAATAATAACCCAGCAAAATGTTCGATGCCAAAGATGCCATTCAATCATGGGTGAAAGTTATCTGGCATGTCATATTTTTAGCATCTTCATCGATGAATTTTATATGAGCGTGGGCTCCAAAAGATGCTATTCATTTTTGGACCCAAAGCATGTCATTTACACCAATGCTTCGACATGTCATTTCCACCAATGCATTGGCATGTCATTTTCACCAACCCTTTGCAATGACATTATCATTACGACGAGAGTTTTAACAACGTTGGTTGTGATTTCGAGTCTCCAACAACATCAAGCCTATTATAAATAATTAATCTTATATATTTAGAAAAATGTGTATAAATAAAAACACAAAATTCATCTCTATTGGAATGGGTTCAAATGCTGATGAAAAGAACGGATCTTCCACGACTTCCTTTGCATGGGTTCAAATGCTTATGAAAAGATCGGATCTTTCACGGCTTGCTTTGCATTTGTTCAAATGCTAATGAAAAGATCGGATCTTCGCTGTAAAGATGCCATGAAATCACGTCATCGCTTGGAACACCTTCCTTCAAATTTTGCTGGGAAGCCTATTGTAAATAAAAACACAAACTTCATCTCGATTGGATCAATGGAATGGGTTAAAATGCTGATGAAAAGATCGGATCTTTTATGACTTCCTTTTAATAGGATTAAATGCTGATGAAAAGATCGAATTTTCCACGACTTGCTCTGAATGGTTTAAAATGATAGAAAAAAATATCGGATCTTTCACGACATCCTTTGAACAAATGCAAAAGATGGCATGAAATCACGTCTTTTGTATGAAAACGTAACGGTAACAACACTGATGTTACTTTAATGATCGGTTTCTAATGACCCGTTATGATGAGTGGAGGCAATTGTATCTTATAATGTACTCAAAGTTAAAATCTTTATAAATAAAAATCAAATGTCGTTCGTTGGTACTGGCATCAGTTGAGAACGGCTGGACCGATTTGGAAAATATGACCACGCCAACTTTTACGTCCATTTTTTCAATATTCAATTTTAATCTTTTCTACCAAAACTACTGAACTGATTTTCCTGAAATTGTCAGTGAATGTACAGGGATGGTTAAAATGAGTTACAAATTTTGTTGAATTTCGTAGGGGGCGGGGGTACTTCCCCTATGCACTGTTTCTTTAAAAATGCTATATATTTATAAATAAAAATCAAATGTCGTCCGTTGGTAATGCCATGAGTTGAGAACGGCTAGACCGATTTGTATATTTCTTTTTGTGAAATGTTCGCTGACTTAGGTTTTTATGCAAAAGAATTCGACCACGACCACTTTTACGTCCACTTTTTTCAATTATCAATTTTTATCTTTTCTACAAAAACTACTGAACTGATTTTCCTGAAATTGACAAGAAATGGACCCCGGTGTTAATAGGCTACATATTTTGTTGAATTTAACAATGCTATATTTATAATAATTACGGGAGACAATTATGGTTGTGTTTCCGACCTTACCTACTTAATTGATACAAACAGACTTGACCGCGCCCACTTTTTAAAATGTTACATCTGCAAAACAACTGAACCGATTTTCCTAAAATTTTCAAGGAATGTACAGTGATGGCCCCGGTGAAAATATGACGCATATTTTCTTGACTTTCGATGGGGCGGGGTACTTCCTTTTGCCGTTAAAAAAAACGCCATATCTTTATGAATAAAAATAAAATGCCGTCATAACCCAGCTTAGGCTTTTATGGAAAGAAAATTTTACCACGCCCACTTTCTTCAATTTTCAATTTAAATTTTTTTACAAAAACAACAGAACCCATTTTCCCGAAATTGTCAGGGAATGTACAGGGATGGCCTCGAAAACAGGCTACATATTTTAATGAATTTCGGAGGGGGCGGGGTTCCTCCCCCATGCGATTTTAAAAAACACTATATTTGCAAAAATTTGAATGTATCGGTTTAAAAATTTACGAATTAATCGACAATCAAGGTACTTCTTTGGGGTCTAAAGACCCGATCCAGCCTGATTTTTTAAAATATGTTCTATCTCCAATACTACCGAACCGATTTCCATGAAATTTGCAGCAAAAGCTCAAGGTTTGCCGTTGCTATGTATATTTTTTCGGAGGAGATGAGGTACCTTCCTCTCGCCTTTCTTTTAAACGCTACATGTATAAGCCAAACTTATGATTATATCGGTTTCAGCATACATTTTAGGAGGCAATGTTATGTGTAGTACATATTTAGAGCCAGAATACCGAACCACGCCCACTTTTTTAAATATGTTATATCTTGAAAACTGATGACCACGCCCATTCTTTTCAATACATTATTTTTCCAAAACTACTGAACCTAATGAACAAAAATATATAAGTCTCAATAAGCGGGAGATTTCGACTTAACAATCTAGATCTCAACGTTGGCACGGGTTAACGTTAACAGATCACCATAAAATTTTATATACACTGCACCCCGGTTATCTTCCTCTCCGCTTAACTGAATTTCCCGTTTAATTGCCTCACAATCTAAATCCCCAAAGTTTTCCAAATAAATGAGTTCAAACTGTACCGGTTAACTACTTTTCTATAAGTTCTATAATTCGGATATTTGCCCGTAAAATATTTTCGCCAAAAGAAACATTTAATAATACTTTTATCGGTTTATTACCCGCACTGGTGTATTTCTGGGATAATCAATTTCCATGACTACATTAAATTAAATAATATAACTTACATATATTTTTAAACTTGAAATGAACTTTTCCACTATACACCGTAACTGCCTTCACGCATAACTGTCTCATTTTTTGGAATTTTATGTGAGGTATTTAACCGGGGTGCAAGTTTTTGGATCAAGTGGAAAAATTTAGGGAGTTTCAAAAAGTATCTTCACAAACCATGTCAAGTTCTTTAGTTTCTTTAATGTAGCGAACAATTCTTTTTAATTCAGACCAATGTATCTCGCCTGGGCTGTTTGGAAATTTACGAATCTGATAACATATGTCTGGTCATAAGCTTGACATTAAATACGCATCCCAGCATTTCGTTATACGATTTATCCTTCAACTCTTGGGCTTCTTTTAGAAGAGTTTGAACTTTTCTTAGGATTGCACTCTCCGTAAAGAAATATAGCGTTTACACCAAGCTGGTGTTTATGTAAATGTATCTTAACGCTAATATTCTTCGAATTTTACTACCGGTGAATACGTTTCTTCATAGTCAATTCCAACTCTCTGAAGCAAGCCTTTGATACTAGTCGAGATTTATAGCGAATAGGATTATCATTTGCGTCCTCTTTTATACGAAGCACCTATTTAGAAGAAACAAATTCTAAACCCGATATTCTTCAATAGAATCAAGCCCATTATTTACTACTCTCATCCAATTGCTTTTATTAGAATCATTCATGATCTCACCATAATTTTAAGGGTCCATCATACAATGTGAAATTGCAGAATTTGCATTGCATTTTTGTAATTTTTGTAATGAGATATTAGGCTTCCAATCGGAAAAATTTTGAAAGAGCTTCTGTTTATAAGATATGTCGCCGGTAAGGCATCTTCTTTCTTTTAGCTTATTCTGCTGATCTACCGGATGCAATCATTCCATTTTGCTGGAAGTATAGGAACTCGTGTTTCAAGTTTGAATCCCTTTTCTTTTAAAATATTATTTTGCTTTGTTCGAAAGATATTCTATGCCTTGTAGTGGAATTCTGTAACACATTTTTAGAGTTACCGACAAAAATCATTCAAATTAAAATTCTTATAATTAACGAAAATTTTCGGCAAGTTAACAACCAAAATAAAGTTGTCGCTAAGACCTACTGATAACAACTGTTGCTAACTTTTATTGATACTTTACCTTCATAATTTTACGTTTTAATTTTACCAATTTTCGTGGGTAACTTAGAAAATGAGTTACAGAATTCCAATTTTGGACCACAGTTATTGAGACACTAGCAGACCCCGGTCCGCGTTGCTGGCCCGTCGTAATAAGTTTTAATGACAACTTTTAATGGACTTTATGCTTGACAATTCTAACAAATGTAGGTATTTTCTACCTCACTTCTTCGGTCCATTGTCAAACCGAGGAGGATTTCAAATGTATCAACAGATTTTGTTTGTAACCTTTCTTTTCTCTTACGGACTTTGTCGGATTTTTTCGCCCATTGATGCTGTTTAGAATTTATTATCGTCCATGTTCCCTGTTTTTTCCTAAAGCGATCTAATTATAAAAGGTAAAAAATGGTTAAGTCGAATTCTCCCGCTTTTTGAGACTTGCATATATGTATGTTTTAGTTTTTCATGGGGTCGAACCTCGCCATTTAAGGAAATTTGTAAATATACGTTTTTCTTGATCGAAAATTAATTTGCAAGCCGATGTACTCATAAGTTTAGCAAATATAGTGATTATTTGGACCACGGGACATTCCTTAACATTTTCTGAAAATTGCATGAAATTAGATTCAATAGTTTTGGAAAAATAATGTATTGAAAAGACTGGGCGTGGTCATCAGTTTTCAAGAATGTACCTACGGTCCACACAACCCCATTGCCTCTCAAAATTTATGCTGAAAACGATATAATCATAACTTTTGGGTTATACATAAAGCGTTTAAAAGAAAGGCGTGGGGAAAGTACCCCACCTCCTCCGAAACTCATAAAATACGGCAAACCTTGAGCTTTTGCTGATAATTTCATGGAAATCAGTTCGGTAGTATTACAGATATAACATATATAAGAAGCAATCGTGGTCGGGTCTTTAGGCCCCAAAAAAGTATCTAGATTGTACCATAAATTCGAAAATTTTGCAAATATAGCGTTTTTTTTTAATATCGCATAGGGGAGGAACCCCGCCCCCTCTGGAATTCATTAAGATATGAAGCCTATTTTCGTGGGCCATCCCTGTACATTCCCTGACAATTTCAGAAAATCGGTTCAGTAGCTTTTGTAGAAAAAAATTTAAATTGAAAATTGAAAAAAGTGGTCGTGGCAAAATTTTCTTTCCAGAAAAACCTAAGTTGGGTTATGACGGCCTTCGATTGTTATTCATAAAGACATGGCGTTTTTTTTAATGTGGCAAAGGAAAGTACTCCGTCCCCTTCGAAATTCAAGAAAATATGCATCCTACTTTCACATTCCCTGAATTCCAATTCCCTAAATTTCAGGAAAATCGGTTCAGCCGTTTTCGAGATGTAACATATTTTAAAAAGTGGGGGTGGTCAGGTCTTTGCGTTCCAAATAAGTAGTTAAGGGCGGAGACACAACCATAATTGTCTCGCAAATTAATTTCCAAACCGATACAGTCGTAATTATTGCAAATATAGCATTTTTAAAGAGAAAAGGTTATAGGGAAGTACCCCGCCCCGAAATTCAACGAAATATGTAGCCTATTTTTACCGGGGGCCATCCCTGACAATTAGTTCAGAAGTTTTTTTCAGAAAAGATTAAAATTGAAAATTGAAAATAGTGGGCGTTGTCAAATTTTCTTTGCATAAAAACCTAATTTCAAAAAAAGAATTATGCAAATCGGTCCAGCCGTTCGTTCTCAAATGATGGCATTACCAACGAACGACATTTGCTTTTTTTATAAAGATACATATAGCATTTTTAAAGAAATAGAGTATAGGGAAGTTCCCAGCTCCTTCCGAAATGAAACAAAATATGTAGCCTATTTTCACCGGGGACCATCCCTGTAGTAGTTTATGTAGAAAATATTTAAACTGACAATTGAAAAAAAGGTGGGCAAAAGGTGACTTCCCAACTTAAAATGATTATAACACAAAAAATAAAATAACTACCTAGACCATACAGCTAGCCAGATATCAGTACTAAATTTCTGTGCAAGATCAAACATGATTTGAAGTGTTTTAGTGCTTCATAAACTCAAAAAACTTTTTTGTTGAATTATGCCAAACCCGTAGTAAATGAGCTGTAACTCGTTGGACTTTAGAGATATGCGCATGAAATTTGACACAAGATAAACTAGATTATTTATTTATTTATTCCTTTTTACTCCAATGAGGAGCATAGAGCAACAAGATAAAATAGAATTCGTAGAAAAAATAGAAATTGCTAACTCAGAAAACGATTTTTTTGAGTTATGCCACTCTTTGAGTAAATGAGCGATTTGATTTTTATTATAAAAATTATGCATTGCAGTAATCATAGATTTAAATTCGACAAATTTGTCGAATACATCGGATATGTATATGACCGCGAAATGGCTATAATCTATGAAGCTTACGAAGTACCTGTGACCATCCCATGTTTGGCGATCACTTGGTCCACAAATTCTTGAATTCTTTCAAGAAAGCGACTGAACCATTTTCCAAAACATCAATCAAAACAATCAATCATTTTCATTTCATAATACAATTTATAATTGATTTAAATTTTTTTTTTAAATTTTGTAGAAATATGCATATACTGTCTGTAAAACAAATAGCGCCGCAGGCGTAAATGTGTTTGAAAAAAATCGCTCGCTTTTTTTACCAATTTTTTACCAAAATATTTTCCTATTTAAGAAAGTAAAAAGTGTTTGTAAAGATATGCAAATACATTGTGAAGAATGAAAAGCATCGCAGGCTAAAATATTTTTGAAAAAAACGCTCGATTTTTCACATACATCTATATTCGAAAACTAAAGTTCTCAAAATTAGTACCATGGAGTTGCAAGATAATTATTTGGTACAAAATGTCTTGTACTCCTAAGATGTTTGGCATTGAAAATAGTTATATCTGTCTTCGTTTTGATATAGCCCCCATAGAACGGTATCACCCTATTTTCGGTATACTTAAGGTTTTAGCCACATTATCCAACAAAAATGGCTAAAGTTTGGCATTTAGTCTTCTTTGGGGCTACAAGACTTTCCTCCAGAAATATGTCAGGGTAGGTCCTTGTTTTGATATAAACCCAATAGAAAGGTACATCCGGATTTTCGGCATTTTCAAGGATTTAGCCTACTTATCGTGGGGAGTACAAAACTTTCCCAAGAAATTTGTCGCTATAGGTTCGCATTTTGACATAGCCCTCAAAAAACTTTACCTTAATTAATTTAATTAAATTTAATTAAGTTTTTAGTAAATGGGCTGATTTGGTCTTTTTTATTTTCTAATAATAACATTTACATAAGCTTTGTATCAATAAAAGTTAAGAACACATTAGCATGAAATTTTATTGCAAATTTAAAAAAAAATCAAGGAACAAAATGTTTTGGAACCAATTAAAAAATTCTTCACACAAATATGTGTAGATATGTGTTTAGATTTGCGTTGTTTCGTATTGCGTTGAAGTTCACCGGAACCAATCATTAACGTAAATCGAGGTATTAGTGAACAGGGCAATATTTTGGACGGGACACCGCACAGTGGGAAAAAACAGATCTAGCGTGCAGAAAATAAAAGTCGATGTTTTATTGTATGTTTATTCATAATTTAGATAAGAATAGCTTTAAATTGACTATTTTACTTAATTTATTGATATTTTGGGCAAATTTGTATTTTTATATAATTTATACCTTTTCTGGTATATGTATGTAGCTCCAATATAACAGTACCTCCCGCTTTTAGGTATTTTGAAGATTTCTGCCATATTACCCAACCGAAATGGCTAAAATTTGGTATGTAGTCTTAGTTGGGCGGACAACTTATTCCAACAGAGATTTGCCGGTACAAGTTCACGTTTTGACATAGCCCCCATAGAAAGGTACCGCCCGATTTTGATAATTTTGAAGGTTTTGGCCACATTATCCAACATTAGATCATATCTAAAAAGCTGAGATTTGAGATTTAGTCTTAGTTGAGAGTATAAAACATTCCGACTGAGAATTATCGGTATAGGTCCACGTTTTGATATAGCCCCCATAGAACGGTATTTTTAAAGTTTCAGCCAAATCATTCAACCGAAACGGCTGAAATCTGGTTTGAATATACATAATTTGTGGCGGAGAGTTCAAAATCACTCCATCGTGTTCTTTTTAATAATAAAAAATTATATTTTTTAAATTTGTTAGGAGACGCTTTACTACTTTCATTTTCGTACTTCCCCCCATTTCCTAAGAAACGTAGGTCCGACGTTTTCTATTTTTATTTTCTTATCTGCTATGCTGTGCTCAATTCCAAGTGATATATGAGATTTTATATCAATTTTTTCCAGAATCGTCATTTTATTTGAACTGAACTTTAAAAAGCATTCTGCGCTAAATTGGCATATTTCCTTAAAAATGGCAAAAAGTCAAAAATCGCAAAAAGTTGCAGGAAATAATTTGAGATTTTATTCTAGAAAATATATATAAAAACAAAAGAATATCTCGATCCGATCTGATCCGATTTTATACTTTACCCCTATTTTAATTGCAGAAATGGAATAAATTGGACGTTACATACATATAATTAACCAGTAACATCTAAATTACCATAACTTATGGCTTATAAACCAGTTTAATTAAGTTAAATACCTTTACGATAAACCAAAAATACAAAAGATTCGACAATAAATGTTCGCAGACAGCACACGCCTATCGCAATTTTACAACTAAAAAAACATCATCGTGAACACTGTAACAAATATCTATGTTAAATGTACCGTTATTCCGTTCCGACTAATCAATTCCAATTATTGTTTATGCCGTTAAGTACAGTCAACCCTCTAGTTTAATACTGTACTATAGTTTCATAGCTTCTTTGAATTCCATTTTTCGATTTTCTGCACGCTAGATCGGTATTATTTCCACTGTGCACCGTGGGCCGACCGAACCTTCTGTTTTACTTGTTTACATTTTAATTAGATTCAAAAATATACCTTATTTCCAGATTTGACCTCAATTGGATCAAAATGATATGTCCTCTATTTATAGGTGGCTATACGTTTCCGCAATATTTTCATATTTTATTGATATCTCTTGGAAAACTTTGCAATTAAAATCATAATATCATCATTTTGAGAACAAAAAAGAAATGTACTTCACGTACTACAAGAAATAGCGAACGACTGACGTACAATGTCGTGATCTTGTAATAAAAATACAACTACATACGGCTCCTGTCATCCCAGTCATCTTTTAAATTGCTAATGACAAACTTACAGTATGGCCAGTCTATACTAACCAGCAAAAAATTTGGAAGGGAGCGACATAACCTTCTTCCAGTACAATGGAAAAACATTGCCGCAACTGTGAAAAAATGTTGTTTCACTCTACAAAACCAAAAAGTTTGCTTCTACAACATAGACTGCAGAAAGCGGCGTCTAGTTTCAATGTACCAATGTGAATGCAAACATTTTAAGGTGGGCTTTACCTTACGGTTAAGTTGAAATCGTGCTATTGACGATAATTTCGGCCACGGTTTAAGGAGTACTTACATACATACACACAGTCAGTCTTTGGAAATTGTTTTAGGTCGGCGGAAGGCCAGCGCAACCATTTTCATGCTTGCACTGGATGCTGGTATACAGCAGACTAGCTAAATACATACCTTTTTGCCTACATTGGATGTTGGGGTGGGAATCTGCTGATAAAAAATGACGAAGAAAACTTATGTGAAATTAACGTGAGGTAGCAAAAGGGCACAACAAAAGTCACGTTGTCAGAAACAAGAAACAATTTTATGAGATGACAGAGTCGTAGACATTAATTACAAAGAAAAAACTGATCACCGATAAGAAAGCATATTCAACATACATATTTTCTTGTGAAGTATTTATTATGTTACTAAACGAATAACAACAATATATCCATATATTGACGCGGTTTCTTTTTAGGAGCTTACTATTTTAAAAAAATAAACAGATGTATGTTCTATTCCTTAGAGTTATCAATACAATTTTTAAACATAAGGAACGATTCATTGTTTTGCCTTGTTGAAGATATTCATGTTATGTAGATTGTAGCTGTAGTCGAATCGGAATATCTAAGGGAAATTTTCGGACTTTTCGGCCCACAAATGCTGTTCATAATATTGGGATATTTCAGTAAGATAATGTGGCTAAAACCTTCAAAATACCGAATATCGGGAGTACCGTTCTATGGGGGCTATATCAAAACGTGAACCTATATTGATAGATTTCTGGGGGAAAGTTTTGTAGCCCCATTTTGGTAAGATTATGTGGCTAAAACCTTACAAAAATACCGAAAATCGGGATATACCGTTCTATGGGGGCTATATAAAAATGCAGGTCTATACTGACAAATTGCTGGGGGAATGTTTGTTAGCCCCAAAGAAGACCAAGTACCGTAAATGTGGCAAAAACCCTAAAAATACCGAAAATCGGTAGGTGCTGTTCTATAGGGGCTATATCAAAACGTGGAACTATACTAACACATTTCTGGGTGAAAGTTATGAAGCCACAAAGAAGACATAATACCAAATTTAAACCATTTCGGTTAGAATTTTACTTAGACTTCGAATTTTATTCTGAGAACTTGTGGACCGACGAATTACAACGTTATAGAGAAATTTCTCTATAATGCCTCTATATTTTGTGTGAGAATTTCCACTTGTGCTTTAAAAACAACTTCGTAATAGAGAAGTATTCGTAATAGAGAAGTCCGCCTGTATATACTTTGTAGGGTCTCCGACAAATATTTCGATGTTTTACAAATGGAAAGACAAAGTTAATTATACCTTCCATATTATGGTGGAGGTTTCAGAATAATCAGAATACTAATAAATTGAATGTACCAAACAATATAAATGGCCTAAATGTTTTTGTTGTTACCTTTAAAAATTCCAGAAGACCAGTGTTATAAAGCCATAATAATATCACCTAACACGCCTCTATCCGAGTATTTAACATAAAACGGTTTCTCTAATTAATTTCGATCTTCTTTTTAGTAAGTGAATCCCTCTGTTCCAAATCCCAAACTAATTCGTCCATTCATTTGTCCTTCCTTCAATTGTATAAAAGCTGTGTGTCCAGATAAATGTCTTTTTGATGAGGTGAATGGATTTGTGTTGGTCGGTTCGGTCTGAGTTTGACAGATATACCGTCAAAAGTTAAAGATACTTTTCTGCTTGTAAATTTATTCAAATGAACTTTTTAATTAATTTTGTTGTTGTCTTTGTTGATATTATTTCTGTAGTCGGTGTTCTTATTCTCCCACATCCAATGTTATTTTTATGATGATGCTTTTGTTTGTCTCACGGTTTCTATTGTTGTCCTTTACTGGTGGCAAAAATAAATCCAAAACAATTACAAAAGTTCTTTGAGCTTACGGCAAGCATTACATGCACTCGTTCGCCCACTTTCTCGACCCATCATTCACTCCATCATTTGGACCCATTCATTTATTGTTTTAATGTTTTTCATTTCATTTTAAAGTGGTCTTTACGATGCAAATTTGGAACGCCCAATGTACAAAATACACAAACATACACAAAACCCCACAACAACAATGGACAAACATCAAACTGGAATAAAAGTTTGTTTTCTGTCACTTCCTGTTAGTGATGCTATCTTGTATTGTATTGTAAACTTTGACGTTTTTATTACATTACATTTTATGTTATATGTATTTAGAACAACTTTTGAGCTTAAAATCTTGCCATGAGACATTTTGGGTCCTCAGTAAATTGCTTTTATATTAGCCAAAATTAGTATCGCTCTTATATGGCAAATGATATATAAGTTATAAACCCAATAACTTCAAAAGCTGGTAACTGTAGAAGGCAGGTTCAGGACTGTAAGGAGGCAATTTTTACCTGTATTATTTAATGGAAACGTGATTTGGAAAAAAACAGTTTATGAAATTTTCAAAATGTTTGAGCAAATTTGAGGCTTTTTTATGCAAAATATATCAGCTTGGAAGACACTGCAATTTTCGTTCAAATTGAATGAGTCTTCAAATCTAACATTTCACTATAAAAACACCAGTGTCTTGTATACCGTTAAGAGGTGGATTGTTGTGAGTGTGAGCAGATCTGCTAGATATACTTATATAAGTTTGTCCGATTTACATGAACAGCTTAGGTTCTCTACGTGTCTTAATGTTGTTACAAGTCTGTACTAAGCATCGATACCACTGTTTGAAATTTATCAGTATTCGTACTTTTCCTTGCATAGGACATTGCACTAAACTAGAGCTTCAAAGCTGTAGCTAGAACAATCAAATATGTCAAATATTGCAGCTTGTAAATGGAGTTTTAGTATAAATAACGTGCTAATAGACATCTCTTTGCCTTCTCCTAGGTACATCTCTTTCACCTCAGTTGGTGGTTGTGAATAATGCCGAGATATTTGGTTTTCAAAGAAAGTGCTAGCGTTCCGATAGTTGATTCAGCAGTTGATTCTTCCCTTTTGACAACCAAAAACGGAAGAAGCAGCTGGCATAACAGATCCTCCCACTTACGTAGGTGTTCAATGATGTACAACCTGGGGGAGGCTGTATCCTAGGCGCGTCCCTCACAAAATGGCCTTTAGAGTCTATTGGGGTTGATGTTACATCGTAACTTAACGTCCTCACGCTGGACATTAAAGTATTTTGAGATCCGAATAAATCTTGGGTGTGTGGGGGTACTTGTTTTCGTAGTGACAACGGTGGCGAATATATCAACAAGGAATTTTATAGATATTTGAAGAGCGATGGCATCAAAAGACAATTAACAGTTCCGTATAGTCGTCAGCAGAGCGGAGTGGCAGAACGTGCAAATAGAACCCTGGTAGAAATGGCAAGAACCATGATGTTGCATGCAGGTGTGTGTGAAAATTTATGGGCAGAAGCAATAATGACTGCGGCTTATTTACGAAACAGAAGTCCCACAAAGCATCTGAAAGAGAAGACACCTTACGAAATATGGCATGGCGAGAAACCAAATGTAAGTCATTTACGAACTTTCGGTTCTTATTGTGTAGCATTGAACAAAACCCATAAACGCAAGTTCGAAAAGAGAGGTGTGGAGTACATAATGGTAGGCTATTCCTTAGTCTTAAAAGCATATCGACTTTACAGTAAAGAACAAAGAAAAGTAATTGAAAGAAGAGATGTAATTTTCGACGAGAATAAATTCCAGGTAAATGACAAGGAAATACCCAAAGAAGATTGTCTTACAATATATTTGCAACAAAATGAATCATCACCAAATCAGCTTCAACCGAATGAAAATGATGATAGTCAAATTGAAAGTATCGATGAAACGTTGACGGAAAACATGGAGTACGAAAGTAACGACGAACATTTTGGTAGAGCAAATGAAGATTCAAGTTCCGACAGTCAGGAAGATGTGTCAAGAATTGGGCCAGGAAGACCAAGAATAATACGAACAGGGCAGCCTGGAAGACCCAAAAAGGTATATAACGTATTGAATCGCATGACTACGGAAAATATACCTCAAACAGTTGAAGAAGCTATGGAAAGTGAAGATTCCGAGCGATGGCTAAATGCTATGAAAACAGAATTTACATCTTTGGAAAAAAACAAGACCTGGGAAGAGGTTGTATTACCGCCGAAATATAAAACCATTGGTTGTAAATGGGTGTTCGCGTTAAAACGAAACAAGCACGGTGAAATAGAGAGATACAAAGCACGTTTGGTAGCGAAGGGATGAAGCCAGAGATATGGGATTGACTACAAAGAGACATTTTCTCCAGTGGTAAGAAATGCTACTATAAGAATGATATTGGCTATTGCAGCTCAGGAGAAAATGCACTTGCACCAAATTGATGTTACTACGGCTTATCTAAATAGCGAATTACAAGAGGATGTATACATGGCACCACCAGAAGGTTTCAAAATTGGAAACGGCAAGGTTCTGAAATTGAGAAAAGCAATATACGGTTTAAAACAGTCAGGACGAGCATGGAATGAGAAACTAGACACCGTTTTGAAGAATTTTAGATTTACATCATTTGAAAACAAACCATGTTTATACAAAATGAAGAAAGATAACGAAATTATCTTAGTGGCAGTTTACGTTGATGGCATTATCATAGCATGCAAGGACGAACAACAAATTAGACAAATAAAGGCAATTGCAACATTTTCTGGGCATGGAGATTGAACGGCAGAATAACACGGGTTCAATAAAACTAAGCCAAATTCAATATATTAAGGACATGCTAGAACAATATGGAATGAAAGATTGCAAAACGTCGTCAGTCCCCTTAACACCAGGATATCAAATACAATGTAATGGTAACTGCAAGAAAGCTAATCAACATGATTATCAATCATTGATTGGAGCATTGACTTATCTCGCAATTATTACCCGACCAGACATTCTACATTCAGTAAACAAGCTTGCTCAAAGAAATGCTGATCCTCATATTGAACATTTAGTGGCAGCGAAAAATATTCTACGATATCTGGCAGGAACAATGAATTATAAGTTGGTATACAAAGCAGGTGAAAAATGTGTTTACGGATATGCAAATGCAGATTGGGGAAGTAGTACAACGGATAGAAAATCTTATACTGGTTACATATTTTTCTTCAATGGTTTTTTTGTAAAACTAATTGGAATGTCTTAGTATTTCTATTGTTTTTATGTAATGGAACATCCATGTTGAGGAGGAGTATTGGAGTTATAATTCAATTGTATTGCACAGCAACATGTATGTTTCACACACTTTGTATTTTGGCCTTAGAAGGCAATAATGTATCTAGTAGGCATTGAAATATGAATTTGTCAATTTTCCTAACTTGTATGTATGCATTGAAATTTTTATTCAGTCAATAAAAACGATTCAAACTAACATGGTATAGCGGTTTGAGGATTTTAGATACATTTTCCGTCAAAATTGGCTACAATTCGGCACTTGGAGTTTCGAGAGGTCAAAAAACTTCTGCACCAAAAATGGTGGAGATAGGTCCACGTTTGGGAACAGTCCCCATATAACGGTACCTCCAGACTTAAGATATTTTGAGGATTTTTGCTACACTTGAGGTTCCCAATGGCCATAAAACTTCTCCACTAAAAATCGTTGCTATAGGTCCATGTTTTGGTATAGCCCCATATAACGGAACCTTCTGATTTTCGGTATTTAGAGGACTTTAACCGAATTAGCTGAAATTTGACATTTGAGTTTCCCAATGACCTCAAAACTTCTCCACCAAAAATCGTTAACATAGGTCCATGTTTTGGTATAGCCCATATAACGGAACCTTCTGATTTTCGGTATTTTGAGGACTATAGCTACAATTTTTAACCGAACTAGCTAAAATTTGACATTTGAGGTCCTCAGTAGTCCCGAAACTTCTCCACCTAAAATCGTTCACATATGTCCATTTTTGGCATAGCCCCTATAGAACGCTCCCTCGCAATTCTCGTTATTTTTAAAGATTTTTAGCTATAATTTTTGACCGAACTAGCTGTAATTTGACATTTGAAATTCTCAGAGGCCCGAAACTCCTCAACCAAAAAATCGGCCATGTAGGTCTATGTTTTGGTATATCCCCCATATAAAGGTACCAGCAGATTGAAGAAATTTTTAGATACCGTGGTGGAACAATTTTCGCTCCTAACAGGAAACTAATTATGTATTCTAATTTAGTTCAGGATATTTTATATTGGAGGGTATAACAATTTAAGCCCGGCCGAGTTTAATGTTTTTTAAATTTTTTCTGAAAATACGCTTCCCCACTTCTCTCTATATTTTGCCTTGACGCTCCGTGTATTTACTGACTATTGGGTTGCCCCGTATCGCGAGTTCTTTTTTTTTCAACAGCTTTGCGACACTCCTGATCGTGCCATGGATTTGTGTGTGTGTTTTTTTGTACCCATGTACAGATTTTGCCGCAGTTTGAAGAGAGTTGGTTATGCTTTGCCACTGCGCTTTCACATTATCGGACAAGGAGTATGTCTTCTAGCATGTGGGTAAGTTGGGTTTCCAGCTTTTCGACAACAAGCTTCTGTCCTGTGTTAGATTACACTTATGGCGAATCGACGTTCGATCCCCGGAGAGGACGTTCGCGCTGGAAGATTGTTTCCGTCTATCCCAATATGATCGATCTGGTTTCTGGTTTTTCCATCTGAGGACATCCAACTGGCGTTGTGTACGTCGAGATGCTGGAACCTGGTCTGCTCACTAATATGTGCGATCCACGATATTTTACCTCCAAAATTGCCTCTCGCTTAGCACGTGTACACATATCCTTTGTCTGTTCATCCTTCTCTTCGGTTAGGACTTGGGCCCATATGAGACTGATGTTGTTGCAATTCTCTCATCCATCGAAGTGGTTCAGAAGACCTAGCTTTTAAGTCTTTGATTTAACATAAATCCAACACCTAGTTAATGTTTCGTTTCATGGCAGCTACGACTCTTCAACATTTTTTATTTTTTTTTTTGGAAGTTTCAGAGTTTTTAGATTAACCCAGGGATGCCAGATAAGTTTGGTCGAAAATCGGCACTTTTCGGGTGCCAAAATCGGCAAAATCGGCAAAAATTTTCAAAATCGGCAAAAAATCGGCAAATTAAAAAACATTTATTTCAGTTAAAATTATCGCTTTATTTAATAAGCATAAGTTTAAAAAATAACATTTTAAGTACAAAAAACAATTAACAATTCATAAACCAAGGCAATAATTCAAAATGTGTATGAAAATAAATGGTTTTACCATATGCATATCTATATATATAAAAATGGTGTAAAAAATGTATAGTAATTCATAAAATGAGAACGGCTAGGCCGATTTCTGTAAAAATTTTTGTCAGTTATTCGTATTTTCGAGGAGAAGGTCTTTACGGAAGAAAATTTTGGAAAATCTCTCTGGAAATGTCGGAAAATTGGAAAAATCGAAAATTGAGTTTTTGTATGAAATTTTATTCCTTAATAGCGAGACGAAGTTCGCCGGGTCCGCTAGTGTAGTATATATTTATAAGTACGTGTATACCACTGTGCAACATTTTTAAGGTGATATTTTGCAAACAATTCGAACTGAGGATTTTTTGAAAGTACAGACCCAAACGACAAGAAACCCTAGTTGGGTTTTGTTGTGTCAGATCCAGCTCGGATTTTATGGCCCCATCTAAACATGGTTAAATATTGAGTTTTTAAAGAAATTCGGGGCTATATCTCTGAAAACAATGCGAATCTTCTTCTGACCTCTGAAGTAAATTTGTAGATAAGGACAAGATTAAAATATTTGGAGAAATAATGAACTCGAAAAACTACATGTATTGCCTTACATTTCAAAATATATGCAAAAATTCCACAATTTTTATACATTTAGCACCGTATCTCCAAAACCGTTAATTTTTTCTAAACATTTTCTTTTGGAAAAATATTCCCTGGAATGTAATACACAACTCTCCAGAACATGTCATTGTTGTAAAATGCCTCTATGCCGTTGTTTTCAGTACATTTTTCAACGAAGACTTAATAAAAATGTCAATAATGTATTGAAATCCGAAATGCGAGAATAAACTGTTGGTGTAAACTGTGTTTGAAATACGTGTTGAAAAAGATTATGCAAAATACCGCTGAAACAACATGAAGTAAGCATTTTAGAGTTTCAGAATGTTCTAAAGAACTGTTGAGAACTTAATTTGGAAGATTTTTGCAAACGCTACTTGGTTCAACTCCCAATAGTTTAGCCGATACTGACTAGAATTTCAGCAATTATGTAAAATTTTCTATATTTTATAGATTTTGATGCCCTACATGCAGTTTTTCTTATGTGGTTTTTTCAAAAGATAAGTTCTACTAGTTTAGGGCTACAATATTGCTAAAGACAGCAAGGTCAAATTCCTATTCGTTTCTGAGATAAAGGCATAATAAATGCAAGAAAATGTAGATTTAGCCCGGTTTAGATGAGGTCATAAAATCCGAACTGGATCTGACAGGACAAAACCCTACTAGGGTTTGGTAGTCTAAATATGGACTTTCAAAAAATTCATACTAGAAGCTGTTTGCATTTTCAGTGTTGCATAGTGTATATGAGATCAATATATTTTCAATTCAGTCATGCTAAACAAAACGTATACAAATATTGTCTTAAGAGGATAATTAATAAGGTGTTTGTTTTTATACCCTCAGCATTTATGCTAACGAGGGTATATAAACTTCCATACGGGCAAAATGTGCCTCATCCAAATAATGGTACTTGGGGTCTAAGTATGTTTGGACGAAAGGTGTTTCAGACAATTTGGAGTCGCCCGTCTGTCTGTCTGGCTGACTGGTGCGCACGATAACTCTCGAACGCATGAGCCGATTTTTTCCAAAGTTTGGCTTTCGTAATATTTTGTCCAAACTTAGTTTAAGTTCGAAGATGGGCATTATCGGTCAACTCCTTCAGGTACCTCTCCCACAAAAGTTCGAAAATGTTCGGAAAATCTGTGCGTACGATAACCCTTGAAGGGAGTAATCTATTTGGTCCATACTTTGCACATCGTGATATGTCTACCAGATTTAGATGAGGTTCCAATACGCTCTCAATCGGTCCACTCCTTCGGGAACCTTCCACACAAAATTTCGGATAAGTTCAGTTTAGGGCCTGCTCTCGAATCGCTTTGGTTTTTGTTGCAACAATTTGTATGCACTGCCTCCATTATGACGGTAAAAGCTTTTTCGGGGGCATGTCCATACTTCATGAGAATATAGCCGAGAGGTGTAAAAACCCCTATGGCACCAAATGTAGTGGCTGTAGAGCACGATAATTCTCGAACTGATCAACCGATTCCAAAAGTTATACGATGACCCACTGAAATGACTAGTGGGCGCGATATCTATCGAAAAGATATAACTCTCATGTCGGTCCATTCCTTTAAGTACCACCTCCACAACACTTTTGAATTTAAATTTTAATCCACATTTTTCGGCAAGTTCAAATGCCTAAAAATGGCCACAATATTCTGAAAATACCTTAAAAACATTCGATCTGTCCGAAGAAGAAAGTTTCAATTCACATAGGCTGAGGGTATACCTCTGTCAGCAAAGCCGACTGACACTTTCTTACTAGTTGTATTGGAATTTTGAAATTTTGGTTTACAATTAAATTCAATTTCTATAATAAATATTTTGTAATAAATATTTGTAACAAATCATTTTTAATGACAACTTTATAACAGTTACCCCATTATTATAAGTCTTCTTTTATTATAGTTTGGATTTACCTAACAGATGTATAGCATTCCATCTAACTTAAAGTTGAAAGTAATGATTGAATTTCAAGGAGGAGCTTCTTGGCATTCACTTTCAATGTAAAAATTATATTTTTAATGTCTCCAAATTAGTTTATTTTGACTTTTCAAATCGATCAGATAGTAAAAGAACACATACAATAATGACCCTTAGACTTATTTAATTTTAAGTAGTCTTTAGTAAAGAGAATTCCTTCCATCGAGTCCCTAACTAATCGATTTCGGCACTTGTTCGTACGGTAACTCTTGAAGGGAGTGGCCGAATTGGTCCATACTTTACACATCCTATATATCTAGATATAGATCAGGTTCAAATATGGACTATATTTGTCCACTCCATTCGGTACCTCCCACACAAAATTTTGGATAAGTTCACTTTAAAACCTGGTATCAAATCACTTTGATATTTATTGAAGCAACTTGCATTCGCTGCCTCAATTACGATGGTAAAAGTTTTTTTCAGGGGCAAGTCCATACTTCTTGAGCAAACAGCCCGAAGGATGTAAAAACCCCATAGGTACCATATGTACTGGCTGGAGATTCACTTCCATAATGGTCAATGTCGATCCATTCCTTTTAGTATCTCCTATGCAAAACTTTTGATCTTTAATCCTAATAAACATTTTTGTCGTTTCAATTTGGACAAAATAGGAAATAATGGTTCAAAATTTGCACATATTAATTCACACACTGTTTTCCAAAATTCTAGCAACTCTACGTTTTTATCTTTAAACAAATTTCTGAAATTTAAACGTGAAAGTTCGCGTGATACTTGCTTTTCGTTTATGTTTATAAAGCATTCGTATTCCTTTATAATGTCGAAAAATGAATCTTCTGTGTCATTTATAATAAAACATTGATTTACTGAAGCTAGGCACTTAAGTTTATTTTCTAAATTAAACCGCTTCAAAATCTGAAAACAAAGTTCAATGTAAACGTGCAGTTTTTAATTATTTCCACTAACCCACGTTTCGACAATTTCGTTTTTTGAACAATTTCCTTGGCGTATATACTGAATTAGTTCTAGCAACCACAATTTTCATACAAAACGGGAATTTTATGTGAACAAGTTGCCTTAACTAAAAATCGGCATTTTAGGGGTAAAAATCGGCAAATCGGCATTTCTATTTTTTTGTACTAAAAATCGGCAAAATGCCGATAAATCGGCAAATCTGGCATCCCTGGATTAACCCCCTGTTTTTGTAAAATTTTTTATTCATCTCACACAAATTGCCAAATTTTGTAGATCGATTTTCTCGCCTTAGCGCAAATGAAGAGCACTGATTTTTAAATGAGGAATTCTTAACTATATATGGAACTCATGTACTAAAAATTAAGTCTGTATGTCATCTGTGGTCTGAGCTTTGGATGCCTAAATTATTACGAATATAGACGAACGAACAAAAATAAGTTAGAAAAACAGGAGGTAAATGTAATTTTGACAGTTTGACATACGACCATGTGTTTTGTTGTATACAATGTCTTGAAAAAATCGCAATGGCATTTGCTTGTGAAAATTTTCCTCCGATTATTTTTCACAAATTTCGACGTGGATAATGACGGCAAGAGTGCATCGATCAAATGTAATCTTTGTTATCCTATAGCACTATGAAATACTGGTTTATTGAATTCGATCGTGGCCGAGACTCACTAAACAACGAAGGTCGTGAGGGTCGTCCAAAAAAGGGCGTTTTGCCAGGAAAAATTAAGCCGTGCGTGAACGGATAATTCAAGTTCGCCATGTTTACACAGTGAGATAGATTCATCTCTGGACATTTATTCCATCAACTAACATTTGATATTGCATGAACACCTTTTTCTTTCTTTTTTCATTTTCTGAGTTACCGACAAATATTGCTAAAATTAAAATGCTTATAAATTCGGTAATTAACGATATTTTTTCGGTAAGTTAGCGACAAAATGAAAGTAGTCGTAAAGTTCTACCGATAGCAACAGTGTTGTCAACTTTTATTTCAACTGTTCATTCATATTTTTGCGTTTTAATTTTACCGCCATTTCTCGTTAGATGCAGCACAATTTGACAAAGACTCAAAAAAGGCTATTGTCGTTTGGTGCAACGAAACTGTGAAATATGATCGCGGTGTTTCAAACGAAGTTTACAAGATTGTCATCGACAAGGAATCTTGGATCTATGCGCATAAGCCCCAAACAAAACAGCAATCGAAGATGAGCCAAATAAAATGAAAGTTGTTCATGGAAGAAGCACTTCGAAGCAAATGGTTGCCTGACAAAAGTGACCATTGAGCAAAGTAGGGCGGTTAATTCTGATTGGTACACTACAATTTGTTTGCCCGAAGTCTCCTGAGAAATTCGAAAAGCGAAAAAGAGAAGACGAATCAGACGAAGACGAGCTCTCACACATTTATTCAAACCAGAGCCTTTTTGACCAGACTAAACGTGCAATTGATGGGTCATCTGCCGTACAGCCCTTACTTGGCACCCAATAACTTCTTCAACAAAAAATTTTTTATACCCAGCTCAAAGTATGAACAAAGAAACAACTTCAATGAGAAATTGTTCTTTGGCAACCTCACACAACCCCGACGAATGTGTTTGCAAAACAAGACAAACATTCTCCACTGTTATGTGTCGTTGAATTACAACGAAGGCAACATAACAAAATGTTGTTGGTATGCTTATTGCAGCTATAACCAACCATACAAACCGTGCCAATGTTTCTCAAATAGAGCATTGGTGGCGTTTTTTATTGGGATATCTGTTACAATATTGTTTTTTTTTTCACAATAGTCTGGCTTAATCCCATTGTTGTTGTTTTAATATTTTAAAACAACTAATTTATTAGTGGAGAAGGTTTGCCTTGTTTTGATTGATTGCCTTGTCTTGTTTTGATTGATGTTTGGGTATAAAAAGTTTTTTGTTGAAGAAGTTATTGAAAAATAACTTCGGTGGAGAATATTCACAAACAAGACACAAGGGAACTGATGAGATCCTGTGGCGAGGATCGAAACTAGTCTTCCCTGCCTTACTCTTTGGCGAACAATGCCAAACTTTCCCCAAATTAGTTCTTTTAAAATATTAAAACAACAACAATGGGATTACGCCAGACTATTTTGGATAAACAAAATTGTAACATCTATCCCAATAAAAAACGCCACCAATGCTCTATTTGGGATGCTGCTAAAATAATTTGATACGATTTACTTTTATATTTTGACGATTTATTTTGATAATATTTGACATCATTGTTTTGTTCAAAACAAAAAACACTGACTGACTGTAATCCAAAACAATTTATGTTCTCTAAAACTTTGTTTTTCTTTTGGTTTTTAGGTTGGCTAGCGTAGGAATTGGTAAAAGTTAATTACAGATATTGTATAAAACAGACCTCGTTTAACATAACAAAGGAAAACATAAAAATGATTTCCTACGAAAGTAAAAAAGTTTTCATGCGTTTACAGTGTTAAATTGTAAAAAGTTGTCTTAACCTAACAAGATCTTAATAGTGTTACATTTAGAATAGTGCTTTGTACATACAGACATACATAGATACTCGTATGTATCTCTCTGTGCGTATTACATACTTTAAAATATTTCAATAAATTTCAGAGGGAGTTTTTGTGACAACACACAAGCATATATAGGTGCTTGATTTCAGATAACTAAATACGATCGCGGTGTTTGATAACTAATTAATTTTCCGGTTTCTGAAGACGATCGATATATGATGATGGGTCATCCAAATTTTTGGCTATTGTAGCGACATTAAATGCTTGAAAATAAGCGTAAAATGTCAAAATCGACATATTAGCGAAGAGACACCTACTACATACATATATTTGCCTGAACTGTGATCTGGGACTCGATCAGTGAACTTCACATGCTGCTAGTATGGTTAGAAACCCCATGTTTGGTTGATTGGTAATGTTAGGTGTATAGTTTATTTTGACGCTCACTGTATGTATATTGCAACAATTATACCTAACACAATAACACTTATTATCCTTATAAAAGTAACATGCATAAAATCTTCTCATGTGTTAATAACACATCTATGATGAAAAGCTTTAAATATTTTAAACTAAATAATTTACACAACTATCGCTTACAATTGCCACCCATATAAAGTAAATCCACCATTAAATTTTGCTGGTTGTGAACATATGATCCAAAAAATTTGTCGATATGTCAGCTACAACATCTAAATCTGTCATCAATATGTGGGGTATTCTCATAAACTATCATTAACACAGTTACGGCTATTTATGAAGTTTCCATTCAGGCGTTCATCTCCGTCAATGCAGCATGGATGCCGATCCCTGTTTTCACCCCACCAGTGTTTACATTATTTACGGTGAAAAAAAAATCACTTTGCAATGCCGCCACCCATGTCCATATTGAAACGGAGGCAAATAACATACTGGTTCTGTATCATGTTTTGCTTATGGTTGTAAGGAAGCGACTAAGCGTTTAAGATGCCCCCACAAGTTGTACTGATGGCAGATTTGTTTGGTTTATTGGTTGAATGGTTGTATAAACGGGGATAGTCTCAATCAATGATAAATGGAGCGTGGCAATAAGTCCGTTCCCCCAGTGTTGATGGAGTCGTTGTCCACGTTTACTTTCATATTTACAAAACATATTTAGTGACAATGCAAAAGGGGATACTTACTCTGGCATAAAATATGTATAATAAATTGTTGAAATGTCTTTAATAAATAGTAAATTGTTTTGAAAAAAAAAAATAAGCCAATAGTAAACAACATATTATTTATTGGCTCATCTTCAAAATATTTTATTGCATATTATAGACCGTTTATATATAACAAGGTTAACCCAGTGGGTCTGGGTTTCAAATGTCATTTCCATTGTATATACTTCAAACAAATCCTCATAAAGAAGGTTAACCCTGCAAAAAACTATAATATAAACGCCGTATTACAATGGTATTTTGGTCAATATAAACAAACAAAATAAATGTAAATATAGGTAAGGTCACATTAGGCAAATATTTGCTCCAGCGACCGGCAGTGTGCGCTTACTGAGAGCAAGTGAGCGTAAATAATGCATTGAAAATTATTCTCACTTGCTGTCAGTAAGAGCACACTGCCGGTCGCTGAATCAAATATTTGCCTAATGTGACCTTACTTTAAGGTAATGTTCTCTTAGAATGAAAATATAATATCACATTTTCTCTAAAGCTTATAATTATCCTTTAAGGAATCAAGTAATAAAGCAAACGGGTTTGCATTGCCTTTGTCGACAGAGCCATACATATATTCAGCCTGTGACACTAAAAAAGAAGCAAACCTGTTATGAGCTGTTTTTCCAAAAACAAGACATTTAATCCATTAAATATACTGATATTAAATCAAGAGGTTTCTCTTAAATACAAAGCAGCCTACAACTTCATCAAGCCCAGTCCCAATTTTGTATTTCGAGAGTTTTTTGTCAGATTGTTGAAATTTAATAATGTGTATTGCCAGACGATACAAAAGCTAAATTCGGAATATTGTACATATTGGTCCATGTTTTGAAATGAACCGAATAACTTTTTTGCACACAATGACTAGTGTGCAAAAAAGTTATTCGGTTCATTTCAAAACCTGGACCAATATGTACAATATTCCGAATTTAGCTTTTGTATCGTCTGGCAATACACATTATTAAATTTCAACAATCTGACAAAAAACTCTCGAAATACACAAAATTGGGCAACACCGGCTAAACTTACACCTGTAGTTATGGTAGAACAAATAAGTCCCAATTTACATTAGGCGAGTTTACTTGCGGCAATTGTCAGTTTGATGGAGAGAGAGGTGAGGCATATGGTAACCCTTTGCCTCTCAGCCCCCTCTCTCACCAACAAACTGACAATTGCCGCAAGTAAACTCGCCTAATGTAAATTGGGACTAAGGTAAAGTAAATTCTACAACAAATACAACTAACAACAGCCACATAGAAATTTTGATTTTGAAATCAAAAAAGGACATGTTTATTAGTGCTTTATTTGTTCAAATTTAAGAAAATACGACACATATTAAAAAATGTTGTACCGCGAGGTTACATATCATTGATATGAAAAAGTCTTTATGGGAAGTTTCTTTTTCTGAACGATATATTTTTTCCTCAAATAAAAATAGGTAAAAAAACTTTTTAAGTTAAACGGTTTTATGTTAAGCATACATTGCAATGTTTAAGATAAATGTACTAAAAACCAAAAAATAATAAAATAGATACAGTCGTGGGAATTATTAACATATGCATAGACTAGACTAAAATAAAACCGTGGGGCACGTCAATTGTCTACAATCGTTGATTAAAATGTTTGTTTTGTAATGTTACACTATAATTAGGCAGTTGTTCAACCGACAACGATGGACGTGTGATAAGTAGGGCTAGAATGTGGAAACAAGCTAGCAAGCTCGATTATAAGCGAGTTTTAGGGTTTCATAGTGGTGAGCGAGTAGTACTTTGTCGATTAAAGACAAACTACGAGCAGTGAAACGATTCCTCGCCAGCCAGCAGTGTGAATGTGCAACGATAAACTAGTTGAAACATCTCTTTTATTTACATGGAGTGTATAACTATTGGAATTTCCATGAGCAAGAAAATAGTAAGTAATTTCGAATTAAACGATTCTTCTATCGCACATTAAGTCGATAATTTGTAGACAATTGACGTGCCCCACGGTTTTATTTTAGTCTAGTCTATGCATATGTTTATAATTCCCACGACTGTATCTATTTTATTATTTTTTGGTTTTTAGTACATTTATCTTAAACATTGCAAAGTATGCTTAACATAAAACCGTTTAACTTAAAAAGTTTTTTTTACCTATTTTTATTTTCTAGTTTTTATACCCTCCACCATAGGGTGGGGGTATATTAAGTTTGTCACTACGTTTGTAACTACTCGAAATAATCATTGTAGACCCCACAAAGTATATATATTCTTGATCAGCGTGCAATTGTACATCGATATAGCCATGTCCGTCCGTCTGTCCGTCTGTGGAAATCACTCTAGCGCCCGAACGGATTGACGTAGGTTGATGAAACTTTGGGAAAATATGTTATATTTACGTAGGACTTTTGGTATTGAAAGCGGGCTATGTAGGTCCACGCTTTCGTATAGCCCCCATATAAGGCCCCATATAAAGTACGCGTCATTTTAATATATTTTGAATGTATTAGACCCATTTGACCGCAGAATTGGTTGTAGTTTGGTATTTTGTGTCTTCAGAGGCCAGAAAACATTCCTACCAAAGTTTGGTTATATAGGTCCACGTTTTGGTATAGCCCCCATATAAGGTCCCTTATAAAGTACGCGTCATTTCAATATATTTTGAAAGTATTAGACCCATTTGACCAAAGAATCGGTTGTAACTTTGTATTTTGTGTTTCCATAGGCTAAGAAACATTTCTACCATAAAATGTTTATATAGGTCCACGAGTTGATATAGCCCCCATAATACAATATCTCCCGATTTCCGATATTTTGAAAGTTTTAGCCTCATTATCACACCGAGATGGCTGAAATTTGGTATTTAGTCTTCTTTAGGCGTATTAAACTTTCCCCCAGAAATTTGTAGGTATAGGTCCACGCCATCATATAGCCCCCATAGAACGGTACCTTCCGAATTTCTGTATTTTGAAGGTTGTGGCCACATAAATCCACCGAAATGGCTGAAATTTGTGGTGGAGGGTATAAATAGTTCGGCCCGACCGAACTTAACGGTTTTCTTACTTGTTAGTTTTTATTTCGCATTCTGTTTAATTCATTTAGTGCTTCATTATTGCAAGGTTTCTTGCCCGTTAGTTTATTGCAGTCCAACTCCTCTATACGTAGTCCCTGCAAAGATCTTACTCTACTAAGAGCCACGTAGGCTTGACCTTCTTCAAACAGTTTCGAACCTAAGTATACGACTGCGTGATCCACAGTGCTGGCCTGCATTTTATGTATTGTAGAAGCCCATGATAGTATTAAAGGCAACAAACATCTGTGTGTATCGCTCACGTTGCTTTGTTAACCTGGCTTCATATTCTTCACGCGTTTCTGACGCCGTCATTTGTGTATATCGCTGACGTTGCTTCTTTAACCTGGCCTCATATTGCTCAGGTGTTTTTGACGCTAATTGTTCCCGTCGTTTCTGTAATCGACTATTTCTATCACCTTCACTTTCTTTAGCTCGTTTTGCTTTATACTTTTCTTTCGCTTTTTGAAGCCTTCGTTTACGTTGTGTTGCAGTTTCTGTTTTATTTGTGTTTGTATTTTTTATATATTTTTTTACCATTTTGTTCCCACGAGTAATGGACATTTAAACGGTCGACCCCCCAGAGGTCCAATAAAGGGGCAAGGCTATGTACAACAAGATGCGCCTGAGTCTTGAGGGGAAAACGCTAACTACATATAATTTTTATCCACCCTAATGCCATACAGTTCTCGGCGCGTTTTAACCTTTCACCTTAACTTGGGTGGTGTACCGCTAACGACGTATCATTTTTAGCCACCCTAACGCCACTCAGTCCTCAACACGATAAAAAATCTTGACTTGGGTGGCGGATTCAGGCTGGATTAATCAGATACCTAAATTACAGATTCAATTTCTAAATTTAAATCTTAATTATACGCCATTTAGTGGCTGCGCCCATCTTAAATATTGAGGTTGTATAGTGCACTGCATTCTTCTTGTCAAGCCCTTTTATTTGATATCCATATTGGTGGGATTGATAAAAAATTGTCATCAGCCATTTGGAGCGGCGGCCATCTTAGATTTTAATTTTGCATAGTAAATTGTATTCTACTTGTAGAGACCTTTCATTTGATACCCATGTTGATGGGATTGGTAAACCCTAAGTTATCCGCCATTTTGTAGGGGCCGCCATCTTGGATTTTAATTTTATATAGTACATTGTATTCTACTGGTTGAGCACTTTCATTTGATACCCATATTGATGGGATTGATAAAACCTACGTTATCCGCCATTTTGTAGCGGCCGCCATGTTGGATTTCAATTTTTATATTGTATTGTATTCTGCTTGTTGAGCCCTTTCATTTGATACCCATATTAATGGGATTGATAAAACCTACGTTATCCGCCATTTTGTAGCGGCCGCCATCTTGGATTTCAATTTTTTATAGTATATTGTATTCTGCTTGTTGACCCCTTTCATTTGATACCCATATTGACGGGATTGATAAAACCTACGTTATCCGCCATTTTGTAGCGGCCGCCATGTTGGATTTCAATTTTTATAGTGTATTGTATTCTGCTTGTTGAGCCCTTTCATTTGATACCCATATTAATGGGATTGATAAAACCTACGTTATCCGCCATTTTGTAGCGGCCGCCATCATGGATTTCAATTTTTTATAGTATATTGAATTCTGCTTGTTGACCCCTTTCATTTGATACCCATATTGATGGGATTGATAAAACCTACGTTATCCGCCATTTTGTAGCGGCCGCCATGTTGGATTTCAATTTTTATAGTGTATTGTATTCTGCTTGTTGAGCCCTTTCATTTGATACCCATATTAATGGGATTGATAAAACCTACGTTATCCGCCATTTTGTAGCGGCCGCCATCTTGGATTTCAATTTTTTATAGTATATTGTATTCTGCTTGTTGACCCCTTCCATTTGATACCCATATTGATGGGATTGATAAAACCTACGTTATCCGCCATTTTGTAGCGGCGGCCATCTTGAATTTATAATGATAATGAATAAACATAATTGTATTGTCACCAAAATCCAAAGTGTATACAAAATTTCAGATTAATCGGTTGACAGGAAGAGGGTGAAATATGAATTACTAAATTTGACCCAAGAATAAATAATAAATAAAACAAACGGGGTGAGCTAAATAAAACCATTTAAAAATATATATGCCTAATGTACATTGAACATAGAAATAAATATATAAAGTGTCGTATGGAATTTGGCACTAAAATTACAGCCCAGTTCAGTCAGCTGGATATTGCTGTTACCTTATATTGTTCTACCACGACCACGTAGTTCGATTCTATAACTTATTTTTTGAGTTTCCGACAAAAATCGGTAAAACTACAACGCAAAATTACCAATGAAAGTTTAAATAATGGATGACAGCACTCTTGCTATCGGTAGAACTTTACGATTACTTTTTATTGATAGCTAGCTTTCCGAAAAATACCGGTAATTACTGAAATTATATGCGTCTTAATTTTATCGATTTTTGTCGGTAACTCAAAAAATAAGTTAGAGAATCACACTACTGGCTATATGGGAAATGTCAATTATTTCATATTCCATTTCAAATATTTTTGGTACATACGTTAAGAAAAAAAAATTAAGAAAAAAGTATTAGAGAAACGCTACAGTTATCGCGAAGGAACGTTATTGAGTAGATTGTATAATATTTTTAAAATGCCACTCAGTATTCGCGGAATTTACAAAAAAAAAAATAATAAAAAAAATTTAAATGTAATCCCACTTTTTTCAAAATATAGGTCCACTTATCCGTCAAAAATTACAAAAAATAAGTTTTAAATCAAAACTTAACGGGGAATCGAATGAGACCAAAATTATAATGATCGGGATAACTGTTTGGGTGCTAACAAAAACAAATGTTGGTTCGAACAAATAGTTTTCGCATGCATTCTAGATTCGGATTTTGATTTATCTACATTCACATGGAAAGATTCCCATTGAGGAAAATTATCGGATTGTTCAGATAAATCATTAGGCTTCTTAAACGGAAATAAAGTTCAAATAAACGGGTTTAATTGATATGCATTTTCATAATAAGTGTAAATCGCGAAATTATCAAAATCTCTTTTTCCGCATGTGATTTTCATATGCAGCAAAACCAAACCTTTAAATTTGTATATATTTCTCAAAATTTAATTTGGAGGCTACGATGTAGCATCGGTTGCATTTTAGTAGGCAAAAACCTATAAAACATCACTATTTTATCAATGTTAGTTTGAAATTTCTCGTATCTCGCGTTTTAGTAGATGGATTTTCACGGGTAATGATTTATTTAATCCGGAACATAAAATTCTAAAATTTGCAATAAAATTCGAGGAAATCAAATTATAATTGTAAAAGTTAGGCCCCGAAAAATATGATTTTTAAAAAATTTTCGCACAAAATGTCTGTATTACTACATTCGAAATATACATACATATCAAATAACTCAGAGTCCCAAGTATGTACTACAATTCAATTATTCTTTATTTTCATATAACGTTACAAATTTATCTTATATTATTATTTTATTTTTGTTGGTCAGTTTTGTGCCGAGCATGTGTGGTAGCTTATGACTCTCCAGATTAAACAAAACTTTAGACAGGTATTGAATGTGCAAGGAGTATGTGTAAATGTACCCAGGTTCATACCCTGTTTCCAAAGCAATGACGTAGTTGGGTGCAGAATCGGGCAGATGGAGTATTTTCTTTATGAAAAATCGGTGAAGTGTTTCAACTTCTTCAAAATAAGAGTTGCCCCATGCTTGTGCTCCGTAAATATGAACAGCTAAAAACATTTTCCATTTTGCCTTTAGATTAATCGTAGGTTTCGATATAAACATTTTCCACGTCGACATCAAGGACATTTTTGAGGCTTCCTCCTTTCTTTGTAGATGAGAGTTGCCCCATGCTTGTGCTCCGTAAATATGAACAGCTAAAAACATTTTCCATTTTGCCTTTAGATTAATCGTAGGTTTCGATATAAACATTTTCCACGTCGACATCAAGGACATTTTTGAGGCTTACTGATGAGATGCTTACTGAAAGATAGCTTTGGGGTTAAAATCATTCCCAGGTATTTACATTCGTTAACTGTTCATAGCTTTTCTCTTTGATATGCCCATTGCTCACTTGCCGATAGGTTGCCTCCTTTCCTAAATACCATTATCTCTGATTTTTTATGGTTTACTTCCATGCCCCATAAAGTACAATACGATTCCAACATAATGATCATTTGTTGTAGCATTGCTAGGTTGTCTGCCAGGATAACTATATCATCCGCGTACATGAGTAAACGAATGTTTGTTTCATCTGTAACGATACCACCTTCAAGATATTCGTGTAAGTCGTCAAGATATATCGCGAAAAGAATTGGTGACAACAAACAACGCTGTTTATGCCAGTATGCGTTTCAAAATATTATGATAACAGATCTCCCGACCAAACAGCGGATTTTGTGTGTTCATAGATTTTTCACGAAATTAATTATTTTCGACGACAAACCAATGGTTTGCAGTTTATATATTAGTAGATCCCTGGGAACTCTGTCAAAAGCAGCTTCAAAATCTACGAAAAAATATGTAAACGGTTTTATTCTCGTTCAATTTTAGGTTAATTATTGCTGATAGGTTAAAGATGTTATCGATCGTCGAGTAACCTTTCCAGAAACCCATTTGGTACTCATTTAAAATTTGGTTTCTAATAACCCAATCTTCAATTCTTTTTTTGATCATTCCAATCATTATTTTACCAACACAATTGATAAATGTAATTCCCCTATAGTTGCACACATCATTCACATCTCCTTTTTTATGGATTGGGAAGATAATTCCTGAACGAAATACCTTGAAATCATCAGAACCATTTAAAATCATATTAAACGCATTACATACATTTTGGAGGAATGCAAACTCATACGTGACTCGGTCCTCCCCTGGTGCTTTATTGCACTTAACACTCTGGAGTTGTTTCTTTATTTCTTCAACCGTAAAAGCTCTATGTATTGGCTTTGTATGACATACAGGATTCAAAAGCTTCTCAAAATAAGATTCCAATACATCTAGCGATCCACTTGTATGGAGAAAGTGGCCAAAAATATTTTCAGTGTAAATATTGAGCTAAAGCACTGGTTACAGCTTTATGCTATTGTGAAGATTGTTTTAAGAAACCATGAGCGTAGTATTCTCCCCCCATGTACCAAAATGGGGGTCGATACGGCCCATATTTGTAAATAAACTATGTTTGGAATAAATGTTGATTTGTGTAAAATTTGGGCATAGACTAATAAATGTATAGACCAAGAAATCCTCTCAGTAAAATTTTGTCACTCAAGGAGAGTTGAGTAAGTTTACGAGGTACTCAATTTTTAAAATGGCAATAACTATACATTTTTTGTAATATTTATGATGGTAAAAAGACAATATGTGGGTAATCTTGGCCGGATCTATATTATCATACAAAAAAAATCAGATTAAAAACTTGCAATTTACCCCAAGACCCCTAAAAAACAAACACATTACAATTTCTCTGTCTATACATTCATTAGGCCAGGTATCGGCACCAATACAAACGCATTGTTTGCGGCAGGTATCGGCACCAATACAAATGCATTGTTTGCGGCCTCACGCATACGACTCTCTCTCCACAAACAGCGTGTGCGTTAATGCATTGCTAAAATTAAAAATCATTGAAACAACCGACAACAGAACCTTCTTCTTTGACTTCTGAACGAAGACTGAGAGGTGGTTGTTCTGTTGTTATTCTCATCAAGGGCACGTGTGCCCCTTTTTGCCGGACATTGGTTTGCGGCCTCACGCATACGACTCTCTCGCTCTCTCCACAAACAGCGTGTGCGTTAATGCATTGCTAAAATTAAAAATCATTGAAACAACCGACAACAGAACCTTCTTCATTGACTTCTTAACGAAGACTGAGTGGTGGTTGTTCTGTTGTTATTCTCATCAAGGGCACGTGTGCCCCTTTTTGCCGGACATTGCATTAGGCTATGATTTGGGCTTAATCGTTTACTCCATTCGAGAGTTATCGTGCTACACCAGCCTGTCAGGCACATGACTCAAAATTGTCTGAAATAGATTTGGTGTCAACATATGTACATAAGTAGAGTCTAAAACAGCATTCCGCAGCCATTTACTCGCGAGCAAGCAAAGAGAGTTTCTCTCTCCACTCACTAATTGAAAAACCATGCACAACAGAGTTTGCTCAAATTGTTGTTGTTGTGTGCCGATTGCTGGTCCAAAACAGGGGTGAGCATGTGCTAGCACACAGGCAAATTGAGAAAACGTACTCTTAGTTTTTTGTGAACCATAAACAATTAAAAGTTTATGCAATTTTTTATTTATATTTTTTAATAATTTGCATTGTGGACGATTTTAGACAACATTAATGTTTAAAAAATGTTGAAATAAGTAATGAAACATCAAGAAAAATTAAATATTAATTCTCCCTTAAATTTGCCTCTCTCTCGATTGTACTCAGCTCTGCTTTAAAGCATGCAATTTTGTCATAAAAGAGAAACTAAAGAGAAACAATAATGATTTAAAGCAATGGTGAGCAAAATAGGAAAAGAGAATATTTAAGGGAGAATTATTATTTAATTTTTCTTGCTGTTTCATTACATATTTCAAAATTTTTAAGCATTCATGTTGTCTATAATCGTTGTATAAATGAACTATTAAAGAATAATTACAAAAAATACTTAAACGCCCAAGATTTGTAGAATTAATTAAATTAAGAGTATTTTAGAGCATCCACCAGTGGATGGCCGTGCACACGGCTGATTTAAAGCAGCATCCGGCAAAAAGGGGTACACGTGCCTTTGATTAGAGTAAAAAAAACAACCAACGCCGTCGCTTTTTTCAATGATTTTTAATTTTAGCAATGCAATAACCCATACGATATTTGTGGAGAGAGCGAAATTTACGCTCTCGATGTCGTATGCGTGTGACCGCACATACTTCATTTGTATTGGTGCCGATACCTTTTAAAACAAATGTGTTCTTCTTTGACACAGCGGTGCCGAAGTTTTTCGGCAATTTACACACATACGACCCGAATGCATAGAAAGAGCGTACGAAAAAGAGATAATGTTTTGATTTGTTTTTGTTTTGTAGCGTGCGTGCATAAAAACACACTAACACACAGTCATAAGTTGCCAATAGTTTGAATACATTCACATTTTGGGCTGTTCTCTTTTTGGTCACGTCTGCTTTAAAACAATGGTGAGCAAAATAGAAAAAGAGAAAATTTAAGAGAGAATTAATATTTAATTTTTCTTGTTGTTTCATTATATATTTAGACATTTTTAAGCACTAATGTTACCTTACCTTAAACGTCCAAGTGTTGTTGAATTAATTAAATTAAGAGTATTTTACAGAAATCACCAGTGGATGGCCGTGCACACGGCTGATTTAAAGTGGGCTTCACCACACAATCTCTCCATAGATGCTTTGTCCTTCTCTAGGAAGGAGACCTACACATGTCTCTGTATGTACTTATGAGAAATTTTAGGATTTTTGAGGGAGAAATATCCGAAGACCTGCACCGATATGGGGCATCTTCAAATTTGATTTAATTTTAAAGAAATTTTACGAAGTGCCACACTCGGACCATATGGGTCACATCCTTTGAAATTTGAATGCCAGACAAACGGACGGGCGGACATGCCTAAATTAACTCCAAATAGTGTAAAAAGTATTCAGTTTGATCATTACTTCGATGCTGGGTGTGTAATTATGGTAGTTGATGCCTTTGTAGATGATGACACTACCGAACCGCCTATCCACTATAGAACAGTCCTTAGACATAATAATGCTACATAGGCCACTATATAGCGAACTCAAATTTATAGAATTTCGGTAATACTACCACTAAAATAATTCGTAATAATTGTTACCCAGTTGTATTGGAAATCTCTGTAGTTTCTAAAATTTGCGAATTAACTGGATTCTACTGTATTTCACGTAAATAAATTTTCTCATTTTCAAGAATAATCTGATGCCACTCTAAATTCCGCTGTTGATTGAAGTTTATCATAGCCGCTGTCTTTGATGTGATATTTTAAATAAATTAATTCAGTACATTATCTATTGAGTTAATACTTTTTTATAGAATCATTTTTCACTAGGTATACATCACAATCCCTGATAAATTTATACAAAGGTTTGTCAAAGTTAACTATCATCGTTTAGGTATTTCATTTATCGCGTTTCTATTTAGCATTTTTGTAAGATACAGTGTAACATTTATGACTTAAAATTGCATATTTCTTTTAGGCATCTAAAGTTGATGGAAGTCCGGGACATCAACTAGTATAAATTAGGGCCGTATGGTGGTGCACGCAGAATTGGCAGGCCAAAGAATAGATGGCGCAAACAAGTGACGGTATTCCAGAAAGCGAAACAGAGAGATTTGGAGATCTTTTCTTAGTTCGGCTTATGGAACAAATGTTCTGTAATGGGTCAGCTTATTAAGTAAGTAAGTAGGTTTACATATAACCGGATTTAATAAACTTACTGGGTTTCAAATGGCAATAACATTGCGAAATCGGATATACGTCAAATAAGTCATCATACAGATGATTAACCAGCCAAAAAGCTATAATATAAACATGCTATTTTATACAAAATAAGTGTATCCCATCACAAGCATGACCAAATACTGTCGGGCCCGCCCACAGGTTGCGGTCAGTGGAAATCTCAGAAGATATTTAGAACAGCTGTGAATTAAATAAGCAGCTCCCGACAACCTGAGTTTTTTTTTTTTTTTTGGGAGAGGTTCGGTATAAATGTCAGAGTGTCTATGAACCCTGCGTTGATGGGGCGAGACTTTCGACTCGGACTAAACGTTCAGAAACAAAACAACATTCACTACTGGTGCAGCAAAAAAACAGTATGTAAAGGATCAAAGTCGGCCTGGCAGACTATATGATATCCTACACCATTGAGGATATGTAAAGTATATATTGGAGATATATAAATCTGAACTGATTTCGATATAATATGGTAACTTATTACTAGAGCAAATTCAGTCACACATTCCAAATATCATCAAAATTGGGCAGATATAGGGTGTTTGGTGTAGAAAACACGTGAAATCGGGCTAAAATATACATATGTATATGTGATTCAAAAACTGAGGAAAGTATTTTGTTGTGATAATATATTGTAACTTAAACATTTTATTTATTACACTGTGCCACAAATTGGAACTGAAGGTCTGTGCGGTGGAAAATTCCTTTTGGAGATGAAAGCCCTTAGTGAGTATATTAAGAACCCAAAAGGAAATTTTCCCCATAGGTCAAGTTTCTGAGATATCGCGCGATGAATTTTTTGAATTTTCGCCTGTGATGCTTGAGAAAATAGCTTTATATCTCTGTTTGCCGTTATTGTAGCTTCATTTTGAGATTACATGTCTTCAGTCAAATCGAATGGCGAACCTTTTGTAGAACATTTCAATCTTCTAACTCAATTCCTTTCATGTCCTTTTCGTCCTTTCTGTCTTGAACCGTAGTAAAAGTACCACAAGATGAGATTTTACAGCATCCAAATATTCCACAAAAATGTTGCTCAGAGAATTTTAGGTATGGTTCTCATTGACAACTAATCGATATTGTCACGTTTTCATTGTCTTTTTTGACATTTACCCGGTTTTTGTTCAGAAAAACCTATGTTTTGTTTTTCTGTATATTCGTTATTTGTTATGTATTGGTAGGTAGACATACCCATTGGTTATCGCTTATATGGATATCTGGGATGAATCTGAAATATTTACCATATATAGCTCCCGATATGTTGAACACGTTAATGACAAATTTTCTTGGAAAATAGATCCGGTTATCTAATATTTTGAACCGGATATAGCGATATAAAACCCGGATTTTGTACCGATTTTAAGTAACCGATTAAGGTTATATGTATACCATTAGAAAGCTAATAAAATTGCCAATCAGGGAAAATAAATTTTTTGACAGCCTCTTACCTGAGTTCGGTGCTAAAACAAAAAACCCGTATTCTTGAACCGTTTTTAAGGAAAAATATCACTGCGCGTAAATAAGAAGATCAATGCTTGGTGGGTGAAATATTCTTTTGGCCGATGAAAGTGGATGAATTTAATATTATGAACCCGGAAGGACAGTTATGCCGTAGGTCAAACTTCTGAGTTATAGCGTGATGCATACATTCTTGATGAACTTTAAGAGCACGACAATAAACTCGTAACATAAATTCCATTTCGCTATAACTCAGAAGTTTGACCTACGGCATAACTGTCCTTCCGGGTTCATAATATTAAATTCATCCACTTTCATCGGCCAAAAGAATATTTCACCCACCAAGCATTGATCTTCTTATTTACGCGCAGTGATATTTTTCCTTAAAAACGGTTCAAGAATACGGGTTTTTTGTTTTAGCACCGAACTCAGGTAAGAGGCTGTCAAAAAATTTATTTTCCCTGATTGGCAATTTTATTAGCTTTCTAATGGTATACATATAACCTTAATCGGTTACTTAAAATCGGTACAAAATCCGGGTTTTATATCGCTATATCCGGTTCAAAATATTAGATAACCGGATCTATTTTCCAAGAAAATTTGTCATTAACGTGTTCAGCATATCGGGAGCTATATATGGTAAATATTTCAGATTCATCCCAGATATCCATATAAGCGATAACCAATGGGTATGTCTACCTACCAATACATAACAAATAACGAATATACAGAAAAACAAAACAGGTTTTTCTGAACAAAAACCGGGTAAATGTCAAAAAAGACAATGAAAACGTGACAATATCGATTAGTTGTCAATGAGAACCGTACCTAAAATTCTCTGAGCAATATTTTTGTGGAATATTTGGATGCTGTAAAATCTCATCTTGTGGTACTTTTACTACGGTTCAAGAGAGAAAGGACGAAAAGGACATGAAAGGAATTGAGTTAGAAGAATGAAATGTTCTACAAAAAGATTCGCCATTCGATTTGACTGAAGACATGTAATCTCAAAATGAAGCTACAATAACGGCAAACAGAGATATAAAGCTATTTTCTCAAGCATCACAGGCGAAAATTCAAAAAATTCATCGCGCGATATCTCAGAAACTTGACCTATGGGGAAAATTTCCTTTTGGGTTCTTAATATACTCACTAAGGGCTTTCATCTCCAAAAGGAATTTTCCACCGCACAGAAACCTTGTTGCACAGTGTTATCTGGACACATAATAAAGGTATCGAGTTAACTAAATAAATTAATACATCCTTTGGACTCCTGTCTCTAAGGATAATTGTTAATACCAAAGATTTATTCGATATTTAATAGTGTAGAGTCCATTTTGGGGTCCCGGAAGCTCCTATATGAAGTTAGATCACAGAAGCTGATCGGTCCGATAAGGATACAAAAAATATTTACAAAAAATTACTAGTTTTACGTGGTTACATACATATATGTTTAGTGGAGGTAGTATGCCAAAACACCATGTTATAAGACATCTGTGGTGTGTACACTGTACATGGTACGGTTGGTTTCTAAATCTAATAAATATCTCGACCTCATGTCTCCAGTACCATCTCTGTCCACAAAAATACCTCCAGGTCGATATAAAACACATTCTACCTTTTGGGTCAACTTTTTTGTATAAAGGGACAAATTCGATTATCACTCGACCTGGTGACCAAGTACATTTTTTTCAAGTCATATAACGCAAATATTGATGTAAATCGACGAAAAGTACTCGATTTTACAATTCCAAAAATTGTTCGCCAAATTTCTATGAAAAATTGAATTCTTTCCTAAAATTTGCCTATATTTTTATACCGGTATACCGGAGGGAATCGGTGTTAAACCTTTATTTGACATCTGTTTATGACCTCTGAGAGATCTGCTTAATAATTCGCATCTTTATTTGACTATCCCCTGCAGTGGATGTAATTGTCCATTCACCTCCTTCCCGCCCTACGGCGATTTTAGTACTTTTTACGCGGTATCCAGCTCAATATCAAATTTTGTACTATTCTAATGTTTATTTTTGGACTGCATTGGATCCACAATTTTCAGAAATGGACATTTTTGCAAAACTTTGGTACAAATGTTGGGGCATAACTACGGTGACCAATATTTTTGGATGAAAATAGAGTACACATATGAGGGCTACTACATAAGTTTCTGGGCTAGAAAACAATGGCAGGCGCCATTTACCATTTCCACTGGAAAGCTTAACATTTTCTAGCATTAGCGTATTCAGTACGGTTTGACATACCACGTATTGCGTTTTTGCAGGATTTGAGTTGGGGTTGAGCAATTATGCTGTAGTCGGAGACTAAGTCAAAATATTAACTGGGCCCAATTCCGGGCAACAATTTTTCTACATATGAACTCTATATTTTATTCATATTGAGTGCTATTAGAAATTATCCTCGGAGTCGACTCCGGAGTCGAAACAAAAATGGCTCGACTCCAAAACGTTAGTAGTCACACGTAAAAGGTTTGCCGTAAAGTAAATTGAGTTTTTGTGAAATTGATTGCAGAGGAGCTCTTTTCTTCCCGCTCTCTACCAAACACTCAATATATTTTACGGCAAACATTATACGTCCAAGAGAAACGACATCATTTGTCAGACCAAGTGAGACGATGGTTATGTCTGTGACACTTTCCGTCCTCATTGACCGTGCAAAACGTAGAGCTGTATCCCAAAAACTCAATTTACTTTACCAACAAATGTTTACGTGTGACTACTGGCAGAGCTCTGTGAAAAACTGGTTAAATGAATTCAATCGTAATGGACGCTCGCTCAACGAAAAAGTAGTAAGGATGGTCCAAAAAATTGCCGTTGTGACAGAAAACATTGAAGCTGTGAGTAAACTGATAATGCAGGATCGCCATGATAGAGGCATCCTTGGACATTTCTTTTACCGGCTTACATTCCATACTGCTTGAAAACCTGGCCGTAAAAAAATTTTCTTATCGATGGATTCCGTACCGATTGGTGCAAAAGAAATTTCAAAAAAATCGATCGCTGTATAAGCCTTATACGATGCGTATAAGCCCGAAATAAAAAACAGCAAACAGAACATGCTGTTGACAAGTTCAAAAACCACGTTTTTGAGGTGTTTCAATAGGAGTAGAAAACGTGTTTGAACAATTGATTTGAGCGCGTGCAGAAGTGTTTAAATCAATAAGCAGTGATTTGAAACGACTGTTTTCATTCAACAACGACAATATTTGGTTAAATCTCTGCCTAGGTTTCTCATATTTCATTGTATTACCTGCGTATTCACATGTATTTGTAAAACAAATCAAAAATAGAGGACATATTAGTGTACATACATGAAAATAGAGGACAAATAGAGTACGTTGAAAAAATAGAGTACGGACACCTAAAATAGAGTACTGTCCTCTATAATAGAGTACGGTTGGTCACCGTAGGCATAACTGGCCATAACTTCTGTTTTTCTTAGAAAATTTGTCATGTCTTGTTTTCGGCATGCTTGTCTGTCAAAAGTAAACATAGGAGGGATAAAATGTATTCTTCATGGAAGCTTTTTGTCCCCTTTTTCTGATTAAAAACAATTTTATGCCAATCAATGCAAAAAACTCGTCAAAAATAGAATAATAGATACTCGAACCACGGACTTGCAAATGTTTTGAGCAGGCTAAAACACGCGACGTACGATATTCTACACATTTTCGTAACGTAAGTGTAAAAAACTGAATAATTATTTTTAAATCTTGAGAGTAAGAACAATAAAAGTAAGTACACTTTAAAACACAAAATGTCCCTAAAAATAGATGAAATGTGATATAGGCATTTGAGTTGTAAATGCTTTGAGCAGTACTGAACCGATTTTCACCAAAAGCAATAAGGTTCTTCCCATGGCTAAAAATGATATTCCCCAATTTTCAACTGAATCGGGCAATAAATGCGACCTGTACGTTGCGAACGGGCGGACGGACATGCATAAATCGACTCATAAAGTGATTCTATGTATATGCGTAAAAGGAACTATGGGTCTATCTCGCTTTCTTTTGTATGTTACATACAAATGCACAAAGACATAATACCCCTCACCACAATGTGGTGTAGGGTATAAATAATGTTCTACAAAAAAATAATACTTGGGCAAGCAAATCGGTACTTGGACAAGCAAATCGGTACTTGGGCAAGCAAATAAAGCAAGCAGCACGATGAGAGTTTGAGACAAAAGTGCTTCGAAAAATCTGCGGACCAATCTGCATTGAGGGTGACCACGAGATGTGCCAGATATATGATGGCATCGATATAGTTAAACATGATAATTAGCAATGACGAATCTACAATAATGCTTAAAATACGAGCAACATGGCGGTAGTCAAATTTTTGTTTAATTTCATGAGAAGTTGGATTTGTAGGTTAATAGGATATCCATTTTAGCTTTAAGGTGAATTGTGATTTTCAATTGTTGAAACCTCCTAATTTGTTTTTCTACCTATACAATAATATAGATAGATAACACTTGTAAAAATGACCATAGTAAAATAGTATAACCTTTCATATTTGAATTTACTATTTATTTGCAATTTTCCCACAGTTGATTTAATGCAAATGTGTCATAAGTATTATTTGTATTTTGAATTTCGGTATACATCCTCCTCGAACATTAACTCGCTGTTCTACAATTCGCAATATTCTCATTTGCAAGTCATTCCAGCATTCTGTGACATCAACATGCAAATCTGTTGTTAACATAATAGCAAAGTGAAAACTCTATCGCCCGGGATGTTGTTCGAGAGAGGTAGTAGCACTAAGGGAAATGCAGAAAAAATGTTGGAGAGTTTTGCAAATGATATTTCACAGTCTCGGTGACATACAACACTTTGGCAGGAGTTGTCTTGTTCCCTGGTTGATTATGCGAAATGAGATTGACACTTGAAAAGTGGTGGAATGTTGACTGTTGCATCATTATATTTGAAAATTAGTTTGTAAACTTTTACTTAAAACTGGGACATCCACTAAAGTCAAATAATATTAAAGTAAAAAAATCTGACATTGATATGCAGGTAATTTGACATCTATCGGAGAGGAAAACAGAAAATACAATAATTTATTTTACGATAAGGATGTTATATATTCTACTGGATTTAAATATAATCTTAAGAATATTTCTTTAAGATGACCGTATTTTTTGTTGTCTGTAAAATGACAATAAAACATCGTTGTGTGATGCTTCGATTTGTTTTTTATATAAATACGCATTCATCTTGTCTCTTCAGCGGTGTTTTTGGCAAATATTTTTTTAAACATATACATTTAGTTTAATTTAAACGTTTCTACTATTCTACGTCCATAATCTTATTTAATTTAGTGCATAGGCGGTTCTGACTTTGTATAATTAAATTCGCATCCTCTCATCATATTGAAGAATATTTCACAAGATACTACAGGAAAGCTCTTCAATTAAAACGACAGTGTTTGTAAAAATCCATCGTAAAATGAAACAAGAAGCATGTCTCGGCATGATATTCCATTAAAGAGGCATTTAATATCAATTTAGTTTTGTCGTTCGCCTTAGACTGTCATGGAACAAAACTAATCTAAGCGCAATATGTATGCAGACCGTTGCAGGGGATAGCCTTCCGTGGTTTTTATTGTGTACTCGGTGGTATACAATATTTGTATAATAACGTAACGAAGACTGATTTCAAGTAAGTCCAGGAATACACTACGTTGCGGCAATTGCCAGTCATTTGCAGAGAGTAGGTGTTGAGAGTTGAAGGGTTCCCATACCTCTCAACTCCCTCACCAACCATTTGACAACTGCCGCAAGGAAAATTGCAAAATGTGTTTTTGAAATAAAAATAAGAATTACTTGTAATAAAAGATCAGTGAAATAATACAATTCAAATTTAACTCACTTATGTACATACATATAAATATGTATATACTAGCTTAACCCGGTGCGCTTCGCTACCCCGACTAAGTGAAAAATAAATGAATGAGTCCTACGTAGGTCACATTAACAAATTTTTTATACTCTAACACTCCTGAGACCACTCTCTCCTTTGGAGAAGATAATTAAATTAGGAACAACACTAAAATTGAGTACCTTAAGTTTGAGGATACTTGTAATTTATTCAGCCTATTGGGACATCTTAAATTATTCTTAGGGTAACTGCTTCTATTATTGATAATTTTTACTCCAATATTGATAGAGATATGTCAATAATGATACAAATTTCATTGAAATAGGACGTATATATCAAATCAAATACATGAAATCGGGCGAAAATATACATGGGAGCTATATCTAAATCTGAACCGATTTCGAAATATTTTGGCACAATTATTTTTAGGCCAAATTCCGTCGCACATTACGAATGTCATTAAAATCGGACATATACAGCGTGATTGGTGCATCAAATAAATGAAATCGGCCGAAAATATATATGGGCGCTATATCCAAATCTGAACCGATTTCGATATAATTTTGAACATCTAGTTCCAGGCCAATATTCGTCATAAATTCCAAATGTCATTGAAATCGTACATATACAGCGTTTTTGGTGCATTAAGTTCATCAAATCGGACGAAAATATATATGGGAGCTATACCTAAATCTAAACCGATTTCGATATCATTCGGCACATATATTTCTAGGCGAATATTAATCGTCACACGTTAAAAATTTCATTGAAATCAGACATATATAGCGTGTTTGGAGCATCAAATACATGAAATCGGCCGAAAATATATATGAACGCTATATCCAAATCTGAACCGATTTCTATATAAATTGGCACATATATTTCTAGGCCAATATCCATCACACATTTCAAATTTCAGCGCAATTGGATATATACAGCGTGCTTGGCGCATAAAATACAGGAAATCGGCCGAAAATATATATGGGAGCTATATTCAAATCTGAACCGATCTCGATATACTGTAGCACATTTATTTCTAGAACAAATTCCGTCAGACCCTCCAAATTTCAGCGAAATTGGGCATATATAGCATGTTTGGTGCTTCAAATGTGGAAAATCGGCCGAAAATATATATTGGAGCTATATCCAAATCTGAACCGATTTCGATATAATTAGGCATATTTATGTCTAGACGAAATTCCGTTACAAACTCCAAATTTCAGCGAAATTGGACATATATAGCGTGTTTGGTGCATCAAATGCGGAAAATCTGCCGAAAATATATGTGGGAGCTATATCCAAATCTGAACTGATTTCAATATAATTTGGCACATTTATTTCTAGACCAAGTTCTGTAACACATTCCAAATTTCAGTGAATTTGGACATATATAGTGTGTTTGGTGCATCAAATACATGAAATCGGCAAAAAATATATATAGGAGCTATATCCAAATCTGAACCGATTTCAAAATAAATTTGCACATATATTTCTAGGCCAATATCCATCACACATTCTAAATTTCAGCGAAATTGGGCATATATAGCGTGTTTGGTGCATAAAAAAGAAATCGGCCGAAAATATATGTAGATGGGAGCTACATATATCCAAATCTGAACCAAACTCGATATAATTTGGTACATTTATTTCTAAAACAAATTCCGCCACACATTCCAAATTTCATTGAAATTGGACATAAATAGCATGTTTGGTACACAAAATAAGGAAATCGGCCGAAAATATATGTATGTGGGAGCTATATCCAAATCTGAACCGATTTGAATAAAATTTAGTAAATTTATTTCTACACCAAATTCCGTCACACATACAAAATTTGGATATTGTATCTGTAATAGTTCTAAAGATATTTGCATGCAAAATCTAAATTTTTTGGAGGTGCCTCCGGTTTTGATGCTACATATATCTCCAGATCAACGCGAAATTTCAAAAAATGATATAGCCTATTTTCATTCCAGGCCATGTAGCAATGTACCCTTAACATTTCAGTAAGATCTGTTCAGCGGTTTTCGAGTCTATAAGGCACAAACAAACGAACAAACAAACAAACAAACGTACAAACAAATTTCAATTTTATATATATAGATACAATTCCTACACAAGGTCGGCTAATAAGCCCAGCTGATTATTACGTTTACTCTCAACTACATTATTGTGATTGAAATACAAAGAATCTCAAATCACAATAATTAAAAAACTATTATTTATCGTTGTCTTTTTAGGACGGTCAATATTTGTAACATGTTTAATTAATTGAGCTATCATGGCTGAAGGAGTTTATATTGAACAAGTGATATCTAGCGAAGTCACACACACTCACTAAACATAACAAAATCGTTTCGCTGGCGGTTATTTAGCTCATCAGGCATATCAGATGTGAGTGGCTAGACAAAGGTCAATTTTTTATAACCTCTATTTATACAACATTATTGCAAATTTGCAGATAAGAGGTATTTTTGAAGCCTATTTTCTATCAAAGTAAACCTAGTGTCTGCCTCCTAGAATCTTTTCTCAATACCTACTCGTACACATGTACAAAAGAAGGCTTTTTCCCTTCATGGGTTAGAAAACTCAGCCGGATTCCCCTACACCGTTTGTAACTCATTGAAATAATCATTTGCGACCATATAAAGAATATAGTTATGTCCGCCTGACCGTCTGTTGTAATCACTTTAGCGTCCGCCATAATTGAGCCAGATCGGTATATTTTTGCACGCGAGTGTCTTTTCTGCATAATCAGGTCAAGTTTGAAGCTGGGCTATATCGGCCCACGTTTTGTTATAGCCCGCATAAAACGGGTACCTCATGATTTTCGGTATTTCGAGGGGTTTAGTTACATTTTTGCAACGAACTGCCTGTAATTTAACATTTAAGGTTAGCAGTGGTCACAAAACATCTCCACCAAAAATTGTCGACATAGGTCCATGTCTGGTATAGCCCCCATATAACGGGTACCTCCCGATTTTTCCGTATTTTGAAGATTTTAGCTATATTTATGGACCGAACCACCTGCAATTTAACATTTGAGGTAGCCAGTGGTCACAAAATATCTCCACCAAAAATTGTGAATACTGATCCATGTTTCGTTATAGCCCCTCATAACGGTACCTCGCGATTTTCGGTATTTTGAGAATTTTAGCTACCTTTTTTGACGGAAGTAGCTGCAATTTGATTTTTGAGGCTCCCAGTTGTCACAAAACTACACCGCCAAAAATGCTCAACATAGGTCAATGTTTCGGTATAGCCCCGTCCCGATTTTCGGTATTTTGAGGGTTTTAGCTACATTTTTTCGCCGAACAACCTGTAATTACAGAAAGTTGTCTGTTAACACACTTTGTTTACAGTTCTTCACTGAGAACTTCCAAGTTGATGCTGGAGAAATTTCAAGAACTTGCAAGTAACCAGACACACATATGTATGTATACCCTTCCCCATAATGTTTTGTCGAAAATTCAAGTAACACCGCGAAATATTCGTCAAAAATCCCCATGTGGTATACGATTTTTCATATCTCAACGAGACATAACGATCAAGCTATGTGTGTCCGTCTGTCCATTATAAATTGTAATCAAACTCCAAGCCGCAATTATGGACCGATCGTCACGAAATTTTGAATGGTAATTGGTCTCCCACCAAAATAGACGCCTATTGTTATTGGTAATGATCGTGGAATATTCAGCGGATGAAATGGATAATTTTTATCCGATTTTGGACCTGCTCTGTAGGTCGTAATAATGGTCTGATCAGCTCGAAATTTTAAATAATGTTTGAGTTTATGCAAAGAAGAAGCTCGCAATATAACATTATGATCAGATAATATTAAGAGTGTTAAACGGACCAACACTTTTGTGTGAAAATTGGTAAAATTTTTAATATATATCTTATATCTTTATTCTTGGAATACATACATATTGGTCGATTCGGGAAAAATCTCTTCTAAATATATTTTGATCTTTTTTTTTAATACAAAATTTAATTGTTGATGAAACATGTATCTTTAGCTATAACAGACTAGCTGTTCATTTTAAAATAAAAGAAATAACATCTAACGTTTCCAGTAATGATGGTCTATGTATGTGCTATATCTCGGGTATGTTCCCAGCTAACAATTTTTTCCGAGGGGTCTGATTTTTCCCCAGATTTTTGAACATTTTTTAGAAATTTGCCGATTTCTCTAATATTTTTCTAGAAACTGTACCGATTTTTTAAAAGTTTGTTTTTAAGAATCTCTGCACATTTTCTGACGAATCTTTAGAATCTTTGTTTCGAATTCTTTTCAATTTCTATTCTTTTTTCTAATGTTTTTTTGTTCGGTTGTTGGCGAAAACAATTGCAAAATTCGCATATAATACAAATTTTAATTTTTTTAATATAAATGCACCATATAATAATTCAACCTAATGTCGATACCTTCAACATACTCGTGCACATTGTTCTACTATTAATCACAAAATGATAACAACAGGGAAAATTAGAATCGTTCATAAATAGCGCAATAAAAGAAAGTTGTCTCTGAGTAGGGGTTTGTTCTGTGTTGTGTGAATATCAAATGCGTCAGCGCCCAAGAATTCCGAATTCGAACCGATTTTCTCCACAAACTCGAAATTTTCCAGAATTTTTTTCCGAATTCGAACCGATTTCTATCAGAAAATCTAAATTTTTCTCCGAATTTTCCAAGAAATTACTTCCGAATACGGACCGAATTCGAATTCGCGAAATTCTAATTTTTTTTTTAATTTCTTTAGAAAATTCTTTCTGAATTCGGTGACCACATCCATACAACTTTCGTACCGAATTCGGTAGGAATTCGGCATCCGAATCGGAAATTTGTTCAGAGATTCTGCCGAATTCGAAACGAATTTGGAAAAAATGTTAGATGGGTTATCTTGTATATCAACTTATGTATGTATGACCGTACGCCTAAAATATGTCGCAATCATATAAAAGAAATTCTGTGGAAAACAAGTGCCTAGGGGTAGTGGTGTAGGGTATCACATGGTCGACCCTGTCCGATTGAAGCCTTCTGTCACTTGTTTTATTTTAATGACTACTGTCTCTGTTTCCATCTTGGTTTGTAAAACATGCTAATGAAGAAGATCACCAAAGCTTTAAATCATGTAGTTTGTCGACTCTGGTATCCCAATATACAATTTTCTGACTTTTATTGTAATCGCCTTTTTATTCACAATTGCTCATAGCATGCCCTATAATATAATTGCATTAGTTTGAAGAAAAAAGTTAAACATTAAATAACTAGACTTTAAACTTCGTGCAACTTTACACTCATTAACCATAGTTTTCGCCATAAACTAATATTATTATTGACCCAGTTCTTCTATTTTGAAGTAATTGTGGTAGATTTATGAAACTACTTTGATTTTGATATTGCAACTGTATTTTTTTAATTATTCAACTTTAAGTCATCAATTCGTTTGGTTGCTTACTTTATTACAACAGATGGACGTTCATTGACAATCGATTAGCATTTTACGCTGATGAAAAATTCATACTAGAAAGGTTATTTGAGTGGTCCATACAATGGTGGACGGTAGACAGATAGTAAATTACAGTTCAAGTAAACTCCAACAATTTTACTATGGCATATCCTTCATGCCATTGATTTTATTAAACAAAATCTGTTTAATACAACAAATGCTTTATTTTGTCCCAGTTTCGTTCGCTATTATGGAAACTTAAAAACATTTACTTCGTGCTGGACGATTAGATTTGTCACGTACATATCTAGGCGAAGAGAGACAATACTAAAATGTTGATTCAATTGCAACACAAAATTAAAACTCTGTTCTTTTGATAATTACAGGATACAATAAATGACAATGAGATAAGCTTATGTTATGTAAGCATTTCTATTGTCTGGACATTTGACATTAGATTTTGTTCCGCGTTGACTTAAACGTAGTCACTTTGGTGGTCATCATTGTTAGTCGTAACAAAATGTTGTTTCAAACATACAAATTACATTCATTAAAAAGAATTGCCGGATGGTATTTCCCGTTTTCGTAATAGACAAGCGCTATGTACGTACATATTTTGTCTCTTTGCTCCGATTTTATTATAAATTGCATTTAAATACAACAAAGCGATATATATATCTGATAAAAATGATTTCTTATTTATGACACAAATTTCGATAATATCGCGGACATAACTAAAAAAAAACGGAGACATTAATGCCTGAGTACATAAACTGCCTCGCCTGCTTGCCTTGCTTCCCTGCTTCATTTCTGACATATCAAAAATAAAAGAATAAATAAGGCCGATCCAATTTCGAACTAGGTTGCACTTTTTTATTCTTTTATCAGAGCAAGGCAAGCAGGCGAGGCAGCCTATGTACTCAGGCCTTAATTCCCATTCTTAATGTCAAAGATATTAATTTCTATTGATCAATGAACGGTTATAAATTTTAGAGAAGAAGTTAGAATATAAGCGGAATTGTACATTTAGGAAGGCTTAAGTGCCAAACAATAAGAAGGTCTCCACAAAATCTTCCAGCTTTCATAAAAGTATTTAAAAATGAAATTATATCTGAATTTGTCAGTAGTATTTCGGAGAAATTTTACCAGACTACGCTATTCGACGAAGACATTTCGTGTATGAGTATATTAATTATTTAAATTGAAAAAAAAAATTAAATCGGGAAATTTTTTTTGTGTTTGCATTGTTTACAAAAACTCTATATTATTTTAAATAGCAAAAATATTTTTGGAAAAAAAAAATTATTTACAATTTTTTAGAAAATCTTTGTATATTCTAAAATTGTGAAAATATTTTTGTAAACAATCGCACGATTTTGTCAAAAATATTTTCGCCTGCTGTGCCGGAACCCGGAGTGCTTCGCTACCTCGAATAAGATGATATATACTAAAGAAGATAAAAGTTTTCTACACGTTCAGTGCTGTGTATGGTGCATGAAATCGGCCAAAAATATATATGGGAGCTATATCCAAATCTGAACCGATTTCAATATAATTTGGAATGCTTACTTTTAGACCAAATCTGAACCGATTTCAATATAGTTTCTATATCTCTGATATTTTTAATGATGCCAATACATAATATTCAAACAAAGCCCTGACCGTATTTTTAATCATTATAATTAAATTGTCCCAAATCAATACTGGGATATCTGTCATTGCCATTAATGTCAACTTTGCATTCATCTAAGGGTGGGATGTTCTATTTTCATAACACCCCTATTATAAGCGGAGATAGATAAGTTTTTATCGATTCCGACACATAAATATTATCCGAATTTCTAACATTACTATTAATAGGTTTCTTCTACTCTTGGACCAGCGTGATCGCAAGTTCACCTGGTATGGACCTTGTGTATAATATTTATTCATTAGGATGACTCAACAAATTTTCATACATACGTACTCTTATTTAAATCCTTAAGTGTATAATCACTCAAAAAATAACAACTTTTTATTTTGCAAGCAATTAGCCCTTTTTGTCTCTTTTATGTTGAATGAAATCAGGTGTTCATAAAGTTTTCCACTTCTGTCACTCACTTCCTTTAAGAATTCTGTTTTACAAACTTCATCATGTTCCAGGGAAAAAGAAAACTTTTTATACGGCCAAAAACAAAATGAAGGTGTAAAAATAAATAACAAAACATTTTTCAAATCCTACAAAGCAAACACAACTGAGACATAGACTGAGAGAACATTTTGAAAATATATTGTGAAACAAACTGGCATCGGCGTAATAACACGGACACTTGTACTTGATCAAAGGGAACGACAACAAAAAGCAAATTTGGGGGAAAACAAGCAGAACAGTAATAAGAAAACATAGAAATAACGTTCTTTTGGCATTGCCATAAGTACTCTACTCGACAGTATGAACTTTTATTGCGTTTTAAAAGTTTATTTCCGCTTCACTTCTTCAAATAAGCCAAAGAACACTTGAAGCGCCCCAATTGCCCACATTCACATCAACACACACAGTGAGGACATGGCCACAAACAGCAATTCTTGACAAAAACTAAGCAGACAGTGTAGTAAGAGTTGCTCAAGCTACAATTGTTGTTGTTTAGTTCATATTTTCAATGTTAAATGTCAACGGCACTTACAGGGACAGGAAGTGGATTCCAGGAGGAGCGCAGAGTTTATTTTGAAAAAATATTGCACTCTTGAGGAAAACATAAGAAAACGATGTCTTCAATTGATAGTTTTATGTGAAAGTGTTGGTTGCCTCAGTTTGACAAATTTACTCATGGGGTAAAATATTTTCCCACGCGACATTTTTGCTACGGAAAGTTGTTTTTCACCAACAAAAATCTATTTCCGCTGATGTATTAAGAAAGATTATGTATTTCATACACAATGTTGTGTTAGTGAGGATTATTAAGCGTGGTAAAAAATAAGAAATTAGAATGAATGTATTTTGATGGTGAATAATCCATATTTACATGTAATCATTTGCATTTACATTTATGGATTACTGGTATTTGGATAAATACGATGTTTATGGAAATTTAAAAAATATAAAAAGTTGATATTTTTGGGTGATCTCATATCAATTTTTGACATACATATTAGTGTATAATATAATAAAATATGAAAACCTGCTAAAAAAGAATATAATAAGTTTTTGAAAAATATTCAAAATCCAATGTCTACTTATAATGATTAATTCTCTATAACGGCTGTTTTATAGATCAAATATATATACATATTCACACACTCGGACACTTACGCCGAAACTCTTCCCTCAGGTACGCCAAGATTTCCGCAGCTGCATATTTTGTACACAACTGCCCAATGTATCCACTGGTATTTCCCCTTTCCACAACCCGTCGACCCGTCGGATAACATTTTTCCATGTCTTCCATAGGATACAATAATAATGCATATATGCCTCGAACGGGCAGGATTTATAACCTCTTTAGCCCAACGAAATATAAATTGCGAGAAAAAAACATACTACTACAAAATCTGTAGGGGTTTATATAACGTGTGAAGTAAATTCATTAAGTCGGAAAGTCGTAAGTCCTTGATAGATTATTTTAAATCACTGCGGTTACTGATCAAAATAGCCCATAAATGACGGATGAAATTAATTCATTATATTTAATTAGATAACCAATTTTCTTGAAATATGGTTTGCAAATTTTTGGAGGGACCACACTTTTCCGAAGGACCTTTATATACAATCTATCATAACATTGACGGTATACTAACATTATCCGGTATACTAACATTTCTCACGGGAGTTGCCAATCTTCTACTGGGCGCGTCTTCCCGGGTGGCGGATGGGAAGGGGGTTTCTGAGATATGCGGGGCCAGCAACGCCCGAGGGAAACTGAAGGTGTTTCTGTCTCCACATATCTCAGAGACCCTGGGGGTTTGTTTTTCTTTCAAACCCCCCGTGGACTAAAATTGGATCGGGGTAGTTCCCTTAAATAAATCAACTAAGATGGGTAAAAGGAAAAAAAGGAGTAAAGTTACGGTGCAGGGAGTTAATAACCCAGTACCGGCGGTAAGCGTTGGTGAGATCACAAGCCACGTACCGTCGAGATCAAGCGATTGTGATCCGGGTGTCTCAGGTGTGGATGCCTTGGCACCTACAGCCGTAACTGTTACAAGTGCAGAAAATACAACCCGAACTATTGTTGACGAACCGGATTTTCAAAAGGATAATGCTTTAGCCAAAACTGGTACTAATCAGTCCACGGCTGACAGGACTGGAGTTTTGGGCGGGGACGATCTACACCTCAAAGTGATTGGAGACAGTCTTGAGAGACATAGTAGGGAACTCCTTGACCAACTGGAGAGACTTGTTCCGACCATACCACCAGAGGACATGCTCAACAATCTCACCCTCACTGACGATGAACTGGACATTACGGTGATCCCAGCTGAGTCAACAAGAAGGTCTGATGATGACATGTCCACTGACGGTGATGTGGTGGAAGAGGTTGTGAACCTAGGTTCGCAACCACAGACAGGTCGCAACCAGTCTGGTCCTGTATCGGCACTAGCCGATACTAAGCTTCAAAGGCAGATTGCCACGGTGTCAATGGATGTTGATGGAGAATCTAAAGATGATCCACCAACAGTCACTGACTCTAAGTCGATGACCATCGAGGGGGAATCAACGGAAACTACAACAATAGCCACTGACTCTGAGTCTCCGGCCTGCGTTGGGGTATCCAAGGAAACCTCATCGACGGACACCGACGCAGTCGTAATCTCCGCCAAAGAGGCTTCAGATACGAGGCTTCAAACGTGTGGCTTCGTATCTGCGCAAGTTCGTGGGAAGGGACGCGAGCTCGCATACCAGGAGAGAGATTATGTTCATCAAGAGCAAGCTCAAGTACATACGGAAGTTCGAAAGAAACTATCCAAATGCACTCAGATGCGAGCTCTTGGTGGACAAAATCTTCCTCCCGAACCCTGCTTCAGCCAAAGACTCAAAAGAGACTGCGGCGACTAGCAAAAAGGTGGAGGTGAAGCCTGTTGCTTCTGGCAGCAAGGTGGAACCTAAAACTGTTCCGGAGCCAAACCCGAGCCAGAAAGGACTGGAAAAGGATAAGGGGCATAATCCGACACCAAATGATTCTCGTAAGAGTAGTCAACTGGAGAAGGTGACTGTCCCAAATCCGGATCCTACCCCAACTGACGAGGGTAAAGCGGACGAACAGAAGGTGTCCAATACCTGCACAAGCCAATCGGGAGCAACGACGGGTGGATCGACTGGGACACCATCGACTTCGTAGAAGACGAACAAGCCCTCGCAGTCAAAGACTGTGAAGCGGGTTCGCTCTTCAGAAAGCCCACAGCCTTCGCCAAAGAAGACGATGATCTCCCAGACGGTCAACACGGCGGACTCCTATGCTGGTGTCCTTGCTCACAAAGCCAAGGGAAGTAGCAACAGTACTGAGAAGGCGTCCACCTCCTCAGGAAAAGCTTCTACCAAGGCCCGTGATCGAGGACGTAGGAAACCCTACGCCAAAACGGCCACGGTGGCAAACGATGACGAGCTCCTAGTTGCAATCATCGACCGAGCTGACCCCTTCGGGAAAATCAGCGAAAGTCACTGGTTGCTCTTCGAGACTCGGCTTCGTTTAGCCATTGTGTCCACTGAGGCGAACCAGGGTGACCGCCAGTTTGGGTGCGCCTTCCTTAATTAAGGGAGTTAAAGTCATTAAATGTCTCAACAGGAGCTCGCAAGAGTACCTTAAGAAGACCGTTAATGGCTTTGATGAACTTTGGGAGGGGGCAAAAATTGCTGCGGTGTCCATAACGGAGATTCCATCTAGGAAGGTATTCCCAGCATGGGTTCCCCCACCAACCGTGGATAAGGAACTTCTGCTGAGGATGCTGGAGCTCCAGAACCCAGGTCTCCTTACTAGGGACTGGACTGTAATGAGTCTAACCCCTTGTAAGGAGAATGGGGGGATGGATGTCAAGATGGCGATATACTCCTCTGGGGAGGAGTACCTTAAGGTTCGTGAGGGAAAACTGAACTTTGGTTCAGGATGGGTTCGGTTCCGACTGATTCCACCTCGCGAAAGTCAGTAGGAGTAGGTAGGCGGCAGGTGCTACGCATTTTGCAGATTAATCTGCATCATTGTAAAGCAGCTGCCGCCGAACTACTCCTGTCCCTCACGAACTCAGAGGTGGACATTGTTCTAGTCCAGGAACTTTATATATACAAAAATAAGGTCTCTGGACTGAACAATGCCAACTTCGAGGTCTTCGCATCGTCCGAAGGGGACAAGGTGAGGACCTGTGTAGTAGGTAGGAAGAACCTCAATCTAATCTTTCTATCTAATTATAGTAATGGAGACATGTGCACGGTGCGACTGGAGAACGGTAAAGAGAAGGCCACTCTCCTGTCCTCAATCTACATGCCATATGAGGACCCTGATCCACCCAATCAGGGGGTACACAGGCTTCTAAAGGAGAACCTGAGCGTTTGTAACGTAATCCTTGGATGTGACGCCAACGCCCACCATTTTCACTGGGGCAGCAAAGATACAAACACTAGAGGTGAGTCCATTTTCAACTTTATATTATCTTACAATCTAAAAATATGTAATAAAGGAAACGACCCTACCTTTAAAATTAGAGACAGGGAGGAGGTCATTGATCTAACCCTGTCAAATTTAGATGATTCTGTCGTCAAGAACTGGAGGGTATCCAACAAATGTTCCTTTTCGGATCATATGAGGATATACTTTGAAATCTCTTTCGACGGAGTCCGCCAAAATCCTTATAGGAACCCGAGAAGGACGGACTGGGGCAGGTTCACTGATCTGACGAACAATCAACTGTCACTCTCCGGAAGGATAGAAACAGTTGCTGAGCTTAACAGTAAGGTGTCCAACCTAACAGAAGTCCTTCTCCGCTGCCATAAGGATGCCTGTCCACTAACTTATCCCGGGAAGAAATCCCAACCGGTGTGGTGGAACAAGGATCTTGGCGAACTGCGGAAAAACACCAAAAAGCTGTACAACAGGGCGCACTCGACGAAACTTGACAGTGACTGGGAATCGTATAAAGCGAGCTTCACCAAATACAAGAGTGAAATCAAGCGCGCCAAAAAGAAGTCATGGGTTTGTTTCTGTGAGTCTGTAGAAGGGGTAAATGACGCTGCCAGATTCCGTAAGATACTCTCGAAGGACCCCAAATCCATTGGTAGTGTCAAAAAACCGGACGGCACGTGGACAGACTCAGGTCTTGAGACTCTAAACCTTCTAGCTGAGACCCACTTCCCTGACTGCACGGACGCCAGTAACCTTCACTATGAATGTGATAACTTCCAAGTCCAAGCGTCAGTGGACGAGAGCCTCATTGATAAGGTTGTAAGCAGAAACAAAATAAAGTGGGCAGTAAGTACATTCAAACCCTATAAGTCACCTGGTCCAGATGGAGTAATTCCTGCGATGCTTCATTTTGCCGCACCGCAGATATACCAAATTCTGGAGGAGATCTTTAGGGCCTGTTTGTTTCTTTCCTGTGTACCAGATCTGTGGAAAGAGGTAAAGGTGACTTATATCCCCAAGGCGGGGAAAGCCAGTCACTCTGCACCGAAAGACTACAGACCTATCAGCCTATCCTCCTTTCTCCTCAAGACACTCGAACGACTGATCGATCTGGAGATTAGGAGCTTTGTAGACACTGCCTCGCTGAGCAACTCGCAGCATGCCTACATGAAAGGTAAATCTGTCGAAACTGCTCTTCATGAGGTCGTGGGTTTCATTGAGAGAAACATGGAGAATTCAAGCTTTCCTGGATATAGAAGGAGCCTTCAACAACGTAAAACTTGAATCCATTCATCTCTCGCTTAGAGCGGTCAACACCCCGGAAACCCTGATCTGCTGGATAAAGAGAATGCTGGAGAGCAGGATCATAAATTCCAGCATTGGGGAGTTGACAACAAGGAAGACAGTAACTAGAGGTACTCCCCAGGGAGGTGTACTCTCACCGCTGCTGTGGCTACTTGTGATAAACAATATTTTGGCGGAATTCGACAATCAGGGCATTAAGGTTGTCGCATACGCGGATGATGTAGTTATACTAATAACTGGCAAATTCTTGTCCACAATTTCGGAGCTTATGCAAAGAGCCTTATCAAAGCTGTCCCGTTGGGCCACCACAAATGGTCTTGGTGTAAATCCAACGAAAACAGAACTGGTATTGTTCACCAGAAATCGTAAGCTCGGCGACTTCATACCACCAACATTGGATGGAGTGCAGTTACATCTATCTCCTGAGGCCAAATACCTAGGTACAATCCTGGATTCTCAATTGAGATGGAAAAGGAACGTCGAGGAACGGACGAAGAGAGGTATGATCGCACTTTATTCATGTAAGAATTCGATTGGGAAAAGTTGGGGGTTAAATCCAGCTATTATACACTGGTTGTATAATACTGTTGTGAGACCCATCCTATCCTATGGATGTCTTGTCTGGTGGCATGCGCTTCGACATAAGTCGAACTCTGGCAACATGGACAAGGTGCAAAGGGCAGCCTCGATCCTGATAACTGGAGCTTTTAGAAGTACGTCACAAGCAGCTCTGAATGCGATGCTAAACCTCTTGCCCACGAGACTTAGCATCAAAGGTCAAGCAGCACGTAGTGCCCTAAGACTACATGAATTGAATCGTTGGCGTGACAGCACCTATGGTCATGCATGCATTCTTCGGGAGCTAGGGCCAAACCTTAGCTTGAATCAGCAGGGGAAGTTCAGCGACTACTTATCACCAATCCATAGATTTGATGATTTTGAGGTCGTTATCCCTAGTAGAGATGACTGGATCCGTAGTAACCCTCCTCTGGACGGTCTGGCTTTCTATACAGACGGTTCCAAGATGGAAGAAGGTACCGGAGCTGGCGTCTACTGCGAGAAGCTTTGCCTCGAATACTCATATAGGTTGAACAGCGACTGTAGTGTTTTCCAAGCAGAAATCTTCGCGATCAAAATGGCCGCAGAGTTGATAAAAAGTCTGGATGCTGAAATCTTTGAACCGGTGACTATCTTCGTTGATAGTCAGCCGGCTCTTAAAGCCATCAAATCCCCCAATATCAAGTCTGAGGCCGTTCTTGAGTGTAGAACTGCTTTGGCGAACCTCACTAACGCTGTCCGACTCTGCTGGGTACCGGGACACTGTGACATTGTGGGAAACGAGAAGGCGGATGAACTGGCAAGACAAGGATCTCAATCAACAAGTCAAGCTATCACTGATTCTATCAAACCACCCATATGTCACGTTTTTCGGAAGGTGGAGACGTTCTTTGAAGAACAAGCTAAGGAACTATGGCATAATGAACCAAGATGCAACGTGTCAAGGGCCATTTGGCCGAATCTTTCAACAAAGAGAACAACTTCACTTTTTAGTTTGAGTAAATCAGAAATCAGGGTATTGACGGGAGTCATTACCGGCCATTGCAACATCCGAGCTTTTATCGGCAAATGGGAAGATGATGGCGTGGACTATTGCAGGCTCTGTGAAGATGAGGAGGAAACGGAGACGATCGAGCATATTTTATGTCGTTGCCCGATGTTAACTCGAAAGCGATATAGATTAATAGGAATACGCTTTCCTCCAAGCTTAACCTTCTACTCAAACATGGAACCAACAATCATACACAACATCATCAAAAATCTGAATTGGCTGGGACGGCGCGACCCATAAGCGTAACTACTTCTCTAAAAGTTTTTTCCACCATCGCCAAATAAACCACCCTCTCTTTATTTATTACATCTTCATTCTCTTTTATAATTATTTCATTTATTACTACTTTCCAAACAACACCCCTTTTTTCTTTATTTTTCTCCCTTTTCTCTTTTCTTGTCTTTTCAGGTAATTCTGAACCTCTTTTTTTCCTTATGGATGATCACAATGGACCGAAAGGTCTCCGAGTGGCGTAGTCAATATACATATATATTGACTACACATCCCCAAACCTAACCTAACCTAACCTAACATTATCCGTGTGTCCGTCTGTCTGTTGAAATAAAGGTAGAGCTTGTAATATTTAAGATAGATATGTTTCGTACTGAAACTGTTTGGAACTAAAAATGTCATATATATCGGTTTACTTTTTGATATAGTCCTCATAGAACTGTATTTTCGGTATTTTTAAGATAATGTTACCATCAATCCGAAGTGGATAAATTTTTGAAATATTCATAATCATCTATAGAGGGAAAGAATTGTCGGTATAGATCCACGTTGTTATATAGTACCATTAAACGGTACCTCCCGACAGAAATTTGGTATTTAATCTTCATCAAAAGGGCACGAGAGACTTCTCTCATATCAATGAGTGCACGCCGATTCATATTAGCTCAATGATATCGGACCTACTTTATATCGCAATTATAGAGAAGTTTTACATGGCTGGAATACTGAGGAAATATCACCTACATTACGCTGAGGGGTATTTTGCCACAGTTGGAAAGTTTGCCGGCCGGGAATCAACCCATAGACCTTATGAGTGCAAGGCGGACGTGCTAACCATTGCACCACGGTGGCTCCTAACCTTCAGTATGGGTATGGTAAACTTTTGATATCGCCACTATAGAAGTGTACCTCCCGATTTTCGGTATTTTAAATAATTTTACTCCATTAGTTTCAATTTTGCATACTATATTTTGCGATATACTGTATTTATGAGCATAAAATTTTTCTAAGTTGTTATAACGATGCCTGTTTGTCTGTTGAAAAAAGATAGAGCTGACAATACTTAAAACATAGTCATATATTCTTAAGCGATTCCGATTATACCTCTTCTGTAGAAATCTTCATGGTAGGTGTAAGCACCGACGTAGTCAGAACGTAGATTCCCAGAATAAAAGTTTTGCTTGCTTGTAAAGAAAGAGAAATAAAAAACTTTTTATATAATGTTATAAACGAAGTTAAATTATTTATACTCCACAATATTAGGAATCCTTTAATGCTTGATTTCTTTAAAAAGGGGAGCAACTCATATGAAGAGTCTACGTGATGAAACAAAAACTTCCTCTACATCTAGGTACGTCAGAAAAGCAAAAAAATACACATACTAGTTTTGGAATTGCATATTCAATATCGAAAGGTTCAAAGAAATTTAATATCATATGATTATATGTATGTATGGGTATAGTTGGGATTTCACCCGGTAAATTCCTGGTAAATTCCCGATAAATACCTTTTTCGGGTGTTTATTTGGGTGTTTAAAAATTTATTTTGAAATGAAAATTTTGTTTTTCTATCAGACAGAAAATCAAAAAGAAAACAAAACCAGTAAGGAAAGGATCAAAGTCGGGCGGGGCCGACTATATGATACCCTACACCACTGTGAATATGTGAAATATATATAGGAGCTATATCCAAATCATAACTGATTTCGATATAATTTGGCACATTTATTTTTAGTCACACGTTCCATATATCATTGAAATCGGACTTATATAGCGTGTTTGGTGCAGCAAATAAGCAAAATCGGACATACATATATAGCGTGTTTGGTACAGAAAATACGTGAAATCGGCCGAAAATATATATGGGAGCTACATCAAAATCTGAACCGATTTTCACCAAAAGCAATAGCGTTCTTCCTATGGCTAAAAAATTGTAGTTCTCAATTTTCAGCTGAATCGGACAAAAAATGCGACCTGTACTTTACTTACTTACTTAGCTGTCCTTTTACAGAACATTTGTTCCATAAGCCGAACTAAGAAAAAATCTCCAATCCTCTCTGTTTGCTGCTGTATTTTCCCAATCTGGGATATATAGCTTACTGATATCACGTTTCACTTGCTCGCTCCAACGAAGCTTTGGCCTTCCAGATCTGCGAGAACCTCCATGCGGCCCGTATTTATACGCCTTTTTAGCGGGTTCATCATCACTCATTCTTACAACATGGCCTAGCCATCGCAATCGTTGTATCTCGATTTGTTCAACTACATTGATGTCGTTGTATAATTGGTACAGCTCGTTGTTCATACGACGCCAATATTCGCCGTCAACACAGATTGGCCCGTAGATCTTTCGAAGAATTTTTCTCTCGAACACACCAAGCACTGCCTTATCTGCTTGAGCAAGTACCCATGCTTCGGAACCATACATTAGCACGGGTAGTATCAGTGTTTTGTAAAGTTTTACTTTTGTTTGACGAGAGGTGACTTTATTCATAAACTGCTTACTCAGCCCAAAGTAGCATCTGTTAGCCAACATTATTCTTCTTCGTATTTCACAACTGATGTTATTTGTTGTGTTTATGGCGGTGCCGGGGTAGACGAAGTCCTTTACTACCTCAAAATTGTAGGTACCAACATTCACAAATGGTGCGGGGTTTGTGGAAATATTACGAGTCGATGCCATCAACTTGGTTTTTTCGCCGTTTACTGCCAGACCAACTTTAGCAGATTCTCTTTCGACTTTTGCAAAGGTGTCAGTTACTTCCTTTACCGATCGACCCATGATGTCAATGTCGTCGGCATAAGCCAGTAACATATGGCTGTTCGTGTATATCGTTCCATTTCTTTTGACCTTCGCGTCTCGTATGACCTTTTCCAGCAGGATGTTGAATAGATCACACGACAGGCCGTCTCCTTGTCTGAAACCTCTTTTGGTAATAAACTCTTCGGAGAGGTTCTTTCCTATTTTAACTGAGGATATCGTCTCAGTTAATGTCATTCTACAAAGCCGAATGAGCTTTGCAGGAATACCAAAATCAAACATGGGTTGCAACACCTTTGAACGTATAGGGCTGTCGAATGCTGCTTTAAAATCGACGAAAAGATGGAAGGTGTCGATCTGCATTTCTTGCGTCTTTTCCAGGATTTGTCTCAAGGTAAATATCTGTTCAATGGTGGATTTGCCAGGTCTAAAGCCGCACTGACAGGGTCCAATAATTTCATTGACCATAGGCTTTAGTCTCTCACACAATATGCCAGATACTATCTTATATGCAATAGGGAGCAGACTTATGCCCCTGTAATTGGAGCACACTGTCTTATCACCCTTCTTGTGGACTGGACATAGGATGCTCACGTTCCAATCGTCGGGTACGCGTACTTCCTGCCAGATGGTGCTAACTAGCTGATGCATACACCTTACCAGCGTGTCGCCTTCGGTTTTGAACAGCTCGGCTGGTATGCCATCTGCTCCTGCCGCCTTATTATTCTTTAGCCGGTTTATTGCTGTCCTTACCTCATCTTGGCTGGGCGGTATACATTCAATACCATCTTCTGGGATTGGATTTGTGGTATCTTCGCCGTCTTCACTGCTATCGGCTACCAACAGTTTGGAAAAATGTTCTTTCCATATCCTGAGCACACTATTTGTATCAGTTACCAAATTACCTTGTTGGTCTCTACAGGAGGATATGCCTGTACCAAAGCCATCAGTTTGATGCTTCACTTTTTGGTAGAATTTTCGGACTTCGTTCTGTCTCCTGTACATCTCTATTTGTTCACACTCCCTCTTTTCCATCTCTCTCTTTTTCCTGCGGAAAAGACGTTTCTCCTCTCTCCTTTTCTCCGATACCTCTCTCTTGCGCTACGCGTTGCTACTGATTGTAAAGTAGCCCTATATGCCGCATTTTTTTTCTTCGGTAGCAGCACGGCACTCCTGGTCATACCATGGATTCTTTGGTGGAGGTCTCTGGTATCCAAGTACTGATTTTGCGGCAGTTTGCATGGAGTGGGCAATATTTTGCCATTGTGTTGATATGTTATCGGGACGAGAAGCGCTTTCATTAAGCAATTGGGTCAGTTGAGTGGAATATGCTGTGGCTATCTGTTGTGTTTGCAGCTTAGCGATGTCCAACTTTCGTGTTGTGTGTGTCCGTGCTTTATTTGCAACGTTAAGACGGGTACGTACCTTTGCTGCAACAAGGTAATGGTCCGAATCTATGTTTGCTCCTCGGAACGATCGTACATCAAAAACGCTCGATGAATGTCTTCCATCTATCACAACGTGATCAATTTGATTTATTGTTCTTTGGTCTGGAGACAGCCAAGTGCCCTTATGAATATCGAGATGCTTAAATCTGGTACTGCTAACTACCATGTTTTTTGCCGCTGCGAAGTCTATCAGCCTCATTCCATTGTCTGATGTTTCACAATGTAGACTGAATTTCCCGACTGTTTGTCCAAAGATATTCTCCTTTCCAATTTTGGCATTAAAATCGCCTAGAACAATTTTAATGTCATAGGCAGGACAACGGTCATATGTTTCTTCTAAGCGCTCGTAGAATATATCTTTGGTCTGTTCGTCCTTGTCTTCGGTTGGAGCATTTTTGCTTTTAATCGAATTGTAGCACGTCTTTCATTCACTGGGGTGAAGCTGGAGACCAGATATTTTAACCTCTGACCAACTAAAAAACTATAATACAGTGCGTCACCTTTAGGTGTTGTTGTGACATCTTTCCCAGTCCATCGTATTTCCTGTATGGCAGTAATGTCGGCCTTGTACTTTTCAAGTACATCTGCCAGCGCGTAAACTGCACCTTCTCTATAAAGAGTGCGAACATTCCAGGTGCAGATTCGCAGATCGTGGTCCTTAAAACGTTTGGGGGGTCGTCAACTTTAGAGGGGTTTGTTTTTCTTTTCTTTCGTTTTTTCATAGTTGGCTGCTTTTTTCTAGGGGGGGGGGGGGGGGTTACTAGCCCGACGCCCAAACCCAAGTTTTCTTATGGGTGAACGCGCGGCACATGTTAGCTCACTACCTTTAACGGGTGTTAAAGGCAGCTCCCCAGGTGACACCACGGGGAGGTCAGTGTCCACTTGAGATGAGAGAGGGACCAAGGTAAATCCTGGACTTTACCATGTTAAAGCCGGTCAGGACCGTTCCTTGGTATCTTTCATCCCCTACGTTACTTTGCGAACAAAAATACATGGACAGACGGACGGACATGCATAAATCGACTCAGAAAGTGTTTATATGTATATCCCCAAAAGGAACTATGGGTCTATTTCGTTTCTTTTTGTATGTTACATACAAATGCACAAAGACATAATACCCTTTACCACAGTGTGGTGTAGGGTATAAAAAGCGGTTTAACCTCGCGGACTCTTCTTGTTATATGTAAAATCGAGCGTTGGAGTTGTAAGTAGGAAGAAAATCAATGCAGACCGCAGCAAATATAGCTTTGTCGAAGAGGACCAACATCTCAAGATTATCAGCTGAAATCAAAAGTTAAGCCATCAGATATATGAAAAACAAGTGAGAAAAGGCTATAGTCGGTACGGGGCCGACTATGTGATACCCTACACCACTACTCCTGTACATAATCTTTTCACTCGAAAACATTTTTTTTACGGAGATACGAAAGTTTTCAACTATCTGGCTTTTATACCAAATGACTTAAGGCGAACTGAACCAAAATAATTAATATTTAGTTTTATATTTGACTACTATCGACCTCACCAACATCAATAGGCATCTATCTCTGTGAGAAAATTTCGTGATGATCCGATCAAAATTCCGACCTGTAGTGTGATTGCAGAAAAAGTGGTAAAAAAGGATACATTACCGACTATTGCGATATCTCTATTATTTGACCACCTACGCCAACCTAATTTGCATAATTTTAAATATGTGTTTTTCTACTTTCTTAGTCAGGCTTTTTTTTAGAAGGTCCGCAACCAAAGGTGTGATATCCGTCATTATTATTAAAATCGCAAAAATGAAAAGTTGGGTTTTATTTGTAATATCTTCGTTGTTTGATCACCTACGAGAACTTACTTTACATCATTAGAAAGGTGATGTTTTCTACTTTCATTGTCAGGTCTAGTTTTTTCAACATTACGACCCCTAAATATTATCCGACCATCACCAAAATCAATATGCATCTTCATCTGTGAGGTCCCCATTAACCTTAAAAATTTCGTGACGATCCGATCAAAATTGCGACCTGTAGCGTGATTTCAAAAAAATCGGAAAAATGGGATGTATTACCGACTATTGCAATATCTCCGTTATTTGGTCACCTACGCCGACCTAGTTTGCATCATTGTAAATATGGGATCTTCTACTTTCATAGTCAGGCTTTGATTTTGAAAAGTCGCTAATTAAAGCTGTGATATACGTCATTATAATTAAAATCGCAAGAATGAAAATTTGGGATTTATTTGCGACAATTGTAATATCTTCGTTGTTTGATCACCTACGAGAGCTTACTTTACATTATTAGAAAGGTGATATTTTCTTCTTTTATGGTCAGGTCTTGCTTTTGGTATACCCCATATAGAAGCTGAGAAAAAAAACGTTGTCTTTTTATCCGCATAAGTTTTTATCCCATTCCGACCCCTGAATATTATCCGACCATCACCAAAATCAATAGGCTTCTTCCCCTCCGGAACCCTCGTCAACACCCAAAATTTCGTAACGATCCGATTAAAATTGCGACCTGTAGCGTGATTACAAGGTTTAGATGGACAGACGGACTGACGGACGGACACACATAGCATGATCGAATCAGCTCATCTAGACATTCATTTTGGTATATATAAGTATGGGTCTACGACCGTTATTTCGATGCGTTACAAACTTTTTGGGCAAAACCAACTTATAAGACCCTCCCCACATAGTGGTGTAAGGTATAAAAAAGAATATCGATCCAGCATTTACGTTTTTCCTCAAGAAGGACTTCAACAAACCGTTCTAAAAGCCCTCATATGTCAAAAATTACGCTGTAACTATATATGAGAGATTTACCGAAAATATAGACCAAATTGGTAAAATATTAACTAGTCACATTTCCAAAAAAAGGCAACTTTATTCATAGTCACTTAAAATTTGTTAAAATACTGCGTTTTCGCGTCCAATTCGGTGATTTTAGTTTATGTAGTTTTTACCCACATATTGGGTAAATACCTGGGTATTTACCAATTTGTACCCAATTTACCCATTTTAATGGGTATTTACAATTTGGGTACTTACCCATTTCCCATCTCTATGTATGGGTTACGACTTTTCGACATTTTTTTTTTCTTTTTTGTTTTTCATTTTTTTTTTCAAAAATGATTTTTGTAGCACTGATAAATTAACTTTTGCCTATTAATCACTAAAATAACGTTTATTCCATTGAAATATAAAAAAGTTTATTTTTGTGTAGTTGATGAACCAATCTTCATTAAAGCATAGTCCTAGTTTTTTAAATTTTTCTTTTCTTAAACTCTCTAGTTTGGATAAATGTGTCAATTTCGTGTCTGTTTCGTCCAGTGTTTGTTTTATCTCTTCTTCAATTTTCTCTATTTCTAATTTTGCTGCGTTTATGTTGATGTGAGTCTCTTTTATCTCTATGTTTAGTAATTTACATTGGAAGTTGTACTCAGTTGCAATCTTTTAAATGAAACAGTTCTGTGATTTAGATTTAAGTGCTGCAATATTTTTATTTACATTGTTATTATTTATTTTATTAAATTATACAAATTCTGTGTTGTGATGTCCAGTTTTTTTATATTTTGGATGACAATATCTAATAAGAATGTAACTAAGACTAATTGTAAGTATACGAAAAATCTGTTTGCACAAAATGTTGTATAAGTAACCAATTGTATTTTGTCGTTAGGATTTTCATAATAAAGAACTCCTGAAGAAGTTGGAAACAGACCAACGAAACGTTGAGTTAAAACATGAAAAAAATTAGTTTTATTTTATTAACAACTCTGACCGAATCAGCCCGACGAAAATTTAGTTATCTCATGTGGCTCTAAAGTTTATTTGCAATTATATATCTGCATATAGTGTCTTAAAAAAATTCCCATAATTCTGATAAATTCAAATTTTTGAATCATTTTGTGCGTGAGGTTTTTTCACCGAATCTCATTATAATTAAGATGTTATGTATTCTTATGTAGAAACTCATTACGCTATGATAGAGGGATATGAGATTGTAAAAAAGTCATAATCCTAATGTATATTCATGTATGTGTCTGCATATGTATAGTTTGTTAAAATAATTGCTTTGTTTCAATAATCTTGATGCTTTTGTTCTTGCCCATCAGAACATTTTCGAATTACTTTAAGCTTATTCTCAATTGAGACTTGTTACAAATGCAGCTACTGGGCTAAAACATTTAACATATAGTACATATAAATGCTTATATATATATGTTTGGTCTCGTCTGTGTGTTGAGACATGTACCGCATGTCAGATTTTATTCCAAAACAATGCAACTATTACAACAAAGTCACTCTCAAAAATTCATCGTACTGTGACAACACATTCAGCACAATGGTCGACCTCAATCGTAGTAATGTCCTCCATATGAATTCACAAAGGATCTGAAGCACACTTCAAAGAAACGGCATCTCAAGTGCTTCGGTCAGAGTTCCATTACAATTTAAAAATTGTCTGTGAGCTGTATTAAAGGAAATGTTGTATATTAAATTGTTAATTATATAAATCACCTGGATATTTCTTTAAAAATAAAGTTAAACAAATTTTTTAAACGAATAAACAAATTGAAATTATGTACTAGATTCATAAACTTTTAACAGGTGTCGAAAAGTTTGAAGATGCTTCACGCTATACTTTTAAAGTCAAAAACTCATTAAGGAAACAGGAACATGTTGTACTTTTGCATCCATCCACACGCATATTGAAGAATTGAGTGTGATAGTCACATTCCTTCGTTATTATGATGTCAAACTTAATAAGAAACGTGTGACATCGAATCGACTCCAAGATGATGAAACAGAAAAGTACATGTGGGACAATTTTAATAAATCCATGGAGGATAATGTCACTTTGAAAGAGAGTTCAAAGACAAGGGTAAGATAAGAGACAATATAGGCATAAGAAACAATGAGATATAGTACAGAATAATATTATTAATTTATTAAAAACAACATACAATTTTATTAATTGAAATAAAGATTATTATTTTTTGTTGTTGTCTTATTAGGATGAAGGTCATTATTTATGAAAGTTTTTTATTAATTGAATTTTATTCGAGCTAACATGACCTGTTTTTTGTATTTAAAAAGTTAATTCTAGCGAAGTCCTACACACCCAACCAATATGCTACGATCGTCTCGCTGGTGGTTTAATGCAGCTCATCAGGCATATTAGATGTAATAGCTAGTAGACAAAGGCTGTTTTTTATAACTTATATTTATACAACCATTATTACAAATTTGCAGATATGAAATATTTTTGAAGCCTTTTTGCTTATCAAGTCAACCTATTTTATTATTATTATTTTTTATTTATTTTCATACAGGAAATATTTCAAAGATGTGAATGCTAAACTAAAAGAGTATTTAAGGATGTTTTTATGAAAAGAGCGTTGGCATTTTACTGTTATTCATATTCGAGTTATGCAAACCTTACAACAAGATTATGCTTGAAAATTCTAATAATATTTTTCCTTATTAACTCATATCAATTAGCCAACATTTATTTTAATAGCCGTCCCGAAACACCAATACAATAATAACTCTTTATTACCATTCATTTTTAATAACAAGCAAAATGTATTCAATTGAATTTAAATTGTATACTCTTGCGTTATGGCGTTAGAAGGCGATTTGCCGTTTCACAATATTCCAACGAATAATGTAACGTATCCAGTGGGACTCATAAAAATGCTATTATTTGCGAAAAACAACAAATAAAAATAAACATTGCTTTTATTTGACACATGTCCATTCCTCTTCGATTGGATAAGGATCTTGCGAAATTGCTGAATGATGTTTGCATGGTTATTGTTGAAAAAAAAATATTGAGGAAGTAACGTCCATGGCCTACACATTGACTATTTATTCATTTATTATTTATTTATTATTAAATCACTGAAATAAAAATTAAAACATAAAAACAGTTACTGAATGCTCGTAACATTAAAGTTGGTACCAACTATTCTTGTTTTTTACAATATGGAAAGGGTATTATACGTTTGTTTTGCCCAAAATTCATGTAACACCGCAAAATATTCGTCGTATATAAAGTGTTTGTCCGTCCATTGAAATTATAATCAAACTCCAGGTCATAAGTATTGACCGATCGTAACGAAATTTTATATAGATGTTTAGGAGGTGAAATGAACAAAAACATAATTATTATCCGATTTGTTAGCCGCTCTGTAGGTCTCAATAATAGTCGATCGGAATTTTAAGTAAGGGTTGGTTTTATGACGAAGAAAAAGCCTGCAATTTAACATGATATTTAGTGGGTTTACTACAGCTTTTGTGTGAAATTTGACAAACTTTTTGATATACATCTTATATCTTTATTCCTGGTAGAAACATACCGCGCATCTGGCTTATATTTGCAAGAGGAACTCTTGACCTTTCTATCAATGCCAATTATGTTGATGTCAGATGACAGAGTTATAATTTAATGTATAAATAGATACCATTGTTTTAATTGTTTGAAGTTTAATCATAATCCCGCTAAAGGTCGCAGTTATTCATCAATACTGACAACATTTTCCAACAGGTAATAATTTAGGTCAAGGAAGATGTCAATTTTTTTGCATGATGATCAGATAGTATTAGTTAGGTCCAGACGGTATGTCGATTTGGTGAGAAAAAGATGCAATGTTTTATCATTATTCCTTATGTCTGCCCTCGTTATTTCTTTTAATAATGTAATTGGACATACACAGCGTGTTTGGTGCATGAAATACATGAAATTGACCGAAAATATATGGGAACTATATCCAAATCTGAACCGATTTTCACCGAAAGCAACAGGGACTCCCCAGTTTTAAGCCCAATCGGCTAATTAATGCGACCTGTATGTTGCGAACAGAAATACATGGACAGGCAGGCGGAGAAGCGTAAATCGACTCAGAAAGTGATTCTAAAAAGGATCTATAAGTCTGTCTCGCTTCTTTATGCATGTTACATACAAATACACAAAAACATAATACCCTTTACCACAGTGAGTGAGGTGAATATATACCATTGGCATTTTCTACCTTATTTTTCGGGTCCACTGTCAAAATAATAACTCAGTTGAGGATTCTAAATGTATTAAAAAATTATAACGTCAAATTCTTCCCTTTATTGAGGTCGTATATGTTATTAGTTTCTCATTACTAAATGACGGTTCTTAAAAGGAGAAACCGTGTCACCTCCGAAATTCATACCTACCTGTACTATTAATTTCGGAAAATGGGGTTAGATTGCACGCAGAGAAAAATAAATATAATTGATCCAACAATATTCGAAGAGCAAAATATGTATTGTAGATTCCGTATATAGTACTGTGACTCCAACAATCGGTTTTGTCAATTACAACAATTGTTTTTGTCATATCCAACAAAGTTTTTGTTTATTTGAAAAGTTTGCCTATTAGGCCGAAGATCACTTTTAAAATCAATTTTAATTAATTTCTCGTTGGAGCTTAATGAAAGCCGAAGATTCGAACCCATACAACCACCATTATTTGACCGGTTTCACCGTTGGTAGCGGCTCATAAGACATATCGGCTGTGGAATGGCTTCTCTGTCATTGAACTTTTTCTCTTTCAACTGCAATTTCGTTTTTTTGCAGTGGTGGATATTTTACACGTAATCCTTATGGCGTTCATGACAAACGCTTAGCGCAGCCTTTGGAAATTATATGTTTTGGCTCAGACCGCTAACACGCCGTTACAGCTCTTTTGTTGTATGTTGTTTAAGGACTTGGGTCCAAACCCCAGCCTGGCTCAAGCTGATTTTAATTTATATGAAAATTTTGCCAATTAGGGCGAATATCATTTCAACATTAATTTAAATAATTTCTTGTTGGAGTTGAGCTTTTTTGATTGGTCATTGATTTTTTGCAAGTGAAAAAGGAAATAAAATATTATTCTCTTTTATACGACAAATTTTGTTTCTCTTAATATTACACGTGACATTTATACCAAAGTTAAGTGGAAAGTGTATATGTATATTATATACAATCAAATCAATAATTTCAGAATCAGGTTAGCTGGGCTGGCAATAGTTTTTGTAAAAATTCTAGATTATGATAGTTCCTACCATCGGTATTGTTTATGATTTTTACAATATTGCGGGAATTCGCAGATTTTTTTTGGATTTGCAAACACAATGCTTGAACAAAATAAAACAAATAAGTTGTTGCAACAAAAATAGATATTCTTACAAAAACAAAAGCGAAAAATATTTTTTCTCTGCGTTTAAGATATTGTTGTAATGAAGGAACCCCGGTACTTACTCCTATTCGTACAAGATTGATAACCCACAAGATTTATAAAACAGTTTTCATTTTTTCTTCTCTTATAAACTTATGGTTTTATCATCACACAAATTTCTCGAAATTGGAAGCTGTAAATAATTTCATGGATTCAATACCGCTTTCAACAACGATGAATTCCGCGCTGATTCCGAATCGCTTCCTTTTCCTCAATTAGGTAAGTGAGCGTGTGTGTTGTGGTAGATTTCTGATTCATCCACCTAAGTAAAGTTGAGAGTTATTTTGGCGATTACATACATAATTAGTTATTATTAAAGACTTGAAGCGGTCGGACGTCTCTTCGCAAGATAAAAAGTTTGTAGCAGGATATTTGTTTGTATTCCTTTTTGATGTTGTTCAAATCAGTTCTGGAGACAATTGAAGTACAGTTGTTTCATCGAAATATATTTTCTATTTTCACAATGGGACGACATTAAGCATTGTCTGCTTCATGGATTCAATACCGCTTTCAACAATGATGAATTCCGCGCTGATTCCGAATCGCTTCCTTTTCCTCAATTAGGTAAGTGAGCGTGTGTGTTGTGGTAGATTTCTGATTCATCCACCTAAGTAAAGTTGAGAGTTATTTTGGCGATTACATACATAATTAGTTATTATTAAAGACTTGAAGCGGTCGGACGTCTCTTCGCAAGATAAAAAGTTTGTAGCGGGATATTTGTTTGTATTCCTTTTTGATGTTGTTCAAATCAGTTCTGGAGACAATTGAAGTACAGTTGTTTCATCGAAATATATTTTCTATTTTCACAATGGGACGACATTAAGCATTGTCTGCAAATTCTATGAAAATCCCTTCACTAGTTTTGTAGATATAACATATTTAAAAAGTGGGCGCCATCGGGTCTTTAAGCCCCAAATAAGTACGCAAGGTCGGATTTAAAACCATCATTGTCTTGCCAATTAATGTTCAAACCGAGACATTCTTAATTTTTACGAAACATTCTTAAATTTTGCGCTCCCTCCGAAAATCAACAAAATATGTAGCCTATTTTCACTGTTTAGTAAGTTTCTAAATATAACATATTTAAAAAGTGGACGTAGGTAGAGTGGGCGTGGTCAATTTTTGTTTCCTTAAAAACCAAAGTTGGACTGTGACGAACATTTAAAATGATTACACTGCTCAACAAAATTGAATGTTTCAACCGAATTTTTTTCGTTTCTAACCGAAATCGGCGAGTTATTTTCAAATCCGGTCGCGGTTTTTCTCCATCAGCTCTTGTTCTTGAGATGTAGCTCAAAATCATTTTTTACTAGTTTTACCCGGAATTTCGTTATTTTCGGATACAAACAAAAATTTTTTGTTGGTTTTTCGACATATATCAGGAGATGTTGTACGCTCGATACAAAAAGTTTTTGAAATAATTATGGTGAATTTATATCAAAACAAGTAAGAGAGTGTTATAGTTGGACAGGGCCGACCATGTGATACTCTACTCCACTACACCTGGGCACTATTTTCCAAGGAGTTTCTTTTATATTATAGCAACATATTTTAGCCGTCCTGTCATACATACATATGTTGATATACATGGTAACATACCAGATATATAGAACATACATACACATATACGCCGTCATTACTGGAAACGTAAGGTATTATTTTCCGTATTTTATAATGACAAATCGGGGCTTTTTCGCTACATATTAATAAAACAAGTTAGAAAGTATCAGCTGTGTGGACGGAGATATACCCTCAGCCTCCGACACAAAGAAAATAAGTAAACTCAATACTTATAACGTCTCTATGTTTTTTTTTGGGCCAATTTTCCAATGGAAAATTGTACCGTCGTAACAAGGGCCACAAAGACAAAAAATCCAAGTAATCAAAGACTCTAAGAAATAGTTAAGACCAAACCGGTTTCTCCCTTCGAGGGTTATCTTAGGCACTAGTCCGTTTTTTTTTGCGTAGTTCCAGAAAATATGGACTTGCCCCAAAAAATTGCACCGTCGTAAAAGGGGCCGCAAGGCAAACATGTTTCAAAAAAATTCAAAACGGTTCGAGAAAAGCTGTTAAACTATACTTTTTTCAAAGGAGTGGGTCGATATAGTCCATATTCGAACCTCATATATGCATGGAAATAATATTTCCACATCCCTAGTTTGGACAATTCGGTTAGTCCCTTCTGGAACTATCGAGCCAATTATCTTAGCGAAAAACTTTGAACTTTTTTGTGGGCGTAATTATCGGAAGGGGTAGACCGATATGGTCCATCGTCGAACTTAACAAATTTTACGAGACCTAAAATTTGAACCAAATAGGTTGATTCTTCGAGAGTTATAGTGCGCAGCAGCCAGACAGACGGACGGACATGGGTAAATCGACTCCAAATTGTCTGAAATGGATTTCGTCCAAACATACTTGGGGTATAAAATCATTATTTCGATTATCTCGTTGGCCTAAATGTTGAGGGTATAAACAAATATTAAAAGAATTTTCGAAATAGTTTTCGGTGATTTTTATCGAATCGATCAATGAAAAAAGACCAATATTTCGAGGAACGATTACATTATTTTTATCAAAGGTATCACAAAAACTGCAAGACCCCGTACATCATTGTAATTATAATATATAATTGTTTCACAAACATCCCAGATGGGGCAAGGGAGACTTCTCTCATATCAATGAGTGCACCCCGATTCATATTAGCTCAATGATGTGGGACCTACTGTTTATCGCCGAATCCGAACGGCCTGTCTTAAGACACCACTTGTAGAGAAGTTTTACATGGCTGAAATACTCAGGAAATGTCGCCAACATTACTGAGGGGTATTTTGCCACCGTTGAAAATTTGATGTTGCTTGGCAGGGGAATCGAACCCACAACCTTCAGCGTGCAAGGCGGTTGTGCATACCTTTGCACCACCGTGGCACCCCATTGTAATTTGTAACAATTTAAAAACCTGGAAATCCTTCTTTCATGATTTGAAATCTTTTCTATCATGATTGCGACATTTTGTAACATGGAATGTAAATGTAGTTCTATGCAAGAAAATCACAACAATAAAAAACCACTTATATGTTAGACAGTAGTTCAGTTATCTAGCCGCTATATTAATGTTGGTTTTCAAGTTTATTTTCGCAGATTGCCGAAATATGTTTCCTAGAAACATAATATAGACCAAAAATTTAATTTGGGTATTTTTCCCACAAAAGTTCACTAGCTATGAACTATCCGCTCATTATCCAAAATTGTTTGACATCTTCCTTGACCGAAATTCTTACCTCGTGTAGAAATTTGTCTGCATTAAACTATAACTGCGAGCTCTATGTTCGCACAATTAAAACTGTGGAATTTCTGAATATACTAGGCTGTAACTCTGTTATCTGAGCACGTACATCAACAGAATTGGCAAATCACCCCCTAAAAACTATCTGATCATCATGTAAAATTGCAAGCTTATTTTCTGTCATAAGCTAACAATAGCGATCTATTCAGATGTGAAACCGACGGACAGACATGGCTATATCGCTTTATCTCGTCGAGATCTGAAAAATTGTATATAACATTGGGGGTCTACGACGAATATTTCGCGGTGTTACATGCATTTTTAGCAAAACAAACTTATAATACCCTTCCCATATTGTGGAGTAGGGTATAAAAATATAAAAAACATACGACGGACCTTGTAAAAATTTCATATTTTGAGTACATTGAGTACATCAACTAAGTTATGTTTTCATTTTCGCACAACAAAAATGTGTATTATTTAAGCAGAAGAACAACAAAACTAAAACCGCGTGTTAGTTGCTCTTGGTTCTTTGTTCGAAGCGGACGAATAATTATAAAACTTTAGAATTCTGCAACAAGATTGTATATAATTAAATATATATTTACTTTTATTTGTATTTTTAATTACATACATCAACTAAGTTATGTTTTTATATAAATAAAACAAATGTTCTCAGTATTCAAAATGTAGTTTTATTAAACACATTCAGAAGTTATGTATGCATTTGGGTACTTCTGCATACAATTACATACAAAAGTGCGTAAAATTACTATAATTTGTGTCTAAAATCGCAGCTCAAAATGTGTAAAGGTTTGAACACATTTTGCGTAAAATCTTACAACAGCAAAGCTCTTGAAAATTATGCACTTTTTCGCATCATTTTGCCTATCATTTTTAATTGTGAAATTCAACAGAAAAAGTTTAGAGTGTGGTAATGATATCACTGATAAATGACATCTCGTTAGCAGTCTTCATGACGATTTTTAGGTTATGCTAAAATCATGGGCGCTATGAACTTTATATTATATATTTGTATACTGGACTATATTGTAGGCACCTCAAGCATATCCTGTATGCAATGCGAAGATCCTATGACTTCCCCCAATGACGTAATTACAGCTTAAAATACATAAAATATGAATTTTTTTTTGATATATATTCATCATAATCTTCTTGATATACATATGTATTAGTGTCGAAAAAACCACAAAAATATTTGTTTGTATCCGAAAATAACGAAATGCTGGGTAAAATTCGTAAAAAAGGATTTTGAGCTATATCTCAAGAACAAGAGCTGATGGAGCAAAACCGAAACCGCAATTGAAAATAACTCGCCGATTTCAGTTAGAAACGAAAAAAAATTCGGTTGGAACAAAAGTCGTGTTGACCAGAGTTATCCAAATCGATCCAGCCGTTTTCAACTGATGCAATTACCAACGAACGACATTTGATTTTTATTAATGTAGATTTACTATTTGTTACATAATCGACCTAAACGTAAAATTATCAATTAAAGATGGAAAATCGTCAAAAATCTTCAAAGAGTTCTAAGTTACGATTATTATGTTATTGAGGCTCTCCACAGAAGATGTTCCGCCAAAGCAATAAATCTGGCCTAATAAGACGTAAATATAGAGATAAACAAAATCAGTTTTCACGAGGTGAGAATGTTTTCTATGAATAAAATTTAGTTTTATAGAGTTTAAAGTAATGCAACGAAGGTAACGAGATCGTATATTGTACATCTCGATGAATTTAGTGCCCCATTTGCTTGTCCCAATCACGTTATTCTAGTTGAAGGACGCAATTCTTTTCCAGGTCCGACGTGGGTCATCCATATTTTTCCATTAATATTCACTATGAATATAACAAAAACTATTTAGATCGATCGCTCGTCACCTTTTCAAACTCATGTTTAAAAAACACCGAAAAATATTTTTGTTGACCAAGGATAACGAAAATCGTAAAATAGGGCCCTGAGTTCGAAAACAAGGCCAAAATTGTGTAGAAGAAAGTAGGAGGAGAGATGAATGCATTGTCAATTTTTCTAGTTTTTGGAGCAAGGGGTCGTTTTTTAGCACAAAATGGGATAAAGTTCTATATTACCATTCAGTATATAGTATCATTTTGCAGTTTTGGGAATATACCTAAAAGAAAAATCCATAAATTAAAACATACGTTTTGAAGATCCACATATTGGATTTTTTCAGCATATTCAGACATAAACTGCAATTGTTGTTCTCTGTGTCAAACATCTTCTCTAGGAAAAATGTTCGAAATGCCGCTTTACTCTTCTATTTGATACAATTTTGTCTTAAGTGAAAATCGTGATTTTAGACAATCGTCGATAAATCGACAAAATCGACAACCCTAAAGTAATTCAATTCAAAATAGTCAGGCTTAATCCCATAGTCGTTGTTTTAATAAAATATTAATATTAATAATTAATATTATATTAATAAAATATTAAAACAACGACTATGGGATTAAGCCTGACTATTTTGAAAAACAAAATAGAAGTCGTCATCCCAAACAAAAAAACGCCAACCCTCCTAATTGTGAGACCGGGCACCGTCATAATGTTGTTTATTGTTGTAGTATGCAATATCAACAAATTAGTTATGTGTTTTTTCGTCGAGAATCGACGAACGCATAGCAGTGGGAAAAATTTGGTTCTGTTTGCAAGTGAAGTTGCTAGAGTTTAGGTAGTGCCAAAGAAATTCTCGATCAGAGTGTTTCTTTGCGCACGTATCTATTTGAGCTAGCAATTGACACTTGGGTATAAAAAGTTTCTTGTTGAAAAACAAGAAATAAGGGAACTGATGAAGATCTGTGGCGAGATCTGAAACTATAGTATTCCCTGCCTTACCCCTTGGTAAACATCGCCAATTTTTCCCACTAATAAATTAAAGTTGTTTTAATAAAATATTAAAACAACGACTATGGGATTAAGCCTGACTATTTTGAAAAACAAAATAGAAGTCGTCATCCCAAACAAAAAAAAAAACGCCAACCCTCCTAATTTCTGCAATAATTATGGCGATTATTATGCAAAAAAGTGCATAAGTTTCAAAAGAGTTAACGGAAAATGTGTTTAAACCTTTACACATTTTGAGCCGCGATTTTAGACACAAATTATAGTAATTTTACGCACTTTTGTATGTAATTGTATGCAGAAGTACCCAAATGCATACATAACTTCTGAATGTGTTTAATTAAACTACATTTTGAATACTGAGAAAACATTGTTTTATTTATATAAAAGCATAACTTAGTTGATGTATGACTACATGCTCTTCTGTTATAAAAAAACAGACTTCATCGTTCTTCAAAAGTCCTGCAAAAGACCACAATTTCTTCATAGCATGCAAGTAGGGTAGGGTGTCTCTTAAAAAAATGCAGTAAGATCATCCCAAAGAAGACACTAACTTTTCTCATACAAATTCAATATCACTTCTATAAAAGTCCAGTTGGTCTTCAGTAAGATTTCTTTTAAAGTACCACCATAATATGGAGGGTATAATTGCCTTTGTAACACATCGAAATATTCGTCGGAGACCCTATAAAGTATATATATTCTTGAAGAGCATAAAATTCTAAGCAGAAATGCCAGGTCCGTCTGTCCGTCCGTTTGTTGAAATCAAGATACAGCTCGCAATTTTTAAGATAGAGTTTGAAATTTGGTATAGAAGTTTCGATTACACCTAGGATGTTCGGTATTGCTAAAGTGGGCCATATTTGACTACCACGTTTTGATATAGCCCCCATAAAACGGTACCTCCCGATTTTCGTTATTTTAAAGGTTTAGCCTCATTATAACACCGAAATGGCTGAAATTTGGTACTTAGTCATCGTTGGGTGTGCAAAACTTTCCACCTGAAATTTTCTTCATATAGCCCCCATAGAACGGTACCTCCTAATTTTCGGTATTTTGAAGCAGGGTTTCGGAGTCGGAGTCTACGAGTCGAGCAATTTTGATGAAGTCGGAGTCTGAGTCGAAAAAAATAACTCGACTCCGACTCCGGGCAAATTTTTTCCGCGCTATGGAAATATAACCCCACAAAAAACCTATAACTGAATTTCTCACAATTTTCAAAATAAATATTGAACAAAACAAAAAAACATTATATTTTTGAAAATTATGAGAAATTCAGTTATAGTTTTTTTGTGGGCTTTTTCAGACTTAAACCACTATAACTTAGCGTTTGTTAACCGATTTAAAACAATAATAGCTTATTCAAAAGATATTATTCACGCTTTTAAAAGAAAGAGGGATCAACAAAAATCCATTGTGGATAAAAATAAGATATGCCCGTTTAAACTTGAAAATATAAAAAACCCAGATTTTCGTTCTCCATGGATCCCAAACAAAACAAAACATTCTTCCACAACATCCCATACGGGACAAGGGAGACTTCTCTCATATCAATGAGTGCAGCCCGATTGATATTTAGCTCAATGATATGGGACCTACTGTTTATCGCCGAGTCCGAACGGCGTGTCTTACGACACCACATGTGGAGAAGTTTTTCAAGGCTGAAATACTCAGGAAATGTCGCCAACATTACTGAGGGGTATTTTGCCACCGTTGAAAAATGTTCGATGTTGCTTGGCCGGGGAATCGAACCCCCGACCTTCTGCGTGCAAGGCTGGCGTGCATACCATTGCACCACGGTGGCACTCTCCATGGATCCCAACACGATGGAATTTGGCATCAGAATGCTTGAATATTTTTCTGGTCAAATTTTGTAGCACAGTGCCATTTATCGACATTTTCCGAAAAGTTTGCACCTTCTCAAGACCAAAACTGCCTGAAAAAGCGTTCCAATGCTTTTGCGATGTATTAGAGAGTTCTTAATTACTGCTACAATTGGCTACAATTGTTGTCCTTGTGTTGGCTCGAAAATCTCAATGGTTTGGCTGTTATATGCCAAGATGTTTTTTGACATTTAAATCGGTAGATAAAAAACTTAAAGTCAAAATCGGGAGGCTCGATTTTCATCGTAGACATATGGTCCAGTAGACCTTTTGCTCAGTTCAATCCCAGGAATCAGAAAATCGAAGGGCCCATTAAGGTTTTCAAATCGTCCCGGCCTAATGGGCATATTTGTAGAAATTTAACTAAGGTTGAAGTGCATGTTTGGTGTATTGTAACACGCGAACTGTTGTACATCAACACAAACTCTGAACGTATATCGGTAAAATTAACTGTTTTAGCAGGATTCACCGAGGGAGTTTTTAAAATAATTATATGTGTGCAAGCTGTGACCACATTAATGTAAAAAAATAGGGAAAATGTGTTGAAGCAAACACGTTTTTGTTTGTTATTGTCCAATTATTAGCTTTAGAGCACAATGCACAGCTTAATGCTCAAAGATAAAGTTAAAGAATACAGTTCGGACATTAAGCTTCCTACGTATCATTTTTTCGAATTTTCATTTTAACCGCGTCAAAAGGATGCAGACATTTTGAAGCGAAACAGGTGATTTTGGAGTTTTTGCTCTAATCCGGATGCGCAACTAGAAGCTTATTATGTGATTGTAGTACTCGCGAATTCGCATTTTTTATGTATAAATAAAATAAATAAAAGGGATTGATTCGCTGTTTTCAAAAATCGGATGCGCATCATGTCATTTCCACTACTACGCGGTTTCTATGCGCTTCAAAAGTTGTAATATTTACTTGAACTTTAATCGAACATTGGTGGCGTCGTTTTTTATTGGGATAGCTAATACAGTTTTGTTTTTCAAAATAGTCTGGCTTCATCCCATTGTTATTGTTTTATTATTTTAAAACAACTCATTTATTAGTGGAAAAAGGTTGGCATTGCTCCCCAAGGGTAAGACAAGGAAGACTAGTTTCGATCCACACCACTGGATCTCATCAGTTCCCTTGTTTCTTGTTTGTGGATATTCTCCACCGAAGTTATTTTTCAATAACTTCTTCAACAAGAAAACTTTTTATACCCAAACATCAATCGTCAGCTCGAAGTATAAAGGTGAACAAAGAAAAAACTTCAATGAGAAGTTTTTCTTTGGCAGCCTAACACCAAACCCCGTTCACCTTTATACTTGGAGCTGACGATTGATGTTTGTGTATAAAAAAGTTTCTTGTTGAAGAAGTTATTGAAAAATAACTTCGGTGGAGAATATCCACAAACAAGAAACAAGGGAACTGATGGAGATCCAGTGGCGTGGATCGAAACTAGTCTTCCTTGCCATACCCCTTGGCGAACAATGCCAACCTTTTTCCACTAATAAATGAGTTGTTTTAAAATAATAAAACAACAACAATGGGATTAAGCCAGGCTATTTTGGAAAAACAAAATACTTTAACATTATTTTAATGTTATGCCACAATTCGAAGTCCTTGTGATTTATATAATAATCTAAACACTTTCGCCAATAGGTAAACTATAAAGCAAAAATTGGTTGCAACGGAATATATTTACTATTAGACGAAAAAGAGAAAGAACTCTAACATTTTTTCCTTCAACTTTTCCTTTAAAATCATAAAACAACAAAATTAGAATAATATAATTTGTTTCCTCATATTTTCTTCACATTTTTGCAAATAACATGAATATTATAGCTCCGACCTTCACGCCATTGGCTTCATTTTATTTCTCACAATGTCTGGATGCTGTCGTATTTTTTACATATTTTATTGTAAGCACAAGCGCTTTCTTTTCAAAAATATATTTGCAAATAAGTACAATTTTGTAATAAATTTGATTTTTCGCGAATCCATTGAAACATTTTAGGAGTATTTTTGACATCATCGTAAAGGGTACAAATTCAGTTAACAGTAATAAGATATAACAGCTTATTATATCAAGCCACGATTATTTTAGGAATTTTTTCTAAATGTTAAAATTAAAACGGTCATATCTCTTGCGCGCAACGGTCAAGGTTATTAACAAAAATATATTTGGAATGAATCATTGATGTAGCATCAAAAAAAATTTTTTTAAAGGATAACTCAATTTTAGGCATTTTTGCCCATATGTGTTTCGGGAATTCTTTGCATTCAATAACATAAATGGTTTTTATTGAAATAGATATAGGGTTGCCTCAGCAGGGTTCGGGTAAAAGTAAAAATGGATCGCTAAAACCAGATTATATAGATTTCGTGTCTTTAGGAACCGTACCTAAAATCTTCTGGGCGACAATTTTCAGAACAGTTCGAAGCTGAAAAAATGTCATCCTGTGGTACTTTTATTGCGGTTCTTGAAATAAAGGACGAAAAGGGCATGGAAGGAAGCGAGTTAGCAGGTTGAAATGCTCTACCAAAATAATCCTCAGTTGAATTACACTGCTCAACAAAATTGAAAAAGTTGAATGCTTCAGACGAAGTTGCAGTTGTTTCTAGATGAAATCGGCGAGTTATTTCAAATCCGGTCCCGATTTTTCTCCATCAGCTCTTGTTTTTGAGATATAGCTCAAAATCGGTTTTTACGAGTTTAACCCCGAGTTTCGTTATTTTCGGATACAAACAAATATTTTTTTCTGGGTTTTTCGACATTAATATATTAAGGAGATGTTGTACGCTCGATACAAATCGTTTTTGAAATAGTTATGGTGAGTATATATCAAAAAAAATATAGAAAATATACGACGGACCTTGTAAAAATTGCTTATTTTGAGTACTTTAAGCTGTAATTACGTCATCGGGGGAAGTCATAGGATCTTCATATGGCAATGCGGAATATGCTTAGGGTGTCTACTATATAGTCCAGTATTCAAATATATAATATAAAGTTCATAGCGCCCATGATTCGGCCATAACTTAAAAATCATCATGAAGACTGCCATTGAAAAGTAAGTGGCTTTTGTGTAAATGATATCACTGGTAAATTATTTCCCTTTAGCAGTCTTCATGGCGATTTTTAGGTTATGGCCGAATCATGGGGGCTATGGAACTTTATATTACACATTTGAATACTGGATTATATAGTAGACACCCTAAGCATATCCGGAGTACCATATGAAGATCCTATGACTTCCCCCGATGACGTAATTACAGCTTAAAGTACTCAAAACATGCAATTTTTACAAGGTCCGTCGTATATTTTCTATATTTTTTGATATATACTCACCATAACTATTTCAAAAACGATTTGTATCGAGCGTGTAGCATCTCCTTAATATATTAATGCCGAAAACCCCACAAAAAATATTTGTTTGTATCCGAAAATAACGAAAGTCTGGGTTAAACTCGTAAAATCCGATTTTGAGCTATATCTCAAAAACAAGAGCTGATGGGGAAAAACAGGGACCGGATTTGAAAATAACTCGCCGATTTCATCTAGAAACAACTGCAACTTCGGTTGAAACAAAAGTCTGTTGACCAGTGTTATTTATGTTTCCACATTTGATTTAACTGAAGACATGTCACCTCAAAAATAACCTAAAACAGGGAACAAAGATATGACGCTAATTTCAGAGGGCTTACAGGGTCTCCCTCAAAAAATTCATCACGCCATAACTTAAATTTGGGGTTCTGTATATACTCATCAAAGGCTTTCACCTTCGGTTCACAGGGTAATTGCTTACGAAATTTTCAAGATCAAGTAAACATACACCTAACATAAAATTCACTCAAAAACTTCACTATTTTAAATCATTTGCATGAAGTTAATTTTCATAAGTCTGTTTGGCACTTTTAAGGAACATTTCGTTAAACAAACCCTTAAAGCTAAAATTAAATTGCACAACATACTGATTGTCAGATAGAGATAGCGATAGCTATATAATTTGATTATTATAAAACTATAATTTTTTCAAGAAAATTTGAAGTGAATTTTATTCTTCGAACTTTCAATTTATCTTTAAATCATTATTTCATTGATACGAAATTATTCTTCGAGTAGACCACTTACAAGAAAATTTCAACATCATGTTGCGTTGAGCATGTTCTCCTGCTAAAATACCCAGAGGAATTGGTTTTTTGCCACTTCCTCTTTGGTTTCTTGAATAAACATTGATGAAAGGACAGACTGGCAAACGTTTTCGCCAAAGCAAATAACACACATACATACGCATGAAAACTCGTAGTTTATCTTCATTTTTGGTAGGATGAGCAAGGACGACAGCATCACATTTTACTCTTGATTTAATTTTTATATTTTCCCTCAATCTTTTACCCGATGGCTACAAATTTCATACGAACACTGTTGTAGAATGGCTGCCACCAATAACCAGGAATGGGACAGCTTAAAATGAAAAGGAACGGCAATGGTGGCAGTGAAACTTTTGATTTCGCTCCATTTGCAGTGTTTGTGTTTCTTTTGAACAGTGCTTATTGGATTTTTACCGACATTTTTTCAAGTGCCACCCCAGAGGAGTAGTGGTCGGTCTGCTGGTCGCATTATTTGATTTGGCCATGTTTACATTTTGCCTTATTTGTTTTTATTGGTTTTAAATTATACTTGTAATCCAATTTTAAAGAAATGAAATCAACAGAAATCTCGTAGTTTTGATTGAGTCCCTCTGGTGCGGTGCCCTGCTCCTCTGTAGCCTTTACACCGTAGAGGAGCAGCAAGGATGATAAACTTTTCCCCGATTCCCATTGAACACGGAAGAACAAACTCTCTATAATGAAATCAAGTATAAATAAAATATTAAATGAAGATTATTGCAAAAGATATGTGTATACGTGTATGTGTAGAAGAAGGGGATCGGAAACGTCGAAGGAGATAGCAACTTGAAGAACTTTTGATGAAGTCTCATTGATAATAAATTAGGAAAAGAAAACGTTCCAATCATATTGAGTTTGGTTCTAAATAAAATTGACTTTTATTCGATTATCGAAAATTGTAACAAAAGGTATTAGTTTTATAACAACAACAGCAACACATCATATCACGTACAAAGGGAGGCATGTGACAGATTTGAAAAGGTATGAATTGTTGAATTGAATTACTATTTTAAAGGATTCTATTCTATTGCTACCATGCGAAAGTTTTGGCAAAAGTATTTTGTGTAGAAAATAAGTTTCGACTACGAATTTATATGTGATCATGAATATATGTAAGTCTGCTTAACTTAGTGTACGGTCCATACCGACTCCAACGTAAAGGAGCAATGAATCAAAAATAATTTGACCAGTATTTTGTCGTCATGTAAGATATTTATAATATCGTCTATTCTATCTATATTAAAGCATATTTACCGAATTTAGTTTCTGTTTGATTAATTTTACTTGGTTTCCTGTGTCAAATGTTCAACATTCCGCAGCGTTTTAAATTTTTTCAAAGATCATGAAGATCTTTTCTGACTAGGAAGACTGTCCACAAGGGGCGCTTCATTTCAGTCGCCTATATGTGAACTGTGTGGCATTAGATTTAGCGGCGGACATTTTCATATTCATCAGATGGAAGAACTGCATTAAGACAGCTATATATTTGATTATCCAACGTTTCCGACACGGCTGGAGAGAAGTATCTCCATGTTCTCGGAGAGGTTGACATGGTTGACGGTATCGAAGTCTTTCAATAGGTCTAGAACTACTATGGCTGTTCAGTCGCACGGATGTGGTGTGCAATGCTGTTGTGGTACGGTGTATTTTCCGGAATCCATGCTGATGTTGGGAAACTGCTTCACATGAATCTTCGCTACTAGCGACAAGAGGGATACGCCTGTACGATACGCCTCTACTTGCATCCTTGATGGCATCTCCTCTGCTGAGAGTGTCTTATACGTCGCCCTATTACTCCCGGTTTTTCTATAAATTGCCTGTTAAAGGAACACGTGTATCTTTCTTGGATTCGAACAGAATTTAATCGTTGCCCACAATTTACATGATCCTGTATCAATGTTGTATTGCTTCAAGTGGTCTAGCCAATCGTAGCCTGTTGACTTCAAGAGTAAGTTCTGTAACTCTTGAGTCTTCAGGATTTGTACAACGAAGCTCATCACGCTCAGTTGCTAGTCCCGTTGCCTATGCTGAGAAATTTGATCCAATTTCGGGTATTCGACTAGCAGGTTTGTAGCGAGTGACTGAAAATTCTCTCAGCTACCCGAGGATCTGGGGGAATGGGCGGCTCTCTGAAGGGGTGATTGGTAAATTTTCTGAACCCTTTCCAATCATCTTTTCCAAGGTTCAGAAAAGTACGGCGGTGAGAGATCATGAATTCGGGTGTTTCGTGGTTCCACAAAGCAAGAATTTGAAATTATTCCTTCAGGGGAACGAAATTCACTTTGAAAATTCATATAAATATCTTGGAGTCAACTTCAATAAATTGTTATAATTTAATATTCACGCTAGGGAAAACCTAACCGATAGAACGACATCGCCCAATATTCGGTATTTTTATGAGTTTATCCACCAAAAATTTGCTTTTGTCTTCTTCCATTTTTGTAGACAACACAGTGTGTAATTTTTTGAGTCATGGTTAATTAACCATATTCTGACACCACAGCAGGATAGAAGACCAAAGACCAAAAATAAGAAGATATGTGTCACGGCGTTTTTCCCTATCACTTTAACTTTCGCGGTTATGGGCCCTCAAAGACCTGAGGCCTTGATGTCAAAACATTTTGTCAGGCACATATATTCTAAACTGCTTAGAATTTGGGTTTGCTCGTAGATCCATTCAACCTCACCTTCAAGGTCAAAATCGTCCCTTTTACTTTTTTCTCGGATTTTGGTCTAGAGATATCATACCGATCAAAATTGAAGCAAACAACCAACTAGAAAAATGTACCTTAGTAATCAACTTTCTAGAACATACGAACTCTGTACAAGCAATTCTTAATGGTCAAAATAGCAAATCAAATGCGATTTTTATCCTATTTTCTCGGTTCCTGCTCCATAGCAAACAACTTTCTGGAACATACGAAATGTCTAAGACCGGTTCTTAAATGTGAAAATAGCCAAAAACTTTTTTGAAAATATTCGATTTTTCTCCGATTCCGGTCCACAGATACCGAACCGCCCAAAAATTAAGGATACAGTCAACTACAAAAATGTACATAAGATTTCAATAAACAACTTTCTAGAACATAAAAAGATTCTAGGAATGGTCATTCAAGCTGAAATTCACAAAAAATTAAATTATTTTCAAGTTTCCCCCAGCTCAGGGTTGGAAATAACATATTGTTCAAAACTCAAGGAAATTTGAAAGGTTTATTATTTACGAACCTGTAGTGGGATTCTGTATCTCATTTTTGCTGTTACCGACAAAAATCGGTAAAATTAAATCGCAAAATTATGACTAAAAACATAAAGAAAAGTTGGAATCACTGTTTGTGTCGGTAGAGGCTAGCGACTACTTTTTATTCATCGTTAACTTACCGAAAAATTTCATTAATTATCGAAATTATAAGCATTTTAATTTTACCGACAATTATCGATAACAGCAAAAATGAGTTACAGAATCCCACTACTGAACAGGAAAGAATGATATAAAATAATCGAATTTTGAGCTTGAAGAACCGTTCCTATAATCTTTTTATATTACTTTAAAAATAAGAAACATTTAAAGGTACACAAAATTTATTTGAACGTCTTCCATATCTTCCGCTAGATGTTAGTGAGTATTCGGTAAGTGATTACAATAATAAATGTGCGTTTTCACGTGAATTTTACCTAAAATAGATGAATAACTCCGACCTATTTTTCCTAAATTTTCTTCAACTAACTCACGAAATAAATTCGAAAAAAATTTTATTTTCTTGCATTTTTTAAATTTGCTCAACATATTTTTTGTTTTTGCTATAATATGCAAAAAGCTAAACAGATTTGTAAAGTTTTCATTTCATTTGAATCTTTGCTATGTTCAGATTACGAATATATTTTTTAAATATTTTTTGATGCATACAAATCTTGAATTTTATTAAAACATGTTGCCTAAAACATATCCTGCGTATCCGCGTATCATGGGGGTGGATTGGTTGATAACAAACGTGATGTCGGTTGCTACTATCAATTCTTTGAATTGTTTCTTACTTTCCGCTAAAATTTACAACTTTTTTACTAAAGTTTTGGGACCGCAGTAATAATATACTACGTAGGAAGCCATTAATTATCAGTGTTTGCCAATATAATGAGTTGCGTTTTTTAAGATTTTTTCTTATTATCAGAATTGAAACCGCCAGAATTTTGCGCGCAATAATCGAAATTAGTATCTCAAACTGATTTTAAATGGGAATTTTTCTCAATCAATGTACCAAAAATCTTTCATGTAGCTTAAAAAATTGTTAATTTTGTCGATGAAAAACTAAATTTTGCCTTTTCCTCATCTGTATATAGATTTGGATCAAATGGAAAAAATTTGAGGAGTAGAAAAAAATTTTCGGTCAGTCCGATACTTTGCTGCTTCCCCCATCCATTCCACATTGGATTACTAGAGCCAAGCCCAGACTGGTCTTTAAGGAAGGTAAATCCTCCTCCTTCGTTTCTGGTACGATGTTTTCGCAAATCGTTGTAACCATCGTCATGATGTGTCTCCGACTTATAAAGTCTAAAATTTCTCTGGCTTTGTTCCGGTGCAATTTTGACCGGTGCAATTCAATGGTAGGAAAGATGCCTTTCCGGGGTGCGGAACGACAACATGGGGTGTAAGAGGCTACATTTGTTGCTGTTGGGGAGACTACGCTAAGGTATGTTCTGGTGCAGCAAGCAGTAACATATCTCCTATTGCAGTAGTCCTGGATGCTGCAAAGACCAGAGGGGCATCGAAAGTGCACCTATTCCCTTCGCCCATTACATCTCATCGATGTTGACATCTGGTTCTGGCAAATGAAACAGATCCATGGCCTCTGAAACTCCCCGCCTTTTTTAACTCCATAGATTGGGGACCTTCCAATGTGATTGCCCGCTTAAAAAAACTATTTGTAGATTTCAACCAGTACTTGGGTTTTTTTTTTTTTAATTTGAGATGAAATAAAACATATCAATATTGAATATTTTATTATGGTATTGAAAATTGGTTACCGCCCGATTTATCCGTGAATTATAAATTCCCTGGTGTTTGGTCTTTGATTCGTAAAAATGCGTTACTACACGATTTTATAAGAAATTGTTATTAGGGTCTTGGAAAATATATTCCTCTTTTTACCAAAGAATACTTTCCCTTAGTATAAAGTTAAATCTCCGAATTATGGGTCAGAGTTTAAGGTGATCTCAGGCTAAGTGAGTTCGAATATTATATTGTTTACCTATCCTTAGTTAAAAAAGAAAAAAAGTTGCACTTACTTTCGATTTTGACCTTATTTCTATGCCATTCAACCTAAAAATCGTTAAATGTAGTTTTTAAATAACTTTCTTCAAAAAACGATGTGCACTAAGCAATCATTGCCGCCTTGTGCCCCGTGTTTGAATGCAACAATTTTCAGAACTTTAATAACAACGCTGCTCTACTGAATAAATGAATCTGTTCTACTTACTTTCTAATGCGGAAAAATTTCTCTACTCCAGTTTCGATTTCCATTGGACTGACTGGCTGACTGATGTGCAACGCGGAGAAATAATTTTGAAAAACATGCTTTTGAATTTCCAAAGTGGTTTCCTGCGGTGTGGTGGTGATTAAGGACCAAAGTTCCACATTCACTTTTCAAACACTCCAGTGGTTAAACATAGACAGTCACAGTAGATGAATGAATGGTAGCAATATGTATGTGTACATGCTTATGCCACTGAAGTAAGTAAATACAAAAGTATACATTATGAACTTTCAAATGTTTAGCACATATGAAAATTCATAATAGGTTGTCCTGACTTTAGTACTATTTTTATAGCAACAATATCACAATCTGCCGGTGTCGAAACAAATCCGACAACAGCACTTTCAATATTGTAAGATTTCATTAAATACCAACATAAACTTTGTAATGACTTCGAAGAACATCTTTTTTCCGGACACCCTAATTGTTGATGACATACTCCCACTTCATATGTTCTGGTTGTTGTATAATATAACTGCGGTATTTCTAAATGTGCGCTAAATGATTGCACGGAAAATGATGTATGACAGAGGATATGTTACGGGCAACGAGAGCTGTATAAAACATATCCTGTGTATCCGCGTATCATGGGGGTGGATGGCTTGAGAACAAACGTGATGTTGTTTGCTACGGGTTTTGTCTATGCTGTCATTTGATGAATTCCCTTGTGTTTGGGCAGAAAATATAGACTTTGTGCTTCTTCATAAGTTAAAGAAACAAGAAGACATTTCGTAAAATCTTATCACCTGCATGGTGTTGATGCTATCACTTTGGGTGCGAGCTGGTGCATGTATTAAAAGCTATATGAAATACTTCTAAACATCATTTAATAATTTACAATAAGGAATGTAATCGGATTAAATTGTATGTGTGTATGTGTACAATAAAGTAAACACCTTCATAAGGTAATATATTTATGCGTGACTAGTTGATAAAGTTCAAAGAGTTTAATTTCATGGCATTCAAATTTTTAATAGCAATGAAGGAATTAAAAAGAGTTAAGTCGATAGAAACGAAAATTATATCACCCTGACAAAGTCAAGAAAGGCGATAATTAAATATCACATCGAGGAATCTTCTGTAAAAATATACATCTTAATTTTAACATGTAATCTCAGAGTAAAATTGAAGACCGGTTAGAGGTAGTTTACACTATCTATCAATGTCAAATGACAAGAAATAAAAACATTCTATATCTACCCACGCAGGCAATCTGGAGACGTAATTTTATTACATTTTTGCTGGTGTGGACGCACAAAGTTAATGGCGTAAGGAAAATCCCCAATATAGCACATATTAGCGACTATATAATGATGGAAAATTTGATGTCATTTACATATAGTCTAAACAACCCCTTAGAAAAGTCAAGATTTGATTTTCACAGTGAGTCAAATATCAAGAAAATCTATTGAATACAAAACTAGTAAAAGGACGTTAAGTTCGGACCGACCGAACTATTTATACTCACCACTATAAATTATATTTAAACCAGATTTCATTTCGCGGCTATACTCTACAAATACCCAAAATCTGTTGGTACTGTTCTATGGGGACAATATTAGTTTTGATAATGTGCCTAAATTCGTTAAAATACCGAAAATCGGGAGAGCTATATCGAAACGTGGACCGATATACTGTGCCAAATTATGAAGTTCTATCTCAAATATTGTGAGCTTCGCCAAAGAGTGTTTGGAGTTATTTCAGGGGTTTTTTATTTACTAATGCCAAGTTTACACTTGCGCTCTAAAATCCACTTATTTTTTGTTGATTTCAAACATACTTGCAGCAGTTTTCCCGTTTAGTGCTAAAAATGCGTTACCGTACTAAGAAATCTAGCAAGACTTGTACTTCTCCTTAAACCAAAATAGCGCCGAATAACACCCTATTCTCCTGTTTTCTGCATACAATTTTGGCATAGAAGAAACTAGCAACATGTTCATTTTCATCTAAATACGATAGCTGATTTTGACATTTTTACTGGAGTTTTTGCAATTTCAGTCATTTTTCCGTTCCCGTATTTTTTTAGAAATTTTTATGGGGAAGCAATTTTTGACAATTCGCTCTTTTTTTCTAACATTACCATTAAAAAGTACGGGGACACAATGAAAAATAGCATTGTAACAATGTAATTTAATATTTTTCACATTGTTTACAAGTTTTGATACTAAAATTTGTTGTTGCAGCAATTGACCATCTACCTTGTTTATTGTTGTACGTGAAAAGTGTTGCAACTTTTGGTACCTTTTTAGGCAAAACCAGGGTTGTATATCATGTGTACTGTGATTTCGATGTTGATTTCGCTGAAATCACGAAATGAGATGATTTCATTTTTGTATGCGAAATCATGATAAATTTTGCTTAAGGGCCATTACTATGGGCCTGTTTCACTATGTCGAAAGAAAATGAATGCGAACGAAAAACACCTAAACTTTTCATTTCATGGTAATATTAACTTTGTTTTTGGTTCAAAACAAGTACAAAATTTAAAAATCATACACGAGTTCATCGTCTTCATTTTCGTTCGACATAATGAAACAGGCTGTATATGTGTTCTTTTACTATCTGATAGATTTGAAAACACAAAATAAACCAATTTCGAGGCATTAAAAATATAATTTTTACATTGAAAGTTAATGCCAAGAAGCTTCTCCTTGTAATTCAATCATCACTTTTAACTCTGTTAGGTAAATTCAAACTATAACAAAAGAATACTTATAATAATGGGGATATGAGTCACAAATTACATTTTGATTGAGACAATTCCCAGTTTGTCGTTCCGACAAATTGAGAGTTGCCTCTAATTTGTCTTTCTGATAAATAATAAATACCCAACGGCTAAAACCCTTATAAATTGGTGAATACAAAATTTGGTATGTATTTTATTAAAGTCGCGGGACCGTCGAAATTGAGTGGCTATAAGTGATTGTCCTTTATGTGGGCTATAAACGATTTCCACAGAATTTACCACTTGGGGACAAATTAATTTTGACGTATTATTTATGGTACTTTACACTGCATTTCGAACTCTGTTCTAATCCCGACGTATTAGAACGTATGTATTCTGTGGTTATTCTTTGCAAATTACCTGTTTTATTGAAATTTATATTTTGCACATTCCTAAGAAAATTTCCTTTGCATTCGGAATATTATACTGCTGTTGCAGTATCATCTATATGCAGACATACATCTGTATGTATGCAAATAGCTTAGAATCGTTATTTAACGTAATTTCCTTTTATAATGGTGTATATGTGAGTATATTAGGATGTGACTTCAAAAATATGAAGTGTTGTTGAATTAAGTATTACGTACATGTATAACATTTGTCCAAAATTATAAACATTATATATCGCCAGACGGTGTTTTAATAGAATAAACATGAATTTTTTGAATTTGGTTACTACAGTGTCGGCCCCGTCCCGATATAGCATACGTCCCAACACCGCAATTTGACTATTAGACTAAGTAAGTTTAGGTAAATTGGAAATTGGAAAGTACTTACCATACAAAATAAAATTAAACAAGTTCAGAAAAACCTAACTTTGCTTCTTTGTGAAGCAGTTCACAAATACTTATGATAGCTACTTATATAGCACTCATCCTATAGTACTACGAAAAACTGGTTTAATGATTCAATCGTGGCCGACACTCGCTAAAAAACGAAAGTCGTGAGGGTCGTCCAAAAACAGCCGTTGTGCCAGAAAAAAATACGCCGTACGTGAACGGATAATGCAAGATCGCCATGTTAGATACCGTGAGATAGAGGCTACCTTGGGCAATTCTTCCACCAACAAACACTTGATATTGCATGAACAATTGGCCGCAAAATTGTATTTTTCTTGTTAGATCCAGCAAAATTGTACAATCGCTCAAAAAAGGCTCTTGTGGATTGGTGCAAAGAAATTGTGAATAAAAACGATCGCGGTGCTTCAAGCGACGTTAATAAGATCGTCACAGACGACGAACCTTGGATATATGCTTAGTAGCCCTAAACAAAATAGGAATCGACCGTTTAGGTCTTCAAAAGCGAGACAGATCTAACGAAAGTTGTTCATGTAATAAGCACTTCGAAGCAAATGTTCGCCAGTTTCTTTGGAAAAACTTACTGTGTGGCGACTTTACGCCTTGAGGAATGTAGGACGGTGAATTCTGAGTGGTACACTACAATTTGTTTGCCTAAAGACTCCTGAGAAATTCGAAAAACGAACAAGGGAAGACGTATCATTCTGCATCACGACAATGCGAGCTCTCACACATCGATTCAAACCAGAGCCTGTTTGACTGACAAAACGTGGAATTGATGGGATTCAACAATTGGTTTGGGTGCATGAAAAAGCATATAAATCATGCTGGAGACTACTTAAGAAAACAATAAAACTATTTTTGATGATAAATATTCGCGTTTTCATTGTTAGGCCAGATAGTTATCGTTCAGCCCTCGTATGCATATTATGCTATATTTATTGCCCCAGTGCACTATAGATAATTTGGACAGGTTTTTAGGCAAAAAGTCGATTTTTGCACTTTTAACAACGAACAAACGAAGAAAGAACATGTCAAATTATATAGATGTGCAATTTGTTTTCAAAAATATGCAAAACTCGAGGTATAATTCGAAGTTAAAATCAAAATTTCGAAAACAAAATAAAAATATCAAAACTCAGTGCAAAATTATAACGCAATGTGTAAGAGTTTGGTAATAATCAAATACAGTGGAATGGTGGCGGTGTATACTTCCTGTTTCATAAAATAATTTTCTTCAAATGTTTGTTACAGCGGAAAAAGTTATATATAATACAACTTAAGAAAACAGCTTTTACAAATTTGTCCAACTTTGTCTGAAATTCTGACACCGGGAATATCTTCAGAAAAGGGTTCTGAATAAACTACATAATATACCGAGCTAGGATTTTTTGCGTTTTTTGTGTTATATGACTTTTTTGAAGGTGCCATCCTTGCAGAAAAAATAATTTTTGTTAATTTTTGATTTGGCGAAAAAAATATTAAACACAAAGAAGCATCCGATTTGAACTAAAAATACATTTTCTTTAAAGATATATTCACCATGTGTTGTAAAGATGTACAGAGGTGTTGTGGTCAACATGTTTGTTAATTATATCTGTAATACGTTCTACCTAGGGATCATGATCGTGCGGTTCATCTGGCCCTTTTAAAAAAAAATATTTATAAAGATCTCTCCGCGAATCAGTATTTTAAACATATCAATGTTTATAAAAATGTGAGAAAGTGGGTCAATCTCGTTTTCTTTTGCATGTTATATACAAATGCACAAAGACATTATACCATGGTACAAAAACGACCAATTACATAAATTTTAAGTCCTATCTGGTAGTGGGATTCGAATGATTACAATTTTTTCTTAATCGTTGTTACCGTTTTCAATTCAATTTTTCTTTTGTACCAGCGAGAAACATTTGTTACTTTACCAAAAAAAAATTAAAATTACATTTATTTATATGTGTTTTGTTGTTTTATATAGATAAATTCCTATATAAAACAACAAAACACATATAAATAAATTTTATTTTTAATTTCAAACATCTTAAAACACTTCTTCATTTTTCGATTTTAAGAACGGTTTAGCAAGCAAACCGGACAATGAACTAATTAAATTCATAATCAAATAACCACAGGATGTGATCGAATAATCTACCAAATCGAAGAGTACAATCATTGAAAAAATCTATTTTAAATATTAATTTGATTTTTTTTTTATTTTTAGTAGATAGCTGATCAAAAAACAACTAATACCAAAAAGATTTTTTTCTATTTGGGCCAATATTAAAGAGTTTATGAGTATTTATTTGCATATAGTTTTTACAGAATTCGACTTTTTCAAGGCGCTATATCTCTGGAACCTTTAGACAAAAAATCCTATAATATACTAAAATATTTTGCTGATGAGCAGCATCAAAACGCAAAAAAAAAATAATGGAAACCAAAAACTACTTTTAGAAAAAATGTCCGATTTCACTCAGAAATCCACATCTATACCCTCTAGAGTTGGTTAATCTAGTTCATAGTTCCTTGTACTAGTTCATCATAACATGTAACGTGTGATATTAAGTATACGCAGTTTGTTCATAGAAAAAATGTGGTCCATTGGAACTGCGAAGTGACTTAGATAGTTCCATATACATAATTCCTTTGGCCAACTCTATTAACCTCATTAGCCTAAACACTGCACTATAGGTAATTTGGCCTGTTTTTTTCAGCAAAAACTAATAGCGGTGGACTTATGGGCTTTTTATACATTTTTAATGCTTTATATGCAAAAGTAAGCTAAAACGAACAATTACACAGTAGAATTCTGATATAGCGAAAATCGTTTATAAGAAACTACGTTTATAACGAACAAAGTTTTGTGTTCCCAAAAATGTTTTCTTAACATTTGTACAGACATTCAACTTCTTAAAATGACCACGATTATAACGAACAAAAATTGTCACCTCGCGAGTAGAATTTCTTACAATTTGTTGAGTTACAGGCCCGTTTTTAAGTACAAGCGAATAGCGACGAACTTAAGCACTGTTTTAAATATTTTAATATATAATATTTAAAAGTAAGCTTTAATAAGAATATTGCAGACGAACGCGGTTTTAACAAACGGCGTATATAACGAACAAATTTTGTTGTTCCTACCCCCTATTTTTATTTTACCTATTTTATTCATTCCAACCCAATGAACCCGGTTAAAACCATAACAATGTTATAACGAACTAAAATAAAAACATGCCCAAGCCATTTATTTATTTATTATTTACGGTAATTATTTCAGAAGCACCACAGACCAATAACGAATATGCATAAAAACAAAGCATAGTTTTCTCAACAAAAACCGGGTAAATGTCAAAAATGACCATGAAATCGGGGAAATATCTATTGCTCATCAATGAGAGCCGTACCTAAAATCTTCTGAACAACATTTTTGTAGAATATTTGGATGCTGTAAAATCTCGTCTTGTGATACTTTCACTACGGTTCATGAAATAAAGGACGAAAAGGACGTAAAAGGAATTGAGTTAGTGGGATGAAATATTCTACAAAAAGATTCACCATCCGATTTGACTGAAGATATGTAATGTCAAAATCAAGCTACAATAACGCTTTAGAGAGATATAAAGCTATTTTCTCACATATTAAGGGGCCAAAATTGAATCATTAATCACGCAATATCTCGGAAACTTGACCTATGGTGAAAATTTTCTTTTGGGTTCTTACTACACTCACCAAGGGCTTTCATCTCCAAAAAGAATTTTCCATCCACTGACTTTGAGTCCCAGTTTGTAGCACAGTCTTGGCTACAATTGTTGTCTTTGTGTTGGGTCGAAAATCTCAGTGGTTTGGTTGTTATATGCCAAAATATGCAAAAATCCTTGAAAAAAAAAACTTCAAGTCAAAATCCGGGGGCTCGATTTTCACCGTAGACATATGGTCTAGTTGACTTTTTTGCTCAGTACAATCCCAAGAATCAGAAACTCCAGGCGCCCCATAACACTTTTTTCCTTCCATACAAATCGCCCCGGCCTAATATAGAGTCCATATATATTTTCGCCCGATTTGAGGTATTTGGTGCACCATACACGCAAATACGTGTGACGGAATTTGGTCTAAACATATGCTTGCCAAATTATATTGAAATCGGTTCGGATTTGGATATAGCTCCCATATATATTTTCACCCGATTTGAGGTCTTTGGTTCACCATACACGCAAATTCCGTTAGATTTTGATGAAACGTGTTACGAAATTTGGTCTAATATACATTTTCACCCGATTTGAGGTGTTTGGGGCATCAAACAAGCAAATTCTTTCCGATTTTGATGAAACCAAAGGCCGTATTTGGTCTGGAAATAAGTTTACATTGAAATCGGCTCAGATTTAGATATAGATATATATTTTTTTACCCGATTTGAGTTGTTTGGTTCACCAAACACGCGAATTGTGTCCGATTTTGATGAAACTTGAAACGTGTTACGAAATTTGATCTGGAAATAAGTTTGCCGAATTCTATTGAAATCGATTTAGATTTCGATATAGCTCCCCTATATATTTTCGTCCGATTTTAAGAATTTGCCGCACCAATAACACTACGTATGTCCGATTTTGATGAATTTTGAAATGAAGAATTCATCAATTTAAACGTGTTACGGAATTTAGTTTAGAAATAATATTTATTTTTTCATCCGTTTTTAGGTTTTTGGTGAACCAAAAACGCAAATTCTGTCTGATTTCGATTAAATTTGACACGTGTGAACGAATATGGTCTTGAAATAAGTTTGCCATTGGTTCTGATTTTGGCTCCAATATATTTTCGCTAAATTTAATATATTTGATGCACCGATCACGCAATGCAGGTATCTCCAATTTTGATTAATGGAATGTGCTACAAATTGTAATTAAAAATAAGGTAACAGAATATAATTTAAATTGGTTATTAGTATGTTGAAATATTATTATGAAATTCGGACAGATAGCGAGCGGTATGTAGCAATACTGACCTACCCAGCAAAATGTTTGTAGCCAAAGAAGTAGTTTAATCATGAGTGCAACTGATTCCGGACTACATCTTTTTACGTGAAAGAAGTCATGATTTTTACAAGGGCATGGTGCAGTGAGGATACTGTCTAATTTGCTTCTAAAGCACATATTTTGCATTAGTTCTTTGCAGTGAATAAATATACATTCCATGGAATTTATTTTGAATTGATTTTTCAATTCATTTAAAAATTGATTCGCAAGCAAGCATTTGAGGATATGGGAGATGGTAACATCTATTAAGCGAGGAATTTTCACTGATTTGAGACCTCAGGGCCATTTGGAAAAGTTATTTAAAAGAGTTGTGGTAACTTTTAATTAATATGTATGGCCTGTTTCTCTAGGCCGATTCGAATTAAAATTCGTTCAAATTACTACCAAACTCATGTTTTTGTAGATCATTTTTGTTTGATAATAGTTCGATCGAAATATAATATAATGAATATAAAACAATGGTAAACAATGGTTTTTAGGTATTTGGTGAACCAAACACGCAAATTCTGTCTGATTTCGATTAAATTTGACACGTGTGAACGAATATGGTCTTGAAATAAGTTTGCCATCGGTTCTGATTTTGGCTCCAATATATTTTCGCTAGATTTAATATATTTGATGCACCGATCACGCAATGCAGGTATCTCCAATTTTGATTAATGGAATGTGCTACAAATTGTAATTAAAGATAAGGTAACAGAATATAATTTAAATTGGTTATTAGTATGTTGAAATATTATTATGAAATTCGGACAGATAGCGAGCGGTATGTAGCAATACTGACCTACCCAGCAAAATGTTTGTAGCCAAAGAAGTAGTTTAATCATGAGTGCAACTGATTCCGGACTACATCTTTTTACGTGAAAGAAGTCATGATTTTTACAAGGGCATGGTGCAGTGAGGATACTGTCTAATTTGCTTCTTAAGCACATATTTTGCATTAGTTCTTTGCAGTAAATAAATATACATTCCATGGAATTTATTTTGAATTGATTTTTCAATTCATTTAAAAATTGATTCGCAAGCAAGCATTTGAGGATATGGGAGATGGTAACATCTATTAAGCGAGGATTTTTCACTGATTTGAGACCTCAGGGCCATTTGGAAAAGTTATTTAAAAGAGTTGTGGTAACTTTTAATTAATATTTATGGCTTGTTTCTCTAGGACGATTCGAATTAAAATTCGTTCAAATTACTACCAAACTCATGTTTTTGTAGATCATTTTTGTTTGATAATAGTTCGATCGAAATATAATATAATGAATATAAAACAATGGAATATCTCAAATAAATCATTATAAAAAACGACTTAGTACAAAATCAAATATTTTTATTCTAGAAAGTTAGCTTTTATTACTCAAAAATACCCAAAAACATCTTAAATTGCTTCTTGCATAGTGTCATCTAAAATTGATTGCATTCTAGCTGCACCATGTCCTTGTAAAAATTATGACTTCTTTCACGTAAAAAGAAAAAGCCACTTGCACTCATGATTCACCTACTTTCTTGGCTACAAACAAAGATGCAGTCTGATATTTCTTGCACGCATGATTATCTTTTTGGATACAAACATTTTGCTGAGTAATTAAAACAAGTGAGCAAAGGCTATAGTTGGGGCCGACCATGTGATACCCTACACCACTACCCCTGTGCATAAGCTTTTCACTGGTAAACATTTCTTTTAGGGAACGTAATCCGACTACCACCAAAAATAATATGCCTCTTTCTCTCTGGGACCCCCATAAGCAACCAAACTTTCGTGACCATCCGATCAAAATTACGACCTGTAGCTTGATTGCAAAAAATAGAACAATTGGATGCATTACCGACTATTGTGGTATCTCCCTTGTTTGACCACTTTCGCCAACCTGCTTTACACCAATGTAAAGGCAATATTTTCTTCTTCAATTGACAGGTTTTGCCGTTGGAATACCCCTACTAGAAGCCAATATATTCACAAAGAATAAAACTTTGAATTTGTCTCCAAATGAGTTTTTCCCCATTCCGACCCCTAAATATTATCCGACTATCACCAAAATCAATAGGCTTCTTCTTCTGTGGGACCCCCATAAACTCCCAAAAAATTCGTGACGATCCGATCAAAATTGCAACCTGTGGCATAATTACAAAATAATCGGAAATTGGGATGCATTATCGACTATTGCCATATCTCTGCTATTTGACCACCTACGACAACCTAATTTACATCGCTGGAAGGGTGATATTTTCTACTTTCCTTGCCAGGTTTTGCTTTTGATATACCTCTTAAAGGAACAGAGATATTGGCTTTGAAATAAAACGTTGACCTTTTTCCAAATAAGTGTTTGCCCATTCCGACCCCTAAATATTATCCGACCATCGCCAAAATCAATAGGCTTCTTCATCTGTGAGAACCCCATTAACCCTCAAATTTGCATGACGATCTGATCAAAATTGCGACCTGTAGCGTGATTTCCAAAAAAAATAGAAAAATGGGATGTATTACCGACTATTGCGATACCTCCGTTATTTGGTTACCTACGCCGACCTAGTTTACATCATTGTAAAGACGGGATCTTTTACTTTCATAGTCAGGCTTTGCTTTTGGAAAATTTTCAACCAAAGCTGCGATATTCGTCAATATAATTAAAATCGCAAAAATGAAAATTGGGGTTTTATTTGCTACTATTGCGATATCTTCATTGTTGGATAACCTACGAGCACCTACTTTACATCATTAGAAAGGTGATATTTTCTGCTTTCATCGTCAGGTTTTGCTTTTGGTATACCCCATACAGAAGCTGAGATATTCGCTTTGGAAAAAACGTTGTATTTTTATCCACCTAAGTTTTTTGCCCTTTCCGACCCCTAAATATTATCCGACCATCAACAAAATCAATAGCCAAATCGACTCAGCTCGTCGAGACATTCATTTTGGTATATATAAGTATGGGTCTGCGACCATTATTTCGATGCGTTACAAACTTTTTGGCCAAAACCAACTTATAATACCCTCCCCACATAGTGGTGTAGGGTATAATACCATAAAACAAATTGTTTCTTGTGTTTTTAAGAATTTTATTTGCAAAAAGTTATTATAAATGTAAACATTGCTACAATGTGAAAATTTTATGAAATGCATACAAATCGGACATTGTCAAAATGTGAAGAACGGAATGTATTTTTCATGACTCTGCGTGGACTGCTTCCAAAAAGCTATTCAATCACTACTTCACATAGAACAACTTCAAATAAATTTTGCTGGGTATGTACGTTTGTCTGTGCCTTATTGACTCAAGAACCCTGAACAGATCTTCCTGAACATTTCAGAGTATATCGCTTGAAATTAAAATAGGCTATATTAATTTGTGAAATTCCGGGGTGATCTGAAGATACAGCATCAGAATCAATGATATCTCCGAAAAATTTAAATTTTGTATGCGAATATCTATAAATAGGTAACAGATATAGTCTCCAAATTTAGTCAAATTAAGTGGGAAGTAAGTGCATGTCATATCTTACAAAATAAGCGGCGTCAGGGAGAACAGCTCTCCACTTTGAGCGGCTAACACCAAATATCATCTATTTTAACCACTATAAGCTTGAAAGGATTCAACTCATAAAAAGTTATGCTCAAACCAGTCTAATGTTTCACGAGGCGGGGGAAGTAACCCAATACGATCAAATTATAATAATAATATCAATGAGTGCACCCCGATTCATATTAGCTGAATGATATGGGACCTACTCTTTATTGCCGAGTCTGAACGGCGTGTCTAAGACACCACTTTTGTAGAGAAGTTTTACATGGCTGAAATACTCAGGAAATGTCGCCAACATTACTGAGGGGTATTTTGCCACCGTTGAAAAGTGTTTGATGTTGCCTGGCCGGGGAATCGAACCCACGACCTTCTGTGTGCAAGGCGGGTGTGCATACCATTGCACCACCGTGGCACGATCAAATTGCAAAGATTAATATTTCTGCTTTATTAGCGTATTGATAATTGTCACATGTAAGAGTCATCACCATATTACAGTGTATAATGTTATTAAATAAAAAGTAAGCGGGTAGTCACATGGGGAAGGTACCCAATACTGCATGCAAATATTAGTAGAGAATATCAGATTTACTTTTTGTTTTAGATATGTCAACTTGGTAAGAGTCAATATTATATCAATGTATGGATTCGCGATTAAAAGGGCGTCTCCTCGCGTTGTCTCAAAGGACAGTAGTATGTACCGCGAAAAGACACACCTATTTTCTATCGTATTTTTATTATTCAAAGGTTTTAGATGTTATATTTTAAACAATTTTTAGGAAAGTGTAACGCGCATAGACGTAAGAGTTAAGTATCTCCTATAGAACACCAATATTAAATACTACATTTCTGTTTCATTATTTAAGAAGAAAACTTGGTGGTTAGTACAAGTCTTCATAATTGCAAGCGTAGGGCACAGATGGGTCAGTGATTGTATAGGACATATCTAAATCATTACTGAAGTAAAAATAACCATTACAAGAGAGAGTTATCGTAAGTCCATATTTATATTAGGCAATTAAGGTTGATGGAGAGAGAGGTGAGGCACGTCGTACCCCTCCTCCGAATAAAAAGTCATGACTGAAGAGAAACTATGTAATTATTAAATGTTGTATACATATTCACTGTGGTGCAGGGTATCATATAGTCGGCTCCGCTAGACATTGATCTTTTCCTTACTGGTTTTTATACCCTACACCACTATGTGGTAAGGGGTATTATGTGTTAGTGCATTTGTATGTAACATACAAAAGGAAGCGAGATAGACCCATAGTTCCTTCCAGGGATATACATAGAATCACTTTCTGAGTCGATTTATGCATGTCCGTCCGTCCGTCCGTCCGTCCGTTCGCAACATACAGGTCGCATTTGTTGACCGATTTCGCTGAAAATTGGGGAATACCATTTTTTTAGCCGTCGGAAGATCGGTGCACGTTTTGGTATAGCCCCCATATAACGGTACCCCCCGATTTACGGTATTTTGAAGTATTCAGCTACATTTACAGACCGATTTGGCTATAATTTGACATTTAGGGTTCTTAAGTGTCAATGAACATATATAACAAAACTTGTGGACATAGGTCCACGTTTTGGTATAGCCCCCATATAACGGTACCCCCCGATTTGCGGTATTTTGACGTTTTTAGCTACATTTTTAGACCGATTTAGCTATAACTTGACATTTAGGGTTCTTAAGTATCAATAAACTTATATAACAAAAGTTGTGGACATAGGTCCACGTTTTGGTATAGCCCCCATATAACGGTACCCCCCAACTTACGGTATTTTGACGTTTTTAGCTACATTTTCAGACCGATGTAGCTATAATTTAACATTTAGGGTTCTTAAGTGTCAATAAACTTATATAACAAAAGTTGTGGACATAGGTCCACGTTTTGGTATAGCCCCCATATAACGGTACCCTCCGATTTGCGGTATTTTGACGTTTTTAGCTACATTTTCAGACCGATGTAGCTATAATTTGACATTTAGGGTTCTTAAATGTCAATAAACTTATATAACAAAAGTTGTGGACATAGGTCCACGTTTCGGTATAGCCCCCATATAACGGTACCCCCCGATTTACGGTATTTTGACAGTTTTAGCTACATTTTCAAACCGATTTAGCTATATTTTGACACTTAGGGTTCTTAAGTGTCAATAAACTTATATAACCAAATTTGTTGACATAGGTCCACGTTTTGGTATAGCCCCCATATAACGGTACCCCCGATTTGCAGTGTTTTTACGTTTGTAGCTACATTTTCAGACCGATGTAGCTATAATTTGACATTTAAAGTTCTTAAATGTCAATAAACTTATATGACAAAACTTGTGGACATAGGTCCACCTTTTGGTATAGCCCCCATATAACGGTTCATTTAAGTTCATATTTTCGTATAGCCCAGATACCTCCGAACTAGCTGTTAACGACATTTGAAGTTCCCACGTTATGTACCGATTTTCGATATTTTGAAGATTCTAGCTAAATTTTTTAACCGAATTAGGAGTTATTTGACATTAAAGGCTCCCATCAAAAACTGTCAACATAGGTCCATGTTTTATTATAACTTCTATATAACAGTACCTCCCAATTTCTAGCCCACCAAAAATTGTCAACATACATAGTTAGATATAGGCACCATAAAAAAGGGCCTCCCGAATGAAGCATAAATGTACATTAATGTAATTTTAACGTACCCACTTAAAGTTGGGGACAGGAATGAAAAGTAATTATTCCATTTTAGTTCAGAATATTTTATGGTGGAGGGTATGAAAAGTTCGGCCCGGCCGAACTTAATGCTTTTTTACTTGTTTCAGTATGTCACAGGCTGTGGATAAATAGTCTTAGGCCATGTTTATATTACAGGCTTTTGCAGGGTTAACCTTCTTAATGAGGATTTATTTGACGTATACCCAAAGGAATTGACATTTGAAAGCCAGTGGGTTTGTTAAATCCGGTTATATATAAACGTACTATTATACCTTTTTTTACTTGTTTTGATGAAATTTAATAGTTTAATAGGGTGAAAATATAATGACAAATATCCCTCCAAAATATTTTCGGTATAGGTCCAACTTTTAGTACAGTCCCAACACAACGGCGCCACACGATTTTTCTTATAGATTTTTTGCCTTTTACGACAAAAGTCGATACTATCAAAAGAATTGTGCCCTTGGCGGAATGTACAACTCTATAGAAAATAGTATTGAGGAGATTCTAATATTTTGTTACACATATGTTTGTTTATATGTACATTTATTTGTACACGACAATACTGCAGTGTTCAAAAGGCCTATATGTTTTGTGGTGAGGTTTAAGATTTATGCTGATATTGGAAATTATTCAATTTATGTTTATCGTAGGGATTAATTAATCAATGAATGTCATTGTGATTTGTTTGCCATAAAATATGATATTTATTATATCCTTTGGTTTTATTTCTTGAGGTCTTTGGTAAAGTATAAGGAAAAGATTTTGGTAAATGTGCACAAACAATGAATTGTGTTAAGTAAAAGAAAAAACTCTTTAAAATTTAAGGTATTCAACGCAGTAAATGCTGGTTTCAATTTGTTCCACTGGAATGTTTGTTTGTGGTAACAGGAACGTTTTCAGTCACGTGGCAGTTACGATTATTTTAATTTTACTAAAATATTAATTTTAACAATACACGAATTCGCCTGTTAAGACCTCTGAAAATCGTTACCCTTTTAAATTTACTTCAACTGCATCCCATCTTATTTTTCTGTAGAAAATATAACTCTTTTCATTTATCATATATTACGGAATGGCAGTTCAATGGCTATAGGGCCAATAAAACAAAAGATCAATAAAGATTTTATCAACCCCTTTTTTTCTTGGTGCAATTTTTTGATGTCGAGAATAAATTCTAGCTTTAAGAGCCATCACTCAACAAATAAAACGGCAACACATAATACTCGCAATAAAACTGGTAGGGAAAAAACTAGAAACTGCCGTAAAAAACTGTAACCAATTACGAGATTTCAAAAATTGAATTTCAGTTGTCATCGCCAGAAAATCTCTGATGTACGCCATACAAACATACATCTGTACGTATATGTGTACGTAGGAATTTAACAGAACCTACAAATGTATTTCCGGCAAAACAGAATGGTTTGCATACATAGTCATAGACCAAACTTTGTAACCAAAAACGTAACACTCTACAAAGAACATCAAACCACATTCAACGAAAATATTGAAAATGTGTTGAGCCTAGTCGCACTTTAGACATTTTAAAGTTAATACATTCCTTTTTAATATTACGATTGTAAAGAAGGAAATAGGATGTTTGTACTGTGATCAAATTTCTCTTTAAAAATATTATATACACAGAAAATTATTATATTTCAGTTTTTACTAAATATTTTCTCAGTTGTCTCTTGGTTGTAAATTCTGATTTATGTCAGGAAATTTTCCTTGAGACAATTGTCATTCTATAAGACTTCATCTCCCTTCTTTTTTAATAAATCGCAATCAAAGTTCATATTCTTAGGTTTTTTAAGTTTTTACAATTTTGCTTCAAACTCGCAAGCCCTATCGAAATGGGACTAAAGAAAATGTTGTAGCAGTGAAAATTCTGTACAAGAATGGATACCGTAATTTTTTCCTAGGTTGTACCATTTTTTAGATATATAAGTTTAATTTGGGCAATTGCAGTCATGACATTGTTTTATAAGAAGGCGATACAGTCAATCCATTGTCCTAATTTGAAATTCAATATCTAAATAACGCTAAAATTTACTAATATATCATAAAAGTCAATCTTGTAGACAATTTTCATACTTACAATATTTTCTTTAGTCCTATTTCGATAGGACTTACGGTTTCCCAGAAAAATTGTGAAAACCTAAAAAACCCTTAACAATGTCAACGTGAATCCATTGTCACAATTTAAACTAAATCTCAATAACGTTAAAAACTACGAAGATATCATAAAAGTAAAACTTGTAGAGAGTTTTTATAGCTACAATATTTTCTTTAGTCCCATTTCGATAGGACTTGCGGTTTCGCAGCAAGATCGTGAAAGCCTAAACAACCCTTAAAAATGTCAACTTAAATCGCGATTTATTTAAAAAGCGCTCCGGCGATTTTTTTTTTGTTTTTTGATTTTTCTCATCTATGAACATTGTAGTTTTAGAATCTGCAAAAATTTCCCAGATGTAAGCACCTTCCATTTAAATTTGGTTCAAGAGCACCGTGCCTTTTTGTATAAAATTTATTTATGTTGAAACTAAGGTATGGGGTGTTGTTGTTTCTTAATAATTTAATTTTAGCGAATTTTAATATAATAATTTTAGCGAAAGCTGTGGTCGTTGAAGGAAACCAATTTTTTATGTAAATTTCCTAAAAGTGGCCTTACAGTACAATGTATAGCTTAATGCTGAAAGAAGAAGTTAAAGAATGCACTTTAGAGATGAAGATTTTTTAATACCTCAACATGAGATTTTTGAATACTGAAAACTAAGAGTATCAGTCCACACCTTCACATAGCCCCCATAGAACGGTACCTCCCGATTTTCGGTATTTTGAAGGTTTTAGCTTCATTATCCTACCAAAATAGCTGAAATTTGGTACGTAGTCTTCTTTAGGGGTATAAAACTTTCCCCCAGAATTTTGTCGGTATCGGTCCACACCTTCATATAGCCCCCATAGAATGGTACCTTCCGATTTTCGGTATTTTGAAGGTTTTAGCTTCATTATCACACCGAAATGGCTGAATACTTAGTCTACGTTGGTGGTATAAAACTTTCCCCAGAACTTTGTCGGTATCGGTCCATGCCTTCATATAGGCCCCATAGAACGGTACCTCCCGATTTTCGGTATTTTGAACGTTGTGGCCTCAATATTCCACCGAAATGGCTGAAATTTGGTATTTAGACTTCGTTGGGGGTACTCAAACTTCCCCTTTTAATTTGTCGGTATAGGTCCACGCCTTGATATAGCCCCCATGGAAAGGTACCTCCCGATTTTTCGTATTTTGAAGGTTGTATCTTCAATATTCCACCAAAATGGCTGAAATTTGGTATTAATGACCTGTTTCTCTAAAACGATTCAAATTCGTTCGAAATACTACCAAACTTCTGTTGTTGTAGAAAATGTGCGTTTGATTGAAAACAAAAATGAATCAAATATTTGTCAAAAAACAAAAGTTTAGTAGTAGTTCGAGCGGTACCACCCGATTTTCGTAATACTGAAGATTTTGACGTCAATATCCAACCGAAATGGCTGAAATTCGTTATTTCGTCTTTCAAGAGTTATAAAATATTCCAGAAGAGTATTATCAGTATAGGTCCACGTCTTCCTATATCCCCATAGAAGCGTACTTCTTGATTTTCGGTATTTTTTAAGTTTTAGCCACATTCTCTTACCGAAATATAGGAATTGTGGTACTTACTCTTCTTTGAGCCTAAAAACTTTCCATCAGAAATTTGTCGGTATAGATCGACGTTTTGAAATAGCCCCCATAGAATGGTGCCTCACATTGTTTTACCGAAATTGCTGAAATTTAGTGTTAAGTCTTCTTCATACACGAAAGGAAACTTATTATTCCATTTTACTTCAATACAACTTGTGGTGGAGGGTATAACAAGTTCGGCCCGGTCGAACTTAACGCCGTTCTTACTTGTTTAATGTATAACTTGCGCGTGTAACCTTCAAAAGATCACGGTAATCTGCGCTCAAAGTCGAAATTTTTGTGCATAAATTTATCTAAAGGATATGTTTTTTGGCTTCAAAATTTGCAAATGTCATTCAATTTCCGTCGAAACCCACGTGAATTTAGTTTAACCGTTCTAAATCTAATAAACCATGGCGCGTCTAAATCGTTCCACTAGATCGGCAAACATGATACCCTTCAATTTTCGAAAATTTACAAAAAATGTTTTTGAAAATATCGCGCATTTAGAAGCGTTTTGGATGTGTCAAATGTCCGAAAAAGCGTTCGCGAATCCGAAGATATAACAGATTTTTTCTAAAAACTGAGTGCAATGCTACATTCACCGTTCTGGATGGATCGCTCTAAAACGGCATAGAATTAATTGTGTATTTTTTAATGCTGATTATTGAAATCGGATGTGCATAAAATGTAAATGTACTTCGTGGAAATTATGTTCATTTTACTGTTTTTTGCACTCTTATATGCAACTGATGCTATTTCGTGGTCGCCAAATGGAACTTCACAAAATGTATATCAAATAAAAGGGATTGATTCCCTGTGTTGAAATATCGGATGCGCACCATGCCATTTCCACAATTACGCGGTATATATCCGTTTTAAGTGTTGTAATATTTAACATAACTTTATTTTAATTCTATGTCCCTATTGGAAATCCTTCTGGTTTAAAATTATGATCTAAACATATTCGCTAATAGGAAAACGATAAGCCAACATTTGGTTGAACGGAATATCTTCACTACTGGGCGAAATTTTGACGAAAAAGGCGAAGAACTCAAACATTTTGTTCCTATAAAACCATAAAAAAATAAAATAAAATAATTTTAATTTTTTTCTTATGACCTGTTTCTCTAAGACGATTCGAATTCATATTAGTTCGAAGTACAACCAAATTCGTGTTATTAAAGGAAATGTTTGTTTGATTATACCCTACACCACTATGTGGTAAGGGGTATTACCCAGATAGCATTTAGAAGACTGTTTTTCAAACTCACATTGAGGAGTCTTTTTAGAGTCTTTTTGGTGATCAAAAATTGATTAAGTCGCTTGTGTGATCAGAAAGGGACTCGAAAGTGACTCCCTGTAATGATTAAAAAGAGTTCAATTTAAAATACAACAACAAATGTGTAGCAATCACAAATAAATCATTGAGGTGTTTAAAATGTGACAATTTTTTGTTATTTATTGTCACATTTTGATCATCTGGAAGATAGAAAAATGCTTAATCAAAAAAGGGTCATACAGGTGTTTGAAAAGTGATTATAATTATGTATACTCTGATCATATTTTGAACAGTTAGGTGATTAAAACTGATTGTTTTGTTTTATTTTTATTTGGTTGTAATTATTTATAAATAAAAAAATAAAATTCTCATATACACTTTCTACAAAATTTTGATATAAATGTAAGGTATAATATTAAAGGTACAGACAAACACAACACAACAGGTTTTGCCAAGTGAAATGAAGAAGCAGTATACTAACCACCAAGCAACATAAAGGATAATTAAAAGACATAACAAAGCAGAAAAGACTATAAAACAAAGGAAAGAAACAAAGAAGAATAAAAAGAAAATTTTTTTAATTTATTTCGTTTAACAAAAAGACTCATAAATGACTCCCTAAAGATTAGAGTGGGGCGATTTGAACACCACCACGGGCGCCTGCAGTTTCTGATTCTTGGGATTGTACTGAGCAAAAAAGTCAACTAGACCATATGTCTACGGTGAAAATCGAGCCCCCGGATTTTGACTTGAAGTTTTTTTTCAAGGACTTTTGGATACTTTGACATATATCAACCAAACCACTGAGATTTTCTATCCAACACAAAGACAACAATTGTAGCCAAGACAATAATAAAGAACTCTCTAGTACATCGCAAAAGCATTGGAACGCTTCTTCAGGCAGTTATGGCCTCGAGAAAGTGCAAATTTTTCGGAAAATATCGATAAATGACACTGTGCTACAAAATGGGAACTCAAATTCAGTGGGTGGAAAATCCCTTTTGAAGATGAAAGCCCTCGGTGAGTGTACTAAGACCCAAAAGGAAATTTTCACCATAGATCAAGTTTCCGAGATATTGCGTGATTAATTGTTTAATTTTGGCCCCTTAATTTGTGAGAAAATAACTTAATATCTCACTAAAGCGTTATTGTAGCTTCATTTTGATATTACATGTCTTCAGTCAAATTGAATTGTGAATCTTTTTGTAGAATATTTCATCCCTCTAACTCCATTCCTTTATGTCCTTTTCGTCCTTTATTTTTTGAACCGTAGTAAAAGTACCAGAAGACGAGATTTTACAGCATCCAAATATTCTACAAAAATGTTCTTCAGAAGATTTTAGGTACGGTTCTCATTGATGACCAATCGATATTTCCCCGTTTTCATGGTCCTTTTTGACATTTACCCGGTTTTTGTTCAGAAAACTATGTTTTGTTTTTATGTATATTCGTTATTGGTATGTGGTGCTTTTGAAATACTTACCATAAACAGCTCTTGTAATGACGAATACGTTAATAACAAATTTTATTGAAGAATAGATCCGGTTATCTCAATTTTTGAACCGGTTATTCTGATATCAAAACCCGGTTTTACGTAACCGTATATGTATATCATTAGAAAGCTAATAAAAATGGTCAATCAAATGACAGCAAGTAGCTGATTACAACTTTGTTGGTTCCGAAGCTAGAACAAAAAACCGCTTTCTTAAACCGATTTTGATGTAAAATATCACTGGGTTCAAAAATTCTTTTTGGCGATGAAAGTCGATTAAGATAGTATTATAACTCTGGAAAGACAGTTATGCCATAGGTAAAACTTCTGAGTTATGGTGAGATGAATTTGTGTTATGTTGTTTTTTTTTTATCATGCACTTAAAGTTCATCAAGAATAAATTAATTCCCCTTAAACTCAGAAGTTTGAACCACGTCAACCCAGTGATATTTTACATTTTTTTTCTAGCTTCGGAACCAACAAAGTTGTAATCAGCTACTTGCTGTCATTTGATTGACCATTTTATTAGCTTTCTTATGATATACATATACGGTTACGTAAAACCGGTTTTGATATCAGAATAACCGGTTCAAAAATTGAGATAACCGGATCTATTCTTCAATAAAATTTGTTATTAACGTATTCGTCATTACAAGAGCTGTTTATGGTAAGTATTTCAAAAGCACCACATACAATAACGAATATACATAAAAACAAAACATAGTTTTCTGAACAAAAAGCGGGTAAATGTCAAAAAGGACCATGAAAACGGGGAAATATCGATTGGTCATCAATGAGAACCGTACCTAAAATCTTCTGAAGAACATTTTTTGTAGATTATTTGGATGCTGTAAAATCTCGTCTTCTGGTACTTTTACTACGGTTCAAAAAATAAAGGACGAAAAGGACATAAAAGGAATGGAGTTAGAGGGATGAAATATTCTACAAAAAGATTCACAATTCAATTTGACTGAAGACATGTAATATCAAAATGAAGCTACAATAACGCTTTAGTGAGATATTAAGTTATTTTCTCACAAATTAAGGGGCCAAAATTAAACAATTAATCACGCAATATCTCGGAAACTTGATCTATGGTGAAAATTTCCTTTTGGGTTCTTAGTACACTCACCGAGGGCTTTCATCTTCAAAAGGGATTTTCCACCCACTGAATTTGAGTCCCATTTTGTAGCACAGTGTCATTTATCGATATTTTCCGAAAAATTTGCACTTTCTCGAGGCCATAACTGCCTGAAGAAGCGTTCCAATGCTTTTGCGATGTACTAGAGAGTTCTTTATTATTGTCTTGGCTACAATTGTTGTCTTTGTGTTGGATAGAAAGTCTCAGTGGTTTGGTTGATATATGTCAAAGTATCCAAAAGTCCTTGAAAAAAAACTTCAAGTCAAAATCCGGGGGCTCGATTTTCACCGTAGACATATGGTCTAGTTGACTTTTTTGCTCAGTACAATCCCAAGAATCAGAAACTCCAGGCGCCCGATAACACTTTTTTCCTTCCATACAAATCGCCCCGGCCTACTAAAGATTCATAAATGATTATAAACATGACTCTAAAAAGACTCGAAAAAGGGTCCGAAATTAATCAACAAAACACCAATAAATGATTGAAATACGACTCGAAAAAGACTCATTTGTGATTTGTTTAGAAGAGTCGCCTGAGGTTATGTTTTCCTACCGACAAAGGAGTCATTTATGATCAGAAAATGAGCTCATATTCTAGCTTTTTAATCGTGCAGTCGGATCAAAAAAGACTCGAATTTGATTAACATTTTCAAAAAATGCTGACTGGGTATGTGTTAGTGCATTTGTATGTAACATACAAAAGAAAGCGAGATAGACCCATAGTTCCTTCTAGGGATATACATAGAATCACTTTCTGAGTCGATTTATGCATGTCTGTCCGTCCGTTCGCAACATACAGGTCGCATTTGTTGACCGATTTCGCTGAAAATTGGGGAATACCATTTTTTTAGCCGTCGGAAGATCATGTTCGAAGATGGGCTATATCGGTCCAAGTTTTGGTATAGCCCCCATATAACTGTACCTCCCGATTTAAGGTATTTTAAGGATCTTAGCCGCATTTGTTGCCCAAACCAGCTGAAATTTTACATTTGAGGTTCCCAATGGCCGCGAAATTGCTCCACTAAAAATTGTCAAGATAGGTCCACGGTTCGGTATAGTCCCCATATAACGATACCTCCCGATTTAAGGTATTTTATGGATCTTAGCCACATTTTTTGCCCAAACTAGCTGAAATTTTACATTTGAGGTTCTCAATGGCCGCGAAATTGCTCCACTAAAAATTGTCAAGATAGGTCCACGGTTCGGTATAGTCCCCATATAACGATACCTCCCGATTTAAGGTATTTTAGGGATCTTAGCCACATTTTTTGCTTGAACTAGCTGAAATTTTACATATGTGGAAATTTCGCCACTTAAAATTGTTAAGATAGGTCCATGTTTTTTGTAGCCCCCATATAACGGTACCTCCCGATTTTAGGTATTTGAACGATTTTCCCCAAATATGGCTCCAATTTGCCATTTGGAGTTTAATGAGTTCAAAAAATTTACTTTAATATTTGTTTTGGGTTGTTAAAAAACTTCTCCACCAAGAATTATGGACATACATATGTCCACGTTTTGATATAGCCCCGAATTTTGGTATAGGTTCCATATTAAAGTACCGCTAGATTTTAGGCACTCTGCAGTTTTTATATACTTTTTATACCCTACACCACTATGTGATAAGGGATATTATTTGTTAGTGCATTTGTATGTAACATACAAAAGGAAGCGAGATAGACCCATAGTTCCTTCTAGGGATATACATAAAATCACTTTCTGAGTCGATTTATGCATGTCCGTCCGTCCGTTCGCAACGTACAGGTCGCATTTATTGTCCGATTTTGCTGAAAATTGGGGAATATCGTTTCTTTAGCCGTCGGACGAACGCTATTTATTTTGGTGAGAATCGGTTCAGATTTGGATATAGCTCCCATATATATGTTCGACCGATTTCACGTATTTGCTGCACCAAACACGCTATATGCGTCCGATTTTGATGAAATTTGGAATGTTTGGCTGAATTCGGTCTAGAAATAAGTGTGCCAAATTATATCGAAATCGGTTCCGATTTGGATATAGCTCCCATATATATTTTCGGCCGATTTCACGTATTTTCTGTACCAAACACGCTATATATTTCCGATTTCGATGAAATTTGGAATGTGTGACCGAATTCAATCTAGAAATGAATGTGCCAAATTATATCGAAATCGGTTCAGATTTGGATATAGCACCCATATATATTTTCGGCCGATTTCGTGTATTTTCAGCTCCAAACACGATATATAAGTCCGATTTCAATGATATTTGGAATGTGTGACTGAATTCGGTCTGGAAATAAATGTGCCAAATTACATCAAAATCGGTTAAGATCTGGATATAGCTCCGATTTATATTTTACATATTCACAGTGGTGTAGGGTATTATATAGTCGGCCCCGCCCGACTTTGATCCTTTCCTTACTGGTTTTTAATTTAATTTTTAGTGAAACAGCCATTAATATTTTCTTGGTATTTTGCAAATATCCATGGTATATTAAAGTTACACATGGTATGGATACTCTTGTAGTTTTTTATTATATTAATATTTAATATATTAAAAAAATATGTTTGTAGGAAATTCGATTTATCCGTTGAGACTTTTTATAAATATTTTTCCATCATCGCAAAGGGTACAAATTTTGTAAACGGTAATATGATATAACAGCATATAATATTAAGCTTCAATTTTTTTTTAATTTTTTCTAATTTTTAAAAAATAAACGCATATATCTTTTGTGCGCAACAATCAAAGTTAGTTACAAAAAAAAAAAAAAATATTTAGAATGAACATTTTTTTCTTAATCCATGTATGTACCAAAAATCATTGAAATAGAATCAATTTTTTTTTTAATTTTTTCAGAAATCGATAATAGCATAAAAGCTGAGGGTATAAAAATATATTTCTCAATAAGCGGAAGAATTCGACATTAAAATTTGTTTAAACTTTTATAAATTTGTCGCGTTAGGATAAAGATTATTAAAAGCACCATTGTACAAGGCATAACAACTTGTATTAAAAACCGAAGACGGGCCAGCAACGCGGGACCAGGGTCTGCTAGTACTTCATATTTTTAACGCCCGAACAAACGTGCGTACGACTTTTATTATAATTTATAATAATAATACTCATACGAACGTCAAAAATACACAGTATTACAAAAAAGCGTAAAGTTATCTATAACCGATTTTATTACATAATTTTGGTGTAGCGCAGTGTAATTTGAGGTTGCCAAATTAAGGCGACGAATCCAGGAATAAGAGAATGTAAACGTAATTCTTTTGGTACATAATTTGTTGTTAGCAAGGGCTTACACTATAGAACACAATATCGTTATGAATATTGGTGTCTCCTCTTAGAGTTGAACGTAAAATATCAATGATTTTATAAGACAAGTATACGACAGCAAAGTCTACTTATTTAAGGTATTGTAGTCCATTTTAATAAAATATTTTTTCATTATAGAAAAATTGAAGATTTCGGTTAACCGAAACCCGTTTTTAGACTTAACTACATGGGTTAATTTTATTATTTATTTATCCAATATTGACTTTAACGACTAATTTGTTACTACAATTATTTGCAATTTTTCATACGTTAAAAAAGTGAACTAAGGCTATATTCGGAACGCAGCCGACTATATGTCGACAACTACCTTGGCCATAATTTAAGGCTCTGCTGGTCTATGTGTTGACAACTAACTTGGCCATGATTTAAGGCTCTGCTGTTCTTGTTTGATAAGCATTTATCATTACAAAAAAACTTGCATAATATAAGAATTGGTGCATTTTCGCTTAGAATATGTTCAACAGAGGAAGAGGCATCCGCCGTGGAATTAAAATTCCACAAATGACAAATTCTATAGTTTCTTCCACATATATTTCTGCTATTTAACCAGTTTTGGGACTAGTTTAAAGTTGCATTAAAATTGATCACATTTGTTGAATAATTGTTCTCATATTAGCTCAATTATATGGGACATACTGTTTCTCGCCGAGTCCGAACGGTGAAATATGGCTGAAATTTTCAGGAAAAGTCGCCAACATTCCATTGCATCACGGTGGAAACATATGTTGAAATGCCTCAGTCAGAACTATAATATATGAATTGTTGGGTGCAGTTGTGGTCCCTCAAACTAACTCCCGATTAAAGGCATTTTTAAAGATTTTAACAAAATTTCCTCACAGAATTAGCTATAAGATCGAATTGAAGGTCCTCAGTGTTCAGATAACTTCCCACGAAATACCCTTTCATCTAACTTCCTATTATTGTGGGGGATATAAAAGTTCGAGCAGTCCAAACTTACTACTGCTTTCAATTGTTGTAGTTTTATTCACATTGAGGTTTTGATTCTATATAAATTTGTATTTAATTCTAGGGCGTCACAATGTATTTTTATTTTGAGTAAAAAGGCTGTTTTCCATTAGACATTATTTACATTCCTCTAAAGTTTATTAACATTTTAAAATTTTTAGAAATGTACTCTCATGAAACAGTCATATCTCCCATAAAACAGTCATATCAAAAGGAAAGTATTGGATCGTGAAGGGATTTCAACTGTGAACTCTTTTCTATACCTATGAACTAAACATCGTTAATATACTTGATGTTTAAAAAGAATATACTAAACTTGACAATATTTTCCATATATACGAGTATAAATAATGTTGTTCCACAAATATAGAAGCCGAATATTCATCTTGTGTCACATGCCTAGCAATGAACTAAGAACATACATCACAAATATTGTAGATAAGACTTAGCATAGAAAAAAAGAAGGAGCGAGCAGTAGCTATTTTTGGAAATCAAAGCCAATTTGGAATTATTTTTATGTGCCGTCATGAATTTAAAACTGCCAACCAAGTATTCGTAAAATCGACAAACCAAATAATACAAAAAACGACCTGACAAAGGATGAACATTTGTGACTGTCTATGACGAACACAGTGTTCATGATGGAAAGCATAGTATCAAATCCTTTTATCTGAAACTTCATATGAATGTTAGAGTTGAACTGAATATGTTACTGTGAGTGTGTGTGTTACAGTGAAATAAGCCTATACATGTTATCTCAGCATATTTTCCAACTCTGCGGTTTCATTCGATATTTTTGTGGCCTTATTTCTAGTTGTCCTTATTCATTTTCTATTTCCTTTCTTTGACTTGACTATAAAATCATTTTTTAAGCAATTTATTTTTTTTTCTATTTGTCCTATGATTTTTTATTTTTTCATTTCCATTTTAGTGACAAAGTTTCCATACGACGACTACATTTGCAAAACGTTTGTGAACAAGAAAAGGACGCATTACAAGGATTTTGGCGTTATTACAATCCCTACTAAGAAGGGTTGAGTTGAGTATAGAAAGGATTTCCCATCTTTTGAATACACAAAAACAGGTTGCGAACATGACGAAATAAATGAACTTGAAGTAGCAGAACAACAAAAATCATAGAAAAGTGACAGCACCCTGGAGTTTTAGGAAGTATGTTTAATGGAATCCCAAAACCTAAAAATAGTAAAAAATATATACATAATAAAAACAATCATTTCAATTGCCAAGTTCATGAAAATGACTTTCATTTTATTTTTAACCACAAGGAATATGAAAATCACTGATTGATTTTCTTGAAAACGAATTTGCTCCGTTCTATTAAAAAGTGGGAAATCTTAGAATAAGATCTTGGTTTTGTAGCCACTAGGTTGTGTAGTTACTTCACCTATGTATGTATACAAGTATATTAACAGACATATTGCAAATCGATTCTTGATAATGTCGTTTGTTTTGAGAATTATTTCACTATTTTTAAAGAGGACAAATATTGACCCGACGTGGGGTTCTTATGAGCATGACACATTTCCACTTGATCCCTTCGTATTCTAAATTCGCATATTATTAGTAAATTTTTTAGTATTTTACTGCCTATTACCACAGAGAAGGATATAAATGTGATAATTGATCGATCTTGCACATCGATATGACGAAAGTCCTATATCATTGAATAATAATTTTAAATTCCACACACATTCAATTTACTCATAACGTATTTTTTAAGTCAATAAATATAATTTCCAATGTGTGGTATGAATTTACAATAAACATATTCGCATGTGTAAACATAAACAATATAATACAAACATACATACATACGTACATATAAAACTTCTTCTTCTGACGAAAACTGTTCAAAAGTTTATTTGTTAAATGTTTTGTTTTCGCAGGTGTCCGACGTTTCCTATTGCGATATCATTGGACGTTCGCATTGATGGAAACGAATCATTACTTGCAGATTGTATCTCAAGAATAATTGATGATGGTCATAATAATATCTTACACCGTCCATTGTATCTATGCTTGTATGTATATGTACTATACTTTGATGCTGTAAAAGATACGTTTGAACAAAATGACCATCTACAGTGACAATACCACTAGTACACTAATAATCCAATACCAGAAGACAATTGTGTTTATCATTTATTGTACATAATACATACATGGATTTGTACAAACACATACTATGTTCATTTTATTCATTGCAGCTTCGATAAATCATGAAAACAATTCATATAGAAACTATACGTATGACAACTGCTGCCAACAGAAAAGGATCTTTTACAGACGGAATGAAGTGTCTACACCTAAAATACCAGAAAATAACCTATGGAGAAAGCTTTGTCAAAGTTTTTGGTAATAATGAACAAAACAACACTGAATATCGTCTGCCATCTATTGGCGGACAAGTTTCAAATGATTTTCCATTTTTCTATGCTAACAGAAATTGACAAGGGAATCTGTTCACACATGTATCTGTACTACCACAAGTCACAGAACTTTGAAAACGACTTCGAGTAAAGTTAATTGGGTAAATGAGAAAACAGGAATGTAACGAAAGAAAAACTCAAAAAAAAAAAATGTTTATGAAAGTTAAATAATAATAAATTAGTTTGACCATCAGGTTGTTTGTTTGAGAAGCAAGCAAGTAAAGGTTTTTTTTAATAACAGAGTCTTTTTCGTTTAAAACGGAGCACAGAAATTTCAACTAAATTTTTAATATGGTTATTGAGGAGCACCTAAACCCTATGTACATTTATCAATCCCACGGCGGCCAGTAGTAGTAGGAATCTTCGACGAGGGGTCGTCACACATAATTTTTGAGCGACGAACCATGGGGAGCGACGAACAGTGTTGCCGCTACCATACAAAAGTGGACAAAAAATATAAGGAGCTGTACTTATGAGGGAATAGGAATGAAAATTTTGAAATTTGGTCCATATCGGTTCAGATTTGGATATAGCCCCATATATATCTTTCCCCGATTTTACAATAACTCGGTCAATTTTTTGAGCGAATAGCCTTCAAAATTTTATATGTGCTATTTTCTTAGGCCCTTGAGTAGTCTTACTGATTTTCAAATCGGTTCAGAATTGGATATAGCCCCCATATATATCTTTTCACGATTTTGCTATAACTAACGAAATGTTGATCCGATAGTTTTTTGGTTGTCAGTGCATATTGTGACAGAAATCGGTTCACATTTATATATAGGCCCTATCTATATATACATTCATATAAATTTAGGGATGTAGTAAGGGGATTTTCTCAACCAAAAACCAAGGGATTGGCATGTAAGTATAGACCTATTTCACCTTCCATATTATTTGTTAAAAAATGCTTAAAGAGTCTCAAAAATATAATTTTCATGAAACAAAATAAAAATTTAATAAAATTTTAAGTTTTCTCACAAAAAATTCTCGATGCTATTTGGCGCTAATTGACAATTTATTAAAATATTGATATATCTCAGAAGATTGCAGAGATGGGCAGAATGTTTTTACACATTTTGCTTTGGAAGAGATGTCCAATTAACGGACACCAAGAGCCAACGTGGCAATCTAAAGATCTACTCACCGAAATATTAAAAATTTTTATTTTTTATCAAAATTAAAATTTTTAATTCTTGATGACGGTACTTTGCAGTCCAGTTGATGTCAACTTATTGTATTAAAATTTTATATTTACAGCCAACCCATCAAATCCCCAAACAAAACTTCTAATGTTATCAACAAATTTTTCGGAAATAGTTATATTAAAAGTCGTCTTATTTTCATACCCAGCAAAATGTTCGATGTCAAAGATGACATTCAATCATGGGTGCAAGTGATCTAGCATGTCATCTTTTTAGCATCTTCATCGATGAATTTTATATGAGCGTGGACCCCAAAAGATGACGTTCTTTTCTGGATCCTAAGCATGTCATTTTAACCAATGCGTTGACATGTCATTTCCACCAATGCTTTGGCATGTCATTTCCACCAATGCTTTGACACGTCATTTTCACCCATGCTTTGGACATGTCATTTTAACCAATGCTTTGGCATGTCATTTTCACCAACCCCTTGGCATGAGATTTTCATGTCTTGTTTGGAAAATGGAAATGCTGTATTGAAATATGGTTTTCATGAAAAACAAAACTCTTTATTAATTCAAACGAATTCATGAAATAGCTACAATTAATTTATCAGTTTAGTTTTTCAAAAGTTTACATCCAAAATTGCAATGTAATCACCACCGCTGCAACGCAAAAGATTACTTCCTCCGTTCTCCGCAACTGATATTCTTTCATCTTACAAAAGGTTTTTTCAATTATCTTCTCATCACCAGTTCAGATTTCAACATGGACTCCAAATGCACTCCTTTAAGTATTTTTATTTCGTAAATTACTTTTATTTTATAATTTTGTTATTTTATAACAACTTTTTGGTAATTTATACTCTTTTGTTTAGTGACGGAAATATGTAGGGATCTACAACCCGGCTTGCTTTAGGGATCTCTAAGAACAAAATGTAACGAACGGGGAGGAGAGACTTTTTATGGAAAATACCATTTATGCTTAATTAATTTATTTTTAATTGTTTCTTTCCAAAAGTAGTTTCTTCTTTATTTTCAGATTCTTGTTCCTTTTCGTTTCGGACTTTTTTTCAAATTCCAAGAAGCGAGATTTGATTGATTTCATTCTATGTCAGATTTAGAACAGACAAGGGAACTTTTAAAATAGCAATGTGTGCAGTCCGATTCTATTTTTAGCTCGATGATTGGGACTTCATATAATACCAATTGTTTAGAAATTTTAGTTGTTTGATATGCAGGAAATGTAAGACAACATCACGACGACAGTTCTAACAACTTTGGTCTGTTCCAGAAACTGCAAGAATCTACTTATTTTTACTACGATAACAATTTTTCCTTTATGTTATCGGAAAAAATAGTAAAAATTAGTAGATTTTTGCAGTACTGGAACATACCAAAATGAAAATAAACAGGTGTGTAAATAAAAACACAAACATCATCTCTATTGGATCGATGGAATGGGTACAAATGCTGATGAAAAGATCGGATCTTTCACGACTTCCTTGGCATTGGTTCAAATCCTAATGAAAAGATCGGATCTTTCACGACTTCCTTTGTACCAATGCAAAAGATGACATGAAATCACGTCATCGCAAAGAACCCCTTCCGTCAAATTTTGCTGGGTATGATTATCGTTTTAGATTACCTGGAAAATATTTTTCACATTTATAGAGCTATACCTTTATTATGGATGCACATATCGAAAATAGCCCTTCAGATTCGTCGTATTTAATATGTTTACTGTAAGAAAGAAACGTAAATATATATAAAAGTTACCATCACATTTTTCGATTTTCGCCCACTGCGGCAACACTGTGCAGATCTTTTCGTGCGTGCCGGAATAGAGATGGACCCCGGTCCAGTATGGATCTATCCCATTTAGAAGATCCCATCCAATACATGCCAACTATGGTGAGATGTAATGGATGTAGGGCATGGGTGCATTTTCGTGGGTGCTCTGGCCTTAGTAACACCCGGGATTGCTGCGTCAGAGCATCGCCCAGTGCGTCTTCTACGTCGTCGTCTGATTCTTCGTCGTCGGAATACGAGACGCCCCCGCAGTCTCCCCAAACAATAACGAACACAGCACCTAACATCACAAGTTGTTGTTCAGCGACCCTGAATTGCATCATTTCTGCAATTTAATTGCAACGGTCTCCGCAATAAGGCCAACGGAATCGTGGACTCAATGAATCGAAAAAACATCATGGTCGTCGTGATCCAGAGAACACCTGTATCTTGCAACGTTGCGATGATTACAACGTACTGCAGAATTATCGCATAAGAGGCAGAGGAGGAGGACTTGCCTTCCTAATACACCAGTCTGTCCAGCACAAACCTATCTTGCTTGCGCTTGACTCTAGTGACTCACTTTACACGGTGAATGAAGACACTCTTGTGGGGATAAGAGGAGATTGTCACAGCTCGCCAAATATCAATAATGTGGTACCATGTCTGATAAATGACGTATTCTGCAAACCCGTCATTTCCCTTGGCTCAGACCACCTTCCTATCATCTTCTCCGTAAATAGACCACCGGATTTAATAACCTCTGAACGCCTTACTTTTCTGACCATGCTGATTGGCAAGAGTTCAACGAATTTGCCAATCACCGCTTCAAGAACTGTCCAATTTTCGGGGAAATCATCACTGCAGCAACCGCTCGCTACATACATACCTACTGGTCGAATATCCGAAATCAGACAAAATTTTTCGGCACAGGCCACGGGCTAGCAAATGAACGTGATGAGTTTCGTCGCACGAACCCTGAAGATCCAAGAGTTAGAGAACTTACTCTTGAAGGCTAGTAGGCGAATAAAGCGGGAAAAAATGGCTAGGGCCACCAGGAATATCAATGGTAATGCTTAAGCACCTGTATGTACTCGGAGTTGAGTATTTAACAAGTGACCTCAATCTATCGTTAGCCACCCTTATTGTAGGAGAAGCGTAGAAAGTTTGAAGCCAGGCAAGGACGCCAATAGTGTTGAATCGTACATGCCGATTTCCTACCAGTCACCAGTAGCGAAGATACTAGAGGCACTACCCCTCCCACGATGCCACAACAATGAACCGGTGAAGTATTTTCACCGATTGGACCATAATTGCGGCCTTTAGAGAATTTTCGTTCACTTTTGGCCCCGTACACATTACTATGAACAAAAGATCGCTCGGGTATCACGGGTTAACGTTAACTAATCCCCATAAAATTCCATAGACAAGCTTTTTGGATCAAATAAAACAAATTAAGGAGTATGAGTTCCAAAAAAAATATTTTTTGGTCGCCCTAATGTATATAGCTCAAATTTAAATTCTAATCCATTTCTCTTTTAAAAAAGCATATGGCGAAAACCAAAAATGTTTTACAATCGATGAATCCGAGTTTCACCCATTCAGAATTCGCGAACTGTTAACATATTCTATATAGTAAAATATACATTCTTTAAAATGAAGTGTTTTAGGAGGAATCCCATAAGGTCGACCATTAAAATTAATTTACGTGGAAGCTGTGTTGGCATCAAATTAGAAAAATAGGTAAAAATGGGTTGAAGCCAACAAGTTTTTTTATGTTCCCTTCCGATTTCTGGCTTAACCTTAAATGTTATAGACATATGCCCAAAGAAAGAATCACCGAATACTCCATGGGTAAAATGATACTAGTGTATGATTTTTCAAAATATCCACTGCATCCACCTAAAATTTATGCTGACATTTTGAAGCCCGAATTTCGGGGTTTTTTGAATTTTTTTAATAATCCGGAAGCGCAACAAGGTAATCTTGCAAACTTATAATAGGATTATAGAACTCGTGATTTTGCGTCGTTTAATGTATAACTCATGTTTCCTAGTAATTGGAGTCTAAAGGACAAAATTTTATGCGTGAATTATCTTAAAAAAAAAACAATATTTTGCGTGTAAAATGTACAAATGTCATTCAATTTCCTTTGAACCCCGCGTGAATTTAGTTTTTTTTCGCAATGGATCTAATGAACCCTTCCGCGAATCGAATCGAATCCATTCACGAAAACCGCGGATATAGATACCTTGGAAATAGGAAAATCAGCAAAAATATATTTTGACAAATCCGCGGACTAAACCGCGACTTTCTTTAAACATTTTTTACATAAATGGAATCCCTTGTACGTGATTGTAATATTTGCGAAAACGCGTGTCATAAATTACATAGATGCACGAGTAATACGGGTCTTTTACCAAAAATGGAATGTGGAAGAACCTATGAGGTGTATTTTGACGTATTTATGATGGGTGCTTCTGAAATCGTATGCACATTGCGCCACTTTTACCCACTTTAAGGTTTGGCATTGTGAGATGCAACTGGCGGCACACAATGGCCGCTGAGTGAAACATCGAAATATGCATATTAAAAGAGATTGATTCCCTGTATCCAAAATCGGATGCGAATCAACCGACTTTAACTAATTCGCGAATAACAGGCTTTTTAATTTTTATATGTTTTTCAACATTACTCTAAATTTCCTATCCTTATAAGTTATCACAGTAAGCAGTTAGGCTCTCGCGATTGTAAGCCATATTTCTTGATGAAGTTATAGCAGTAAACATTAATTACTGTATGTGATTTAGCGAAATAGTTGGAAAACTCTCAAATATCACTTTCAAACTTTTCTAATCGAACCACGATTGATGTTTTTTTTTTTTTTTTGTTGAAGAAGTTATTGAAAAATAACTTCGGTGGAGAATATCCAAAAACAAGAAACAAGGGAACTGATGAGAGTCTGTGGCGAGGATCGAAACTAGTTTTCCTGCCTTACGCTTTGGCGAACTTTCTCCACTAATAAATTAGTTGTTTTAATATTAAAAAACAACAATGGGATTAGGACAGACTATTTTGAAAAATCGGAACCAAAAAGTTATTTGAAATAATATATTAACATTAAGTTTTTTCTCTTTTGTTGTTGCAAATATGTTGTTGCACTAATATGCAATTTATAAAACCAATGTCCATAAATTTGGTTTCATATTTTTTATGGGTTGTCTAGATTCTGTACGTATTTTTAATTTATTTTTTTAGAGGTTTATGGGGACTATGAGGTAGTATAATTTAGATTTGCTCCCATTTTTTTAGTTTTAGAATTATGTGCTCGCAAAAAAATTTTAGTTTATTTTTAAATGGAATGTAAAAGAAAAAGAAATTTGGTTTTTACCATATATACCCTTAGTTGTGTTCCAGAACCTGCAAAATTGTACTATTTAGTACTATTTTTCCAATTGAGTGCTAGAAAACTGTTCCCGTATTCAAACAATTAGCAAAACTTGCACTTCTCTTTAAAGAAAAATGGTGCTGAATGACACTCTCTTCTGCAATTTTCTACCACACAAATTTGGAGAGTAGAAAGTAGCAGCTTGTTTGCAGCCATCATTCATTGACTGATAGGTTGATTTTGACATTTCGGCCTAAATGTTTGTAAGTTTTGTTAGCTTGCTTTACCATTAAAAAAGTACGGGCAATTATGAGTTTAATTAAGACTAAGTTAGTCTTCAGGAATGACAGTTTATACACGAAATTTAATTTTTATTTAAAAAGCTTTGCATTTTTTATTTATTTTGATATTTTTTCGAAATAAAAACACTTTAGACATCAACAATTGTTATGTGTCCTTGTATGTATGCATATACGTACATATGTATCTATGTATGCATATTGCAGACATCATCATCATCACTATCATCATGAACGCGTCGTATTTCATATAAATCGTTTGTGGGTTAAACCAATTGGAAAACAAGGAAACCCAAAGTTTCCCACATCTCTAAAACCATTTGTGGTTCTGTGTATATGTATTTATGTCAAATATAGTTTTAATGGTATGGCTGTGTAAATCTATTTCATGGCTGCATCACTGAACTGAATTGGTTTAGCAATTTGTTTAACTGTCCGTTGTTAGTCTGTTGTCCTTTGAAACATTTATCAAAATGGCCAAAAGTAAAAGTAAATAAAATAATAAATGTTTATGTATATACATATACGTAAATACATACATACATGAATTCTTAAGCATAATATTTACATGAAAATACTTGTGTTTTGTGCCAGTACAAATAGAAAATTGCATTTGCACTTAAATTGTAAATTACGAAAACTGAGACCTTTATATTTTAAAGAAATTCTGGCCAAAATTTTAAACAACTGTATTTAGCATGCAAATACATAAGTGCCTGTATGACCAACATGTTCAATGGACTAAAGGTTAAAAATCATCTGCACATATAAAAATGGTAAATTTAATTTTTATGCATGGACTGCAAAAAAAATTCCTTTGGAGCACTAAGTAATTCTCTTCCTTAGACTTTACTTCCATTATTAGTGTATAAGATTAAAATAACGAATGTCCTGTATAATACTGTAATTTATTCAATCATATTACACAATTTGAGACGAAGCCAAAATCTCCTTTAAATTTCAAATTTTCGATCCGATTTTCAAAATTTTTGTTTGTTTTTTTTAACCACAATTGTTGTGGCTAAAAAGAAAGTTCATTGTGAACTGGTAAAGTGTATTCATAATTGCTGCCTTTATTTTCGTGAAAATGCACATTTGGCCCACACAAATTACTAGGGAAACAAGGATCGCTAGGTTGACACGGGTTAACGTGATCGCTATAAAATTGCATATATAAGGTTTTTGGATCAAACGAACAAAATTTAGGAGTTCCAAAAAAAACTTTTGTTGTATTAATGTCCATTAGGGTTATGACTTTTGACATTTTTCTTTAAAAATGATTTCCTGTAGCAGGGATGAATGAACTTTTGCCTATTAATTACTATGCTATCGTTTATTCCATTGAAATATAAAAAAGTTCACGCACAAATCGATTTAAAAAAAAATAATTTTTTGAAAAAATATATGAAATCAAAAAATTTTTTTTCAAAAAATTATTTTTTGTTGCACGAATGAATAAATATAAGCCTAAAAAAAAAAAAACATTGTTCCACAACATCCCATACGGGACAAGGGAGACTTTTCTCATATCAATGAGTGCACCCCGATTCATATTTAGCTCAATGATATGGGACCTACTGTTTATCGCCGAGTCCGAACGGCGTGTCTTAAGACACCACTTATGGAGAAGTTTTTCAAGGCTGAAATACTCAGGAAATGTCGCCAACATTACTGAGGGGTATATTGCCACCGTTGAAAAATGTTTGATGTTGCCTGGCCGAGGAATCGAACCCTCGACCTTCTGCGTGCAAGGCGGGCGTGCATACCATTGCACCACGGTGGCACCCAAATATAAGCCTACTAATAACTATAATAACGTTTATTTCATTCAAATATTAAAAAAGTCGCGAAAAAAATCACTTTGAAAAAATTTTAAATTTTTTTGTTTTTTGTTAAAAAATTATATTTTTGAATAAAAGCGTTTACGACATTTTTACGATTCTCAGAATTGAAGAAAAATAGTGAGAAATAAATTTTGTGTCATTTTAATTATCTTATGTGGCTCTAAAGTTTATTTTCAATTATATATCTGTTTTCGGTGACTTCAAAAAATTGTCCATAATTTTGATAAATTCAAATTTTAAAATCATTTTGTGCGTGAGGTTTTTTCACGGAATCACCTTATAATTAAGATTTTATGTAATCTTATGGCAAAACTCATCACGCTATGATACAGGGATATGAGGTTGTAAAAAAGTCATAACCCTAATGTCCATACCTTCTGTATAAATTAGGAGAGAAAGATTCTTATTAAGCAAAGTATTTGTTGTGAAATTCGAAATGATTGACTTCTTTCCTTCAACGAATTAAACAAATCCTCTTACAAAAAAAAAACTACAAAACACATTCCGAACTGTGATAACACAAATAACGCTATTGGAATAAATCTATTTAAACTGACTTTTTGTTTCTAAAAATTGATTTCAAATAAATTTTTGTTTAATCGAACATTGGTGGCGTCGTTTTTATTGGGATAGCTACGAGTAATACAATTTTGTTTTTTTTTTTCAAAATAGTCTGGCTTAATCCCATAGTTGTTGTTTTATTATTTTAAAACAACTAATTTATTAGTGGAAAAAGGTTGGCATTGTTCGCCAAGGGGTAAGGCAGGGAAGACTAGTTTCGATCCACGCCACTGGATCTCATCAGTTCCCTTGTTTCTTGTTTGTGGATATTCTCCACCGAAGTTATTTTTCAATAACTTTTTCAACAAGAAACTTTTTATACCCAAATATCAATCGTCAGCTCGAAGTTTTTCAGTTACGTGTATCATTTTAAGACACACAGGGGTTAAAAATAAAAGTAAACCCCAAAAATAGAAATAAACAAACAGACTGCATTTTATTTGCATTTGTTCGATTAAAGAGACCAGGAACCACTATTGCCATCAAAAGCAACAACCGCCATGTCTACTACAGCATCCTGTAGCTATGATTACAAACAATTTAGAATTTGCGGAGGATTTAAATAAATGTGGTGTTAGACATTCGAACGTGTGCATGTACAGTTTGTTAACTCGAAAATTGCAAAGGGGCTAAAATTGCATGTAGGTCAAAAGTGAATGTAATTACAAGCTGTAACTCATATTTAAAACAGTAAGGAAAGAATCAAAGACGACCCTGGCCGACTATATGATACCCTATACCACCACGACTTCAATATAATTTGGAGAATTTTTTTCTAGACAAGATTGTGTCACATTTTCCAAATCTCATCAAAATGTGTGCCCAATTTTGTGTTTGGTACGTCAAATATATGAAATCGTTCGAAAATAATATGGGAGCTACATTCAAATCTGAACCGATTTCAATACAATTTGGCAAATCTATTTCTATTCCGAACATGTATAAATCGACATGTATAAATCGACTCAGAAATTGATTCTATGAATATCGCTAATAGGAGCTATAGGTCTATCTCGCTTCTTTTTGCATGTTACTAAATGCACAAATATTTACAATTTTCCGAATTGAGCGAAATACATAAAATTGGGAACTACCGACTAGACCTAAACCTGGATATTCTGGATTTGGATAGTTAACAACATCGGGTGCACCGTTCTATGTAGGCTGTATAAAACGTTGACCTGTACCTATTAATTTCTGGAGAAAAGTTTCGTAACTCCAGCGAAGACTAAATACCAAATTTCAATTATTTCCGTTGAATAATGTGGCTAGAACTTTCAAAATACCGCAAATTGGGAGGGACCTTTCTATGAGGGCTATATTAAAACATAGAACAATACCGGAAAATTTGAGGGGAAAGTTTTAAACCACCCACGGAGACTAAATATTAAATTTAATCCGTTTCGATGGGATATTGATGACACAACCGTTCTATGGGGGCTATATGAAGACATGGACCTATACCGACAAATTTCAAGTGGAAAGTTTCATAACCTCAACGAAGAATATGTACCAAATTTTAGCCATTTCGGGGTTATAATGAGGCTAAACCCTTCAAAATACCGAAAATTCTATGGGGTGTACATCATAACGTGGACCGATACCAATAATTTTCTGGGAGAAAGTTTTGCATCCAGTTTTGCAATGTCCCAATTTGAACTTCTATATCTCAAAAATGGTAAAACCTAGGAAAAACTCATAATCTTGTAGAGAATTTTCTCTAGTCATTTTCAAGCAAAATCCTGAAAACCTAAAAAACCTTAAAAATGTGAACTTTGACCACAATTTATTTAAAAATCCCTACAGATTTTTTTATTTTTATTTGAAAATTTTGCCTTTTTTAGGCGAAGATAATTTTTTTAGTATTAATTTTTAATTAATTTCTCGTTATAATCAAGCTTAATGATCAATAAAGCAAGTGAGAAAGGAAAGCCGACGATTCGAACCCACACACCCACCACTATGTGACATGACATGTTTCGCCTTTGGTAAAGGCTCCTCAGACATATCGGATGTGGAGCGGCTTCGCTGTCCTCGACTTATCTTCTTTCAAATGCATTTTGCTTTGTTCCTTACAACAACAATGGGATTTTCCCATTTACTTTTTTTAATTACCCTACACCCTACATCGAAATCGGTTCAGATTTGGATATAGCTCCCACATATATTTCCGGCCGATTTGGCGTATTTGCTGCACCAAACACGCTATATACATCCGATTTTGAGAAAATTGAAATTGAAATGTGTGACTGAATTCGGTCTAAAAATAAATGTGTCAGATTACATCGAAATCGGTTCAAATTTGGATATAGCTCCCATATATATTTTCGGCCGAATTGCCTTTGGTAAAGGCTCCTCAGACATATCGGATGTGGAGCGGCTTCGCTGTCCTCGACTTTTCTTCTTTCAAATGCATTTTGTTGTGTTTTTTACAACAACAATGGGGATTTTCCCATTTAGTTTTTTTATTACCCTACACCCTACATCGAAATAGGTTCAGATTTGGATATAGCTCCCATATATATTATCGGCCGATTTGACGTATTTGCTGCACCAAACACGCCATATACGTCCGATTTTGATGAAATTTGGAATGTGAGACTGAATTCGGTCTAGAAATAAGTTTGCCAAATTATATCGAAATAGGTTCAGATTTGCTTTTGGTAAAAATCGGTTCAGATTTGGATATAGCTCCCATATATATTTTCGCCCGATTTCACGTATTTGCTGTACCAATTTTGTACAATTTTGATGAAATTTGGGATGTGCGACGGAATTTTGTCTAGTAATAAGTGTACCATAATATATTGAAATCAGTTCAAATTGATATATATCTCCTATATTTTACATATTCACAGTGGTGTAGGGTATCATATAGTCGTGTGTATCATATAGTGTAGGGTATCATATAGACTATGATCCTTTCCTTACAGTTTTTTTTCTGCTTTATGGGCATTGTAGTTTCAGAATCCACAGAAAGTTACCAGTTGTACGCATCTTTCATTTATAGTTAGTTCAGGCGCACCGTGCACATTGTTCGTAACTTGATAAAATTGGACAAATTTCTTGTTATATACTTGTAGTAGTAGGATGTGACATCCGGGAAAATAATTTGGATTTTGATTAATTCTCTTTCGAGTTGAGCTGTTAGGCCTTTAGAGATACATTGAAAAATTAGGAGTCTACCGAAGTCCCACGCATCCAACCATTACACTACGTTTCACGGGTGGTAAATCCGATCTTCAGGTGTATTAGGATGTTGTTTTTGTGGCAGACGAAGGCAAAGCTTGGTAACTGGTATATATATCGAACTTCATTAGATAAATGTATATGCGAAATTATGTCAGTTAATTGAAACTCCAAACTTTTCCTATAGTCCTGCTTTGGTAATCCCATTTTTCAATGTTCACAAATACTATGGTAAGTTTTATTCCTACATCATTAGTAATTGCTCTTCTATATCAGAAGATTTTATTTTTTGATCATCAATTATTGTCTACTAAAGTTTTGACAAGTTGATGGTGGCTTAGAACGCTAAGACGCCGGCAACCTTGACACTCAGTTGTCGGAGACCCAGGTTCGAATCCCAGCCTGGCTCATGCTGAAATTATTTTTTATTTTTGCCTTATTAAGGCGAAGGCCATTTATAGTGATATTTAATTAATTCTCTTTCGAGTTGAGCTGTTAGGCCTTTAGAGATACATTGAAAAATTAGGAGTCTACCGAAGTCCCACGCATCCAACCATTACACTACGTTTCACGGGTGGTAAATCCGATCTTCAGGTGTATTAGGATGTTGTTTTTGTGGCAGACGAAGGCAAAGCTTGGTAACTGGTATATATATCGAACTTCATTAGATAAATGTATATGCGAAATTATGTCAGTTAATTGAAACTCCAAACTTTTCCTATAGTCCTGCTTTGGTAATCCCATTTTTCAATGTTCACAAATACTATGGTAAGTTTTATTCCTACATCATTAGTAATTGCTCTTCTATATCAGAAGATTTTATTTTTTGATCATCAATTATTGTCTACTAAAGTTTTGACAAGTTGATGGTGGCTTAGAACGCTAAGACGCCGGCAACCTTGGCACTCAGTTGTCGGAGACCCAGGTTCGAATCCCAGCCTGGCTCATGCTGAAATTATTTTTTATTTTTGCCTTATTAAGGCGAAGGCCATTTATAGTGATATTTAATTAATTCTCTTTCGAGTTGAGCTGTTAGGCCTTTAGAGATACATTGAAAAATTAGGAGTCTACCGAAGTCCCACGCATCCAACCATTACACTACGTTTCACGGGTGGTAAATCCGATCTTCAGGTGTATTAGGATGTTGTTTTTGTGGCAGACGAAGGCAAAGCTTGGTAACTGGTATATATATCGAACTTCATTAGATAAATGTATATGCGAAATTATGTCAGTTAATTGAAACTCCAAACTTTTCCTATAGTCCTGCTTTGGTAATCCCATTTTTCAATGTTCAAACTGCGAGTTCCACATCCCTCATAATTAATTTTTTTAAACATTTTTGTATATATTACTTACAAATGTTCAAATTTGGTTCAATATTTAAAAGACGAAAGTTGTGGAAAATTTTCTCAAGAAATAAAAACATTTAGTTTCAAATAGTCGAATTTTGCAAACAGTTAATGAACCAACTTTAAATTTTTTCTATGTATGTGAATTGGATTCAGAGCAATCAGACTAAAAGTCGATGTAAATGTATCTGTATGACTGGTTGTATGATATGCTGAGCTCATTGTAAACACTAACAACAAATTGAACTAGATTTGTATTGACTATTATTTGGATCTATCTGAAATAATTATTTCTTTGACAATTTGAAAAAAAAAACAGAAAAGGTCTATCGACAAATAATTTAAAGCTATTCTATAATGTTCTCATTTAAATGATATCTGTATAACATTTTTCGAAATGAAAATACACAGTTGCTTAGAAAATAATGAGATTTAACAAATAAAATTTAAATCGATTCTTGGATGAAATTAATAAATTGCCTTGCCAAAATAATTTATATTTTTATATTTTATTGATTATACAACAACATCTTAAAAGTTAGAAATTAAAAATATAACATCAAGGAAATCGATATAAAAGTTTGCATATAGCAAGGCACATTTATGAAATGTAGAAGTGACAATGAACTGTATTTTTACTTTTCTGGAAATTTGGTTTTCAAAATGTAATAGGGTCTACTCATGAAATTTGAAACTTCGAAATTTGCTACCAAAAAATACTTCTTTTCATCATAAACATGTAATAAAAATGACCTACGATAGTTCCGAATGCTTTATATTTACATTCTTATTCAAATTTGTTCTATTTTAGAGGATTTTCAAAATGTATTGATGTTTTACTGAGAATATTTTTAAAACTACCCTATTGTTCAAATTTTCTTTAACATTTAATTTTCAATAACAACAATGTTGTTTTTGTAAATTTGTTAGTTGTTATAATTCATGCATCTACCTTATATAAATCAGCCTTGGCATATTGTTATTCTTCAAAATGTAGTTGAAAATTATCTGTTACTCTCGCATTAATATTACCTAGTATAATTCTGTAAATACCAAGGAAGAATTTCGTGCATTAACAATGATAAAACATCAAAAAAGGCCACACATAAATACCTATCCATCTCTGGTTAAACAATTAATGTGAGATTCAAAAACGTTATGTTCGTTTTCAGTAATATTATGCTTATAGTTTGGCCAACAATTTAACTAATATTTTTTCGTACCATCCGTCATGCTCTTTAATGTCAGAATACTTTCTATAGCCTATTGGCCTTTTGTCCCGTTCACAACCATGTAATAGTTTCATAGAAAGGCATGATGCACTGTGACTTTTGCCTGCCCTTAGGTTCATGTGAAAGTCACGAACGACTACATAGTATTAGATGTTGTTTGCAGAAATTATCCATCAAATACAATTGGATATTGGTTGCTAGCTTGATGTTTCTTTTTATTTAATCTTTCCATCAATTGGTGGAGATAATAGTGATTTATTTGTTTTCACAATTGAAAATATTTAATGTATTGTATCTTCATACTACATGATATATCTGCGAATGTTAATTTTCAAGCATAAGAAATAATATGGATGGTGCATTAGTTTTGGCATTACGTTTGTAATATACAGTACCGTGCAAAATAATAGCAGTGCGGAACTGCTATGTACGAAAATTGCAATAATACTGCTAAAAATCGTTAAAGGAATTTAATTATCTGCATCAGGCGAATGCTTATAAGGTTCCAGACCTCACGGGCTAAAATATTTTACATAAATATGCAACTATTAAAATACACCATTGAATTTCTGCTCAGGAAGGGTTTTTCGTGTAAAATGAGCATGTTAAAACTATTCGTTTATAAATTTTACAGTTGAAAAGTATTTTGGAATGAAAATAATGACGAAATACTGGCAATATGTGTACAAATGTGGATAATCACCGCCTTTAGTGCATCAATGCAGCCCAGATGGTTATAAATATAAAAAATTTAAGACGAAGCCATAAAGTGACCGGGCAGTTATTGCAGATAGATTACGAAAAAAAACCTTCCTGAGCAGAAAACTTCAATGGTGTTTCTTAATAATAGAGGTGCGGAACCTTATAATCATTCGCCTGATGCAGATAATTAAATTCCTTTAAGGATTTATAGCAGTATTATTGCAATTTTCGTACATAGCAGTTCCGCGCTGCTAATATTTTGCGCGCAACTGTATCTAAGCCGATCAAGAGAAGCTTCTGTTGACTTTTTTCACAACAACGTCAGTTCATAACCCAGCAAAATTTGACGGAAGGGGTTCTTTGCGATGACGTGATTTCATGTCATCTTTTGCATTGGTTCAAAGGAAGTCGTGAAAGATCCGATCTTTTCATCAGCATTTGTACCCATTCCATCGATCCAATAGAGATGATGTTTGTGTTTTTATTTACACACCTGTTTATTTTCATTTTGGTATGTTCCAGTACTGCAAAAATCTACTAATTTTTACTATTTTTTCCGATAACATAAAGGAAAAATTGTTATCGTAGTAAAAATAAGTAGATTCTTGCAGTTTCTGGAACAGACCAAAGTTGTTAGAACTGTCGTCGTGATGTTGTCTTACATTTCCTGCATATCAAACAACTAAAACTTCTAAACAATTGGTATTATATGAAGTCCCAACCATTGAGCTAAAAATAGAATCGGACTGCACACATTTGTTCTGTTCCAGAACTGCAAGAATCTATTAATTTTTACTATTTTTTCGATAACATAAAGGAAAAATTGTTATCGTAGTAAAAAGTAGTAGCTTCTATTGCTTTTTAAAAGTTCCCTTGTCTGTTCTAAATCTGACATAGAATGAAATTAATCAAATCTCGCTTCTTGGAATTTGAAAAAAAAGTCCGAAACGAAAAGGAACAAGAATCTGAAAATAAAGAAGAAACTGCTTTTGGAAAGAAACAATTAAAAATAAATTAATTAAGCATAAATGGTATTTTCCATAAAAAGTCTCTCCTCCCCGTTCGTTACATTTTGTTCTTAGAGATCCCTAAAGCAAGCCGGGTTGTAGATCCCTACATATTTCCGTCACTAAACAAAAGAGTATAAATTACCAAAATGTTGGTATAAAATAACAAAATTATAAAATAAAAGTAATTTACGAAATAAAAATACTTAAAGGAGTGCATTTGGAGTCCATGTTGAAATCTGAACTGGTGATGGGAAGATAATTGAAAACACCTTTTGTAAGATGAAAGAATATCAGTTGCGGAGAACGGAGGAAGTAATCTTTTGCGTTGCAGCGGTGGTGATTACATTGCAATTTTGGATGTAAACTTTTGAAAAACTAAACTGATAAATTAATTGTAGTTATTTCATAAATTCGTTTGAATTAATAAAGAGTTTTGTTTTTCATGAAAACCATATTTCAATACAGCATTTCCATTTTCCAAACAATACATGAAAATTTCATGCCAAGGGGTTGGTGAAAATGACATGCCAAAGCATTGGTGGAAATGATGGAAATGACATGTCAACGCATTGGTTAAAATGACATGCTTAGGATCCAGAAAAGAACGTCATCTTTTGGGGTCCACGCTCATATAAAATTCATCGATGAAGATGCTAAAAAGATGACATGCTAGATCACTTGCACCCATGATTGAATGTCATCTTTGGCATCGAACATTTTGCTGGGAATAGAAGAAACTAATGTACATGGATGCAATATACATATGTGACCGTGCGCCTTAACTAACTTGAAATAAAAAGCGCTTACACCTAGGATGTTTTAGATACAAAATTTTCTTTAGGCTCATTTTGATAGGACTTGCCATTTTCAAGCAAAATCTTGAAAAACTAAAAAACATGCCATCGTAAAGTTTGACCTAGATTTATTTAAAAATCCCTCCGTCGATTGTTTTGTTTGACTGTTTTTGATTTTTCTCATTCCAGATGTTTAAAATACAGCTAGACATGCATCTGACACAGATGTGTGTTTGCCATAATTAGCAAAAGCTTCGTTAGATATCATACAAACCCTCATTTCACAGGTTTTTGTATTGAACTTAATTGTGTTTTCAGTTTCTCACACAACGCTATTCAAAGAAAGACTTCATAGGTAGAGCTCCGATTTACTCGTGAATGAAAAATTGGTTGAGTCGAAATGGTTGCTCGAAGAGTTTCACTCGCGAGTGGAATTCGAGCGAGAATTCGGAGCTCTGCTCATAGGTTGTTGGTCCTAATTGAGTTGTTCAACCCCATCTTTGAACATGTTGTACATATGTTGGTTATTTTACGAGTACATATTCCCGACCTCTTGTTTAATTTTGAGAAATACAACAAAAAGTAGAGCAAAATGTTTATTCTTCGTATGTTTCGTCGTTATAATCGATAGAAAAATAAAACTATTTGCCAAAAAGACGACGTTACAACCGATATGTCGTTATAAACGATGTCGTTACAAGCGATATTTATTTGTGTGTTAAGCGCCTTAAAATATGAATTGTAAACATTGGTGGTTTTTATACCCTACATCACTTTGTAATACTCCTTATGTATCTGTGCATTTGTATGTAATATTCAAAAATAAACCAGATAGACCCATAGTTCCTTCTAGGCATATATGTACATAGAATCACTTTCTGAGGCGATTTATGCAAGTCCATTCGCCCGTCGGTCACATTTATTGTCCGATTAAGCTGAAAATTGGTATATGAAGAACGCTAATGCTTTTGGTGAAAAATCGGTTCAGTGTGTGACTGGGGCCACCGTGGTGCAATGGTTAGCACGTCCGCCTTGCACTCAGAAAGTCTGCGGTTCGAATCCCAGGCCAAGCAACATCAAATTTCCAACGGTGGCAAAATTCCCCCTCAGTAATGCTGGCGACATTTCCTGAGTATTTAAGCCATGAAAAACTTCTCTACAAGTGGTGTCGTAAGACACGCCGTTCGGACTCGGCAATAAAAAGTAGGTCCCATATCATTGAGCGAATATGAATCGGCGTGCACTTATTGATATGAGAGAAGTCTCCCTTGTCCCTTCGGGGATGTTGTGGGAACATATGTATGTATGTGTGACTGAATTCTGTTTAAAAATATATGTGCCAAATTATAAAGGTTCAGATTTGAATATAGCTTCCATACATATTTTCGTCCGATTTCCCGTAATTGCTGCTCCAAACACCCTATATCTGTCCAATTTTGATGAAATTCGGATTGTGCGACTGAATTCGGCCTAAAAATATATGTGCCAAATTATAAAGGTTCAGATTTGAATATAGCTCCCATATATATTTTCGGCCGTTTTCTAGTATTTGCTGCGCCAAACACGCCGTATATATTTGCAACAACATTGCACTTTTAGAAAATTTTCTGTAAAATATGTTTTGAAAGCAAACTTAGGTATATTTTGCAATTATTTATGGTTCAAAGCTTCAAGTATAAGAAAATAAAAAAAATAAAATATTAAAATACATAAAACGCCTCAAAATTTAATGGTGAAAACATTTGCAACTGCGAGCAGCAAATGAGTTGAAACCTTTTCTTTTTTGGGAAGCCTGTGCTCTTCCCGGAAATGTCTTTACACAAAATGTGTGCGGTAAATTATCATCTGACGGGCTTTGTAAAACTTTTTGACTTTATAGAATCCCGAATTTCAAGTCAATAACTTTAATAGGTCAGTAGTACCCACTCCGAAACGGGTCCGATGCCTACGCTCATATGTTTTTCGAGTACCAGACTTCTGACTTTTGCCAATATACGACATAACTGCACTCTGGACTCTGAATTTTATTAAATCCAAAACTTAAATGTCAGGAAATTGCCATTATTTCCTATGTTTCTGACTCATGGACCCATGGTCACGCCCCTCCCCAAGACCCTACACTCCCCCGATGAAGTACGTATGACTGATATCAGTTTTAAAATTTTACTCACTTTTAAACTTCCCAAAACAAAAAAAAAAAACAAATAATTTGAATCATATTAAAAATTATATTTTACAAAATATTGAAGATTTTTTGCATGCGATTTGGCTCAGTTGCATATGTTTTGACCATTACATTTTAAGGCGTTTTATGTATATTCAATTTTTATACCCTCCACAATAGGATGGGGGTATATTAAGTTTGTAACTACTCGAAACAATCATTGTAGATCCCACAAACTATATATATTCTTGATCAGCGTTCAATTCTTCATCGATATAGCCATGTCCGTCCGTCTGTCCGTCTGTGGAAATCACTCTAGCGTCCGAACGGATTGACGTAGGTGGTTGAAATTTTGGGAAAATCTATTATATGTACGTAGGACTTTTGGTATTGACATCGGGCTATGTAGGTCCACGTTTTCGTGTAGCCCCCATACAAAATGACGCGTGACGCGTCGTCTTTTTAAGGACTTTTTAAGATATTTGTCCCATTTTACCACCGAATTGGTTGTGAATTGGTATTTTGTGTCTCCCGAGGCCAAAAAACATTCCTACCAAAGTTGGCTTATATAGGTCTACGCTTTGGTATAGCCCCCATATAACGCCCCATATAAAGTACGCGTCATTTTAATATATTTTGAATGTATTAGTCCCATTTGACAACAGAATCGGTTGTAACTTTGTATTTTGTGTTTCCAGAGGCTAAGAAACATTTCCACCGTAAAGTGTTTATATAGGTCCACGTTTTGATATAGCCCCCATAGGACGATAACTCCCGATTTTCTGTATTTTGAAGTTTTTGGCCTCATTATCACACCGAGATGACTAAAATTTGGTATTTAGTCTTCGTTGGGGGTATACAACTTTCCCCCAGAAATTTTTAGGTATAGGTCCACGCCATCATATAGCCCCAATAGAACGGTACCTTCCGATTTTCGGTATTTTGAAGGTTGTGGCCACATTAATCCACCGAAATGGCTGAAATTTGTGGTGGAGGGTATGAAAAGTTCGGCCCGGCCGAACTTAACGCTTTTTTACTTGTTTTTCTTTATCTATGTACCAAAAATCATTCATGTAGCATAAAACAAATTTTTGATTTTTTTTAATGGAAAACTCAATTTTACATATTTTTGCCCATATATATTACCAAACAGCTTGCACATATATTTTCGCCCGATTTTAGGTATTTAGTGCATCATATATGTCCAATTTTGATGAAATTTTAACTTTGTGATGGAATTTGGTATCAAAAAGTTTGCCAAATTATATTGAAATCGGTTCAGATTTGAATTTAGCTCTCATATATATTTACGGCCGATTTCATGTATTTGACGCATCCACCTCGAATTGTATTGATAAAATTTCAAAAATGTGACACAATTTGATATAGAAAAAATTTTCGCAAATCCTGGTGGTGTAGGGTATTGTATAGTCGGGCCGCCAGACTTTGATCCGTTCCTTAGTGGTTCTTTTTTGTCTTTGTGTGTTTGACGACGCTGAGACTTAAGGGGCTATGGCCATTTCTTGAGCACGAAAATTTTTTCATTAATTTTTTACAAGAAATCTACAAAAAAATTTTTTTTGAAGATTTTGTTTTCATCTTATTTACAACAACTTGAGCTACTTTCGGATTTTGTTTTTTTTTTTCATTTTGAAAAATATTGCCCAGTCTTCTGACATATGGCCATCTACGAAGCATTGTTCTTATTAACACGTTCGCAGACGTGAATGCTATAGCATTCAATTTCATTGTGACGTAGGATGACGTAAATGCTATAGCATTCCCATGCAAAGTCAATCTTTAGTCATTTACTTGTATACAATCGCATGTTTTTGTGAATTATATACATAATACGACTTATTTTATATATATGCATTAAATAGAAAATAAAAAATTATTATAATATTAATAATTAATTAATAAATACACAAAACCAAATTTCGAAAAAAATTGAGTGTCATTATTTGCGAATGTGTTAAAGCAGTTTACGGTGCCCACTGTAGCGCGAAAACGAAAAAACCGAATAAATTTTAACTAAAAAAATTTATAGTTTTTATACCCTACACCACTATGTGGAAAGGGTATTATAAGTTTGTTTTGGTAAAAGTTCATGTAACACCGCGAAATATTCGTCGGAGACCCCCAATGTGGTATACCAATCTTCGATTTTGAGATGTGTGTCCGTCTGTGCATTATAAATTGTAATCAAACTCCAGGCCGCAATTATGGACCGATCGTCACGAAATTTGGTATGGAGGTCGGTTTCACATCAGAATAGATCGCTATTTTAATGAAATATTTAGCGGGTGAAATGGACCAAAAACATAATTTTTATCCGATGTTGTAGCTACTCTGTATGTCGCAATAATAGTCCGATCGTCACGAAATTTTAAATAAGGTAAGAGTATATGACAAAGAAGAAGCTTGCAATTTGAGATCACGATCAGATAATAATTAGAGGGTTAAATGGACCACAACTTTTGTGTGAAAATTGTGAAAATTTTTAATGTACAGCTTATATCTTTTTTCCTGGAAGAGACATTCCGGGCAAGTAAGCTGTACTTGGAAGAGAAACGCTTGACCTTTCTATTGATTTCAATTGTGTTGGTGTACATGATAAGATAACAGAGTTACAGCCTAAGCCCAGTTATTTGTTTGTAGTGTTATCATAATCACGCTAGAGTTCGCAATTATAGCTCAATAATCACGAAATTTTGCACGAGGTAAAAGTTTAGGTAGAAGAAGATGCTTACAATCTTGGATGATGATCGGATATTATTTAGCGGGTGAAATGGACCATTACTTTTGTATGAAAAATACAAAAAAATATTCTTGGTCTGTATTTTATTTCTTGGAGGGCATATGCCGGCAAAGTAGACTACATATGGAAATAGAACTACTGATCTTCCCCCTGATGTAAATTACAATCACGTGTCTGCTAGATAACGGGCCTACTGATTAATATATAGTGTGCTTTGTGTAGAGAACCACATTTTCCTATTGCCAGTTTTTGCATTTTTGCAAATTACATGGTGCCCTAACGTTTTAATTGTCCAATTGGATTTTTGTACATACATTGCAGCATGGGTCCCTTTGCCAACTTTTTGCAAAACGATTCCACAGCCAGGCAAAATCAACGGTGTCAAAATATATTCTTCAGTAAGGTTTGCGACATTTTCTGAGTATTTCAGACATTTTAATCTTATCTACAAGTGGTGTCTTAGGGCACGCCGTTCGGACTCGGAGATAAGCTGTGGGTCCCATATCATTGATATGAGATAAGTCCCCTTGTTTGTGAAACAATTAGTATATTATTATTTAAGCTTGGTGTGATACGGTACCAGAATCCACAAAGTTATTTGTTCCATAAAGAAATTTTGATTTGTGAAAAGCTAATTCCCAGTGGTAAAGGTGTAGGGTATCGCATGGTCGGTCCCGTCCGACTATAGCCTTGGCTTACTTGTTTCGACATAAATCCGTTAATTTTTTTAAGTCTCTCGATTAAGTGAAACCTTTTTATATGTATAACAATCCAACAAAAACATATAAAGATCGGATCATCCATTTTCGAGGTACAGTGGACACCGCATTCCAAAAAGGCCATTTTGAGAAAAGCGTTTCAAACTTCGATGTTACATACAAATCATAATGATTTTTCTCTTTCTAACGCTCATATCTCAGCTAATTTTTGCCCGATCGATTCGACATTTTTGCAACATATTCTATTCCACCTGTACTTCTAAATTAGGCCTGCTCACACACATACAAACACATTTTGTTATTGTGTTGGTTTTGAAACACAAACATACCATTCTGTCTGATTTTATAAAATTTACGAAAAACAATTCGTATAAATACATTCTACAATTACACTGATAAGCTAATAATTAGCATACACATTCATTATTTTCAAGAGAATCAAGTTTCGTTTATTCTCCAGTGGCTACACAAGAATTTATAATTCAAATCACCGACGTAGCCAGGAAGGGCCCGGGGGGCCTGGGCCCCCCCGAATTGATTTTAGTTCCCATAGGATATTAACTTATGTTACACATTTTTTAATTTTTGAGTACAATTTTAAACTGTTTTAAATTGTTCAAGAAATATGTAAAGAAGTTGGATGTATTACAGAGAATTATTTAACTAAATTTGAAAATATAAGAGAACAAGTTAGGCTTTTTCAGCAATTTTATGCATAGTTGTTGTTAAGTTTTAAGGTGTTGTTTAAGCGTTTAATCGGAATTTTGACTGACTGTAAGTGTTACTGAGTTCAGAACAATACGTTTATTTGTTTTTATTGAACGTTTGTAACATATTACGTCCAATACTCTGGCTTATAAACAACATTCAGAAAAAAACATTTTTGCCATATTTTGTTTTTGACAATTTTTATAAGAGCAATTCAACAATAAAAGATAAAACCGTTGCTTAATCTTTGTGGTTTTAAGTGTTTGTATATTTTCTCTAAAACGGTTTTTATAATGAACTATTTTGAAATTAATAACAATTACAAATTCTTTATTATGTTTGAAATTTGAAATAAAAAAACTATATCAACCATTTTTTATGATATAATTTCTGTTCCACTGTAGTGTCGTAAATGTCTATTGGACAAAAGGATTTTTCTGTCGAATTTTAATATTTTGTTCGACCTTTCGAATGTTAATAAAATCAAGATTATTGAGCTTGAGGTCAATGTTTATATTTTACTAGCTGAATCCGGTGCGCTTCGCTACCCCGAATAAGGTAAAATATATTTTGACAAATTTATTTGTAGGCCAATTTTCGTCACTCATTCCAACTTTCATTAAAATCGGGTATATAAATAGTGTTTGGTGCATCAAATACATGAAATCGGAAGAAAATATATATGGGAGCTATATCCAAATCTGAACCGATTCCAATATATTTTGGAAAATTTATTTCTAGACTAAATTCCTGTACACATCCAAAATTTGGAGACATTATCTGTTACCATTCTATAGATATTTGCATAAAAATCTAAATTTTTTGGAGGTACTTCCGATGCTGATGCTATATCTTCGCATCAACGCGGAATTTCAGAAATTTTTATAGTCTATGTTACTTTCAGGCCATGTAGTGATATACTCTGAAAATTTCAGGAAGATCGGTTCTGCAGTTTTTGAGTTCATAAACTTCAAACAAACGTACAAACATTTTTCAACTTTATATATTGATTTATTACATATTATTTCCAATATTTCAAAATTACAATTGTAGCCATTTTCGGACTTATGAACTTGCAAACAAAATATGAATTTGTATCATTGATCACAAGTGTTGCGGAGGAGGTATGGAGGTATGTAGCAATGGACCGGACCGACATAGTTCATTTTGGGAGTAGATCTTATTTTGGGAGTCATTCCTTTTAAAAGATATTGCGCCCACCAGTCATTTCAGTTCGCCACAGTATAATTTTCACCTTCTGACCCTTATGTCAGGAAATATCGACTTGCCCACGAAAAACATAATACCGCTCTAAACATTAGGAATACCTTCAGTAAAAATGTCTTAAGATCCTCAAATAGACCTTAAACTGCATTTAAACAACTAGTTTGAAGGTTTATGAGGGAGGATCCCCAGTATGGCCCATTTTCGAGCAAAAACTAAGTTTGGAAAAAATAATACTAAATCCAAAGTTTGGACCAAATCTGTTAGTCCGTTCAAGAAAACTCGCGCATACCACATTAACTAAAATTCTTGAAATTTGGGGGGGAAAATACCAGAAGAAGTATACCGAAAAGCACCATCTTCGAATTTTGTATATATAAGGCTCGCTGAAATATTGCGATAAACAAAGTTTGGACCAACGCAGTATCCGGTTCGAAAGTTGTCGTGCGCACTAGCCACTACACATGATTGCCTTAGGTGTTCTTTACAGCTTTCGGACCATTTTCTCTGGAAGTATATACTTGTCTCTCAAAAACGTGTACTGTAGTTATAGGGGCCCGAGAATACTTGTGGCAAAAAAGCAAAGCGTTTCCAGAGAGTGTTTTTTATTAAATTTATTTATTTCGTATTTTTACTAATAACTAAAATATTACCATAAAGGAAGTGAAGCCATGACCATTGAAGTCTTAAGCTTACACAGTTAATCCAGAGAGGTCTTAAACTGCACATCGCTGAAAATTTTTGAAATACTCTGCGGTAGTTTGCCGAAGGAGTAGATCGATATGGCCCATCTTCGAAGTTGATCAAAATATCACGAAGGCCAAATTTTGTACCGAATCGGTTGATCTGTTTGAGAATTATCGTGCTCTCCAGGCAGCTACCCAGACGAACGGACATAGCTAAGTCGACTGCAAAATTTCTGAAACAGGTTTCTTCCAAACACACTTTGGCCCTAAAGCCATTATTTCGATGAGGCACATTTTGGCTGAAGGCTGAGAGTATAAAAATTGTAGATTGGGAAAAATTGTGTTTATGGATTTTTGTTAAAAGAATGTATACATGTATAGACCTTGGATTGGGCGACATAATTTCATTTTAAAAGAATTTAAGACTGGATTCCAGAGTTTCCCTTGTTCCTGATCAATTTATGAGAAGATCCAGGATAGGAAACCAGAATTTCTATAAATGAAGTCCAACGATTGGACGCCAAAATAAGTCTATTGACAGATGCGGGATTTGGAGACAGAATTGTCATTTACATAACCGCGCTTAGGTGCTAGAATTTCTTGATGGATAGACTATTGTTCAACATTAGTTCTCGGCCTTCAGAAATTCTTTATGATAAGTAGACATCGGATTTTTGCATATTTTGAAAATTATAATTTTAAGATATTTGAAAATTAAATATTATGATATTTCTAAGGTTTTCCGATTATATTCGCTTTCTTTTGGTCTAACCGAAGTGATACCACTGAATTCCATAACATTCACTGTAGTTGTGAATTATTTGATAAATGATGCGCCCAAAAATATATGGGATTATTTATATATTCATTGTTTTGACCATATATTAACTGTGACATATTGTCAAAAAAGTTCTAAAAACAAGATAAAATTGGCCAAGAAGTCTTACGCCATTTGAAATAAAAAAATAGTAATGAAAATTATTTCATCAGTAAAATAAGTCTAAAATAAGGTTTACATCTTTGCTTAATAAGACATTTTCGCTAACATGAATTTTCAAAATTTTGGTCAGGTGGACTAACATAACCCCTTAATTACTAGCTTTTTATATGTATAATAATCCCACAAACACATATAAAGGTCGGATCATCCGTTTTCGAGCTACAGTGGGCATCGCATTCAAAAATGCCATTTCGAGAAAACAGCGTTTAAAACGTCGATGTTGCATACAAATCATAAAGAATTTTTTCTTTCTAACGTTCATATCTCAACTAATTATGGCCGATTGTAAGTGGCCATAACCCCTTAATTTACATTAAATTTGTCGCTAACAAAATGTTAAAAAGAAATTAAGTACTTTGCTCAATTTGATTTGGTTGCTGTTTCATTGTGTTCAAACAGGACTAAATTGAAATATTTTCACCGGCACTCATTCTAAAAAACAAAAAGCTTATGCTTCGTTTAGATATTGCATGAGAAAATCTATAAATGAGGATTGTGGGAATTCTTAAACAATTTCCATAACCTAAATAATGTTAATACGCTTACGCAGCACCAACACTAATAGCCATACAAACTCACTATTATGTTGACTCACACCTTTATTACACACTTCGCTTTCAGGAATGGAAACGGAAATAACCATTCAGGCGATACGTATGAAAGACATTAAATGCCATATGGGTGTTTTCATTTTTCTTCAGGCTCCAGGTTTTTTTGCCGATAGCTTTTTTCACAGCAAAGGAAAAGTGATTACAGTTACCATAAATCACAATTATGATGCATAATCCAGTAATATGAATATTTTAGAGTTAAATCCCTTTGATTCCTCTTAAAAAACATAAACGACCGACCACACGCAACAGTAGCACCATCAACACCCCACAATTTCTGTATCAACCCTGAAATTTGTTTATCCCTTTCCAGGAGAAGAAAAACCTAATACAGCAACTAGAAACAACACTGACAGCACACATACACTTGCATTCACTAAAGAACAGAGACATTTAACGATAGAAGAATGCCATACATTTTGATTTTACCTCCAATCTCAAAAACTTTCTTCACAATGACCGAATAAATGTTTGTGACCATCGTGTCCTTTTTCAATTTTTCACTTTCCCTATTTTTTGGTTAGTCAAACTTTTTGGCTGTTTTTCGATGTGTTTGTTAGTCAGACGATGTTGGGGAGACGGCAAAGGAGGCGGCATCTGACTGGGATACGGCGAAAGAAAGTTGTTTTTATTGTTTGGTTTCTCTGACACCATGAATATAAATATTTTGGTATTGTCAGTTGGTATTTTGCTGCTTGTTAACAAGAGCCTTGGGTGGAAAAGAGTGCCAGAGGATATCTTTGCGTTTTTTTAATTCCAGTGGTATGAGCTTTAATAGAACGTGTTCTTTGCTGTATTTGATTTGCGATATATGTTGACCTCATTGTCTTCCTTTTGAGGCAAGAAAGAACGGAAGCATGGAGTAAAATGAAAAATTGAAAATGGAAAAAATTATGCAGGATATACCACACGAATAAAGAGCACATGGTGTTCGAGTAAGCATCCAACCGTACGGATTTAATGCAAAATATTCAGACTTAAAAAATATAAATTCTTGACTTAAAGTAATTTTGGAAAACAGTTAATAGCGTTACTCCTACGATGTTTGGTATTACAAATGTAGCATTCAACGGTTTGATTTAGCCTTCATAAAACGGAAGCCCCATTTTCGGTATTTCTAAGATTTTAGCGCGGCAAATCTTGTAAGGGCGGCTAAAAATGGAAACACTTTGGAGAGGATCATATGTAATTTTTATATAAATTCTAGTATGTTAATAAATGTACCTTGATATAAATGTATGGTCGCCTACTTTGATGATCGAATTAGCAAAAAAGGAAGAAAAAGGTTTTAGCCACATTATCCAACCTAAATTACTGAAATTTGGTCTTTAGTTTTCGATAGAGGTGCAAAATATTTTTTCAAAAAACACCAACAACTATTATTCTAGATTCTGGGGGTTTATTTCATTTCGTTGGGGATTTATTTCATATACACATTTGGGGAAATATTTCATACTGAATTTTGAAAATGAAATAAATAACCAAAAATAATTATTTCATTTGTCTAAAATTACTAAATTAAAGTTGCGAAAAAATTTAAAATTAAGAAACAAAGCTGCGAAAAAAATTGGTTGCATTTCAAAATCTAGGTACTTCTTTTGGTCCTAAAGAGCCGACCACGCCTACTTTTTTAAATATGTTATGTATATCACTAAAACTATTAAAACGTTTTTCACAATTTGCAGAAAATGTTCAAGGTTTGTTGTGGTAAAGTATATTTTTATGAATTTCGAAAGAGGCAGCAAAACTTATGACCATATCGGTTTGAGCATTTTGGAAGACAATGGGGTTGTGTCTCCGACCCCAGGTACTTATTTGGAATCAAATACGCATACATCTTTAAATATGTATGTTATATCTTGAAAACTAATACTATACATTATACTTCCAAAACTATTGAACCTCATTTCATGAAATTTTAAGAAAATGTTCGTGTATGTCTTGTGATCAAAATAAGCTATATACTTGGTGATGAATTTCGAAGGGCCTATTGTTTTAAAATCGCTATAAGTACAAAAATTATGAATGCATGAATTTGCGAGACGACGTTGGTTGCGCCCGCGAATCAATTGTTCTAAGTTGGGGCCCGGAGCCACTTTTTTAATATGTTATATCTGGAAATAATCATTGGGCGGAAAAACAAAGTCCGTTAGAGAATGGAAAGATTACAGATAAAATCTGTTGACAATGGACAGAATTTGCGTGCCGGCCGAAAATATGAGTATATAGCAGCCATATCCAAATCTAATTCGACTTAGATATAATTTAGCACATTTATCAGTCAAACATTCGAAATTTCATCGAAATTTGGCAGATATAGCGTGAATGGTGCACAAAATACCTAAAATAGGAGTAAAATATATATGGGAGCTATATCCAAATATGAACCGATTTTTACCAAAAATGGCATTCATTCTTTGTCCAAAAATAGACCTTTCCCAATTTTTATGCGAAGCGGACAATGCCACGTGTAGTTTGTTTAAAAAATGTATATGTGTTTGCCATAACGTAATATTACCTGTCAATAAATCAGGCATATTTAAAGATTTCTTCAAGAAGTACTCCCCACTCGAAATTAACACCATTTTAAATAAGCTTTAGGCCACATACATAATATTAATATCACAGCTTTATATAAACTCCACCATGCTATGGTTTAACCGATCCTGTGTAGGTTAGTTTCATTTAGACCACGTAGTCTTTTTTATTAGAGGCAATTCTTTATAAACACAATACGCCTTTGGAATACGCTACCATATGAGCTCCAAACCATCAGCAACGCGTACAATTTTAAGAAAAAATGTGTTCTAATCATACTTGTATATTTTTTCTAATACTATTTTTTCTTTAAATGTATTCATTTCTTATTACCATGATTATGTTTTTACCTTTGTTATATGTATATTAAATATCTATCTATATATATAAAATAGAAAAATGTTTGTATGTTTGTTTGTTTGTTTGTTTGTTTGAAATTTATAGACTCAAAAACCGCTGAACCGATCTTGCTGAAATTTTCAGGGTATATTACTACATCGCCTGAAAGTAACATAGGCTATAAAAAGTTTCGAAATTCCGCTCTGATCCGGAGATATAGCATCAGAATCGGAGGTACCTCCAAAAAATTTAAACTTTGTATGCAAATATCTATAGAACGGTTACAGATACAGACTCCAAATTTGAAATGTGTGTTGGATTTTAGCCTAAAAATAAATGTGCCAAAATATATCGAAATCGGTCCAGATTTGGATATAGCTCCCATATATATTTTCGTCCGATTTCAAGTATTTGATGTACCAAACACGCTATATATGTCCGATTTCCATGAAATTTGGAATGCGTGACGGAACGTGGCTTATAACAAAATGTGCCAAGCTATATCGAAATCGGTTCAGATTTGGATATAGATCCCATATATATTTTCGTCCGATTTCAAGTATTTGATATACCAAACACGCTACATATGTCCGATTTCAATGAAATTTTGAATGTGTGACTAAATTTGTTGTAGAAATGAGTATGCCGAATTATATTGAAATCGGTTCAGATTTGGATATAGATCCCATATATATTTTCGTCCGATTTCAAGTATTTGATATACCAAACACGCTACATATGTCCAATTTCAATGAAATTAGGAATGTGTGACTAAATGTGTTGTAGAAATGAGTATGCCGAATTATATTGAAATCGGTTCAGATTTGAATATAGCTCCTATATATGTTTTCGGCCGATTTCATGTATTTGATACACCCAACTCACTATGTATGTCCAATTTCAATGAAATTTGGAATTTGTGACTAAATTTGTTGCAGAAATGAGTATGCCGAATTGTATTGAAATCGGTTCAGATTTGGATATAGCTCCTATATATATTTTCGGCCGATTTCATGTATTTGATGCCCCAAACACGCTATGTGTGTCCAATGTGTAACTAAATTTGGTGTAGAAATAATTATTGAAATCGGTGTTGATTTGGCTATAGCTCCCATATTTATTTCAATGAAATTTGTGCGGTATCTACGAGTATATCTATAACGGAGGAAAATGTTTGTACGTTTGTTTGTTTGAAGTTTATGGACTCAAAAACCGCTAAACCGATCTTCCTGAAACTTTCAGAGTATATTACCACATGGCCTGAAAGTGTCACAGGCTATATAAATCTTAAAAATTCCGCCCCGATCTGGAGATATAGCCTCAGGATCGGAAGTACCTCCAAAAACTGTAGACTTTGTATGATGATATCTAACGAACGATTATCGATACAGTCTTCAAATTTGGTATGTGTGACGGAATTTGGTCTAAAAATAAATTTGCCAAAGTAATTTGAAATCGGCTCAGATTTGGATATATATTTTCGGCCGATTTAATGCATTTGATGCATAAAACACGTTTTGTATACTCAATTCCAATGAAATTCGGAATGTGTGACGGAATTTATTGCAGAAATAAATGTTCCAAACTATTTTGAAATCGGTTCAGATTGGGATATAGCTCCCATATATATTTTCGGCCGATTTCATGTATTTTCTACACCAAACACGCCATGTATGTTCAATTTTGACGAAATTGGGAATCTTTGACGGAATTGATCCTAGCAATTAGTTTGCCAAATTATATTGAAATCGGATCAGATTTGGATATACCTCCAATATATATTTTTTGGCTGATTTCATGTATTTTATGCAATAAACACCTTATGTTTGTCCAATTTCAATGAAATTTGAAATATGTGGCGGAAATTGATCTACAAAAAAATTTGTCAAATTATATTGAAATCGGTTCAGATTTACATATAGCTCCCACATATATTTTCGCCCGATTTCATGTATTTGATGCACCAAACACGCTATGTAAGCCCAATTTCAGTGAAATTTGGAATATGTGGAGGGAATTGGTCTACAAAACAAATTGGTAAATTATATTGAAAGAATTTCAGTCAATAGAATTTCAGGAAATGCACGAACGTACAAATCCATTGATACTGTGGCAATTGAAGACGACGCGGTTAACTATCCAGTTGAATTCCTAAGTTCGTTGGATCTTCAGGCTTTCCACCACATAATTTAGTGCTAAAAGTTGGTGTTCCTATTATTTTATTAAGAAACATAGACCCACCTCGCCTTTGCAATGGTACAAGGTTAACAGTAAAAAAACTACATAACTATTTAATTGAAGCAACGACTATTACTGGGAAGTATATAGGTTCAGATGTACTTCTACCTCAAATCCCTCTAATAGCAACAGAAACGCACTTCAATTTTAAAAGATTCCAGTTTCCTGTACGTTTGGCATTTGCAATGACTATAAATAAACCCCAAGGACAGACTCGTCGTGTATGCGGCCTAAATTTAGCATGTTCTTGCTTTTCGCATGGTCAGCTCTACGTTGCAAGTTCACGTGTTGGTAGACCGGCCGATTTGTTTGTTTACGCTCCTGAAGGAAAAACAAAAAACATTGTATATCCTAAATACTTTACTTTAAATTTTTGAAATTGATTTCTTGCTGATTTCAAAAAATCCGTAAAATTTCACATGCATATCAATCTAAAGGGGTAGCGAAGCGCACCGGGTTCAGCTAGTTTATAAATAAAAATCAAATATCGTTCGTTGGTAATTGCATCAGTTGAGAACGGCTGGACCGATTTCGATAATTCTTATTTTGAAATATTCGTCTAAATCCAACTTAGGTTTTTATGCAAAGAAAATTTGACCACGAAAATTAAGCCCACTTTTCTAATTTTAATCTTTTCTACCAAAACTACTGAGCCTATTTTCCTGAAATTGTAAGGGAATGTATTGGGCTGTCCCCCGGTGAAAATAGGCTACATATTTTCTTGAATTTCGGAAGGGGCGGGTATTTCCCCCATATCCTATTTTTATACCCTCCACCATAATATGGAGGGTATAATTACACATTTGTCATTCTCTTTGTAACACATCCAAATATTCATCGGAGACCCTATAAAGTATATATATTCTTGATCAGGATAAAATTCTAAATCGATATAACCATGTCCGTCTGTCTGTTGAAATCAAGATACAGCTCGCAATTTTTAAGATACACTCCACGCCAGTAGAATAAAACTCCTAAATTTTTGTTAATGTTAGCTTGTTTATCCAGAACCGAATGAATCTATGTTTTTAATCTTGTAGGGATTTAAAGTCTATTATGTTCCATATCAAACACAGAAAAAACGATGTTTCTACCTGTTCGCGAAATTATGTTCTTATCATTTTTCCGATAGTACTATGTAAAATAGGCATTTATTTTTGGTCATGAGGATTGAACAATCATTTTATTTTCGCGAATTTTTGAGATATTAACGCCGAATTATCTTTCAGTCGATAAAGCAAGACTTTCTAATAATTTTTCACCAAAAAACCTTATAAATAATTCCACGGACACCGAAATAACAATAAAAGGGTTTAAATTGACTGATAACACTGTGAACACAAATTTTGGTGCAGGGATACTTCCTTTTGGAGATGAAAGCCCTTGGTGAGTATATTAAGAACCCCGAAGGACAGATCCGTCGTGAGTCGAACTTCCGCGTTATGGCGTGATGAAGTTTTTGCTAGAGAACCTGTAAGCCATCAGGAATTAGCGTTATATCTTTGTTCACTGTTGCTTTAGCTTATTTTTGAGATGACATGTCTTTAGTCAAATCGAATGAGGATAATTTTTGTGGAGCACTTCGACCTTCTAACTCGCTTCCTTCAATGTCCTTTTCGTCCTTTATTTTAAGAGTACCACAAGACGACGTTTTTCAGCTTCGAAATGTTCTCTCGCTCAGAAAATTTTAGGTACGGCTCTCATTGACAACTAATCGATTTTGTCGCGTTTTTCATAGTCATCTTTTACATTTACCCCTGTTTGCTCAGAAAAAACTGTGTTTTGTGTTTTTGTATGTTTTGTAACGAATATACAAAAAAGAAAAAATAGTCTTTTCCTGAAGAAAAACAGGGTAAATGCACAAAACGACAACAAATTCGTACCTAAAATGTTCTGAGCGACATTTTTGCAGAACATTTCGAAGTTGAAAAACGTCATCCTGTGGTACTTTTATAGCGGCTCTTAAAATATAGGAAAATAATCCTCATTCGATTTGACTGAAAACATGTCAAAAATAAGCTAAAGCAACAGTGAACAAAGATATAGCGCTAATTCCTGATGGCTTACAGGATCTCTAGCAAAAACTTCATCACGCCATAACGCGGAAGTTCAACTCACGGCGGATCTGTCCTTCGGGGTTCTCAATATACTCAACAAGGCCTTTCTTCCCCAAGAGGAATTTTCCGTGCCCCAGAATTTCTCAATTCTAATTTTTTTGCACAGTGTAATTGAAACATTTCGAAATATCAATAGGAGTCGCGCAGTTATGTAGTAATTCTTCACAATATGATATAATATGACACAGACAGCCTCGACCGGATACAATCGAGTGCTTCGGATGCTGATAAGATGGAACATTTTCAAAATAATTATGAAAAACGTCAAAATTTCTTATAAAAACCTTTATGTTTTGTTCAATAAAATGATTTTTTCACGAACAAGTATGCAGTTTATAGGTTTGGAAATATGATCGACATTTCGAGGAAGATAATCTGATATGAAAACATCCGCTATTTTAATATACTAAGGGAAATTTGAGTACTTTTTCAAAGCACTATACGAATCTGTAACTGCAATTTCCACGGCTGTCTTTTCCCGCAAAAATAGGGCTTACATATTTTTTTTTTTTTATTTATTTATTGACGTTATTATAATATTTACAAATTCATGCTTAATTCCCACGAAGCCACAATAGGCTTGTCTGTGTGCTATAGTAGAGTCTGATATTACAATGTTTCATATTTTAAATTTTTCTTCAAAATATTCAAAATTTTCAATTTATGCTAATTTTCAATGTAGTATTTTTTAATATTCTTTGTTTTTATGCTTTTATTTCTTATATCTAGAATATTGTTTGGCAGCTCATTCAATACTGTTGGTAGTGCTACTGCTAATGATAACTTCCCATATTCGTTTTTAAATTTTGGAATTGTATAGCGTCCCTGTGTTCGTCTTCTGGTATTTTGCTCATGTTGTATTTTCTTTGCTAAGTTTTGATCTTCTCCGAATTCGCTTGTGATTGTTATAGCGTAAAATTCCTTTATATTTAGTATGTATTGGTTTTTGTAGATTTGTTTTATACAATTATTTGCTTCAATTTGTTGTGTATATTGTGATTTTCTATATATTGATTTCACCATTCGATCTTGCACCTCTTGTAATTTCCTGTAGTATTTTGCATTACCCCAGGCTGCGATACCGTGCCTCAATGTAGATTCCACTAATGAGTGGTATACTTGTTTCAGTACATTGTAGGGAGCGCAATTTCCAAGGTGGTAAATTGCGAACGAAGATTTACGTAACTTTTTCATTATTTCGTCGATATGTGTTTTCCACTTAAAATTGTGGTCGAGATGAACTCCTAGGTATTTATAACTCTCGACGATTTCTATTTTTGTTGTACATTTGTCTTCGGTATTTATATTTGTTTCATAGATGGTTGAATGGAGACAGTCGTTGTTGTGGAATATTAATGATGTAGTACATTTTGGTAAACTCCTTGGCCTTATGTGCATTACTTTGGTTTTATTAGGGTTAATTATAAGACCATTATCGTGGCACCATCTTGAGATTAAATTAAGTTCCTTCTGCATTGTGTTTGTTGCTGCAACTATATCCCTGTCGCAAACAATTACAGCCGTATCGTCTGCATATGTGTACGATGTGCTGTGTTGTAGATTTTGTGTCATTTCATTTGTGTAGATTAGGTATAGAATTGGTCCTAATTTTGAACCTTGTGGGACTCCGCACATTATGGGCATTTTATTGCTATCAGTTTTTCCTATTCTCACGCTGAAAGATCTGTAGGTGAGATAATCCTTGAACCAACGTAGACAATGTCCTCTTATACCACTTTTTTCTAGTACCTTTACAATTTTTTTCATGTGATAGAGTATCGAATGCCTTACTAAAATCAATGAATAGTGCAAGGCATTGGTTATGTTGATTTAGGTTTTGGTTAATGAGATTTGTGAAGTGACCAAGCAATTGGTTTATATTTTTGTATTTTTGAAACCCGTATTGATTTTTGTTTATAATTTTGTATTTAGTTAAAAAAACTCGTCAGTCTTCTAACGACTATTTCCTCAAGTACTTTCTCCAGGACTGGTAAAATAGAGATCGGTCTGTAGTTGCCGTAATCGGCTTTGTTTCCTCCTTTATAAATGGGCCTTATTATTGACGTCTTAAAAGTTTGTGGCACTGATGGTTCGCTTAGGCTATCATTTATAAGTTTGGTTATTAATGGCGTGAGAATATTTGCATTAGTTTTTAAATCTATAGCTCTAATATTATCCAATCCTGGACTTTTGCTTGTATTTAGCGTTTTGAGAATGGCATTTATTTCTGACTCTGTAGCGTATTCAATAAATATTGAGTTGGGAACGACTCTTTCAACACTGGTGTTTAATGTTGTTATATCACATGTATGTAGTATATTGATTATATTTTGGTTAAAGTTAATAGCAAAATGTTCAGCTATGTCTTTTACATTATCCCTGTTGAAGCTTGATATGATTTGATCATCGGTATTGTTCACTTTCTTTCCTACTATTTTCTTTCCTACTATTGTTTGCCAGGTACCGCGTATGTTGAATCTATTTTTTGAGAACTCATTATAGAAATGATCATTTTTCGCTTTTATTATTTGTTTGTTTAGTTTATTGTTGAAAGTTTTGTATATAGTTTCGTTAGTTTTGTTTTGTTTGTTTTGGGACCATTTTTTATATAATTTTTCTCTGGTATTACAAAGCTTTAGAATGTTTTCGGAAAGCCATGGATATTGGTTTCGTTTTTTATAATTTGGTTGCGTAGTTTTTGAGTTGTTATATATGTTTGTGAATATATTATTTATGTTATTGAAAAGTTCATTTGTGTTTGTGGATCGGTTGATTATATCTTCCCATTTAACATTCGATATTTGGCAGTTTACATTGTGACTCCTAAGTTTATATGTTAGGTTACTATGTATATGTTCCCTTACAAAGGAGTTGGATTCACTTATACAACTTAGTAGAGCATGATGATCAGATATACCAGCTGTTACTACTGCAGCGTAGGCTTCTTCTAGTTTTTTGTTCCATCTAATGAAAAGATGGTCAATACAAGTTTTTGATATCAAATTTTCATCTTCTCTAGTTGCTTGTGAGATCATACATCTTAAGCCATTGGACGACGTTAGACTCAGGTACTTTGACGTGTTTGTATTTTGTTTGATTATATCGATATTTATGTCTCCTATCATTATAATTTTCATTTTGGGAGCAATATTATTTAAAATGTGTTCCAATTCATTTATGAAGAGTGAAATACTTTTACTGGGAGGACGATAGATTGCAAGAACTGTCACGCTTAATTTATTCGCCAATTCAATCTCAATTTTCAATACTTCGGCTGATTTCAGATCTATAGAAATATTTGTAAATTTAATATTTTCATTTACATATATGGCAACTCCTCCGCCTTTTCCTTCTCTGTTAAGAAAGATAGAGTTAAATCCATCAATAGAATAAAAAGATTTCTCGTCATCTTTAATGTTGGTTTCGCAGAAGATTATCAACTGTAGCTTATCTATAATTTTTGAGGTATTCGCCAGAAAGGTTTGAAAATTTTTTCGAAGTGATCGTATATTCAGGTGGATCATTGATAGAGCATTATTGAGACGATTGATTCTGAGTTCGTTGAAATTGTTTAATAATTCTTCCTTATAATTCATTTTGATTTGATTTTGTATTGGAAATATTTAAATTCAGGTTCGGGTTTAGAATATTTTGAGATATTTGTGATTTAATCACTTTATTGATAAATTAATTTGTTTTTATACAAAAATAAATAAAAAGATAAGTTTGTGGTAGATTAGAGTATATTCAATATCTTTATTTCGATAATTTATTGATTTTTTTTATTTCGATAGTTTTTAAAATTTTGGATTATTTACTTCGTATTTTGATATTTTATTTGTGCTTTTCTTGGCGCGGAAGTATTTGTTTGGCAAACTGTGCTCGTTTTAATTGGTTTCAGAAATTGTTGTTGGCTTTGTATTGTTGGACTGCAAAATAATACTTGTTGTGTATTTATTTCAGCTAAAGTCCATACTTTGTTGCTTCAAAATTTGAAGAAACAAAATGTTTAACAGTGGGTATTGAAATTGATTACTACGAGCGGAGGCAGAGAATACTATAGTTTCGGAAGCAGCCAAACTTCCTCATCAGTTCTCTTAACCGCTGACTCTGTATCAAAAAACAGGTCAATAAGAGTGACCAGAAAATTAAACAGAACGAGAAATTTTCTGTATCCTCCTAAATCTGTTGACCGCACAATTGAGTCAGAATAATCAAAATCATATACCCACTACTGTTTTTTATGCTGTCTTTGCATCGCAAAGAAGACAAGCATAAGTAGTGTTGTTTGCAGTAAGCAGAGATCACAACAAAATGTAGTTTTTGCTTTATGCGTAGTCAACAAGTAAGGCCGTGCTGATTGCCTGTTATTGTTGTTGGCTTTGTATTGTTGGACTGCAAAATAATACTTGTTGTGTATTTATTTCAGCTAAAGTCCATACTTTGTTGCTTCAAAATTTGAAGAAACAAAATGTTTAACAGTGGGTATTGAAATTGATTACTACGAGCGGAGGCAGAGAATACTATAGTTTCGGAAGCAGCCAAACTTCCTCATCAGTTCTCTTAACCGCTGACTCTGTATCAATAAACAGGTCAATAAGAGTGACCAGAAAATTAAACAGAACGAGAAATTTTCTGTATCCTCCTAAATCTGTTGACCGCACAATTGAGTCAGAATAATCAAAATCATATACCCACTACTGTTTTTTTATGCTGTCTTTGCATCGCAAAGAAGACAAGAAATTGTTTCCAAATCCGAAGCATTGTTAATTAAAATAAATCTAGAATTCTCATTTTTGCGGGCATAGATGCATCCATTTCTTACCCAGACATATTTCCACTTACATTCCTTTGCTTTGGTTTTAGTCATCCAAAGCAAACGTCTGTAATGTAGTGTAAGTTCGTCATTCAAAAATATAGTGCTATCATTTTGCTCTGTTTCACTACTTCCATCGGAAATTTGTAGTCGATGTCTCTTTATTGTTTTCATAATCTCTCGTGTTTTGCTTAATGATGCGAACTCAATAATAATTTTTTTCTTTTTTTTATTTTGACCGCTCTCTCTATGTCGTTGTTGCTAATTTGTTTTTTCTGTTATTTTAGATATCAGTTCATTCACCTCGATACCCATATTTTGAATATTGCTTATTTCGATGTTTTTATTGATTGCATTTTGCTCTAACTTCTCTATTCTCCGATTGAGCTTTTCAATTTGTGAACTTTTCTCTCGATCTCTGTTATCCAGGTCTTGTATTTGAGCACTCTTTTCTCTATCTCTTTCATAAAGGTCGTGAATTTGTGTTGTTAGTGTCGCTACATTGTTGTTCATATCTTCAGTGGTTTTATCCAGTTTTGCACTCATTGTTGTTATACTCATGGTGAGTTGTTTAATGCAGATTTCTAAACTACACAAACTTGTCTTTACATCTTCTATGTCTCTGCTTTGAGACGTATTTTTGCATATTGATGTTGTTGGTGTGTTTGTGTTTTTGAATCTTTTGCTATTGCTAGCCTCATCACTGTCATCTCTTTGTTGTTTGCCTTGTTGACTGTTGATGGATTGTTGTTGTTGATCATCTTCAGTTGGTAGCACCAAATTAGCTACGTTGGGAGATTTTATGGTGCATTTTTTGCATCTCCACACAACTCTTTTGGTCTGACCCATGCTTTTATATGTGCTCTCAGAGAGTGAGCAACACGGGGAAAAATGATAATTGCTATTGCAATAATAACAACGAACGAATAAAATTGCTTTTATTTCTAATGAACATTGTCCACAAGTAATTTTACTTTGTTCTTCGATTCCCGCCATTTTATTTGGATTTTTTACCGCGTATTTCACAATAGATTTGATTTGATAGATACAAATTCTTTATTTTTATGAAATTTTTTAAATATTTGCGTTTCACTTTGTTGGTAAAACTGTTTGTTATGCTTGTATGCGACTATGCGTGCGATCTCTTTGAAAGCTACAGCGAGAGTTCATTCTAACAATAAACTACTATATTCGTAAAATCCGGTATGAAGAGCCTATGCTGGTCCATTAGGGTGCCACCGTGGTGCAATGGTATGCACGCCCGCCTTCCACGCGGAAGGTCGTGGGTTCGATTCCCCGGCCAGGCAACATCAAAAATTTTCAACGGTGGCAAAATACCCCTCAGTAATGTTGGCGACATTTCCTGAGTATTTCAGCCTTGAAAAACTTCTCCATAAATGGTGTCAGTTGTTTTTATATTAGATTATCTTCCTCTGAATGTGGAGCATAATTCCAAGCCATTAAACGGCAGACTTGTTCGCGGAAAAATCATTTTATTGAAAGAAATTTTGACGTTTTATTTTATATATTTTAATTATTTATTTATTTATTTCTTTTTCCTGCACAACAAGAAAATATCTTATAAATGAAAGTGCAGGATTACAATTAAAAAGATACATATCCAGCTTAATCTTATACAAAATCTAATTTGAGTTGAATGCTATTTATATAAATAAAAAGGTAATTTAACATATTAATTAAAAAAATATAAATGAATACATTGATAGTGAAAAAAGTATATTATGTGACTGTATCCAATCTTTGAAAATAGCAATAAATCTTTTCCTTAAAGATATACACACTGCTGATACACTGCAGATCATGGCGTAGGGTATTCCAGAGACGGATTGTTCTGATAAAGAAATGCCACTGTGATTGTCTACTTCTCCATATAAGAGGAGTGATTATCATTCCCCTATCGGATCTTGCAAATTGTATTCGGTTAAAAAGGTATAATGGTATTTTTTTTAAATAATTTTGTGAAGATATAATAAAGATTTCATATGGAGAAAGAGTTGAAACTGATACCGTAAAGAGAACGAGAGTACTGGGACATATGCTGAGTGCTTCTCAGTCCATAGACGTAACGTATAATGCTATTGAAAGCCACATTTAATTTACGTCTGCAAAGAAAATCACACAATTTGGTTCAAATTTTGGGTATCGAAATATTTTGTCCAGATTCGATTTAAGTTCGAAGATGGGCCATATCGGTCCACTCCTTCAGGTACCTCCCCCACAAAAGTTCAAAAATTGTTAATACGGGAACTCTTAAAGGGAGAGGCCGAATTGGTAAATACTTTACACATCCTAATATATCTACTAGATATACATCAGGTTCAAATATGGACTATATTTGTCCAATCCATCCGGTACCTCCCACACAAAATTTCGGATAAGTTCACTTTAAGACCTGCTATCGAATCACTTTGATTTTTGTTGAAGCAACTTGCATTCGCTGCCTCAATTACGATGGTAAACGTTTTTTCAGGGGCAAGTCCATACTTCTTGAGTAAACATCCCGAAGTGTGTAAATCCCCCATATGACACCACATGTAGTGGCTGAAGATCCACTTCCATAATGGTCAATGTAGATTCATTCCTTTTAGCATCTCCTCCGCAAAACTTTTGATCCCTAATCCTAATGAACATTTTGGTCGGTTCAAATTCCCAAAATTTATAAAACCCCTAAATACATACGTTTTTTGGAAAATAAAATTGTTTCAATATATACAGACTGAGGGTATATCTCTGTTGGCAAAGCCGACTGATACTTTTTTACTTGTTTTGAATATGTTTGTCCCACCACCTGATTAATGTGATTTGACCAGCTAAGCGTAGAGTTAAGTATTACAGCCAGGTTTTTGGCACTCGAAACAATTTAATTTTTTTCTTGATTTACTAGTAAGTACATCAAAGTTCTCCATTTGCTGTTTTTTATGCTTATGTATAACCAGACATTTTGATTTGTTTGGGTTAAGGAGAAGGTCATTTGCGCTAGCCCACTTACAGACTTTGTCAAGATCACCATTCAGTTTATGAATGGAGTGATCTACATCGTGCTCATTAGTGCTTAGGGAAATTTGCACATCATCTGCGTACATGTGCACATTGCTGTGGTCTAGTTGACTGGGGAGGTCATTTACATACAAACTGAATAGTAAAGGACCCAAAATAGATCCTTGTGGAACACCCCTGCTTACAGGTAGAGGTTTGGATATAGATCCTCTGGAGTAAACTGATTGCGACCGGTTAGACAAATACGACTTGATAAGATTCGTTGATGTATTAGAAAAGTTGAAAAAACGCTGGAGTTTAATATAGAGGTTACCGTGGTCGATTGTATAAAAGGCTTTGGAATGGTCTAATAGGACAAGAAAGCATGTCTTGTTTTGGTCGATATCACTTCTTATTGACTCCGATACCTCTAGTAACGCGCTTATACAACTGTGATTGGGTCTAAATCCTGACTGCACATCAGATAACAATAAATTTCTATGAAGATATTTAGATATTTGTATATGTAGAAGTTTCTCAAAAACTTTAGATATGTAAGGCAATTGCAATAGGCCGGTATTCACTAGGTGATTTCGGAACAGGAACAATTTTGGCATGTTTCCAAAGGGTTTGAAAATGGCTTGTTGTCAAAATAGTATTGAAGAAAAAGGTTAAATAAGGTAAAAGGTTAACCAGTAGTATCCGTATGAACTTTGGTTCAATGCCATCAGAGCCAATAGCATTAAACTTGACATTTCCAACACTGCGGATTACTTCATCGAAGGTAACGCATCTGAACTCAAAAGATCCATCGGCAAGTATATTATCATCAGATATTGTGTTATGAGTGTTATAAAAAAAGGATTAGCAGGTATTGTGCGTATATTGACGAAGGATTTGTTGAGGTCATCAGGATCACCTTGGAAAGGAGTAGACGCCTTGTTCTTACCAATTCCAATTTCGTTAATGATTCTCCATTTACTCTTGAATAATATTTCGTTTTGGCAAGATTAATTAGGTAATTTATTCTCTTACGGGCTGAACGAAATTTTTCATAATTAATTTGAAAATATTCCATCTTATCAGCATCCGAACCACTCCATTGTATCCGTCGAGGTTGTCTGTGTCATATTCTATCTTATTGTGAAGAATTACTGCACAACTACGCGACTCCTATCGATATTCCGAGATGTTTCAATTATCTTACAATTTAAACCCTTTTACGCTGTCATTTCGGTGTCCGCGGAATTATTTATAAGTTTTCTTTGAAGAAACATTATTATCGACTGAAAGAAAATTAGGCGTTAATATCTCAAAAATTCGCGAAAATAAAATGATTGTTCTATCCTCATGACCAAAAATAAATGCCTATTTTTCAAAGTACTATACGAAAAATGATGAGCAAATCATTTCTCGAAGAGGTAGAAACATATTTTTTTCTGTGTTTGATATGGAACCCTAAAGACTTTAAAAACGTAGATTCATTCGGTTCGGGATAAATCAACTAACATTAAAAAAATTTAGGTGTTGTATTTAATGGCATGGAGTGCATATCTTTGTAATTTGGAATATAAGTTTCTATTACTCCTAGGATGTTTGATATTGCAAATGGGCTATATCGGTCCACGTTTTGATATAGCCCCCATAGAGCGGTACCACCCAATTTCGGTATTTTGAATGTTTTAGCCTCAATATCACACCGAAATGGCTGATTCCTCGTTGGGGGTATAAAACTTTCTCCCAGAACTTTGTCGGTATAGGCCTACGCCTTCATATAGCCCCCATAGAACGGCAACCCCCGATTTTCGGTATTTTGAAGGTTGTGGCCAAAGCAACCCACCGAAATGATTGAAGTTTGGTATTAAGTTTTTGTTGGAAGTAAAAGCTTTTCTGTCTGAAATTCGTCGTATAAATTGTAATTCGTCGTATAGGTCCACGTTTCGATATAGCCCTCATAGAACGGTACTTCCCGATTTTCGTAATTCTGAAAATTGTGACGTCAATATCCCACCGCAAGACTGAAATTTGTTTTTCAGTCTCCACAAGCTTATAAAATATTACAGAAGAGAATTATCAGTATAGGTCCGCGGTTTTCATATATTCCCTATAAAAGCGTACCTTTTGATTTTCGGTATTTTCAAGGTTTTACCAAAATATCGGAAATTTGGTACGAAAGGAAATTAATTGTTCCATTTTACTTCAATACAACTCATTGTAAATAAATAGAAAAATTTCTGTACGAATAAAGTTTGATTTGTGACCAAGCAGTTTAAAACTGCACATATCAAATATCACTTAATCACTTAAAGGACAAAAAAATGAGTGAACAATAAGAGATCTACAAAAAAAGCAACGAAACACGTGTATAATGGTTTTGAACTGAATTTTATTTTAATCTTTTCTACAAAAACCTTCTGAACCACTTTTTCTGAAATTGTCAGGGAATGTACAGGGATGGCCCCCCGGTAAAAAAATCGCACGCAAATCGCAAATTTTTCAGAAAGTATTTTATACTTTAAAATTTTTTTTTATTATCTTAAAAAGTGAAAATGTTTTTGTAATTTTTTTGTTATTGTTGAAGATTCAATCAAATGATTGCTTAAGTCTAGAGTATTGCCCCATTGGCTTAACTATATTATAACTTTCTTTACAGAGATATAGCCCTCATAGAACGGTACTTCCCGATTTTCGTAATTCTGAAAATTGTGACGTCAATATCCCACCGCAAGTCTGAAATTTGTTATTCAGTCTCCACAAGCTTATAAAATATTCCAGAAGAGAATTATCAGTATAGGTCCGCGGTTTTCATATATTCCCTATAAAAGCGTACCTTTTGATTTTCGGTATTTTCAAGGTTTTACCAAAATATCGGAAATTTGGTACGAAAGGAAATTAATTGTTCCATTTTACTTCAATGCAACTCATTGTAAATAAATAGAAACATTTCTGTACGAATAAAGTTTGATTTGTGACCAAGCAGTTTAAAACTGCACATATCAAATATCACTTAATGCATGGTAAAGGACAAAAAATGAGTGAACATTAAGAGATCTACAAAAAAGCAACGAAACACGTGTATAATGGTTTTTAAGTGAATTTTATTTTAATCTTTTCTACAAAGACCTTCTGAACCACTTTTTCTGAAATTGTCAGGGAATGTACAGGGATGGCCCCCCGGTAAAAAAATCGCACGCAAATCGCAAATTTTTCAGAAAGTATTTTATACTTTAAACAATTTTTTTATTTTCTTAAAAAGTGAAAATATTTTTGTAATTTTTTTGTTATTGTTGAAGATTCAATCATATGATTGCTTAAGTCTAGAGTATTGCCTAATTGGCTTAACTTTATCATAACTTTCTTTACAGAGAGTAATGTTTACAAAACGCACTGACAGCTTGCAAAATTGACTGATCGCTATCAATATCATGATTTCATCCCGGCGAAGGGAATTATCAATTGGCTTTTCAGTTTTTAAATGATGATTTTTTAGTGAAAATCATTTCTTAAGACAATTATAAATCGTTTTATGAAATGAAGAATGTCTATGAAATTAATTAATTAATTTTCTTATACATTTGAAATAAAAATTGTATTTAGAAAAAAAGAAACAATTCAATGGGAGTTATGTCCGACTACATAGCTTTTGGGACTTATGTTTGGGACTTATATCCGCAAACTAAGGCAGACATAACTCCCAAAATCGATTTGGGAGTTATGTCCGTTGGGAGTTATGCCACGGCTCCGACTCAAAGAATGAAAATTTTTACGTTTATTTTTTTATGCAATAAGATCTCAAAAGGTATAATAAAACCAGTTTTATTATAAGGAAAAACATTGTTTTTTAGGTTATAAAATTCGGTTGTTTGTTCTGTAAAAAACCTTGCTTTTGACGTATGTAATATACGTCTAAAATGAATGTCAGATACGTCATAATTTCCGACAGATCATCTATGGTGAAGACATACGGAAACTTGATTCGAAAGGGCGAAATTTTGAATATCGAATCAAACATCCGAAACCATTCCGATTGCATGCAATAATTTTACGAATTTCGGATCAAACATTCGAAATTTTTCGAATTTCTGAAAAAGTATCCGAAAACCTTCCTAAACATTTTTCTATTATTTGCCGTAGATGTTGTAATTTCATTCCGATCGCGTCAAAATTGTGCCCTCTTGTTGGTTATAATTTGAAATTGATAGACTGACCTACGGCCCACAAAAAAAGATCGATGTATTTCTTTCAGATATATGCATATGTATGAGCATCGATACCACATTTATGGGTATTGCATCACCTATTGGTATAGGATATAAAAACGAATATTTCCATCCGCAACACAGTGATTAATAAATAAATATTTAATTAAGTATCATACCCCTCTAGTTGACTTTATTTTCAAAATTACAGAAATAAACATCCCCTCATGGCATTTCTAATCATAAATCGTTTTACATAGACGCCTCTATCATTAGCAAATATTGTATTTGCTGAACCTCAATTAAATCCTTTGACATTGTTGAGTCAAACGTGATGGAGTTGCTAAAATTGAATAGAACGTTTTCGGCAGTAACCCAGTTATTTATTTGCTTTTATAGTTATGCCTTTGTTCCTTGAATGACTTGTTTGCAAAAATATAATACAACGAGTATTGTTGTTGAAATATTATAATTGTGTTTTTTTTTTCATGAATTTAAAATATGTTTGGCTATACACAAACACACAAATAACGCTTGCAAACTGATCCAAAATATTTTAACAAATTCAAGCGTACAATAAATACATTTTTAACTTTCTTTTTACATTCGCTGTTCTTTCTTCTCGTATAATTTTGGCATTAGGATGAGGGTGTTTGCAAATTTGTGTCAATAGAACAAATTCCTTGTTGGCGAAAAAAGGGTTGTTTGGAAACGTTGATTGCGAAAGGAAATTTGCATGAGAGTGAATCATATTTGCTCGTATTCGTTAAGAATTGAATTTTTTGAAAACAGCTCAGCATAAAGCTGTCGACAGATGATATATTCAATGCCACAAGTGTGGTACACTCTTGCGAGTGTGTTCTTTCTGATTTCTTTTCGTAATATTTATATTATTATTTATGCTTGCTAACAATATTTGCATAATATTAAATAGAAAAGAAAAACAAATGTTATTGCTGTTGTTTAGGTAGTTGGGATAAGGTGCAAAAATGTGCAACTGAAATGAAATAAATCAACGTACTTTCAAAGATGTACGTACATATAGTATCATACAACAACATCATACAACAAAAGTCTACATACGATTCCAAGTGGTTCAAAAGAAGTCATTCAAAATCACATTGAAAATATTTACATAAAATAACAAAAATATCAAATTCAATTGTGATTAATGTTCTGTGTGAAGAGAACATAAAATTTGTTCATCCGTGCAGGTACATATATATTTTATTGTACCAAATATTTGATTTATGCCAAGTTCATACCAGCATTTGAATCACGTTGTTCGCTCTCATAATTACGTACATGAATTAACCCGTTCATACGACACGGTGTACACAATTCATAGCAACATGATTAATATTAGCATACTTTTTATTTACTGATTTTTAAAAAAAGTTTTAGTCAAAATACGAGTAAAATTAACTGAACTGAAAAATATTTGTCCTTCTTTCAGATATCTATTTAATATTAAATTACGCCATTTTCATTCATGTTTTCTATTTTTTCTCACAATTTTCGTGGTTTCAGTACATTTTTTTATTTTTCTATTTTCAAAATTAACGAGAGAGAGAGAGACCCGCCAAAATAACTTTTTGGTATACAAACTTTCTGGCAGGCATTTTATTTTTGTTTCTAGATTTGTACACGAATTTGAAACGATGGACAAGAAATTCAACTGCAATGAAAGAGAAGACAAAATTTGCTATGTGCTAGTCGTCAAACCGTGTACTTTTCATTCATATTATATAGTTTTTCTAAAAATGTTTGGGTTTTTAATAAATTTTGTATTCCTCCTCTCATAATTAATTTATTACGATAAATTCTCTCATTTGTTAGAGATGAGACATATTTTATCGTCGTTCGGAGAGTAATTTAAATTGAACAATGTACAACAATTGTTGTTCGTTCTCAAAATTTTGTATGGGAAATGAAGTAATAGAGGGCGGATTAGCTTTAGTATGATCTGAAGGGACAACATTCAGGAATATCCTTTTGTTCGTATCCTTGAATTCATTTAAATGCGAATTCAACAGGAACATTCAAAAACTCTCGTAGCCGCATATGCAAATTAAATTAACTCCTTCCACTGTTATACGTCTCCACATTTGAATGAGTCTGTTGAATTCGCATTTAAAAGAATTCATCGGTCCACATAAAATTGGGGAAGAGTTCCTTGTTTTAATACAAAGAACTAAGAGAACTGATGAGTCCAAGTGGCGTTGGGCGAAACTAGTCTACTCTGCCTTTCCGGAAAGTAAACAAATTTTAACTAAACCAACTTTAAAAAATTTGCTATTTTTATACCCTCCACCATAGGATGGGGGTATATTAAGTTTGTCACTACGTTTGTAACTACTCGAAATAATCATTGTAGACCCCACAAAGTATATATATTCTTGATCAGCGTGCAATTCTACATCGATATAGCCATGTCCGTCCGTCTGTCCGTCTGTCCGTCTGTCCGTCTGTGGAAATCACTCTAGCGTCCGAACGGATTGACGTAGGTTGATGAAATTTTGGGAAAATATGTTATATTTACGTAGGACTTTTGGTATTGAAAGCGGGCTATGTAGGTCCACGCTTTCGTATAGCCCCCATACAAAATGACGCGTGACGCGTCGTCGTTTTAAGGAATTTTTAAGATATTTGGCCCATTTTACCACCAAATTGGTTGTAATTTGGTACTTTGTGTCTCCAGGGGCCACAAAATATTCCTACCAAAGTTGGGTTATATAGGTCCACGTTTTGGTATAGCCCCCATATAAGGCCCCATATAAAGTACGCGTCATTTTAATATATTTTGAATGTATTAGACCCATTTGACCACAGAATCGGTTGTAACTTTGTATTTTGTGTCTCCAGAGGCCACAAAATATTCCTACCAAAGTTGGGTTATATAGGTTCACGTTTTGGTATAGCCCCCATATAAGGCCCCATATAAAGTACGCGTCATTTTAATATATTTTGAATGTATTAGACCCATTTGACCAAAGAATCGGTTGTAACTTTGTATTTTGTGTTTCCAGAGGCTAAGAAACATTTCTACCATAAAATGTTTATATAGGTCCACGTGTTAATATAGCCCCCATAATACAATATATCCCGATTTTCGATATTTTGAACGTTTTAGCCTCATTATCACACCGATATGGCTGAAATTTGGTATTTAGTCTTCTTTAGGCGTATAAAACTTTCCCCCAGAAATTTGTAGGTATAGGTCCACGCCATCATATAGCCCCCATGGAACGGTACCTTCCGAATTTCGGTATTTTGAAGGTTGTGGCCTCATTAATCCACCAAAACGGCTGAAATTTGTGGTGGAGGGTATAAAAAGTTCGGCCCGACCGAACTTAAAGCTTTTCTTACTTGTTAAATTTGAAAACAACAAATCTGAAATTAACTTGGCTTACTTTATAAATTTCTATCCGTTTTTGAACGATTTTGACAATTCGAAGCCGGAATTTCGGCCTTATTTCAATTTTTTATTATAATGCGGAAGCGCAAGCTGATAATATCAACAAATTATTTCAGGACTAGTAGATCCGGGTCCGCATTGCTGGCTTTTGACTTTATGCTTTACAATTCAAAAATTGGTATTTTCTACCTCATTTCAAACCGAGTTGTTCATTGCGGATTTTAAATTTATCAACAGATTTTGTCTGTTATTATCGTCGATGCCCCCTATCTTTACGCTAAAGCGATCTAATTACAAAAGTTAAAAAATGGTCCAGTCGAATTCTCTAGCTTATTGAGACTCATATTTTTTTTAGTTTTCATGGCTGATGGACCGTTGAACTTCACCATTTAAAGAAATTTGCAAATATATCGTTTTCTCCTCCGAAATTCATGACAAATTTTCAAACCGATACATTCGTTATTATTGCGAATGTAGCGTTTTTATACCCCCAACATATGGAGGGTATAATTAAATTTGTCATTCCGTTTGTAACACATCGAAATATTCGTCGGAGACCCTATTAGGTATATATATATATATATATATATATATATATATATATATATATATATATATATATATATATATATATATATATATATATATATATATATATATATATATATATATATAACTTTCCCCCAGAACTTTGTTGGTATCAGTCCATGCCTTCATATAGCCCCCATAGAACGGTACCTCCCGATTTTCGGTATTTTGAACGTTGTGACCTCAATATTCCATCGAAATGGTTGAAAATTGGTATTTAGACTTCGTTGGGGGTACTCAAACTTCCCCTTTAAATTTGTCGGTATAGGTCCTCCACCAAAATGACTGAAATTTGGTATTTAGTCTTCAATGTGATATAAAACTGTTCGCCAGAAATTTGTCTGTACAGGTCCACGCTTTCACATTGCCCCATTTCCGACTATAGTCCGGTCAAAATAGACATGCGTATAAGGGGGAAATAGCAAAAATTCCCACAAAGCTGAATTTTGGTGGAGAGCTAAGGTTGGCCATTAGAAGCAACGTCCTAAAAGTCCCCATCGATCCCATGTGTGCAAAACAAGTTATTCGGGGTCAAAGGTCATTTCGGAGGCATTATTCAGTTTTTTTAATTTTTCTCAAAAACGGTAAGACTTAGCAAAAGCCGGCTAAAGTAAAAGTTGTAGATTCAATAATTGTCTACAAGATTGTTCTTTATGATTCTTAAAAAAGACTTACCATTTTCGAGATATCGCGATCTATAGGTCAAATAAACAATTAGCCGCGTAAGTACATTGTGAGGGGAACCGGTTAAAGTAACGACACTATGTGTTAGATACTTCCGTAAGCTTTCAAACGATATCCACTTTGCAGTAATCGGTTCAGTAGAACCGGGTCTAACCCGGGTTTTAAATTTGGCCTTTCTGGTCGAATAACCGGCGAACCGGATCCGCAACCGTTGAAAATTATACATTTCCGTAATCAGCGCAACAATCCCTACCTTCGAACAAAACTTGAAAAAAATCGGAGAGTTTTCGTTGGGGTCGTTCCCGTTGGGCTTTCGATTATACATGTGGGTTAAATGGGCTATTTTTGCATAAAATGACTCTAACATTGAATAACTCTACTAAACACGCTCCGATTTTGTTGGAATTTTTTTAGAAGATAGCTATAATTTCGCTCTTCAAGAAAATATATATATTTTTGGGGGACAGACCCGATTACTTCGCTTATTTTAGCCGGTTCGTCTGAATATGTGCATATTTCCCTTATAATTGCATAAAAAGCATGTGTTTTTTAGAACAGCTATATCTCAAGAACGGTTCCTTCTAGGAAAAAATTATAAAGGTCAAACTTGTAGATAATTTTTCTGTCTACAATATTTACTTTAGTCATTTTTTGATTAGATCAATCGTTTTCAAAAAATAAATCCGAAAACCTAAAAACCGTTAAAATTTGACCTTTGACCCCGAATAATTTTTTTTGCACACATGGGATCGATGGGGACTTTTAGGACATTGCTTCTAATGGCAAACCCTAGCTCTCCACCAAAATTCAGCTCTGTGGGAATTTTTGCTATTTCAATGTCTATTTTGACCGGACTACTACAATTCGTCGGTATAGGTCCACGTTTCGATATAGCCCCCTTAGAACGGTACCTCCCGATTTTCGTAATACTGAAGATTGTGACGTCAATATCCCACCGAAATGACTGAAATTCGTTATTTAGTCTTCCAAGAGTTATAAAATATTCCAGAAGAGTATTATCAGTATAGGTCCACGTCTTCCTATATCCCCATAGATGGGTACGTCTTGATTTTCGGTACTATTTAAGTTTTAGCCACATTCTCTTACCGAAATATAAGAAATTTGGTATTTAGTCTTCTTCGAGTCTAAAAACTTTCCGTCAGAAATTTGTGCGCCCGATTTGCGGTATTTGGTACATCAAACACGCAAATTCTGTCCAATTTCGATGAAATTTGGAAAATGTCACCGAATACGAACTTGAAGTAGGTTTGCCAAATTATATTGAAATCGCTTCAGATTTAGATATAGCTCTCATGTATATGTTCGCCGAGTATTTTCACGAAAATCTCTACTATCCTATATGCAAACTCGCTTCCGCGCTAATCACAGCTGCATAACTGCCTTTACTGAAGTTTTGGAGGAAATAAGAAGTGAAATTGATTATAACTTCGGCACCTCTTATAATGTCGTATGTTAGTAATCAGTCCCAGTCTGTATACACTGGAACCATGATATCCAGACCACTGACACACAGTGGAAAAAATACCGACCTAGCTCCCAAAGTGAAAAAATCACATACGCCAATTTGAAAATTATTAGTGCAGTATTAATCAAAGGTGTCCAACAGAATATAACGACATTTAAAATAATTTGTTTTGCATCAGTCAGAGCGGAATAACGGTTCATTTTTTGTTGACAATTTATGAACTGGTTTTCATAATATATTTTAGTAGTCAATTTGCGATTGTCGCATGCAGTCTTCCTACAAAGTAATTTTAAAGCTTTATTGTATTTAATATTTCGTGAAGACAGGTAAGTAAAAAAATATTGAATATAAAATGTAATTTATTGTAACTCGGATTTTACACTTAAAACAGGTGACATCCGACATTTTTTAAAATTGTATAATTTGTTAAAGCTATTACTAGGGAGTGTCGAGGGATGGCTCGTAGATTTTTATACCCTCCACCATAGTATGGTGGGTATATTAAGTTCGTTTTTCCGTTTGCAACGCATTGAAATAATCATTTGCGACCCTATAAAGTATATATATTCTTGATCAGCGTAAAATTCTGAGTCGATCTGTGCATGTCCGTCCGTCCGTCTGTGGTAATCACTCTAGCATCCACAAAAATGGAGATAGGACGCTGAAATTTTGGGAAGATGCGTTTGCAGGCAGGTAAAGTTCGATGATGGGCTATATCGGTCCACGTTTTGGTATAGCCCCCATATAACGGTACCTCCGGATTTTCGGTATTTTGAGACTTTTAGCCACAATTTTCACCCGAAATAGCTGTAAATTGACATTTGAGGTTCTCAGTGGTCATCAAACTTCTGCACCAAACATCGTCAACATAGGTCCATGTTTTGGTACAGCCCCCATATAACGGTACCTCCCGATTTTCGGTATTTTGGGAATTTTAGCTACAATTTTCACCCGAACTAGCTGTAAATTGACATTTGAGGTTCTCAGTGGTCATCAAACTTCTCCAACGAACATGGCCAACATAGGTCCATGGTTTGGTATAGCCCCCATATAACGGTACCTCCCGATTTTCGGTATTTTTAGAATTTTAGCTAAAATGTTCACCCGAACTAGCTGTAAATTGACATTTGAGGTTCTCAGTGGTCATCAAACTTCTCCACCAAACATGGTCAACATAGGTCCATGTTTTGGTATAGCCCCCATATAACGGTACCTCCCGATTTTCGTTATTTTGAGAATTTTAGCTACAATTTTCACCCGAACTAGCTGTAAATTGACATTTGAGTCGCTCAGTGATCATTAAACTTCTGCACCAAACATCGTCAACATAGGTCCATGGTTTGGTAAAGCCCCATATAACGATACCTCCCGATTTTCGGTATTTTGAGAATTTTAGCAACAATTTTTAATCGAACTAGCTATAATTTGACATTTGAATTTTCAGTGATCACGAAACTTCTTCACTAAAATTCGTCAACATAGGTCCTATATAACGGTACCACCCGATTTTCGGCATTTTGATTTGACTTTTGAAGTTCTCTGCATTTACAAAACTTTTCCACCAAAAATTATAAAGATAGGTTGACACTTTGATATAGTCCCGTAGATGGTACCTTTCAACTAGCTGAACACATTTTTTAGATTAGATTTGATAATTAAGACAATTGGTGTATCTATCCATGGTCGAAAATTTTTTCCACCTAAAATTGTGAAAGGACACTAATTATCCCATTTTAATTAAGACTATTTTGTGGTGGAGGGTATAAACATTTTTACTTCTTTATTATATTTTTATTTTTAATTTTAGCTGGAACAAACAATTTTTTAAAGTTTGGCTCCAATCAAACAACAAATGTCATGCAATGAATAAAGTAAAAGAACATTTGAAACATAAGTTTGGTTTGAGTATTGATAATAATGATGAACAAACTACAAATATTAGAGAAATAGTTCGCAATTTATGTAGCAATTTCAACAAGAAATGGATTGCCGCACACAGAATTAAAAAAAAGTTAGCCACACAGAATGACTGAATAAAAGTATTGATTTCTCTATAGAACAGGATAAGGTGACTTTGAATTCTGGTACTGTGAACCTGGGACGGCTACATAAATAATTTTGTGAATCAAGCACTCAATTAAAGGTTCGTAAAATACATGTTAGAACTTGTTCAAAATACAAGCAGAGAAGAGTTGTTATTCGCTGGGATACAGCTACAGTGCTAGAAGCAATAGTAACATCGCCAACAAGAGCTTCTAAGTTAAAAAAGAAACCTAACTTGCTATCAAGTTACACCGACTTCAAGCTTAGCATCCACAATAACTGGTGTTAATGAAAAATTAATTAAAATTTTTGGCATCACAATTTTAACCATGCCTTGGGTATATGCAATGAATTCTAATGCTTAAAAAAAATACTGAAGAAACATTTAACCTTCGAATTACATAAAATATTACATAACCTTCGAATTACATAAATATTATTGAGAGCTGCATACAAGAAAAATATCTCAAGAAAAAACAATATGCGGCCTTCAACCGTTTATTGTTTTCGTCAAATCCGATAATATCCAGTTTGTCTCGATGTACAACTATAAGCCATAGATATAGTGCGCCGTTATCGGACGAATTGCTTAACCTGTTGCAGGATACATTGTTACCATGGCACAATTACCAAGGAAGTGGTATCACACCAGGTCTTCGAATATGAAGTGTCAAATCCCTTTTGACATAACATATTCAAAATTTTGCGATGCCAATACCTGTGTAATTGTGCCATGATTGTTACAAAATAATCATAATACATATCAGTACTCGGATTCCGAAAGTGATTAATGTTTAAGAAACAATGTATTCAACGCACACAAAAATATGTATATAACATAATTTACCACACACATACATTTTAAAAATGTACATAGAAATCTTAAGTATTTTTACCTATAAATAATAAAAATGATCAAATATGATAATAAATGAATTAAAATGATCCCTTTTGAACTAAAATTATCCAAATCATGGATAAACATACGATAAAATGTTGACTTTTATTTTTGGCGTGCTAAATCGGTACTTTTTTCCACTGCCATGACAGTGGCTAAAAGAGTACCACAAGGATCGATAACAGGACCACTCATTTTTTCTATGTATACCAACGATCTTCCTCATCAGTTAATATATAGTAAAATCCATTCAATCCATATCTATCAAACCACCTCTTTAAACAACCTTAATCAATATGTCCTATACCTTAATGATGATCTCGGGAGAGTGTGCAAATTGGCCAATGCCCATGGATCATTATGTACAAAAATGTGCATACCAAATATTGATATATTAGTTAATGATGAAAAGTTTGAAATAGTATCAAACACAAAAAATTTCGGTGTGTTTTGTAACGACGAAAGTCACCACGCTTGTTTTCGTCTAAACCGATTGCAAATGTTCATTGTCAATATTATTTTCCGACTCATTAACCTCTCCTCGTAGTTGTTTACTTCAAATGACCATTGATCGAGTCAAGGTCACACATCAGCTACAAATTGGTAATAGGTCACCTATCACCACGGTTATCCATACCAACAATTGCCTTAAAAAAATATTAGTAGGTAATAGGTACCTCTGTACCAAAAATCGTAGTTGCGCTACCAAAAAATAATTTACATTTTTATACCCTCAGCATTTATGCTAACGAGGGTATATACTAGAGTGGGGCGATTTGAACACCATCACGGACGGGAAAATCGAGCCCCCGGATTTTGACTTGAAGTTTTTATTCAAGGATTTTTGGATATTTTGGCAAAGAACAACCAAACCACTTAGATGTTCGATCCAACATAAAGACTACAATTGTAGCCAAGACAATAATAAAGAACTCTCTAGTACATCGCAAAAGCATTGGAACGCTCCTTCAGGCAGTTATGGCCTCGAGAAGGTGCACATTTTTCGGAAAATATCGATAAATGACACTGTGCTACAAAATGGGACACAAATTCAGTGGGTGGAAAATCCCTTTTGGAGATTAAAGCCCTTGGTGAGTGTACTAAGAACCCAAAAGGAAATTTTCACCATAGGTCAAGTTTCCGAGATTTTGGGTGATTAATGGTTTAATTTTGGACCCTTAATTTGTGAGAAAATAGCTTTATAATTCTCTAAAGCGTTATTGTAGCTTCATTTTGACATTACATGTCTTCAGTCAAATCGAATGGTGAATCTTTTTGTAGAATATTTCATCCCTCTAACTCCATTCCATTTATGTCCTTTTCGTCCTTTATTTTTTGAACCGTAGTAAAAGTACCACAAGACGAGATTTTACAGCATCCAAATATTCTACAAAAATGTTGTTCAGAAGATTTTAGGTACGGTTCTCATTGATGACCAATCGATATTTCCCCGTTTTAATGGTCCTTTTTGACATTTCCCCGGTTTTTGTTCAGAAAACTATGTTTTGTTTTTATGTATATTCGTTATTTGTCTGGTTAATCAAATGACAGCAAGTAGCTGAACGGAGCAACCGATTCGGTTCAAAATTTGGCTTTCGTAATATTTTGCCCAAACTTAGTTAAAGTTCGAAGATGGGTTATATCGGTCCATACCTTCCGGTACCTCCCCCACAAAAGTTCGAAAATGTTCGGAAAATTTGTGCGCACGATAACTCTTGAAGGGAGTAATCGATTTGGCCCACACTTTGTACATCGTGAAAGTTCTACCGGTCTTAGATGAAGTTTAAATATGGACTCAATCGGTCCACTCTTTCAGGTACCTCCAACACAAAATTTCGGAAAAGTTCATTTTAGGACCTGCTCTCGAATCGCTTTGATTTTTGTTTTAAAAATTTGTATTCGCTGTCCTCCATACGACCGTACAAGTTTCAAAAGGGGCAAGTCCATACTTCCTGAGAAAATAGCCTGAATGGTGCAAAAAACCCCTATGACACCGTGTGTAGTGTTTGGAGCGTAAGATAAATCTCGAACGGATCTGCCAATTCGGTCCAAAATGAGGCCTTCGTATTATTTTTTCCAACCTTAGTTTAAGTTCGAAGATAAGCCATATCGGTCCACTCCTTCAGGTACCTCCCCCACAAAAGTTAAAAAATTTTCGGAAACATTGTGCGCACGATAACTCTTGATGGGAGAGACCGATTTGGTCCATACTTTACACATCCTAATATATCTACCAGATATAGGTCAGGCTCGAATATGGACTATATTTGTCCACTCCTTCGGGTACCTCCCACACACATTTTTGTATAAACTCACTTTAAGAGCTGCACTCGAATCACTTTGGTTTTTGTTGAAGCAACTTGCATTCCCTGCCTCATTTACGACAGTAAAAGTTTTTTCTGGGGCAAGTCCATACTTCTTGAGAAAACAGTCCGAAAGTTGTAAAAAACCCCTATAGCACCATATGTAGTGGCCGGAGAGCTCAAACCGAATACTGAGTTCGTCCACACTTTGAAGGTGGTGCTTATAGGTCCACTCCTTCCGGTATCTCCGCTACAAAAGTTCCAAAATATTCGCTAAAATGGTACGCGCGATATCTCATACACGTAACAACCGATTTGGTCCAAACTTTGGAGCTCTAAATATTGTCGAAACTTAGTTTATATTCAAATTTGGGCCCCATCTGTCCAATAATTGTGGTGACACCCACACAAATGATCAACAGTTTTGCGTGGTTAAGGGTCTGTTCGAGGATCTTTTGGACATTTTTACCGAAGGTTTTTTTAGTGGCCCTGTTTACAGCGAAATTCAATTTTTCGTGATAAAAAAGCCCTATCTATCGATATCCCCACAAATTTTGAGCTTTAATCCTATCCATATTTTGTCGGTTCATACGCCCAAAGTTTTGAAAACCCCTAAAATCCATAAGTTGTTTTTTTTTTGGGAAAAAAAAGTATTTCAATCCATCCAGGCTGAGGGTATATCTCTGTCGGCAAAGCCGACTGATACTTTTTTATTTGTTTAAAATGGGATTGCAAACGAAATTTGCTATGTCCCATATAGATTTTTCTTGTAAAATATACTTACAAATGCTATTAGCGAAAGGATCTTTAATCAATGGTTAACTGCTTAAACATAATTCAGTTTTTGATCAAATAAATTGTTGAATGTTTATTTATTACACTAAATGGAGGTAGTCTATAAGGAAAAGAAGAAATTTCTGGACTCGAAAATATTCATATAAATGTTATTGTGAATTTTGTCCGCCACATAACATCGGACATGAGCCCAAAAAACAACAACATATGCGAACATAACTCCCAACTTTAATTGAGAAGTTATACCTGTTGAGAGTAATGCCACGGTACCGCATCATACAACGATTTCCTATAATTAAACTCAAAAAATTTCCTATAGTGACATTTTGACATTTTTGCTACTCTAATTAGCATCAACGTATTTATGCAAGTTGCTCTTCGATAATGTGACAATATTGTGGACCAACAATTGCATTGCATTTCCGTACTTTAATTTGACTGCCATTGCTGCATTCCGAACATATATAATTGCAAATGCTAAATCAGAATAAGGAATATTGCACTTATTCCCAGTTTCCATAAATACAAAGGGTTTAACATGCATATGTATATACAAGTACATATGAAGTTGTTTTTATCTGAGTTTAATTCACATGCACCTCATGTTGCAGATTGCTGTTGAATTAACATAAAAGCATAAATATGTACTAAAGAATATCTTTCCAGACAACGTATGCAATTACCACATGTTTAGCTGTTTTTAGCAGATAACTTCTATGTATACATGCATACGTATGTAAATGCGCTTGTGTCCTTTGGGTACCGTTGCATCAGTCCAGTTGCAATTACTTTTCCCACTTTCTTTGAGTTTAAGTGCTCATTGTCAGGTTGTAAACATATGTACGTATATATGTATATTCAGAGTGAATATACATATGTATGTATATACGCTATTTTATTGTACCTACAGTACCTTTTTGCATTCCTTTGAAAATTATGATGTCGGCAACAGCCGTGTGCATTATAAATGATAAGTGTTAGCTTGAATTTGTTTTAATACTGTAACAAAACTGCATCCCACATTACAAAATATAACCAGTGTCATATGTACTATGTACATGAGAAATACAATAAATAAGTACATAAACAGTTTTGGAGTGATAGACTCGAAACACAAATAATATATTTGCTTATAGAATGAAAACCACAACAACAACGAACAATTTTGATTAACAGATATGCATCTCAAAAGACACATACAGTGACTGTTACTGAGAATGATGCAATATGGAATAAAAATGTAATCGTTGATAACTTCGAAACGAGTTGAGATTTTTTAACAATTCAAAGTATAATTTTGTAGAATGCAAAGTTGACTTTAAAATTGCATTCATTTACAGTACCGTTATATTAAAATTTTACCGGAAATCAAAAATGGGAATTTTTAAATTGAGCATCAAAAATGATGCACCACAATACTCGATTAATAATATCCAAATTGTTGGCCTTTTTTCAATTTTAATAATCAGAATGGTGGAATAATTGGTTCCCTATCATTTTCAGTAGTTTTGTTTTGGCAAAAGCAAATCCTGACGATGAAAGTAGAAGATCCCACATTTACATAGATGCAAAGTAGGTTGACGTAGTTGGTCAAACAACGGAGATATCGCAGTAGTCATTAATACATCCTATTTGTCAATTGTTATACCCTCAGCATTTATGCTAACAAGGGTATATACACTCTCATACGAGCAAAATGTGCCTCATCGAAATAATGGTTTTAGACCCCAAGTATGTTTGGACGAAATCTGTTTCAGACAATTTGGAGTTGATTTAGCCATGTCCGTCCGTCTGTCTGGCTGGCTGGAGCGCACGATAACTCTCGAACGGATCAACCGATTCGGTCAAAAACTAGGCTTTCATAATATTTTGTCCTAACTTAGTTTAAGTTCGAAGATGGGTTTTGTCGGTCCACTTCTCCCAATAGTTCCCCACAAAAGTTCGAAAATGTTCGGAAATTTTGTACGCACGATAACTCTTGAAGGCAGTAACCGATTTGGTCCATACTTTGCACATCGTGAAATTTCTACCAGACTGAGATGACGTTCGGTCCACTTCTTCAGGTACCTCCCACACAAAATTTCGGTGAAGTTCAGTTAAGGACCTACTCACGAATCGCTTTATAACAACTTGTGTTCACTGCCCCCCATTCGACGGTACAAGTTTCATTCGGTCAAATCTTTGGCCTACGTAATATTTGGTCCACGATTTGATCCAAAATTTGGTCTTCGTCATATTTTGTTCAGTTCGAAGATGGGAAATACCGTTCCACAACTTCCGGTACTTCCTCCCAATGTTTAAAAAGTGTCACTAAAATGGTATGCACGATATCTGTTGAACGGGGCAACCAATTTGGTCCAAATTTTGGGTCTCCCAATATTTTTTCCAAATTTAGTTTAACTTCTAAATTGGCCCATAACGTTCCACTCCTTAGGGTACAATAATATCTCCGCTTCTAGTAGGAGTACACTGTGCAACATTTTTGAGCCAATCGCGTGCAAACAACTTTTGTCCAGAATTTTATGAAAGTAGAGGACCAATAGGCAAAAACCATATTTGGGTTTTGTTTTCTTAGATCGGGTTCGGTTTTTATGGCCTCATCTAAACATGGTTAAAGATCGAATTTTTAAAACAAATGGGGGCTGTATCTCTGAAACAAATACGAATCCTGTTTTGACATCTGCAGCAAACTTGTAGATAAGGGCAAGAAGAAAATATTTGGAGGAATAGTGAACTCGAAAAATTGCATTTATTGCCTCAAATTTTATAATATATCTAAAAATTCTATAATTTGTGTATATTTCGCAGCGTATCTCCCAGACGTGAAATTCTTCTTAATATTACCTTTTGGGAAAATATTCTCTGGAATGTAATACACAACTCTTCAGAACATTACATTGTTGTAAAATGTCTCTATCGCCTTGTTTATAGCAAAATTTTTCAACAACAATTTGGTAAATATTTCAATAATGCATTGAAATCCCCAACATGAGAATAAACAGCCTGTGTGAACATTGTTTGAAATAAGTTTTGTAAATGGTATGTTATGAAATACCCCTTAAACAACGTGAAATAACAATTTTAGAGTTTCAGAATGTTCTGAAGAATTGATGGTCACATTATTTGGAACATTTTTAGAATGGTTACTTGTTTCAACTTCCAGCAGTTTAGTTGTTACTGACCAGAATTTCAGAAATTATGTAAACTTGTCTATATTTTAACAAGTTTGATGCGCTAGATGCAGCTTTTCCTAGTACATATGTTTGATACATAAGTTCTACTACTTTAGGGCTACAATATTGCTGAAGACTGCAAAGCAAAATTCTTATAAGTTTCGGAGATAAAGGTCCGATCACTGAAAAAAAGCTCATTTTAGGTCGGTTTAGATGAGGCCATAAAATCTAAAATCTACGAACACAAAACCCAATTAAGGTTTTTGTAGTCTCAATATGTACTTTCAGAAAATGATGGGGGTCCCAGTGAGATAATATTTAGATGTCGAAATGGGCAAAGATAAAAATATCTCCTTTCTTCTAGTAGGGGTATTGATGGTAAAATATCTGAGTTATTGCAATTTTAATATTTCTTTTTTCTTCTGCAAAGCTTTCAATCAGAACCAAGTACATTGTCGACAGTAGTCAAATGTAAAATTATTAATTATTTCGGTTCAGTTAGACCTAACTGATTTGGTTAAAAAGCTCACTAAAAAAGCTCCCTAAAAATATAGTCTACCGCTAGAGAAGCACAATTTCATCACACGAAGTCATTAAGGGCCACTTATAGAACACAAAACTTTTTTAGAAAATTTTGTTTTCATCTGAAAGGTCACACCTTGAGCTAATTCCGGAATTATTTTTGTTGAAAAATATTAGAGAATGTCCTGACAAATTTCCACAGTGTTCCGCCAGAAAACTCTTAAAAAAATCACGCTTAAGAACAAGCTTTAAATTTCGGAACATCTGCTTTTGCGCTACGCTTTTCAATATGCCATTTTGAGAAAACCGTATGTAAAAGTTCGATGTTACATACAAATCACATCTTTTCCGATCTTCTCGATTTTACTCACGAGTGAAAAAATACCAGTTATTGGGAGGAAGCAATTCGTCAGACGAAGTCATTAAGGACACAAAAAGTGAAATTTTTCATAATTTTTTATAGAAAAACAAGTAAAAAAAAGCGTTAAGTTCGGTCGGGCCGAACTTTTTATACCCTCCACCACAAATTTCAGCCATTTCGGTGGATTAATGTTTCCACAACCTTCAAAATACCGAAATTCGGAAGGTACCGTTCTGTGGGGACTATATGATGGCGTGGACCTATACCTACAAATTTCTGGGGGAAAGTTTTATACGCCTAAAGAAGACCAAATACCAAATCTCAGCCATATCGGTGTGATAATGAGGCGAAAACGTTCAAAATATCGAAAATCGGGAGATATTGTATTATGGGGGCTATATCAACACGTGGACCTATATAAACATTTTATGGTAGAAATGTTTCTTAGCCTCTGGAAACACAAAATACAAAGTTACAACCGATTCTTTGGTCAAATGGGTCTAATACATTCAAAATATATTAAAATCACGCGCACTTTATAAGGGGTCTTATGTGGGGACTATACCAAAACGTGGACCTATATAACCCATCTTTGGTAGGAATGTTTTTTGGCCTCTGAAGACACAAAATACCAAATTACAACCAATTCTGTGGTCAAATGGGTCTAATACATTCAAAATATATTAAAATGACGCGTACTTTATATGGGGGCTATACCAAAACGTGGACCTATATAACCCAACTTTGGTAGGAATATTTTTTGGCCTCTGGAGACACAAAGTACCAAATTACAACCAATTCGGTGGTAAACTGGGCCAAATATCTTAAAAATGCCTTAAAACGACGACGCGTCACGCGTCATTTTGTATGGGGGCTATACGAAAGCGTGGACCTACATAGCCCGCTTTCAATACCAAAAGTCCTACGTAAATATAACATATTTTCCCAAAATTTCATCAACCTACGTCAATCCGTTCGGACGCTAGAGTGATTTCCACAGACGGACAGACAGACAGACGGACGGACATGGCTATATCGATGTAGAATTGCACGCTGATCAAGAATATATATACTTTGTGGGGTCTACAATGATTATTTCGAGTAGTTACAAACGTAGTGACAAACTTAATATACCCCCATCCTATGGTGGAGGGTATAAAAATAACTGATATTTCGCAGTAGTCGGTAATGCATCGCATTTTTCCACGTCGCAATTTTGGACGGATCATCACGAAATTTTGGTGATTAATGGCGGTCCACCACTATTTCAAATGTTCACCTTTACAAAGAGGCAAAGTTTTTGTAGGCACGCTACAGGTCGAAATTTCGATCGAATCGTCACGAAATTTGGAGAGCTGATGTTGGTCCCAGAGAGTTAAAATTCAGCCGTCGAAATGTGCAAAAATGAAAATATCTCCGTTCTTCTAGTAAGGGTATTGATGGTAAAATATCTGAGTAATTGCAAAATGCACTAAGCTATCCCAATTTTAATATTTCTTTTTCACTTCTGCAAAGCTTTCAATCAGTACCAAGTACATTGTCGACAGTAGTCAAATGTAATCTATTAATTATTTTGGTTCAGTTAGCCCTAAGTCATTCGGTATAAAAGCTCCCTTAAAAATGTTTACCAGTGAAAAGCTTATGCACAGGGGTAGTGGAGTAGGGTATCACATAGTCGACCCCGTCCCGTCTATAGGCTTTGTTCACAAGGGCATGGTGCAGCGAGGATGCAGTCCATTTTGCTTCCACAGCAAATGTCTAGAATGCACTCCATTTTCGATCCAAATCACGGTTTTTGATTGAGTTCTTTGTATTGCATTTAGATGCATTCTTAGTAAAGTGTTTTTAATCAGTTTAAATATGCAATAAAAATGCAATCCATTAATAATATCTCAAAATAAATAAAATTCATTTATTATTTGTGTTAAAAAGAGTTTCAAGAACTTTATTATATTAACACAAATTATGAAGTATCCATTAAATTCAATCGCTATTGTGTTTACTTCTCCTGCTCTCCGTCATCGTGTTCCGCTCATCCAAAATGTTTTTTTATTGTATTTTTATCACCAGTTTAGCTTTCGGCAAGGACTCCAAACTGTTTGTATTTTTAATTTATAACAAAATGTTATAAATGTAGCCACTCATTTTGTCTTTGCAATAAATATAAATAAGTCGTTTTTAGGGACCAAGAAACTGTTTTTTTTTGTAGGGATCCCTACGCAATTGATTATAAAATGTAATAAATGGAGTGCATTTTTCACGATCCCGGATGGACTGCTTCAAAAAAACTATTCATTCACTATTTCACATAGAACAACTTAAAATATATTTTGTTGGGTTGTTATTAAATAACAGGTCTACAAGAAAATCTTCTACCGCTAGAGAATCACAATTTCGTCAGACGAAGTCATTAAGGGTCACCTATAGAGCACAAAAAGACCAATTTTTCATAATTTTTTATAGATAATTTGCCAAACTTTTTTAGAATTTTTTTCATCTGAAAGGTCACACCTTAAGGTAATTTAAAGTTAGGATCATCTGCTATTGCGGTACGCTTTCCCAAAAAGCCATTTTGAGAAAACCGTATGTAAAACTTCGATGTTACATACAAATCACATCTTTTCCGATCTTTTCGATTTTAGTTGCGAGTGAAAAAATACCTGTTATTGGGAGGGAGTATTCGATGAGTACGAATTTTGCAAGAAATTTACTTCCACTCTTTTGGTTTATGTGGCAGCGATCGCGAGTACTCCTTGTTAAAAAATAGAATGGGAATCAAAATATTGAAAATAGATTTCGAGTTTATTTTAAGAGTGAAAGCGAGTGACGAAAATAAATATATTATTTCTTTTCGGTTTGTGTGTTCTCGTGTGTAGTATTAAATCGGTTTTGATGTTGTTGTAAACTGAGTGGATAATAGACGTAGAATTTCATGCTGATCATAAATATATTTTTAGTATTTGAAGGCAGTACACATTTTCACAAAATGACAAACTCCATTATATCTTCGAGTGTATAAAAAAGGAAGTTGTCGCTTCAACCTTGGTGGCTAGAACTTTATTTTTATTTTATTCGCATTGTGATATTGCATGCATTTTAAAGACATTTCATTTATAGCCAAATATCTTCAAAAATACCTCAAATACATGTGACGATTGTTATGTAATTATTACACTTTAAAATTTTTGTTGGGCTAAAAAAATACTCACAAGAAAAATGATACCCTTTCCGAAATAATATATCTGCTACGTTTTCATTGTATTATTTGTATTTGACTGAAGGAGCGACTGTAATCACAACATGTAAATTAAAAAATACATGGTTATATGTCCTGTAGACTTCGTAGCATTAAATGCATTGCCACACCAGTTTTTTGTTCTCACATTAGTATTGTGCAAGAACGTCAAAAAGATACCGACACTTCTAAATGCTTTGACATGCAAAACTTCATCCCTTCAACTTGGCGAACTGCATACAACTATTAAGATGTCATCGTTCCAGTTTTAAATTACAAAATTTTATTGTACTCTCTCGACTACATATCCGAGCAAGAACATATCATAATCTCTTAGAAGGAGGAAAAAATCTTAGAAGCAATTTATCTAGGTGATCCAAGCAGGCATGTGGCGAACATATTACAATTGGAATATACATATGTTTTAAGCAGATATAAGTACCAAAATTCATTTTCAAAAGTGCCCTTGCTAACCTATTATTTTAACCATGTCACGTAAAAATAGTACCATTTTGGCTACCTTAATAAGTAGTCATGATTTTTAGTAACTGCTTAAAATAATGGGTTAGTAGGGGGTTTTGTAATGAGTATTTTTGTTGGGTTGGAATAATGTTTGCTTTGGATATATTCATTATTTATTTTAAAAGAAAGATATAAGAAAACTTATATGCAAATGCTATATTATACTAAGTTAAAGACCATGAGCAATATGTCCGCTAACAAAGTATGGTATTTTCATAAAGACCTACGCTTTTTTACATCCTTAGATAATTTAAAATGTTTGGGACAACTCTACGAGTGTCTTTACAATCATCAGCGACATCTAAATCTCCATTAGCATCAATGTTTTCACTCTCGACTACGTAGTCTAAAGAGACTTAAACAGGAAGAAAATGTGTAAAAGGAAAGTGGATGTTGTCATTGATGATAAGGAGGTCGTATATGTTTTTAAAGGCTTTTGTCTGCATCCATTTATATCATCTTTTGCTTAAGCACTAATAAAAAATAATAACATAATTCATTGCTACTGTCCAGAATGTGATAGCAGTTTCTCTTATATTCAAACAATATCGTTTTTGAGAAATTTTAACATCCGTTGAAAATGTAATTATTTCGTAACATAAAGGGTGGTCAATCAAGTGGTTGCATGTTTAATGTTTTATAAATTATATAATTATTATATATAATTATAACCAACCACATGCAGCGGAATCACGACTTAAAACCCCAAAACTTAGGCATTAGCTAAGCAATAATTGCAAGAAATTTTTCTGGAGGAAGAAAACCATTCAAGCACTTTCTATATGGAATATTTTATTGTGGTGGTAAAATCGATATTTCGAGTTTGGGAGATAATTATATGTCTTTGGACTTACGACCCTTTCCATTTAAAGTTTTTGTAGTTTTATTAGGATTTACGACGTTTTCCTTAAATTTGACATTAAATTATAAACGATTTGCTATATAATTCCATTCCAGAACCTGCAAAATTTACTATTTTTGACAAATTTATAAAAAAAAAATTAAATTTTGCAGGTTCTGCAACATTAAGTCATAGACAAAAATCAATGGAGTCAAAATGATTAAAAAATTTATGATTAAAAAACTAAGCGGTTAGAAAAGATTAATATAAATGCATATTCTGTGTTCATGTGAGTAAACAAGCTGAACTTTCGTCAAATTGTCCAGACTTAGTGTTTGTTTTAAATATTGTTGATCTTTATACGAGGGCAGTTCGGAAACTTCTTAGCCTAGCACAAAAAGCGCGGTATAAACAGAAAAAAGTTAAGTGTATTGGAAACTTCCATCTCTGTTATGAACACATGTTAAATTTTCGATCTGGCAACTCCTTCATATAGAAAAAGGTGTTCAAAAAAGACGCATCCGCAATTTTTTTATAATGGAAATATTAGAAATGCGTGCTGTCATTAAATATTTACATAAAAAAGGTTTATCGGGACAAGAAATTCATAATGATATGGTGAATGTGTTAGGTGAAAGTGCTCCTTCATATGCAACAGTAAAAAATTGGGTTGCTGAATTTAAACGTGGTCGTACAAGCATTGAAGTTGAACCACGTAGTGGACGTCCAAAAACAGCAACAACAACAGAAATTGTAGCCAAAGTGCATGATATGGTATTAAATGATCGATGAATAAAAGTGCGTGAAATTGCTAATATCATGGGCATCTCAAATGATCGAGTCCATTTAATTTTGCATGAAGAACTACAGATGAAAAAGCTTTCTGCAAGATGAGTGCCGCATTTGTTAACAGTCGATCAAAAACGCATAAGAATGAACATTTCTCAAGTTTGTTTGGATCGTTTTAAGCGAAATAAAATGGATTTTAAGCGTCATTTCATAACTGTTGATGAGACATGGATCCACCACTATACTCCAGAGACAAAAGAACAATCCAAACAATGGACTGAAGCAGGAGGAAGTGCCCCAAAGAAGGGAAAAACAATTCAATCGGCTGGTAAGGTTATGGCAACGGTTTTTTTGGGACTTCAAAGGTATTTTATTGATTGACTATCTGCAAAAGGGTAAAACAATAAATTCAGAGTACTATTGCAACCTTTTGGATCAATTAAATGTACAAATAATTTTTCATCAAGACAACCCACCAGCGCACAAGAGTGTTTTAACAATGGCTAAAATCAACGAATTAAAGTACGAGTTGCTTGACCACCCACCTTATTCTCCTGATTTAGCTCCCAGTGACTTTTACTTGTTCCCAAATCTAAAAAAATTACTTTCTGGCAAGCGTTTTACCTCAAATGAAGATGCAATTACACCACTAAACCACTATTTTGAAGACCTTGAGGAAAACTATTTTAATCAAGGGATAGAATTGCGTTGGACTAAGTGTATTGAAGTTTCAGGAGATTATATTGAAAAATAAAAATATTTTTGAAAAACTAACTATTCTCTTTCATTGATAGGCTAAGAAGTTTCCGAACCGCCCTCGTATATATTTTCTGGTAGTTATTGTTTGGACCCTCAGCATTTAGGTTAATGTGCCTAATGGAAATAATGGTTTGGGGTTGAAAGAACGTTTGGAGGAAATCTATTTCAGACAATTTGGATTTGATTTAGCATATCCATTCGTTTATCTGTCTACCTGTAGCGCACAATAGAAAGGGTGAGCTGATTTGAATGATGAATCTATGACATTAATGACCCAAATGCTTTAAAAATCCCTGGTGGTATTAACTAAAATTACTAAAAATTACATTTGTCCGAAATATTGCACATCGTAAAATTTCTTCCAGAGCTCCGATTTGCTCGTTTTTACTCGCGAGTGGGAGTACTCGAAGAGTGCGAGTAAAAAGTCCGATTTGCTCGTTTTTACTCGCGAGTGAAAAATACACGCGAGTGGGAGTACTCGAAGAGTACGAGTTTTACAAGAAGTTTACTCTCCACTCTGTTGTTTTGTTTGGGAGCACTCGCGAGTTCTCTTGGTTTAAAAATAAGAGTGCGAGTGAAAATACTCGAAATAGAGTACGAGTTTACACGAAGAGTAAAATCGAGTGGAAAAAATATTTTTTGCCGTTTGTGTGTTGTTGCGTGTGTAGTAGCGAACAGGTTTTGATGTTCCTGTGGACTGAATATGGAAAGAGCAAGTTGTTCGAAGGAAGTTGTTCCGAAGTTCGGATGAGGGTGGTCGGAGGTCCAGAGGAGGTTGTTGCGAAGTTCGGAAGAGGGTGGTCGGAGGTCCAGAGGAGGTTGTTCCGAAGTTCGGAAGAGGGTGGTCGGATGTCCAGAGGAGGTTGTTCTGAAGTTCGGAGGAGGGTGGTCGGAGGTTCAGGGGAAGGAGTTCGGAGTTCCGAACGCACAAAGCACAGTAAAATTGCCATAATTTCCACGAAGTACATTTACATTTTATGCGCATCCAATTTCAATGATCACCATTTAAATACATCATTCTATGCCGTTTCAGTGCGATCCATCAAAAACCGTGGATCAGGGACGTACGCAGGACTTGACCAAAAATCGTGAAAAATTCAAATGTTGTGTAGCGTTGCGTAAAGCTATTTTAAGGGGTTATGGCCACTTATAAGCATGAGAAAAGCCATTTTCATGCATTTTTTATAAACTATCTATTGAACCTTAAGTTACCTTCTATTTTTTTTTTTTTTTTTTGAAAATCTTACATTCAAATGTCCGCGTATAAAGCACTGTTTATACTAAAGCAGTTTGCGGTACCCACTGTAGTTTAAAAAAGAATAAACCGATCAGCATATATTTTTGTGGGATCATTACGAACCTAATAATCTTGTCCATTATCGAAAAGGAATTAAAAAAATCAATTTTTAAAAATTTTGAACAGTTAAAATCAAAATTTCGATTTTAACAAAAACACTGTACAAAATTGATATTTTTTCTGACTCCGTCAGCAGTGTTTTCAAAGACTCTCTCGGTTAAGCACATGATTTATGTGTACAATAGTCCCACAAAAACATATAAAGTGCCACTTCGAGGAAAATACGTTTTTAGTTTCTATGCTACATACAAAACACAATAAATGTTTCCCTTCGAAAGCTCATATCTCGGTAAATTTTTGTCCGATGGACTAAAAATTTTGGCACATATTCTATTCTATATTTTATATGAAACTAGCTGACCCGGTCCTCGTTGCTGGCCCGTTGTTTGGGTTCTCCGTGTAAACTTTAGTTATCTATCCAGCATTGATACAGCCATAATTAGGCATCCCTCTAGAAACTTCATAATAAAAATCAATGTTTTGACATAAATTCCATGTAATGGTATCCCCCAAATTTAAGATATAAAATCTCTTTTATTATACCCTTCACCATAAATTGACAGTTTAACGCACTTTGTGACCCACATATAATGATCGGTGCACGTCAATTAACATTGCTATATATTGGATTGTTGGTCTTGGTTGGGGTCGTAATTAATACTGCAGAGAATTGTCAGAATAGGTCCACGTTTTGATATAGCTCCCATAGAACGGTACCGGCTGATTTTCGCTATTTTTGAGGATTTAACATAATTATCACACCGAAATGGCTAAAATTTGGTTTTAATGTAATTTAAAGAGGAGAGCATAAATATTCGTATCGACTCGGTAGCAACAGTTATAGGTTCACGTTTTGATATAGCTCCCATAAAGCAGTACCTCCCGATTTTCGATAGTTTGGAGATATAGTCACTTTTGGGAGTCGTAAACAGTCTTGCAGAGAATTTTCAGTATACGTCCTCGTTTTGATATAGCTCCCAAAGAAGGGTGGCGCCTGATTTTCGCTATTTTTTAAGGATTTAACCTCTGGATAGTGACATCTCAAGTTATCGGGATATTATGACCGCGATATTTCACTTCCGCGAAGACCACTCAGGGTCAAGACGGTAATTACAGTAGTATTGCAAACAATCTGTAAACAATACGTTCAAAAATATCATGGACTTTAAAAAAAAAAAATTGAAGGAGAACCTCCGGTCACTACACTTAGCCATATTAAAATAGCTCACGACCGCGCTATCCCATTTGTTCAAGCTAGTGTTCATATCATTTTTGTGTCACGCTTACTAAAATTATGTATATTAATTGAAATAATACATTTTTGAAAACGTTGCAATAATTCAGGGAAAACAATCTGTAAACAATACGTTCAAAAATATCAAAGATTTCTGATTTTCTTAAAAACACTGTGGGGAGGACCACCGGTCACTATTCTTAGCAGTGAAAAACAGCTTACGACCGTTCTAATTAACTGAAATAATACATTTTTGAAAATTTTGGGATGAACGCGATATTTCACTTCCGCAACGACCATTCAGGCTCAAGACAGTAATTACCACAGCAATGCAAACAATTTGTAAACAATATATTAAAAAGTATCTTGAATTTCGCGGTTTTCTTAAACAATTTGTGGGGAGGACCACCGGTCACTACACTTAGCGGGATAAAAAATAGATTACGACTTATTCTCAGACCTAAAAACTCCACATACAAATTTCATAAGATCTCCCAATCGATTTTTCGGAATTTCTATATAGTGACATCTCATGTTATCGGGATTTTACTGTATTCCAAACTATGGCGTTGACCGCGTTATCCCACATATTGAAGCCAGTGTTATAGCGGTTTTGTAGTCACGCTTACTAAAATTAGGTATATTATCTGAAATAATACATTTTTGAATAAATTGGGATGACCGCGATACTTCACTTCCGCGACGACCATTCAAAAAATATATACCCATTTTCACCACCGGTGTTCCCAGTACATTATCTGAAATTTTCAAGTAAATCTATTCAGCCGTTTTTGAGTCTATTCGGAACATACAAACATACTAACATACACACATTGCCTTTTATATATTAGAAGATAATGGTACAAAGTATATCAATTCAATAGAAACAATTCATAATATTTAGTCCCAATTTACATTAGGCGAGTTTACTTGCGGCAAGTCTCAGTTTGTAGGAGAGACACGTAAGGGAAGTGGAAAAAAATTGCTCGTACCTGCAATTTTCAGGCAATTCCTTTTATATTTTTCGTTTTTGACATTATTTTCATTGTTTTGAAAACAAAACTTGCAGAAACAGAATTGCCTGTATAAGGAGAAGGAAGAAGGAGAAAAATTGCCGCATGAAAAATCGTTTAATGTAAATTGGGACTAAGGATGCAATTTTAAATATTTACAGAGTAGGATATTTAGAATTGAAAATAGACAATATCGGGCCACGTTCGGTAAAGTCGCCATGTAAAATTTATTGAAGTATATTGAAGTTTTTAATCATATAGGTCCACGTTATGGTTTATCGCAGAATTTTACAACCACAAAGAATTGCCGTTGTCTTTGCTATAGCAAGATTTTCACTATTTCGATGATCTTAGCCTAATTTTTAAAAATATCGGCTGTCGTTGATATGTTTCCAAATGAAAACATTAAGAAAAATTTAACAGTTTTGGAGATATGGTGCGAAATGTATACAAATTATGGAATTTTTAGATATATTATAATTTTTTTTTTCATTTCTCCAAATATTTTATTTTGGCCCTTATCTACAAATTTGCTGCAAAGGTCAGAAGAAGATTTGCATTGGTTTCAGAGATATAGCCCCGAGTTGTTTAAAAAGTCGATATTTAACAATGTTATATGGGGCCATAAAATCCAAGCTGTAACTGACTCAACAAAACGGAACTACTCGTAGGGCTTTTGTAATTTGGGTCTGTACTTTCAAAAAATCCTCACTCCAAATTATTTGCACAAGATTACCTTAAAAATGTTGCACAGTGTTATTTACCGAAAGAGATAGATTCTGATTCCAGGATTATTTTTACTTTTAATATAATGTTACAAAAGAAGCGTTATAATTTGTTTTCTTAATTGTAAGATTAGAAGTTTTTGGACTCGATGACAAACACTTTTATGGACTTAGTTCTATATAGTTTTGACAAATAACAATCAATCCTTATTGAACCCCACATAATTATTCACTAATAATTATTTGAGAGACACTCCTCTCGATAGTTACCGCGCCCATAAGCTTTTTAGTTGGCCACCGTAGTATTTAGAGCTTTATCAGGAAGCATAAACTTGTCCACGAAAAGTAGGATGTCGCTGTAAACAAGACTACAAAATGTCCAAAGAATAATCGAACAGTCTTTAAACTGCAGTTATGTTAGACTTGTATAAGAGACCTGAAGATGTTGTCCAAACATATTCTCTTGGACCTTGATGTACTTTTGGAAGTAATCTTGCGAACCATATTAGGTTCGATTTTAGACCGAATCGGTTAGTCCCTTCGACCATTTTAGTGAACATTTTTGAACTTTTATGGCGGAGGTACCGATATGACTTAAATTTAATTTGAACAAAACATTACGAGATCCATAACTTGGACCGAGAGTTATCATGAGTTCCAAACTGCCAGACAAACAGAGATACAGACGGACGGACGGTGGTAAGTATTTCCATCTTGTCTGAAACGAATATCGTCCAAACATATGTGAAGTCTTACTCGTAAATCATTATTTTGATGAAATCTATTTGTATCGTATCCTAGTGTATATAATATCGTAATCTAAAGTCTAAGGTTACAATTATACTTCGGTGATGATAAGTAAAAAATCAAGTGACGCACAAAAATTCATTTGTCTATTTTATGTTCTCATACTGTTTAGCAGCAAATTTGTCTAAAACATAATAACAAAATTTTGACGATGGCAGTAAAACAAATTTCTAATTGCCTTTCAATATGTAGTCCACGAAGGAGCGACCCTTCATACAATTTATTCAATAGATTTTTTTATATATTTCCATTCCCACAATACTGAACTCGTTATTTTTTTATAACCGGATGAGTTTTAAGCCTCGAGAGTTCTATACAGTTCGAATAAATAATAGACATGGAGTATATTCATTAAGGAATTAGCATTTGATAGTGGTATGATATGACATGAAGAAGTAATTCAGATTTCATTGGAAGTTTCTCTCATAAACAGCTTACAAACAAAAATTTTTAAAATATGTTCTTACAAAACTTGTTAATGATGTACATTTTCTGTTCAGAAACTTAAGAAAATATAAGTTTTAATTTGAAATCTTCAAATATACAAACATTTTTATGAGAAAAAAAAATAATAACTAGTTACAGTAGCTTAAAAAATTTTGTTCGACCAAACCATTTGGGGTGGTGGGGGGGGAGGGGCGGTTAAACATGCAAAATTGCGTAACCGCGGCTACTACAATCACATATTAAGCTTTTAGATAAACCCAGTGGGTTTTTTTCAGTCTTCAAAATGTCAGCATCCCTTAGAAGTTGTTGTAGTGGATATTTTTGAAGTGTATTCTTTAAATTCTTCTTGGAGCATCATTAAGCTCTAAAATAGTTGATTTTACAGAAATGCGTTCAAAACTTATGGTATAGAATAATTTTTCGCGAGTTACAATACCCCATACCTCAGTTTCGACATATGTTAATTTATACAATAAGGCCCATATATATGTAGTTCCTCCTCACAAAAGTTCAAAGTTGTCGATTAAGTGCAAGTTTAGAGTGATATAATTTCTTGGTCGGGAAGTTCATATTTCCTAACATAGTGATGTAAATGGTTTAAAAAACCCACACGACAAAAAAATATCTGGAGAGGCTCACATTGCTCCAAACTTTGCAATATTTATTTCAAACCTAAACCAAGTTTGAAGACAACTCCTTCCGATACCTCCCCCACAATTGTTTCAAACTTTCGATTTGGTGCAAATTAAGGGCTTTTCATGGATTGGTTTGAAATTTTCTTCAATCGCGGGCAAGTCCATATTTCCAAGATCTCTTAACAATCCAACGACTAAAATCCGACCAACTAAAATAAATGGTTGACACAATAACTATCGAAAGGAATGACTCCCAAAATTAGATCCACTTCCAAAATTGACTATGTCGGTCTATTCCTTCTGTTACCTCCTCCGCAAAAGTTCAACAAATTTGCGCTTTAATCCAAATCAAATTTATTAGCAAAATGTCTAAATTTAAATTGCCCATAAGTTTCTATATTTCTGTCGACAAGTACATACATCCAAAAAGGCCACATATGTATTTCTTAAAACTTATTTTTAGGGATTTTGGTAACACAACCAACGACTGTCCACATACAAATATCTGAATTCGCACGGTAATATACCCTCTATTTCTGTTGCGAAAGCCGACACTTGTTCTTCTGACACTGCATAATTGCGTTAGTTAGATAATTCCAATGCAGTTTTTTTAGTTACTTATTTTTTATTTATTTATGCTTCAAATTGTATCTCCGAAATTTTAAAATCACCTTTTCCACGACCATATCGGAATTTTGTTAAATGTTGCAATACATATGGCATTTGAACACATACGAAGGGAACTAGAAAAGTTTGCAGCTTAGGCAACACGCAGTGTCGCCAGGCGTCATTTAACATTTTTTCTGGAAAATTTGACTTTTTTAGTCTAAGCGCACTCAGGACAGTTTGACATACGACCATTTGTTGGGTTGGCTGTGATTGAAACTACAAACTGAAACAAAACTTAAGACTTATCAGTTTCTATATTTGTTAAGAAAAAAAATTTTCAAAACATGTTGCGCTATCTCAACGTTTCATTAAAACTCAATTTTCAATTACAATAAATTAAATCTTCTTTAAAAAAATTTATGTAAAAACATTGTACAGTTAAGGAGAAATCTTGTTAGAAGCACTCCCCATAAGCATACACATTTTAACCCGAATAAGCACAAAGTGTATAAATTGTGGTTAGTCAACAACAACAGTCTTGGGCAAATTATTCAAAAACAAAGGAAACAGCAAATATAATGGAATGTTTTCATAAACACAGTTAATACAGTGGAAGAACATAATAAAAAACATTGTGCGTAATTATTATATTCTCGCAAAGCAGCGTGATATAGCACCAAAAATAGGAGGACACGTGTCCCGGCGTGTTTTTTCATCGCTTGAACTTTTGCTGTTATGGTCTCCCAAATAAAGATATTATGGTATTCAAACGAGTATGTCTCAAGTTAACGGAAAATATATTTTTATATTCGGCCCGATGCGAATTGAGGCAGCTGCATCGTCCGGATCTTAACTAGGCTAAAACCGCGGTTGGTGTTCTTCTGCTGCGATGGATGGGGGGTGGTCTCCAAGATCAGCATTTACACTGTATCTCTGTACTGCCTGCGCCACCGCATCAGTGTGAATGCTATCCAAGCCTGCCTTCTAGACTCGTTGTTCTATAGGTTCTCGTTTATAAATTTGGACCTGTCTTTCTAGATCATCAAGATCTCTCCTGGGGCGATAACACCCAAGTGGGTATTTCCACTGCATAGCGCTAACATTTGCATACCACGCTGGCCCCGCACAGTTTATCACAGACCGGCCTATTGCTTTGTAGGTGGTCAACAAGGTTTTGGGGTAGTTAGTGGTCGGAATCAAAGCACAAGCGATCACTATGTTCAGTGGAAGCCTCATATCAGCCATCCAAGTGGTGAACAGTGTGGCAGTGGATTTAGCGGCGGATATTTTCATATTCCTCAGATGAAACCTATTACATATATCATCTACGTTAGGACCCGACGCACAGAGGGGAAATATGTGTTAAAAGTTGATCAAAAGCCCTAGAAAGCTCATTTATAGTCGGATTGATATAAAATTTTGCACAAAACATATCTTCTGTACAAGGATTAATTCTATAGAAAATAATGAAAATCGGTCCAGATTTGGATGCAGCTTCCATATATATTCGCATCTGATATGAGATAAAAATGCACCAAAATCACTGAAATTTGACACATGCAACCTGAACTAGCCTAAAAAAACATTGAGCCAATTTTCAAACAAATCGGTACAGATGTATATATAGTCCCATATACATATATTTCATTCCAAATTTTATTTTTTGAAACGTACTTAAATTAAATTTTTCTCAATTCAAATGAGAAAAACCGGGAATATTTCTGAATAATGCAAACTTATCTGATAGGTGTTGGTTTATTCTGATAAATAAGAGCCCCGGTTATAAGGCAGAACAAAATTTAGTGGGAGTAAACCTTGCAATTCCATATAAAAATATTTCATATTTTAGTTAAGAAAAATTAGATTTTTTCGGAATGGCGCAAATATGCGCAATTTTTTATGATTGAATCTGATATTTGAGACTCAAGCGCATAAAACATTAGAAGAAACTATGGTCGGGAAACGACGGGGAAATAGACTTTTTCACTATTGAAATTGTAGTAATCTTAAAAATTATCATAAAAATTTTTCATAAAGAGGATATGTATCACCATTATTAAAGAGCAAAGATGTAAAATCAATCTGAAAATTTTAAATGCTAATCTTGTTCGGAGACTGTACAAAAACAATAAATTTTGAAAAATATAAATTTTCGCGAAAATAATGTCATTTTAATGTTCACCTAATTTCTTAGTTTTCGAAAATTTACTTTTTGTTTTCAGTATGGCTGAGTTCAATCGACTGCTGCATTGGATTGGTTAATCTTACAAAGTCGAGGATGGTTATAGCAAATGTAGAAAAGAGTCTGGTTGCCGTTTATCAACATTTTTTTCATCAAAAAACGATTTTCATATTTTGAGTTTTGAGCAACTTTAGGCCTATGTTTCCCCTCTGTGCGACGCCAAGATCGTACAATCACCCACATAGTACATTACGATCTTTATGCCGTCTGGAGGGTGTGGAATTTCGAAAGGTAGCGGTTACACAGATATCACCCCGTCTTCAGGAACTCCCTACTTCACTCTACGGATTTTTGATTTATTGTTTCTAGATTTCACAAACGACTGGCGTCCGCACATATAGTGGATTATCCAACGTTTCAAACACGGGTGGAGATGGTTGACGGTATGGAATGCCTTCTATAGGTCAAATGGGATCATGTCTGTTCGGTCGCACGGCCTGTTCTGGTTCAGTCCTCTGCTGATATGTGTGGATGTGGTGTCTAATGCTGTTGTAATAATATGCATTTTCCGAAATCCATGTTGATATTGGCCAACTGGAAAACACCTTCTCATCGTGGGGAGGTGTAGTGTCTCTAAGATCTTTGCTACTGGCGACAGGAGTGAAATCGGTCTGTACGATTCATCTCTGCTGGCATCCTTTCAGTAGCGGGACCACCCTGCCAACTTTCCAGGTTTCTGGTATAATATGTGTGGCTAACGATAAGTGGGGGACACTTGTTAAATACTCAACTCTAGGTTCATCCAGTTGCATAAGCATTGCCGTCGATATTCGACCAACGATTTGGATGATTTCGCGTTTCGGATGGCATCTGCACCATCGCTCATCGTAAATTGTGGTGGCACCTCCTCGGCTGGAAGGGCTCTTGTTATACGGCGTAGCACACTTCTCTTCGCCCTATCACTCTCGTGGTGCTCTATGAACTGCCGGTTAAAATAACACGCGCACCTCTTTGGGTCAGTTTCTGTCACGCCTTTGAAAATAACAGCCGTTCTGCCATTCTTCTTTCCCGGATTCAAGAGTACCAATGTTGCATTGCTTCAGGTGGTCTAGCCACTTTTCCGCTTATGTTCGCCTACTAGCCCGTTAACTTCAAGAGTAAGCTCTATAACTCTTGGTTCTTCAGGGTTCGTACGACGAAGCTCATCACGCTCATTTGCTATTCCCGTCGCATCTGCTGGGAAATTTGGTCTGATTTCGGGTATTCGACCAGCAGGTAAATAGCGTGTGGCTCTCCCAGTGATGATGTCCCTGAAAGTTCCCTCAGCTACCCGAGGATCTGATGGACTGGGCAGCACTCTGAAGTTTTGTCAATCAGCTTTCCCATGCTTCCAAGAAGTGCAACGTTTAGAGGATATGAAGTCGGGTGGTTTATTTACGGAGACGAGAAAGGTGGTTTATCCAAGGGAAATGGCCAGTTGCCAAAATACGTCATTTATCAAACGTGGAGATATCAATTTGCTCGGTCAGTGCTGTACCCCCTGGTCATTATTTAGGGTGGAATGCCAAAGCTCATGATGGGTATGCCCTCTAAAAGCGAACAAATATCGGGCATATAACGCAGGGCACAGCTACTCATTAGCTGTATGTACACATTAACATCTCTACCTAGGCAGTGCCACACTTTACTGCTACCCCGATACATTATTTTGGGCAGAACGTTATAACCATCGCAACATTGCAAGCTACAGGTGCCAGTGAGCTTTGTTTTCTAGATCGCGGCGACCATCATGTTTTTCCGACTCATAAAGTCCACAATTTCGCGATAAATTGCCGCTCCCATGTTGAAAAAATACACAAACGCATGTTTGTTGAGGTTACGGGCGACGGTGACGGTCAAAGAGTTCTCCGAGTCAATACGATGCATAGAACCGTCCGCCGTAGGATTGTATTGGGTTGTTTTCCTAGATAAATAAGCCGTAGCTGTATCGGCAATAAGCAGTGCTGCCTATATCGGACATGAGATGTTGCTATCTCACTGAAAAGTCGGCAGGGCCACAATAGAAAAGTAGGCATTAAACGAAAGACTAGAGGCGCAGATAATGAAATATTCCTGCCGCCTCACTCAAACGATAAATTAAAATTATCAATTCACTGCGCCTTTGATATCTTTGAGTGTGAGTTTCGTGGGAGGATTATACTAGCAGACTCCGTAGGAACGTAAAGTTCTGAGGTTTCAACATTCGGGTTATGTCTGTTTACTCGATTGACTCATTGATGATAGTTTCAAAACAATCTGGCCATTTTATGGTGGGGGTGAGTCTTTTAGTTTATCCATATCCCCGGAAGGTTTTTTGTGCTTTAGAATAATGTATAAATTCCACATTTCCAACTGTATTTAAATATCATTGCCTCATCTTCAGACTTTCTCACAGGTCATCTCTGGCTTTAATAGTGATGAAGGGTGTAATGAGTAGATCATATGTTGGAAATCGTAAACACAAACTTTTATTTCCATAAAAATAGAATCCAATGTGCGAGCATAAGTGAATTTTTATGAAATCCTCCAAAGTGAAAAAGAAGATGTAGATATGAGTACATCAGTTTCTTTTAAGTACACCCACATCGTAAAGACTCGATAAAACTTCTCAAGTGCGTTCTATTTGCAATCGGACAATTGTGTAAGCATGTAAAAATGTATGTGTGTGTATTCAGATGGGTGTCTTCGCAGAAAAATAGTCGAGGACCTTATCACAATCATCACATTTGAATGACTATTACTTTTCTTACAAGTTTGTTCTTCATCTTATGCTGCCGATGTTAATATTACAAAAGTCCTTGTTGTAAGGGACGGATAACTGTTCATGTTTACACATACAACTTTATTATATGTACACATCCATCTTTCCTAGAATATATAAAGACAAACATACATATTTATACATGTTAAATAGATTGTCCAACAAATATATTTCTATTTTTTAATTCTTTCAAAATATAAAAATACTGAAAAACCCTGTGACAAATTGACCCACCAATTTAATTTAAGAAGAGAAACAGACAGCAAGTACCTACATTATAGGAGGTTATATAAAGTTCACCATTCCGTAACTTCTTGAAATAATCCCACAGCGTGTAACTCTACATCGATACAGCCATCTGCGGAAATCACTCTGTCGTCCGAACGGATAGAAGTAGGTAGGTAACATTTCGGTTGTACGCCCCTAGGATATAGCCCCATACAACGGTAGCCTCCGATTTCAGGTATTTTATCTACATTTTCGGTCATTTTGTTCCTAATAGTCAACAAATTTATATAATAAAAATTGTAGATATAGGTCCACGTTTCGGTATAGCCCCCTCAAAACGTTAGCACCAGATTTTAGGTATTTTCAAGTTATTATCTACATTTTCGGCCTCAATTGGCATAATTTGGCATTTACGGTTTTCAGTCGTTAAAAACTTATTCACCAAAAATTGTGGACATAGGATGACATTTTGATGTAGCCCCCATAGAACGATACCTTTGGATTTTCGACATCTTTAAGATTTTAGCTTCTCTATCAATCCAAAATAGCTGAAATGTGGTATTGAGTGACAGTGAAGCTAAATATGTCGGTGCAAGTCAACGTAGTGATATAGACCCCATAGAACGGTACTTTCCGATGTTGGGAATTGTTAAGGTTCTCAACCGAAATAGCTGATATTTGCATTAAGTCTTCGTTGAATATAAAAAATCAGTTATGCAGAGAATTGTCGGTATGTATGTCCAAATTTTGATATAACGCCATAGAACTGTACCTCCCGATTTTAACCACATTATCCTACCAAAATAGCGGGAATTTTTGGTATAAAGCCTTCGTTGGGGTATTAATAAATTCCCGCAGAGAATGGTCGGTACAGGTCCACGTTTTGAGATACCTCCCCTTAGAACAGCACCTCCCAATTTTTGGTATTATGATTGTTTTAGCTATATTATTCTCACACACATGATATAGTCTCTGTTGAAGCTATAACACCTTTCTGTACAGAATTCTCTATATATGTCCACGTTTTAGTATGGCGCGCGTAGAACGGTAAACGATGTTCGGTATTTTTTAAACTTTTTGTCACATTATCTAACCGAAATAACTGAAATCTGGTTCCAATTTAATTTATGGTGGTGGGTATAAAAAGTTCGGCCTGGACGAATCTAACGCCGTTTTCACTTCATAAATATATGTAGGGTAACATGGGGGAGCTTCGCCATTGGTGTGTCACCGATCGTCAAATGGAAAGTTGTAGGTATTCGATAAAATAAGAAATTCCACTGACGCACGTACTAGTGGCGAAGCTGCAAGCATATATGGTAAAAACCAAATTTCTTTTGCAATTCCATTTGAAACAAGTGAGAAAAGGCTATAGTCGGTACGGGGCCGACTATGTGATACCCTACACCACTACCTCTGTGAATAATCTTTTCACTCGAAAACATTTCTTTTATGGAGATACGAAAGTTTTCACCTATCTGGCTTTTATACCAAATGACTTAAGGCGAACTGAACCAAAATAATTAATATTTAATTTTATATTTGACTACTGTCGACATCACCAACATCAATAGGCTTCTATCTCTGTGAGAAAATTTCGTGATGATCCGTTGAAAATTCCGACCTGTAGTGTGATTGCAGAAAAAGTGGAAAAAAGGGATGCATTAACGACTATTGCGATATCTCTATTATTTGACTACCTACGCCAACCTACTTTGCATAATTTCAAAGATGGGATTTTCTACTTTCTTAGTCAGGCTTTGCTTTTAGAAGGTCCCCAAACCAAAGGTGTGATATCCGTCATTATTATTAAAATCGCAAAAATGAGAAGTTGGGCTTTATTAGCGACTATTGCGATATCTTCGTTGTTAGACCAGCTACGACAACCAACGTTATATTGTTGTAAAGGTGATATTTTATACTTTCATTGCCAGGTTTTGCTTTTTGTAGACCCCTTAAAGACACTGAGATATTTGCTTTGGAATAAAATGTTGACTTTTTTCTCCAAATAAAGTTTTTGCTCATTCCGACCCCTAAATATTATCCGACCATCATCAAAATCAATATTCTTCTTCCTCTGTGAGACTCTCATTAACCCTCGAAATTTCGTGACGATCCAATCAAAATTGCGCCCAGTAGCGGGATTTTCAAAAAAATGGAAAAACGGGATGTATTATCGAATATTGCGATATCTCCGTTATTTGTTCACCTTCGCCGACCTAGTTTGCATCATTGTAAAGATGGGATCTTCTACTTTCATAATAAGGCTTTGCTTTTGGAAAGTCCCCAGCCAAAGCTGTGATATTCGTCATTATAATTAAAATCGCAAAACTGAAAATTTGGGTTTTATTTGCGACTATTGTGATATCTTCGTTGTTTGATCACCTACGAGAACCTACTTTACATCGTTAGAAAGGTGATATTTTCTACTTTCATTGTCAGGTTTTGCTTTTGGTATACCCCTTATAGAAGCTGAGATATTAGCTTTGGAAAAAATGTTGTCTTTTTATCCAAATAAGTTTTTTGCCCATTCCGACCCCTAAATATTATTCACCAAAATCAATAGGCTTCTTCCTCTTTGAGATCCCCATTAACTCCCAAATTTTCGTGACGATCCGATCAAAATTGCGGCCTGTAACGTGATTTCCAAAAAAATGGAAAAATGGGATGAATTACCGACTATTTTGATATCTCCGCTATTTGGTCACCTACGCCGACCTAGTTTGCATCATTGTAAAGGTGAAATCGTCTACTTTCATAGTCAGGCGTTGCTTTTGGAAAGTCCCCAGCCAAAGCTGTGATATTCGTCATTATAACTAAAATCGCAAACATGAAAACTTGGGGTTTATTTGCGACTATTGTGATATCTTCGTTGTTTGATCACCTACGAGAACCTACTTTACATCGTTAGAAAGGTGATATTTTCTACTTTCATTGTCAGGTTTTGCTTTTGGTATACCCCATATAGAAGCTGAGATATTCGCTTTGGACAAAAACGTTGTCTTTTTATCCACATACGTTTTTTGCCCATTCCAACCCCTAAATATTATCCGACCATCACCAAAATCAATAGGCTTTTTCCCCTCCGGGACCCCCATCAACACCCAAAATTTCGTGACGATCCGATCAAAATTGCGGCCTGTAGCGTGATTACAAGGTTTAGATGGATAGACGGACAGACGGACGGACTGACGGACGGACACACATAGCCAGATCGACTCAGCTCGTCGAGACATTCATTTTGATATATATAAGTATGGGTCTACGACCATTATTTCGATGCGTTACAAACTTTTTGGCCAAAACCAACTTATTATACCCTCCCCACATAGTGATGTAGGGTATAAAAAATTAAAAATGTAATCAAAAAAAAAAAAATGTGAGCACATCTACGATTTTTGGTATAGAGATTAAGGAAAAATGTTGGTTTCAAATCCGTTCGCGTTCACAATATTGGCCGATGCGCGCAAAAGTTATGGCGGTTTTTATTATCTATAAAGGAAAAATATTTAAAAATATCTTATTTATTTTTATGAGAAAATTTATGCATAAAAAGCTAACAGCATTCCATATCTATTCGAAGATGTTTAAATATTTACTAAATTTATTTTTATTCTCCGGAAACTTTACAAATAATAAAAAATCTTGAAGTAAATCCAAATTATCGTTCCCCAGAGTCCGTACAACCCTTTAAAAAATAAATTAAAAATATCTACAAAATCTAGACAAGCTGAAAAAGGGTGCCAGCGTGGTGCAATGGTATGCACACCCGCCTTGCACGCAGAAGGTCAGGCAACATCGCAGACGGCCAGGCAACATCAAAATTTTCAACGGTGGTAAAATACCCCTAGGCGACATTTCCTGAGTATTTCAGCCATGTAAAACTTCTCTATAAAGTGGTGTCGTAAGACACGCCGTTCGGACTCGGCGATAAACAGTAGGTCCCATATCATTGAGCTAATATGAATCGGGGTGCACTCATTGATATGAGAGAAGTCTCCCCTGTCCCGTCTGGGATGTTTGGGGAACAATTATATAGCTGAACCCGGTGCGCTTCGCTAACCCTCAGCACATTTACTTGTAGGGCAAATTCCTTCACACATTCTAAATTTCATTGAAATCGGAAATATATAGCGTTTTGGTGCATCAAATACTTGAAATTGGACGAAAATATATATGGGAGCTATATCCAAATCTGAACCGATTTCGTTTTATTTTGGCACATTTATTTGTAGGCCAAATTACGTCACACATTCCAAATTTGGAGACTGTGTCTGTGACCGTTCTATAGATATGTGCACACATCAGAGCGGAATTTCTAAACTTTTTATAGACTAAGTTACTTTCAAGCGATGTAGTAATATACCCTGAAAATTTCAGTAAGATTGGTTCAGCGGTTTTTGAGTTCATAAATTTCAAACAAACAAACAAAAATTTTTCTACTTTATATATATAGATGGGTATATAAATTGAATATTATTGCAACAACAAAAGAGAAAAAACTTATTGTTAAAATTTAATTCCAAATATATTTTTTGGTTCGATTATAAAAATTAGAAAAACATATTTTGAAATTCTCTAACTACATATTTCGCTAAAATCCCATACAATAATTGATGTATACTGCTAAAACTTCATCAAGAAATATGGTTTACAATCGCGAAAGCTTAAATGCTTACTGTGATAACTTATAAGAATAGGAAATTAAGAGTAATATTGAAATTACAATCATTCAAAAAATATGAAAATTAAAAACCCTGTTATTCCCGAATTAGTTAAAGTCGGTTAATGCGCATCCGATTTTGAATTCAGCGAATCAATCTCTTTCTATATCTACGCATATTTCGATGTTTCACTCAGCGGTCAAAGTGTGCCGTCAGTTGCATAACACAATGCAAAAAAAAAAACCTTAAAGTGGGTAAAAGTCGCACAATGTGCATACGATCTTGATGCGGATTCCATATATACAAAATTTCAAAGAAAATCGCGACTTAGTACGCGGATTTGTCAAAATATATTTTTTCTGATTTTCCTATTTTCAAGGTATCTATATCCGCGGTTTTAGTGGATGGATTCGAACGCGGAAGGTCTCATTAGATCCGTCGCGTAAAAAACCGCGTGGTTCAATGAAGATTTAATGACACTTTTAAATTTTCCCCCCAAGAAGAGGTTTTTAAAGAAAATTCACGCATCCATTTACTAGGATGCTGTACGGAACGCACTCATGAGATATACATTAAACCACGTTCTATAATCCTATAAGTAGATATGGATATTATCTTCTTGTGCGTCCGGACTATTTAAAAGAATTCAAAACACCCCGAAATTCCGGCTTCAAAATGTCAGAATCAATTTTAGTTGGATGCAGTGTATATATCGAAAAATCATACACTAGCATCATGATGCCCATGAAGTATTCTTTGAGTCTTTTTTTGGGCATAGGTCTATAAAATTTAAGGTTAAGCCAGAAATCGGAAGGGAACATAAAAAATCTTGTTGACTTCGACCGATTTTTACCCATCTTTCTGCATTGATGCCAACACAGCTTCCATGTAAATTAATTTTAATGGTCGATATTATGGGATCCCTCCTAAACACTTCACCTTAAAGAATTTCAGTCATACTGTATAGAATTCTGAAAGGGTGAAACCCGGAATCATCGATTGTAAAACATTTTTGGTTTTTACCATACATGTGAAAAGGTAAGTTCACATTAGGTAAATATTTGATCTACATTTTTTTTTCCATATTTACCCAAAGAAGTGTGAATTTTACACAGAGTTGGTTTTGTATTCACATTACGCCCATTGCGAATGCACATTGGTCAAATTTTTGCTAAGAAATATTTGACAATGTGACCTAATCTTAGGTCACGAAGACCTGTATAAATTTTCTCGGCGTTAAAATGGTACTAAAGAAGTAATAAAATTAAGAATAATGAATGAGCGAAGAAAATGAAGATACGAAGGACCTCTCTAGAAATAGTTTTAGGGACACCCAAATGTACGGACTCCACAGAATCTCAACGAAAAAAATATTACCACGCACATATGTACATATCTACATACATACATGTGTATAACGGTATGTGAAAGCATGAAGTATATACATATACATACATGTATGTATGTATACATACTTCGTTTGTCACTACAAAAGGGAGAGACTAGGAAACTCTACATACATACATATGTATGTATGTATGTGAAGAAAACACTTAATTTCTTGGGTCAATGTTAAAAACTTAATTGATTGACGTTGGTGCAAATTGAGATAGTGTAATAGAAGGAAAAACACACCACAAATCCCGACGTACTAATGTCTCCATTTCTACAATATCTTATTCGGCATGTTATGAATTCTCTTTAATTTGTGACATAAAATAATTAATCATTGGTTTATTAATATTAAACATAACATTGTGGCTTTTCTTGAATATATACAGCGATAAAAACATTAAAATTACAAAATTGAATTATTTAAATATTAGGGATCTTTAATAGCGGTATGGGTTCGGTAATCCAAATTTAAAGACGAGAGAATTATACATTACCTGGAAAATGTATTTTGTAACAAATGCAAAAGTAAAGAATATATACATACATATGAATGTACTGCGTAATAGATTCGTCGTAAATCCTGTTTTTGTTGGTACCCCAGCTATATTGTTGACTATGTGTGTGTGTTTTTGGTCTTGTTTCTGCATACTTTGTAAAAATATTGTCAAAGCAATTTCCTGAAACCGACAATTAAGCACATAATGGAAAAGACTTTTTATAACGACAACGACTATTACTTATTTTCGGTTTAATCGCAATTTCGTTTTGGCACTCAAGTGTAAACAGAAAACTTCACCAACAAACTCATTCACACTTGAATCTAAAATACGTCATGCTAATGTGCGTGGATATATGTATGTATACTAGGGTTATGACTTTTTTACAACCTCATATCCCTGTATCATAGCGTGATGAGTTTTGCTATAAGATTGCATAAAATCTTAATTATAAGGTGATTCGGTGAAAAAACCTCACGCACAAAATGATTTTAAAATTTGAATTTATCAAAATTATGGACAATTTTTTGAAGTCACTGAAAACATATATATAATTGAAAATAAACTTTAGAGCCACATGAGATAATTTTAATGACATAAAATTTATTTCGCACTATTTTTCGTCAATTCTGAGAATCGTAAAAATGTCGTAAACGCTTTTATTCAAAAATATAATTTTTTAACAAAAAACAAAAAATTTAAAATTTTTTCAAAGTGACTTTTTTCGCTACTTTTTTAATATTTGAATGCAATAAACGTTATTATAGTTATTAGTAGGCTTATATTTATTAATTTTTTTTTTTTGAAAAAAAATTTTTTTTTCATTTCATATATTTTTTCAAAAAATTATTTTTTTAACATCGATTTGTGCGTGAACTTTTTTTATATTTCAATGGAATAAACGATAGCATAGTGATTAATAGGCAAAAGTTCATTCATCCCTGCTACAGGAAATCATTTTTGAGGAAAAATGTCAAAAAGTCATAACCCTAATGTATACATATACATATGTATGTAAATGTGTGTATGGATGTAAAATACAGACCCAAAGTTTTACATACCGACATGTAATGTGCTTTAACTTTCACAACTCCTGCTCATTCTTTAAACCAAACGACAAGTCGTGGCTGTCTGGTGGATATACTTGGTAATCTTTGGTAAATTGGTGTCGGAAATGGACATTCCTAAAATAAAAATGATTGTTTTAATAGTTTCCAACAAACATAAAAGAGACAAGAAAGAAATGAAATAGATGGAGACATCAAAATAATTTCACAGCTTCTAACATAGATGAGACTGGAATATTTATATACATATATGTACCGTATGTTGATACACAAACATACATATATGATTATATTCGAATAAGACTGGTATATCCATGTAATAATGTCAAGGGCTACACATACATATATGTATGAGCAAATGCTAAAGAATGTCGAAAAAGATATCGTTCCCTACCCTTTAAAATACAAAGACATTGTTAAGAAATACAATTTAATTTTAAGTTCTGTTAGTTAGACAAAAGAAGAACATTTTGGGAGAAAATACCTACAGCCATAGATTCACCCGATACTGATTTAAAGCTCAATATTTTGGAAAATTTGCAAAAACAGTCCTTTGATGCTAACATATATAACCTGAAAACTTAAATTCACATGTCAGGTATCATATTTCCAACGATTAACATAATTGACTAAACGATAGTGATAACTAAAGTGTTAAAAAACAATTAATGTATACCAATACACACTTTTTTAAACAAAAACTTTGATTTTAGGGTTTGAAGCATTTAGTAAAATTTTGGAAGCCAATTGCCTTTATTTTGTTGTTTACATTTGTCTGTTACCTTGGTCTGAAAAATATTTATTATTTCCAAAAAACGATTAGAACCGTTATAGGAAAACTATATCAAGAAGTACATCTAACCAGTAATGAAAAAATCAAAGTAGGGCACTCAGGTCCACTACCGAAGCCGGCCCAAGCCCGGTTGAAAAAAGAGGAGGGATTGCCGCGAGCCGATGAGGTGATTGCTTTATTCCACAATTCATCTCTGGACGAGCGACATGGAATTAGATAGTGATCTCCTACCCTAAATGAGAACCCCAATCAATGAGTCATGGATATACAAACTTTTAACAAATAAACTTTCGATTGATGTAGGTGTGGATGCCTTGGCACCCTCATTCTTCACTCCGACTAGTGCATAACCATCACCAATATGGACACCGATGATGATATTTGGAAGAATTTATGGCTGACTGAAGAGGATAAAACCATGGACACGACAGTGAATCATGTCTCAACCTCTAGTCATGATACTAAAGGGGAGTACACACTAACAGTCAAAACTGACAGTCAACGTACTTTAAGGACAATTTTCCGGCAAATAACAACTTTTATTTAGCTAAAAACGTTTGAAATACAATATTTACGGTATTATTTAGAGATTATAAAAGAAATTTTTCAATTAGGCTTTGATATTCACGAAATAGACCTCGATGACTGTCGGTTTTGCTTGTCAATGTGTACTATACTTTAGACCCAATCCACGAGCAAAACTACTGAAACAACTTGTCCCACTGGGCCAGAAGTTTTAGTGTCGGACAAATCCGTTAAACTTTTGCTTCTCAGGCAAAAGCACTGCGGCAAGTGTAAAATATCCATCGATAAGACGAGTCATTCATTGACACCGCAAACTTCAAAAAAACCAAAGCCATAGAAGCTAAGGATAAGAAAGCATACCGAAAGGCAGTTAATTACTGAAATCGAACAACAACGAAATCCCAACACCATCAACGCAAGGGAATTTCATCTGATACGATCTAACCTCAAGTTCGCGAGGAAGCAAGAAAGGAACTATCCTCACGCAACTAAGAAAGAGCTGCGTGTCAACGAAATTCTTAAAGAGGTGAAGACGGGAGAAACCTCCAGCTCGAAAAAGGATACTCCTTCTTCCAAAATGGCAACGTTGCGGCCTTAAAAAAGGCAGAGAAGAAGCCAAAAAAGGAAAATAATGTATCCAAGTCCTCTGATAAGGTTTCAGATGACTTCTCAGCGGTCTCAACTCCCAAACCCCGCAAAAGGGTGATAGAAATGAGCAGGTGCGAACGCGAGCAGGCGGATCTATGATGGTTCTGTGGCAGCGTCAACTTCCTTCGTCGCCAAGGTCGCCAGTCCTCAGTCGAACAATCCCAAACTACGACCAGTGGTTGTGAAGAGGATGAGGTCGTTCGAGGAACAGCCTCCAGTTGCGAAGACACTCTCACAGCCCGTACGAGGAAAGCTAATGAAAAGATTACTTCTGAAGAAACTAAAATCTCTTCAAAAGGTGAATCTTCTTCCAAGCATTGTACGCCTGCGAAAGCGAGCATGGAAAACGCGAAGTTTAACTCTTTGCAGAATCCGTGCTCGTCTAATCCGATACAAGTTGAAAATGCCGCTCGATTAACTTTTCGAGGAAATTTTATTAGTAATCATTAACAGGGGGTCAGCAGTGGACGCATCAGCGACTGATATTGGTTGCTAGTGGGAGGTTATCTTAGAGACATCCTCATCTCAGAAGTGGTTGACCAAAAGAATGTACGGCTTAGTCAGGTTGCTCTGTACAAGGGAGTCCAGGTGATTAGCTGTGAGAACAAGGAATCTGCCAATTTTCTTGTTCAGTGAGTTAAAGACTTTGGCAGTCGTATCTCTCAATGAGATGCCATGTGGGATGGTGACCTCAGTATGGGCCCCTTCTTCTTCCATGTAGTTGGGTCAAATACTGAAGATAGTTGAGAAGCAGAACGTCGGTCTTCAGATGAGAAAATGGAGGATTCATAACCCCTTTACGAAGAGCGAGGGACTTGTTATCAAATTGACCACCGATAAGCCTGGAGAGGACTACGCACGAAATCGAGGGGGCATGTGCTTTACTTTAGAACTTTGCTTAACTTTAGCAAAAGTTAAAAAAAGAAATCTGCATCATTGCAAAGCTGCTGCTGAACTACTAAACACCCTCTCGACCGTCGACATCCAGGAACTTTATTTGTACTAAAATAAGGTGACCGGACTAAGCAGCAAGGCCTATACTGTGTTCGCCGCCTCAAAAAACAACTTATGATAAGATATGTAATAGCAATAAACCCTGCACGGCTACAACATTTTCTTTAGGGCCATCTACATAGGACTAGCGGTTTCCAAAATTGTGAAAACCTAAAGAACCCCTAAAAATGTGAACTTAAATTGCGATTTATTTGAAAATCCCTCCGGCGATTTTTTTGTTTCTTGATATTTCTCATCTATGAGCATTGTAGTTTCAGAATCTGCAAAAACTTCCCAGGTGTAAGCACATTCCATTCAAAAGTAGTTAAGGCACACCGTGGCAGGGTATGTGAAAAGTATTCTTTCTTTGATCACAAGATGATACTATTTCAGATCTCCATACTTTGAGTAATACAAAGTCCCTATAGAAATCCCACAAGAACGGACTGGAGTAAATTCGAAACTCTGATGAGTATAAAACTGGGATTCGACAGAGCTGTGGATTCTGTAATCATACTGCACAGGAGAGAGTTCCGTGGGGAAAATTCCTGTGTGTTTCAATAGGCGCTGGTGACGTGGAAGTACTGAAAATGGCAAATTCCTACCAACCCTGTCTGATCTCTTGCAAAGTGCTTCGGTACAACTTGAAAGCCCATGACAATGATCTTGGAGTTAGCCCGGAGAAGACGGAATTTGTACTATTCAGAAATTCTCGATTTCTACTTTCCAAACTATCAAGTGTACAAAAGACCGCGTCATTATTGAGTACCTGCTCAATTAAAAGCACTCCTCAGGCCGTATTAAACGTTATTTTGGATCTCCAACCTCTGGACATCCTAATTCAGTTTCATGCAGCAAGGACGGCTTTTGGACTCCGGAGTCAGTATCGAGGCGAAATTCACACGTTGGACATGCGAAAGTCGGAAAACTAATTGATAGTCAGCTGGTATTAAATGACAGGTATGGCGGTTAACCCTTATCTAGTAGGGACACATGGGCTGAAGGCATTTTTCCTCTGGACGGCAGAAATTCTTTCTATCAGGAACACTGCATAATTTGTGAAAGGACTTGAAGGTAAGCCGTCACAAGGCTCTCAAGTCACGCACCATCTACTCTCAAGCTATCCTTGACTGCAGGACATAAACTACGAAGCAGCAGTTGAACTAGTTCGAGGTGGCTCTAGGTCTATCGACCTACCAGTTGATTAAACAGTCCAGTCACCAATATGCTATTACAACGGCACACTTCGTGAGATCTACAGCAAGAAGACATATCAAAGATGGCTCCCAGAACATGGTTGCAGGACATCCAAAGCAATCTGGCCCCTCGTCTCTCGTCGTAGAACGAACTTCCTCCTCTTAATCGAAAGGTAAGGGATGAATATCACTTATAACGGGTCACTGCAGAATGAGATCTCTAACTTCAAAATGACATGCTAGTGGCATTGATACTGCAGGCTATGTGAAGATGTATAGGAGATAGAGGCTGCCAAACATCTACTTTGTAGGTGTCCCGAATACTAGTTAGAAATGAGATAGATACTCTGACCTTCTTTTCTAACATATATCCCATTATTCCATTTTACTTTTCCAAGCACTTATCTTAGCTTGGCAAAGGTCGATCAATCGATTGTTCCACAAACATCTCAGAAGGGACGATGGAGACTTCTCTGATATCAATGAGTGCACCCTGATTCGTATTGGTTCTTTGATATGGGACCTACTTTTTATTGCCGAGTACGAACAGCGTATCTTAAGACACCACTTATAGATATATTTTTCATGGCTGAATGGCTTCAGGAAATGTCAACATTACACTGAGGGGATCATAATTACTAAAATTATTCTCTTCTTTCTATTTCCAGTAAAGCAATCGATCAGCCATACTGCAACAATCTGCCTTCTTCAAACCTCAACACATTGAAATAACTCTTAACACTCGACCATCATCTTCACCTGAAATTCCTCTTTGTCACATATTCATCTTTACTTCATCAATATCATGATCATCTTCACCACCTCTAACCTAATCAGGATGGACACAACGGACCAACGGTATCCAAGTGAAGCAGTCACCTATACTATTAGATGGCCGTGCATCCTTAAACCTAACCTAGCTCAATCTCCACCTCCAGATATACAGTCACAGATATACCCATATATCACTAAAATAAAATATCTTCCTTTATTTGAAAATTTTGCCATTTTAGGCGAAGATAATTTTTAGTATTAATTTTTAATTAAGCCATACAATTACTGAACAAAACATTCAGAATTGTAAAAAAAAACAAATTGCATTTGAAAGAGTAAAAGTTAGATGATAGCGAAGCTGTCCCACATCCGATATATCTGAGGAGCCTTCATTACCAAAGGCGAAACATGTCATGTCACACAGTGGTGGGGGTGTGGGTTCGAGTTGTCGGCTTTCCTTTTTCAGATGCATTATTGATCATAAAGCTCGATTTCCTACGAGAAATTAATTAAAAATAAAATATCTTCTTATTGAAAGTTCTTTAAATATTTCAGACAACACATTTTAATCCGTGTTCTAACTTCATGTATTTGATTAAAAAAATTAAATATTTTTACCACCAATAAATCGAAATCTTTCTTAAAAAAACAATGATTTCTTTACAAATAATTGCCTATCACAATGTCCATACACACAATACGAGTAGTTGTTTTTGTAAGAATGTGTTGTAATGCAAAACAAAAAAATAATTTTGCAAATATAGAGACCACACAGCGGCCGTTGCTTGTACGTTTACATTATTAGCAATCTGCTAAGGGGATAATATGTTGGACATGTTTTGTATTCGATACGATATCAAGTGAACAATGTCCGACTGTTGTCTAATCACATACAAGCGTATTAACACTTTTTGAATGGAAACTGGGAACAATGCCCTTCAAAGATACAAAACATGCCATTTTCAGTTGCAAAAGTAGGCATTAGAGTCATTAACAACAGCGAAAGATTAACGAAAGCAAATACAAGAAAAAAACATGCTAATCAATTGTATTTCCATAAGGACTGTCCTAGAATAGGCTTTATTAGGTATCTTTTTTATAATCAACTTTTGCAAATGTTTTCTAAATAAAATAAATGAACGCAAAGCCTATTCTATCAAAATTGGACGGTATCGTTATGCGGATCTATACGTGGACTTTATTGTGTCCATTTTCAGTGCCAAATTTTCTATGGACTTAAAATACTCAACATTATATTTACAATCAATCGGTTTAAACATATTTTAAGAGCCCTCAAAAGACCTTGGCACTTTTCCAAAACGTGGAGCTCTACAAAAAAATGTTAACAAGGAGGTTTTTAAACCGTGGTTCAACCTTCACCATTTTCAGTACCAAGTTTTCTATGGACTTACAATACTCAAAATTATATTTACAATCAATCGGTTTAAACATATTTTAAAAGCTCTCAAGAAACCTTGTGGCTTCTCCAAAACGTGGACGTCTACAAAAATGTTAATTAGGATGTTTTAAACCGTGGTTCAACTTTCAAATATGCCATGAATCGGTAGTACCGAAATATTTGCACCTACGGATACACTTTTGCAGTATGAGGTCGTAATATTGAATGACTTGCATATGGGTTTTACTTTTTCTCAAATGTTTTAGAGTTTTCAGTAAATATACTTATTATATACGTATGCCTGCCTCAACATATGGGTATGACGTATATCGGAGGTCCAAAGGGTAACGGAATCCAGTTAATGCCCGTAAATATTCTTATATAATGACATGGTCCGCCACACAATGAATAGTATACTCCCGAAACCGAAACAGTCCTTAACACGCTGAAAATATTTACACAAGTTCAGACTGTTCAAAACCTACGTACGTTAGCCAACGATGGATGGTAACTTGATGATGGCTAAATAGCAACATATCTTTTTGTTAGGTGGTTAATGGACACAAGTCGGTTGAAATCGTTGTGTTGCCATTAGAGCTTTTTTCGCCAGGGGGTTTCAAAGAGAGGGAAACTTTTTTATCATTTAAAACAGGGTTGACCACACAGATACTAAAATCTAATATGGAAAGTCTTTATTTTATTTATGCATATATTATTATGAAATGTAAATAGGACCTTTATCTAAACCTGAACCTATGTGTTCAGTTTCATATCGATTTAGAATTTTTATATCGTATAAGCAAGAAATCATAATGTTAAGGAGTATTTGTATATATAATCCTGTTTGAAAAAAATATATATAACCTCAGTAAAAATAATGAACATATCGGATTTATATACATGTATGTATGAACCTGTGTGTCGGATGAGCGCTAAAAATGTTCAATCTCATCAATGCCAAAGGTAAAATATGTTTCTTTTATATTCACCATTTGGTAACACTGGTTGAAATACTGAAATGTGAGACTTTCATTGTCTGAGCCATGTCTGAATATAACCATCGCCTATCAAGGAATAGACACACAAGACAAACAACGATGGAACAATACCCCACACAAACAAGCAAGAAACAAAAAAAAACGTAGACATTGTTCAACATTCGCACTGATGGCATTGACAAGTCAATAAATATGTTGTGTCTGGGAATAGGATTTAGTGATTAATTGAATTAGATCTTAAGACCAACCAACGAACATGAAAACATTGAAATAATTGTACCTGCTCGCATGCTTCCTAGTATTTTTCTCTACTTTTTCTATGCATTCATTCGTTTTAGTTTGACAAGCTGGTCCCTTCCGTTGAATCGAGTGACGGTAATGAGGATTTGGTAATTTAATACTAAAACTGCTCATCCTAAGACATTACCCTTCGTGCTGTTCGCAAATGAAAAACATATGGATTAATTTATTCGAAATAATTACTAGATTAGATTCAATATTCATTCCATACAATTGCCGAAGACAACTGTGTAATTTGAGAATATCTTGTAATAAAGAGTAAGATGCCTAAAATTTGTATTAGAATTCTGAGAATAACTCTTACTGCTGTAGAAAGACATAGATAGATACTCAACATTATTGTTATACTCCATGTGCCTCTGCCATTATGTTATGGTTACTTGATCAATTCGTGCAGTATTTTATACCAAAGAAGGGATAATTCGAATAGAAAATATATCTTAAAAAACAAAATTAACTTAGAATATCGATTTTTTCTATATGTGCCAATACGTAATTTAGTTAAATGATTTCGTTTAAGCTATGTTAATTGTTTTAATTTTCTACTACAAAAACTTGTGAAACAATTTCTACAGATCAATTGGTCTCTCTTATTTTCTTACAATCATGCTCCGTTCGTTACAACGACTGCTTGAAATAAATTTTACTTTAATAATTTCTTTAGGCCAAGAACAAAAATCGCCGGAGGGATTTTCAAATTATTGTAGCAGTAAAAATTCTCTACAAGATTGACCTGTATAATATTTTCGTAGGTTTTACCATTTTTGAGATATAGAAGTTCAAATTGGGTCAATGCAGTGACTGTATCGCCTCCTTATAAAACAATGTCATGTACGGTGCGCCTTAGCTAACTTTAAGTGAAAACCGCTTACACCAGGGAAGTTTTTGCAGATTTTGAAACCGCAAAGTACAAAGATCAGAAAAATCAAAAAAACAAGAACAAATCGCTGGACGGATTTTTGAAATCTTAGAAATTTCCGAAAAAATTTGAGAGTTATCATGCAAACTACTCATTTACTTTATGACGGAAAAAATTGTATCGTTGTAATAGGGACCGTGAAAACAACCATCTGCAAAAAATTTCAAATAGATCCGAGACTAGTCCTCAAACTGGACTTTTCTCAAATTTTGTGTGGGAGGTACCCGATGGTTAGGACAGATATAGTCCATGTTTCAACCTCAAAAATGACTGGATGAAATAATACGATGTGCAAAGTTTGGACCAATCAGAAATTCGCTTTCGGAGTTATCTTGCGGATTGTTTGCTTTTTTTGGGGCTTTTAGGCCATTATCTCATAAAGTATGGGCTTTCCCCCGAAGAGAATACTATCGTTAAAGAGATCGCAAGGACAATATGCTGAAAAAATTTCAAAGCGATCCTACAGGAGATTTTAAACTTAACTTTTTCTGAATTTTGTGAATTTGGACCGATATAGTTCATATTCGGAACCCCATCTATGCCTGAAAGTAATATTATTATATGCAAAGTTATGACCAATTCGGTTACTCCCTTCGAAAGTTATCGTGCGCACCATTTCAGCGAAAAAATTTTAAATTTTGTGGGGGAGTTACCGGAAGGGGTGGACCGATATGGCCCATCTTGGACAAAAGCTTGGACAAAATATTACGATAACCAAAATTTGAAACAAATCGTTCGAGAGTTATCGTGCGTACCAGCCAGAAAGACATGGTAAATCGAATCCAAATTGTCTGAAACAGATATCGTTCAAACATACTTCGATGAGGCACATTTTTGGTGGTATCAAAGAGTATATACTAGGGTTATGTATTTTTTACAACCCAGTATTATAGGTTGATGAGCTTTTACCTAAGGTAACATAAAACCTTAAGTGATTCGATAAAAAGTTTTCACACAAAAAGCTTTCAAAAGTTTTTATTTATCGGAACTTTGGAGTCACTGTAAGCAGATATATAATTGAAAACAATCTTTAGAGCCACACGACATAGCCCAAGTGGCATAACTTGTTGTTTCTCTCTAATTTGATAATCATATCATTACATACGTACAGTGGTGGTCAATACATTTGCAACAAAATTGCACGATTTAGGAAATTTTATTTAAAATATTTTTTTGAAAGTAAAATTAAATATTTTCTTGCAATTATTTATAGATCATTGCTTCAAATATAAGAAAATAACAAGTTTTGACACATTATACAACAAAAATTTTGAAAAAATATGAAAATACATAACACGCCTTAAAATTTAATAGTTAAAACATATGCAACTGAACCAAATCCTATCCAAAAATCTTCAATATTTTGTAAAATATCACTTTTTATATGATACAAATAATTTGTATTTGTTTTGGCAAGATTAAAAGTTAATAAAATTTTGAAACTGAAATTAGTCATACGGACTTCTTCGTACGGGAGAAGCATGGGAATGGGTCCAAAAACTTCAAAAGTAATGGACATTTCTTCACATTTCAGTTGCCAGTTTAATAAAATTCAAAGTTTAGAGTGTAGTTGCATCATTCATTAGCAAAAGTCTGAAGTCTGGATCTCGAAAAACATATGATCGTAGGGATTAGCACCATATCAGAATTATGGATACTTTTGTACTAAAGTTATAACGGGCGGTATCGTTGGATATTTTGGATTCTACAAACTTAATACGTTTTAGAAAGCTCGTCAAATGATAACAAAACGCAAACTTTAAGTATATAGATACTTCCAGAAAAGTAAACGCCAGTACCAAAAGGAAAATCTTTCAACACATTTAGAACTCGCCAGAGCCCATTAACATTACATTATAACTACAGTTTTTTATAATCTTCTGAGTGAATTTTTTAATGGAATCTTTATTTTTCAAAAAATAAATAACTTTTTTGTCATCTTATTCCATAATAAACACATTTAAAAAAATTGGGATAGTCCTCATGCATACTAGCAAAGCCTAATAGTTTTATAATATTTTCCTTTTGGTACCGGCGCGCAGTGTTCGAAACCACTGATCTAACGGCGCGAAATTAATAACTTGTTTCTGAAATTTTCCACAAACGTAGTATGTGTCCATGGGTAAATGGGCTAAATATGAACAAGATCGGTTAATATTTTGGTATAGCGCCCATATAACGGTACCTCCTGATATTCGGTATTTTGAGGATTTATTCAATAATTTCCTTCCAAATTTGTTGCAATTTGGTACTAGTGGGCTAAAAACTTTTCCACCAAAAATTGTGGAGATGGGTCCACGTTTGGGTATAGGCCTCCCGATTTTCAGTATTTTGGGTGATTTAAGCTACATTTTACTCCCAAATTAGGTGTAATTTGGTATTTGGAGTTCGCAGTGGACACAAACATTCTCCACCAAAAATTGTGCACATAGGTCTACGTTTTGATATAGCCCCCATATAACTGCACCGCCTTATTTTTGGTATTTTGAGGATTTAAGCAATATTTTCCATGCATTTATCAGCAAGATTTGCAGCTATTTGCAACCAAAAATTGATTATTCGGAATCTAGGAAGTCCAATTTAATTTATTGAAAAGGAATTGAACAGGACCGTTCCATTCAACAAAAGTATATTGCACTAAAAACATAAAAAAATAATAATTTTTGAAAATTTATTGCTCTATTACTATGTAACTTCAGGCCCCAAACATTTTTTTAAATTAAACTTACACCCTCCCCTATCAATAAAAAATAAACGTTGTTTAGTTTTATTACGAATTTATCTAACAATTAAACAAATATGAAATCAGGTTTTTAGTAACAATTTTGTTAAAATATGATGCATCAAAATTTCTTGCACTTGACAGTGAATAACTGAGTGAATATTTACAACAACAAAAAAGTAAAAACAACATTTTAGTCAGCAGAGTGTCTGTAATCGATACAATGGAAAACATTTCGCAATTTTATACTTTGATTTTTTGACTTTCGCGCCGCTAGATCAATGGTTTCGACCAGTGTGCGGCGTTTTTATTTTCTGGAAATGTCTATATACTCAATGTTTGTGTTTAGTTATTATTTGATGAGCTTACTAAAACTTTTTTAGTTTATAGAATCTAAAATTTTCAATGGTACCGCCCGTTAGAAGTTCAATACATCAACATGGCATAATCTATTGTTTCTCACCAAATTTTTCATCATTACATGTAATTATACCCTACACCACTATGTGGGGAGAGTATTATAAGTTGGTTTTGCCCAGAAAGTTTGTAACGCATCGAAATAATGGTCGTAGACCCATACTTATATATACCAATGAATGTCTCGACGAGCTGAGTCGATCTGGCTATGTGTGTCCGTCCGTCAGTCCGTCTGTCCATCTAAACCTTGTAATCACGCTACAGGTCGCAATTTTGATCGGATCGTCACGAAATTTTGAGTGTTGATGAGGGTCCCGGGGGGGGAAGAAGCCAAAATCAATATTTTGGTGATGGTCGGATAATATTCAGGTGTCGGAATGGGCAAGAAACTTATGTGGATAAAAGGACAACGTTTTTTTCCAAAGCGAATATCTCAGCTTATATATGGGGTATACCAAAAGCAAGACCTGACAATAAAAGTAGATAATATCGCCTTTCTAACGATGTAAAGTAAGTTCTCGTAGGTGACCAACCAACGAAGATATCACAGCTTTGGTTGGGGACTTTTCAAAAGAAAAGTAGGAGATCCCATCTTTACAATGATGCAAACTAGGTCGGCTTAGGTGACCAAATAACGGAGATATTGCAATAGTCGGTAATACATCTCATTTTTCCATTTTTTTGAAAATCACGCTACAGGTCGCAATTTTGATCGGATCGTCACGAAATTTTGGGTGTTGATGGGGGTCCAGGAGGGGAAGAAGTCAATTGATTTTGGTGATGGTCGGATAATAATTAGGGGTCGGAATGAGCAAAAAAGTTATTTGGAGAAAAAGTCTACATTTCATTCCAAAGCAAATATCTCAGCGCCTATAAGGGGTATATAAAAAGCAAAACATGGCAATGAAAGTAGAAAATATTACCTTTGAAACGATTAACGTATGTTGTCGTAGGTGGTCACACATCGATGATATCGCAATAGTCGCTAATAGAACCCAACTTTTCATTTTTGCGATTTTAATAATAATGACGGATATCACACCTTTGGTTGGGGACCTTCTTAAAGCAAAGCCTGACCAAGACAGTAGAAAATCCCATCTTTAAAATTACGCAAATTAGGTTGGAGTAGGTAGTCAAATAATAGAGATATCGCAATAGTCCCTTTTTTCCATTTTTTCTGCAATCACACTACAGGTAGGAATTTTGATCGGATCATCACGAAATTTTCTCACAGAGATAGAAGCCTTTGATGTTGGTGATGTCGAGAGTAGTCAAATATAATATTAAATATTTATTATTTTGGTTCAGTTCGCCTTAAGTCATCTATATATATAAAATAGAAAAATGTTTGTATGTTTGTTTGTTTGTTTGTTTGTTTGAAATTTATAGACTCAAAAACCGCTGAACCGATCTTGCTGAAATTTTCAGGGTATATTACTACATCGCCTGAAAGTAACATAGGCTATAAAAAGTTTCGAAATTCCGCTCTGATCCGGAGATATAGCATCAGAATCGGAGGAACCTCCAAAAAAAATTTAAACTTTGTATGCAAATATCTATAGAACGGTTACAGATACAGACTCCAAATTTGAAATGTGTGATGGACTTTAGCCTAAAAATAAATTTGCCAAAATATATCGAAATCGGTCCAGATTTGGATATAGCTCCCATATATATTTTCGTCCGATTTCAAGTATTTGATATACCACACACGCTATATATGTCCGATTTCAATGAAATTTGGAATGCGTGACGGAACGTGGCTTATAACAAAATGTACCAAACTATATCGAAATCGGTTTAGATTTGGATATAGATCCCATATATATTTTCGTCCGATTTCATGTATTTGATATACCAAACACGCTACATATGTCCGATTTCAATGAAATTTGGAATATGTGACGAAATTTGAACTATAAATAAATGTGCCAAAATATATCGAAATCGGTTCATATTTGGATATAGCTCCCATATACAGTTTTGACCGATTTCAGGTATTTGATGCACCAAACACGTTATATGTGCCCGATTTCAATGAAATTTGAAATGTGTGACGGAATTTAGCATATAAATAAATGTTCCAAAATATATCGAAATCGGTTCAAATTTGGATATAGCTGCCATATATAGTTTTGACCGATTTGAGGTATTTGATGCACCAATCCCGTTATATGTGCCCGATTTCAATAAAATTTGGAATGTGTGACGGAATTTGGCCTATAAATAAATGTTCCAAAATATATCGAAATCGGTTAAGATTTGAATATAGCTTCCATATATATTTTTGACCGATTTGAGGTATTTTATGCACAAACACGCTATATGAGACCGATTTCAGTGAAATTTGGAATGTGCGACGGAATTTGGACTATAAATAAATATGTCAAAGTATATCGAAATCGGTTCAGATTTGGATATAGCTCCCATATATATTTTGGACCGATTTGAGGTATTTGATGCAGCAAATACGTTATATGAGCCCGATTTCAGTGAAATTTCGAATGTGTGATGGAATTTGATTAAAAAATAAATCTGGCAAATTATATTGAAATCGGTTCAAATTTGAATATAGCTACTGTATATATTTTCGGCCCATTTTGTGTGTTTGATATCCCCCCACACGCTATGTATTTACAATCTTCTATATATATAAAATAGAAAAATGTTTGTATGTTTGTTTGTTTGAAATTTATAGACTCAAAACCCGCTGAACCGATCTTGCTGAAATTTTCAGGGTATATTACTACATCGCCTGAAAGTAACATAGGCTATAAAAAGTTTCGAAATTCCGCTCTGATCCGGAGATATAGCATCAGAATCGGAGGTACCTCCAAAAAATGTAAACTTTGTATGCAAATATCTATAGAACGGTTACAGATACAGACTCCAAATTTGAAATGTGTGATGGATTTTAGCCTAAAAATAAATGTGCCAAAATATATCGAAATCGGTTCAGTTTTGGATATAACTCCCATATGGATTTTCGTACGATTTTAAGTCTTTGATGTACTAAACACGCAATATATGCCCGATTGCAATGAAATTTGGAATATGTGACGGAATTCGGCCTATCACTAAATGTGCCAAAATATATCGAAATCGGTTCATATTTGGATATAGCTCCCATATATATTTTCGTCCGATTTCAAGTATTTGATGCATCAAAAACACTATATATGTCCGATTTCAATGAAATTTATAATGTGTGACGAAATTTGTACTATAAATAAATGTGCCAAAATATATCGAAATCGGTTCATATTTGGATATAGTTTTGACCGATTTGAGGTATTTGATGCACCAAACACGTTATATGTGCCCGATTTCAATGAAATTTGAAATGTGTGACGGAATTTGGGTTATAAATAAATGTTCCAAAATATATCGAAATCGGTTTAAATTTAGATATAGCTCCCATATATAGTTTTGACCGATTTAAGGTATTTGATGCACCAAACGCGTTATATGTGCCCGATTTCAATAAAATTTGCAATGTGTGACGGAATTTGGCCTATAAATAAATGTTCCAAAATATATCGAACGGTTAAGATTTGAATATACCTTCCATATATTTTGACCGATTTGAGATATTTGATGCACAAACACGCTATATGAGCCCGATTTCAGTGAAATTTGGAATGTGTGACGGAATCAATATACACTCCGGTTCATCTGAATAGATCCAGCAATATTTGTCTACAAATACCGTTATATCTGACGAAAGGAGAGGAATTGTAAATTATAATTTTGTGGACATATAGAGTATATAGCAGCCGATATTTTCAATACCTAACATGTTTCACATATGCGTTATAACGGTACTTTTTACTCGCTTTATGAAAAAGTACCAAAATATTAGCATTTTTTAATGGTTCACCAGGATAGAACCACCCTAAGAATTTACACAAATCCTTTGTTAGATGTGATAATCTTTAACAAAAAACTATTTATAATTATAAATAAATGACGTTAGTGTTGATTGACAACAAATATTGTGCAAAAATTTGTATTAGGGTCTTGAAATTTGATGAAAATCGAGGCTTACAGCTCCAAAAAATTTTTTTAATGAAGAAATCGGTAGAAACAATTTATAAAGTCAAAATTGTATACTGAATTATGTTCAAAATGTTCTATACTACATGAAAATTACAAAAAAGTCACATTTGATAGGTTTATGAGTCCGAAACAGAGGAAATATGGTAAAGATAATCCAAAATTCTACCTTTCCAATCCAAAATTTGATATTTTATCTCAGGAAAGTGAATGCAAATCGATGGCCTGGAATAACAATAGGCTATATAATTTTTTGCAATTTCGCATTGATCTGGAGATATAAAATCAAAACCGGAGGTACCTCCAAAAAATTTAGATTTTGTATGCAAATATCTTTAGAACTGTTACAGATACAATCTCCAAATTTTGTTTGTGTGACGGAATTTGATGCAGAAATAAATTTATAAAATTATATTCAAATCGGTTCAGATTTGGATATAGCTCCCACATACATATATTTTCGGCCGATTTCCTTATTTATGTACCAAACACGCTATATAAGTCCAATTTCGCTGAAATTTTACATTTCTGACGGAATTTGTTTTAGAAATAAATGTGCCAAATTATATCAAAATCGGTTCAGATTTGGATATAGCTCCCATACACATATATTTTCGGCCGACATCCTTATTTTATGCACCAAATTTCAAAATTTCACCGAAATTGGACATATATAGCGTATATGTCCAATTTCGGTGAAATTTTGAATTTCTGACGGAATTTGTTCTAGAAATAAATGTGCCAAATTATATTGAGATTTCTTCTGATTTGGATATAGCTCCCATATACATATATTTTCGGCCGACTTCCTTATTTTATGCACCAAACACGCTATATATGTCCAATTTCGCTGAAATTTTGAATTTCTGACGGAATTTGTTCTAGAAATAAATGTGCCAAATTATATTGAGATTGGTTCAGATTTGAATATAGCTCCCATATATATTTTCGTCCGATTTACTGTATTTTATGCACCAAGCACGCTATATATACAGAACTTGGTCTAGAAATAAATGTGTCAAATTATATCGATTATATCGGTTCAGATTTGGATACAGCTCCTTATATATTTTCGGCCGATTTCCTGTATTTTATGCACCAAAGTCGCTATATATCTCCAATTTTGGTGAAATTTGGAATGCGTAACGGAATTTGGTCTAGACATAAATGTGCCAAATCATATCGGTATAACTGATGCTTCAAATGTGTCCAATGTCGCTGAAATTTGAGATGTCTGACGGAATTTGTTCCAAAAATAAATTATATCGAGGCCGGTTCAGATTTGGACACATTACATATGTCCAATTTCACTGAAATTTGGAAAGCGTGACGGAATTCGTTCTAGAAATAAATGGGACAAAGTATATCGGAATCGGTTCAGATTTAAATATAGCTCCCACATATATTTTCGGTTGATTTTCTGTATACGTATATTTTCGGGCGATTTCCCGTATTTGATTAACCAAACGCGCAATATATGTCCAAATTCGTTGAAATTTGGAATGTGTAACGGAATTTGGCCTAGACATAAATGCGCGAAATTATATCCAAATCGGTTAATATTTGCATATAGCTCTCATATATATTTTCGGACGATTTCCTGTATTTTATGCACAAAACACGCTATGTATATTCAAATTCAATGAAATTTGGAATGTGAGACGGGATTTGGTCTAAAAATAAATTTGACAAATTATATCGAGATCGGTTCATATAGGAATATAGCTCCCATATATATTTTCGGTCGATTTCATGTTTTTGTTACGTATGTTAATTTTCAATGAAAATTTGAAGACTTAGCAGTCAGTAGAAGTCATCATTATTTACAGCAGTACTTATAGTTTGGAAGGAATTGACCAATGCTACAGCTTTTTAGTATCATATCTTTGAGAGACTTCTTAAGATATATGTTTTATGATGATATATCTAAATCATTTGTAATACTTATAGGCAGAAATGCTTTCGGAGGAGTGTTACCTCCTGAAACATACAAAAATACCATAGTAGCTCCATAACAACCCTGAATAGGTATATAACGTCTTCATATCTCCTATATTTATTCGTTAAAATATTAAAAACGTTTATATAATTATGGCAATCAATTATATTTTATCGTAGTCGGGCAGCAAAGCGCACCGGGTTCAGCTAGTTTGATATAAAAGCCAGATAGGTGAAAACTTTCGTATCTCCCTAAAAGAAATGTTTTCGAGTGAAAAGATTATGCACAGGGGTAGTGGTGTAGGGTATCACATAGTCGGCCCCGTACCGACTATAGCCTTTTCTCACTTGTTTTATTTTATATCATATATTACTTTATCCCATATATCATAACAATTGAAAGTGGTTTTGCGTGACTTTTTCAAATTTTAATGGAATTAAAGTTATTTTAGTCATTAATAGGAAAAAGGGCATTCATTCGTGCAACAGGAACTATTTCTTTAGATGTATTTTTTTTTTTTCATTTCAAATATATAATATGAAATTGGTTTGTGTGGAATCTCTTTTAATATTTAATGGACTGAACGTTATTATATTATTAATAGACAAAAGTTCATTCATTCCTAGTATATATCATAACGCTAGTATATATCCTCTTTAATTTAAAGGCGGAGGGTATAAAAATGGACCGAATTTTATCAAAAATCTGCAAAAAAAATAAAAAAAATCAGTCTCGCTTACCAAAATACCTATATGAAGATCTTTCTATTCGTTTTCGAGATATTGTTGGCACCCACTTCAAAAATGCCATTTCGAGAAACGCACATTTAAGGCTGTACCATAACTATCTGGTCTAACAATGAAAAGGCGAATATTTACCATCGAAAAAAATTTTTTGTTGATTTCTTAAGTAGTCTCCAGCATGATTTATACACGTTTTCATGCGCTCAAACCAATTGTTGAAGCACTTTTTCCACTCCGATTAAAACATCTCCAAAACATGATTTTTGGACGCTTTAACAGCATCTGCTGGCGACGAAAATGACTGACCACGCCTTTTTACTTGATATGCTGGAATCAAATGAAGTCATTGGATCCCAAGTCAGGGGTGTACGGCAGATGACCCGTAAATTCCACGTTTTGTCCGGTCCAATAGGCGATGGTTTGAAGCGATGTGTGAAAGCTCGCATTGTCATGATGCTGAATGATTCGTCTTCTCTTGTTCATTTTTCGAATTTATCAGGAGACTTCAGGCAAACAACTTGTAGTGTAGCACTCAGAATTCACCGTCCTACATTTCTCAAGTCGTACAGTCGCCACACAGTCAGTTTTTCCGAAGAAACTGTTAGTTTGTGGAAGGAATGTCCAAGGATATCTCTATATCACGGTATATAACATGGGGATCTTGCCTTATCCCTTCACGCACGGCTTAATTTTTTTTCTGGCAAAACGGCCGTTTGTGGTCGACCCTCACGAGCTTCATTTTCTTTCGAGTGTCGGCCACGTTTGAATTCATTAAACCAGTTCATCATAGTGAAATAGGATGACCATTCAACGACATATAAAGATTTAATTTGATCGATGCACTCTTGCCGTGATTACCCACGTCGAAAGTTGTGAAAAATTATCGAACGAAAATGTTTACAAGTAAATTCCAGTTTTTTTTTTTGGCAAAGTGGTTTTTTACGTCACTGTAAACAACACTACACATGGTCGTATGACAAACTGTCCAAGTAAAATTTCAAATGGCGCCTTCCAATACGCGGTGTTGTCTAGGTCAGATAGTTTTCGTGCAGCCCTCGCATATTTGCGCTCGATTTAATGTGTTTGCTGCACCAATTACTCTATTTATGTCCAATTTTGATGAAACTTGAAATGTGTGACGGAATTTGTACTCGAACCAAGTGTGCCAAATTATGTTGAAATCGGCTCAGATTTGGATATAACTCCCATATATTTGGATACATCTCCCATATATTATCGCCCGATTTGAGGTATTTTGTGCACCAAACATCCAAATTATGTCCAATTTTTATGCAATTTGGAAAATGTTCTGACTAAAAAAGTGTGCCAAATTATATTGAAATCGATTCAGATTTGGATATAGCTCTAATATAGATTTTCCCCCGAATTCGGGTATTTGGTGCACCAATCACGCTATTAGAAATTGGAGAAATAAAAAATCGGCTCGTTTAGAAATCTATTCTTAGTTCGGATTGTGAAAAAAATGTTATTTGTATAATACCAAGCCATCTAAATAAGTAAGCATTTATTTATACGCGCATCAATCCGGACTTGATAACTTTATTGTACATTAAAATGTAATTGACCTGATTTTATTTTCAATTGGAATTTAAACAATTATATACTTACATAATATGTACATTCAATTATAAAAATAATCAACAGTTGGTTATTACGCAACTTGTCAAACATCTAATATCCAAATATGACAATTTTGTCATTTGACGCCTTAGCCGTCATCATAGAGACAAACTACAATGTACAGATCACAGTCACTTCGACCAGCTTTGTGTCGCTCTTGCATTGGATGATGAGTTATCCACATTTGTGCATATCGAAATTGTATACACATATGTATGTATGTTTGTATTTGTGGAAGAAGTGATCATAAAACAACATACAATACTCTTTCTTCTATTAATAAAAACGTTTGTAATAATAAAAAAAAAACTTGAGAGGAAGATCCTCTTCCACATTAATGTGAACATCAGCATCATTATTAGGGTCTTGTTTTGGCGTTGTCATTATGGTTGTGTGATTATTAAAAACAACTCCTTCCCATTCACATTTGGCCACCCATTCGACAGTATAATCTATGTTTGTACATCAACAACAGACAACATCATCATGGGACATATTTCGTCTGGCGCTGAAGAAAATACCCTCTACATTGTCGGTCATTGGATACAGCAGGCAGAAGTGGAACGATGTGTCAAAAGACATTTTAATATTTATGTTTAAATTTAAGTGATCTTTGGCTGTTTGCATTGGATGGATGATCTTGTCTTAATGGTAGTGCTCGAGTACAAAAGTCGAGAATGTACATATTTTCACATTACATACACACATATGTTTGAAAAAAATGTTTGCATTATTTTTAATTTCGATAAAGACAAACACAGAACGAGTATCCCAGAATTTCCACAATACTTATGTTTGTGATCATAAATTTATTTCATCACGATACTAACAAGAACTTAAATATGTTCATAAGAATATGTCTAAATTAAGCACTTCCTATGTCATCATTGTATAAAAAAATGAGGAAGAAATTTTTTATACGTGGATTGAAAATACAATCAAGTTAAAATAATTAAATATAAAATATATCTGATTGTATCTGGAACCCAAAACACGAGACAGGAGATTCGTCATGTATGTGTGGAATACATCTGCAGCCCTTATGATTAAATGTATAACGGTTTGTAGTAAAAAACTTGATCACTACGACAAGTACCTAGATACAACAATTCTTGTTATTGCGGCTAGTATACTGTGGGCATACAGGATTGTACCGTCTGTCTGGTGCGCACGACAACTCTAGAACGGATCAACCAATTTGGTTCAAATTTTAGGTATCGTTATATTTTGTTCAAACTTAGTTTATGTTCGAAGATAGGAAGTAGAGTTTAAGAGCTTTTCAAAGATGGTTTTGAGTTTTTTGCAACCAACTTAACTTCTTGCGGGTTTAGATAGTCCAATTGTGTGTGTGTGGGGGGGGGGTCAAGTCCATACTTCCTAAGATATTGACCTAAAAGTCAAAAAAGGCCTGCCGGTACAAACAAAACTGGGTGGAACGTAAGAAAACCCTCGAAGGGAGAAACCAACCTATTTTTTGGTTAATATGGAGTTTTTTAGTATTTATTTCAAAAGTTTCCGGTTATATCTTTATAGTCAGTTTGATATTTTTGGGCATGTGCGTTACGCCGTTCTGGCACTGAACGCCTCAAATATCGACGTGTCTTCCAAAGAGATTCGATTTCAAATGAGATTCCTTCACTTAATTGTAAATGGGAACATCTCGTCTCGAAAGAGAAAAACAATAAAACGAAAGATGTTCGTCGATTTTTAAAATCCCGCGATTTTTTGCAGTTGAGGATTTTTGTGACTTTTAGGTTATATGGAGATGTAATCACTTGACATTTTGTCATTAGTTGATTGTCGTGAGTGAAACAAAGGCGGAATATTCGGAAAAAGGCAATGAGCGGCAAACACAATACATTTGATCTGTTCCAATTATAAAAATGGTAAACCGGTCCGAGAATTCGCTGAAATCACTTCTCTTAAGGTGTACAATATCCGAGGGAGAAGGAAGGCGATTGAATGAAAACTAAAGAAATCAACGATAGACCCAAAGACAGCCTCAGAAAATTAGTTCTTCCAATTGAAAACTAGTTGGGAGTAAGTGTGTCACATGAAAAATTCAGAAAAATGCTACCTAACAACAAGTTGGGGTATGAGGTTTCATGTCAAGCAGAGGCGTTGGTAATATCCGGATTTTGGAGGAAACAATGACAAAGGAGGTTTATTTGGATGTTTTAAAAAATGATTTAACGAAGAGCGTCAAGAAATTTGGGTTTACTGACCCTAAAAATTCAAACAGATTGCAATATAAAAACTAACAAGACAACGACCCTAAACTAAAATCTTATTTATGTAGGACTTGGTTGTCATACAACTCCACCAAAGTCATCGACACCCCAGCCCAAAGTCCAGATATTAACCCAATTTATGGACACACCTGAAAAAAAATTGTGGAATAAGTCGCCCAATAATAGGAGTGACTTAATAACATACATTAATACCTTGTAAGACTGAAAATTTGTGAATTTGGCAATTTTTTAGTTGACAGTACAAACAATAAGTTGTTTTCCTTCTTGTTAATTATACCATCACCATTTATGCTAACGAGGGTGTACGAGTATACACTTTCATACGGGCAAAATGTGTCTCATCAAAATAATGGTTTTAGACCCCAAGTATGTTTGGACGAAATGTGTTTCAGACAATTTGGAGTTGATTTGGCCATGTCCGCCCGTCTGTCTGTCTGTCTGGCTGGCTGGTGCCCACGATAACTCTCGAATGGATCAACCGATTCGGTCCAAAATTTGGCTTTCGTAATATTTTGTCCAACAATACGACGGTACAAGTTTCATCAGGGGCAAGTCCATACTTCGTGAGAAAATAGCCTCAAAGTTGCACAAAAACCCTACGACACCGTCTGCCGATTCTGTCCAAATGTTGGCTTTCGTAATATTTTGTCCAAACTTAGTTTAAGTTCGAAGACAAGCCATATCGGTCCACTCCTTCAAAAATTCAAAAATGTTCGGAAAAAGTGTGTGCACAATAACTCTTGAATATACATATCCTAATATATCTACCAGATATAGATCAGGTTCAACTATGAACTATATTTGTCCACTCCTTCAGGTAACTCCCACACAAAATTTCGGATAAGTTCACTTTCAGACCTGCTCTCGAATCACTTTGATTTTTGTTGAAGTAACTTGCATTCGCTGCCTCAATTACAACGGTAATAGTTTTTTCAGGGGCAAGTCCATACTTCTTGATAAAACAGTCCGAAAGGTGTAAAAAATACCTATGGCGCCATATGTAGTGGCTGGAGAGCACTATAACTCTCGAACTGATCATGTTATGTTATTAATAAACGTGTGTAAAAATTAAACTGTTAACAAATACACTCCGTTTCATGTCAATAGCACGTTTCAAATTGCTTTTTGTTACTTCATTTCAGTCGATATCCGTGGAATAACCTCGGGAATGTTTATATATCTTAGTTTTTAATCGTATGAAGTATCTTTCAATAAAAAGTATGGCATCGATAACGTACCGTTATATATTTTTTAATTTTCTTTCAAAAAGCCCAAAATTTGTACGGTTTTAAGTGTTTCATCGGAATAGCACATTCTTTAATAACTTGAGTACAAATGCAAATTTTGAATGTTACTGCTACAATTCTTTAAAATTGGAATAAATAAAAGCTATTTCAAGTTTAAAACGCTAAAACTGGTCGAACTATGACTTTAATACCGGGGAAAAAAGACCTTATGAAAGCTGTGGACTTTAATTGTCTATAACACGTTAAAAATTTGGCATAAGTTAACAGTTTCTTCTTAGTTTTATATAAAACTAAAGAAAAACGAAGGAATGAAGAGAGATGGTGCAAAATAAACTTGAAATTCTATTTTTGATCGAGAAACTTCAAATTCCTACGACTCCTATTACATAATACGGCTCAATGTTAGCATTAATATACATTAATCATTAAAATGTCAGGTGATTGTTATTGCTCTGGGTCTGATCCAACATACTATAAAGAAAAAATGACATCCTTCCTATATACAGACAGAAAATAGGTGTAATTTCTGCGGCAGGTATAATGAATATTATAAGGAAAAGCCAGTAGACATTTCCCGAGGCAAAATAATCATTATTTGCAGGTTCTCGATGGCAGAAACTTTCACTTCTTGGATCTCCTGGAAGAGAAGAACTTTATAGACCATCTGCATTGCCGAGGTGACCGCCCCATGGAATCAGAAAGTACAAAATATTGCGGTACAAAATTGAGGGATATCTCCAATTTATGTCTGTATCAGAAATCTAACCTATTTTCATTCTGTGTATTGGAAGGATCTCGTTTTTATACCCTCCACCATATATATATATATATATATATATATATATATATATATATATATATATATATATAACTAGCAGACCCCGGTCCGCGTTGCTGGCCCGTCGTAATGAGTTTTAATGACAACTTTTTATCGACTTTATGCTTGAAATTTCAAAAATAGGTATTTTCTACCTCACTTCTTCGGTCTATTGTCAAACCGAGAAGGATTTTTTGTCTGTAACCTTTCTTTTCTCTTACGGACTTTGTCGGATTTTTTCGCCAATTTATGCTGTTTAGGATTTATTATCGTCCATGTCCCTGTCTTTATCCTAAAGCGATCTAATTTTAAAGGTTAAAAAGTGGTTAAATCGAATTCTCCCGCTTATTGAGACTTATATGTTTTATCTTTTCATGGCTGATGGACCGTTGAACCTCACCATTCAAGTAAAATTTATAAATATATAGTTTTTCTTGATCGGGGGCGCAACCACCGTTGTCTCGAAAACTAATTTGCAACCCGATGCACTCATAAGTTTAGCAAATATAGCGATTATAAAAAAATATGCCCCGAAATTCGTCTACAAATATATAGCATTTTGGACCACGGGACATTCCTGAACATTTTCTGAATATTTCAGAATATCAGTTTTCAAGATATAACATATTAAAAAAAAGTAGGCCTGGTCCGGTATCTTGGCTCCAAATATGTACCTAGGGTACACACAACTTCATTGCCTACCAAGATATATGCTGAAACCGATATAATCATACATTTGGCTTATATATAGCGTTTAACAGAAAGGCATGGGGAAGGTACCCCACCTCTTCCGAAATTCATAATATATATATAACAACGGCAAACATTGAGCTTTTGTCGCAAATTTTGTGGAAATCCCTTCAGTAGTATTGTAGTTATGACATATTAAAAAAAACAGGCGTGGTCGGGCCTATAGGCCCTAAAGAAGTACCTAGATTGTAGATTAATCCGTAAATTTTTAATACGATACATACATAATTTTTGCAAATATAACGTTTTTTAAAAATATCACATAGGGGAGGTACCCCGCTCCCTCTGGAATTCAATAAAATATGTAACCTGTTTTCGGGGGGCGTGGTAAACTTTTCTTTCCTAAGTTGGTTTATGACAACATTTGATTTTTATTCATAAAGGTAAGGCGTTTTTTTTCAAATATGCCCCCTTCAAAATTCAAGAAAATATGCCCGTACATTCCCTGACATTTTCAGGAAAATCGGTTCAGTAGTTTTGTAGATGTAACATATTTTAAAAAGTGGGTGTGGTCAAGTCATTGGATCCTAAAAAGGTGGGTAAGGTCTTCCGAAATAGATACATTCGTAATTATTGTAAATATAACATTTTTAAAAAAGTAGGGTATAGGGGAAGTACCCCGCCCCCTTTCGAAATTCAACTGAATTTGTAGCCTATTTTAAGCGGGGTCCATCCTTGTACATTCCCTGGCAATTTCAGGAAAATCGGTTCAGTAGTTTTTGTAGAAATGATAAAAATTGAAAATTGAAAAAAGTGGGCGTACATTTTCTTTGCATAAAAAAATATCGAAATCGGTCCAGCCGTTCTCAACTGATGCCATGACCAACGAACGACATTTGATTTTTATTTTTAAAGATTTAAAAGTTTAGACAAATCGCGATTTCCTTGAAAATCCCTTCAGTAGTTTTGTAGATATAACCTAATTAGAAAGTGAGCGTGGTCGGATCTTAAGTCCCAAAATAAGTACGTAAGGTTGGAGACACAATCGCCATTGACTCGCAAATAAATTCCGAAACCGATACATTCGTATTTGTTGCAAATATTGCATTTTTTCAAAAATAGGGCATAGGGGAAGTACCCGCCCGATCCGAAAGTCAAAAAATATGTAGCCTATTTTTATCGGGGACCAACCCTGTACATTCGCTGGATTCTGGAAAATCGATTCAGTAGTTTCGTAGATATAACATATTTAAAAAAGTGGGCGTTGTCCAGTCTTAATGCCCCAAGTAAGCACGTAAGGTTGGAGAAACAATCGCCATTGACTCCGCAATTAATTTTCAAAGCGATACATTTGTAATTGTTGCAAATATTGCATTTTTACAAAAATAGGGCATAGGGGAGGTACCCCACCCGATCCGAAATTCAATCAAATGTGTAGCCTATTTCAACAGGGGGCCATCACTCTACGTTCCCTGAAAATTTCAGGGAAATCTGTTGAGTAGTTTTGTAGATATAACATATTTATAAAAGTGGGCGGAAAAGTGGGCGTGGCCAATTTTTCCTTGCATAAAAACCTGAACTGGACTATGACTAACATTTCCACAAAAAATTATCCAAATCGCTCCAGCCGTTTCAACTGATTCTATTACCAACAAACGACAATTGAGTTTTATATATAAAGATTAAATTTGTCATTCCGTTTATAACACATCGAAATATTCATCGGAGACCCTATAAAGTATATATATTCTTGAACAGGGTAAAATTCTAAGTCGATATAACCATGTCCATCTGTCCGCCCGTCCGTCTGTTGAATCAAGATACAGCTCGCAATTTTTAAGATAGAGCTTTTAAATTTGGTATAGAAGTTTCTATTACTCCTAGGATGTTTGGTATTGCAAATGAGCTACATCGGTCCACGTTTTGATATCGCCACCATAGAACGGCCACCATTATCACACCGAAATGGCTGAAATTTGGTATTAAGTGTTCGTTGGTGGTATAAAACTTTCTGTTGGTATGGGTCCACGCCTTTATATAGCCCCCATAGAAAGGTACCTCCCGATTTTCGGTATTTTGAAGGTTGTAGTCTTAATATTACTCCGAAATGGCTGAAATTTGGTACTTAGTCTTCGTTGGGGGTACGAAACTTTCCCCCAGAAATTTGCAGGTGCAGGTCCACGCCTTCATATAGCCCCCATAGAACGGTACCTCCCGATTTTCGGTATTTTGAAGGTTATGGCAACAATAATCCATTGAAAGGGCTGAAATTTGACGATTTTTAGGTTATGGCCGAATCATGGGCTCTGTGAACTTTATATTATATATTTGAATACTGGACTATATAGTGGACACCCTAAGCATATCCGGTATGTCATATGAAGATCCTATGACTTCCACCGATGACGTAACCACAGCTTAAAGTACTCAAAATATGCATTTTTCACAAAAAATATTTGTTTTTATCCGGAAATAGCAAAATTCTGGGTAAAACTCGTAAAAACCGATTTTGAGCTATATCTTAAGAACAAGAGCTGATGGAGAAAAACTGCGACCGGATTTGAAAATAACTCGCCGATTTAATTTAGAAACAACAACAACTTTGGTTGAAACATTCAACTTTTTCAATTTTGTTGAGCAGTGTTATCAGTATAGGTCCACGTCTTCCTATATCCCCTATAGAAGCGTACCTTGTGATTTACGGTATTTTTTTAGCCACATTACCTTACTGAAATATCGTAAATTTGGTATTTAGTATTCTTTGAGTCTAAAAACTTTACGTCAGAAATTTGTCGGAGTTATAAAACTTTCCATATAAAATTTGTCGGTATAGGTCCACGCCTTCCTTTTTTGAGGGTTGTGGCCACAACAACAAACAGAAATGGCTGAGGTTTGGTATTTACTCTACGTTGGAAGTAAAACCACTTCCGACTGAATTTCGTCGGTATAGGTCCACGTTTCGATATAGCCCCCATAGAACGGTACCTCCGATTTTCATAATTTTGATGGATGTGACATTAATATTCCATCGGAATGACTGAAATTTGTTATTTAGTCTTTCATGGAGTTATAAAATGTTCGAGAGAAAAATTATCAGTATAGGTCCACGTCTTCCTTATCCCCTATTGAAGCGTACCTCATGATTTACGGTACTTTTTAGGTTTTAACCACATTATCTTACTGAAATATCGTAAATTTGGTATTTAGTCTTCTTTGAGTCTAAAAACTTTACGCCAGAAATTTTTCGGTATAGATCGAAGTTTTGATATAGCCCCCATAGAACGGTACCTCCCGAATTTCCGTATTTTGAAGGTTAGCGATATTGTTTTACCGAAATTGCTGAAATTTAGTATTAAGCCTTTTCCATTTTAATTTAATAACAAACATATTATGTTTGGATCCAAACATATATTTGTTTGCAACCGGTCCCAAACATATATTTGTTTGGATCCAAACATATTTCTAACATAAATTTTTCTGCGTGTATATTTTGCAAATTTTTCGCGATATCTAAAAAATTAAATATATCAGATCCTTCCTTGGATAAATATAAATATTTTTTTAATTTAATTTTATTAAAAACACGGTACCAACAATAAAGATACTACCCCGAAAAAGACAGTGCTATGATTTTTACTAGCACTGTAGATACTCGAGGAAGCGCAATAATTATATCTGTCACTTTTAATTAATGATTTAATTGACTTTATGTTAATAGAAGACAATGCTTGAAATTGAATGCGTATTCACTAGTTTAGTATTCGGTTTTTCCACAATTTCGGCTGACACTTGTCAAGTGCTTAATTATATTTGAAATACTTGTTCATTTTATTACTCGTAAAACATTATATTTATCTAAATTCCAAAGGGGGTGCCGCCATACTAGTCGAGAAACATACACAATTTTCCAGTTGTTTGACAATGACATTCCAATTTACAGAAAGTGTTTTATTGTTCATCGGATATTCAAATGCAAAATACAGTGGTTTCTGATTACAAAATATGCGTTTGAAGTTTATTAATGTTTTTTACATCTCATATTCCGAATGTAGTCATTTCTTACAGTTCGTATTGAAAGTGTTCATATGAAACTATATGAAATATTTGCTTTACAGTATATATAATAACCATTTACATTGATAAGTATATACATATATGTACATATTTGTGCCACTGTGCCATGATTCATTTTACTCGCTTATTATGTTGTCATGCGTGAATGTAAGTATGCATGTTTAAACACATATGGATGGGAGAGTACGATATAATTGTATCCATTCACTCATGGGGACAGTGATGTTGAAATTGCTTTTCGTCCGGTAATTGTTATAATTTGTCATGGTGGCGTCAACGATGTGCACACAATCATACAAATCCTTACAAAACACACACTGAGAGTGTAGGAGGGAATTATGTGCACAAATAAAGGGAAACCCCCCTAATTATTGTGGGTGTCGTCATAATTATAGGCCACTTTAGCTCAACTGAAACCAAACAATTTCAAATGAATAACAAAAAGCGGGACAGTGATACACATTAAGATTGCTCCTTATGGGTGCTGTCAATTTATAATTTTGCTAACCCGTTCTTTTGAGATTGACTTAATTTATTATATGTAGTATTTAGATACAATTTTAGAATCATTTTTATTTCGTTAAAAATACGGAATATAAAGTTAGGTTTTCAATAACATAATTTGCTTATAAAGGGTGATCCAACTAGAGGTTCCCAACTTTTTTAAAGAAAAAAATAATTCTAATAATTCTAATTAAATGGGAAATGTTTATTATCATTTGAAAGAACGTTCTTTGGCATTTATTTTTTTAAGTTTATGTCTTTCACATGTTGGCCGCGTCTACGTCTTAAACGGTCTGTCCGTAAAGTCCAACTTTCGCTGAATCGTTCAAACATTTCGACTGGTATCTGACGAATGACACGCGTGATTTTTTGCCCCAATACCTGAATTGAAGCGGGGTTGTCCGCATACACTTTAGACTCTACATATCCCCACAGGAAAAAGTCTAACGGTGTGTTATCACACGATCTTGGTGGCCAATCGACCGTCCCAAAAGCTGAAATTGTCTGCTCACCAGAGTGTTGTCTTAATAAATCCATTGATTGATGTCATGCGTCGTCTTATTGAAACCAAAATGTAGCGAGATCACGAGCTTCATGTCCAAGCATCAAATAGTCGGCTATCATGGTCGTCATTGAAGGTTACGTTCTCATCGACATAATTTTTGAGGAAATATGGGCTGATGGTTCTACCGGCGGACAAACCACACGGAACCATTTTCTTCTGGATAAAGTGACACCTCTTGAATCTCTTTAGGTTGCTCTTAACATAAATGCGGATACTTTCCTTGTTTACATACCCATTAAGCCGGGAATGGGCGTCATCGCTGAACAAAATTTGGTTCAAAACACATTCCTCAAAGAAAGTGAATTTTCGTAATAAAGTTGAACGATTTGCAAACATTGTTCAGTCGTAAGCCCGTTACTTCCAATTGTAAATACACATTTAAAAAAATTGTTAATTAACATAAAGTATTTTTGTTTCAGTAAGGATTTTTCGGAACAGTTAGTTTCGGTACCTCGAAAAATATTGACTTTTGCCAAAAAAAAAAAAAAAACACGCAACTTTAAAGTGATCCTAAATATGCATCTAACCGCAAGTTTTTGATGTTGAAAGGGGAGGGGGTACAGGAAAGACCGATCTAAAGCTAAGGAGTTTGCAAATATAAACCTGAAAAATATAACGATGTGCAAAGTTTAGACGAAATACATAGGTGAATCTCTCATAATGTTATCGTGGTCACCAGCCACCAATTCTTACGAAATTGCGGATTTATGAATCGTCTTTGCAGCTATTCAAAGTCGTTGCCACAATCAAAGACATTAAACCATAAAGACTTCACGAAATGCATTTGACATACAAATAGTTTAAAAAAAAAATTTGTAGAACTTAATAGTGAATTACCACGGATTTCTAACAATATATTTACATAATTGTCAATACTCGCATCATAAAAGCCGTAACAATTCTTTATGTATTGTATGCCAAATCAATCATTTTGAATATTATGCGCATTTATTACATTATGATCTCAAAGTGACAAACAAACAATAATTTCAACACTCATGTGACCAATAAATGTCAGTTTACGTCAAAAGCATGCCAAATCGATTTATCAGCCAACAAATCAGTTGTGATAGGCTGACAGAAAGATTAAACAGTGAGGCCGTCAGACTGGTGGAGTTCGACTTAGCGAATAGACTTTAGTATTTATTGGATATTGCGATTTACAATTTATGTAGAAGATAAGGAAATATGAGCGCGACGCGAATCAACAAATGAAGGAATTATGGAAAAAACAACCAATAGCTACGTTTGTCATTCATTTTACGACATAAATGTATGTTGTTATTACACGCTTTTTGCCATGCATCAAATACATTTCTATTTTACATTACCTCGACATTCTTTCCGAATCTTGACAAATATTTATAGATGTTATTTTGATGTATGCTTCAAGAAAATGTTATTACATGATAAAGTGCATATAATAGTTTTTTTTTAACAAAAAACTTCGGATTTTTAAATTGATCAAGTGCAATAACCCAATGTTTAACCAGTAAGGAAAGGATCAAAGTCGGGCGGGGCCGACTATATAATACCCTACACCACTGTGAATATGTAAAATATGTATGGGAGCTAAATCCAAATCAAAACAGATTTTGATATAATTTTTCACATTTTTTTGTAGACCACATTCAGTCACATAGTCTAAATTTCATCAAAATTGGACATATACAGGGTGGCCCAAAAAGGACTGAAGCAAGACTATTGCAGGCGTGCCTGATGGTCTTGGGGGAGCAGTTGCTGTGCCATTTGAATTTTATACGGAAACATTTTAAGATCCCGCTTCAAAATTATTTGCAGGGATGTTCTGGAGATTCCCAATTGAGTACAACGACGACGAGTAGAGACATCTTCGTTTACACTCTGCCGTACAGCCTCCACAACTGCTTCATTGCGCACAGATCGACCTCTTCCTCTTCCTGGAAAATCTGACACTCTTCCATGTTCCTCAAAACGGGAGACTATGTTCCTAATCATGTTGTGACTGGGTGCTGTTCGGACATTAAAATGACGACGATAATTTCGTTGAGTTGTAATAATTAACCTTCCAGAAGAATAAAAAATTCAATGATTTTGACGCGTTTCTGCACATCATATGTATGTTTGGATTCATCTCCAAAAACCAGTAAATAACCTGCAAAAGACAAACAAAATATTAAAAACAAAAAAGATATAATCATTTTTAATCCTTCAGTCTTTTTTGGGCCACCCTGTATAGCGTGTTTGCTGCATCAACTGCCTCAAATCGGTCGAAAATATATATGGGAGCTATATCCAAATCTGAACCGATTTCGATATGATTTGCCACAATTATTTCTACACTAACCACCGTCACACATTCCAAATTTCATTGAAATCGGACAAATATAGCGTGTTTCGTGCATCAAATACCTAAAATCTGCCTAAAATATATATGAGAGCTATAGCCAAATTTGAACCGATTTCTATATAATTTGGCACACTTACTTCTAGACTAAATACCGTCGCACATTCCAAATTTAATTGAAATCGGACGTATATAGCGTGTTTCGTGCACCAAATTCCTTAAATCGGGCGAAAATATATATGGGGGCAATATCCAAATCTGAACCGATTTCTATCTAATTTGGCACACTTATTTCTAGACTAAATTCCGTCGCACATTCTAAATTTCATTGTAATCGGACATATATAGCGTGTTTCGTCCTTTGGCCAAAAAAACTATCTTCCCCAATTTTCATGCGAATCGGACAATAAATGCGACCTGTACTTTGTTTACAAAAATACATGGACAGACGGACAGACAGACGGACATGCGTAAAGCGACTCAGAAAGTGATTCTATGTATATCCCTAAAAGGAACTATGTTTCTATCTCGTTTCCTTTTGTATGTTACAAACTAATGCACAAAGACATAATATCCCTTACCACAAGGTGGTGTAGGTTATAATAAAGTTGGCTATTCTACACTTATCATAACGGAAGATTAATTTTCTTTTAATATTGTATATCTTAACTACGTATACTAATTGGGTACATTTTTTTAGTTGCATAAAAACAAATGAAGTCAATTGAAATTTGGAATTCGTTGATCGAATATTTATTGCAATATTTTTGATGAAGTTTTGTATTAACGTGGCGTTTACTTACACACAGACAATTTTGAGCAGACTATAGCAAAGACACAAAACTTTTTCACCAATACACAAATTATACATTTCTCAATATACTACATTCATATGTTAAAAACTAAAAAAGTTTTACGATCGAAAAATCCGAATTCGCGAACTGTTGACATATTCTATATAATATGACTGAATTTCTTTAATATGAAGTGTTTGGGGATGTGTTGGCATCAATGTAGAAAAATTAAAAACAAGTTTTTTATGTTCCTTTACGATTTCTGACTTAACCTTACATTTTATAGACCTTTGCCCAAAGAAAGACTCAAAGAATACTCCATGATACTATTGCATGATTTTTCGATTTATCCACTGCATCCACCTAAAATTGATGCTGACGTTTTGAACCTGGAATTTCGGGGTTTTTTGATTTTTTTAGTAATCCGGACGCGCAACAAGATAATATTCAAAACTCATAATAGGATTATATAACTAGTGATTTAACGTCGTTTAATCTATATCTCATGAGTGTGCTCCGTACAACATCCTAGTAATTGGAGTCCAAATGCTAAAATTTCATTCGTAAATTTTCTTTAAAAACCTAGTTTTTGCGTGTAAAATTTACAAAAGTCATTCAATTTCCTTTGAACCCCGCGTGAATTTATTTTTTTACGGGACGGATCTAATGAGCACTTCCGCGTTCAAATCCATCCACTAAAACGGTGGATATAGAAACCTTGAAAATAGGAAAATCTGCAAAAATATATTTTCACAAATCCGGTTCCTGGAATAGAAATGTGTGTCATAAATTACAGAGATACGCGAGTAATATGGGTATTTGAACCAAAATAGAATGTGGAGGCACATACACGGTTCTTGAAGAATCTATTTGAAATAGGTGTATATTGAAGCATTTTTGATGGGTGCTACTGAAATCGGATGCGCATAAAAATCGTATGCATATTGCGCGACTTTTACCCACTTAAAGGTCTTTTGAGTTGTGTGATGCAACTGACGGCACACTTTGGCCGTTGAGTGAAACATCGAAATATGCATAGATATTGAAATGGATCAACTATAATAACTAATTCGCAATGAGAGGCTTTTTAATTTCAATATTACTCTTAATTTCTTTCGTGATAGTAAACCATATTTGTTGATGAAGTTTTAGCAGAGTACATCAAGTATTGTATGGGATTTTAAGCGAATTATTAGGAGAACCCCCAAAATTTGTTTGCTAATTATGCCCTACATCACTATGTGGGGAGGGTATTATGAGTTGGTTTGGCCAAAAATGTATAACGCATCGAAATAATGGTCGTAGACCCATACATATATACCAAAATTAATGTCTTGACAAGCTAAGTCGATCTGGCTATGTGTGTCCGTACGTCTGTCCATCTTAACCTTGTAATCACGCTGCAGTTCGCAATTTTGATTGGATCGTCACCAAATTATGGGTGTTGAATGGGGGTCACGGGAGAAGAAGCCTATTGATTTTCTACGGACTCTGGGGAGGATAATTTAGATTTACCTCACGATTTTTTTATTATTTGTTGATTTTTTCACGAAAATAAAAATATATTTAGTAAATATTTGAACATCTATGAATAGATATGGAGGGCTGTTAACAATTTATGCATAGATTTCCCAAATAAGATATTTTAAAATATTTTTTTATTTTTTATATACCGCTATGACTTTTGCGCGCATCGGCCAATTTTGTGAACGCGAACCGATTTAAAACTTACATTTTTTCCTAAAACGTAGATGTGCTCGCAAAAAAATTTTAATTTGTTTAAATGGAATCGCAAAAGAAATTTGTTGTTTACCATATTTAAAATTTTATAAATTGATTGTAGATAAAGGTTTTAATACTAATGTCTCTAATTAGCTGGCTGGACCCTTTTTATACCCTCAGTCTTTAGGCTAACGAGGGTATATGAGGAAATATACAAATTTTTTAGTTTTCCATAAAAAAAAAATTAAAAAAAAAAATTTAAGCTACATGAACGATTTTTGGTACATAGATTGGAAAAAATTCTGATTCTCAAATCTGTTCGAGATACTAATTTTGGTTGTTGCTCGCAAAAGTTATGGCGGTTTTAATTCTGATAATAAGAAATAAATCTTAAAACAACGCTACTCATTATATTGCGAAACATTGTTAATTAAGGGCTTCCTACGTACTATATGATTACTGAGGTCCCATAACATTAGTGACAAAGTTGTAAATTTTAGCGGAAAATTTAAGCTGTTTATGCATCGGAAAAATATTTTAAAAATATCGCGACGATTCAAATGGAACCAAAAATATAGAAATCTGTTTAGCGGTTTGCACATTTTAGCAAAAATAAAAAAATATATATTGAGGGAAGTTAAAAAATTTTTGTAAGAGAAAATATTTTTCAAATTTTTTGTGAGTTAGTTGAAGAAAATGTAGGAAAATTAGGTCGGAGTTATTCTTCTATTTCAGTTAAATTTCACGCAAAAAATCACGTTTTTTATTCTAATCACTTCTCGAGTACACGCTAACATCTAGCGGAAGATATGGGTAACGTTCAAATAAATGTTGGGTTCCTTTGAATGGGGTATAATCTTCAAATAAAACTGTATCATTTGAAATGCGTGTAAATCGCGAAATCCTCAAAATCGCTTGATGCGCATGCGGTTTATCAATACTGCGAATTCTTCTCTTTTAATTTGTACACATTTACCAGGATTTACTTTGGCCGCTAAGATGTAGCGTCGTCTGCAGTTTAGTGTGCAACAATCTGTATAACACTTATAATTTGCACAACGTGCATACACTTTTTATGCGCATCCGATTTCACTACCAACCGTGGAAAAATACATCGATCTAATCCTATTTCGATCAAATCCATCAAGAACCGTGGATGTAGCATCACACACTATTTTTGGGATAAATCGGATACAGCTCCCATGCCACTAAAATTTTTAAACCGCTGTTTTCGCAAAACCGCGAGTGATGCGTCAGTTTTTTTCATTGACAAGAAAACGATCTACAGAAAATGCGACTAAATCCGCGATATTTTCAAAAACATTTTTCTCACATTTTTCGGTTTTTGCAGTTGATGTTTTCGCCGTTCTAGGTTATGGATTTTCACGATCTATGATTTATATGATCTGGACCGCCGAGAGTAATTTAATCCTATTAATTGTTTTTTGAAATATACGAATCCGCGTTCCAGTTAAATTAAAAATACGAAAAACACCTAAAATCCCGCTTCAAAATGTCAGCATCCATAAAAGGTGGAAGCAGTGGAAATTTCGAAAAGTGATACATTAGAAGTGTAATCTTAATTTTGTATTCTTCTACTTTTACTTTGGACATACATATGTCCGTCATTTGAACGGTTTAATCAGCAATCAAATAGTAACGTAAAAAACCTCGTTAGCTTCAACGTTTTTCCCTATTTTTATTCATTTACGCGATCATAACTTCCACGCAAATTAAATTATTTTGCCAAATTTTTGTGCTTTGTTCAAAAACACTTGAATTGATCTAGCCATGGTCATAGTTACTGATAAATTGCAATAGTTCGCGTATTATAATAGTGCAAACCTTGGCTTCATGGAAACTAATTTTTTTTGATATTCACTCATATAAACTGTGCCTAATCGATGTAACGGTTTTAGACCCAAGTATATTTGGACGAAAATCAGTTAAGACAATTTTTAGTCGATTTATCCAAGTCCGTCTGTCTGGCTGGTACGCATCATAACTATTGAACGGAGCAACCGATTAAACCAAACTTTGCACTTCGTAATATTTTGACCAATCTTCCCTGTCCTTGCAGCCCCCATTACAACGGTACAATTGTTTACTCCATGAGATAATGGCCTAAAACCCGGACGACACCAACTAAAATGGAAAATCTGCAAGGTAACTCCAATCGTTGCAATCATGTATCAGGTTGGGGTACCTCCCACACAAAATTTGGGAAAAGTGCAGTTTGAGGACTATTACAAGGTTCAATTTTTTTCCGGAGTTAGTTTATACTTTCCAAAAGCTCCAAAAACGCTGCCTGCACATATTAAAATGGATAGAGGGCAATATAACTCTCAACATTTTCAAAAATTTCTTCCAAACTTATTATCTGTTCTAGAACCAGCAAAAAGCTACTATTTTTTACTACGATAAACATTTTTCCTTTATGTTATCGAAAAAAAAAGTGAAAATTAGTAGATTCTTGCAGTTCTGGAACAGACCATTAATTTAACGTAATTTAATATTTCGATTTTTCTCTGAATCAGAAGTTTTTTTGGGTATGCCGTGACCAAGAAGCCCTAAGGGAACAACACAACTTTTTTTTTTTTTTTTTTTTTTTTTTGGAATTTGTCTGCACATCAGCAGGTAGTGGTTGGATGATTACCCGAAGTAATCGTATACCATGACTGGGTAATGATTATTTATTTGTTTTGATTGTGCTGCTGTCATTAGTTCAGCTGATTCTTGTTGATGTAAATGTTTACTATATTGTTATTTTGGCATGATTAATAAATTTACACAGCTCTTCAATCCATGTAAAAGATAAATCGTGGAGTAGACTAGGTAAGTCAGTGAATTTATTAAAAAAAGTGAAATTCTGCCTAATTGCATTATATTTGTTGCAGTTAAAGATGATATGGTTTTCTGTTTCAACGGTATTGCAGGTGTCACAGATGTTATTATCTGAAATGCTAATTCTGTGCAAATAAGTTTTGCCATATGTGTGGCCCGCAAGGAGCCTGTTTATAAGTTTTATGTTCTCAGGGGAGAGAGATGATCCTGTGTGCCAGTGATGCCTGGGAGGTTCAGGAAAGAATTGAGAGAAGTAAGTGCCTTTGACAGTTGACATTTCTTTATATTTAATGACCCACTCATCCCATAGGTGTTCGTAGATCTCCGCATATGCATCTTTAACAGATAGAGAGGACGGTATTACACATCCAACTTCAATCGCTTGTTTGGCAAGTTGGTCCGCAAGTTCATTAGCTTTTATTCCAATGTGTGATGGAGTCCATACGAAAGTGAGGGAGGAAATAGTCGAAGTGTTGACCTTCTTAATTATTACATTTGCTAAGTAATTGTGTGATGTATTATTCCTCAGTAGTAAAATTGCGTTTTTGCTATCAGTTAAAATCACTGCTTTATCAAAACCATCTTCTATGATAATACCAATGGCCTTGTTAATAGCATGCAGCTCACCCATAAGTGACGAAACTCGTGAGTTTATTTTAAATAAAAAGTTGTGATTGCAGGATATATTACAGACAGCACATCCAGTGCTGTTTGTCGATATTGAGGCATCAGTAGCCCAGATGGAGCATCCGAAAAATTGAGGTTCATCCAGTTTCTCTTGGAGTATGGCCCTAAAATATTCTTTAGGTCTTGTGTGTTTTGCAGCTTCAAAAATGTCTAAATAAAATGATATTTTTCCAGCTGGTTCAACATTCTCATTGAAAGTGATATTATCAAAAATATTTTTGAATTTTATGTACATTTTTCCAAGGCTAGTCTTTGCTGACGGTGCCGATGTGATTTTGGTGTATACTTGATTGTGAAAAATTTTAAATTTAATGAGTTCCTTAGAGGCCAGATATTGAGCTCTCTGTTCAGGCGGTAAACAAAGTGAGAGTGCATAGATTATATGGATTGGAGTCGATGGGGTTAGACCCAAGCATCTTCTAAGTGTTTGATTTTGAAACGTGGTAACTTTTTTGTTTATATATGTTGGCATATGTGCCATTGATGAAATGCAGTATTCAGTCTTTGAAAATATTAGCGACTTGGAAAGGCGTAGTGCAGTTTTTGGGTGTATACCATGCTTAACAGAATTGATCATCTTCAGTGCATTTAACGAGGAACTACATGACGACATTACATTTTCGTAGTGTTCTTTCAAGGTCAAACTGTTTTTTATATTTCTTCCTAAGAATTTTATCATATTGACAGGCCTAATTGCTGCGCCTTGTATGCTAATATCTGGAATTTTTCGCGCACCTTTTGCGACATACATGACTACTGTCTTTTCATAGTTCTGTTGAAGGTTTAATTGCGTAAGAGCTTGATGAAATTTGTTTAGTTTTGTTTGAAGGTTGTAATTGGCAATGTCAAAATCTTTATGAGCAGATAGCAATATAAAGTCATCTGCAAACTGGAAAGTGTATGTATTTTCCACATTTATTTTATGAAGACTCAATGTGTATACATTAAAAAGTGTGGGACTTAGACAGCTCCCCTGTGGGAGACCGTTGTAAATTTCGAGTTCATTACTGCCCATAACAAGGATCCGTTGCCTTAGGAAGTTTATAATCCACATGCTTAAATCGCTCGGACATTGGATTTCATAAAGAATTTTGTATAACAGGTCAATTTTGACACAGTCGTAAGCTTTTGCAACATCTAGAGCTAAGATGATTACTTTTTCTCCCTTTTCTTTGTGATGGCTTATGGTATACAATATGTCATTTATGCACATCGAGGCTGAGAGATGCTTCCTGTACGCATATGTATTGGGTGGAAGGATTTTGTTTTCATTTAAGAAGTTTTGCAGACGGTCTTTGATCATTAAATTAATGATTTTAAGAAATACTGAAATGAGTGCAATTGGTCTATAGCTTGTTATCAAGTCCAGGTCCTTGCCTTTTTTCGGAATCGGCACAATTTTGATCCTACGCCATTCATCTTTTATGTCACAATTGGTCCAAGCCGTATTCATAGCTACGAGCAAGTTTGTCTTTGAAGAATGAGAAAGGTGACTTACCATTTCATAAGTTACACCATCTATTCCAGCAGCAGACGGATTTGTTTTCGTTTTTAAAACTTTTTCCAGTTCTTTGAAGGATAGATCCGAACTTGAGCGAAATGAAGACATATTTATATCAACTGGAGAGTTGTCGGGAACTTGATCACGCATGTGGATGAGAAATTTGTTGTCATTATCCGAAGACCACTTTGATTGAGCTGGCTGCGATTGAGAATTCTTACACCCTCGAACAAATCTGAATAAATTTTTTGAGTTCGGATTATTATTTAAACTGTCTATTTTCTGTTTGAATGCATGTTTTTGAGCATATTTTGTGGAATTTTTGAAGTTTTTAATTGCTTCTATTAGCTTTTGAGCGGTTTCATTATTGTTGTTAAGATCGTATGTTTTTTGAGCCGCGATTTTAAGTCTATAGTTTCTCTCTACCACCGAGTCCCACCATGCCTTAGGAATGGCTTTCTCATCAATAGTATAAATAGATTTTTTAATTTCACTTTTAAATGTATTATGGATGGAATCAAATGACGGGCTAAGCGCGACATTACTTAAATTGTTTAACAGTTTCTTTTTGGCTAAAAACTTTTGAGCCTTAATTTTGATCGAGGAGATATTAATTACCACAGGGAGATGATGACTTCCGCCTATTGTCGAGGGGCAGACATCCCAGGATACATTTAAATCTGTGTTTGTGAATGTCAAATCTAACACTGAACCAGTCATATCAGAAAGGCGTTTCTTAAACGTAGGCTTCCCATTGTTCAAGCACCGGAAACTTGATGCATCAAAGATTGATTTTACTGCTTTGCCGCGCTGAGAATCAAAAAAGTCACCGTAGGCTGTATGTCGAGCATTAAAGTCACCACATATAAAGACATTGGATTTCGTTTCAACAAAGGATAAGAGTTTATCGAGTTCATATTTGATTTCGTTACACTTGAGCGAATGAGGAAAATATACTGAGACTAGTGTCATATTTGTAGAAAGAGAAGTTGTTTCGCATATGAGAATATCAAGTAAAGTGTTAAAAACTATTTTTTTGAATTTTATATTTTTATGAAAGGCAAAGGCAACTCCGCCGTAGTTGTCTTGCCGTTTTTTTGAAATAATTTTGTAATTTAGAATTGAAGTAGAGTTTTTATTTTCATCGATGTTGAAGATTTCACTTAAAATACAAACATCGATCTTGAGTTTGTTTAAGTGAACTTCTAGGAAACATTTGTTTTTTTTTTTAAAACTTTGTATGTTATATTGTAGTAAGTTCATTATTTATTTTGAGTTTTTAAATGTAAAAAGTACAATTGCTATGACCCGTTGGTCGAAGATTGGGGATCTTGTTCTTCACTGATTTTGCTTTTTGGTTTGGTTGCTGGAGTAGAAATTGATTTTTGAAATGTGTCGAGGATGCTGAGACCCTCTGTGCAATTTAGAGTTGTGAGTAATTCTGACATCTGTTTGGTGAATATTGATACCACTTTTTCCAAGTCTGAAACCTTGGAGAAAGAAGGATGTTGAAATATTGGTTTTGTTGGTACTAGTACAGTTGGGGTTGCCACTGGGTGGACCGTTTTAACAGCGGGAGCAGCTACCTTGCTATATTTTATTTTAGTGACACGACGATTTATTTCATCATGAACATTTCTATTAACTGTATTTCTTTTGTTTATCCCAGGGAATTCTTTATTGTAACCTTCATTTTCCAAGATACTGTAATAGTTTTGTGTCTCGGGGTAGTTCTGAGTTACCTCTTTTCGGCTCATGTTTGACAATGTCATTATTGATTTAATATTTCGTTCTGCCTTCCATTTTGGGCATTTCTTTTCCTCGTACGACAAGTGTTCAGAACTGTTACATAAGATACATATAGGGGATCCGCATTGGTCTTTGCACTCGGACGTCGAAAGACAGTCGGCACATTTTTGATCTTTACATTCATTGTTACATGGAATTAATTTACCGCATTTCAAGCATCGAGTCCCACCATGCCTTAGGAATGGCTTTCTCATCAATAGTATAAATAGATTTTTTAATTTCACTTTTAAATGTATTATGGATGGAATCAAATGACGGGCTAAGCGCGACATTACTTAAATTGTTTAACAGTTTCTTTTTGGCTAAAAACTTTTGAGCCTTAATTTTGATCGAGGAGATATTAATTACCACAGGGAGATGATGACTTCCGCCTATTGTCGAGGGGCAGACATCCCAGGATACATTTAAATCTGTGTTTGTGAATGTCAAATCTAACACTGAACCAGTCATATCAGAAAGGCGTTTCTTAAACGTAGGCTTCCCATTGTTCAAGCACCGGAAACTTGATGCATCAAAGATTGATTTTACTGCTTTGCCGCGCTAAGAATCAAAAAAGTCACCGTAGGCTGTATGTCGAGCATTAAAGTCACCACATATAAAGACATTGGATTTCGTTTCAACAAAGGATAAGAGTTTATCGAGTTCATATTTGATTTCGTTACACTTGAGCGAATGAGGAAAATATACTGAGACTAGTGTCATATTTGTAGAAAGAGAAGTTGTTTCGCATATGAGAATATCAAGTAAAGTGTTAAAAACTATTTTTTTGAATTTTATATTTTTATGAAAGGCAAAGGCAACTCCGCCGTAGTTGTCTTGCCGTTTTTTTGAAATAATTTTGTAATTTAGAATTGAAGTAGAGTTTTTATTTTCATCGATGTTGAAGATTTCACTTAAAATACAAACATCGATCTTGAGTTTGTTTAAGTGAACTTCTAGGAAACATTTGTTTTTTTTTTTAAAACTTTGTATGTTATATTGTAGTAAGTTCATTATTTATTTTGAGTTTTTAAATGTAAAAAGTACAATTGCTATGACCCGTTGGTCGAAGATTGGGGATCTTGTTCTTCACTGATTTTGCTTTTTGGTTTGGTTGCTGGAGTAGAAATTGATTTTTGAAATGTGTCGAGGATGCTGAGACCCTCTGTGCAATTTAGAGTTGTGAGTAATTCTGACATCTGTTTGGTGAATATTGATACCACTTTTTCCAAGTCTGAAACCTTGGAGAAAGAAGGATGTTGAAATATTGGTTTTGTTGGTACTAGTACAGTTGGGGTTGCCACTGGGTGGACCGTTTTAACAGCGGGAGCAGCTACCTTGCTATATTTTATTTTAGTGACACGACGATTTATTTCATCATGAACATTTCTATTAACTGTATTTCTTTTGTTTATCCCAGGGAATTCTTTATTGTAACCTTCATTTTCCAAGATACTGTAATAGTTTTGTGTCTCGGGGTAGTTCTGAGTTACCTCTTTTCGGCTCATGTTTGACAATGTCATTATTGATTTAATATTTCGTTCTGCCTTCCATTTTGGGCATTTCTTTTCCTCGTACGACAAGTGTTCAGAACTGTTACATAAGATACATATAGGGGATCCGCATTGGTCTTTGCACTCGGACGTCGAAAGACAGTCGGCACATTTTTGATCTTTACATTCATTGTTACATGGAATTAATTTACCGCATTTCAAGCATCGCTTGTTGGATCTACAACGAATCGCTATATGGCCTAAACGTCCGCAGTTTCTGCATTGGGGCACAGGGGGTACATACAGATCAGGCATAATTCTAGTACCGCACATCAGAATAGATTGTGGGATTCCATCGGAAATTACACTGTGCAACACTGGAAATGCAAACAACTTCTAATGGGCATTTTCTGAAAGTACATATTGAGACTACAAAAACCTTAATTGGGTTTTGTGATCTTAGATCGGGTTTAGATTTTATGGCCTCATCTAAACCGACCTAAAATGTGCCTTTTTTCCAGTGATCGGACCTTTATCTCCGAAACTAATAAGAACTTTGCTTTGCAGTCTTCAGCAATATTGTAGCCCTAAAGTAGTAGAACTTATGTGTCAAACAGATGAACTAGGAAAAGCTGCATCTAGCGCATCAATCTCGTTAAAATATAGAAAAGTTTACATAATTTCTGAAATTCTGGTCAGTAACAACTAAACTGTTGGGAGTTGAAACAAGTAACCATTCTAAAAATTTTCCAAATAATGTGACCATCAATTCTTCAGAACATTCTGAAACTCTAAAATTGTTATTTCACGTTGTTTAAGGGGTATTTCATAACATACCTTTTACAAAACTTATTTCAAACAATGTTCACACAGGCTGTTTATTCTCATGTTGGGGATTTCAATGAATTATTGAAATATTTACACAAATTGTTGTTGAAAATTTTTCTATAAAAAAGGCGATAGAGGCATTTTACAACAATATAATGTTCTGAAGAGTTGTGTATTACATTCCAGAGAACATTTTCCCAAAAGGTAGCATTAAGAAGAATTTAACATTTTGGGAGATACGCTGCGAAATATACACAAATTATAGAATTTTTAGATATATTATAAAATTTGAGGCAATAAATGCAGTTTTTGGAGTTCACTATTCCCCCAAATATTTTCTTCTTGCTCTTATCTACAAGTTTGCTGCAGATGTCAAAACAAGATTCGTATTGGTTTCAGAGATACAGCCCCGATTTGTTTTAAAAATTCGATATTTAACCATGTTTAGATGAGGCCATAAAAACCGAACCCGATCTAAGAAGACAAAACCCAAATATGGTTTTTGCTTATTGGTCCTCTACTTTCAGAAAATTCTGGACAGAAGTTGTTTGCACGCGATTGGCTCAAAAATGTTGCACAGTGTTATTCCTATTTTTACCGTTTCAGAGTCTACTACAGTATTCTCTGGGGTTTTCCTAGTAAAGCGATGAACAGAGAGCACTTCAATTGAATTGTTTTGTTTGATTGATGATTTGATGGTATTTGCATCAATCGTGGTTGGCACATTTTTAATTATAAAGTATCGCTGAATAAAACGATCAGGCATATCAGCTTTTAAACCAATATCTTTAAGTTTTGGGTTTAAGGCGAATTCATTTGCCGCATCAGGGGTATTGAAAGTAAGGCGGAAGGTATTGTAACCAACATTCTTACATACATAATTGTTTTTTATTTTTATGTCTTGTAATAGCACATAAAGGCGCAATTCACAATTCTTCCTCCTCGTACTTATTGGCGTATCTGACATAACGCTAACGAAGAACGGACCTGGATGGTTTTTCGGGTATAACATAAACGATTTTGGCAAATTTTCATTGGTTTCAGCGCACTCCGACTCATCCGACTTGTTAGTAGAAGAGTCACCTTCATTTTTGTTTATAATGGGTTGCCCATCATTTTTAATAAAGGTTTTGTTCTGGTTTGCAATCAGATGGGCCCGCCTTTTAGCCGGGTCCCAAAGTGGTTTTTTTGTTAGTTGTGATGGGGGCGGTTCCCCATCAACATCCATTTATAATAACCAAAAGGTTGTCTTCTTTTATTCCACTAAAAATAAGAATTCAAAATGGAAGAAAATGCACAATCATCAAATGAAGAGGTAAACAAAAACAAAAAGCCTGGTAGCTGTGTATTTGTTGTTAGCCGAGAGCGATTTAGAAAGCAGTCTAGCATCAACAGATGTTGAGTAGCGACTGCAACACAACTTTTAAGCACAAAATTTGGTATATGTCAATGATTTGGTTTAGCTCCACATTACCATACCTAAAGATTCGACGTATTTTGAATCAAACTCGTGATACAAAATTAATATATTTTATATACTGCATAGTTATTGTTTTTGCATCTTTTTTGGTCATATGTTTAGGGTATATCTTACTTGTTATGAAAGTGGGATGTCCTTCCCCTACATAAGGGGAATCTCAGTATGTTTTGACACCACTCGATATAGCTTATACCAATATGTGAGTATTGTCGATCAGTTTCAATTGGATACTACATACGGTCATTACCGTATTTACGGGTATGCAGAATTTCACTCATCTTAAAATAGAAAAATGTATGCAGACTCCCAGCTATCTTCCTCCTGATTTTCAGTATTTGGAGGGTTTCAGCTAAAATTTTTAACCGAACTAACTCTAATTTGACACTTTTGGTTCCCAGTAGTCACAAAATTTCTCCACCAAAAATTGTCAACATAGGTACATGTTTTTGTATATTTTTTATTTATTTCAAATATTCATTATAATAAAAAATTACAATAAAATTATATAAAAAATAGCACTAGCACCTAAGGCTAATGTTTTTGTATGGTCCCATACCCCGATTTTGGGGTATTTCGAACATTTTAGCTTCATTTTTAAAACGGGCTATCGGTAATTTTGAAGTTCACAAAGATACTCCACTAAATATTGTGCTGTTTTGATGTAACTCTATTTTCAAGTTTTTAGCTGATCAAATTAGATAAAATTAGGCATTTGGGGTTCATAGTGGTCAAAACACTTCACACATAAAACTGGGGGCATTGATATTTTCGTAACAGAAAGAATATTAATTATTCTTTACAAGTTCAGAATACTTCATAGTGAAGAGTATAAAAAGTTCTGCCGGCCGAACTTTTATTTCTTTTACAAATGTCTTCGTTCTTTGTTTAAATATTACAGTAATAGTAATTACCATCAGCTTCCCGATTTATAATAACTTTGGTCTCACTTCTCTACCCAGCAAAAAAATCATTACAAAATAATGGGTTTTTATAGAATTTTTTGTAGTCGTAAGTACTTACAAAACTCCTAATAACTCATTTTTTTACAAGGGCATGTCGCACTGAATAAAAAGTTATTCTATGGCTAGAGATGGACAGTGGGTAAATACCCAATGGGTAAATACCCGGTAAATTGGGTAAATTGGGTAAATACCCATTTGTGGGTATTTATTTGGGTATTTACTATATTGAATCGCTAATACAACATCTTAGACCCTATTTCTGGGTTTAGGTTATGAAATCGATTCAAAATGGATAGTTTTACAATACTTTAACCAAGTGGGTAAATACTTGGGTAAATACCCGAGTATTTACCCAAGTGTTGGGTAAAAACTCATTTACTTTCGAACCACTTGACGTAGGCTGACAAAATTTGGCTCAAATCTTACATATGTCAAGAGAATATCTAGCATTGAAAATGGGGTCTCTGGGTCCATGTTTTGATATAGCCCCCATATAACCGTACCTCCCGATTTAAGGAATTTTTTGTCTATTTGCATCATTTTACAATCATAGTGGCTGAAATTTGGCACAGTGAGTTCTTAATATGTAAAAAATATCCTTGCAAAAATTTGTCAACATAGGTCCACGTTTTCCTGTAGCCCCCATATAAGGGTACCCCGATTTCGAGTATTTACCCAAATTTTGGGTAAAAACTCTTTAACTGCCGAACCACTAGACGTAGGCTGACAAAACTTGGCATAAATCTTTCTTACGTCAAAAGAACTTCAGGTACTGAACATGGGGTCTCTGGGTCCATGTTTTGATATAGCCCCCATATAACCGTACCTCCCGATTTAATGTATTTTTTACCTATTAGCCTCATTGTACAATCATATTGGCTGAAATTTGGCATAGTGAGTTCTCAATATGTAGAAAATACCCTTGCAAAAACTTGTCAAAATAGATCAACGTTTTCTAATAGCCCCCATATAATGGTACCCCGATTTCGAGTATTTACCCAAATTTTGGGTAAAAACTCTTTAACTGCCGAACCACTGGACGTAGGCTGACAAAACTTGGCATAAATCTTTCTTATCTTAAAAGAACTTCTGGTACTGAACATGGGGTCTCTGGGTCCATGTTTTGATATAGCCACCATATAGCCGTACCTCCCGATTTAAGGTATTTTTCATCTATTAGCCACATTTTACAACCAAATTGGCTGTAATTTGGCACAGTGAGTCCTCAATGAGTATAAAATATCCTTGCAAAAATTTGTCAACGTAGGTCCACGCTTTCTTATAGCCCCCATATATGGGTACCCCGATTTCGAGTATTTACCCAAATATTGGGTAAAAACTCCTTATCTGCCGAACCACTTGTAGTTGGCTGACAAAATTTGGCTCAAAACTTTCTTATATTAACAGTATTAAAGGTATTGAAAATGGAGTCCCTGGGTCCACTTTTTGATATAGCCGTACCTCCCGATTTCAGAAACCCATATTGGGGCTACAAGAAAACGTGGACCAACGTCGAAAAAATTTTGCAAGGATATTTTATACATATTGGGAACTCACTGTACCAAATTACAGTCAGTATGATTGTAAAATGTGGCTAATAGATGAAAAATACCTTAAATCGGGAGGTACGGCTATATGGGGGCTATATCAAAACATGGACCCAGAGACCCCATGTTCAGTACCAGAAGTTCTTTTGACATAAGAAAGATTTATGCCAAGTTGTGTCAGCCTACGTCCAGTGGTTCGGCAGTTAAAGAGTTTTTACCCAAAATTTGGGTAAATACTCGAAATCGGGGTACCCTTATATGGGGGCTACAGGAAAACGTGGACCTACGTTGACAAATATGTGCAAGGATATATTATACTCCTTGAGGACTCACTGTGCCAAATTTCAGCCACTATGATTGTACAATGAGGCAAATATACAAAAAATACCTTAAATCGGGAGGTACGGTTATATGGGGGCTATATCAAAACATGGACCCAGAGACCCCATGTTTAGTACCAAAAGTTCTTTTGACATAAGAAAGATTTGAGCCAAATTTTGTCAGCCTACGTCAAATGGTTCGGCAGTTAAAGAGTTTTTACCCAACACATGGGTAAATACTCGGGTATTTACCCAAGTATTTACCCACTTGTTTAAAGTATTGTAAAACTATGCATTTTGAATCGATTTCATAACCTAAACCCAGAAATAGGGTCTAAGATTTTGTATTAGCGATTACTATATTGAATAAATACCCACAAATGGGTATTTACCCGGTATTTACCCACCGTGTGGGTATTTACCGGGTAAATACCCGGTAAAAACCATCTCTATCTATGGCCACTAGAAATTGAAAAATAAGCCAAAGGAACACATAGCTCATTTACTCAAAGACTGACACATCTCAAATAATCCAGTTTCGAGAAAAACTGGTTTTAAGTTGGCGATTGAAATTTGACTTCCCAAAATAAGAAGATTATTACACAAAAAAAAAAAAAACAACTACTTGGGCCATATTTTGCAAACTGCTAGCCAGAGATCAGCGCTAAATTTCTGTGCATGTGTTCTTGAAGTGTTTTAGTGCTTCATAAATTGTTTTTTTTGTTGAATTATGCCAAGCTTGTAGTATGCATGTATGTATGCTTGTAGTGTGCATGTGTTCTTGATGTGTTTTAGTGCTTCATACATTGATTTTTGTTGTTGAATTATGCCAAGCTTGTAGTAAATGAGCAGTAACTTTTTGAGTTTCAGAGATATCGACATGAAAAAAATAGAAATTGCTAACTCAGAAAAGGCATTTATTGAGTTATGCCACCCTTTGAGTAAATGAGCGATATGTAGTTCTATTTTTAGAATAGTTGAGGTGGAATTTATATTCAATTTCAAGACACTTCATGTTTTTATTTTGCTTTCTGCTGGATTTGATCATGCGAACTTTTGATTTGTAGCCGAACACACTACACACTGTGCTTCGTGCTAAGGGCTGTTTAAACGCTCACACCAACTGTTTTCGTATTGTTAACAAAAAACTTGCATGTGGAAGATGCCACACGATCTGTTCCATCGTACTTATTACTTAGTAAGTAGTGATGTAAGTAGTTTTACCTTGTTATACTACTTTGTAATGGGTTACATAATGCCAACGGATCCGAATTTTTGCTGCGTATATTTATGCACCGACACAACAAAACAAAAGGTATTTAATAGCACAAAGTTCGTCTTACTTTTAAACAAAAAAGTGTCAATTTTGGCGCTGCCCCACTAATGGCAACTAACGGTATTTACGAAAACTAATTATTTTCTTCACAAAAAAATAAAAATTTTAAAACTTCAAAAAAATAATTTTCTCCAAAAATTGCCACCTTTGTTTTTGTGCAAATTGTTATTTTAACAGTCTTTGAATTTAGGAACCCCTACGTTCACAGGCTTCAATAGAAATTTGTTTAAAAATACTCATAGAATTGTATGAGTATAAAAAACTATTTAATTACTTACTAATTTCATGGATGCATACTTTAGATTATAAGGGTTGATTACATCACAATAAGCAATTAATGCGTGTACAGAGAAATGGAGAAAAAAACTGTGATGTTTCATAGATCCTCAATTAAACTATTAATCAATCATACCTACTAAGTATGATAATGAAAACACCATTGTTTATTCACTTAATAACCAAAAAAAAAACGTTTAGTGTGTACACAAGAAAACAGGACAACAGCGAAGTGAATCGATTACCCTCACTCCTGGCCAATGACATTATTTTTCCCATACACTTAAACTTTGTTTGCTGCCCTTATAAAGACAACGATGACAAGGAATGACGATGCCGGCGCTGGCAGCAACTTAATATTCAAATATCATTAATTAATGGATTCATTATGTTAATATTGAAATGTGGAAAAAGTCATGCATAATTTCTCTTATCACGAAGCTTGTGGACAAACCTAAATCTAAAAATGCGAGGCATACGCTCATTTCGTATTATCAGATGAGATGAGACAAGATGAGATGAAAGAAAACAAATGAAAACCATAGCTTATTTATTTTTATTAAAATAACAAACAAACAACAAAATGCTCAGGGTATTAGTCATAATCGTTGTTCGCAATGGTTATCGTTATGTGGGAGAATTCTGTCAGAAGCATAAGTGTCCTGTTCTACCAAAGGTCGGTGTCGGTGGGCATGATTCCCACCACTATTATGCCACGAGGATAGCGTCATAATTGCGATTGTAACTGGATGGTCGTTTAGTGGTGGCTCTTAAAAATATTCAATATTTTGTTGTGCCTCTCTCTACTTCGCATGAGGAATATTTAACGACCATAAATAATGATGACAATGATCACTTGTAATTATTTTCGTTCACAAGTAATGTTGGGGAAAAAAGTTCTCATCGTAGTCGACATGCAATCGGACAGACACAAATATAAGGTTGCGGAAGTGGTATAAGATTTGAACAGGGGCGTAGTTAGTTTAAAACGGACCATCAGGAATAATTCAATTCAATGATAGTATGTATACTAGGGTTATGACTTTTTTACAACCTCATATCCCTGTATCATAGCGTGATGAGTTTTGCCATAAGATTACATAAAATCTTAATTATAAGGTGATTCGGTGAAAAAACCTCACGCACAAAATGATTTTAAAATTTGAATTTATCAAAATTATGGACAATTTTTTGAAGTCACTGAAAACAGATATATAATTGAAAATAAACTTTTGAGCCACATGCGATAATTAAAATGACATAAAATGTATTTCTCACTATTTTTCTTCAATTCTGAGAATCGTAAAAATGTCGTAAACGCTTTTATTCAAAAATATAATTTTTTAACAAAAAACAAAAAACTTAAAATTTTTTCAAAATGACATTTTTCGCAACTTTTTTTAATATTTGAATGAAATAAACGTTATTATAGTTATTAGTAGGCTTATATTTATTCATTAGTGCAACAAAAAATAATTTTCGAAAAAAAAATTTTTTTTCATTTCATATATTTTTTCAAAAAATTATTTTTTTTTAAAATCGATTTGTGCGTGAACTTTTTTTATATTTCAATGGAATAAACGATAGCATAGTGATTAATAGGCAAAAGTTCATTCATCCCTGCTACAGGAAATAATTTTTGAGGAAAAATGTCAAAAAGTCATAACCCTAATGTATACATATTGCTGTTCAAAATTATTTCTTTAAAGTATTATAATCTGTATAATTTGTTCAACATATATCGATGCCTTATCTTAAAAAATGCGATTTTGACTTTTTTGTATCAAACGAATTATCGCAATATGTTCTCTAAGTATTAATAAAATATATTCTAATATATTCTCGTATCTCATTCACTCCTATTTTCATATCTGCCTCAAACTCGTATTTTAATACCTGAGCAATCATGTTTGACTGACAATCAATGCCCAGTTGAAACGGCGGAAGCTAGGATCTTGAAATTTTGGGGTGAGGGTTAGTCTTGGGGCGTAGATGGTCCATTTGGCTGGGGTTTTGAAAATTCGTAGTAGAAGGGTTACGAAAATTAATTAAATGTACTAAAATTTGTACCATTTGTTTGACTTACTGGTTATCAACATCGAGGGCGAAACGGCTAAATTAGAATCTTCAAATTCTGAGTGAGGGTTCCTATTGAAGTGTAGATGTGCTCGTTAGAAAAAAGTACTAAAATGCACAAAAAATTTACCTTTCGAATTACGCGAACGACTAGAGCTAGAATTCTGAGCGGAAAATTGGGACAGGAACGGAGTGCAAAATAGTTGTATTAAAGAGTAAACAATAAGTTTACAACTATTACTAAACTTTATTAAAAGTGTACAATTTGGTATTTTGTGAACGAATAAAGTTAAAATTATTATTATTATTATTATTATTATTATTATTATTATTATTATTATTATTATTATTATTATTATTATTATTAATTAAATTATTATTATTAAAATTGTCTACTTTCTAGGATACCAGGGGTAAGTTGTAGGTATTGTCTCGGTACGATTTGAGGCGTTTTTGAAGTTGGGATATTTTTGAAGGCTTTAGTTATGTTTTGGTGAAATTATAAGCTTATATTTGATAAAAAGAACACCAAATTAGCTTATTAAAGCTTTGACCTATGTAGAACATTTCCTACGAGAAGATTTTATACATCCAGCATTTACTTAATAGCACATTTTAAATATCTTTGTTGGAAAATATCTAAATGCCAAATTGGGCGCTGCGCCACCATTGTCTTATCAACTCCTTACATTTTGCACCTACCGCCAAAAGGTACCTAAAAGTTTAAAAAAGCCAAAAAAATCGGGTTATATCATGAGCGTTCCCAAAAAGTTTTATACATCTAGAATTTACGTTAAACATCTTGATTGGAAAATTCCGAAATACCAAATTGGGCGATACCATTCTATGGAGGCGAGGAACTCTAAAAAATCTAAATTTCTAATTTTAAACATTTTGATTGGAAAATAACCTATTGGAACAGTAGTGGGATTCTCTAACGCATTTTTTGGTTATCGACAAAAATCGTTAAAATTAAAATGCTTATAATTTAGGTAGTTAACGATATTATTCGGTAAGATGGCGACCAATAAAAAGTAGTCGCAAAGTTCTACCGTAGTCGCAAAGTTCTACCGATAGCAACAGTGATGTCAACTTTTATTTGAACTTTTCATTCATAATTTTGCGTTTTAATTTGACCGATTTTTGTCGGTAACCAAAAAATTACCTAGAGAATCCCACTACAGATCTACAGGGGCTATATTAAAACGTGGGTATATATCAGGCGTAGGCGATGGGAGCCCCTTTTGGGGTAGTGTGTGTAATAGGGTTATGACTTTTTGACATTTTTCCTCAAAAATTATTTCCTGTAGCAGGGATGAATGAACTTTTGCCTATTAATCACTATGCTATCGTTTATTCCATTGAAATATAAAAAAAGTTCACGCACAAATCGATTTTAAAAAAAAATAATTTTTTGAAAAAATATATGAAATGAAAAAAAAATTTTTTTTTCGAAAATTATTTTTTGTTGCACTAATGAATAAATATAAGCCTACTAATAACTATAATAACGTTTATTTCATTCAAATATTAAAAAAGTTGCGAAAAATGTCATTTTGAAAAAATTTTAAGTTTTTTGTTTTTTGTTAAAAAATTATATTTTTGAATAAAAGCGTTTACGACATTTTTACGATTCTCAGAATTGAAGAAAAATAGTGAGAAATACATTTTATGTCATTTTAATTATCTCATGTGGCTCAAAAGTTTATTTTCAATTATATATCTGTTTTCAGTGACTTCAAAAAATTGTCCATAATTTTGATAAATTCAAATTTTAAAATCATTTTGTGCGTGAGGTTTTTTCACCGAATCACCTTATAATTAAGATTTTATGTAATCTTATGGCAAAACTCATCACGCTATGATACAGGGATATGAGGTTGTAAAAAAGTCATAACCCTAGTGTGTAAACATTTTTCACACCGACAATAAAAAAAGAACGTTTGTGTCTCAAATTAGAATTTTCAAAATATGTACATGTACATGTTACAGATATTTATTTTTAAAATTTGTATAGTATCCCGAGGGCTGGTCTGGTCTATATGGAAAAATTTCTGCAGAAAGAAATTGAACTCCTAGCGACTACAAAATACTAAATTTTAGCCTTTAATGTACATACCAAAATTCGGCAGGTACTCTTCTATAGGGACTTTATCAACGCATGGACCTACATAAGCATGCTCCCTAGCGAAATCCAAATTTAATCATTTTGATCGGAAAATATCAGAACTGGGGGATACCGTCCTATGGGGGCTATATCGAATTGTGGTCATATCCCAACAGTTTTATGTCAAAAGGTTTTATAAGCTTAGAGCAGCCAAATACCAAGATTCAACCATTTCGATTGGAATATGTGTTTTGTTGTTTTATTTATGAATTTATCTTAAACATCTTAAAAACTGCTTCATTTTTCGATTTTGAAAAAGGTTCAGCAAAATATACCAGCATTAGTGGGTATTACTGAACGAAGTTTTTTGTGCCCGCAATATGTTTAGGCACTTTAAAATTTGGAAGGTCATTCGGCTCGGATGCCCATTCATATAATTCCCAAGCTGTAGTTATTTGGTGATAAATTTAGTTAGTTTTTTGTCCGGCTGGTGCAATAATTGCTAATCCATTTTCGTTATCTAAAAATAACGCAGGTTTGGAGATAATTATGATGAATTCCTAAAAAATGTTAAAAAGGACATTTTTGTTTGGTAAAATAACAAATGTTCCACACTGGTATAAATGAAAAATTTTATTGAAAAAAAAAACGCGCCTAAGCCTACTGTGCAAAATTTGTTTCTATATTTTATTAGATACCTGATAAATGAAGCAAAAAAATACAACAAATGATTTTTTCTATTTCGACCAATATTGAAGAAGTTATGAGTATTTCTGCAATATCTCTTGAACCGTTAAAAATCTGAAAATATACTGAAATATACTGAAATATTTTGCTGAAGAGCAGCATCAACACTCGGGTTATGACTTTTTTACAACCTCGTTTCCCTGTATGACATTTTGATGAGTTTTTACCTAAGATTACATAAAATCTTTATTATAAAGTGATTCGATAAAAAGCTTCCACACAAAAAACCTTTTAAAGTTTTTATTTTTCAAAACTTTTGAATTTTTTTTTTTGGAGTCTTCTTTGGGGCTACAAAAAATTTACCCAGAAATTCGTCATTACAGGTCCACGTTTTCATAATACGTTTGACGTAAGTTTTTTGCCACATTATCCTACCGAAATGACTAAAATTCGGTATTTAATCTTCGATATTGGAATATAACACTCCTGCCCATAACTGTGGGTATAGATGCAAGTTTTAATACAGCCCCATATATTTTTGGAGGATTTTTGCTTTTCTGGCAAGATTAGCTTACTTTTCATTCCAAAAAATAGCACTAATTCGACATTTAAGGTTGCAAGAGGTCAGAAAATATATCTATAAAAAAGTGGCGCCATATGTTCATATTAAGGTATTACCCCATATCAGGGTACCACACGATTTTAGCTAATATGAGGAGTTAAGCAACATTTTCCAACCAAAACATCGCTAGAGGTGAAAAACTTATCCACAAAAATTGTAGACATACAAAGGTCCATTTTGGTTTAACCCTCATATAACGGTACCCTTCTACCGATGTTACTGCTATTTCGTACCGCGGTCTCATATTAGAAGGAAATTGATACCGCCCGATGAGAAGTCATTTTTTAAGGATTTTTATACTGAAGTGGCTGTAACTTGGTATTTTGGATTCTCAATGTCTAGAAAGCCTCCACGCTACAATATACATACATGTACACGCAAAAAAATATATGTTAGAAATATGTTTGGATCCAAACAAATATTTGTTTGCAACATTTTGTAACATATCTCAATTTTATATGTTTGGGTACCAATATTTTTTATCTTAAAACATATTTTTAATGGGTGGAGAGAGAATGTCAAAGAGAGTAACAACAGGGCTCTCGGGGCTGCGGAATGCCGGTTTATAATAAAGAGCTGTGTGTATGTTGTTATAGGAGACGCAGAAGTTATGTGATGTGTATGCGTAAAACACGTGTGTTTCGTGCTTTGTTGTTGTTAACCAACGTAGCAAGCGAAGAGGAAAAGAAAAAAATGGCATTAACCTTTTTTCTTCAGTGTTCTAGAGACAATCGTTGATTTAAGACGCAAAGTGAGTGATTAAATCAGTATTTTGTCTTTTCTTAAACAAATTGTGCTTTTTAGCAAATTAAATGTTCAATACATTTTATAATTGAATCAGAAAGGTGAATGGAAATATTTTATTGAACAAGGCAGAAATCGCATTTAATATTGGTAATTACATCAATACATTTTTCATATACATACATACATATGTATATTTGAAATATGGATGTACCTATTTATTACATTATATAATCATTTGATTCCAGATGCCAATTTCCCGCTGATGATTTGAACTTTGAAGAAAATGTGTTTTATTTCACAACTAACTTTTTATAAGTTATTTCATTCAGTTTTTTCTTTTATTAAAGTCTGTTTTGTCTTCCTTTGGAATTTTTTATGTACCTATGTGTCTGCTGTGCTTTTGCGTTTTTTCTATGCCTTTCAATAAAACACCACCATTTATAAATGTGTGTATATGTTAGAGATATCCTGTGAACGCTTGCTGAAAGCAAGTGAGCATACATTTCAATGTGTTTCACATTGACATTTACGCTCCCTTGCTCTCAGAAAGCGCCCACGGGTGCATGTGTTTTTTTTTTGTGGCTTTGGGTTTGTATTTTTTTGCACCCAAACATATAATTGGTTTGCATCCAAACATATAATTTGTTTGCACCCAAAAATATAATTTGTTTGCACCCAAACATATAATTTGTTTGCACCCAAACATATGTTATTTTTGGAACCGATTGCAAACAAATATATGTTTGCTGCAAAATATGTTTGGGACATATGTTTTAGGGGCCTTTTTTCTGTGTATATACAGTTAGACAACAAATGTATTGCAAAGACCAAAATTCTAAAAAAACAATATAATATTTGTTCGTTTATGGCAACAATATATGCAAAAACTACCCGGTCTTTGGTGCAAATCTCTTGAAAGAATATTCCGTCAAAATATACAAAATTTGTTTGCATAATATAACTAATACGGATTAAAATAAGAATTACCTACTAATTTTAGGTAACAATAAGTGTATTGCAAGGAAAAACAGTACTATAAACCTAATCATTTTTGTAGTAATTATGCATTTTTATGACTTTTGCGGCTAATAATGGGCTAACAGTATTGAATGTGTTAAAGTTCAGTGATAAAAAAGCCGTCATGGAGGGTTTTCATACAGGTAAACGCCACAGACAAGTATGTAAAGAATGAATATTTGACTCAATATATGTTGTCGGATAATGGACCAATTCAAAACAGTATGATGTTGGCTTTGGAAACATCAAAATATATCTGGAAAGTATAGGGAAAAATAGACCTCCAGTGCAGTATTTTGAATCGACCTACAACAGAGCTCTATTTCCACTGTCAGTAGTATTGAAATGACTTCATTTTTACTAAATAGATAGATATTACCCTCTGCTATCATAATAAATCTCAAAAAGTGTGCCAAATTCAATAAAACCCATCAAATACGTAAATTAAACCCGTTCTGGATATACTGGAATACGGAATTTTTGGTTAGTATATTCTTTGCCAAGCAATAAAGGATGCATCATCGGGTTCGCGGGCTCGCGGGCATAACAATGATTGGGAAGACATTCCCACTGACATAATTAGGAAATATTTAATAGCCATTATTCTGAAAGTCAGTAAATAAGATCCAGAAAGCTCAAACAAGCTCAACTACCACTATTCCAAAGACGAGATCATGACATATCATACATGACATGTATGTATGAAAATGACAAGTTAAATCGACTGGATTTGCTAAATCCAACATAGTCTAAACGTGCTATTAGAGTGGAACATGCCGAGCTTTAATTTTGGGTTAAATAAACTCATTAAAACTCCAATGAATGTCCAAAAAACAACTTATTGAGGAACAGTACTTTTGTAATTCTCTAAGAAACCATAGACTTTGAAATTTTTGAAATTCTTTTATTGTCACTCCCAAGTTGTAGGAATGTAACATGGTATTTCGGATTTAGAATTTGTAGAAATCATCAATGTCTCGTTCGAATTAAACCTTGTTTAAAAAAGTGATACTCTTAAGTTAGCATAATCCACTTCTCCTTGGAATTGGTACCATAGTACGTATTAGTACCAAAACTATTTGTTAATATTCGTTCATCTAAAGAAACACATTTTCTGGTATGGTCAATTATCAAACGCTCATTTCGTGTGCCAAAACATTATCCTCCCTTATATTTCCAAATGATACGACCCTGTTTAAAACTATATTGGATGTAATATTTTGCTAATGCCAAATGACGACGGACGATACAACAATAACGTATAAATAAATATAAACAGTTAAAGAGTCTCAAGGACTATAGCCGGATGCCGTGGCGTAAATGGCAACAGTATCTATTAAAAACAATTATAAGAGCTGAAGGTGTGCGTACGTTAGTGGCGACACACGTGACCGTACGTCTGGGTGTTTGTTTAGTAACAAGGCGGTAAGGCAAGTGAGAAAAGTCATACAAATATTTCACATTGCCTTTGTGTTTAATCGAGCAGAATTCCAGATGTAAGTAACCACCGCGTATACACAGGATAACAATGCCTTCTCACACAGACGCACGTACCCAGTGACAAATAAAAAAATACATGGACAACAAACAAGGGATGGCAGGATGTACTTGCAACGTAAAATACACATATACAAAAATCATCTGTGCATCTGCACAAATGATGATCAAGAGAGAGAGAGAGCAACAGCATTGAAATTTACACCACACACACACATACGAATACTGGTACGCGTAAAATGTTTGTTTTGTCTTCTATTTATTTGACGCTACCGCTACTTTGTTACTGTTGCCATTGAATAAAAACTTTGATTGCAGCCAATGCAAACAAAACCCGGAAGCGACATATTCATCCTTATATCCTTTTAGCTTGCAACCACGTACGCGAGTAAGTCCTTGTTCTAGGGTTCTCTTATGCGAGTTGAACTCTTGAATGCAACATTTCAATTGTAGCTTTCCCCCCACACACAAATACATATCCGCCTGAACGGTAATCCATTGACTCAGTGGTTTTAATGGCCATATTTGGATGTGTGTTCACATGAGAATTTCAATTTTTCTTTAACGTAAATGTGTATTTCAATGGTGGTCGGTTGGTGGGAAGAAATACTTAAAAGCTATGCAGTGAAGAGCATGTTATTTGTGTGTGTTTTTTCTGAAACTCCACAACCCTTTCTAACGAATTGAAATTCCTTCCTTGTTTCTATGGGGTGGCATAGGTTAGAGCTGCAGTGAGTGCTGCAGCAACAATTTATTGCCTGAATCCTGCCTTTTTCGTATAGTTTCTTGATGTTTTTTCTACATTCTTATGGTCGTTGGTCCTTTATGTATTCGCTTATGAATGTTTCTGTAAGATCATAAATTATTTTGGTATTAACCCATTGATTGCTTTGGCGCACTTTCTCACAGAATAAATACACGAGATATTTAAGTATTTTCTAGTACAGCACGTGACGTAGGCCTTGCGACAATCAAAATCATATTTTTATTCTGCTTATAATATCAAATATTTCTTCGAATCAAATTAAGTGGGAGGAGTTATGTTGAAGTGTGAATTCCGAAAATGCAAAGACACGTATTTTTATTGACTTCTCATAGGTCTAAAGTGGGGCCACACTTGCTGTGGTCAATTTTGTTCTAATTATTTTAATGTTACAATAGGTAGATGTGGGTAAGTGTTAGAAGAAATAATAATACCCTACCCTATTAAACATGATACATAGAACATATTCTTTAATGATTGTCTAAGTCTGGAGTTTCCCCCATTGGCTTAACTTCATCACTTTCCTCTTTGCAGAGAAAAATGTTTACAAAACGCACTGACAGCTTGCAAAATTTACTGATCGCTACCAATATCATGATTTCATCCCGGCGAAGGGAATTATCAATTGGCTTTTCAGTTTTTGAAATGATGATTTTTTAGTGAAAACCTGAACCCTTTAAGCATCGAGTATTCTCATGTTAATGAGAACGATGCTCACTTTTCGGCTTTCCCAAAAAACACCAGAACAAAATATTTGCAAGCTGACAGCACGATTCAACTAAGAAATCATCGATTTCTGTTAAGTTGAAATAACATCAACACAGTTACCTGTGAGTATGTCGTTGGAATTTTATTTACAAAATTCCGTTTTGCGCGAGCCTTCGCTGTTTTTTGTTTGTTTTGTTTTAGTTGAAGATTCAATCATATGATTGTCTAAGTCTGGAGTTTCCCCCATTGGCTTAACTTCATCACTTTCCTCTTTGCAGAGAAAAATGTTTACAAAACGCACTGACAGCTTGAAAAATTTACTGATCGCTACCAATATCATGATTTCATCCCGGCGAAGGGAATTATCAATTGGCTTTTCAGTTTTTGAAATGATGATTTTTTAGTGAAAACCTGAACTCTTTAAGCAACGAGTATTCTCATGTTAATGAGAACGATGCTCACTTTTCGGCTTTCCCAGTGCGTTTTGTAAACATTTTTCTCTGCAAAGAGGGAAGTGATGAAGTTAAGCCAATGGGGGAAACTCCAGACTTAGACAATCATATGATTGAATCTTCAACTAAAACAAAACAAACAAAAAACAGCGAAGGCTCGCGCAAAACGGAATTTTGTAAATAAAATTCCAACGACATACTCACAGGTAACTGTGTTGATGTTATTTCAACTTAACAGAAATCGATGATTTCTTAGTTGAATCGTGCTGTCAGCTTGCAAATATTTTGTTCTGGTGTTTTTTGGGAAAGCCGAAAAGTGAGCATCGTTCTCATTAACATGAGAATACTCGATGCTTAAAGAGTTCAGGTTTTCACTAAAAAATCATCATTTCAAAAACTGAAAAGCCAATTGATAATTCCCTTCGCCGGGATGAAATCATGATATTGGTAGCGATCAGTAAATTTTGCAAGCTGTCAGTGCGTTTTGTAAACATTTTTCTCTGCAAAGAGGAAAGTGATGAAGTTAAGCCAATGGGGGAAACTCCAGACTTAGACAATCATATGATTGAATCTTCAACTAAAACAAAACAAACATATTCTTTAATGTTAATTACATGACGAGTTGTTAAACAAAGCGGTTTAATTTCATAATACCCCTTACCACAGTGTGGTAAGGGGTATTATGTCTTTGTGCATTTGTATGTAACATACAAATGGAAACGAAATAGATCCATAGTTCCTTTTGTGGATATACATACAATCACTTTCTTAGTCGATTTATGTAAGTCCGTCCGTCTGTACCTGTATTTTTGTTCGCAACGTATAGGTCGCATTTTTGTCCGATTCAGCTGAAAATTGGGTAATATAATTTTTTTTAGCCATATGAAGAACGCTATTGCTTTTGGTGAAAATCGGTTCAGATTTGGATATAGCTCCCATATATATTTTCGCCCGATTTGACGTATTTGCTGCATCAAACACGCTATATACGTCCGATTTGGAATGTGTGACTGAATTCGGTCTAGAAATAAGTGTGCCAAATTATATCGAAATCGGTTCAGATTTGGATATAGCTCCCATGTATATTTTCGCCCGATCTGTCCAATTTTGATGAAATTTGGAATGTGTGACGGAATTTTGTCTAGCAATAAGTTTACCATATTATATAGAAATCAGTTCAAATTGATATATATCTCCTATATTTTACATATTACAGTGGTGTATAGTCGGCCCGCTCGACTATGATCCTTTCCTTACTGGTTTTTTACGAAGTGTTCAACATGCTTCCGCGTTTCTTTAAGGAGTGAGTTTAATAACGGTGACGTAGGAGGTTGATAATGCAAAGCCCAGCACTCATCTTGGTCCCTCTTTCATCTCCTCTTTCACCCATAAAAACGATAAAAACTTGAATTGGTCGTCGTAGAAAACTAGAAAAATGGATAATTAGTTCATTTTAGTTTATTAAAGTACTAAGCTCCTCCGCCACGGTGTCCCTACCAAAACATTGCCCTGTATGAACAATTTCAATTTTGCCAAGGGCAAAATCATAAAGTCATTTACAGCATGTTTATAAAACATTATTGTTGGAATAGTTCTTGATTTTATCTGACAGTTCTTGGTAAATTTTCTAGGTTGAGAATTGAACCCACGTTCCTAATAAAGCAGGTCAAAACTAAAGAAAAAACTGCCCAACATTTGCATAGGTAGTACCATTTTTCGATTTTTTTTATTCAAACCTATTCTGATGATCGCAAGAATTTAAAACTTTTTTGAACATTTTTCCGAAAATATCGCAACACCGTTACGTTTTTTCTTGTGAATGTTGGCATAGTATAGGACTCTCAAAAACTAAATAGTATGGATCTGTAATATAAACACATCACATCACCTTAACATATAAAAAGAAAAAAATTCTAACCTATTCAGATGATCGTGAGTGCATGTTGACGATTTTTTTGTGGCCACTGGGAATTTCAAATGTAAAATTAAAAGTTGTTCGGTCTGAAAATGTAGCTAAAACCTGGAAAATACCGAAAATCGGGAGGTACCGTTATATGCGGGTATACCAAAACGTGGGCCGATATAATCCATATTCGAACTTGACCCGACTATCTAAAAAATAAACTCGGGTGCAAAAATATAGCGTTCAAGCTCAATTAATGCGGACGCTAGAGTGATTAGAACAGATGGGCATGGGTATATCGCCTCAGAATTTTATCCTGATCAAAAATATATATACTTTATAGAGTCGCAAATAATTATATCAATGCGTTACAAACGGAAAAACTAAAACCTTAAAAATATCGAAAATCGGGAGGTACAGTTCTATGCGGGTTATATCAAAACATGGACCGACCATTTTCAATATTTCAATATTTCGAGCAGTATCTTGATTTCAACGGACTATGTTATTACGACTTTGCATTTTATGCTGACCGAATATTTCGATTTGTTTCAAACGGAATGACAAATATAATTAAACCGTTATTCATCATATGGTGTCGACACCCGCAAACGTTATGAGGACCATGATTTGCGAATCTGCACCTGGAATGCCCGCACTCTTTACAGAGTAGCTGCAGTTTCGCACTGACGGATGTACTTGGTAAGTACAAAGCTGATATTATAGACTTACTGGAAGTGCCATGGAATTAAGCACATGAAACTAAACATGAGCTAGGTGTTAGATTAATGGTAAATCGGGCCTTAAAAACCTGATCTCCAGATTTACTCTGGTTGATGAGAGAATTGCCACAATCCTTATAGAAGCAAAGTTCTTTATCATCAGTCTCATCTGCGCCAATGCCCCGACCAGAAGGTGAACAGGCAAAGAATATATTTTACAAGCGCCTAGATTTTAATGCTAAAATCGAAAGGGAAAATATCAAAGGTTCCGCAATCTGCAAGTTCATTGTTTAAGGAGATTTTAATGCTTAAATTGGGAGCTAAAATATCTTTGGTCCCACGGTCGGTAATTTCGCCTTCATGAGGTAATGTCGGACAACAAAACGAGGCTGATCTACTTTGCAGGGGAAAAAACATGATAGTAAGCAGGTTCCAACACATCAACATACACAAGTTCAAGTGGATGTCCCAAGATGGAAAACCAGAAACTAGATCGAACATGCTGTAAAAGACGTACGACATTCTTCCAGTATGTTAAATGTCAGTTCCATTCGAGGAGCGAACATCGAAGTGGTCCACCTTGTAGCAGCCAAGTAACGCACTTGCCCGCATGTTGTGACAAAAGAGCAATTTCAGAACAAAGAGCAGGAAAAATTTGAGCGATAGAATCTCAAGATGTTCAGGAGTCAAAACGAAATCAAAAGAGTTTACCAGAGTGTGAAAGACCTAAGTGTGAAAGACCTAACTGAAGGGGCACCATACTCATTATCCTGCAAAGATGATGAAGGAACCAGGTAAATTATACAAATAGCGTATTGGGAATTTGGAAGGAGCATATCATCATGCTTTTGGTATCGAATATGGGCGGCATTGAGTGTTTTCCATCTAGCCAAAGTGAGGTCATGACAGCAACTGATCGGTTGAATAGCAATAAGGCAACAGGAGCTGGCTGTCGAACTGTTCAAGACCGGTGGCGACATACTAATAAGGAGTTGATTAGCAAAATTTCGCTGGAGGAATACATAACCAACGATGGGAACCTCAGTCTGTTATCTTCCCTGCACAAGAAAGGAGAAAGAAGGTTTGTGCCAACTACAGAGGCATTAGTCTCCTACCTATCGCATGTAAAGTGCTCTCGGGTGTATTTTGTGAATGGATAAAACCTATAGTCAATTTAAAAATAAAGTCATACCAATACAATTTTAGACCTGCAAAATCTACTGTAGACAAAGAGAAGAGAGAGAAGACTCATGGAAAACTGATCAACACAAACCACCTATTCGTCTACCTTAAATCCGCCTTCGACAGCCCAATAAGGTGAAAGGTGTTCGAAATAAAGGAAATAATTATATTGGCCCACAGATTCTACTTTGTTCTAAGTAAACTGTTTAAAACCAAACCACCTCTCGTCAAACAAAAATTATACTCTGCCAGACACTGCAACTACTCGTACTTATATGTATGTATATGATTTCGAAGCGTGGGTACTTGCGAAAACATATGATGTTTCAGTTGAATTTGAGAGAAAATTCTTCGAAAGATTTGTTTGCTAATATGCGATAACGGTGAATAGCCTTACTTTTATTCTTTCAAAAACGTATTCTAAATATATATAATGATTTGTGCATGAGTCAGGGAAATATTTTTGTTATTCCCACAATAAAAAATTGGAAAAAGGCGACCGTTATTTCCCATAAGTATTAACTAATATCTCAATATTTAATAAATTCCTTATTTTCGAAAGCTGACGTATTTCTTTCACTTCTTATTCGCTTCAAATATCAATTCCTAATTCATTGGCAACAACCTGTATTTTGTATTTGTGGGTATTTTACAAAACATATATCCAAGCACGTTCCTAAAGGTATGTTTCCGTTTCGAATTTTTTGGGTTTGCTTGAGAACGTAGGAATATGCATGAACATCTGTATATGTAAGCGAGGAAGTGTTTTACAACACTCCCATAATTTGTATACGATGCTACTGACTACACACTTTCTTTTCTTGGGTAGACACACTCGAGTAGGAAAGGCTGGCATCAACTTTGTCTTCGGTTGGAGTTCTTTGGTTTTTATTGTCTTCTGCTCTTGCCAATGCGGATGCATTTATTTAAATTTACTATGACACTTTTTTAGCAGAAAACAGAGACGGGAACTGCAGGACAACTATATGAATATGGATAATGTCACTCTGATTAAAATGTTATGGGTTATTTGTTTTGTGGTAAAGAGAATGTCCTGGCGGTATGTAGAATGTAAATGTTATCTACTTTTATGAAGGATTTTCGTCTCTGGAAGCTACTATATGGATACGTACATACATATGTATGTATGCATGCATGTGAGTATGCATGTACTATATGTATGCACGTATAACTATATTTTGTAAATTTATGGATGGATCAAAATTGGTTTTTGTTTTAATAAATGGGTTTACATAAAATTTATTCACCACAAGAAATGAGGATTCACTAAAAATAACGAGAATATAATGTTGACAATCAAACAAATGTGAGACAATGACAACAATGCACTAGTTTTAGTTCGACCAGGCTTACTTTTTTCTAAATTGTGAATATTATTAAAAATTTAGAAAATATGTACATATTTTAGTGGTAAGGACTCTAAAGTACAAAGTTTTCAATATTCATAAAATTGTGAATAAAACGTATGTTTTATTCAGACATGGCTTGGAATACATTTTAAAGTATAGGGCTGTAGAAGACAGACTTATTTACATTCGACAAAAACGTGACAAAACTAGATCTGTTTCACATGGGTGGGTCCAACAATTTTCATAGGGTACAGTTCTGATCAAATAGAATAATTTCATATATCTAAGGCTTTAATTATTCTCACAATATGCTGGATACTTAGGAAACTTTTACACTTATAGCATGAACTCACAATTGTATCTCCTTTTTGTGCACTGGAGATAGGATGATGTTTCTAATTTGCTCGCACTTCCGCTTTACCATTTCTTTCTTTTTTCTTACAGTATCTCCATCTCTCCCGATATACGTACGAGGGCTACTAGATAACTTTCTGGCGCCTTTAGACATTTTTTTTTTGTTGAATGTGTGACAGTTTTTTTCTTTAACTTGATATTTTCATCAGAGTTTTGGCCTTCCCTTGGGACGTATACCGTCGAGTGGCCCAGCCCAGCCACGTTTTACTACATCGATGTCTCTCAAACATATAAATATCTGTCTCATCGGTTTACGTAAGTACCCATGCTTCAGATCCATACATAAGTACGGGTAGTATCAGTGTCTGGCAGAGTGTAAGTTTGGTTTGACGAGATGTGGTTTTGCTTTTGAATTGTTTAGTTAGACCAAAATAGCATCTGTTGGCCAATATTATTCTTCTCTTGATTTCAAAACTGATGTTGTTAGCTTTGTTTATGGCAGTGCCGAGGTAAATAAAGTCATTTAATACCTCAAAATTGTAATTCTGAACATCCACAGTTAGTCCGAGTCTACTGAACATCTTGCGTGTTGAAACAATAAACTTCGTCTTATCGCCATTGACTGCCAGGCCCACGTTGGCAGACTCTTTTTCAATGTTTGCAAAGGTGGCTGTTACGGATCGAGTTCATCGACCTATTATGTCAATATCATCTGCTTATGCCAGTAACATTATATCTTTATTGTATATAGTGCTATTTTTATCTATATCTGTATATACCTGACCTTTTCTAGTAGAATGTTAAATAGGTCACACGTCATCTTGTCCGAAATCTCGTTTGGTTTCAAAAGGTTCGGAGAGGTTCTTTCCTATTTTAACAGCCGATCTTGTGTTAGCCAATCTCTTCCTGCATAATCGTACAAGATTTGCAGGGATACCAAACTCAAACATGGTTTGGAACACCTTCGATCGAATTTGGCTTCGAAAGACGGTGTCGATCTATCTTTCGGGGTCTTCTCAGTATCTGGCAGAGTATGAAAATTTGCTCAATTATTGATTTACCAGGTCTAAAACATTATTGGTATGAGCCTATTATTTTATTGACCATACCCAGCAAAAATTCGGATCCATTAGTCATTACGTAACCCATTACAAAGTAATATAAACAAGCTTCTTTTCCCATTACAAGTAATCTGAAAAGTAATGGGATACTTCTTAAAAAAATTACAAGGCAAACCTACTTACTTTGCTCCTCACTAAGTAATGAGGACGGTGGCACAGTGAGTGTGTGTCCGACTATAAATCCTAGGGTTGTGTGTTCAACGCTCACTGTCGACACGCGAGTTTTTTTAATTAAAAAATAACAGTTCGTGGTGCACATGTGCACTGCACATTTAAGTTCTTAAGCAACCCTTAATGTTCGTGTGCGTGGCATAGTATGTAGTGTCTTTGGCTAGAAATCAGAAGGTTCGTGTGTTCAACTCGCACAGCGAGCGAAATAAAATAAAGTAAAATAAAAGTAAGAAGTGTGATGAAATTAAAAAAAATCTCTACATCAACTCCCAGCAAAAATCCTCATACAAACCTCCTTTCCCACCCATTATTTTAACAAGGGCATGTCGCGCGAAATATCTGGTTATTTTGTAACCACTGAAATAAGTAGTCAGAATCTACTCAGTATCTACTTATTTCAGTGGTTACCATCTACCTTTTTCAGTGGTTACAAAATAACTAGATATTTCGCGCGACATGCCCTTGTTAAATAATGGGTGGGACAGTTCGGCGGGGAGCTCATCAGCTCCTGCTGCTTTAGTGTTATTCAGCCGATTAATTGCTGCCATGACCAAGCTTTGGTTAGGTGGTAGACATTCAACGTCTTTGGTGACGATTGGTTCTGGTGTATCTACATCGCTGCTAACATTCGATACTAAGAGCTTCATGAAATGCTCCTTCCAGATCCTCAATACGCATCAGTACAGGTTCCATTTATCAACTTTGCAGGAAAATTTTTAGACATCATTCCGACTCCTGAAGATCTCGAGTTTCTAACGCTCACGTTCTTCTTTTTCTTTTTTCTTCTGAAAAAATTACTTTGTCAAAAAATGTTTATAACTTTCGACGTGGATAATCACGGCAAAAGTGCATCGATCAAATTTAATCTTTGTATGTCGATAAAAGACCATCCTATAGCACAATGAAAACTGGTTTAATCAATTCAATCATAGCCGACACTCGCTAAAAACGAAGAACGTGTGCCAGAAAAAATTTAAGCCATGTGTGAACGGATAATACCGTGATAAAAAGGCATGTGTGGACATATCTTCTGCCAACTAACATTTGATATTGCATGAACACCCGGTCGGAACAATTTGGTTTTCTCCATAGATCCAGCACAATTTGAGAATCGCTAACAAAAGGCTCTTGTCGATTTGTGCAAAGAAATTGCGAATAAATACGATTGCGGTGTTTCAAACGACGAATCTTGGATCTATGCGTATGAACTTGAAATAACACACCAATCGACAGGGAATGTCTACGAAGATGAGCCAAATCCAGCGTAAGTTGATCATGGAAGAAGCACTTCGAAGCAAATGGCCACCTGTTTCTTCGGCTAAACTGACAATATGGAGACTATATGGCTTGAGGAACGTAGGACGGTTAATTCTGAGAGGTACACTACAATTTCTTTGCCTGAAGTCTCCTGAGAAATTCGTAAGAGCGGATTATGTGAATGTTTGTTTGGAGTGGGCAATGTCATGCGAGGAACGAGGACTGCTTTTATTAACCAATTGGGACAATTTGTGTTGAATGTGCTGATGCTATATATTGTGATTGCAGTTTTCCGATGTTCACTTTCAGCGTTGTCTGTTCGTACTTTATTCTTCACTTTTAGTTGGGCGTGTACATTTACAGCAACACAATAACGAGCCAGCTACATGAATTTGGCCCACGGATAGATTAAATGACGTTTTCTAATCTGGTAACAAAACAACGTGGCTATATGTATCGCGTAAATCTTTTGCAGTTAGCTACCACGTTGTTTGCCGCTTCTAAGTCCGATGTAAGGTATTTCACTGCCAGACTATATTTAAGCATTAAAATCGAATAAAATAATTTTAATTTAATGGACATGTTTTCTCCAAGCGCTAATACAACAAATTCAGACAGACAGTTTTTTGGCGTTTTAGCTACATTTTCAAATCGAATTAGTAATAATGCAAAATTTCGATTCTAGCAAAACCAGTGTTACTCTATTCGCATTTGGTGTAGATAGACGGGATATATATATTTATGTGTACTATAATTGTATAATGGACTCCGTTGCTTGAATGTTTTGAGATTTTTCTCTATGTATTAGAAATATGTATGCTTTAATTTATGTTTTTCGTTTGTATTTCTCTACCACACTATTTCACAAGACTTCAAGTGTAAACCAAAGAAGATGATCTTCCTCAATGTCACCTCCTCAGATGTAATAACCTTTTCATTATTGTTCGTAAATTGTAATCGATATGACTGATTGAAACCACTTGAAATTCACACGAGACATATCGTCATCAAGCGCTTGTTAAACTCTGTTAAGGTAAGATATACTTTTTATTAGGAAATTTTTGAAAATATTTCTTCTCGTACACATCACTCACCGACTAGTAAAATAAATATTATTTAAAACGGAAAAAGCTTAATTAAGCTTCAAACTCCCGTCTCGCATAATGCATGCTATGTGTCGCAGTAGATTGCTCAATGCAATAAATACTCATAAAATATGAGAAGACCTAAGTAAACATTGTCACTGCTGTTTTTGTTATTACAAGACGCCCACTCAATTGCGGGTGGGAAAAGTTGAGTTAATTATAAGCATTTAAAACCAATCCAACCACATACGTATGAACTTCCCAAGTGAACAGCGACAACGTACACAAAAAGCAATGACAATCACAGCAGTGATGAGACAAAAGTAATGGTGGCGAAATCATAGTCTAAATTTGTGGGAAGCTGCAGGTCGACAATGTAAACAACTTAGCGGATTTCTTATTGAAATCCAAAGAGTCATCATTATCAGTTCTGCGAACTGTATTAGGAAATGTTTTGCAGCAAAGAACTGTGTGACTTTATTCGAAGTTCATTCGTATCCTTAGTGCTGAAAACGCCGCACGTGCACATTACTTCGATAAGTGGTTTCGGTTGAAGGATGGTAGATGTTACTGCGTTTGCATGTTGAAACATTAGGGTGTCCCAATTTGATGCTGAAACTCTAACAATATTTTGCAACTTCTATAGGATTTGTTTCTGGGTTCAAACGGAACATCCTAGTATACACATATGAACAACTTACACAAAGATATTTGGATATAATGTTTCCTTCTGGAAAAAACACATCGAAGTTAATGAAACTGCATCTTCATAGAAATGTCTAATTAAAATTCGAAAAAATTGATTGAAACAAGTTTTTGCGATCCTGTTTAGATTCAGTTCACATCGCGTTTATACGGCTAAATGTCAAATTTAGTTTTCCTTTGGGATACAAAGATTTTAGCATCGTTATCACTCCAAAATGTCTAAAATTTACAGCGTGTTTTTGTAAAAAGTTTTTGCCCATTCGTTCGTCGATTTCATGAACGAAGACACAATTTGGTTTTCATAGCGGTTGACGTTTGTATTCGTGTGACAAACAAATGAAAGCTTTTTATTTTCGTAATTTTTTTGGTTTTCGTAACAAAATCAGACGAACGAATACGTCAAAAATAAACGAATGGAAAAGATCCATCGTTTTGAATGAAAATTAAATAGTTTGAGTAATAAATGGCACAAAACACACAAAAACTGGAAGGGAAGGCAATTTTATTTATTTCCATAGAAGCACACGCGTATATGTACATCCGTTTCTTCATATTATCACAATTATTTTTGGACAAATTTGATTAAATTTTTCTCTTATTTTTTCTTTTTCATCTGTTTATCGGGGTTACCATCAAGTAACACATTTTACGTGCAGATGCCTATGCAAAATTCACAAAATAAGTATCATGGAAACCTTGAAATATAAAAGCTTTTATGAAATCGACGAAAGCTTTCAGATAAAAACGAATGGTTTGTAAAATTTTACAAGAACCAAATTTTGAACGTATACGTTTTAGTACGAACGGTTCGTGTGACAGGCAAGCATTTTTACAAAAACACCCTGTTAGTATTTAATCTTCTATGGGGTTACAAAACTTTTTCCCAAGTATTTGTCAGTACAATTCCGAGTTTTAACATAGCCCCCCTGGAGCTTTACCTCCAGATTTTCTCTACTTTAAAGGTTTTAGATTCATTACTTAGTTGCTTACTTACTTAGTTGCCCCTCTACAGGACATTTGTCCTATAGGCCAAACTAAGAAAAGATTTCCATTCCTCTCTATTTGTTGCTTTATATCTCCAATTTGGAATACCTCGCTTTTCTGTCTCGTCTTCCACTTGTTTTCTCTATTGAAGCCTTGGCCTTACAGTTCTGTATCTACCGCTTTTTAAGCGGGTAGAACCCACGGGTAGTATCAGTGTTTTGTAAAGAGTTATATTTGTTTGACGAGATGTGCCTTTGTTTTTTAAACTGGTTACTTAAGCCAAAGTAGTATATTTCACAACTGATGTTGGTTGTTTGTGTTTATGGCGGTGCCGAGGTAGACAGTGCCTTTAACAACCTCAATATTATAGGAGCCAACTTCCACAGTTGGTCCGAGTCTGATGTATGCATTTCGCGTCGATACCATAAAATTTGTCTTTTCGGCGTTTACTGCCAGACCCACTTTAGCAGATTTTTCTTGTTAAAGGTGTCAAGTAAGGTACTGATCAATCCATGATGTCAATATCGTCAGCGTAAACAAGTAACATGTTGCTATTGGTGTAAATTGTGTCATTTCTTTTAATATCTGCATCTAATAAAACCTTTTCCAACAGAATGTTGAATAGGTCACACGAAATGCTGTCTCTTTGTCTGAAACCTCTTTTGGTACTAAACTGTTTGGAGAGGTTTTTTTTCCTATTTTAACTGAGGACCTAGTATCCGTTAATGTCATCTTATAAAGCCGAATGAGCTTACGGGGATAGCAAATTCTGCCAAATACCTGCTGAACGCTATTTTATAATCGACAAAAAGATGGTATGTGTCGATCTGCATCCCTTGGGTCTTCTCCAGGATTTGTCGCAGGGTGAATATATGGTCAATGGTGAATTTGCCAGGTCTAAAGCCGCATTGGTATGGCCCAATTATTTCGTTGACCATAGGCCTTAGTCGTTCGCACAATCTTATAAGCAGTACACCATCAGTTTGAGCACACAGTCTTATCTGCTTTCTTGTGGACGGGAGACAGGATGCTCTGGCTCTAATCGCCCGGTACGCGTTCTTCCTGCCAGATGGTGCTAGCTAGCTGATGCATATATCTTATCAGCGCACAGAGGGGAAATTTGTATTAAAAGTTGATGAAAAGCCCTAGAAAGCTCATTTATAGTCGGATTGATATAAAATTTTGCACAAAGCATATCTTCTGTACAAGGATTAATCCTGTAGAAAATAATGAAAATCGGTCCAGATTTGGATGCAGCTTCCATATATATTCGCATCTGATATGAGATAAAAATGCACCAAAATCACTGAAATTCCACTCATGCAACCTGAACTAGCCTAAAAAACATTGAGCCAATTTTCAAACAAATCGGTACAGATGTATATATAGTCCCATATATGTACATATATTTCATTCCAAATTTTATTTTTTGAAACATTCTTAAATTAAATTTTTCTCAATTCACATGAGAAAAGCCGTGAATGTTTCTGAATAATGCAAACATATTTGATAGGTGTTGGTTTATTCTGATAAATAAGAGCCCCTGTTATAAGGCAGAACAAAATTTTGTGTGAGTAAACCTTGGAATTCCATATAAAAATATTTCATATTTTAGTTAAGAAAAAATAGATTTTTTCGGAATGGCGCAAATATGCGCAATTTTTTATGATTGAATCTGATATTTGAGACTCAAGCGCATAAAACATTAGAAGAAACTATGGTCGGGAAACGACGGGGAAATAGACTTTTTCACTATTGAAATTGTAGTAATCTTAAAAATTATCATAAAAAATTTTCATAAAGAGGATATGTATCACCATTATTAAAGAGAAAAGATGTAAAATCAATCTGAAAATTTTAAATGCTAATCTTGTTCGGAGACTGTACAAAAACAATAAATCTTGAAAAATATAAATTTTCGCGAAAATAATGTCATTTTAATGTTCACCTTATTTCTTAGTTTTCGAAAATTTACTTTTTGTTTTCAGTATGGCTGAGTTCAATCGACTGCTGCATTTGATTGGTTAATCTTACAAAGTCGAGGATGGTTATAGCAAATGTAGAAAAGAGTCTGGTTGCCGTTTATCAACATTTTTTTCATAAAAAACTATTTTCATATTTTGAGTTTTGAGCAACTTTAGGCCTATGTTTCCCCTCTGTGCAGCGTGTCGCCTCCGATATTGAAGCATCTATTAAATTAACTCTTTCTTTGTCGATTAAGGACCATCCTATAGCACCATGAAAAACTGGTTTAATGAATGCATGAACGGATAATGTAATATAGCCATGTTAAATACCGTGCGATAGAGGCATCCTTGGACATTTTTTCCACCAATTGACACTTGATATTGCGTGAACACCTGGCTGCAAAAATGGAGTTTCTCGTTAGATCCAGTACAATTTGACAATCACTCAAAGAAATTGTGAATAAATAAGACCGGGGTGCTTCAAACGTCGTTTATAAGATCGTGGCAGATGTCGAATCTTGGACCTATGCGTAAGAGCCCGATACAAAACACCAATCGACCGTGGGGGCCTTCGAAGGCGAGCCAAATCCAACGAATGTTGTTCACGGAAGAAGCACTTCGAAGAAAATGGCCGCCTGTTTCTTCCGTTAAACGGAGCATGTGACTACTATACGGAGTAGGAAACGTAGGATGGTTAATTCTCAGTGGTACACTACAATTTTTTTTTTTTTGCCTGAAGTCTCCTGAGTAACTCGAAAAACGAACAAGAGAAGAGAATCGTTCTGCATCATGACAATGCGAGTTCTCATACATCGATTCAATCCAGCGCCTGTTTGACCAGACAAAACGTGGAATTGATGGGTCATCCGCCGTACAGCACTGACTTGGAACTCAGTGACTTCCTTTGATTTCCGCATAGAAAGAAAAAAGTCGTGGTCAAAGATTTTCGTCGCCAGAAAATGATGCTGAAGCCTTCAAAACTCATGTTTTGCAGGTGTATCAATCGGAATTGAAAAGGTACTTCAACAGTAGGTTGCAAAATGTATAAATCATGCTGGAGACTAAATCATGCTGGATTTTTGTGAGCTCTTTTGCATTTTGTTACAGCATTGTCTGTTATCTATTATTTCATTATTATAAAGCTTCAATTGGCCCATGCATTTCCACGCAATTGGCCTAAAACGCAAGCAATTCAAAAAAATCGGTTTTTTTTGTAATTTTCGACTTTTGAGGAAAATTTTAAATATGCGATAAAAAATTTACTCATAAATGTTACATTCGTCTAAATTCAGAGATTTGTTAGGAACGTAGTAAGAGTATTTCTCAATCAAAATCCAAGGGATTGGCATGTAAGAATACACAGTTTTCAACACTTTTAAAAGAAGGCCCGATTGTAGAAAAAGTACTCATTTTAGACATAAAAGTTATTTTTAAGAAATGCTTATAAAGTCTCAAAAATATAATTTTCATGAAAAAATTATAAGTTTTCTTGCAAAAAAAAAACTCGGCGCTAAGTAGGTTAAGAAAACAATAACACTATTTTTGATGGTAAATATTCTCGTTTACTTCGTTATGCCACAAACTTTTCTAGTTCCCCTCGTAAGCCGGATTTTTCTCTTTGGTAGCACCATGGGTTCCTTGGTGGAGGTCTCTGGTATCAAAGTATGGAGTTTGCGGCTGTTTGTGCTTTGATTAACCAATATGGCCAGTTGAGTGGAATAAGCTGTGGCTATCTGTTGTGATAGCATCTTACCGATGTCCAACATCCGTGTTGTGTCTGTTCGTACTTTATTCGCTGCGTACATTTGCTAAAAGAAGGTGGTGGTCCGAGTCTATATGTGCTCCTCGGAGAGAACGTACATCCATCACGCTCGATGAATGTCTACCATCTATCACAACGTCATCAATTTGACTTCTTGTTTTCTGATCCGGAGAATGCCAGGTGCCCGTATGAATGTCGAGATGCTTAAATCTGGTGCTGCTAACAACCATGTTTTTTGCCGCTGCAAAGTCTATCAGCCTCATACCGTTGTCAAATGTTTCACTGTGGAGACTGAATTTGCCGACCGTTGGGCCAAGGATATTATTCTTTTCAATTTTGGCATACAAATCCTATAGAATAATTTTTATGTCATGGGCAGGAAAACGGTCATATGTTTCTTCTAAGCGCTCGTAGAATATATCGTTGGTCTGTTCGTCCTTCAGTGGGAGCATGAGCGCAAATAAAGCTGATGTTGAAGAATTTAGCTTTTTTGGCATTTTAGCAAGTCTTTCATTCACTGGGGTGAAGCTGGAGACCAGATGTTTTAACCTCCGACCAACTACAAATCCGCAACCAAACTCATGCTTTATGCCATGAAGTGCGCCACCTTTAGGTGTTGTTGTGACGCGTTTTCCAATCCATCGTTTTTTTTTTTTTTTGTATGACAGTAATGTTCGAGTACATCTGCCAGTGCGTAAGCAGCACCTTCTCTATAAAGAGTTCGAACATTGAGGTGCAGGTTTGCAGATCATGGTCCTTAAAAAGCTTGCCGGGGTCGCTTGCTTTAGAGGGGTTTGTTTTTCTTTTCCTGTATTTTTTCATAGTATGTTGTTTTTTGGAGGAATGGGTTAATAGCTGAACGCCCAACCCAAAGTTTTAACGTTCTTATGGGTGAACGTGTGACGCATATTGGCGCACTACCTTTAAAGGGTGTCAAAGGCAGCTCCTCAGGTGCCATGACACCACGGAGAGTTGCCATGTTAAAGCCGGTCAGGGCCGTTGTTTGATATCATTCATCCCCTACGTAGACTCATAATCACACCGAAATGGCAGAAAATTGGTATTTAGACTTTTTGGGGGCCACAAAACTTTTCCCCAGAATTTTGTCAGTACAGATCCAGTTTATGATATGATTTGTTGTATATTGAAGGTTTTAGCCACATTATCTAACCGAATGGAATCACATGTAGTTTTAGTCTTCGATATACAATATTCCTACAGAGAATTGTGGGTGTAGAGCAAGTTTTAATATAGCCCCCATATAAGAAGTGCACCAGATTTTAGTCACTTTTTTGAGGATTTTTACTATTATGAGGAGTTTAGATTATTTTTCATAAAAAATCGTCATTTATGGTTCCGAGAGATCAGAAAATGTCCCACGTAAAGTTAGTGTCATATGTTCACATTTTGGCATTACCGCCATATCTCGGTACCTAGCGATTTAACCTACTTTGAGGACTTTAGCTACATTTTCCGACCAAAATAGCAATTGCAATTTAAGGTTTCTAGTTGTTAAAAAAACTTATCCACAAAACATTTAGGAATACGTAAAGCCACATATAACGCTTCCTCCCGACCGATTTTGATGTAATTTTGTGCAACGGGTTCTCAAATTGGAAGGTAAACGATACAACCCGATGTGATTGAAGCCTTTTCAAGGATTTTAATATCCTTAGCATTTATGCTAACGAGAACATATACACTTTCATATGGGCAAAATATGCTTCTTCGAAATAATGGCTTTAGAGTTGATTTAGCCATGTCCGTCCGTCTGTCTGTCTGTTTGGCTGGATGGAGAGCACGATAACTCTCGAACGGATCAACCGATTCGGTCCAAAATTTGGCTTTCGTAATATTTTGTCCAAACTTAGTTTAAGTTCGAAGATGGCTTAAATCGGTCCACTCCTTCCGGTACCTCCCACACAGAAGTTCGAAAATGTTCGGAATATTTTGTGCGCACCATAACTCTTGAAGGAAGTAACCGATTTGGTCCATACTTTGCACATCGTGAAATTTCTATCAGGCTTAGACTAGGATGCACTATGGACTTAATCGGTTCTCTCCTTCGGGTACCTCCCACACAAAATTTCGGAAAAGTTCAGTTTAGGACCTACTCTCGAATCGCTTTGACTTTTGTTGTAACAAGTTGTATTCACAGCCCCCTTACGACGGTACACGTTTCATCAGGGTCAAGTCCATACTTCCTGAGAAAATAGCCTGGAAGTTGCAAAAAATCCCTATGACACCAAGTGTAGTGGTCGGAACACAAGATAACTCTCGATCGGATCTGCCGATTCGGTTCAAAATTTGGACTTCGTAATATTTTGTTCAAACTTAGTTTAAGTTCGAAGATTAGCCATGTCGGTCCACTCCTTCAGGTACCTTGCCCAAAAAAGTTCAAAAATATTCGGAAACATAACTTGGGAGTGACTGATTTGGTCCATACTTTACACATCCTAATATGGACTATATTTGTCCACTTCCACGGGTACCTCCCACACAAAATTTCGGATATGTTCAGTTTAAGCCCTGCACTCGAATCACTTTGATTTTTGTTGAAGCAATTTGCATTCGCTGCCTCACTTAATACGGCAAAAGTTCTTTCATGGGCAAGTCCATACTTCATGAGAAAATAGTCCGAAAGATGTAAAAAGTTATACGGTGACCCACTGAAGTGACTAGTGGGCGTGATATCCATCGAAAAGTATGACTCCCAAAATAAGATCCACTTCCTTAATGAACTATGTCGATCTACTCCTTCAAGTACCTCCTCCGCAACACTTTGGAACTTTAATCATAATTCTGAAAATACCCTAAATACGATCGATTCGATCTGCCCATAGATGAATGACAGTTTCAATTCACAAAGGCTGAGGGTATATCTCCGTCGGCAAAGCCGACTGATACTTTTTTACTTGTTTCTAATAAAGTGGCTGTAACTTGGCATGTGGAAAATCTCAGCGCATCCTCGGCAACCTCGTATCCCTGTATAATATTTTGATAAGTTTTTACCTAAGATTAGATAAACTCCCAGCAAAATTTGAAGGAAGGGGTTCTATGCGATGACGTGATTTCATGGCATAATTTTGTTATAAAACAGCCAAGATCACCCATATACGTTAACTACAAATTAGATGTAGGTTCACGAACTAGAAATACTTAAAGGAGTGCTGTTGGAGTCCATGTCGAAATCTGAACTGGTGATGAGAAGATAATAGAAAAGCTTTTGCACCAACAAATAAACAAAATAATTACCAAAAAAAAACTAAAAAAAAAATCGAAAAAATGTCAAAAAAAAATTTTTTTTTTCAAAAATTTAAAAAAAAAATTTAAATTTTTTCAAAAATTAAAAAAATTCTCCTTGGGTTTTAATAAAACTTATATAACTCGTATAAAAACTCATATACTCAAAAAAGTTGTAATTTGTGTCAACCCCCCATACCAAGAGCGGATATTATTCGAATGTCCGGCGCAACTTTCGAAAACGATATCACTGTCAAAGGATTAGCAAATCTTTTTCGGGTGTACACAAGCACGTTGTTCTTTGGTTTTTTCTTCACAAGAAAAATTGTTTCGAGAAACATTTTTTACTTCGGAAATTTTTTACGTTTTAAAAAATAATTTTATGTAGTTAGTAAAAATTCCCATTTGCTTTTTTCAAATATTTTCGATATAAATGCTACGTATAATATTAACAAGAAGTGATGATAAACACAACATATGGCTAGGATACGAATACAAGACAACAATGTTTATAAACAGTTACAGGCATTGAATCACAAACATTACAAAGAAGAAAAGGTACATAACAGAAATATCAACAGACGTCAGATATTCGAATTCGAAGGTTTTCCTGCCACAAACTGAGCGACGGAAGAATCGTTTTCAATTCGTTCACGTGTGTCGTTTTCGAACAAAATATCCGCAAAACTATCGAAAAACATTCGAAAACGAATCGTTTGCGATAGCAATGGTATGGGGGAAAAAAACTGTAATTCATATGGAAACAGTATAAAAAAACACACATTTTTATCCATGTAATTTCAATCAATTGAAAAAAGTGTTAAACGGACGGAACGGGACGGGTACAAAAGTATATATGGGCTGGAAGAGGAGACTTTCGGGCATCTTTCTGTGAAAACAGAACTTTGTTCCATGTTGTTCCACAAAAGTTCTAGTCCACTAAATTTGGAATTTCATAAAATTTAGTACCCGAGGCAAAATTAAATAGATCATGTGGTGTAAACGCTACGGTCACAATCCTACCTACCTTACAAAAATACAATGAACACAATAACAGTTATAGTTTCAGAGAAATAGCTTCGTCTTTCTCCAGAAATTTGCAAAAATGACGTATTTCCCAAAAATGGGGAAAATGCTCTTCTTTAGGGGCACGCCACGCCCACACCTTCCAATATTTGAACCTAATTTTTTGGTTTCCTTAGTTTCAATATGTTTACTATCGAATCCTATATAGAAATTAAATATCTTTGACAAAACAAAATTTTGATTTTTGGCCAGGAAAATCGATTCCTGAACCATTGTGCGGCGGTGATAAAATTGAAATTTTGCGTGTAAACTTTATGCTGATAAATTAGTTCTAGTTATTTCATGAATTAGTTTGAATTAATAAAGAGTTTGGTTTGTCATGAAAATCATATTTCAATAAAGAATTTTCCATTTTCCAAACAAGACATGAAAATGTCATACCAAAGGGTAGGTGAAAATGACATGTCAAAGTATTGGTCAAAATGACATGCTTAGGATCCGACAATGAATGTCATCTTAAGATCCGAAAATGAATGTCATCTTATGGTGGTCACGCTCATATAAAATTCATGGGTGAAAATGCTAAAAAGATGACATGCCAGATCACTTGCCCATGATTCAATAGCATCCTTGGCATCGAAGATTTTGCTGGGATCTTATGTATAAGGTTTCGATAAAAAAACGCACAATGTCATTTGAACATTTTTCAATATGAACTTTTTAGAAGCTTTTGAAGTTACTATAACCAGATACATAACTGAAAATAAGCTTTGGAGCCACACGACATAAACAAAATGGCTAAATTTATCATCGTATCATTAAAAAATAAATAAATATTTTTTCAAAAAAAAAATTGTTCAAAGTTGTTTTGCGTGACTTTTTTAATATCTAAATAAAATAAACGTTATTTTAGTCATAAATAGGCTAAAGTTCATTCATTTCCGCTACAGGAAACCATTTTTGAGAAAAAAGACCCAAAAGTCATAACCCTATTGTACACACATCGTTCAAATGGAATGACTATAACATGGTATTTTGGATTTTGAATGTGTAGAAAACATCGATGTCTCATTCGATTTAAACCTTGTTTAAAAGAAAGTGATATTCTTCAGTTAGCATATTCCACTCCTCCAAGGAATAAGCCTTGAAGAAATAAACTTGAAAAAGTTCGACCAGTCCGATCTAAATGCCGTTCTTTCTTTTTAAGGAAAATAACTATAATACATATTCAAACAAATACGTTTTTCATTTAATTAAATAAATTCGATTTTTCGCGAATCTCCTGTGACATTTAAAGATTATTAAGTTTATGAATAGGTTTATTATACTCAGATGGGATATTTTAAGAGTTCATCTTATTATTCAACCCTCAAACAATTAATAATTAAACCAAATTTCTTACCCTAGGTAATATTATTACCTTCAAATTATAATTCAATATATTGTAGGCGCACTTAGTATTAAACTAATTTGTTAAATACAACTCAAAGATTTTGTGATCTCGAATCAATGAAAGTAAATCATTTGGAATATACATATAACACATTCAGGTATGTTTTACAAGATTCATTATCTTTAAACAGAAGTCATTGGCATTTAATCTACAATTAATTAATCAATCGTTATAGGCGTAATGGATTTCCCATCAGAGAAATGATTTGAGTTGAACCTAAACAAATTCTAACGTATTCATAGAGTATCGGTATGTATCTCATGGAAAATAACATTTTATATGGAAATCATTATGTTCTGATAAAGTGTTACAAACCTTATCTGCAACGGGATTTTTCCCTTCAATGCTCGGACAGGAGGTCGGCCTCTTAATAAGATTTATGATCCTAATCATTATTTCAAATCGTTTTAGTACACCATACATCTTAAAATGAAACAATCTCAACCTGGTTATAGACAAAAAAAAAACAACAGCAGACAAAGAAGTCGTAGAATGAGCGAGGGAGTGAGTGTGTGCACCAAACAATAAGAAAAGGTTTTTACAGTATTTATTTACCTTTTCTTACAGTTTTTAATTGATTATGTACGTGATTATCGAGACACATTTACTTGGGTTATAACTATTCAATTTCTTTATACAACACACTGGCGATCAATACTATAGCAAACATGGTAAATTGTATGAAAATTCATGATATTTAAAAATTATCAGAAAATTAGGTCCAGAACTTGGTTTGCCACATTACATTAAATTTTGGTCCTCCCCTTACTCGTTTTATATTTAATTTTTTGTTTAAAATTAACTTACGAATCTATTCAGAAATTGATTCAAAACACTCCTTTAAGGGTACATTTTGAGCCCATACAATAAACAAAAAACATATATAACAAAAACGCACTTAATACATTTGACATCAGTTTGTTTTGGAGTATACTGCATTAAACTATGGGCCAAGACAAAACCTCTCTTGCCCTCAGCTCTAGGGACAACAATGCTATTTAATTAAACACACATGCATTCAAAAGAACGGCACGTTTATTTTCTGTAAGGTTCATGTTGAGTCTTTCAAACAAAAAAAAATCGCTCATGATAAAATCATTGTACCTTTTATTTGCTGTTGTGGATTTTTATCGTTTTTTAGCCGCAGTATTGTTTTTTGTCCGTTTAGGTGAGGCTGCATGCTGTTTCCTTCAATGTGATTGTGATGTTTTTGTTATTTTTTTTTTTTCCTTCTGATAATGGTATCGAAAATTAGATGTTGTTGTTGTTGCTGCATGCAGTTATATTATATGTGTACAGCAAGATATTTTTTCGTTTCTTCCCTCTCATTTTGTGTAATTTTTCAACTTTGGCCCAAAGCGATTGCGATCACAAATATTTTGGTTTCTTCTGAACATCGATTACTGTCGCTTTGTAAAAAAGAACCCTCCTGGCACACGAATAGTCGATCGTAAGCAATTTAACAAAATATATTAGGGACCGTCTGTCTCTCTCTACACGTTCATCTTTATTGGTAAATTTATGATGGTATCTCATTACAGAAGACATTATTTAATGATCTTTCCTTGAAATGAGAAGAAACCTCACGACGAGTATCATTCCGTTGTTTACCTTCATAATCGATGGCCATAAAATCAAATGAAATGTTGACATTTTCAACAAATTTCCAAGTATTAAAACAGTTAAAGTTAATTTGTTTTAAATCAAACATTGTTTTTTACACTCCCATGTATTTGATTACAAAAAAAGCCTTATACGTTTAATATTTATGCAGGCGTGAATCTGTGGAAAGTATCAATTTCTAAATATGTACATACATACATATGTACAGTGCTGCTCAAAACATTTGCAACTGGAATGACTACTTCACTGTTTATATAGTTCTGAGGTAATTTATGGATTTGAAATGCAAATATTTTTTAGGTTGATTGTTTATTGACCCCTTTTTAAAGATTAAAAAAAGAATTGGCAATAATTGCACTTATTTTACACAAATACACGAAACAAAGCTCGGACACACTTTTGGTCCTGCTCAAAACATTTGCAACTTAGAAAATTTGATTCAAAATCTGAAGATATGATTTGTGTTTTGATAATATATTGTGAGTTTAACCTTTTATTAATTATCTGGACACATCATAAAGGTATCCAGGTAACTAAATAAATTAATATATCCTTTTGTATCCTGCCTCTAAGGATAATAATTAAATACAAAAGTTTTATTAGATATTTAATAGTGTAGAGTCCATTTTAGGGTCCCGGAACCTTTTATATGAATTCAGATCACTTAAGCTGATCGGGTCCGATAAAAACACAAAAAATATTTGCCAAAAAATGCTAGTTTTACGTGGTTATACATACGTTTAGTGACGGTATTATGCCAAAAACCCCTTTTATGCGACATCTGTGGTGTGTACGTGGTGCGATTTCGACATATCGTATGTCTGGTTAGTTTTTAAATCCAATACATATCTCGACCTCATGCATCTAGTACAATCTCTGTCCATAAAAATACCTCCAGGTCAATATAAAACACCATCTTCGTTTTGGCTCAACTTTTTTGTATAAGGGGACAAATTTTATTATCATTCGACTTGGTGATCAAGTACATTTTTTCAAGTCATTTAACTCAAATATTGATTTAAGTCGACGAAAAATACTCGATTTTATAACTCCAAAATCAATTCCAAACATTTTTTGCAAAATTCATATGAAAAATTGAAATTTTCCTGGAAATTACTGTTTTCTTAAAATTTGCCCATATTGGTACTCCGGTATCTATAGTATGTATCAGAGGGTTTTGTATAGATTTATCGATGTAAAGCCTTTATTTAACGTCTGTTGATGGCCTCTGAGGGATCTGCTTAATAATTCGCATCATTATTTGATTATCCCCTGCAGTAGATCTAGTTGTACATTCACCTCCTTCCCATCTTATCGCAATTTTAGTACTTTTTACGCTGTATACAGCTTAATTTTAAATATTGTCATGTTCTTATATTTATATCTGGACTACGTTGGATCCACAATTTTCAGAAATTAACATTTCTCATATCTTTGATACAAATTTCGGACATAACTTTTGTTTTTATTAAAAAATTAGAAATGTCTTGTTTTCGGCATACTTGTCTGTCAAAATTAAACATAGGCGGCATAAAATGTATTCCTCATGGAAGCTTTTTGCCCCCTTCTTCTGATTAAAAACTATCTTATGCCAATCAATACAAAAAACACAACAAAAAGTAGGTAATAAATATTCGAACCACGGAGTTGCATATGTTTTGAGCAGGCTAAAACACGTGATCCTCCAACATTTCACACATGTCTGTAACATAAGTGTTTTGAACTGAATAATCATTTTAAAATCTTGAAAGTAGGGTCAATAAAGAATCAAATTGCAAAAATAAATATAATCCAAAACATAAAATGTTCTTAAAAATAGTCTAAATGTGATATAGGCATTTGAGTTGCAAATGTTTTGAGCAGCACTGTATGTATTTGTATCACTTTGTGATAACATCACATAGCTTTTCAATAAAAAGTATATAAATCTTTTTAATAAATATCATTTTATTTTGGAAAATTACATTGCAAGTTCTCCAATTGTATTTTACTCACTGAATTTGACGATCACGGTAATAATTTTGCATTTTACAATCGAAATGTATGCCAGTTTTAAGCTTAACTACCGGTGGTAATATTCTGTACGACATAATTGTCGTCCATCATTATACCCATAGATGGTCTGCCGGAAATTATGACGTATCTAACATACATTTATGATGTATATCACATACGTCAGAAACGTCGTAAACCTAGACAAAACAAGATTTTTGGCGAATAATCAATCGTATTTTATAACCTAAAAACCGATGTTGTTTCATAATATTAAAACTCATTTTTGAGATCCTATTTTATTAAAAAACTAGCATAAAAAGATTTCACTTTTTAATATAAATTTTATATATATTTTTTATATTATATGGGCTTTATAAGTAGATATGTTTGTTTATTACGTCATCCGCAAATTATTTGAATCATACGTAAAGTAGTGGAAGTATTCGGAATATATTGTAGATGGCGTGCTAAGTGCGTAATCAAACTTATTATTCAATTATTTCAGTTTTTATAACCTCCACCATACGAAATAATAATTTTAGACCATACAGACTATGTATGTAGGTCCACGTTTTCGTATAGCCCCCATACAAAGCGACGCGTGACGCGTCGTCGTTTGAAGGATGCTAAGATATTTGACCAAATCATGAAAGTTAAAAATGTTGTGTAGCGTATTTTGATTTGTTTACTGTAACAGAATTGACGCAATAACTAAAAAATCTTTTAAATGAATATTTCCCATTTAGGTTTACGTTTTGGTGTATCCCGGAATTTTCAACCACATTAGCTCTTATTTGGCATTTTGGGTTCTAATTTCCGCAGAGAATTGCTAATATATAAGTCCACGTTTTCGGTATAGAAAGATTTTCAGTATTTCGAATTTTTAAAAATATTGTCTGTAATATATATTGAACTTATTTTTGACCACGAAGACTGATTCTGACAAAAAGATCTATCTCAAAAAATTGTTAATGTTATCTGTATACCATCAATTATATAATTGAAATAAATACCTCCAAAAAGAAGAATAACTTTAATACGAGATCAAAAATTATCTACGGCTTCTTTTTATACCCTATACCACAATGTGGAAAAGGGTATTATAAGTTTGTTTTGGTAAAAATTCATGTAACACCGCGAAATATTCGTCGGAGACCCCCAATGTGGTATACCAATCTTCATATTTCGACGAGATAAAGCGATTTTGAGATGTGTGTCCGTCCGTCAGTCCGTCCGTCCGTCCGTCCGTCTGTCCATTATAAATTGTAAACACGCTCCAGGGCGCAATTATGGACCGATCGTCACGAAATTTTGTATGGAGGTCGGGTTCAGATCAGAATAGATCCCTATTCTTATTGGTGATGATCGTGAAATATTTAGCGGGTGAAATGGACCAAAAAAATAATATTTATCCAATTTTCTGGCGTCTCTGTAGGTCTCAATAATAGTTCGATCAACGCGTAATTTTATATAAGGTAAAAGTATATCACAAAGGAGAAGCTTGCAATTTGAGATGGCTATCGGATAATATTTAGAGGGTTAAATGGACCAAAACTTTTGTGTGAAAATTGTGAAAATTTTTAATATACAGCTTATATCTTAATTCCTGGAAGTGGCATTCCGGACAAGTGAGATATACTTGAAAGTGGAACGCTTGACCTTTCAATTGATGCCACTTACGTTGGCGTGCATGATCAGATAACAGAGTTACAGCCTAATATATTCCGTTATTTGTTTGTAGTGTAATAATAAACTCGCTAGAAGTCGCAATTATACATCAATAGTCACGAAATTTTGCACCGGGTAAGAGTATAGGTCGAAAAAGATGCCTACAATTTTGAATGATGATCTGATATTCTTTTGCGGGTGAAATGGACCATTACTTGAAAAATATAACAACAGTTGGTCGATATTTTAATTCCTTGAGGACATATATATTTCGCAAAGTAGCCTACATATGGAAAAAAATTATTGACCTTTCCTCTGATGTAAATTGCAATAAAGTGTTTGCTAGATAACGGGCCTACTGCCTAATATATAATTGGTTATGTGTAGAGAACCACATTTTTATTCCATGCTACATATTGTCTCTCCAAAAGTTTATGTAACACCACGAAATATTCGTCCTAGACCCCTTATTTGGTATGCCAAAATTCATATCTTGACGAGATAAAGCGATTTAGCGATGTGTGTCCGTCTATTAAAAATTGTAAACAAGCTTACGGCCCCAATTATGGACCGATTGTAACGATTTTTTAAGGAGGTTGGGTTCGGGCCAGAATAGAAATGATTAGTTTTTGGTGATGATCGTGAAATGTTCAGGGGATGAAATGGACCAAAAACAAAATTTTAACCAATTTTGTAGCGGCTCTGTAGGTCAAAATAATAACCCGCAAAATGTTAAACAAAGTTTGAGTTTATGATGAAGAAGAAGCGTACAAACCAACGTGAAGATCAGATAATACTTAGCGGTTTAAATGGACTGAAACTTTTGTGTGAAATTGGTAAACATTTCAATAACGTAGCGGTTAAACAACGGAAGTAGTAGTACTACATAAGTGGGTTTCATTACATTTTAGTTTGTATGAACTAAATTTTCCTTTCCTGATACAAAAATGTCTTTGTCATGCTAGATAACTTTTTGGTTTTGGTCATAAGTATTATACATTACATCTGTGATATTTGATAATTAAATCATTGAAAAGAAGTTCCGTGGAGAAAGATTGTCCAGGGATAGTGGTATAGGGTATCCCATGGTCGGCTACGACTATAGACTTTTCTTACTTGTTTATTTATTTATTTATTTTTTTTTTGCATTACTAAAGAGAATTAATTCAAATAATCTTTTATGTCAGAAAAACACCAAACATTCTATTTTAAAATATGTGATAAAGATCGTGCAAGCCAACTGAAAAATGCAGAAAATTACATTAAGAAAAAAAGAAATTTTTTCCCACTAATAAATTAAAGTTGTTTTAATAAAATATTAAAACACGACTATGGGATTAAGCCTGATTATTTTGAAAAACAAAATAGAAGTCGTCATCCCAAACAAAAACGCCAATCCTCCTAAAAAAAGAAAACATTTTTTTCAGGAGTCGGGCGATACATACTACTACTTATTTCTATTTTAATTGTACGAGTAGACGTTTATGGACTCGATGACATTAAAAAACTTTGCAAGGACTATGCCCAATTATTAATCACTTTTATAAACTTTCATAATTTTTATTAGTTTTCTCGTTGGAGTTGAGACTGATATTTGTCCGTTCAATCTTTATGTTTTCCATGACAAACGCCTTATAGCGCAGCCTTTGGAAGTTATGAGTTTAGTTTATAACGCTAACACGTCGTGATAACATTTTTCTTGTGTTTTTCAACGACGTGGCTTCAAGTCCCAGCCAGGCTCAGCTGGTTTTTTATTTTGAAATAATAAACCGAAGATTCGAACCCACACAACACCAAATTATGTGACCTGGTTTTGCTGTTGGTTTAGGCAGCTCAATAGATATATCGGCTTCTCTGTCAAATTTTAAAATAAAAAATAATAACTTTTGTTTTCTGGAAAACAAGTAAAATTGCATCAGTCGAGTTTGCCGACAAATATTTTTCCTAAAAATTGTTTAGTCTGGGAGTTTCAGAATTTTGTTGCCTTTTTTGAAACGACAAACATATCGAAACATTTGGAGAATATAAGTTCACGTTGTGGGCCTTGCGAATAAATGCTTATGTTATGCTCAAAAATTTGACTTCGATAAAAGTGCAAAAGTTTTGCACTTTTGTGGAGAAGATCCCTGAAAGAAGGGACCGATATAGTCCATTTGGAAAGTGGGGTTAATGTTGGAAGTCATTCGTTTTGATAGTTATCATGTCAAGCCGTCATTTTAGTTAGTCACCATAAGATTAAGAGCTTTTGGGTCAGAAATCATGGACTTACCCACGAAAAATAGAAGGGCTGCAAACACGACTGAAAACAGTATCATTGGTCAAAATGTTCAATGGATCCTCGAACTGCACTTATGTTGAACTTTTGTGAGGGAGGTATCCGAAGATGTTGTCCATTATTGACTCACTTAATATATGTACGTCTGGAAGTAATTTTAGGTTGTTTCGTTGAAATCGGATATTTAAAATTTTGTGTGGGAGGTTCCTGAAGGAATGAACCGATTTGGACCTTCGAGAGTTTTTGTTTGTTTTTTGTGAACACCATTTTAGCGAAACATTTCGAAGTCTTGTAGGGGGAGTGCCCGAAGGGGTGGATCGATATGACTTAAAGTTTGGACAAAATATTGCGAGATCTAAAATTTGGACCAAATCCGCTTGAGAGTTACCATGCGTTCGAGCCAGAAAGACGGACGAACTCCAAATTGTTTGAAGCGGATTTCGTCAAAATATATATATATTAAAAAATACAACAGATTTTAATACCATATAACCAATGTTTGAGCATTAATATCGTTTACGGTTGCTTTCATTTACAACTTTGTTAGTGATAGGAAAAATTCAGGTGGGTGTGTTACTTATAGCAGATACTAGCACTTTATGACGCACAACAATATTTTTTTTCTTCATTATTTTCTCCTACTATTTAGAAACAAATTTATCTAAAATAGAAATATAAATTTTTTATTAAGACAGTAAAACGATCTAATCTAATTGTTTTTCGAGATATATTCCACGGAAAACTCTGATATATTGTAGATTTTGTCCAATAGACATGTAATTTCATGCACTTCTAATGATATTAATGATACAGATGAACCAGGTCAAGGTAGCTCTAAGTCAATCGATCTACCAACTGGTGAGTAGGTTAATCTACTACAACGGCAAACTTCGTGAGTTTTACTCGGAGATGGCTAATGGAGGGTTTTCGCCTCAATATAACACCGAAATAGCTGAAAGTTTGTACTTAGTCGTCGTTGAGGATTTTAAACTTTCCACCTGAAATTTGTCGGCATAAGTCCACGTCTTCATATAGCCCTCATAGAACGGTACCTTCCAATTTTCGGTATTTTGAAGGTCGTGTCCTAAATATCCCACCGAAACTTGTGTAATTTGGTATTTAGTGTTAGCTGCAACATTTTCCACCAGAAATTTATCGGTATAGGTCCATGTCTAATATAGCCCCCATAGAACGGTACATCGCGATTTTCGGTATGTTGGAGGTTGTGGGCTCAATATCCCATGGCAGGGACGTACGCAGGATTAAAAAATGTTGTGTAGCGTTACATGAAGCTATTTTAAAGGGTTTTTAGTTCATTTTATATGAAATTCTCACACAGAAAAAAAATCTTTTAAATGAATATTACACATGTAGATTTCAGTATTTCTTATTATTTACAGTACATATCCATATGTCACACTTTAACTTCAGTTCCATTAAAAAAGTTTTGGGTTACTTTTGCCTTATTAAGTTATCAATTGGACAAATTTTTACCGTGAGGACTGATGCTGATAAGAAGATCTATCTAGAAAACCTATAAATGTTATTTGTATATTATTAACTAGTGAACCCGGCGAACTTCGTCTCGCAGTCATTAAAGGTACATTGAAGTTGATTATTTGCCTTGCAATTCATTTATTGTCATGGCTATTGCGAGACGAATTTGAAATGAAATTTGTTAAATTCGAATACATTTTATATTTGTTGTTATATATGAAGTTTTTTATATCTTCAAACACAATTAAAGTTGTATTCCGTTTGTAACACTTCGAAATATTCTTCGGAGACCGTATAAAGTATATATTATTGATCAGCATAAAATTCTTAGTCGATATAGCCTGTTGAGCTTTTATTTTAGTACAGAAGTTTATATTACTCCTAGGATGTTGATATAACCCATTTTCAAGGCTATATGGATCCATGTTTTGATATAGCCCTCATAGAACGCAACCTCCAGATTTTAGGTGTTTTTAAGGGTTTAGTCACATTTTCTCACCGAACTGGCTCAAAAATTTCGTATTAAGTTTTCTTTGGAGCCACATAATGTTTCCCTTTAAATTGTTCAGTATACATCCACGTTTTGATATAACCCCCATAGAAGGTACCTCCCGATTTTCAGTATTTTGAAGATTTTAGCCACATTATCCTACCGAAATGACTGAAGTTTGGTATTTAGTATTCGATATGGGTAATAATTCATACCGAGAAATGTAGGTATAGGTAGTGTATTCTTTAATATAGGCCCCATAGAAGAGGTACATTCGATTTTTACGCTTTTGGCAAACATTATTCATTTTAATACCCTTCACCATGAGATGTTTGCCATTCCGTTCATTCATTCATTACAACACTACTTTTTGTCTGAGAATAAAGTATATACTTATGTATATTATTAATCAGCATACACTTCTAATTCGATTTAACTATGTCCGTCTGTCGGTCTGATGAAATGAACATAGAACTCACAACGAATTGAATTTTATTTAGTCATTTGTAGTCACCCTAAGATAATTTTCTAACTGAATTAGCTTTAATCTCACATTTAAAGTTTTCATGAAAAATTGTTGGCATACATCCCCATTTCGGTATACCCCAAACATAACAGTTCATCCTTATCTAATTTGCCATTTAAGGAGGCTAGTGTTTAAAAAAGTTATCGGCAAAAATGTTAGACATTGGTCCATATTTTCTTCTGACCGAAAGCAGGGTTTCGGAGTCGGAGTCGGAGTCTACGAGTCGGAGTCGAGCAATTTTGCTGGAGTCGGAGTCGGAGTCTGAGTCGTAAAAATAACTCGACTCCGACTCCGGGCAAAATTTTTTCCACTTTATAGAAATATAACATTAAATTTGAAACAAGAACTTTTTTAAAAATCATTATTTATTTTAAAAAAAAGGTATAAGAAAAAATATATGCAAATTATATATTATACTAAATTAAAGGCCAATTCACAGGATATTTACTATCCTTTGAAGTGTAGTCTATTCATCCCTATTTTGTTGATCCAATTGATTCGTTACATTTTTGCAAACAAAAGTAAAGTTCTATGCCAATCGAGTTAAGACTGGACCTTTTAACCTCTTTCGTCAGAAATCTTACTGGACTTCTCACAAAGGTCTATTGGTATTCTCATCTTGTTTTTTATGAGAAGTCATCCTTGTCTTCTATTAACGACATTGTGATCTCTATGGGAAATCTTACCCTGTGACACAAAATGGAAGTTAAGATCTGGGGGAGGAAAATTCATTTTGGGAATGAAAGCCCCAATTGAGAACCCCATAGGATCCCATAGCTGAAATTTCTGAGTCATGACATAATGAGTTTTTTGATTTGACCCCCATCAATCATTGAGAAAATAGTTTTATATCTCTGTTTGGAGATATTGTTTCATCATTTTTAGATGACATGTTTTCAGTTAAATGGAATGAGGAACGTTTCTGCCAAATATGCTGTCCTAGCTCAGTTTCTTCCATGTCCTTTTTGTTCTTGAACCCAAAAAGTAAAACAAAATTAAATTTTCTACAAAAATGTTCCACCGAAAATTATATGTAGGTTTCCCATATCCAAGAAATCGACATTGTCACGTTTTCATTGTCCTTTATCAGTTTTACCCGTTACTTTCTCAAAAAACAGTATGTTTATGTATTTCGGTAAATTTCGCATAATCTATTAACTATATACCAAATTAGCCAAATTAGGATGGTTACGCTTCTGAATTTGAGGCTAATCACAATGAATTGTTGGCTTACATCCAGTTTGAAACTTGATCGTGAATTGCTTATAGTTTTTATTCCATGTAGTCCTTACGATTTGTATTGCCCCATAATTTTCACATATTTTGAAGGCTCTCTCACATATTTAGAAGTCTCTCACGCGTGCAAAAAAAGGAAAACCGACAAAAACTTTCTAACTTTGCTATTTGTCAATGTAAGATTCGCAGAAACAGTACTGATATGTTCGAATTTATTCGAACGAATGCCCTTTCTAATGAATATGTAAGGAAAAACTAACACATTAGCCTATATAGGCCAAAATATAGGAAAAAATTACAAATTTGTGCACATTTTATTCATTTTTAGTGGTATGGAATTCACTCTCGGAGTCGACCCGGAGTCTGAGTCGGAGTCGGAGTCGTGAAAAAAACTCGCCTGGAGTCGGAGTCGGAGTCGAGCCGAAAATACCTCGACTCCGAAACCCTGACCGAAAGTGCAGTAATTTGGTATTATGGGTTGTCAGATTGAAAGGTACAACCATGCCGGTCGATGTGAAATTTTTTAAAAGATTTTTCTCCTGTAGTGACGGTAACTTGGTATTTCGGATTCTCAATGGGTAGAAAACCTCGACACAGGAATAAGCAATATAGGTTCATATTTTTGTATATACCCCAATTGAAGGAACCTGCAGTTTTTATGACCTTTGAAGGTTGCACGCGCATCGTCCAAATGGAATGAACGTAACATGGTATTTCGGATTCAGAATGCGTAGAAAATATTGATGTCTCATTCGTATTAAACCTGGTTTAAAAGAAAGTTAGCAGTTAGCAAATTCCACGGCTCCTGGGAATAAGCCGTAAAATTTAGTATTTTCAAAATCTAACAGAAACTAAAGGTTCCGTTTTACTAAGGTACACCTCGTGGTGGGTATAAAAAATTCAGACCAGCCGAACTTGCTTCTTTTGGTTTAAAGTACCACAATGAATAGAATTTGAGGCAAGCATTAATTGGACGGTTTTCTCAAAAACATCCGATCACAGAATCGACATACCTTCAACCAACCTTTTGCATTTATTATCTGTCTTCATAACCACCTCGGTTTCGTATCTCGTTATTCATATTAAATATGGATTCCTTGATTACGCACGAACTCTATGCAATGATGTGAATAATGCAAGTTGTTGAGTTGATGAAAATAAGAATGTGGTGAATTTGGCCGTGGGTATGTGTGTCATCGACCACGAACACAATAATCAATTTTGTGTTACATAGATAATAACCACATCAATAGAACGGCCAGTTAATGTCAGGTTCAATCCGCGTTCTTCGAAAATATCAATGGGTAGAAAACCTCGACACAGGAATAAGCAATATAGGTTCATATTTTTGTATATACCCCAATTGAAGGAACCTGCAGTTTTTATGACCTTTGAAGGTTGCACGCGCATCGTCCAAATGGAATGAACGTAACATGGTATTTCGGATTCAGAATGCGTAGAAAATATTGATGTCTCATTCGTATTAAACCTGGTTTAAAAGAAAGTTAGCAGTTAGCAAATTCCACGGCTCCTGGGAATAAGCCGTAAAATTTAGTATTTTCAAAATCTAACAGAAACTAAAGGTTCCGTTTTACTAAGGTACACCTCGTGGTGGGTATAAAAAATTCAGACCAGCCGAACTTGCTTCTTTTGGTTTAAAGTACCACAATGAATAGAATTTGAGGCAAGCATTAATTGGACGGTTTTCTCAAAAACATCCGATCACAGAATCGACATACCTTCAACCAACCTTTTGCATTTATTATCTGTCTTCATAACCACCTCGGTTTCGTATCTCGTTATTCATATTAAATATGGATTCCTTGATTACGCACGAACTCTATGCAATGATGTGAATAATGCAAGTTGTTGAGTTGATGAAAATAAGAATGTGGTGAATTTGGCCGTGGGTATGTGTGTCATCGACCACGAACACAATAATCAATTTTGTGTTACATAGATAATAACCACATCAATAGAACGGCCAGTTAATGTCAGGTTCAATCCGCGTTCTTCGAAAATATCAATGGGTAGAAAACCTCGACACAGGAATAAGCAATATAGGTTCATATTTTTGTATATACCCCAATTGAAGGAACCTGCAGTTTTTATGACCTTTGAAGGTTGCACGCGCATCGTCCAAATGGAATGAACGTAACATGGTATTTCGGATTCAGAATGCGTAGAAAATATTGATGTCTCATTCGTATTAAACCTGGTTTAAAAGAAAGTTAGCAGTTAGCAAATTCCACGGCTCCTGGGAATAAGCCGTAAAATTTAGTATTTTCAAAATCTAACAGAAACTAAAGGTTCCGTTTTACTAAGGTACACCTCGTGGTGGGTATAAAAAATTCAGACCAGCCGAACTTGCTTCTTTTGGTTTAAAGTACCACAATGAATAGAATTTGAGGCAAGCATTAATTGGACGGTTTTCTCAAAAACATCCGATCACAGAATCGACATACCTTCAACCAACCTTTTGCATTTATTATCTGTCTTCATAACCACCTCGGTTTCGTATCTCGTTATTCATATTAAATATGGATTCCTTGATTACGCACGAACTCTATGCAATGATGTGAATAATGCAAGTTGTTGAGTTGATGAAAATAAGAATGTGGTGAATTTGGCCGTGGGTATGTGTGTCATCGACCACGAACACAATAATCAATTTTGTGTTACATAGATAATAACCACATCAATAGAACGGCCAGTTAATGTCAGGTTCAATCCGCGTTCTTCGAAAATATTAACTTCGAAGTCATTTGAAAACTTCCGTTATATTCTGCCAGCGTTCCAGCGTGGTAACATCAATTGAAACTGCTAATATTAAATTACTTTTCGCAATTAATTTGCACAAAGAATTGTTTGAATAAAATGAAAACTGACATTTATTAAATTAAATAAAACAATTTTGTAGAACTTTTAAAAATTGACATAGAGATCTTTTAAAAAGTCAATAGCATGTGCATACATCATTTTAGCCAAAACACTGTAAAAAAGTGACACGATATACTCCGAACGCAAAAGCTCGAGAGAAATGTGTGGAAAAATTAACATTCTTCGTCTTTACCGAAGACGAAACATGCATGTCACATAGTGGTGGGTGTGTGGGTTCGAATCGTCGGCTTTCCTTTTTCAATTGCATAATAGATCATAAAGCTCGATTAAAAAAAAATTTTCAAATATTTTTGCAAATTTTTTGCAGATTTTCGCGATTTTTTTTTTTGGTTTTATCCTTTTCTGCCAAGATACCATTCCGAATTGCTACGAATTGTCAAAATCTGTTTAGCCGTTCTTGAGTTATAAGCGTAGTAACTAACATCATTCTTTTTTATATATGGGGAATTCCAAGTGAAATCGGACAGTTCGGAGAAAAGTAATTTTTAATTTCAATTGTTTTTGGTTCAATTTATGCTACTAGCCAACAGAACATTTTAGTATATTTTAAAATTATTTTTTGACCAACGGTGCAGAGATATCGCCTATTGAAATTATCGAATTTTTAAAGAACTATGTTCAAATAAATACTCATAACTTCTTTAATATTGGTCCAAATGGGACCATCTTTTTTTTGATTTGTTTGTTTTTTTTATCAGCTATCGAAGGAAATATTTAAAAGAATAATGAACAGTGGGCTTCAATCCAATTTTCGGGATTTAATATTTAAAATCAATTTTTAAACATGATTGCACCCTTCGATATTTTCAAAAAAATTTTATGTTAAACTACGTTCAATTCCAAAAATTTTAAGCCCTATGTGGAAATGGGATTCGGACGATTACTATTTTTTCTAAATTTTTTAAAATTTGTAAATACAATTTTTCCTTAATACCAGTGTTCGAAAATAAACACTATAATATCGTACCGTACCGTTATGTACCGTACCAAGGTGGATAGGTACACTACGATAGTGTACCGCTCCGGAGCACAAACACTAAAAAATATTTTAGTGATACTGTACCGGAACACAACGATAATCGTAGTGTACCGCATGCCGGAGCACTAAAAATCGTAGTGCTCCGACTGCGGAGCACTAAAAATTTTAGTGCTCCGACTGCGGAGCACTAAAAATTTTAGTGTTCCGACTGCCGGAGCACTAAAAATCGTAGTGCTCCGACTGCGGAGCACTAAAAATTTTAGTGCTCCGACTGCGGAGGACTAAAAATTTTAGTGTTCCGACTGCCGGATCACTAAAAATCATAGTGCACCACGTGTTGGAACACTAAAAAATAATAAAGGTATTATGTTTTCTTAGGAAAATTAAATATTTGGTTAAATTTGATCAAATAAAAATTAAGATAAACTGTTACATCCATGTATGTTTAAATTAGTTAAACACATTTCGAAATATGGTCAAAATTATGAAAAAACAATATTTAGTTTTTGTGGAATGAAGCAGAAAGATCGTTGTGCCGGAGCACTAAAAATCGTTTTGTACCACGTTTTGAAACTATAAGGTAATGAACCATACATTAATTTATTATGATTTCTGAGGAAATTAAATATTATATATATATTTTTTAAAATAAATAAAAATTAAAAGAAAATGTGAAAAACATCTGATTTGGTTTTTGGACAATGGAGCACTAAAAATCGTAGTGTTCCGACTCCCGGATCACTAAAAATCGTAGTGTTCCAACTGTCGGATCACTAAAAATTGTAGTGTTCCGACCGCCGGATCTCTAAAAATCGAAACAATGGATCAATAAAAATTGTAGTGTTCGGTTGTGGAGCACTAAAAATCGTAGCGTACCAAGAGCCAAAACGCTAAAAATAACGTTAAAGTAATCGTCTGTTTATTATAATTTATGAGGGAAATTAAACATTTTATGTTTTTAGGATAAATAAATACATATTAATAAATAAAAATTAGAAGTAAATGTGTAAAATATCTGATTTGATTTTTGGACAATGGAGCACTAAAAATCGTAGTGTTCCGACTGCCGGATCACTAAAAATCGTAGGGTTCCGACTGCCGGATCACTAAAAATTTTAGTGTTCCGACTGCCGGATCACTAAAAATTGTAGTGTTCCGACCGCCGGATCTTTAAAAATCGAAACAATGGGTCAATAAAAATCGTAGTGTTCGGTTGTGGAGCACAAAAATCGTAGTGTTCCTACTGCCGGATCACTAAAAATCGTAGCTTTCCGACTGCCGGATAAGTAAAAATCATAGTTTGTCCGAGAGATCCGGCAGTCGGAACACTAAAATTTTTAGTGATCCGGCAGTCGGAACACTACAATTTTTAGTGCTCCGCAGCCGAACACTACGATTTTTATTGATCCTTTGTTTCGATTTTTAGAGATCCGGCAGTCGGAACACTAACATTTTTAGTGATCCGGCAGTCGGAACACTACGATTTTTAGTGCTCCGCAGCCGAACACTTCGATTTTTATTGATCCTTTGTTTCGATTTTTAGAGATCCGGCAGTCGGAACACTAAAATTTTTAGTGATCCGGCAGTCGGAACACTACAATTTTTAGTGCTCCGCAGCCGAACACTACGATTTTTATTGATCCTTTGTTTCGATTTTTAGAGATCCGGCAGTCGGAACACTACGATTTTTAGTGATCTGGCAGTCGGAACACTACGATTTTTAGTGCTCCGCAGCCGAACACTACGATTTTTATTGATCCATTCTCCAAAAATCAAATCAGATGTTTTTCACGTGTTCTATTATAGTTTATTTCTTAATTTGTATTTATTAAAAAAAATTATAAAATATTTAATTTCCCTCACGAATCATAATAAACTCCTTTGTGGTATTTTCTATGTATCCACAGTCAGAACACTACAATTTTTAGTGCGCCATTGTACAAGAACCGAATTAAAGTTTGTCATATTTTCTACTTAAGTTCCCAACGTTATTAATTAATATGTATACATACATGGATATAACAGGTGTATCTGTGTTTTTATGTCTTAATTTGTACTTAATTCAGAAATTATAAATATTTAATTTTCCTCCCAAATCATAAACTCGTGTGTGGTACATTATCATTACGTTATTTTTTAGTGTTCCGACATGTGGTACACTACGATTTTTTAGTGCTCCGACTGCGGAACACTACGATTTTTAGTGTTCCGACTGCGGAGCACTACGATTTTTAGTGTTCCGACTGCGGAGCACTACGATTTTTAGTGCTCCGACTGCGGAGCACTACGATTTTTAGTGTTCCGACTGCGGTACCCAACGTTTTTAGTGTACCAAAATGTGGTACACTACGTTTTTCGTTGTGCTCCGGAACAGTATCACTAAAATATTTTTTAGTGTTTGTGTTCCGGAACACTAACGCTAAAAATATTTTAGTGATACTGTTCTCGGAGCGGTACACTATGTTAGTGTACTGTTTATTTTCGAACTCTGCTTAATACCTTTGTATTTTCAAAATCGAAAAATGACGCAGTTTTTAAGATGTTTGAGATAAATTCATAAATATAAAATCAAAACAAATATTTATAAATGGAACCTTTAATTTTTTTAATAAAATAATAATTTTGGACAAAGGTACAAAGGAAAAATTGTATTGACAAATTTTAAAAAATTCAGAAAAAATAGTAATCGTCCGAATCCCATTACCACATGGGGCTTAAAATTTTTGTAATTGAACGTAGTTTAACATAATTTTTTTTTGAAAAAATCGAAGTTTGCAATCATGTTTAAAAATTGATTTTAAATATTAAATCCCGAAAATTGCATTGAAGCCCACTGTGCATTTTTCTTTTAAATATTTATTTCGATAGCTGATAAAAAAAGAAACAAATCAAAAAAAAGATGGTACCATTTGGACCAATATTAAAGAAGTTATGAGTATATCTTTGCATGTAGATTTTACAGAATTTGACTTTTTCAAGGCGCGATATCCCTGGAACCGTTAGTCAAAAAAAAATTTGAAAATATACTAAAATGTTTTGTTAGTCAGCAGCATCGCCACAGCAAAAAATAAAGGAAATCAAAAATCTTAGCTTGAAAAAGTGTCCGATTTCACTCAGAAATCCCCATATATAGATTAATTGAAATAAATAACTCCAAAAAACGAATAACTCGAATCTCCGAGTGCAGATTAGACTTGTACCGAACATTTCCAATCAAACATTTCCAGCTATTGTAAGAAAATAATATTCTTTTATGTCATAAAAACACGAAAACTTTTCTATTTTAATAGAAGTTATAGAGTCCATGCAAGCCAACTAAAAAATTCAGAAAATTAGATTTATGGTCTGTTAAAGTACTGCAAGAATCTACTTATTTTCAGTAGTAAAAATGTGTAGATTCTTGAAGGTTCTGGAACATGCATTTAGAACAGAAAACATTTTTATCAGGAGTCGGGAGATACCAATTACGACTCATATACTCCAAATTCTACACGCAGTACTGTTTGAGACTACGAAACCCACATTTGGGCTCGGCAAAATTTTAGCTAAGTCCTGACAAAATAGGTTAAGTCGAAAAAGCTCCATCTGACATCCCAATGGTTGTTCCGCCTTTTTTCTATCTTAATTGTACGATTAGATGTTTATGAACTCGATGACATTTAAAACTTTCCATGTCTATGACCAAAGATTAAGCACTTCTGTCGGCACCAATTTATGCAAATTCATAATAGTACGTTTTTATATAACCGCATTTAACAAACCCACTGGGTTTCAAATGTCAATTTCATTGCTTATATTTCCAATAAATCCTCATAAAGAAGGTTAACCCTGCAAAAAGCTATAATATGAACATAGCCTAACTTTTGTTTTCTCGAAAACTAGTAAAAAAGTTTCAGTCGGGTTTGCCGACATGGATATACCCTCAGCCTGTTCGAGTTTAGACTTTTATCTATAGGCAGATCGAATACAGACCTCATAACCAATATCTCTGTCCTAAAAATTTTGTAGTCAGGGAATTTCAGAATTTCATGGTCTTTTGTGGACGTATACACTTTCCGACAAAAATATTGAAACATTTGGGTATAAAACTTCACGATTATGAGTGTGGCGAATAAATTTTTATGTTGTGATCACAAATTTGACTTCGATAACATGGCAAAAGTATTGCACTTTTGTGTAGAAGATACCTGAATGAATGGTCCATTTTGGAAGTGGACCTCATTTTGGAAGTTATTCCTTTTGATAGTTATCGTGTAAATTCGTCATTTTAGTTGGTCATGGTAAGATTTAGAGCTTTTGAACCGTTATGTCAGGAAGCACGGACTTACCCACGGAAAATAGAATATCGCTGTAAACAAGACCGCAAGGAGTAGCATTGCCAAAAAAGGTTCAATGGATTTTGTGGGATGTATCCGAAGATGTTGTCTCATATAGACCTTCTTAGTACTTGATACACATATATACTTCCAGAAGTAATTTTAGGATATTCAAAGTTTCGGTGAAATCGGATATTGAAATTTTGTATGGGAGGTTTCTGAAGGAGTAAGCCGATATAATCCATATTCGAACCTAATCTATGTCTCGAAGAAATCGATTTGGACCTTCGACAGTTATTGTGCGCACCATTTTAGCGAAACATTTTATAGACTTGTGGGAAAAAGGAGTGTACCGATATGACAAAAAGTTCGGTTGATCCGTTCGAGAGTTATCATGCGCTCGAGCCAGACAGACGAAAGAACTGGTCTAAATAGACACCAAATTAATTGAAGCGGATTTTGTCGAAACATATGAGAAGTCGAAGGCCATTATTTCGATATTTTTATCGTTAGCCTAAAGCCCGAAATTATACCAGGGTCCCATAGAAATGACTGTCATTTGGTAGTTAGTTTTCGCTGGGGAATCTTCAAATATATGTGCCCAGATACATATATCGAAATCGGTTCAGATTTGTATATAGTTCCCATACATTTTTCGGCCGATTTCACGCATTTCAACTTACGGAAAATCGGTTTATGTAGCTCCTATACCTATATATTTTACATATTCACAGTGGTGCAGGGTATGATATAATCAGCCCCGCCCGACTTTGATCCTTTCCTTACAGTTTTTTTTTCGAAGATTGGGGTTATATTTCTACGAAGATGCTTTCTTGCAACGATATTGACAAACATTATTTTTATTTATAAATAGCTGAACCAAATCGCAACCCCGACTTAGATTAAATATATATGAATGATACAAATTAACATTCCCCCTGAGTCTAATCTACCTTATGAAGAGAAGTGTTTAAGTAGAAATGACACTAAGTTTAGGTACTTTAACTACGAGAATAATTATGATTATTATCTTCATTTTATCCTATGGAATGTAAATTGCTCATAAAATAACAGCCACTTTTATTGATAATTTTTACTGCAATAATGATTTAGATATGCCATATATAAAATGTGGGCCCTATAAAGTTACTGCACCATCTATGCACGCTTTATTTCTTTCTATATTTAATACGTTTAGCCTTGGCTAATTTGTTTCCCAGAAAAACTACAAGTAACTTCGAAGTTCTCCTCTAAAAAATGTTGGGAATAATTCCCTCTTATGTCTACCCGCATTATATTTTCCTAACAATTGATAAAAAAACAACCTCTAACAACATTGAATAATTCCACTGAAATAGTGTTTAACAAATACGATATTAGGTATTTTTTCTCTTCGCGGTACCTACCACCGTCCATATATTGGCGTAAGATTGACTCTGATACTGGTACAAATAGTAAGCCTGCAAAATTATTATAGATCATTACGTGATGGTCGCACTTGTTGATAGCAGCCAAAGGGGATAACTGTTCCTATTTATATTTTCCTATCGCTCTAATTGGTAAAGTACAATCTCTTGCAACATTGAATTATTCCGAGGAAATTGTGGTTAAAAATACGATAATAAAATGTGTATTCCTCTGCGTCACCTTCCCCAGCTACAACCCACGTGACGATGATTCCTAAGAAGTTAATAAAAACTTAATACATAGATTGCTCATATGGGACGAGATAAAAAAATTGCTTAGTTTGAGTAATTTATCAGGACAAGCAATGGGTTCATCATATTGTATATCGGCTATCCTCGAGTGAAGAATAATGATTACAAATAGGGCTTAACATCCGTGATTTTGTCGAGGGTCTTGAAAATGCCATGATAAATTCTAGTTCGGTGTTGTTTTTTACATTAACCACACAGCAAATATGTACATTGTATATCATAATATCAAATTGTACCAAATTTTAGTAATTTTCGTACACTTTTTTATCGAATTTCCAAAAGTGCTTTGGGCCTATCAAAACCAATTCATATTGTATTCACAACAAAATACGCTACGCATTATTAATCTTAAAACTATACATATATTTATGTAAGATGAAATTTTTTCAATTTTCTTCATTTTCTACAAAACTTTTTAACTTTTGAGTAGAGTATTGAACTTTTTCAATTTAACAAAAGTTGGTCTCCACTAAGAACTTAAGTCATTCAACTATTCGTTGCACAATTTGGCCGACTTAACAAGGATCCGTTACTAAGGACACAAACTCGTACGCACACTACCCCAACACAAATATTCTCTTCAACATTAATACTATTTTAGGTTAAATTTAAAGAGTTTTAATGGAGAAATATCTAGTTTTGTTTTTGAATTTCACTGAACAAAGAAGTGAAACCCAAATAAAAAACCCAGGCAAACTTAGACATACACACAGGTTGTTGCAAATTGCCCGTTTCCTCTCGAAGTTACCCAGGATATGGTCTTTACAGCATTCACAGCGAGACACAAACACAGACAACGACTCGACATACCCACAGACTAACTCTTTCTCTAAACACCGGCAAAAGGTGCATTATGAACAGCGCCAAGTCACCAACTGCTCTTGAACACCTCATAAACATGGAACTCAAAACCAACAAAAGTGACGCAACAACATTCATTGCCAACTGGATTTCCACGGAGAAAGGGTGCACCAAAAAAAGGAGAACATAAATGCAAAATGAATTGAGACCCAAACAGTGTTAAAGGAAATATTTTCGTTTTGCACCTTTGGAAGAGTTCAAGCACAAAAAATGCTTTTTCTGTTGCTACTGATCCAGCCCTAGTGAAACATTGTTACTTACCCCTCTCAAGTCTGTTTGTGCCAGCATTCAGTTTAGTTCAGCCAGACTGACTGACATTCCTGTCTGGCCTCTAGCCAATGTAATGAATGCGATAATATACAGTAAACTTTGACACTTGCCAAGAACAGTTTTAGATTTTCTTGCAGTTGTTTTTGTCGGATATTTTGTTGCTAATACCAGTGTTGGATCCGAATCTGATGTCGGTGTTGCAGTAAAACAGGATCTACTGGTGTGGTTATTGTTTCATTGTGCCCGATGGCTAATGGTGTCCTTAAACAAATATTTTGGGAGGCAAACGTTTCACTTTGATGAAGATAACACAATTTTACATATTTAACATTGACAAAAAATCTGGCACAGAGTTCACGTAGATATAGTATTGTATATGTACATATTTAATAAGTGCATTATTCCCTAGAAATACTATTGAATATGAAGAAATGGAAATTTGTGTCAAACTAATAATTGACATAGAACATCTTCAAAGATTAGGCCCAGAGAGCTTGATGGTGTTTTTATTTTTAACACCAGTTAAAGTTCGATGATATAAGTCTATCAACAAAAATACGTTTTGTCAGATGCTACATATTTTCAGTATTATTATACTCTGCCGAAACGCTAAAGCTAGCTGACGAAAAACGAATTAATTCTTTTGAAATGTGGATTTATCGCCGTATCCTAAAAATTCGCTGGACAGACCGCATTTCAAATGAAGAAGTGCTACGACGGATGAATGTCGAACGAGAAGTTATACGCAATATAAAAAGCCGAAAAACATCCTACTTAGGACATGTAATGCGTAATGAAAAATATAAGCTGCTCCAAGCCATTATCCAAACAACTATAGAGGGAAGAAGACCGAGAGGCAGAAAAGAAACATCATGGATAAGAAACATCCAAGAATGGACGGGTCTACAAGACGAAAGAAGCCTCCTGAATGCCGCAAAGAATAGGAACCTCTCTATAATATAATAAATCATATATACATATATATGAATATTGAATTGTTAACAATGTAACACATAATTGTATGATCGCTAACACCTGAATACGGGTTGGCAAATAAAGAAGAAGAAGAAAGTTCGATTTTATTATCACATCATATTACACAGAAAAAAATATTTCAAGAATTTTTACATATTTTCGTTTGTGATGTAGTTTTTTCATACTGTACAGGTAACTCACATAAGACACATGTTCAGTTTCTTATATCCATCCGAAAGCCACTATTTTTTCAAAAATATGTAAGATTTTCATGATATGCAAAATCACTTTCCTTTTCGTACCCTTCTATTATGAAGTACTATAATGTACTAACAAGTAAAAAGGTACCAGTCGGCTTTTCCGACAGAGACATACAATCAGCGTGTGGGAATTGAAACTCAAAAAAGTTGCGGAGCAGGTAGCTGAAGGAAAGCATCTGCATATTCCATTTTGGAACTTTGTATGGTGTGAAATATCCAAATATTGGAAATAATACCCTTAGTTATTTTATTTATTGATATTATTATTTATTCTGGGACAGAAAAAGACAAGCAGTATTCGTCCTCTATATTCTCTTGCTGTTGTAGCCTAGATGCTTCCAACGTCTGAGAATTTATTATTTATTATAAAACAGATTATTTTTCCAGTTTACCAACTTTATTGTTTCACAGCTCGATCAGAATAGAAAGATTGAAAGTAATTTCTATGACCAGCTGGGCACAAGTCAAATCATTTTGATTTAACTTGTCTACTACAAAATATTTGCAAATATTAGTATGAAAGTTAAGCATATTGAGTCATAATTAGTAGTTGCAACCATAGCTAATTTGCATTGAGTATTTGAGAAAAATAGAGTAAAAGAGTATCAAATAAATCGGTTTGTCGTTAACCCACTTAAAGCCACTGGTCGTTTATACGCCAGCAAAAAATGTGCACAAAAATGCAGGTAAAAACAGTTAGATACGTGTTTTATTGCGGGGTTTTTTGTATTTTCTAATTATTTGCTCATATGTCTGTCCTTCCCCGTTCATAAATTGACATTTGACCTGTGTAGTTTTTCGCGGTTCGGTAACAAAAATAACCCTTTCCATGAAGTGATTTTTTGATTTTGAAATCGGTCCGTAGATCTTTCGAAGAATTTTTCTCTCAAACACGCCAAGCACTGCCCTATCTGCTTGCGTAAGTACCCAGGCTTCGGAACCATACATCAGCACGGGTAGTATCAGTGTTTGGTAAAGCGTTACTTTTGTTTGACAAGTTCTGGCTTTGTTTTTTAAGTGCTTACTTAAGCCAAATGCAATTCTTCTTTTTATTTCACAACTGATGTCGTTTGTTGTGTTTACGGCGATGCCGAGGTATACAAAATCTTTTACTACCTCAAAATTATAGGAACCAACTTCAACAGTTGGTTCAGCTTGGTCTTCTCGCCGTTTACCGCCAGACCCACTTTAGCAGATTCTCCTTCGACCTTCATAAAGGTATCGGTTACTTCTTTCACTGATCGTCACATGATGTCTATATCATCAGCATAAGCAAGTAACATGTGGCTAGATTGTGCCACTTCTTTTGACTTTTGCCTCTCGTATAACCTTTTCTAGTAGGATGTTGAAAAGATCACACGAAAGGCTGTCTCCTTGCCTGAAACCTCTTTTCGTACAAAACTCTTCGGAGAGGTTCTTTTCTATTTTAACTGAAGATCTTGTGTCAGTTACAGTCATTTTACAAAGCCGAATGAGCTTTGCGGTGATACCAAATTCAGACATTGCTTGTAATGCCTTTGAACGTAGCGGGCTGTCGAAGGCTGCTTTATAATCGACAAAAAGGTGGTATGTGTCGATCTGCATCTCTTGGGTCTTCTCCAGGATTTGCCGCAGGGTATATATCTAGTCAATGGTGGACTTGCCAGGTCTAAAGCCGCATTGGTATGGTCCAATTATTTCGTTGACCATGGGCTTTAGTCGTTCGCACAATTTCCCTGACACTATCTTGTAGGCGATAGGGAGAAGACTTATGCCCCTATAGTTGGAGCATAAATCTTATCTCCTTTCTTCTGGATGGGACACGTTCTTCCTGCCAGATGGAGCTAAACAGCTCGGCTGGTAGGCCATCAGCTACTGCTGCCTTATTATTCTTCAGCCGGTTTATTGCTGTCTTTACATCATCTTGGCCGGGTGCTATACATTCAATACCATCTTCTGGGATTGGATCTGTGGTATCATCGTCGACTTTGCTACTATTGGATACCAACAGTTTGGAAAAATGTTCTTTCTATATCCTTAGCACACTATCTGTATCAGTTACCAGATTACCTTGCTGGTCTCTACAGGAGGATGTGCCAGTTCCAAAGCCATCAGTTTGATGTTTCACTCTTTGGTAGAATTTTCGGACTTCATTCTGTCTCCTGTACATCTCGATTTGTTCACACTCCCGCTTTTCCATCTCTCTTTTTTCCTGCGGAAAAAACGTGTCTCCTTTTCTCCCGATACCTCTCTCGTGCGCTACGCGTGATTGTAAAGTAGCCCTATATGCCGCATTTTTCTCTTCGGTCATACCATGGATTCCTTGGTGGAGATCTCTGGTATCCAAGTACAGATTTGGCGGCTGTTTGCATGGAGCGGGCAATGTTTTGCCATTGTCCTGATATGTTATCGGGACGAGGAGTGCTTTGATTAAGCAGTTGGGCCAGTTGAGTGGAATATGCTGTGGCTATCTGTTGTGATTGCAAGGTAGTGGTCCGAGTCTATGTTTGCACCTCTGAACGATCGTACATCCAACACGCTTGATGCATGTCTTCCATCTATCACAACTTGATCAATTTGATTTCTTGTTCTTTGAACTGGCGACAGCCAGGTTCCCTTATGAATATCGAGATGCTTAAATCTGGTTCTGCTAACTACCATGTTTCTTGCAGCTGCAAAGTCTATCAGCCTCATACCATTGTCAGATGTTTTGCTGTGGAGACTGAATTTCCCGACTGTTGGGCCAAAGATATTCTCCTTTTCAATTTTGGCATTAAAATCGCCTAGTATAATTTTAATGTCATGGGCAGGGCAACGGTCATAAGTTTCTTCTAAGCGCTTATAAAATATATCTTTGGTCTGTTCGTCCTTGTCTTCAGTGGGAGCGGAGCGCAAATAAAGCTGATGTTGAAGAATTTTGTTTTTAATCAAATTGCAGCGAGTCTTTCATTCACTGGGGTGAAGCTGGAGACCAGATGTTTTAACCTCCGACCAACTACAAATGTCATGGCAGCTATAATACAGTGCGTCACCTTTAGGTGTTGTTGTGACGCCTTCCCCGTTCCATCGTACTTCCTGTATGGCAGTAATGTCGGCCTTGTACTTTTCAAGTACATCTGCCAATGCGTAAACTTCTCTATAAAGAGTGCGAAAATTCCAGGTGCAGATTCGCAGATCATGGTCCTTAAAACGTTTGCGGGGGTCGTCAACTTTTGAGGAATTTGTTTTTCTTTTCTTTCGTTTTTTCATAGTAGGCTGTTATTCTAGGGGAGGGTTACTAACCCGACGCCCAAACCCAAGTTGTTAACGTTCTAATGGGTGAACGCGCAGCACATTTTAGCTCACTACATTTAACGGGTGTTAAAGGCAGTTCCCCAGGTGACACCACGGGGAGGTCAGTGTCCACTTGAGATGAAAGAGGGAACAAGATAAATCCTGGGCTTTGCCATGTTAAAGCCGGTCAGGACCGCTCACTGGTATCTTCCATCCCCTACGTTTCTTACAATGGTAAAAAACACATAAGTAGATAAGTTACACTTATACAACGCAGAGATTAGTTCGAAAATATGTGAAAGTATTATTCTAAAAACATAAATTATGAACACAAAGCAAGAATTATTCTTTATTACACTGCAAAGTTAGCTGTACGTTTAAACGGACAGTGGCAAAATCCACTACCATAAATTTGTATGGGAAATTGGTTTTAACGGACACCCGATTCCGGAAAAACTATAAGTTTTAAGAAAAAAAAGTTGTAAGTAAGTTTCCAAAGGATCCTCGAACAGATGCTAAACAGCACTTACACAAAAATATTGAACTTTTGTGGGGGAGGTACCCTAAGGGCTATGGAATTGCCCTGAAAAAAACTTGTACTGTCGTAAAGGGGGAGCTGATAAAAGTTGTTGGAACAAAAATCAATGGGATTCGAGAGCAAATATTAAACTGCACTTTTTCGACATTTTGTGTGGGAGGTACCCGAAGGAGTGGGCCGATATCGAAATATAACGATGTGGAAATATAGCGATGTGTAGAAATATAACGATGTGGAAAGTATTGAACAAATCGGTTACTGCCTTTGAAGGTTTTCGTGCGCACCATTTTATCGAAAAGTTTTGAACCTTTGTGGGGAGGTACCTGAAGGATTGGGCCGATGTGGCTCATCTTCGAACTTAAACTAAGTTTGGCCAAAATATTACGAAGGCCAAATTTTGGCCAAATCGGTTCATCCGTTCGAGAGTTATAGTGAGCTCCAGCCAGCCGGGCAGACGGACGTACAATGCTAAATCGACTTCAAATTCCCTGAAACGGATTTCGACCAAACATACTTGGGGTCAAAACCATTATTTCGATGAGGCACATTTTGGCCATACGAAGTGAATATACCTTCGTTAGTCTAAAGACTGAGGGTATAAAATTGTACCGTTTGAGTGGCTGACTGGTAATCAACGTCGACGCGAAACGGCTGAATTTAGAATCATGAAGTTCTAATAGAGGGTTTCTTTTGAAGTGTAAATGTGTGATAAGGTTGCTTTTGTAAAAATTTGTAAGAAGTACTAAAATGTACTAAAAATTATACCTGTAATTTTGAAATTTGGGCACTGATGAAGTGCAGGATAGTGTTATTAAATTGTATTTCGAAATTCGAATACGGTAGGTACTAAAACGTACAAAATAAATGTGAAAGATTAAAGCTAAAATTTTGAAAATTGTTATGCTTTTGACTTAGATATTTTTTATGTAAACTATTACTAAATTATTCAACTTAAGTTGAGCGTGAATACCCAGCAAAAATTCGGATCCGTTAGTCATTACGTAACCCATTACAAAGTAATATAAACAAGTTTTTTTCGCATTACAAGTAATCTGAAAAGTAATGGGTTACTTCTTAAAAAATTTACAAGGCAAAACTACTTACTTTACTCCTCACTAAGTAATGAGGACGGTGGTACAGTGTGTGTGTATCCGACTATAAATCCTAGGGTTGTGTGTTCAACGCTCACTGTCGGCACGCAAGTTTTTATACCCTACACCACACAGTGGTAAGGGGTATTATGTCTTTGTGCATTTGTATGTAACATACAAAAGGAAACGAAATAGACCCATAGTTCCTTTTGGGGATATACATATAATCACTTTCTGAGTCGATTTATGCATGTCCGTCCGTCTGTCTGTCTGTCCGTCTGTCCATGTATTTTTGTTCGCAACGTACAGGTCGCATTTTTTGTCCGATTCAGCTGAAAATTGGGGACTACAACTTTTTAGCCATAGGAAGAACGCTATTGCTTTTGGTGAAAATCGGTTCAGATTTGGATATAGCTCCCATATATATTTTCGCCCGATTTCACGTATTTGCTGCACCAAACACGCTATATACGTCCAATTCTGATGAAATTTTGAATGTGTGACTGAATTTTGTCTACAAATAAGTGTGCCAAATTATATAGATATCGGGTCAGATTTGGACATAGCTCCCATATATATTTTGGGCCGATTTTCACGTATTTTCTGTAACACACACGCTATATATGTCCGATTTCGATGAAATTTGGAATGTGTGACTGAATTTGGTCTAAAAATAAATGTGCCAAATTATATCGAAATCGGTTCAGATTTGGATATAGCTCCCATATATATGTTCGCCCGATTTCACGCATGTGATGTACCAATCACGCTATATACGTCCGATTTTAATGAAATTTGGAATGTTTGACTGAATTTGGTATAGAAATAAGTGTGCCAAATTATATAGAAATCGGTTCAGATTTGGATATAGCTCCCATATATATTTTCGGCCGATTTCACGTATTTTCTGTACCAAACACGCTATATATTTCCGATTTCGATGAAATTTGGAATGTGTGACTGAATTCAGTCTAGAAATAAATGTGCCAAATTATATCGAAATCGGTTCAGATTTGGATATAGCACCCATATATGTATATTTTCGGCCGATTTCGCGTATTTGCTGCTCAAAATACGCTATATAAGTCCAATTCTGATGAAATTTTGAATGTGTGACTGAATTTTGTCTACAAATAAGTGTGCCAAATTATATAGATATCGGGTCAGATTTGGACATAGCTCCCATATATATTTTGGGCCGATTTCACGTATTTTCTGTAACACACACGCTATATATGTCCGATTTCGATGAAATTTGGAATGTGTGACTGAATTTGGTCTAAAAATAAATGTGCCAAATTATATCGAAATCGGTTCAGATTTGGATATAGCTCCCATATATATGTTCGCCCGATTTCACGCATGTGATGTACCAATCACGCTATATACGTCCGATTTTAATGAAATTTGGAATGTTTGACTGAATTTGGTATAGAAATAAGTGTGCCAAATTATATAGAAATCGGTTCAGATTTGGATATAGCTCCCATATATATTTTCGGCCGATTTCACGTATTTTCTGTACCAAACACGCTATATATTTCCGATTTCGATGAAATTTGGAATGTGTGACTGAATTCAGTCTAGAAATAAATGTGCCAAATTATATCGAAATCGGTTCAGATTTGGATATAGCACCCATATATATTTTCGGCCGATTTCGCGTATTTGCTGCTCAAAACACGCTATATAAGTCGGATTTCAATGATATTTGGAATGTGTGACTGAATTCGGTCTGGAAATAAATGTGCCAAATTATATCAAAATCGGTTTAGATCTGGATATAGCTCCGATTTATATTTTACATATTCACAGTGGTGTAGGGTATCATATAGTCGGCCCCGCCCGACTTTGATCCTTTCCTTACTGGTTTTAGTTAAAAAACAAGTGAGCAAAGGCTATAGTCGGGATGGGGCCGAGCATGTGATACCCTACACCACTACCCCTGTGCGTAAGCTTTTCACTGGTAAACATTTCTTTTAGGGAATATAATCCGACTACCACCAAAAATAATATGCCTCATAAGCAACCAAAATTTCGTGACCATCCGATCAAAATTACGACCTGTAGCTTGATTGCAAAAAAATGGAAGAATTGGATGCATTACCGACTATTGTGGTATCTCCCTTGTTTGACCACCTTCGCCAACCTGCTTTACACCAATGTAAAGGTAATATTTTCTTCTTCCATTGACAGGCTTTGTCGTTGGAATACCCCTACTAGAAGCCAATATATTCACAAAGAATAAAACTTTGAATTTGTCTCCAAATGAGTTTTTTCCCCTTCCGACCCCTAAATATTATCCGACTATCACCAAAATCAATATGCTTCTTCCTCTGTGGGGCCCCCATCTAACCCCAAAATTTTGGCCCTATCCGATCAAAATTCCAACTTGTAGCGTGATTAAAAAAAAATGGAAAAATTGAGTTTATTACTGAATTTTGCAATATCTCGGTTTGCTCACTTACGCCAACATACTTTTCATCAATATAAACGAGATCTTTTCTTCTTCCATTGACGGGTATTCCTTTTGGAATACTCCAACCAGAAGCGGAGATATTCGAATAAGAAAAAAACGTTGACTTTCCTCCACATAAGCTTTTCGCTTATTCCGACTCCTGAATATTATCCGACCATCACCAAACTAAATAGGCTTATTCCTCTGTGAGACCCGCATCCACTCCCAAAAAAATTCGTGACGATCCGATCAAAATTGCGACCTGTAGCGTGATTACAAACAAAATCAGAAAATGGGATGCATTATCGACTATAGCGATAACTATGTTGTTTGAGCAGCTACGACAACCTACTTTACATCGTTGTAAAGGTGATATTTTCTACTTTCCTTGCCAGGTTTTGCTTTTGATATACCTCTTAAAGAAACAGAGATATTGGCTTTGAAATAAAACGTAGACCTTTTCTCCAAATAAGTTTTTACCCATTCCGACCCCTGAATAGTATCCCACCATCATTAAAATCAGTAGGCTTCTTCTTCTGTGGGACCCCCATTAACCCCCAAAATTTCGCGACGATCCGATCAAAATTGCGACCTGTAGCGTGATTACAAAAAAATCGGAAAATGGGATGCATTATCGACTATTGCCATATCTCTGCTACTTGACCACCTACGACAACCTACTTTACATCGTTGTAAAGGTGATATCTTCTACTTTCCTTGCCTAGTTTTGCTTTTGATGTAGCTCTTAAAGAAACAGAGATATTGCCTTTGAAATAAAATGTTGACTTTTCTCCAAATAAGTGTTTGCCCATTCCGACCCCTAAATATTATCGGACCATCACCAAAATCAATAGGCTTCTTCATCTGTGAGACCCCCATTAACCCTCAAATTTTCGTGACGATCCGATCAAAATTGCGAACTGAAAAATGAGATGTATTACCGACTATTGCGATATCTCCGTCATTTGGTTACCTACGCCGACCTAGTTTGCATCATTGTGAAGACGGGATCTTCTACTGTCATAGTCAGGCTTTGCTTTTGGAAAGTTTACAACTAAAGCTGTCATATTCGTCAATATAATTAAAATAGCAAAAATGAAAATTGGCGTTTTATTTGCTACTATTGTGATATCTTCGTTGTTTTATCACCTACTAGCACCTACTTTACACCATTAGAAAGGTGATATTTTCTACTTTAATTGTCAGGTTTTGCTTTTGGTATACCTCATATAGAATCTGAGATATTCGCTTTGGAAAAAAACGTTGTCTTTTTATCCACCTAAGTTTTTTTGCCCTTTCCGACCCCTAAATATTACCCGACCATCACCAAAATCAATAGGCTTCTTCCCCTCCGGGACCCCCCTCAACATGCGAAATTTCATGACGATCCGATCAAAATTGCGACCTGTAGCGTGATTACAAGGTTTAGATGGACAGACGGACAGACGGACGGACGGACTGACGGACGGACACACATAACCAGATCAACTCAGCTCGTCGAGACATTCATTTTGGTATATATAAGTATGGGTCTGCGACCATTATTTCGATGCGTTACAAACTTTTTGGGCAAAACCAACTTATAATACCCTCCCCACATAGTGGTGCAGGGTATAATAACAGTTCGTGGTGCACATGTGCACTGCACATTTAAGTTCTTAAGCAACCCTTAATATTCGTGTGCGTGGCACAGCGGTAGTGTCTTTGGCTAGAAGTCAGAGGGTTCGTGGGTTCAATTCGCGCAGACAGCGAAATAAAATAAAGTAAAATAATAGTAAGAAGTGTGATTAATTAAAAACAAATTCTCTGCATCAACTGTTCTAAAAATAGAATTTTTTTCATCTTACTTTTCAACTTCTAGTGGCCACAGAATAACTAGTTATTCTAGTGATCATAAAATAACTAGAAACTGAGTGCGACATGCCCTTGTAAAATAATGGGGAAGAAAGGAGGTGTGTGAGTAGTTACTGCTGCCAAAAATCCCTTACAAAACCCATGATTTTGGGAGGACTTTTTTTGCTGGGTAATATTTCTTTTGTTTGAGACTCTCGCTTATAATTAACAATTTTTCATAATTTTTTTCTCCAAAATTAATCATGTTTGTAAGCCCTTTTATACTTAAGAACAGCAAAAAATGGAAGAAATAAGTTGAATTTTGTAAATCTTGGCTCATAAAACGGTTCTGAAGTTGCGTAGTTCCGGAACGAACTACTTCCAAAAATCTATACAGAGTTTATTTAGTTTTTTATATACTTTTACGTCAAATGATGAAAACGAAAAGAACGATAAAAAATAATGATTCGCTGAGCTGTATATAAACTATATTAAAGAAATAGTTCCTCTTGGGTAAAAGAACTAAAAAGATCGATTCGCTCCGTCAACTAGATTGCCCACCACTAAACAGTTCCTCCTCGTTATGTTATTTCCAACTAAATTAGTTGTAAATTGGCGTTTTGTGTAGCTTTTATTACTTTAAGAAGTATTTTCATTGTTAAGCTGTTACAAATTATGTCGACGTGTTGATCTATAGACCAAGTTGTTTTTGTTTTGTATGCTTGGAGCAAAAGATGGTATTTTTGGATTTGCAATTGCAATGATTGAAAACAAACCAAATTAATTGTTGGTACAAAAATAGATATTGTTGTTCCAACAAAAGCGAAAAATATTTTGTTTCTGCATGTAAGAAATTAGATTTTGAAGTAATCGATGTACACTTACTCAATGCCAAATTTGGAAAGAACTCTAAATAAAATTGTATGTCCAATGCCTTTAAGACATGAATGAGTATTTTCAGCTTATAAAGTACGTAAAAAACGTTGCACGACACCCCAAGTCGTACATATATACAGTGGCGGCCATATAATTAAGAACGACATCGTATTAAAAAGTATTTGACTTGCTACGTTCCAAATATTTGAATATTTATATGGAACACAATTTGTAAATAAAGTACACGGTAAGCACTTTAAAATAAAGCCAAAACTTATTTTAATTCTCCCGCGATTATACGAAAGAAACCACGATTTATTAAAATAGTCATAAATCGACCTGGCCACAAAATTTTTTCATTTCCTGTCTACTATCTGCAGACAACAATCCTACCGATTTATAAGGTGGAAATGGCTCTTACGAAACTATTTCCCAGACAATTCCCTCGTAAAGGACTCAAACAAGTGGGATAAAAGCCAATTTAAGGGTAAATAAGCGCCGATTCTGGAACGACAATCGCAGGGTATCGTTCAGAGCGTCGTCGAGGGAATGAGAGGAAGCCAAAACTGTGGCTTTAGATCCCAAAAATAAAATAAATTCGTCAAATTATGGGCAAATTTTGAAAAAGGTTATGTATGCCCTAATTATCAAACTTAGACTCAATAATATGTACCATTGAAGGACATTTGATACTAAAAATGAATCAAAGTAACCGATTTCTAAAATACATAACGATATATTCACATATTATGTATGAAAATTACCTTAAAGTAACCTTTAATTATATCGTTCTTAATTATGTGGCCAGGTCGATTTTTGACTATTTTAATAAATCGTGGTTTCTTTCGTATAAACGAGGGAGAATTAAAACATGTTTTGGCTTTATTTGAAAGTGCTTACCGTATACTTTATTTACAAATTTTGTTCCATATAACTATTCAAATATTTGGAAAGTAGCAAGTCAAATACTTTTTAATACGATGTCGTTCTTAATTATATGGCCGACACTGTATGCATTTTGCGGTTGTGTTAAGTATTTTTTATTTTTTATGAAAGTTATTTTCTAATACCTAAAGCTAAGATTTTATCGTTTTTATGAGTGAACCAAATATTGACAATGCTAGGTCCGCGAAAGACTCACCTCGCGATCAGAGGCACTAGGTCATTTCCTTCGAGACTCTAACCCAAAGTCCTATTAGCTATATGCAGGTGCTTGTCTGATTGGCAGCTATCCAATATTTCTATCCTCAACTTACGGCACGCCCGCTATAACTCCACTATGTTCTCCATAAGATGGAATTACTTTTACTATTGTAGGAAACATTTACACAAATTAAACTATGTAAATAGACTTCCTTAAATCTTTCCGAAAATATACATTGCATATAATTTTTTGTGTTTTTTTTTTCTATTGAAATTCACATACATAAATATGCAATCATAGATTTCTTTATTCCACAAACTAAGAAAGTTAAAGGATAACGGACACTCTTTTGATTTCCCAATAACAATGCAAAGAAAAGTAATGAAGTTACTTGTTGTTGGTTTTGTGTATAAAATGTTCAGATACTGTTTTGATATATCCGACACAAATCAATAAATGGGTTAAGCCTCATAAAATGCAGGAAAAAATTATTACAAGGAACTGATAGTAACCTCCTTTTCGTCCTCATTTTGATTATCATTTTCTTTCTACTTGGAAATAAACTCGCAATCGCAATCAAAGTCTTAGAATCAAAACAAATAAAACACATTTAGTTGGACATTCATTCTAGATTATGATGGTCATATGGATGCGTCTGCAAAAGTGGTAGTTTTAGGAAAGCAATCATCATTGATTGCCAGCAACAAATACAACAAGAACAAAAACCCAAACAATAAACAAACATAATCTTCGACAAAACAAACTAAGCAATAACCAACCAAACACTACAGCTATATACAAATGGATGTACCCAGCAAACCAATCGTACCGGCATCGTAACGAAATCGGAACAAAAATCGGACGATACGTCCGATATCTGATCCGAAATCGTAACGATATCTTAACGAAAGTTGTATGAAGTGGTTGACATAATTTCGGAACGAAATGTCGGAGCGACATCGGATCGATTTCGGTCCGATTTCTTAACGAAATCTGAAGAAAATCCTTGGGAAATTCGAAAAGGAAATTTCTTTCCGACATTCGTTCCGAAATCGGAACGAAATCGGTACAAAATCTGAACTATTTCCTCTCCGAAAAATCGTTTAGAAATCGGAACGAAATCTGAACGAAATCGGTACAAAATCTGAACTATTTCCTCTCCGAAAAATCGTTTAGAAATCGGAACGAAATCTGAACGACTTTGTTTCCGAAATTGTTCAGACGTGTCGGAAATCAGACATTTGGTTTGCTGGGTAAGTACATACGTATGTATGTATATGCAGAAGTACATGCGGATGTACATACATACGTACATTTATTCGTACATAATAGGGATGCCGACCATAACCGAATTTTAGCAGTTTTGAATTCAAATTCTCAACTACACCAAAACGATATGATCGTAAAGTGTACCAATAGTTTTAATTTCATAGGCAGCCCGAGACCCCGGGACGTCCACTATTTAGGACCCTCTACTGATAATTTCTATCATAAAATATATATTTTTTATTTTATAGTGTAACTTTCAAAAACGAATATGATAAAAATCTTTTGCAATTCCATTTGGAAAAATTAAAAAAATGCGAGCAAATCAACATTTTTGGTATAGAGGTTAAGGAACAAATTCGGGTTTCAAATCTTTTCGCCTTCAAAAAATTGGCCTATGCGCGCAGAACTTATAGCGGTTTTTATTCTCTTATAAAGAAAAAATATTTAAAAATTTCTTATTTGTCGTAGTGAGGATATCAAGCTTTTTGTAGAAAATTAACTTATGTTGAAACTGAGGTATGGGGTATTGTAACTCGCGATCAGTTTTACTATACCATAACTTTTGACCGCATTTCGGTAAAATGAACTGTTTTAGCCCGATTCACCGAGGGGTTTCTTAAAATAATAATATGAGCGGAAGCTGTGGTCGTACTATGTAAAAAAATCGGAAAAAATAGTTGAAAGAAACGAGTTTCATTATGTTATTTTCCAATTAGTGGTTTTACAATACAATGTAGAGCTTAATGCTCAAAGGAGAAGTTAAAGAGTACACTTTAGAGTTAAAGTTTCTTATGTATGATTTTTTAATATATCCACTGTATCTACCTCAAACGGATGCTGACATTTTGAAACCTGAAAAATGGGGTTTTTTGAATTTTTGCTCTAATCGGGACGCGCAGCAGGATTTCCCTAAAAGCTTATTATTTGATTGTAGTACTCGCGATTTCGCATTTTTTAATGTATAACATGATAGTGTAGCCCTCACAGGATCACAGTAATCTGCGCCCAAACACGAAATTTTTGTGCGTAAATTTTTCTCAAAAACCAATTTTTTGGTTTACAATTTACAAACGTCATTCGATTTCCGTGGAAACCCGTTTTTTTACGTTCTGGCAGATATGATACCCCTAAAATTTCGAAAATGTGCAAAAAATTATTTTGAATATATCGCACATTAAAACGCGTTTTGGGTGTGTCAGTTCTACTTAAATATAATAATAATTCTACTTAAATAATATAATATAATATAATAAAATAGATCGATACGCGTGTTTAAACTGTGCGAAAACACATATTTAAAAACTCTCGTAAATCCAGAGATATAATAATTTTTTTCTAAAAATTGAGTGCGATGCTACATCCACGGTTCTTGATGGATCGCATTGAAACGGCATAGAATGATGTATTTTTTAATGGTGATTATTGACATCGGATGCGCATAAAATGTAAATGAACTTCGCGAAAATTATGACAATTTTACTGTATTTTGCACCCTTAAATGCGGCAGATGCTACATCGTGGCCGCCAAATAGAATTTGACAAACTGTTCATCAAAAAAGAGGGATTGATTCGCTGTGTTGGAAAATCGGATGCGCATCATGTCATTTTCATAATTACGCGGTTTATATGCGTCTCAAATGTTGTAATATTCAATATAACATTATTTTAACGTTATGCCACAATTGGGATTCCTTGTGATTTAATATTAGGTTCTAATAATATTATCCAATAGGAAAACTATAAGCGAAAAATTTGTTACTACGGAATATCATCATTATTGCGTGAAATTTTGACGAAAATGCCGAAGAACTCAAACTTTTTTCTCCAACTTTTCCTATAAAAACCATAAAAAAAATAAAATTAGAATAATATGATTTTAATTTTTTCGTAATATTTTCTTCGTATTTTTGCAAATAACATGAATACTATAGCTCCAACCTTCACAAATTAGATTTCATTTTATTCCTCAAAATGTCTGGATGCTGTTATAATTTTTTTTTAATATTTTTCGTAAGTATGAGCGATATTGTTTCCAAAATATGTTTGTAAATACGTGAAATTATTTAACAAATTTGATTTTTCGCGAATCCATTGAGACTTTGTGATTATTTTTTGCATCATCGCAAAGGTTACGAATTCAGTTAACTATAATAGAATATAACAGCCAACTATATTAAGCCGCGATTTTTTTAGAATTTTTTCTAATTATCATAATTAAAACGGTCATATCTTTCGCGCGCAACGATCAAAGTTAGTAACGAAAACAGATTTGGAATGCTAATTTTTTTCTTAATCTATGTACCAAAAATCATTCATGTAGTATCAATTTTTTTTTGATTTTTTTGAAATGTAAAAGACAATTTTACAAATTTTTCCTGATATGTATGTACACTTTTACACATTTTACCCGAAAAACCGTTCCGTACACATAAAAGTTGTAAAACGTTCACTTCTCTTTAAACAAAAATTGCGCTGAATGACGCTCTCTTTAAAATATTTTTATACGACAAATTTGAGCGTGTAAAAATAGTAACATGGTTTCCGCCTTCTGATTGGCTGGTAGGCCGACTTTGACATTTGTTCCAGTTTTTTTACGTTTTTTCTATTTTTCCGTTCCCATACTTTTTGAATAAAGTTGTATGTGTATCTCATTTTTCACAGTTCGCTCTTTTACTACTTTTACTATTAAAAAGTACGGGAACACACATCATATGTATACATAAATTTTATATATGTAACATCATTTGACAACTATCCGTAGATGCAACTAAATTTCAAACATTTCTTTAATTTTTGCGGGAAATCGAAAAAAGGAAAAAAAATTGGAGCAAATCAAAATTATATTACCTCAGAGTCCGTATAAACCTCTAAAAAATAAATTAAAAATAGACAACGCGTAGAAAAATATGAAACCAAAATTATAAAGATAGGGTTTATAGTACGCATATTACTGCAACAATGAAAGGGGAAAACTTATTGTTGGATTATTTTCGCAAATATATTTTTTGATTTCATTAGAAAACTTAAAAAAATATTTGGGAGTTCTCCAACTAATTCGTTAAAATCCCATACAATAATTAATGTATGCTCTAAACTTTTTGCAACAAAATGCTACACAAATGTGCGCAATTTTAAACATTTTTATTGAAATACGATTTTTACGCATAAAGTGTACCGAAATTGTGAACCTATGTGTCTAAAGTGAATGAATATGTATATAACATCAAATGCCTAAATTTGAAACATTTTATGCGTAAAAATCGTATTTCAACAAATTGCGCACATTTGTGTCGCATCTTGTTACAAAAAGTTTAGAGTGAAGATATCTGTAACCACCGTTTTAGTGGATGGATTCGAACGCATTAGAGCAGTCGATTAAAAAAAAACTAAATTCAGCCAGTGTTCAACGGAAATAGAATGACTTTTGTAAATCTTACACGCAGAAAATAGATTTTTTTAGAAAATTTACTCATGAGGCACACTTATGAGATACACATCAAACGACGTAAAATCGCGAGTCCTATAATCAGTTTTGAATATTATAAAAAAAAATAAAAATACCCCGAAATTCCGGCTTCAAAATGTCAGCATAAATTGTAGGTGGATGCCGTGGATTTTTAATTCTTTCTTTGTGCTTATATAATTGTTCCACAAACATCCCATACGGGACAAGGGAGACTTCTCTCATATCAATGAGTGCACCCCGATTCATATTAGCTCAATGATATGGGACCTACAGTTTATCGCTGAGTCCGAACGGCGTGTCTTAAGACACCACTTTGTAGAGAAGTTTTACATGGCTGAAATACTCAGGAAATGTCGCCAACATTACTGAGGGGTATTTTGCCACCGTGAAAATTTTGATGTTGACTGGCCGGGGAATCGAACCCACGACCTTCAGCGTGCAATGCGGGTGTGCATACCATTGCACCACGGTGGCACACAATTTGTGCTTACGTCTATGAAATCAGAAGGGAACATAAACCAATTTGTTGGATTCAACGTACGTAAATTATTTTTAATGATCGATATTATAAGACAGTTCGCGAATTCTTAAAGGTTAAAACTCGGATTCATCGATTGTAACCCTTTTTTGGGTTTTATCATATATGTATGTGTTAGGCTCATGCGGTTGCAACAAGATTATTAAAAAAATATTCGTTCCTAAACTTAGAACTTAGTTAAAGATATCGGTGGCATTTTCTCAAAAATTATTTGTAATGGTATCGTCCTACGTATCCTCAAAACAAATAACATCCATAGTACGGATACTTTTTTTTTGAAATTTAATGTACAAATAATCTGATAAAGTGAAGGAAGTAAGACCGAATCTTTGGGAAAAGTGCTAAATAACCACTTGTATGGATTGGCATGGCCTAGATTGTTGTTATCCAGAACTAGAGCTACAAGTTTGCCAAAGATTTACAAATGATATAATCTCCTTAGGTCATATAGCTCGATTAATTAAATTAATTAACAAATCTCACAACTAGAAAATCTCGCCCTAAAAAGGCAAAAACAGGGTGTTTTTTAAGCTAGATAGAACTTTAAATTGTAAAAAGTAACACAAAAAATTAAATTTTGATGAAACTTTTTTTTATTTGTTTCAGTATACTCTGACAAATCATCATGAATAGACTCACGCTTGAACAACGCTACGAAATTATCCAAATTTACTTTGAAAATCAGTCGTCGATTCGCGCAACTTATAGACGACTTCGTCATTTGTATGGCGTACATAATCGTTCATCTGAACAAGCCATTCGTCGAACTGTGGATAGATTTCGTACCACATACTCTCTAGAGGATGCAATAACACCAGCACGTCGAAGGAATGTGCGTACTGAAGACAAAATCGCCGCTGTAAACGAAAGTGTGGAAGAAAATCCAAATTTATCGATTCGTCGTCGGTCGCAGGAATTGGGGCTCTGTCCGTCCACTACGTGGAAAATTTTGCGCAAAGATCTCGGCCTACACCCGTTTAAATCAGCTGGTGCAGGAATTGAAGCCACGAGACCATTATATGCGTCGTTCTTTCGCCGATTGGGCTCTAGAGCAGTTGGCAAATGACCCGTTGTTTTATCGCAAAATTGTGTTCAGCGATGAGGTGCATTTTTGGCTTAACGGGTCTGTTAATAAGCAAAATTGCCGCATATGGAGTGAGACCAATCCACAAGAGACCCTACAGACTCCATTACATCCAGAAAAATGCACCGTATGGTGCGGTTTTCACGCTGGTGGCATCATCGGACCTTATTTCTTCAAAAATGAGGCCGGAGCTCGCGTTACGGTCAATGGAGATCGTTACCGCACCATGATCAATGATTTTTTGTTTGAAAATATGGATGACATTGATCCGTAGGAGATGTGGTTTCAACAGGATGGCGCTACGTGCCATACGGCGAACGCAACCATCGACTTATTGAAATCAAAATTTGGCGATAAGTTGATTTCGAGAAGTGGACCTGTCAATTGGCCTCCAAGGTCGTGCGATTTGACACCTCTCGATTATTTCCTGTGGGGCTACGTGAAGTCACTGGTTTATGCTGATAAACCAGCAACAATTGATGCCTTGGAGGCCAGCATTGTTCGTGTTATTCGTGACATACCGCCAGCAGTGCTCGAAAAATTTTTAAGTACAGGCCCACGTTTTATATAGCCTCCGTAGAACGATACCTCCCAATTTTAGGATATTTCAGGGTTTTATCCGAACTATCGTCTAGAAATGGCTGAAATTTAGTATTTAGTCTTCTATGGGGCTATAAAAACTTTTCTCCACAATTTGCCAGTACATTTCCACGTTATGTTATATCTACCGACATTTAGTATAAGCACCAGTGTTCGAAATTTCGAACAGTCAACTTTGGACATATGTAAAGTGTCGCTTGCGCATTTAAATCATGTTCTTTATATTTTGTGAAAGGGTTAAATATATTGGCAATAATTCCCCATGATTACTTTTTTAATTTAATATTTTTTATAATTTTTTAAAAATAATTTAAAAAGTATCCAAAGGTATAGGTTTCATAAATGTACCCCTACCATCGAGAGGGAGGGGGGTTTCAAGGGAAGAATTTTTGGTATTTGCTGACAGATGAGGCTTAATAAATATACCAAAACTTGTTCAAAATTTTACTTTTTTCATACATAAATATTTTTTTGAAAAAAGTGATTTTACTTTTCGAAAAATCGAATAGTATCCGTTCTATGGATGTTAGCGATTTTGAACGTAGGACGATTTTCTACCATTATAGCTTCCACTATGTGGTAAGTTTTTCTAGGAAAATTAAAATTTTTACGTCTATGACCATCTGTGCTGCAGTGATGCACTAAGGCAGTGACCATCCACATTTGTACACATATTGTCTGTATTTGTCTTATTTTCATTCGAATATAATTTTCAACCGTAAAAAGTTATAAATGAAGAGCTTTTAACATGTTCATTTTACTTGGCTTACTTGCACTGCTATTATTTTGCACTCGAAAAAACCTTCCTGAGCAGATTGTGTTTTTTAAATGCAACTATATTTATGTAAAATATTTTAGCCCACGAGGTCTGGCACCTTATAAGCATTCGCCTGATGCTTATAAGGTGCTGATAAATGTCGATGATAATTAAATTGCTTCAAGGATTTTTAGCAGTATTATTGCAATTTTCGTATATAGCAATTCCACACTGCTATTATTTTGCACGCAACTGTATACACATTTCCGACAGATCTCAGAAATAGTTAGAGCTTTTCTATTTTGTTCTTAAAATATACAAGATAGCGTCACTCTACTTATAAAAGAGTTGAGTAATGATAAGTGACTGATATTCAATGCCCGGCCGAAACGGCTGAAGCTAAGATCGTGAAATTTTGAGTGAGGATTCATTCCTATTGGAGTTTTGGTGTTTCATAAGGCTACGTTTTTGGAAATTGGTACTAGAAGGTACGGAAAATACTAAAACTTACTAACAATTGTACGACCTAGAATCTTGAAGTTTTGGATATTCCTACTAGAAAAGTAAAAGTACTAAAAGGCACTAAATATGATACAATTTATATTGGGCTAACGCGATGAGCTAGAAAACTGGAATAGTGTGTAGGACAGAAGTACGGAAGGGTTTTTTTTTGGAAATTCGAACTATAAACGTACTGAAATGTATTAAATTTAGACCCATTTGTGAACGGCTAAAGCTAAAAGCATGAAAATTAGAATGAGAATCAAGGTTGAGAAAAGTACAGTTGATATAGGGAAGTGGTTTTGAAATGTGTACATGTGTGTATAAAAGAATACTAAATTTGGTAAGACGAAATTTGGATTAAGATTACTGTGGGAGTGTATGGTCGAGCTATGGAGTTAGTTTTGGAAATTTGTACTTATGTACAAAAAGTGCTACATGGTACAAAATTTGGTGCCTTTTGGTACTGGGTATTTTTAAACCTGGAATTCTGAATTTCGGTATTGTACTATGATTATACTACAGCGTTTTTGCGCAGGAATGCCCAAAGTGCAGGTAGCTTCAAATCTGGTCAACGCTATCATTTACATTTATCAAAGAGTGACACATGGTTTGCCCAGGGAAAAATAACCTACCTCTCAGAAAATATGCGTTTTATTCTGCAACTCAATACCGATGTACATTTTGAACAGTATAACATTTACAAATTTCATTGTTTGTTGTTTGCAAAAAAAGTTATATTAACGTTTGTCATGAATAACACTGTGACACAAAATGGAACTCAAAGTCTGGGGGTTGGAAAATTTCTTTTGGAGATGAAAGCCCTTGATGAGTATACTAAGAACCCAACAGGACATTTTCGCCGTAGGTCAAGTTTCTGAGATATCGCGCTGAAGTTTTAGATTTTTCCCCTATAGTACTTGGGAATATAGCTCCATATCTCTGTTTGGCGTTGTTGTAGCTTCGTTTTGAGGTGACATGTCTTCAGTCAAATCGATTGGCGAATCTTTTTGTAGAACATTTCATTCTTCTAACTTAATGCCTTTCATGTCCTTTTCGTCCTTTATTTCTTGAACCGTAGTGAAAGTACCACAAAATGAGATTTTTCAGCATCCAAATATTCTACAAAAATTTTGCTCAAAAAACCTAACGAAATTTGATCGCGCCATAACTCAGAAGTTTGACCTACGGCATAACTGTCCTTCCGGGTTCGTAATATTGTCTTCATCGACTTTCATCGCCAAAAAGAATTGTTCGCCCCCCACTCTATAAGCTTTTTAATGGTGTACATATAAAACAAGTGAGAAAAGGCTATAGTCGGTACGGGGCCGACTATGTGATACCCTACACCACTACCTCTGTGAATAATCTTTTCACTCGAAAATATTTCTTTTATGGAGATACGAAAGTTTTCACCCATCTGGCTTTTATACCAAATGACTTAAGGCGAACTGAACCAAAATAACTAATATTTAATTTTATATTTGACTACTGTCGGCATCACCAACATCAATAGGCTTCTATCTCTGTGAGAAAATTTCGTGATAATCCGATCAAAATTCCGACCTGTAGTGTAATTGCAGAAAAAGTGGAAAAAGGGATGCATTAACGACTATTGCGATATCTCTATTATTTGACTACCTATGCCAACCTACTTTGCATAATTTGAAAGATGGGATCTTCTACTTTCATGGTAATGCTTTGCTTTTGGAAAGTATCCAACCAAAACTGTGATATAAGTCATTATAACTAAAATCGCAAAAATGAAAATTTGGGTTTAATTTGCGACTATTGTGATATCTTCGTTGTTTGATCACCCACGAGAACCTACTTTACATCGTTAGAAAGGTGATATTTTCTACTTTCATTGTCAGGTTTTGCTTTTGGTATACCCCTTATAGAAGCTGAGATATTAGCTTTGGAAAAAAACTTTGTATTTTTATCCAAATAAGTTTTTTGCCCATTCCGACCCCTAAATATTATTCGACCCTCACCAAAATCAATAGGCTTCTTCCTCTTTGAGATCCCCATTAACTCTCAAAATTTCGATCCGACGATCCGATCAAAATTGCGGCCTGTAGCGTGATTTCCAAAAAAATGGAAAAATGGGATGAATTTCCGACTATTGTGATATCTCCGCTATGTGATCACCTATGTCGACCTAGTTTGCATCATTGTAAAGACGGGATCTTCTACTTTCATAGTCAGGCTTTGCTTTTGGAAAGTCCCCAGCCAAAGCTGTGATATTCGTCATTATGACTAAAATCGCAAACTTGAACATTTGGGGTTTATTTGCGACTATTGTGATATCTTCGTTGTTTGATCACCTACAAGAACCTACTTTACATCATTATAAATGTGATATTTTCTACTTTCATTGTCAGGTTTTGCTTTTGATATAGCCCATATATAAGCTGAGATATTCGCTTTGGAAAAAAAGTTGTCTTTTTATCCACATAAGTTTTTTGCCCATTCCGACCCCTAAATATTATCCGACCATCACCAAAATCAATAGGCTTCTTCCCCTCCGGGACCCCTATCAACACCCAAAATTTCGTGACGATCCGATCAAAATTGCGACCTGTAGCGTGATTACAAGGTTTAGATGGACAGACGGACAGACGGACGGACGGACTGACGGACGGACACACATAGCCAGATCGACTCAGCTCGTCGAGACATTCATTTTGATATATATAAGTATGGGTCTACGACCATTATTTCGATGCGTTACAAACTTTTTGGCCAAAACCAACTTATAATACCCTCCCCACATAGTGGTGTAGGGTATAATTAATCGGTTACTTAAAACCGGTTCAAAAATCGGTTTTAATGTTGGAATGTTAGGTTCAAAAATTTAGATAACCGGATCCATCCTCCAAGAAAATTTGTTATTAACGTGTTCATCATTACATGAGCTAATTGTGGTAAACATTTCAGAAGCACCCCAGATGTCTTCATATGCAATAACCAACTGTTATGTCTACATCCCAATAAATAACCAATGACGAATATACAGAAAAACAAAACATAGTTTATTTCTGAACCAAAACCGATTAAATGTCAAAAAGGACAATGAAAATGGGACAAAATCGATTAGTCGTCAAGGAGAACCGTACCTAAAATCTTCTGAGCAAACTTTTTGTAGAATATTTGGATGCTGAAAAATCTCATTTTGTGGTACTTTCAGGACGAAAAGGACATGAAAGGCATTGAGTTAGAAGAATGAAATGTTCTACAAAAAGATTCGCCAATCGATTTGACTCCAGACATGTCACCTCAAAACGAAGCTACAATAACGCCAAACAGAGATATGGAGCTATTTTCCCAAGTACTATAGGGAAAAAATCAAAAACTTCATCGCGCGATATCTCAGAAACTTGACCTACGGCGGAAATTTCCTTTTGGGTTCTTAGTATACTCATCAAGGGCTTTCATCTCCAAAAGAAATTTTCCACCCCCAAAAATGCTGCTGCACAGTGTAATATGTCCGTAAATTTTTAGAATTTTGTGGCACTTTTTGACGTATGAACTTCCTGTCAGTATAGGGATTTGGATTAATACTCACAACCGTTGTGGAGGAGGTACCTAAAGGAATGGACCGCAATGACAAAATCCATTTTGTAAGTGAATCTTATTTTGGGAGTCATTCCTTAAAATAGATATCACTCACACCGCTCATTTCAGTTAGTCTCCAAATAATGTAGAGTTTTTAAACATGCCCACAAAGAAAATAATATCGCTGTAGGACGGTACCCTAGTAACGACCCGATATAGCCCATTTTCTAGCTTAAACTAAGTTTGGGCAAAATATTACTAAATCCAGTTTGGACTAAATCGGTTGCTCCGTTCAAGAAATATCGCGTGTGACACTTTTATGGGGTAGGTAGGTAGTGCACCGATAAGCAGCATCTTCGAACTTTATCTAAGATTCGCACAAATATTACGATATGCAAAGTTTTTACAGCTTACGATCCAGTTTCTCATGAAGTATGGACTTGCACCCGAAAAAACATGTTACGCCGTAATAGAGGCCCCGAAAACTACCTGTTTCAAAAAAGTCAAAACTAGTCGAGAACAGGTCTTACACTACATTTTTCTGAAAATAGAGCATTGGTTTTTTTTATTTGGATAGCTGTTACAATTTTGTTTTTCAAAATAGTCTGGCTTAATCCCATTGTTATTGTTTTAATATTTTAAAACAACTAATTTATTAGTGGAGAAATTTCGGCACAGTTAGCCAATGGGTACGGCAGGGAAGACCTTCGTTGAAATTCAACGGCACATAAGAGTGGAGAAGGTTTGTCTTGTTTTGAAAACACTTTCGTCTGGGTTGAGTGAGGTTGCCAAAGAAAAACTTTTCATTGAAATTTTTTCTTTGTTTACCCTTACCCTTCGTTGAAATTCAACGGCACATAAGAGTGGAGAAGGTTTGTCTTGTTTTGAAAACACTTTCGTCTGGGTTGAGTGAGGTTGCCAAAGAAAAACTTTTCATTAAAATTTTTTCTTTGTTTACCCTTATACTTCGAGCTGACGATTGATGTTTGGGTATACAAAGAAACAAGGGAATTGATGTGATCCTGTGGTGAGGATCGAAACAGGTCTCCCCTGTCTTAACCCTTGGCGAACAATGCCAAATTTTCTCCACTAATAAATTAGTTGTTTTAAAACATTAAAACAACAACAATGGGATTAAGCCATACTATTTTGAGAAACAAAATTTATTCTGAAAATGTTTAAATTTTTGCGTGGGGAGTACCCGAAATAGTGAACTGATATCTACGAACTTAATTTAAGTTTGGACAAAATATTACAAGGGCCAAATTGTTGATCGAATCGGTTGATCCGTTCGAAAGTTATCGTGCGCTTCAGTCTGCAACACAGACGGACATGGCTAAATCGAATCCAAACTTTCTGAAACCGATTTCTTCCAAACATACCATTATTTCGATGAGGCACATTTTGGTAGTTTCATATGGGCATATGGGTTAGGGATATAAAAAATATAGATTGGGCAAAATTGTGTTCATGGGTTTTTGCTAAAGAAGAATTCTTTACATGGCTTAAGAGTTTTTGTATACTTGTATAGAACTTGGATAGGGCTCCAGAATTTCTTTAGTTTACTCTGAAGAATTTATGAGAAAATCCACCATAGGAAACCAGAATTTATCTAAGAGAAGACCAACTATCGAACGCCAAAATTAGTCTTTTGACAAAACACGAGTGGGCGCCAGAATTTCATTGCTCGGCATTGGTTCTCTATCAACAAAACAACAATGCGCCTTCAGAAAAATATCCATGATTTTTCCATATAAAATAACCCTTTTGTGCGCCAAAGTTTGTCTACTAAAAGAAACACGATTTTCCCTATAAAATAACCCTTTTGGGCGCCAAAGTTCGTTTGCTAAAAGAAACACGATTGGATGCCACAATTTTTCTATTAACAGATTCACGATTTGTCGCCATAATATGTATATTTAAAACCCATAGGTTGGAAGCCATAACATTAATATACGCAGGACTGTGATTGGGAATCAGACGTTGCCTATTAACATACCCACGATTAGGCTCCAGAACTGATCAATTAACAAACTCACATCTTGGCTCTATAATTTTTATATAAACCATATTAACATTGTGTATAATTTTTTGCTGTCATGGCAAAATAATGCATGATACAACACCAAAAAAGATGTCTCGTGTCTCGGCGTTTTTTTTTTTTCTTCTCAATTCTCCTGAATTCTACCTGTCAATACAAAAAGCCCAAATGGAGGACGCCATGATGTCGCAACGTTCCCTCTGAATGGATCAATGCTCAACTAACCCCATCTTCTTTCCATAAATTACTCAATAAATTTAGAATGGAAAATTTAAGCCCTAATTTTAAAATTTTGTGAAGTAGATAACAAAGGAGAGGACCTAAATATTGAGACCTAAATATTGTAACGCAATTTTGGCTGCGGGTTTGAGAACATTATTTCGGGGAGTGTGAATTTCCTAACAAGTTGTATATATTACACTGAAATATTCTAACAAAGTGTATCCAATATGATAAATGATACGCCCAAAAGTATATGGGAAGAAGGTTAACATCATTGTTAAATAAGAAATTTCGCTAACATGAACTTCCAAAGTTTTTGTTTGTATCACTCTATTACTTAAGCAAAGCTAGAAGCAATTATTAAGGAAAATAAATATTGTAAAACAAAAGTAAACTTTAAAGTGCATTTCTTGTTTTTTCACGGGGTAAATCGCAAAAATGAATATGAGGCATTTGTCATGGGACACTTAGCAATGGAATTCGACAAGAATCTCATTATTTCTATGTAGTTTATTTTTTGAGTAATGTTCCACTTAAGTTCCAATATTTCGCACTGTGCAATGTTCTGAAAAAACAGAGTGGTGGAACTTTGTTCTTATTTTGATATCGCAAAAAATTTTAGATTTTTTCTTGTGCAGATATACACAAATTCTACAAGCAAATTATAGTTAAATCACCATTTTGTAAACGAGTAGAAGTAGAAAATTTTGAGATATGGTAGTGGTTTGGAAAAAATTTACTAAATATTGCACCACTGGTTTTTCAACGCGAATGCGGTTTCTGAATAAAGTACTGAAATCATGTACTCAAACGTAAAGTATATTTTGAACAAAACTGTAGAACGGTATTAGGCGAACGAGCAAAGCTATAATCCTGGAATATAAAGTACTGCCCGATTTCGGATATTTTAAAGTTTTTGTCTACATTTTCTTCCCAAATTGGAAGTAATTTGGCATTTAGGATTCTAAGTGGTGAAAATTTTCTTCACCACAAATGGTGGACATGGTATGTATCACTTTTTGGTATAGCCCCCATTTTACGCATTTTACATGAAAACTGTATTTTCAGTCTAAATTATCGGCACATAGCGTTCCCAGTATTCTAAACACAAATTATGGACATAGGTCCACATTTGCCCTCATTTTCGTGTTTAACAGTACTGCCCGATTTCAGGTATTTTGAAGTTTTCATCTACATTTTCGGTCTATTTGGCATTTAGGGTTCCCAGTGGTCAAAACTCTTCTCTGGTATGATCCCCATATAACAGTAACACACGATTTAAGATATTTTAATTTCTAAGATGCATTTTCTTCTCCACAAGAAACTGCAGACATATATCCACGTTTTGGTGTTGGTCATACCCACATTTTCTGACCGAATTGGCTATAATTTGTTATATGGTCTTCCCAGTAGCCAAAAACTTCCCCACCACAAATTGTACTTCGTAACAGAAAGAAAACTTATTATTTCATGTCAGTTCAAAATATACAGGGAAAAAAGTTCGGTGTGACCGAACGTACTTTTTGCTTGTTAAATTTCCCTTCAATGTTGTAGGTATTCAGTGATTTAGTAATAATCCCAAAGTGCCATACAATCTCAAAATCGCAATTCCTAACACAAATATATTTATGTGCGAACAAAATTGAATCCATTTGACCATAAACATTCACATTGAATCTCAGACATAAATTCCATCAGCACCAACACCGTCATCATTCTCAGTTGTTGGCTATTAGCTGTTAGTTTCATGTGTTCATATTGCCAGAAACATCGTAAAAATAGTAATAAATATCCTTATTCTTCTGACGAAATCAAACAGAAATTGTTTTGCCATTGTTTCTTCGTGAAGAGATATTGTAGTATTCGATTATTAAGGTCAGTTTTTTTGTTTGTAAATTGAATGTTATGAATATGAATATACTATGATATGAATGTATAAACGCCCGAATGAGTGGATATCGATCACTTTTTCCATTCGAACATAACGCTTCAGAAAACGTTTTTGATTATTATATTTTGATCTGAAAAAATATTAGGTTACGCATCGTGTTTTATTTTATTTTACTGCAAACGTTTGGAGTCCAACAACTCTTTATGATATTAAACTTATGTTATGCGGACAAATTAACATTTTTATGAAATGAAAAGTGATCTTTATTTGTGTTATGGGAAAGTGAAACAACACTTTCCACATCCTGAAATGTTTAAATCATTCATGATATATTTTACACAATGAGTATCATGTACGGTATATTGTAAATGACACCACACAGACAGTGATGACATTTCGTTTGCCACATATTCGACCTAAAATGTATTAATCTTTTCAAATATTGGTCTAAAAATACACAAACAATTTCCATTATAGATTTGATGATAGATTTAAATGAACTTAAACATTTATAATTGCATTTCTTTTTTCAAAGAAATTAAATGTTTATTTTTTCATTTTCAACTCGATGATAATCAAACATTAAAACGTCACTGTTCGACAGTTTAAGCAGTCGCTAGCAGAAAAAAAGAAAAATGTGAATTTTTAATGAAGATTGCTCTGACATACAGTCAGTCCATCAAAGGAGTATGAGTTGAGAGATTTTTTTCAAATAAACAGTAAAATGATGGTGGTGTTGAGCGGCTATAATATACTGAGTCATATTTAATTTAAATTGTGTTGAAGTGTTTAGTAATTTTGTTTAAACATATGAAAAAAAAAACGAAATAAAAGTAATTCAGAACTTATTTTTATGATTCTATAGTTCATAGGCACACTTATCGATTATTACAAATTCCATATTGAAACTGATACTATTCATATCCTATATTATTTATTATTCATTCATTGTTTAACATTTACGCAATATGTCTTTGACGCTTTGATGAAAAGCGGCAAGAGCCGGAGGAAAGAAACATTTAACTTATTGATATTCTGTTTATTTCCCTATGACCAGATTCTGTCATTTTCAGTTCAAATCCGGTATCAATCGTTACAAACCGAAAGACGGACGGACATAGCCATAGATTAATTCAAGACATTTGTAAATCAAGGCAAAGAGACAAAGTGTTCCGACATCAACAAAAATGGGAAACGAAGACAATAACTAAACACATAAACATAACAGAGAAGGAAGAAAGCCATTAACTTCGAATGAAATTAAAATATTCGTCATTGAAAGACCGCGTTTAAAATAAGTCAACAATCACTCGGACAGACAACTTACTTAGGTGACACCTATAACAACATATTGCAAGTGACGGAAATGCAATGCGATACCACTCTAATCGCCGTCTTAGAACTGAAAATCTTAAAGGTAAAAATGCACAGTGGTTTAATGGAATATATTTGAATAATTTTGTTTCCAGATGGGTGTTTTATTATTTATTTCTGATAAAAAAGCAAAAAACTACAAAAAAAAAGATTTTTTCTATTTGGACCAATATTAAAGACATATTGAATATTTCTTTACATATAGTCTTTTTTAAAAATTCGAATTTTTCAAGTCACGATATTTCAGGAACCGTTAGTCAAAAAATCTGAAAATATACTGAAATGTTTTGCTGATGAGCAGCATCAACACAGCAAAAAATAAGCGAAAGGTATCCGATTTCACTCAGCAATCCCCATAAGTAATTCAAGGCTTATCGCTAGAAGAAGTGGAATATCATTTTCTTTTAAACAAGATGTAATACCAGTGAGACATCGATGTTTTCTGCCCATTTGGAACCCGAACGATCAAGTTGCAGCCATTTCAGTAGAAAAATTCTTTAAGAGACTTCAAATCGGGCGGTATCGTTTACTTACCAATCTGAGAACCGATATCAACAACTAAACGAAAAATTTCAGCCCTATCGCTTGAATAATGTGGCAAAAGCCTTCAAAATAGTGAAAGTCGGGAGAGAGGTTCTATGGGGCTATATCGAAACGTGCGTCCGTAACGACCATTCTTATCGGGAACGAAAATACCAAATTTCAGCCTGTGAAAATGAGGCTGAAATCTTCAAAAGATCGAAAATCGGGAGGTACTGTTCAAAACAAGGACCGATAAAGTTCGTTTGCAATACTAAACATCCTAGAAGTAATAAAAACTTTTCCTTCTTTATCTTCTACGGATATATCGATTTATAACTTCATGCCGATCAAGAATATATGTATATACTTTATAGGGTCCCCCGCGAATATTTCGATGTTTTATAAACAGAATAAGAAATTTAATTATTCCCTCCATATAATGGTGGAGGGTAAAACAAACATTATTTTTGGTTATTGAGGCGAGCGATCCGCCTTCGGCTGAGTTTTACATATTTCACCATTGGGCAGACACACTGCTGAGCCCACAATTTTTCTTATCGCCTTAACATTTTTCTAATAAAAAAAATATTTAATAGTACATTTTTGTTGTTATTTTCATTTTTTGAAATTTACAGACAAAAATCGAAAGATTTTTGGGCGCTATGTCAGAGTTTATTAAAGAACATAGTAGTTATGTTCGGACAACCTTGCTCCTCCATATGGATGACTTGCCATTTCTTTACGTTTAATGAATTGTTTTGAATCCAAATAATTTTTCTAACTTATTGTCCCATCCTTTCTCTTAAACAGACGATTAAGTCGGGCAATGAATATACATTTTCCTCTCTAACTTGAAATATATTTATATATTTTTTATTCGTCTAAATTTTATTATACCGCTATGATTTAAAAACCACTGTTTCAAACTTACTATCTTAAATATATTTGTATTACCATAAAAATGTCAATATCATCTGCAATTGCTACGTTTTCTGTTTTCAAAATTTATGATGAACACATAAAGGTAGGGAGGGGTGTTCACTGGAATGTTCAAATAATTTATTCAAAAACATATGATGGTCCTCGTTAAGTCTATCACTATGTCTAGTGACCAGCCTACCTACGTGAAGCAACAATTTTCATTCGACTGCACATATTTCTATTAAATTTACTTTCTTCTATTCTTGTTTTCTATTTCTTTAGCTCGTTACGGAGAAGAACAAACAAAATCGTTTAAAATGCAAATGTGTCCTACCAATTCGGTAGTAAAAATATTCAAGAGAATACCGCCGCACCGTGCCACCATTGTTGGCTATTCTGTGAAGCGCCTACAATTACGGATGTGTTAATTTTTTTATTCAAAGTTACTTTTTTGTTTGCTCTAGAGCCGCTTCGCACCGCTCGTTCGTCAGACACTCTCATAAATATTTAATCACAAGGTGTTCATTGAAACTGTCACTTACGACGACGTTTGCAATTGTCCCAGGGACCATTTGACACACCATTGGACGTGCCACATTATGGCCAAATACAATGATGATGAAGCAAATGCCTTGGATGTCTTCTATTAAATTAACACTTTGTTAATTCTGTTAAAAATCTTTAAGTTGCTAATGCCTATTTTCGAGAAATCCTTCGCATTTCGTTGGTAATCTACAAAAATATTTATTTTAATGAGAATTTTCAAAATTATTTGGCCTGTTCCCGTACTTTATAAAGTGGTAAAAGTCGTAAAAGTTGTAAAAGTCGTAAACGATTTTCATATAAATTTTGTGTACGGGAACGCAAAATGTGTAAAAGTGGTAAAAATTGTAAAAACTTTTTAGTTCTGGAACAGAGCTATTATTTCAATTAGAGCACTTTCAACTGCCTGTGATTCCAAAGTCTGAATAACTCTGGTAAACATGGTTATTCTTGTTGACAATGGAAAAAGTTACATGAATATTTGGGAAACCATAGTGAAGGGGATTTCAATTCTGAAAATATGTTCTGCTGAAGAATTTTAAAACAAATTAAAAGAAATTATATTTGTTAATATTCATTATTACTACAACGAAATAATTTTCTATTTTTTTAATTCAGGGACGGGTCCGACCATGTGATACCCTAGACCACTACATGAAAAATTGGGTTGAAATATCGCTCCAAATTCATTTTTCGCTCCGATTTTCATGAAAACTCCCAATGTTATATACAAATTGTCACAGATTGTGAGTTTATTAAGAATGACAAAAATTGGCATTTTTATATAGGTTTACGTGCAAAAATAATTATAAATCCAAAAATTATTATATTCATTTATGCGCTAGGAGGGCGTGGGTGCCTTCGCCTTTACCAAAATTAATAATTAAAAAAAAACTTCAAAGGTGTCGCTAAGGAAAAAAGATGGTAAAGCGAATCCATGGTACAATATATACATACATATAAAAAATTAAATTGGACAATTAATACTAAGGCTCCAAGAAATTTACATTAATGCAAAATTTTTAATTTTTCTATTGGTGTATGTGTAATTTCTATGTGTATTTCCACCCACAAATATAGCGGTAGCGGTAGGTCCGCTATCTGCCCAAAGGACAAACCCTATTTATTTTAGTAAGATTCGGTTCAGATTTGGATTTAGCTCCCATATATTACATGTGTCCGATTTTGATCAAATGTGTGACGGAATTTGGTCTGGAAATAAATGTGCCAAATTATATCGAAATCGGTTCAGTTTTGGATATATCTCCTATATATATTTTCGGCCGGTTTGTGGTATTTGATGCAAAAACACGCTATATCTATCCAATTTTGATGAGATGGAATGTGTGACGGAATTTGATCTAGAAATAAATGTATCAAATTATATTGAAATCAGTCAAGATTTGAATATAGCTTCTATATAAATTTTACATATTCACAGTGGTTTAGGGTATCATACAGTCGGCCGCGCCCGACTTTGCTTCTTTCCTTACAATACCTATAATGTATTATTGTAATTTGCACCAGGGGAAAAACAAGCAGTTCTTTTTATACCCTCCACCATAGGATGGGGGTATATTAAGTTTGTCACTACGTTTGTAACTACTCGAAATAATCATTGTAGACCCAACAAAGTATATATATATTCTTGATCAGCGTGCAATTCTACATCGATATAGCCATGTCCGTCCGTCTGTCGTCTGTCCGTCTGTGGAAATCACTCTAGCGTCCGAACGGATTGACGTAGGTTGATGAAATTTTGGGAAAATATGTTATATTTACGTAGGACTTTTGGTATTGAAAGCGGGCTATGTAGGTCCACGCTTTCGTATAGCCCCCATACAAAATGACGCGTGACGCGTCGTCGTTTTAAGGAATTTTTAAGATATTTGGCCCATTTTACCACCGAATTGGTTGTAATTTGGTACTTTGTGTCTCCAGAGGCCAAAAAATATTCCTACCAAAGTTGGGTTATATAGGTCCACGTTTTGGTATAGCCCCCATATAAGGCCCCATATAAAGTACGCGTCATTTTAATATATTTTGAATGTATTAGACCCATTTGACCACAGAATTGGTTGTAATTTGGTATTTTGTGTCTTCAGAGACCAGAAAACATTCCTACCAAAGTTGGGTTATATAGGTCCACGTTTTGATATAGTCCCCACATAAGACCCCTTATAAAGTACGCGTCATTTTAATATATTTTGAATGTATTAGACCCATTTGACCAAAGAATCGGTTGTAACTTTGTATTTTGTGTTTCCAGAGGCTAAGAAACATTTCTACCATAAAATGTTTATATAGGTCCACGTTTTGATATAGCCCCCATAATACAATATCTCCCGATTTTCGATATTTTGAACGTTTTAGCCTAATTATCACACCGATATGGCTGAAATTTGATATTTAGTCTTCTTTAGGCGTATAAAACTTTCCCCCAGAAATTTGTAGGTATAGGTCCACGCCATCATATAGCCCCCATAGAACGGTACCTTCCGAATTTCGGTATTTTGAAGGTTGTGGCCACATTAATTTGTTGGGTAAAAATGAATAAATCCACAACAATTTAATTTTATAAAAAAAAAATTAATGTTTATTTTTCAAAAGACAAATTAGAACTAACTAGAAAAATGAAAATTATTTTGTTTGTCACAAAATACATAAATTATGAAAATCAATGCTAAGTTGATAATAGAAAATTACAAAGCCAAAGGCAACTTGATGAAATAAAAATAATATTTGTAAAGTAAATAATAATTGAGTATTTTCAAGCCGCCACAGTACTCCCCCTCCAGCGTTGTCATTCAGCGAAACGAACTTTCTTTATTATGGGTTTTGATTTCTTTGCCTCTTGTGCTTGATCGTTCAATTCATCGGATACTATATACGGCTTCAATCTATCAATGGAAACAACTTTCTCTTTTCCTTCAACAAGAATCATGAAAATTGTATCGCTTCTGGAAACAACTTTGTGTGGGCCAGTGTACGGTGGTTGCAGTGGTTTCTTGACTGCATCACATCTTAGAAAAACATATTGACATGTTTTCAGCTGTTCGTTGACGTAAGGTTTATTACTCGTGTGACATCCTGTAATAACTGGCTTTAAATTTATCATCTTGTTTCGGAATTCGGCTATCCAATCGGATTCTTCTTGTAGCTGTTGCGAATCAATGATAAGTTCTCCAGGTAATGATAGACTGCTTCCATAAACCATTTCAGCAGCGGATACCTCAGAATTTGTGATAATTCGGGTTCTTAAGCCGAGCAGGATTAGCGGTAGTGCACTTACCCAGTCCTTATTGTTACTACATCGTAAAGCTGATTTTAAAGTTCGGTGCCATCGCTCTATTAATCCATTTGCTTGAGGATGGTAGGGAGTTGTGTGCTTTTACTCTTGATCCGCATAATTTCGCAAGTTGCCGGAATAATCTGCTTTCAAACTGTTTTCCTTGATCCGTAACAATTTCCGTTGGTACACCAAATCGCGAAATCCATACGCTGACAAAGGCTTCCGCTACTGTTTCAGCTTTAATGTCTGCAAGGGGAATTGCTTCTGCCCATTTTGTGTACCTATCGATGCAAGTTAAGAGATATCGATAACCTTGACAGGGTGTCAATGGGCCAACAATATCTATATGGATGTGCTTGAAACGTTGAGTTGGAGGTGTGAATTCGGCATGTGGACTTTTTGTATGTCGTTGAACTTTTGATCTTTGGCACACGATACAGGATTTAGCCCATTCGCTCACGTCCTTCCTCAGCGATTTCCAGATGTAACGTGATCGAATTAAATTTACCGTACCTTTCACTCCAGGGTGAGATAATCCATGAAGAGTATCAAAAACCTACTTTCGAAATGACGGTGTTACGTAAGGTCTTATAGTAGAGCCGGATACATCACAGTAAATCTCATATCCTTCATTTTTCATAAGCTTAAGTTGTAGGCCAGAATTTTTGTCGGATAAAATTGATTGCAATTCTTCATCGATTTCTGTTCCTTTGCTAGTTCTCTAAAATCTATGCATTGGGGTGTTTTGATTGCTTCTATACGTGACATGGTATCAGCAATAACATTATTTTTTCCGCTAATATGTCGTATATCTGTTGTGAATTGCGCAATGTAATGTAGATGTCGAAGTTGCCTTGGAGATGCCTTCTCTGGACGCTGCCTAAAAGTGAATGTTATAGGTTTGTGGTCCGTAAAAATGCAGAACTGACGACCTTCTAAGAATACTGGAAATGCTTCAGTGTAGAATATATAGCCAACAGTTCACGATCATATGCACTATAATTTGTCTGAGTAGGCGACAATTTCTTAGAAAAACATCCAAGCGGTTTCCACTCACCTTTGACATATTGCTGTAGGACACCACCCATGGCATAATCGGATGCATCGACACAAATTGATGTTGCAGCATTTTCACGCGGATAGGACAATAAAGTAGCACTTGCTAGCTCTTGTTTGCACTGCTCAAACGCCTGTTTTTGTTCCTCAGTCCAATTTATAACGCTTTTATCGTTCTTCACATTACCGTTGTACATGCTGTGTAAAATTGCTTGTGAATTTGCAGCATCTGGCAGAAATCTTCTGTAGAAGTTGATCATACCCAGGAAACGGCGAAGATCCTTTATAGTGCTGGGAAGCTTATATGTTTGTATTACCTGAACTCTGCTAGGAAGGGGTTTCAATCCATCCTTAGTCACAAGATAACCAAGAAATTCTAATTCAGTTGCTCCAAATACACTTTTATCGATGTTGATAGTGAGACCGTACTCGCGAAGTTTTTCAAATAATTTCCTAAGATGCTGTTGATGTTCTTCTGGACTCTTTGATGCAACGAGAATGTCGTCTATATAAACGTAAACGAAATCCAAGTCTCGACATACCTCGTGCATAAATCGCTGGAACGTTTGTGCAGCGTTGCAAAATCCAAATGTCATCCTGAGAAATTCGAAATTCCCTATGGGTGTTGTTATTGTTGTCTTCTTTACATCTTCTTCGGCCACCGGTATATGGTGGTATGCTTTCACTAAATCAATCTTGTTAAAAAACATCTTACCATCAAGCAATGAACCAAAATCATGAATATGTGGAACTGCGTATCGGTCTGGAATTGTGCGAGCATTCAAACCTCGGTAGTCTCCACACGGGCGCCACTCTCCATTGGGTTTCTTCACCATATGTAGCGGACTAGCCCAACTGCTATTTGATGGGCGACATATACCAAGACGAATCATTTCCTCGAATTCTTTTTTCACAACTTGCAATTTTTCAGGTGGAAGACGTCTAGGTTTACAGAAAACGGGTGGGCCTTTGGTTGTATCAATGTGATGCTGAACTGAATGCTTTGCCTTCGATTTGAAATTGATCTTTGTTAAATCATGGAATTCTCGAAGTAATGAGTTATACTCAGATGTGCTTGAGATGCATTTAATTGAGGAATCCTCCACACTTGCTACGGATCCACTACATCTCCGATTGGTATGGGTCTATAAGACTATTATTTTTAATATCAATAAGAAGTCCACATTTACCCAAAAAATCTGAAATTCTGTACATCAGCAATCACAAAATTCCATTTAAACAATCTATTCAGCCCCAAGTCTATGGAAAGGGTTTTTGTGCCATACGTCCTGATCGGTGTCTGGTTAGCGGCATACAAAATCAATTGACTGGGAGGTTGACTGCGCATGGATTTTGAGACAGGATACACCGTTAAATCCGCTCCTGTATCTACTAAATACCTGATTTTCGATTTGGTGTCTCGAACAAACAGGCGACATACTTCTGGGGTACACTCGTCCGTCACCAAAGACGGTGCACCATTCAGTTTTCCGATGTTGGTGTTCTGTAATTGCATGGTGCAACACATTTTCTGGCTTTCTCGCCAAATTTGAAATGATACCAGCAATACGGTTTTGATTTGCTTCCAGAATTCGAACGTTGATGTTTTGAGGATGACTTACCACGGCTTCTTGACATCCGGAATGAACCCATCCGTGTGCAAAGGGCTTCTAATTTCTTCTCTATTTCTTCTAAGCGAGTGTTTGAGGGAGAGAATCTACATACATCTGATTCGCTACTATCCGCAATCCTGTCGGCCATCGCTGCCAATTTTTCCAGGCTGTCTTCACTAACGGATAAAATTGCTTTCATCTGTGGCGGAAGTCGTTGCATCCACAGCTGCTTCAAAATATCGTTGGAAACCTTACCCTGAGATAATGACCGCATTTCGGATAATAGTTCGGAAGGCTTTTTGTCTCCGAGCTCAATGTTCGTCAAAAGCTTCTTGAGACGCTTCTCCTCTGAATCCGAGAAACTGCTAATAAGTTTGCTTTTTAACGTGTCATACATATTTTCAGCAGGAGGATTGATGATTATATCAGCAACTTTCTCCAAAATATTGCTTTCAATCGATGCAACAATGGTGTGGAATTTTGTAGAATCTTGCGTAATGCCGGCCATGATAAATTGTGATTCTATTTGCTTGAACCAAAGCCGCGGATCGGAACGCCAAAATGGAGGAGCTTTCACAGCTACTCGTGAAACTTCCATTGTTGATGATGTATTTGTTGAGCTTGATGGGCTTGTTGAAGCATTTGTAGCGTCCGTTTTCATTAGAAGTTCTTTATTTGAGTTCTTTTGTCGGAGGTCACCAATTTGTTGGGTAAAAATGAATAAATCCACAACAATTTAATTTTATAAAAAAAAAAATTTAATGTTTATTTTTCAAAAGACAAATTAGAACTAACTAGAAAAATGAAAATTATTTTGTTTGTCACAAAATACATAAATTATGAAAATCAATGCTAAGTTGATAATAGAAAATTACAAAGCCAAAGGCAACTTGATGAAATAAAAATAATATTTGTAAAGTAAATAATAATTGAGTATTTTCAAGCCGCCACAAATCCACCGAAATGGCTGAAATTTGTGGTGGAGGGTATGAAAAGTTCGGCCCGACCGAACTTAACGCTTTTCTTACTTGTTTTCATATCTAAGTCTCAATTTACATTAGGCGAGTTTACTTGCGGCAAGTCCCAGTTTGTAGAAGAGACACGTAAGGGGAATGTAAATGGAAAAAAATTGCGTACATGCAATTCTTAGGCAATTCATTTTATTTTTTTTTTTTCGTATTTGACATTATTCTCATTGTTTTGAAAACAAAACTTGTAGGAACAGAATTGCCTTTTATAAACGCAAGAGGCAAGTTTAAAAAGGAACGAGAAAAATTGCCGCAAGTAAACTCAGCTAATGTAAATTGGGACTAAGCTACTTTGCCCTCCAGGAATTAAAATATGGACAGGAAATACATTTTTTATATTTTTCATTCAGAAGTAATGGTCCATTTTACTTGCTAAATAATACCAGATCATTACACAAAAATGTAGGCATCTTCCATGACCTAAACTCTTACTTCGTGCAAAATTTCTTGACTATTGAACTATAATTGCGACCTGTAACTCTGTTAGCTGATACTCTACATGAACGCAATTGACATCAAAAGAAATATCAAGGGTTCCATTTCCAAGAGTAGCATACTTTCCAGGAATAAAGATACAAGCCCATTTAACCCGCTAAATATTATTTGATCACTACCTCAAATTGCAAGCTACTTCTTTGTCATATAATATTACATTATTTTAATTCGAGGCGATCGGACTATCATTTCAACCTACAGAGCCATTATAAAATCGGATACAAATTGTGTTTTTGGTCCATTTTACCCGCTAAATATGTTATTATCATTACCAATAACAACAGGTGTCTATTCTGGTCTGAACCCGACCTGAGAATCGACGCACAGTGGTTCAGAATCGGTTCTTCCTGGTCAAAACTCTGTAACATTTGAACGGATAGAGATTTTTATATTTTTCAAGTTCAAGGTCAAAGTTAAAATGTTGAGTTCATATCCATGTTGTTCCATGTACGATATGATAGGTATATGGAGGGTATGGGTAGGCCCCATATAAAGGTACCCCGAATTCGAGTATTTATCTGCCAAGTGACGTGGGGTGCCTAAATTTGGCTCATACCTTTCCTATATCAACTGAACTTATGGTATTGAAAATGGGGTCTTTGGGTCCATGTTCTGATATAGCCCCCATATAACCGTACCTCTCGATTTAATGTATTTTTCTCCAATTGGCCACATTTTACAATCATATTGGCTGTACTATGGCACAGAGAATTTTCATATCCGTGCCAAAATTTTTCAATGTTTGTCCCTGTTTTGAGGTTGCTCCCATATAATGATATCTCTTGATGGGGGCTAGCCCCATTTAGCCAAAAAACCAAAACGTGTACCAACATTCACATTTGTTGGTAGGGAAATACTGCTACGACCTTCAGAATACTGGATATTGTGAGGCATTCTTATATGTCGGCTACAAGGACACTTTGTGTTCCCTATGAACCGTAAATACCTAATTACTGGACAGCGGAATTTTATGCAACCCCTAGTTTTGGTCCGATTCATATCACATTTTGCGACTGGGCTAAAATTTGGTATTTAGTCTTCATTTGGGACATAAAACTTTTCACATTAAATTTGTCGGTATAGGTCCACGACTTCATATAGCCCCCATAGAAAGGTACCTCCAGGTTTCCGGTATTTTGAAGGTTTTGGCCTCAATATTCCTCCGAAATGGGTGAAATTTGGTATTAAGTCTTTATTTGGGGTATTAAACTTTCCATATGAAATTTGTCGGTATAGGTCCACGCTTTCATATAGCCCCCATAGAACGGTACCTCCCGATTTTCGGTATTGTAAAGGTTATGGCCACAATAATCCATCGAAATGGCTAAAATTTGGTATTTTTAAAGTTAGCCACATTGTTTTACCGAAAGTGATGAATTTTGGTATTTAGCCTTCTTAATAAACGAAAGGAACCAGTTGTTCAGTTTTACTTCAATACAACTCGTGGTGGAAGGTATAACAAGCTCGGCCGGGCCGAACTTAACGCCGTTCTTACTTGTTTCTACATTAATCCGTCCCATATCAGCAGGTTTCATATAGTAAAAAAAACATATATTTTTCAAACGCAATATCTACTATGCAAAAATATCTACTATGCATTGTAGACAATATTTATATCGTTAGATAAAATAATTAAAAAGATATTCAAGAAAAATAATATTGTACTGAACATATTATTTTTCTGGACTTAACAAGCCATTATAGAACACTTTTTGTCAGACTCTCCTTTATTTATATATACATATGTATGTATGAAAATATAATAAATGTATATGTATGTATGTTTAAACATTGACATGTGTGTCTGCAATTGTAAATATATACATACGGACATACATACATATACATAGATATGAGAAACGATAAGTGCTGTTCATAGAGAAGAATTTAATATGCCTCCGGCGATTTCATTTGTCAAGTCATTGTCCTTATATTTTTCTCATTTCATTTGCGGTTTGTTGATTTTGTCCGGATTGTGTTATATTTGCTTTCTTTATATCCAGCGCTTTGGTTTGTAATTTTTTCTCTCAATTCTTTGTTTACAAAACGTGACTTCCAGTGACAGTAGAAATATACGGAAGCGTTCCATTCCCGGCTTGTTCAAAACTAATTAAATCGTTGTTACTACGATATACGAGTACATGTGTATGTGTTTGTAAATGTATGATGTTGCGAATCAATTTTAAAGTAATGGACAAGAGCCATAAATAAAGTATTGTTGGGAAATTAGCTACAATGTATCATTTCTGCAGCCAAGTCCTAAGAAGTTATGTAGAAGTTATATATAGCCAAAATACTCAAAATATACTAGGACTCATGCCTCTGTGCATTCCATGGGAAAGGCAGAAACTTTTTTTATAATTCTGAAGGAAAAGTTAAAGTTAAAAACCAGTAAGGAAAAGCTCAATGTCGGGCGGATCCGACTATATGATACCCTACACCACAGTGAATATGTATATAACATGGAATAATTATATAGTTTCTCTTCAGTAATGTAAGTACTTAGCTCCGGCTTCACGTCATTATTCCGAGAAGGAAAGCAATAGATTTATTGGACGCCTTTCATGTTTCCGGTACATATAACGGCTTATGAACTAGTTATATGTGAAAGAAGATGCACATACACATGAAATCGGACAGATGAATACCCAGCAAAATTTATTTGAAGTTGTTCTATGTGAATTAGTGATTGCATAGCTTTTTCTGAAGCAGTCCATGCAGAGTCATGAAAAATCCATTCCGTTCTTCACATTTTGACAATGTCCGATTTAACTTATAGCTTATAGGAAAAATTTAGCTTATAGGAAAAATTTCCTGTAGAGCAGACATGCACAAGCCTTTAATTTAAATAAAAAGTCTCACCATACACGAACATACAGTAATACTCTCTCCTTGTTCATCTCTGCTGTAGAGCGTCAACTAAGTAACTGAGTAAGTCATGTGTTAGAGGGTATCAATCTATAGGTAATTCATTCAAAAGATTTTTTAATTTATTTAGATTTATATTAAAATTTCCTATGATTTTGTTAATAAGTTTGGAATTCAGATGAGATTTATGGATATATTGGATATATTTCGTAGGTGTTCGGCCATTTGTCATACGTTTCTAACTTTTATGGTAAGGCTTTCTTGGAACTTTCGGATGCCCTATTTTGGTAGCTATGATGGATACTGCACTAAAGACCACTCGTTTGCTTGTTTGTCAGCATTCTAGATATGAATGCCCTTAGTCTTGATAGGAGGTGACGTAGAAGGTGAATGAGCGATCAAACCTTTCAAACCCAGCGGAATGACAAAACGTACTCCGCCAAAGGTTGTAAACGCTACAGCGAGTTTCTTTCAAAAAAAAGAACAACAAGGGAGACAAAAACGGAGAAGACAACGATCAACATATTGCTCGTCTAAAACTAGAAGAAGTAGCTGCTTCCGTTAAATTCAGAAACAAGCTTAGCGCGATTAACTCGAACAAACACAAAACCCTCAGAGATAATCTCATGCAGGCGGTGGCCATATACCAGCAGCTAAGAGAAAACAGGGAAGCAGTTGCACTGAGCCAAATTGTGGGAGCAACGCACGATAACGAAAAAGTGCAAGTGAAAAATAAGCACGTACTGAGTTCGTGATAACTCCAAAAAGCACTAAAAAAGAACGGCATCAATTTCACCGGAGAAGGCAAAAGTGAACAAAAAGGTTCGCACATCTGAGCCTGAAACGAATAAAGTGCATGTGGAAATAATGCTCAATGGACCACAGTAAAAAAAGAGAAACACAACTTCGAAAAAGACGCCGAAGAACTAGGTTAAAACCAAGGGCGAATCAATTACAGTACAAGCCAACGATTCGTCCTACGACGATATCTTGAAGAAAATGAAAACCTCCATCAAACCTGTGGAAATTGGAGTGGGAATAAAGAGAATCCAAAAAAAACTAAGGACGGTAATGTACGCATTGAGCTAGGAAAGGGAGATGGGCAAGCCAAAAAATTGGAAAGCGCAATTGAATCTTCATTCGGTGAAAATGTCGTAGTACAAACGCAAAAGGACAAGTTTTTGGTGGATATCAGAGATATGGAAGCAACTACTGATGAGGCTGAAATTGTAAATAGCATCCTAGAGGCATCCAAGGAAACTGACGCTTTTGAAATCAAAGTGCGTAATGTCCGAAATTTCTACAGAGGTACAAAACAAGCCTTAGTAGAAATTTCTGGAAACATTGCTGAGAAAATCCTAAAGAGTAGGTTTATTGAAGTGGACCTTATAAATTGTAGGATAAGGAGAAAAACAAAAACAGCCGCGATGTGTCATTTGCCTAGAGGCCGAAGAGGCCACCTCAGTGTACATATGTTTGTATTTGTTTCGTTTTTCTGTGTTGGGAGCAGCATATCCCGGAATGCCTGCTCCGAATTCTTTTGGTCCGTGGCGGGACGGAGGAAACCCCAGGACCAATATATCTGTGCTCAGTTTGTCACATCCGCATCTTCACCCACATCCAACCTTCCGTGAGATGCAATAGATGTCAGTAGTGGGTGCATCTAAGGGGTTGCTCTGGGCTTGTACACGTGTTGCTGCATGCTGCGTGAACTCAGTCCCCAGTGACAACAACCGCAGTCCCCTCGGCAACAACCGCACACGAAGCCTTTAACACCAGCCGTTGTTGTCCCAATCCCAGAGAATGCACCCTTTTTGCATTGTAATTGCAATGGGCTCCGAGGTGAGATCGAGGAAATAGTAGATTTCATGAGTCGGAAGAACATCAAGGTCGCTGCGGTGCAAGAAACCAAGCTCAACAACAACTGTAGCTTACAACATTGTGATGGTTACAGTGTACTAAGGAAAGATCGCACCAGAAAGATCGCACTATTGCACCAGTCTGGCCAATACATACCTATCTCGCTTGAGCCTGTCTTTAATGACCCGTACATGGAATGTATGGGGGTAGCAGTCAGGTGTGGAACTGCCGAGTTAGAGTTGCTGAACGTATACATCCCGCCGAGAAATAGCTGTATCTCAGATTACGTGCCTAACATTAGCCCGCTTTTGGAAGGTCATAATCGTCTGGTCCTGGGGGACATTAATGCGCATCATGAGATGTGGCATTCGGCTCTCGGAAACGACCAGAGAGGTACAGCGCTGGCTAAGTAGATTGACAGCTCTACGTTTTGCACGGTCAATGAGGACGCCCCTACCAGAATTAGAGGACAGCTTGCCAGACATAACCATCGTGTCACCTGGTCTGTCAAACGACGTTACCTGGCAACCCGTCATTTCCCTTGCATCAGACCATCTCCCCATAATTGTCTCCATTAGCAGACCACCCGATTTCATTACATCTGAACGCCGCACATTCATCAATCATAAGAAAGCTGATTGGCCGGGTATCAGAGAGTTCACCAATTACCGCTTCAGAGAACTGCCCAATCCTTCTGATGTTCGGGTAGCGGAAAGGACGTTCCGAGACATCATCACTGCTGCAGCCGCTCGCCATATCCCTGGTCGAATACTCAAAGTAAGACCAAACTTCCCAGCAGAGGCGACGGGATTAGCAAATGAGCGTGATGAGCTTCGCCGAACCAACCCCAATGACCCCAGAGTCAGGAGCTGACACTGGAAGTTAACAGGCTGGTCGGCGAGCATAAGCGGAACAAGTGGTTAAATCATCTGAAGAGTTGAAACATTGGAGCCGGTATAGGTGAATTGTGGGCAATGGTTAAGTCGCTGTCGAACCCTGAAAGAAGGGAAGATAGGACCTCAGTCACGTGTGCCGACGTTACGTTGACTGACCCGAAGAGTTGCGCAAGTTATTTCAATCGACAGTCCCACTACGGAAGCCCGGCAAGGATGTCAGCAAAAGTGAATCGTACAGGCAGATTTCGCTTTTGTCGCCCGCAGCAAAGGCTTGAGGCCTTAGTCCTCCCCAGTATCAGAAATAGCTATCAAGTTGCTATCAGCATGGCTTCCGTAAGCAGCACAGCACGACAACTGCGCTGCACGCCATTACCACACATATTATATTATAGACATATTATAGACATATATATAATTGTGATATCTCCGAAACTGTTTAACCTCTACCTCTCCTGTATTCCGCGCCCTCCAGACGGCATCGAGATCGTAACGTATGCGGATGATTGCACGATCCTGGCGTCGGGTAGCTATCCTGCTGACATCTGTGAGAGACTGAACAACTATTTAACCGATCTTACCACCTTTTTTCATTCGAGGAATATGCAGATTTCCGCCATAAAATCAACAGCCACTCTGTTCACCACATGGACAGCGCAGTTTGGAAGAGAATTGAATGTCGTGGTCGACGGTAGCAGAATTCCGACCACAAACTGCCCCAAAATTTTAGGGGTCACATTCGACACTACTTTCACGTCGTGGGCGCACGCCACTGCTATCTGCGACAAACTGAAAAGTGGGAACAAGGTCCTCAAGTCCCTAGCCGGCAGCACTTGGTGTGCAGATAAAGAAACCTTGTTGACCACATATGTATAACGCGATATGTCGGTCTGTGTAAGCTATGCGGCGCCAGTCTGGTCCCGAGATTATGTGATACGAATTTGAAAAAGATTCAAACTTGCCAGAATGCCGCAAAATCTGCCTCCTCAAATCTTCAGTGGACCATCTACATGAGGAGGCAAAGAATCTTCCAGTAAAGCAACACAATGAGATGCTTTCGTTGCAGTACCTGCTTGGATATTACCGTGTGAGCCATCCCAATCACCATCTTGTGGGTAGGCCCGACACATACAGGCAGATCAGGAAGGATATCGATGCTCTAGAGGGAGCGGTCCAACGATACAGGAGAGAACCCCTAGATTAACAAGCGTATCAAGCAGGTTTAATGAATAGTATTCACACGGATGCAGTTGCCAAGGCCTTAAGCAATTATAGTGTGAATAAAGTCCTTGAAATACATCCCCCATCTATTGCAGCTGAGGAGCGTCAGCTGCCACGACATACTAGAGTAGTTTTGGCTCAACTACGCCCGGGATATTGCAGTCGCCTAAATTCTTATTGAGCGGAAATCGACCGCACCGTGCAAGACAGCTGCCCCGTATGTGGCATGGGCCCGAACGACACAAAACACATTTTCCCCTGCCCAGCCAAACCTACTCATCTAACTCCAGTGGATCTGTGGTTACATCCCATCGAAATAGCCACTTTCCTGGAACTGGAGATGGACCCAGAGCCAGATTGAACAGATGAACGAACATACAAACATAATAACAAACACTGTTACAACGACAGTATGGGAAGGAGCACTTTGTGCAATGGGTTTTAAGATTCTTCAAATAAATCTTGGCAGGGGTCGTCAAGCTCAGGACTTGATGAAAAAGCAAGCCAAAGCAAAAATGTAGATATACTCGTAGTATTAATAAGCGAGCAATACAGAGCTCGTGAATCAAATAAACTGTACCAAGATAAGAAGGGCAATGCTGCTGTGTATATAAGGAATCCTCGCCTCAGTATACGCAAAGTAGAGGAAAATCATGAAAACTTCGTCGTAGTGCACATAAATTACGAATTTACAGTTGCTATTTTTCTCCTAACATTGAGATATCGGAATTCTTATTAGGCATAAATAAACTTACAAAGCCATGACACTCCCGTACTCATTGGAGGCGACTTCAACAGCAAATCACCCGAATGGTTCGCTAGAAAACGGAAAGAAGAGGATTAGTAGTCAGCGAAATGATAGCATCGCTTGACTAATTATTCTCAATAGAGGAAATACACCTACATTTGTGCGCGGTGAAGCAAACTCGATCATTGTTATCACATTTGCATCGATCATTGATATCATATTTGCCAAACCACGGCAGTGGAAAGTACTCGGTGATCACAGTGGTGATCACAGTGGATATAGATTGCAATACCGCTGTAGGAAACACCGCTAGATCAAGATGGAACATAAGGAAGATGAACCCTGAAAGATGCAAAGAAAAAATATTAGACATCGTTTTAAGAAACCATACAGATCTAAACAATACTGTAGAACATCTTATGGACAACTTATTCCGGGAATAAAAATCCTGAATGGGCCCGCACAATCGTTCGTATGTTATTCCTTGAGAGTAGAAAGAATTTGGCCTCTGCAACAATAGAAAACGTGAAGCTTTACACTAATGCCGAAATTAGAAATGCTACCCATAATCTAAAAAACGTAAAGCCCCAGGCCCAGACGGAATCCCCAACGAGGTAATATCAATTGTGGGTAAAGAATGTGCTGAACTATTTGAACACACTTTTAATCAGTGTCTCATGCAAGGAACTTTCCCCAAAATCTGGAAACAACAAAAACTCTTATTTCTACGAAAGAATACTAACCGCTAGAGGATCCATCCTCGTACAGACCTCTCTGCATGCTGGACTCTTGCGGAAAATTGTTAGAAAAGATATTACTAAATATATTGGAGGAACTAAACAAAAACGGACGCTTCTCGAAATTGCAGTTTGCTTTTATTAAGAGAAAGTCAACGGTAGATACCATAAAATATGTGTCAGTGACAGCAAGGTTATCGATGCATCAAAAACGTTTTTGTGCAGTTATAACCCTTGATATAAAAAATGCGTTTAACTCAGCCAATTGGAATGTTATAAGGCATGGAATGGAATAACACCTGGCGTTCCACAAGCGTCTATATTAGGACCTTTTCTATGGAACGTGATGAACGACGGTCTTCTAAATTTAAATCTACCCGAAGGAACAAAACTAGTCGGATACGCAGACGACGTCGCGCTAATTGTCGACCAACCTACTGGAGCCTAATAGAAATCATTGCAAATGACTACCTGTCAAAAATATCCAGATGGCTAAAATCAAAGAGTTTATGACTGGCCGCAACCAAAACCGAAGCGATCCTAGTGACCAGAAAGCGTAGTTTCACTATCCCGCAAATTATAGTGGACGGATATGATATTTCTTTTAATAAAAGTCTTAAATATTTGGGAGTATTACTAGATTGCAAACTACCATTCAAAGATCACGTAGAAATGATAACAGATAGAGCAAGCTAATAAAAATCATGCCCAGAATTCCTGGTCCTGGACAAACAATCAGAAGGCTAATAAGCTCAGTGGCCTATGCGCAAGTAACATGTGCTGCTCCTATCATAAGTGATGCTATAGAAAAATCCCAATCACTAAGCAAGATCTTGGAGAAGGTACATCGGACCTGCTCATTAAGAGTTACATCCGCTAACAGCAGCCTTATCGGTCCTTGTCGGAATACCACCGATACCAATGCTATTAGAAGAAAGAATATATATATGCGATCAACGCAAGTTATTACCGGATGGACACAACAATACTCAAATTCGTGTAATCAAGGAAGAAGCCAGAAGAAGACTTTTTGAGAAGTGGCAACAAGAATGGTAAATCTGTACAAAAGGCAAATATACTTACAATCTTATTCCCTGTATAAAAACATGGATTAGAAGAAGTCATGGAGAACTAAACTTTTAGCTGACTCAAATTTTCAGCGGTAAGGAAAATTTTGGTAGTTGTCTTCATTGATTCAAAATAAAAGATAGCCCAACATGTGAACTTTGTTGTGAAAATGAAGACAACGTCGAACATAATCTTCTCACGTGCAATCACTGGGAAACATAGCGAGTTTCACACTGCATTGATGCAGAAGAAACAAGCAATTTTAAAGAAGTAATAAATCAAATGATAGAAACGAATAAAAATTGAGAAAATATTCTGCATTTATACAATAAGTAATGGCTGGAAAAACAACATCGAACCCCTAATCACAATGTTAATGCATTATGGACGGGAGAGTTGTAAAATAAGTGTAAGTAATGCGAGAGCGGTCCCGCGCTGGTGGTTACTGTGTAGGACCACTATTGATAGTGCGCTATAATTACGTTCATAAAAAAATCTTGATAGGAGAAATTGTCCAGGCCAATCACAAGGTGAATGTCATGCTATTTTTCCTCCTTGCGAGAGACATGACATATTAATGATTATCCATCATTTGATCATGCCCATGACATAGCTAGAGATGCGGCCCAGGAGTTGCATTTGGTCTCATGTATGTATTATGTAGTGTCGAAAACCGTAATATCGATGAGGCACATTTTTGTCGTGTAAATGTTAGAGCATAAAAAAATTGGAAACATGGTCTTGCGTCATGTATGTATGGTATAGCAGACGGGCCTTGGTTTAAACCATCATCCTGCATTCAACAACGATTTTTATCTTACCGCATTGGTTTCCTTTATGAAAAATTTCTGCTAGTCTTCTATTATCTAATTACTGTAGACATAAACTAAACAAATTTTATACCACTTTTTGTCTTCCTTTTAATCTTTTCACTTACTGTATGACTGGAGATGATGCATACGGAATGACAAAATTAATAAATTCCATAAAGATGTTATGAATAATAAATTTAATTTGTTTTACTTTAAAAACTATATAAAACTTTCTATCCAACGCCTTAATTGTTGGTTGAACTATATGAAACTATTTATCCCTGTCCTAATGAAAAACAGAAAATGGACTTGCAAAAATGTCTACGTATATCTTTTCTAATTCCAATGTATCTACACGTACGAAACTTGGGTTTATTTCACAGTTACAGCATTCCGTTTTCTTTGTACTTATGTACATATTTCAACGTTTAAGTAATATTTCTTAGCCTTTTCTCGTTAGATGCTGCACGAACAAACATAGGGATTGCTCCTGTACAAGGCCATCGGCAACTTTCTGTCACTAAAAGAAGAAATACGTGGATTGGATTTTAATGGCTGCATACGAAGAGTCTTGAAGCCTTTTGGAATAAAATACAGTTTATCAACTTATAGTTTGGATATGGAGAAATATAAAAAGTTTGTAGACAAACTTCTTTCTTTTATATGTTTTGAATAATTATATGATGTTGGTAGCGATCAATAAAATTTTGCAACACTGTCAGTTCGTTTTGAAAAACATTACTCTCTGTAATAGAGAGTAATGGTGAAGTTTAAGCCATTGGGGGTAACACTCCAGACTTAAAAACAATCAAATTATAAAATAATTATTATACCTAATTATTTTATCCTCTCAACATATTTGTCAAGTATGTGGATGTTTTCCAGTACAGAAAATATTTGTTTATCTATTTAATATATTACAACATCAGCTGTCAAAAAAGTGATAACCTTTAAAGAGAGCCAATATTAATCACAATTTTAAATCAAAACGTTATTTTACAACATTACTTATTTTATAAATATTTGGTTGATAGACTGTACATTTTTATTTGAAAAAATTGTGAAACAAAACTTTTTTACTATTTGCCTGGAGTCGCACTATCACGTGCATTTGTTGGCAAAAATATTTAATATGTTCGACCACTTAGTGTACATTTATGTATGTTAGAGGATCCCTAAAAACAAAATGTTTTTGTTTTTGTTTTTGAAATACAAAAAATACATTTTTTTCGTTTGATTCCAATGGGCGATATTCAAGAGCCCACCGATTGTTTACGAGTTATCTATGTCTAGCGTGTAAAAATGGTCGGAAATGGTTTTAAGGAACAAACAGCCTTTTACGAACTATTGGGTTTTTTTATTTATCGTGGTACAAATTATCGCGATTTTATTGTATTATGGCGATCGGTTAACGACAACCTGTAATCCGGGTCGACTGACAGTAACCTTGCCTTCTGATGCAGATGATCCATACTCGTCATCTGGACACATCCGGTAGCGGTGCGAATAGCATTGTTTTGAGTAGATTGCAACCATCTCCACTGCGTATCACGATTAAATGATGTCCAAACCGGGCTGCGTAATTCAGGACGGACCGACTGATGGCATTATATGTTGCCAGCAGAACCTCTTTGTGTCTGACCAACGATGTGCCTGAGATGGCGTTCAGCACTTTGTTTCCCTTTTGGACCTTCGTTTTGAGTGTAGCGGCATGCTAAGAGGTTATCGAAGGAGACACTCAGGATCTTCGAATTTTAGACGGAGGGAATCGTCTTTTCTCCGACCTTGATGTGCAATGTCCCCCTGACTTCATTAGTCCATGATGTGAAGATTACTGCGGTGGAATTTGGTGGTGATAGTTGTAAGTTCCGGCCCTACAGGAGTAATGATAGCGTGGCTAGGTAGTTGTTCAAACACCGCCCTGTAGTACACCCATTTCAATCTTCCTACTTTTTTAATTCTTGCCTCAAAACTATGTGTGCCTGTGCCTGCCGTTTATGCAATTACAAAACCATTTTCTGATAGTGTTAGGTACTAGACTCTAGGATGTCGCCAGTCAGTATTGCATGATCGACTGTCTCGAATGCCCTGGATAAATCCAAGGCAGGTCTTGTCTAGTTTAAACCATTTGCTACATTTTGGAGGACATCTCTAAGGGGAGTGGTGGTACTGTGCGAGATTAGGAGACTTGCCTATAAGATTCTCCGCAATAGGTGGCTTTATCTGGTTTTGGCAGACGTATAATTCTGATAATTTTCCTTACCACTGGGATTACTGACTTCTTTATATATATGTAGTATCAGGATGTTAGCTGCATGTTTCTTGCTTCGTTAACCTCATCCGTGGTGAATCGGATGGGAGCCTCATTTTAGATCTTCTTAGCTGTTGTGAGGACCGATCTTTTGATCCTATTCTGCTCTGTCGGGTGCACGATAAATTGTTCACAGAATTTGAACGCCCATTTTATGGCTGACGATTACGCAACACCGGCGAAACTTATCGCTATATTGTCACGTCACTACCTTGTTCCAGCAAAGGTTCTCACCCCATTGAACTTAACTAATAAAGTACGAACTGACACGACAAACAATTCTTCATTTTACTTACATAATTCTTAATGAAAACACTCCTCATCATCCAGAGTAATGGCAAAGTATTGCGCACTCTATGCATACTGCGGCAAAATCTGAAATTGGTTCCACCAAGGAATGTCGCGATGCTACTAAAATAGAAAAGAAGCTTTACGAACAGTAAAGTCCCAAACTAGGTTTCAGACAAAGAGACTGACTTTCGTGAAATCTTTTAAGCATCCTGCTGCAGTAGGTTATGCGTGATGCGAAAACTTCTAAAAATAGTAAAATCTTCTGAGTGAATCTCGTTGAAAACGGCGCACAATGATTTAGAAATCGATTTTTCTCGCCAATTTTTTGTTGTCACCAATTGTTATTTTATACATGGGATTCGATACTAAACATATTAAAACTAAGGAAACCAAAAAGTTAGGTCAAAATATTATAAGGTGAGGGCGCGGTGTGCACCAAAATACGACATTTGACCCCCATTTTGGAAAATATGTAATTTTTTGCAATTTACTGGTGAGAGAAATAGCTATTTTTCGGAAAGTATAACAGATATTGTGTTAATTCTTTTTTTGCTAACTAGGTAGGATTGTTTCCTTTAAGAAACGTTTTGATAAATTACCATAGCGTTTACACAAAAAGTGAGCTATCTCGTTTTTGCTAAGGTATTAAATAGTAGTGAAATTCTAAATTTAGTGGACTGGACTTTTAGGGAACCACATGAAACAACGTTTCGTTTTTGCAAAAAATGGCAAAGAGTGTCCTCTTTCTGCCCCTTAAAATTACATGGCTAAAAAAGTGTATTTATTCTTACTGTTTTCCCATATGAATCATAGCTTTTTTACACAAATGAACATTTTTTGAAATAAATGAGGTTTTATATAAGTTATATGAGGTTTTTGAAATGCCAAGAAGTAGTTTTTTGTATTTAAAAAAATCATGATTTTTTTAAAAAAATATTTTTTTTAAATTTTTTTATTTTTTTTTTTTATTTTTTATTCATTAATGTTTACCTTTTATATATAGAATGGAATATAAAACGAACAAAAAACCACCCATATTTTGATGCAAAAAAGAAAAAAGAAAAAATTTGAACTTACAAAAATATTTCCATTTTTTCAAAAGTTTTGACCAGTAAGAAACTATTCTGAACCATTGTGCGGCGATAAGATCAAGTAGATAGCATCTACGGGCAATGTATCCGTTGAACTCGGCAATCGATGCTACTTTCGAATCGAAAATTTCTACTAAGTAAAGAGTTTAAAAACAAAGTAAAATCTCGTCGAACAACGCTCTATACCTGAATGATACTGCCTATACTGAGGAACAACCCCGTCTGATACATCAACACTGATGTAGTTAAACGCTTCGTATTGCAACAGCTACGTTAGCTATTTATCCATGAGAATTACTATGTTGCTTTACTAAGTTTGCGACAGTAACATTAATCTGAATAATTTAGGACACATAGAACTACAAAACTCTGCCCCCAAAGAAAAGTGGTACACCCTTATTCCAAGTGCCAAAAAGTACCCTCGTTGCAGCCTTTCCTACTTTAACACGAGTAATGTGTATCCTCAGCATCCAAAACGACTTACATATCACATTTTCTTAATCTATTGTCATACATACGAGTATATACTTACCACATAATAATTTCTTAAGAAAATAAACAACAATAAATTATTTATTTTCGGACGTTAAAATGTTAATTTATTTTTATTGATTTTTATTATTTTCTCATATGTTTGTTCATTTTTGTTCTTTACAAGGAAGGATACATTTAACTTAAACATAATTATTTATGCCTAATTTAATATAAATTATACATACTTATATTACCATTAACACAAATGTAGACGATAAGGTGTCAACATAAGAAGACAGACAGTTGGTATAAACGGACAGACCTATAAACGATATTGTTGTAATGCTAAAGACATCATATACAATATAGGAAGTAACTACACCTGAGTAGGAAGTTGAACACAAAAGGGAAATAACCTAAATGAAATTCATTCATAGTCTTGATATATTACGTATGTATGTGTGTGTAGCTTAAATGCATTAAGAAGAGATATGAAATATTGTTAATTCATTGTTAAATTGATTTACAGCTTCATGGGAATGAGACGTATTGCAATTTGTTAAGATTACCAGTCATTGGAATAAGTTGTTCCTTGATAAGTTGTGTATGGCGATGTAGTTTTTTTAATAAAAACTCAAAAGTAAATATATAGAGTAGAAGGATATTGGGACGGGATTTTAGGGGGGTTTATATACTATCTACAAACTACAAAAATAAATTAGTTTTATTTATTTTTTTGGGTGATGACGTTGACCGAACACTCGTATGAATGTTTCCAACTTCAGATTGATTGATTGCCTAATACTAAATTGCATATTTACAAAGTAATCGAAATAATAACGCAACGATTTACACATAACGCGTAATTTGTGTGTGGAATTCCGATAAACAGACTTGTAGTTGGCTAAATGAGGGTCTTTCCGTTGGCAGGGAAGCCCAACAGTAAGCCATAATTGTAAATCTGCAAAGAAAGAAACAAACAAACACAGATTTGGAATTAATAAAAGATAAAAAAACTGGCTTCGACAATAGTTAACACGTTTACATACACAACAAATTATTTTCCCAATTTTTTATTATTTTTGGGGATTTTTGAGTGAAATCGAACACTTTTTAAAAAAGTGTATTTTGATTTCAAGTCAATCTTAAACTATTTAAATATTAGGTTTCAAAAAGAAATGAAGCCCAGCATTGAATTTAGCACTTCAAAAGAGCTATGTAAATCAATAATTTATTTTGCTTTTCAATATTAATATTTTTAATCTTAGTCTGTAAGGAACAGAATTTTTCATTGACTATAATAAATAAATAAACTTACAATTCGTCAGGACAATTAAAAGGTTGCGCAAGTCTGTAACCGTCCTTGAGATAATGTTCCATTTCGTACGGATCGATTTCGGCATAAGGCATTTTAGCTAATGTACACATCTCCCACATTAGAACACCGAAAGACCACACATCGCTGCCCTCATTAAAGTGTTTCTTTTGTATTGCTTCCAAGGACATCCATTTGATGGGTCTATTTTCTCCATCACCAAGGCAGTGATAGTCCCCAGGGAATAAGTCACGGCTTAAAGAGCTATCACACAATTTTACACGCAGCTGATCATCAATACTAAAAAATAAAATGCAATAGAATATAATTTTTTTAATATATGACATCCACAAAATTATTATTCCAAAATCAGTAACTCTTATGCTACACAGTGAAACCTTCACATGAAACTTTCACAGCTTTTGGGAGAGAATGGGTGTGAAGGAACTCACTATCTCCTTTATTCTTATAAATTCATGAAAGTTTCAACCTGTAAATGGGTCCTAAGTTTTAATAAGTTATTTTTTTATTTTCTACTAAACATATCAAAAATTTGTTTAAAGCTATCGAATTTCAATACTTACACACAGTTACGAGCAGCAATATCTTTATGTATTACACCGTGATTATGTAGATGTTCCATGGCCATTGCTAACTGCGACGACATCAATACTGTCTGAATAGTTGTGACACTACGTGCGTAAGCTGGTTCTTGCAAAAACAATTTCAAATTTCTTGAATTACTTGCAGCAGCATACAAAACAAAAGGCGTAGTATAATCCTCAATCGATACACCCAATATGGAGAGAACATTAGGATGGGCAGCTTCATATAACATCATACCCTCTTGCAATAACAAGGTCACTTGCATTTGATTAGCATGCTGCGCAACGGTCTTTACCAACACTTCCTGACATTCGTTGTAGGTACCACGATAAATACGACCATAGGTACCCTCCTGCAGCAGACACGAAAGACGAACTCGACATTTTTGAACGTTCAACTCGTTGAGTCGTCGACTGAATTCCTCCGGTTCGTGTTCATATTCGCGGAATGGACGAGTCAATGTGGCGTATGTAGGTGTAATGGTTGAAGGGCAGGCGTATATGGAATTGTGAGCCGTCGACGATATGGTGGGTAAACGTTGAAAGCTGGCAGTTTTTATAAGATGAACACCATGATGGTTTGGCCTTTTGGTGGGTCCTTTGGCACAATAAGCAATTAAAATTAAGGTTGTCACAAGGATTAGTGCCAAAACAACACCAATTATTAAAGTTATTAAACCGCCAGTTGGCGGTGCTATTGTCTCCTTCAGCATGGGATCAAATTCATGCAGTATTCCACCACCAAAAGACATTCCGCCGGCATTGACACTGTTGTCACTCAAATGGTGATTGTTGATGCCATCCTCTGAAGAGTGTTCCTCCAGGCGTGTGTTGTCAACCACAGACGATGTATCATGCATAAAACCATCACTCATACCATCTAACAGGCCAGAGCCTGCAACACCACCGTTATGTTCGACACTCTGGTGTGGTTCATTATGGCTGCTATCCTCCTGCAGACCGGCCAGACAAATTTTCTTACGTCTAAATACTAAATTCGTTATGTTGTTCGTCTGATGATCCAGTATTATATCAACGGCAATGGTCACTTCAACTTCAGCATCTCGCAAACCGGAGCACTTCATGCCAATGGCGAAAGTCTGCGGTTCCAGGGGTATTTCACCAATACGTGAAATATTCACCGTTGGTCGCGGCAACACAGACGGATCCGAAGTGATTATGTTGAGACTGTAGGCCAGAGGATTATGTGCCAAGCTTTGCCATGTAAATGATATTTCATTAATGTTTGCCGGCACAGGCACGGCAAAGTTTAAAGCGTAATCATTGACTTGGCCTTCGCGTACATAGTACAATTCTGCGGAAACACCTGCAAAATAAACGAAAGAAAGATAACATTGTTGTAGTATTATTCGAATTAATAAATGCTGTTGGACAAACCTAGACTACCGCCAACCATTCAGCCAGACAGATAGGCAATGATGATGGTTGGTGGGGTGGTTTGTGGGTTATTTGGTTGAATGTTATGTACAGAGAAAAAACAAGATACGTTTTTTAAAAGCCCTTGGGTTTCAGCAACATTTGACCAAAAACAAAAAACTCAAAGTGGCATAAAATGGATTCTACCATTTAGCAAAGATAAATGTTGAAAGTGAAATTAAATTACTAAAAATTGTATATATAAAATAATGAATCCAAGTATGGGAATAAACGTTGGAAAATTTATACATAGAAAAGAAAAAGAAATACCTATATTGATTTATCAATAAAGAGTCCGAAAATACCTCATACGGGTCATATAAAGAAGAACACATTTGGATCTATCACTGCCTACAATATTTACAGAGATTTTTAAAATAAAACAAGTAAGAAAGGCGTTAAGTTCGGTCGGGCCGAACTTTTTATACCCTCCACCACAAATTTCAGCCATTTCGGTGGATTAATGTGGCCACAACCTTCAAAATACCGAAATTCGGAAGGTACCGTTCTATGGGGGCTATATGATGCCGTGGACCTATACCTACAAATTTCTGGGGGAAAGTTTTATACGCCTAAAGAAGACTAAATACCAAATTTCAGCCATATCGATGTGATAATGAGGCTAAAACGTTCAAAATAAAATCGGGAGATATTGTATTATGGGGGCTATATCAACACGTGGACCTATATAAACATTTTATGGTAGAAATGTTTCTTAGCCTCTGGAAACACAAAATACAAAGTTACAACCGATTCTTTGGTCAAATGGGTCTAATACATTCAAAATATATTAAAATGACGCGTACTTTATAAGGGGTCTTATGTGGGGACTATACCAAAACGTGGACCTATATAACCCAACTTTGGTAGGAATGTTTTCTGGCCTCTGAAGACACAAAATACCAAATTACAACCAATTCTGTGGTCAACTGGGTCTAATACATTCAAAATATATTAAAATGACGCGTACTTTATAAGGGGTCTTATGTGGGGACTATACCAAAACGTGGACCTATATAACCCAACTTTCGTAGGAATGTTTTCTGGCCTCTGAAGACACAAAATACCAAATTGCAACCAATTCTGTGTCCAAATGGGTCTAATACATTCAAAATATATTAAAATGACGCGTACTTTATATGGGCCTTATATGGGGGCTATACCAAAACGTGGACCTATATAACCCAACTTTGGTAGGAATATTTTTTGGCCTCTGGAGACACAAAGTACCAAATTACAACCAATTCGGTGGTAAAATGGGCCAAATATCTTAAAAATTCCTTAAAACGACGACGCGTCACGCGTCATTTTGTATGGGGGCTATACGAAAGCGTGGACCTACATTGCCCGCTTTCAATACCAAAAGTCCTACGTAAATATAACATATTTTCCCAAAATTTCATCAACCTACGTCAATCCGTTCGGACGCTAGAGTGATTTCCACAGACGGACAGACGGACAGACAGACAGACGGACAGACGGACGGACATGGCTATATCGATGTAGAATTGCACGCTGATCAAGAATATATATACTTTGTGGGGTCTACAATGATTATTTCATGTAGTTACAAACGTAGTGACAAACTTAATATACCCCCATCCTATGGTGGAGGGTATAAAAATAAAAAAGTTTATGAAGAATAATAAACTAATAAAAAAAACAGTATTTGCGTTTGGGGGCTGTATTTAAACTTTTCATTATTAATTTATTACTTTTATGTTGTTGTTCCTTTCCATGAAATGTCATCTTCTTTTTAGTAAATACATACATACGTACATAAATTTTCCATATCACCACCGAAACCATTTTCAATAATCCTCAACGTTGTACTTAATTCCACGTTCTACAATAACTCATTTACCTTTCCATCAAAAGACCAATGGACAAATTCACAAACAGTAAACTTTTTCAATTTGTAAAAGTAAACATTTGTAGCTAACAACAACAAGAACAAAAATCGGAAACTGAAAGTAAAAATGAAGAACAAAAATAATAATTTAACCATTACTATGCGGCTACTGGTGATAACATGGTACTCTATAGGACACAAAAGCATCTCATGTAATAAATTTAAAAAAAAAATACAAACATTTGTTCATCACTCAACCGTACAAGACCAACAACTCCGAACAATGTCCCACTAGGAGATGGGCAATAATCAAATTTATCGGACCACTTGTCAAAACACTTCTCCAACACCTACCTCCTCCATAAAGAATAAAAAAATAAAAACCACCATCAGGGCAGACAAATCATTCGTAAGCTTTTTGTCGCCTTTCCTCATTCATAAGGGAAAAATTTCCCCCGTCTATTGCCTTTGGAGTATAAGCCTAGGCCGTCTACTTGCGTTTCCTTGACAAAAATGATGGATGACAAATCAACATTGGCTAAAACTTTTTTCCCATGCCACCACGTCAAACTGAGAATGAAAAGCTACAAAGTTTCTTTGTTTCACTTTGGTTTGTTTACAGTTCCGATTTAATTGAATTGAAGCAAATTCCCCGACTGAGCATACAGACAGCTATGGAAATTATGCTCAACTTTAAAGCCAGACGATTAATGAATGAATGAATGCCAGAGATCACAGGATGAAGACAATTGTCATACGACAATTGATAGAAGAAAGTCATTAAAATAAGTCAACTCATATGAATGAAAGTCTCATTTTAAACTTTCTTGATTTTTGTTTTGTTGTTTTCTTCTACAGAAACAAAAACTTTTTGAATTTTGTTGTTTTGTCTTTGAAAATATGCGGTTATCTGAAAGAAATCCATACATATTTCTTTTCAATTATAAATTATAATATTTTTGTACCACACATTTTTCTAAGAAGAAACAAATAATACAAATTAAAAGTTTTTATTGGTTGTATTTTGTTCGAGTCATTTACTGATTGAAAATAATAACAAAAATTATAAGATTATCCTCAAAAATTCAAAAGAAATGCGTATCATCACTTTACACCACTCTGATTAAATCCAACCAAATCCTTCAGGTACCGTTGTATGATGGAAATCAATCTAATCAATTTCTCGATTTTTGTATCATATAATAAATAAAATAAATTTACTGAAACGCTTAACATTATCTTTATATTTGGATGCAAAGCAAAATCAAACGAGACGAGTTGTATTGAAGTACTAAGCTCTTCCACCACGTATATGCTTATTTCTAGGAGAAGTGGAATATGCTAACTGAATAATATCGCATTTTTTTAAACAAGGTTTTATGCCAATGAGACATCCATGTTTTCTACCCATTCAGAATCCGAAATACCATGTTAAAGTCATTCCATTTGGACAATGTGTATACAACCTTCAATTTACGTAAAATCTGGAGGTAACTTCATATTGGGAATTTACCAAACGATGCACTTATATTGATCATTTTCTGCGTGGAGGTTTTCTACCCATTGCCAATCCGAAATACCAAGTAACAGTCGCTCAAAATAATGAAAATCGGACATATAATGGGGAAAAGTTTGAAAGCCCCAATGAAGACTAAATGCCAAATTTCAGCCACAACCTTCAAAATAGCGAAAATCGGGAGGTATCAAAATGTGGACCAGTATAGCCTATTTTCAATAACAAACATCATTGGAGTAATAAGCTTTTCTGTACCAAATTATAGAGCTCTATCTTATACATTGCGACTTAGAATTTTATACTGATCAGGAAAATATATGGGGAATTCTGAGTGAAATCGGACACTTTTGCAAAAAGTTTTTAATTTTTTTATTTCCTTTTTTGCTGTGTTAGTACAGCTCATCAACAAGTCATTTCAGAATATTTTCAAATTTTTTGACTAACGGTTCCAGAGATATCGCTCCTTGAAAAAGTCGATTTCTGTTAAAACTACGGTGAAATTCTCGCGATTTAATAATTAAAATTAATGTTATCAATGATTATACTCTTCAATTGTCTTGCCTTTTTTGTATTAAACTACGACTAATTACAAAAATGTTAAGTCCTATTTGGTATGGGGGATTCGAATAATTACTATTTTTTCTTAATTTTTTAAATTTATCAATAAAATTTGTCCTTTATATCAGTTATTTTACCAAAAAAAAATGTTTCATTTATAAAGATAATTCCCGAGCTATAGTTTATTCTCCGGCTGGTACAATAATTGCTGATCCACTTTCAAAATAAAAAAAACGAAACAGTTTTTAGGATGTTTAACTTAAATACCTAATTTTATTTTTTGGTAAAATTACAAATGCTTCACATTGGTATAAAGGAAAATTTGTATTGGCATAATTTAAAAAATTAAGAAAAAATAGTAATTATTCGAATACCGCTAAAAAATGGATCTTAAAGAGTACAATCATTGATAAGCATTGATTTCAAATATTAAATCGCGAAAATTGCATCCAAGCTTTTTTTAATCACTGATAAAAAATAAAAAAAAATCTATTTGGACCAATATTAAAGATGTTATGAGTGTTCCTTTGCATATAGTATTTACAGAATTCGACTTTTTCAAGGCGCGATATCTCTGCAACCGTTAGTCAAAATATCTGGAAATATACTGAAATGTTTTGCTGATGATCAGCTTCAACACAGCAAAAAAAAAAAAAAAATAAAGAAAATTAAACACCACAATTTGCAAAAGTGTCGGATTTCACAGAAAAATCCCCATATATTGGCATAATTTAAAAAATTAAGAACAAATAGTAATTATTCGAATACCGCTACCAAATGGATCTTAAAGAGTACAACCATTGATAAACATTGATTTCAAATATTAAATCGCGAAAATTGCATCCAAGCCCACTGTGCAAATTGTTTTCTATTTTTTTTAATTACTGATAAAAATAAAAAAATTCTATTTGGACCAATATTAAAGATGTTATAAGTGTTTCTTTGCATATAGTATTTACAGAATTCGACTTTTTCAAGGCGCGATATCTCTGCAGCCGTTAGTCAAAAAATCTGGAAATATACTGAAATATTTTGCTGATGATCAGCTTCAACACAGCAAAAAAATAAAGAAAATTAAACACCACAATTTGCAAAAGTGTCGGATTTCACAGAAAAATTTCCATATACTTTATTGGGTCTCCGTCGAATATTTCAAAGTGTTACAAACGGAATGACAAATATACCACAATATTATGGTGGAGGGTATAAATATATATACATACAAACTAAGAAAAAATCATTTTATTAATTTTCTAACAAACATGCAAGGAACAGATTCTAATAGATTTATAAAGACAAAGTTTATTTTTCCAATTAAAAATGCATCACCTTAAACGACAAACAGAATTCCAAATACGAATGATAAGTAGACAAACAAAATCGAAGTTGACGGATTCATGAATAGCTAGTTTGCCATTGAGGAGGCTAAAGCCAACACTTAATTTATTCTACCACATATTCTGCTTGTCGGACAGACTATCGGATGGGCACATAAATGACAAGGAAGGATCAACGTAAAAATTACGATGTTGATGGTGGTGGTCATGATGAAGTTACCGATGATGATTATTTCACTGAAACTATGATGCTGTAAGGCTTTTTTTAATATAATGGTGCCAAAGAAATTCACACTTCAGTGCTCATCATCATCATCATTGAGACAAAAACCATGCGAACGAGAGTTTTCCTATAACATGGGCGAGGAAACTTGACTTGGTATGATGGAGAAAAGTAAAGATGACAAAAATTCCTTAGTCTGGCCATAACTTATAGAGCCTTCATTGGAAAACAAATGATGTATACATTGTGATATGAGGAAAGTCTTTAAACTATTCACCCAACTATGTATCCCTCTGTCTGTACGCCAATTCGTCCATACCATACAAAGCTTTTTTACAATATACTACAGAAGTATTACATACGAGGTGTTTATAATAAGATAGGAGAAAATAGCAGTATAAAGGATGTAACCGCTTTTTGAATATTTGTATATAAATTGGATCCAAGGGTATAAACTTTTGAAATTATTTATAATAATTAGTTTTTATTTACTGTTGTCATATTAGGACGCAGGAGATAATTTGGGACATTTTCAATCAATTTAATTAGTTTAGTTTTAGTTTTTAATATACACATTTGTTATGCTCGTCCTTTTTGTTGTCAATCACATATTTTTACAATAATATTTCATTCGAAACCAACTATTGCTGTATTACTGAGCCACATATCTAAAGCGTATTCCACGTTATTAGAAATTATAACGCGGTTAGGATGACAATTTTGCAATTTATTTCCTAATAACGCCAACCTCCCTCGTTTATGCTACATGCAAACACGTACATACACACCTACATGGATGCTGACCAAATATTACTTCCACATCAACATTCATTGGCAGTTTTCGAATGTCCGTTCAGAGGAAAAGCTTTTGACCATCTATGATAACATAAACTAGCAAAAAACAAAAAATGTGTAATGTGATTTCAAAAACAGATTGGTATGCACATCATTGCAACACAAAAACACACATGCACACATCACATTTAGTGGGCACAAGTTGTCCTGGTGATCGTTGCTACTCTAGGAGCAATAGTTACCAGTTGCCCAAAGACTGCAGGCCAAAACAACAAAAAAGCTGGAAAAAATAAACGCCAGAGAAAAGCACAAACGCTAAAGTCCAACAAGGCAAAAATGACAAAATATGGACAGTCACTGAAACATTCAACCACACTGATGACGATGCACTCACACACACCGCCAACCTGGCAGCATACCATCAACATGCAACATGAGAAGAGATAGCAGTTACAGCAGCCACAACTATGGTTAAAATATCATGATGCATGATGCATAATGATTATGATGTGGCCAAGTAGAGCTCAACTAGCCAACCACAACCTACCATGGAACAGAGAACACACAAACGTGGCTTCCACAACATAGTCGTCCGTATGGGCAGCCAGACATACGCATCCAATGATGTACATAGTTAAGAAAACATTGGAGATTCAAACAATAACTTACAGATGAACAGGAACAGAAAAAAAGTGCAGCTAGGCTTAAATGAGTATGTGACCAGATTGAATATAAGCGAGTGTCATGTGCTTTAGTAAAAATGTCACTTGTCGTTCAGCCGTTCCAAAGTGATAGCCTTTAGCTATATGCACAATACTTTTTGGATGGTTTAGAGAGATCAGATGGTATTATTTCCTAGATACTATCAATTTATGATCCTATTAGGCATTTAGAGTTAGAATTAAATGTGGTAATTATTCAAGAAATTACAGTTTGGAATTTTCCTCATATATGGTATAGAAGATGTGGAAATTCCCATGTAATATATATATAATAGTTGTGTTCCAGAACAAAAAAGATTCTAAAAGTTGCACCATGGGCTATGTATATATGTATAGCCCCCATATACGCCACATTATCTTATCCAAAGGGCTGAAATTTCTTATATGGGCTTCGTTAGGGCTACAAAAAATTCCACCAGAATTTGTGAGTATAGGTCTACGTTTTGGCATAGCCCCTACAGAACGATTCCTCCCGATTTTCGGTATATTGAAGGTGTTAGCAGCATTATCTTACCGAAATGCCTGCAATTTAGTATTTTCCCTAGAAATTTGTGAGTATAGGTCCTCGTTAGCATCCCGATTTTTTCGATATATTGAAGGTATTAGCCACATTGTCCTATCGAAATGGCTGAAACTTAGTTTAGTCTTCTTTGGGGCTACAAAACCTTCCCCCGGAAATTTGTCAGTATAGGTCCACGTTTCGATATTGCCCCCATATAACGGTACATTCCTATTTTCGGTTTTTTTAAAGATTTTAGCCGCACTATCTTACCGAAATGGCTGAAATTTTGTATTTTGTCTTCGTTGGGCCTACAAAAACTTCCCCCAGATTTTTGTCAGTACAGGTCCACGTTTTGATCTAGCCCCCATAGAGCGGTACCTCCCAATTTCCGCTATTTTAAATGGTTTTAGCCGTTTTTTGGGGCTACAAAACATTCCCCCAGAAATTTATCAGTATATGATCGGGTTTTGATATAGCCCACATAGACCGGTACCGGTACCACATTATCTTACCGAAATGGCTGAAATTTGGTATTTAGTCCTCTATTAGTCTTAGCCCCCATAGAACGGTATCTTCTGATTATCGGTACTTTGAAGGTTTTAGGCACATTATCTTACCGAAAGGGCTAAAATTTCGTATTTAGTTCCGGTGGCAGCATTGAACTTCGCCTAGAAATTTGTCAGTATAGGTCCACGGTTTAATATATCCCCCATAGAACGGTACCTCCCGATTTACGGTATTTTGAATATTTTAGACAGATCACACCGAAATGTCTGAAATTTAGTATTCGTACGGAGTGCAAAATATTCTCTTGTAGCTAAGATCCACGTTTTGTATAGCCCCAATAGAACAGTACCACCAGATTTTCCGGATTTTCAAGGGTTTATCCTAATTATTATACCGAAATGGCTTAAATTTGGTACTTAGTTTTCGTTGTGGGTATAAAACATTCTACCAAAATGTGTCGGCACAGGTTCATGTCTTCATATAGCCCCTTAGAACGGTACCTGACGATTTTCGATATTTTAAAGGTTTTAGCCACTTTATCACACATAAATGGCTAGAATTTAGTCTTCGGTATACATAAATCAACAATTTAATATAGCTCCCATGTAAAGGTACTGATTTTTTGCATTTCGTGGGCTCTTTGTCACATTTTTTACCGAAATGTGGATACAAATCTTTAATTCGGAAAATTGTTAATACCGGACAATATTTTAGCAGGAATACCGTGGCAGAGGAGCTAAGTACTTTCTTAAACTAATAGCCTAGACAGACGGCAGTCTTAATTTGCATTAACAGCCTTAATTCAAATTAATTTGAACATTATCCACATTTTAAATGCACAAAATCGAATTGAATTTATAATGAATTTAGCAATTTCAATATGGCAATGCTGTTGAAAATCAATTGTCTTTTGTCAAATTTCCATGTTTAAGAAAATAAAAAAGGAAAAGAAATCAGCAATTATCGCATTTCTTTCAAATAAGTTGTGGTCTTTCGCGAATAGAATAGCAGCTAATCGTTTTTCGCGCCTTCTATCAAATCCATTTTTAAAATTTTTATTTTCACAAGAATTTCATTACCCACCATACCATTTCTATCGAAAATAATATCTTCTTCAAATGTTTCTTTACAGTTTTGCGACATTTTTTTAATATTAAAAAGAATCAAAAATATCGCGAATAAATTAAATTTTTTTTGCGTTATCGAGGTGAAAAAGTCAATGGTAGAAAGTATACTTGTTTCGCATATTTTGGCGAACTTTTGTAAAACTTTATGAAATGGTCTGCTGGGTACAAACAAATAACACAAACAGCTGTTTCATAAATGCCGAAACTATCGTCTGTCAGGGTAAAAAGTTAATTCAAATTAAGAAATTTTTAATGCAAATTAACTCTGCCGTCTGTCTAGGGTATAAAGGAAATATAATTGTTCCATTTTGCTTTAAAACAACTTATGGTGGGGAGTATAAAAAGTTCGTCCCTGCCGAACTTAATACCGTTCTTACTTGTTAACCCTAATGTTAGGAATTCCCAAAATTTGTCCAAAGACATAGAACTGTAAAGATTGGACATAGTGCATAATGCAGTTCAATTTTGCTATTAAACCATAGAGGGTGTTTGTGTATAACATACAACTAACAGAACACGACGGCAACAAAAACAAATATAACATAATTTTATGTCACCATATTGGAACATAACATTATGTTAGACCTCCAGCACCACCTGCCGATGTATAGTAGCAATGTAAATGTCCCATCTTGTTATATTTTATGTCTTTGATTTGTCCCATTTTGTAAATTTCATTATTAAAATATAAATACATTCGATCCACCTCTATTTCCCTATACGGAGATTACCATTTTGTTAGATATTCAAGTTTGAACTGTATGTATGTAGCAGGTCAAAGTCCATTTTAGCTTGTTCTACAGTTTAAGTTCCATTAATATGATGCAGAATTTAGGATATTTAGTACGAATTTTTAATTCTCTGTCTTTAAAACACAATTACGCACAAATATCTTCGAAGAGGCACAAATATTATTGCCATCATTTGTAGATCAATTTTTATCATAGCAGGAATACTAATATTTAGATGAGTGGTGTAATCGTCGTCGAATATTCCAGTCGGAGTCTTATCGCTCAAAATTTCACGATCTGTTAGTATATGAATCACTAATTACTTAACTGTTCAAAAAATATATTCAAAACATTCCCTGATACAAAAACTGGAAACACTATAGAAGAAGTGGTTTCGAAAGCTATCAGACATAATAACATGGTCACCCCATAACCATTAATATACGACAGAGCTTAAGACCATGTATGTCAGTTTTGCAGTTACCTCTTGTCATTACATTCGCAATGCAGTGTGCGTCCGTAGGAGTTGTCTTGTGTACGCACATGAATACGGATTGATCTTGGCCGTTAGTTTGGATTTTTGCAGTGTAGTGAGTGCATAGTCACCGTTCGTTCATTCTATCTTTGGCATTTAGTCACTTGTGGAAGACAACATGGAGTCTGGTATTAAGCATTTAAACGTATCGAACATAAACCCCGGTACAAAGATAGAATATGTTATGTTGTTGTAAGACATTTAAGTTGCTGCTGCTGCCTTCCTGGCGATGTTTCATTGTACAAGCTACTTGTAAGTTGGCTGATGTTGTTATGCCTCTTATGGAAATTAGTTTCCTGTATTAAATTATGTACAAGTACTTTATACCCTGCAACATATTCGCATAGTAATACATGTGTAGCAACAACAGCAGCAAAATCTCAAACAAGAGAAGATACGGCAACAAACTACAACAGCACTCTGTTTAAGCCTCTTATTGTTGTTAAGCAATTAATTTAGCAAACGCAAATAAATTCATTACAGCAATGCCATTTTTGCCTTCTGATCTCGGGGCAAAGGCTTTTTCTAGTAATTATGAATATTTATAAGCGTTTCTTTTCTAGTGAAAAGAGGAAATAGTTTCCTTTTTTGGGAAACTTAAAAGAAGAGTTTTTAATCTTGCAATAATTTTAGTTAGATTGAAAATAAGAAAAAAATATAGAGAAAGTTATGAGGATCCCGTGGTAAGGAAGAATGCTTTAACTATACCTAGCTTAAGCACATATTCACCCGAATATGCCCTAAGTGATATTATATTCATCAACAACACTTGCCTTATCAAATTTTAATAGCATTACATTCCCAATTTAAGCATTTTCATTTATTTACTTCCTTATCTTCTGTTTTCCTTGGGACATTTGTTCCGCTCGCTCAAATTGCGTTGTTTGCCATACCATTTATGTGGGTAATCAGTTTAACGCTGCTTTATTTAACATTAATGCTCTCGCTCTCCCCCACTCCATAACAGATGGAAAGCTAAGATTTCCCACAACAGTATAAGAGCTATACAGTCAAATCAAATTAATGTTCATAATTTTTATAGAAGTGACATTTCGAGAGGACCAAAAACACTCATTCAATGGCCAGTATTAATGAAGCAGAGAAAATGAACGACAATAAAATAAAACTTAATTTTGTTTAATAATCACAAGTATCACTTTATGTTGAATTTTTGTACCAAATAACGAAGAATTCGTTTATTGGACAAATGAAATGAACTGAACTTAATTAAAATAATAATGAAAAAACATAATTTCATTTGAAATGTTCATTTCACAATCAACAACTGTTGTAATGGTTTGGAGGGGAAATGGGTAACTGATGTGCACTTAGTCAATATTAAAAATATTAGTTTAATATTAGTAACAATTTAAAATGCGTTTTTGTTAATTTTTAAAATTGTCGCTTTATTGAAAGAAATTACAAAAAACTTGTATATCAGAGAGGATAAAGGTAATTATCTTAACAGAACTAATGACACAAGTACAAATATTTATTTATTATACCCTTAGCCTTAATGTATACAGAGATTAGAAATTGGACACTTTTTCAAAAAGTGCTTTTTGATTTTCTTTATTTCTTTTGATATGGTGATGCTGCTCATTAGCAAAACATTTCTGTATACTTTCAGATCTTTTTTCTTTTTTTGCATCGCGCCTTGAAAAAGTCGAATTCTGTAAAAACTATAGGCAAGGAAACACTTATAACATTTTAATATTGAACCAAATATAAAAACTCATTTTTTATTTTGTTTTTTGATCAGCTTTCTAATAAAAAAATGGAAAAAAATTGCACAGTGGGATTGGGTAAAATTTTCGCAATTTAATATAAAAAAATCAATTTTCGTCATTGTACTCTTCGATTTTCTTGAATTTTTTTTTGTATTAAACTGCGATTAATTACAAAAATGTTAAGTCCTGCTTGGTGGTGAGATTCGAATAATTACTATTTGTTCTTATACCAGCGTGAAACATTTGTTATTTTACCAGAAAAAAAAAATAAACAATACATTTTTACATTGGTTCTTTTTTTAGGAATTTATCTTGAGCATTTTAAATACTGCTAGATTTTTCGATTTTGAAAAATTTTCAGCAATTATTGTACCGGACAGACTATACACAAACTTAATTGATGAGCTCGGAAATTAAATGAATGGACCGAATAATATACAAAATATTAAAGTGATATTTCCTACAAAAAAATTGCAATTAATCATATTTTAATACAGAAAAATTTCAAGAAAATCTAAGAGTACAATCATTGATAAAAATTGATTTTTAATATTAAATCGCGAAAATTGCATTCAAGACCACTGTGCAAATTTTGTTTCTTATTTGAAAGCTGGTAAAAATTCAAAACAGTTTTTTTTCTGTTTTGGGCCGGTATTAAAGAATTTATGAGTTTTTCTTCGCATATAGTTTTTACAGAATTCGACTTTTTCAAGGCGCAATATATCTGGCACCTTTACTCAAAAAAATCTGAAAATATACTGAAATGTTTTGCTAAGGAGCAGCATCAACACAGTAAAAAATAAAGGAAATCAAAAACCAATTTTTTAAAGTGACCGATTTCATTCAGAACTCCTCATATATGTATGTATACTTTATAGGGTCTCCGGGGATTATTTCGATGAGTTACAAACGGAATGATAATGTTATGTATGTATACCATCCCTATTACGGTGGATGGTAAAGCCACAATTATGGACACACTTCATAAATATGCAATTATAGGCATATTAAACAAATGTTTTATCATCAAACACAAAATTACCAGCATTTTCATTCAAATCAAAATTTATTTTTTTTCTAGTTTTCTCACATATTTCCTATTTAATTTTTTTAACTAGGTGTAGGATAGATACACATAATTATCTCAACAAAACTAATGACAAAGGCACAATTATAAATGTGCCACAATAGGCATATTTAGCAATTTTTTATCATCAAACACAAAGTTACCAGCATTTTTTTTTTAAATCAAAATTTAATTTTTTTTCTAGTTGTGAGAAATATCCCATTTCATTTTTGAATTTAGGTGTGAAATTGCTTTTTAAAAATATTCCCACCCCTATTAATAATTTTTTGGCTTTTTGGTTAGCCATTGTATATCCATAAATCATCAAAACTAGGTTTTTGGTAGTTTGTGTGAAGCCGTCCATCCGTGTGTGTGTTTTTGTTAGGATGAATATCCCTTTGCTTCTGTTTAAAATAGATCATTGTTGGCCTACATCTGCATGGTGGCCATGGTGTTGGCTTTATTTATAGCCCAACATTATTTGTTTATACTAAACATGGAAAAACACATCCAACACACAATGTTAATATTCAAAAATTTTGTTGTTTTTTTTTTTAATATTAGTATGCTCTTTTTTTCATTCAAATACAATGCTTTTGTTTTTGGGTGAAGAAAAAATTTATTATAAATGTTAGGCATGATTATGTAAATGTTTGGATATATCCACCATACCCATATCGGTGAAAACTCATTCTAAACGCCAATCAATTTGTCAATTTAAACACTCCAAAACGAGGTTGTGGATATAAGAGACCTTTTTGATAAAAACTTTTAATTTGACATGTGAAGATAATCAAATTAAAAAAGTGTGAAATTTTTTCTTTCTTTTGTTAGTGACAACTAAACCACTTCCTTTCCATTTTCCCTTGGTGTGCCCTATAGCCATGCTCTGTAATTAGTTTTATTTAATCCGATTAAATGCTTTTTTACTTTTCAACAACTCCCATATAGTTGTGCAAGGATCGATTGTGATGAGCAGGAACAAATGTGTGTGCGTCTGCATTCAACATTTTGGCCGGATGAATGTTTTGGACAATGTTAAGAGACCATGAAATATTTGTAAATCTTTCTCTTTTTGTTGTTGTGGCAATTGTTTTAAATAAGGGTGTCATCTCTTTTTGACTGGAAATTACGTTACGCCTATCAAAGATTCCAAATGTTTGTGAATTAATTCAAGTAGCTGTGAAATAATTTAACACACATACAACAATAGGCCAAAGATAATGAATAAAATGTATTGGGGAGTGAAAAATTAATCACTTAATTACCTGAAATTACAAAACGTCGAATACATTAGATTAAGAAGGGTGGAATTTGCTACACACACAAACAAACAATGTGTGTAATTATGTTATTTTAAAAATGTGGTCTAGAATTGATAATTAATTTGATATAAATGTTGGAATTTTTAAAATACAATCACAAATGTATTGCTTAGAAATGTAACATATTTGTGGTTGAAATTTCAGAGAAATTCAATCATTAAACTTTGGTTTATATTAGGAAAATTTTTATTTCAAGTCAACTTCTTTGCTTACTCCGTATGTATTTGATTTCCCATAGACATTCTACAAAATATAAATGTAAATGGTTGTTCTACTTTCTTTCTCTAGTTCAAGGAAATTTTTCACAATTTATAGCCGAGTCAAGACAAACACCACATGGACTACAAAAAAAGGAACCCATATGTATATTGTAGAAGGCACAACAAACAAGGTGGCACTTAGCCAGAAATAAAAAAGGAGCACGCATTTTGAACGGATCCCATGAAGGGGACATGACCTAAAACTAAAGATACAGCGAGACAAATTGTAGCCTCAATTGTTATTTCTTAAGAGGGGTTATTTTACGTAATTTATTGCAATTGTAAATATTTGTATTTATTGTATATAAATATTACAATAGGGTACTAACAACAACATCTATGACAACAAATATAACACAAAGTATTCAATTTCATTTACTTCCCTTTCCCATTCGGGAATCCCTTTAAGGAGGGTGATTTTCCTTCTTTTATAAACGCACAGTCACCTACCTATGACATTCAATGTTCAAGTAGAGTAATAATTTCGTAAAGATACAAAACCATATGTGTCAACATGGAACACAACCGTGATGGAACAAAATAAAAATACAAATATACTAAGAATTTTATAAAAAAAAAACAGAACAGACACATATTTACTCTATACGAGGATCTTATGATTTGTTAAGAAAAATTTAAACATGCATAAATCTCTGTTGTGTTCAGTCTTTGTAAGGCTACCCAGCAAAAAACAATTACCAAATAATGGGTTTTTATAGTACTTTTTGGTAGTCTTAACTACTTATAAGACTCCCTACTAACGCATTATAACCACTAGAATAATCTATGGCCACTAGAAGTTGGAAAATAGATTAAAAAGCATATGTTCTATTTTTAGAACATTTGAGGTGGAATTTGTTTTCAATTTCAACCCATTTCATATTTTTATTTTATTTCTCTCTTGCTGGATTCATGCGAACTTCTGATTTGTAGCCGAACACAATACACACTGTGCCACGCGTACCAACCAACATTAAGGGTTGTCTGTGCCACCGAACTCATTACTTAGTATGTTGTGAAGTAAGTTTTTTAAACTTGTTACATTACTGTGTAATGGGCTATATAATGACTAGCAGATACGTGTTTTTGCTGGGAACAAACCAAATTTACTCTCTTTTTCAGGGACACTACTCTCCTATCAAATCTCTTTCATTTATTTTGGACGTCAATGTTCATAATATACTAACCAGCAAAAAAATCATTACATAACGCCTTACGAACATATTATTTTAACAAGGGCATGTCGCACGTAATAATTTCACTATTTATTATTTTACTATGCTCGACATGCTCTTGTTAAAATGATCGGTTAGTAATTGGTTTTGTAATGAGTATTTTTGCTGGGTATGAATCCAACCAGGGACGTACGCAGGGTGTTTTTTGGGAAAATTGCAGAAACGACAAAAACTCTGCCAAAAATGTCAAAAACAACGTATCAGTCTATCAGAAAGCAGTAAACATGCATCAAATTTTTTCTCGGTCCAATTCGTTTTGTAATTTTTTAATACTCTCCACCATAATATGGAGGGTATAATTAAATTTGTCATTCCATATGTAACACATCGAAATATTTGTCGGATACCCTATTTATAGGAGACCCTATTTACATATATTCTTGATCAGCATAAATTCTCGATATAACCATGTCTGTCTGTGCGTTCCTCCGTCCGTCCTTCATTTTTTAGGATAGAGCTTTATAATTTAGTATAGAAGTTTCTAGTACTCCTAGTATGTTTGGTATTGCAAATATAGCCCCCATAGAATGGTACCTCCCCATTTTCGGTATTTTGAAGATTGTGTCCTCAATATCCCTCCGAAATGGCTGAAATTTGGTATTTAGTCTTTGTTTGGGGGTATAAAACTTTCTACCTGAACATTTTAGGTATAGGTCCACGCCTTCATACAGCCCCCATAAAACGATCGATTTTCGGTATTTTGAATGTTGTAGCCTCAATATCCCACCGAAATATCTGAAATTTGGTACTTGAGGGTATAATTTATTTATTTATATGAATTAATTAAATGAAATTAATTTAAATCTATCTGGTATTGGCCAATATTATGTATTTCGAGCGTTTTTTGCCAAATATTCGAACCGAGATTACTGTAATTTAATTGCCAGAGGAAATCGCTCTTTCAAAGGGAGTACTATTAATCAGGATATTCTGCTCATGCATGGAAGTAATTTTATAAACCAACCGAAGCAAATTGTTCCTATTTACTACAGTTCTTGGTGGAGGGTAGAAAATGTTCGGCACTGCCGAACTTAACGCCTTTCTTACTTGTCTTTTAAATGAAGGTGCAAATTTCGGTAAGTTGTTGAGTACCGGAACATTTGTTGAAAAAGGATACAAAGGTTCTGGGGACTGAGGCAGGCCCACGTTTTGATATAGCCTCCATAGAATGGTACCTCCCAATATTCGGCATTTTTTCTGGGAATGGTCGCTGCCGGTCCACGTTTTGGTATAGCCGCTATAGAACGGTTTCGCCCTATTTTTTGTATTTCTAAAGTTTTAGTCATATTATGCAACCGAAATAGCTAAAATCTGGTTTTAGTGTAAATTATGGTAGAGAGTGTAAAAAGTGCGGCCGGGCCGAAATTATCATACCACCATCCTATAGCAGAATTTCGTTGATGACGATAAGAATAAATTCTACCAGAAATACTAGACATAGGAATGTATTATGTCTCCAAATGCATCATGTATCCGTGCGATAAGTATCTACACATACACAAATATGTATACATATTTATTTTGTTGTTGTTCGTTTTTCTTTATTTTCTACAAAAATTGTTTGTTTACTTAGTTACAATTGCAACAATTGTTTTTCCCAACATCATTGGGACTTTCTTTATTGTGGTCTCGGTGCTGGCAGTAGTGTGAGGAGGTTCCATTCTGGAATAGAAACTGCAAACCCATATTGTATTGCAATCAAGAGTGTTAGCACATGGAATGTTCCTATAATGTGGCAAGTTGCACCATACTGTGTCTGTTGTTGTTTGTGGATGATAATGATGATGGCAGTTCTTGTAACACTGATGATCATCATGATGCGGGTGGCATTATTTTCCATCATTGTGGCTCAGTTCACATTAACTCCCCATTTGTTTTGTGTCACATTTGGAACGTGCTGTTCATAAAAAATTGTCTACATTTTCAATTTCATTTTGTGAAGAAAGGCACAATACAGTACAGACAAAGGCAAACACAACACAAAACATGAAGAAGAACACCCATAAAATCAAATCGTTTCGTTGGAAAATTTCTACATTTCAACAGAGTCCTTAGTAATCGAAGAAAAACCACACAAAATGAACAAAAGTCTTAAGTGATGCCAATTTTAAATTTATTAAATAACACCACCGGGTACACCGGGTACACCGGGTAGCAATTAAATCGTAGGCAAACGATAGCAATTTAATTGAGAGAAATATATTTACCATAGTATCTGCTGCAATTATTTGTAAGCGTTTTTCGTTGCCCTATGTTTGTGTTATTTTTTACTGTGCAAATACATAACATTTTTTATTATGTTTTGCTCTACATTATGGTAAAATCAATTTAAAAAAAAACAGGTCTGTGAAGTCATGTAACTTGCCCCCTGTTGTCTAGAACAACACCATTAGGATTTGTAAACAAATTTGCGTTCCAGTAAATACACACAGATATTGGGAAGAAAGAAATAATAACTTTGTTCCAGAACCAGAAAATTTCTATTATTTTCAGCATTTGTCATACTTTTTGTGAAAAAACCTTGCACCACTCTTAGAAACGTTATATCATGATTCATGAATAAAAAGTAGCAGTATGGTCGTTTTCTTCTGAAAGGCTAATACTTTGATTTTGACATTTCTTTCAGATATTATGACGCTTCTTGCATTTTTTCAGTTTCCGTACTATTTGATTAAATTTATATGTAGAACTCATTTTTGACAGTTTTGTAAGTTATTACCATGCAACCTGTAAGGAAAGGATCAAAGTCGGGCGGGCCGACTATATGATACCCTATACCATCACAATTTCAATATAATTTGGCGAAATGTTTTGTACACCAAATTCCGTCACATTTTCAAAATTTTAGAAAATGTCCAATTTCGTGGTTCGTGCGTCAAATACCTAAAATCGGGCGAATATATAAATTGGAGTTAATTCAAAATCTGAACCGATTTCAATATAATTAGGTAAAGTTATTTCTAGTCTAAATTCGGTGACATTTTACAAATTTCGTCAATATTGGACAGAATAAGGGTGTTAGGTGCAACAAATACCTCAAATCGGCCAAACATATGTATATATATGGGAGCTATATCCAAATCTGAAGCGATTTCACTATAATTTGGCAAATGTATTTCTAGACTAAATTCCGTCGCACATTCCAGATTTCATTACTATTGGACATACATAGCGTGTTTGGTGCAGCAAGTACGTGAAATCGGCAGAAAATATATATTGGAGCCATATCCAAATCTCAACCGATTTCGATATAATTTGGCACACTTATTTTCAGACCAAAGTCAGTCACACATTCCAAATTACATCGTAATCGGACATATATATCGTGTTTTGTGTAGAAAGTTCGTGAAATCGGCCGAAAATGTATATGTGAGCTATATCCAAATCTGAACAGATTTCGATACAATTTGGCAAATTTATTTCAAGACAGAATTCAGTCACACATTTCAAATTCCATCGTAATCGGACATATATAGCGCGTTTTGTGTAGCAAGTACGTGAAATCGGCCGAAAATATATATGGGAGCTATATCCAAATCTGAACCGATCTCGATATAATTTGGCACAATTATATCTAGACCGAATTCAGTCGCACTTTCCAAGTTTCATTGAAATGGGACATATATTGCTTGTTTGGTGCATCAAATACAGTGTGATGTTGGGTATAAAAAGTACCCTAAAGATTTCATTGTGAATACTCCACCCTAATCTATGCACATGGAATCGCACTGCATATAATCAAATTAACATCTAAATTCACAGCACGAACACAATATTGCAATTTACTCAAATTGACACTTATTAAAGTGGAATGCTGCACCCGAGAGTCGTTTGTAAACGGCATTTCCATGTACATACAGAGCATATTTACATACATATATACATAAATATGCATGCGTATTCCTATGAAATCGGGTGTGAAATGTAAAGATGAGGACTAGGAAACGGAAGAACATTTTATATCAAGTGGGCCAACCGACTACATACTAAGAGACAATTACACTCAAATGAGTGGCACGTGCACGTCTTTCGCTACTGTCTCTCAGTCCAGCGAATGACAACAACAACAACATTTATCCATGATTATAACACACACTGCAACGCATAAATTGCAGATACTCGTACTTGCATTAGTCACAGAAGACATCTAACATCTAATTATTCACCCGACAACCGTGAAAATGTTGACAACAAAAGTACCTTTTAATTGTTTTTTGTGACGTTGTGTGCGTATTTATTACCGATTGATATTGGAAATCGTAATAATGACAATAAAGTGTGACCACCGTAGTGATGATCATTGTAAAGTGCATCTAATAATTGTGATTTCTTGTAGAATGAAAGTGTGAATGTTCCATTCATCTACGATTAATTTCATCATTACAAATACAATACTTTGTATGAATAGAGAAATGAAATCGTTGTACAGCAGAAGGGAAATGCATCTATTGCCCCGTATGAAATGCGTATATGAATATTTAAATGTATGTATAATCCATAGCTTCATATGACATTGGATAATAATTATTGTCCTTGCTGACAATAAAGGTAATTACAGTTGCAGTTTGTGTAATTATCACTGATATCGCTTATAATACATATGAATATGGTGGTAATTCAACAACTCCAGCAGTTGGTAAAAAGTGTCACTTCACAATTGCAATACACGTCCATTTATTCGGTAAAATACAATATAGATCTAATAAAATTATGCAAAATAAAAGGGCTTTTGATTTTTTTACCTGGAAAGCGTTTTATGGTGGTTTAAGTTTTTTTTCTTGGACAGATATAGTGTGTTTGGTACATCAAATACTTGAAATCGGCTGAAAATATATATGGGAGCTATATCCAAATCTGAACCGATTTCAATATAATTTGGCACATTTATCGTTTCGGGTTTTTACATTGTAATAGACAATCATTCCCTTTTTAAAGCTTCTGAAACACTGCCAGCTTGGATTTAGAGGTGGATAGTCTCATATTTTAGGGGTTGGGTTTTACAAAGCTTATGTCCTGAGATATTTTACAAAAATTGGATAATTATCTTGGAATGATGATTTCCTGTTTAATGAGTTTTATCTCAATAAATTAAATTTAAAAAAGTGTATACGTATATAACGAATTTTTGTCACATGACATAATTACTTATTTTTAAAAGAGTTAACTTCTGTGTAATTTTTTTTTTTTTTTTTGCGATGGCTTAAATTTTTATATCAATATCTGTATATAATATCACATCAATTTTCCCATCATACTTCAGGAAAATACTCAAATCTCTTTTTCATGTAAAATATTTTATTCTCAATTGCAAAATCATATGTACGAATATGTACATATTTTCAGGTAATTACATAGTCGAAGCTCGTTTAAATGACTGTAATTAAGTTATTCCTATATGTTTTGGAACAACAATGCCCATTGAGATTTATTGGTGAATGCGCTTCGTATGCAATTGCAATTTAACAATATACAACACTTCACATTTGATGCTAAAATAAATGTTCACTCTTCTTTTGTTTTTATTGTTATGTTGTAGCCAGGATTTATGCCAGCAGTCAAAGGATATAGTGTTCCATTTAAAAATAATATTTCCGCTATAGGAAAAAATAGTTGTTGCTGTTGTTGTTGGCAACAAAACAAAATAGGTCGTTCATTGTTTGATGAAACTGACAACTCAACATACATACATTTATTTTTATATAAAATTGTATTGAAGTTACATACATGGACTTAAACAGATGAAACAGCATTTAACGAATTTGTTTTATTATATTTATGTTTGGATTTTAATCTTATTCTTGATATAAATTTTTTATACATTACAATTAAAATGCAATTTGTATATCTTCCACCATAAGATGGAAGGTAAATTATTGCTGTCCTTTCGTTTGCGGCACCATGAAATAAGTTTCTTTTCTGTTGAACTGAACCACGGGATTTGTTCCACAAACATCCCATATATAGAGAAGAAAAGACCTTTTACCTAAGTATTCACATTTGTTTGGACTTCACATTTGTTAAAAGCCGCACGCCGTGCCCCTAAAACAAATATTTTTCCTATTTTGGAAAAAAACGTAATTTTTGCAAATTTCTGGAGAAAGAAATAATTTTTCCTCAGGTACTACATTTTAATGAAATTCCAACCGCCAAGGCACCTTTTTTGAATTCACAGAATGGTGCCTGAGAGTGTCCACTTTCAGCCTATATACATATACGTTTGTACGTTTGGGTCCGATTCCCCGGCCAGGCAACATCAAACATTTTTCAACGGTGGCAAAATACTCCTCAGTAATGTTGGCGACATTTCCTGAGTATTTCAGTCATGTAAAACTTCTCTACAAGTGGTGTCTTAGACACGCCGTTCGGACTCGGCGACAAGCAGTAGGTCCCATATCATTCATCCAATATGAATCGTGGTGCACTTATTGATATGAGAGAAGTCTCCCTTGTCCCTTCTGGGATGTTTGTGGAACAATTATTATAGTTACAGTTTTTTACACAAAGGCACATTTTTAAAATAACTGTGCTCTATACATGGAAAACCAAAGAGTAGTTTTTTAAATTCACAGTTTTGGAAAGAAAACTAGCTTTTATTTTAAATTTAAAAAAATAATCATTTTATTGCTATAATTTATTTATCAATCTCTAACCTTTTTATACCCTCCACCATAATAAGGAGGGTGTAATTGTATTTGTCATTCCGTTTGTAAAACATCAAAATATTCACTGGAGGCCCTTGATCAACATAAAATTCTAAGTCGATATTAGCATGTCCGTCTGTTGAAATTAAGATACATCTCGCAAAATTTAAGACAGAGCTTTATAATTTGTTATAGTTTCTATTACTCCTAGGATGTTTCGAATTGAAAATGGGGTATATCGGTCCACGTTTTGATGAGCACCCACAGAATGTTACCTCCTGATTTTCATTATTTTGAAGATTGATGCCTCAATATCCAACCGAAATAGCTGAAATTTGGCAGTTAGTCTAGTTGTGGGTATAAAACATTCCACCAGAAATTTGTCGGTATAGGTCTACGACTTTATATAGCTCCCATGGAAACTGCACATTCCGATTTTCGGTATTTTGAAGCTTGTGTCCTAACTATCCCACCTAAAAGGCTGAAATGTTGTACTTAGACTTCGTTGGGGCACAAAACATTCCAAACATTCCATTGTCAGTATAGGACCACCTCCTCGGACCACATTATCTTGTCAAAGTGTTTGAAATTTGGTGGCTTTGCCGCAAAAATGTTTTGCTATAAGTTCACGTTTTGATATACAGAAATTTGTTGCCATAGTTCCACGTTTTGTTATAGCTCCCAAAGAACCGTACCTCCCGATTTTCCGCATTTTCAAGATTTTAGCCTCATTGTCACACGCAAATTTATGCAAATTTGTATTTAGTCTGGAACAGAGCTATAGAAAATCTCAAAATGAGTACTCGTATCACTCAGCATTAGCCCAATTAAACTTAAAGCACAGCGAACTATTAAAATGTAAATCTTTCACCAACTTTTTTTAATCACTTTGTACACTTAAGAAGATATTCTTGGTACATCAAAAACATCTGTGACAGACAAACAAAACTGTATATGAGCTACTTGTTGCCATTGAAACCCCAGCAAACAAAATGTCAGACATCCAACGCATCTGCTCAAAGTCTGTAGTTTTTTTTTTTTTTTTGGACGCGTCTGACCGACTTTTGTCCGATTATTCTGAGAGATTCTATTCTAACAGTAAAGGGAATTTTTCCATTTACTCTTTTGCTACGGTATATATTCTATTATTTATGTAAAGCATGGGAAGTGTCAAATAAATTAAAACAAAACTGAGAAAAATGTCGTACTAAAAATTTTATTTGTGGAAAATATTTGCCAAGTAAGTGTTGCTTGTCATCAAAATGTTTCAGTCTAACGGGGTTGCAAAAACATCAGATTTTAATTCAAACTTTCAGTCAGAGAACACGTCAACTACTCCATATGACTTTCGGTCCGAACTTCTCACGACTTTTGGTTTGCTGGGACGTTACTGTTCTGATAGTGTATGTATGATACGGGAATAAATATTAGCCGTCAAAATATAAATATATATTTCGTATTTCACAGGCGAAATATTTTTAATTACATTCTAATTATTAAAATTTGAAAATTTATTCCCTCTTTGCAAAACGGCAAATGATGCAATTTTCGGTTGCTACAAAAATCTGTACGTAGATCAACGTACTTGTGGAAATTGTAATGTGAACATTCAATACATTTTAACGTAAGTAAATTAAATTTAAATTCACGTTGTTCTAGCCCCTTAAATTGAATTCAAATCATTTTCATGCATAACCTGTGTTCCTTTTTTTCTCTTTGGTTTCATCACAAAGTGTCAGTCATTAGCAGGACCTTAAATCCATTAAACCCATACTCTATTTATTGCAAACGGCAACGTCAATGTTATTTAAAGGGATACTTCCAATAAAAATCTCATCATCACCAACACCAACACTATTGTAAAGACAATCATGGAGAACAACAATGCAATAAAACATGCAATCGGTGTACGGATGGATGCATGGATGGTTGGTTGGTTGAATGGAGGGAGCACTTCGTCATTTTTCAAAAGGGATGATGGTGGTAGATTTGTTGCAACACCAGCAACAGCCGCGTCTGTTTGCTTCCGGTTTGTGTTTGCATTCCTGCTTCCCATTGTTGTTGTTTTAAATAAATGTTTACTTTTCCTCTTTCCATTTTCGCTACTGCTGTTGCTACTATTCCTGCTCCATCCATGGCCAAAGGTAAAAACAGAGTTAACATGTTGGACATAGACACAGATTTATCTTCATACTTCCCTTGACACAATTCTACTTACACACATACATTCATACATACGTACGTACAACTCCTGTCCCTTCCCAAGCTAAATCTAAATGACCAAGAACATTTTGGACATGTAACATGCGTGCGTATAGCGTCGTGTTTACTTTAGGTATTCTGGTCGATTAAGCAAATAAAAATAGAGGTGGGAAATGGGGGGAAATATTGTGTTGGAAAATGAGAGAAAGTGGCAAATGTTGTCAAAGTTGACAGACCGTAGACAAAATTTCGCACTTATTTTCCAAAATGTTCGAATTGCAAAATGGTCAAGAGTGCGCGGATGTGAGTGTTATAGCATGCTGATTCAAAATCTCGTGAATGCTTTAGCATTCATATTGCAAAGACTCTGTTATTATTATTTAATTTTACACTATTTTAAGTTTTTGCGATTGATATACGTTATACAGTGCTCGGACATAACTCCCAAAAAGATTTTGGGCATTATGCCCGCTTTGCTGAAATAAATGGGGGAAAATATTGCGTTGGAAAATGAGAGAAAGTGGCAAATGTTGTCAAGGTGACAGACCGTAGACAAAATTTCGCACTTATTTTCCAAAATGTTCAAATTGCAAAATGGTCAAGCGTTCGCGGATGTGAGTGTTATAGCATGCTGATGCAAAATGTCGTGAATGCTATAACATTCATATTGCAAAGACTCTGTTTATTTATCTAATTTTTTTCATTTATTATTTAATTTTATACTATTTTAAGTTTTTGCGATTGATATACGTTATACAGTGCTCGGAAATAACTCCCAAAAAGATTTTGGGCATTATGTCCGCTTTGCTGAAATAACTCCCGAAATTCGTTGGGAGCAATACCCGCAAAGCAAAGCGAACATAACTCCAAAGAAACGCAAAGCAAAGCGAATTCCTTTCTTAATTTCAAAATTATTTGTTTTCTTAATTTTCTTTTGATCTGGCAAAGAACCGTTTTATGCTTTAGATGTACTTGTTTTTTTTTAAAAAAATTAAAATTAATTATAAATTTTATTATGATATGGAAATGAATATAAAGTTTAAGTAGTTTTTTAATCTTCTTATACATTTGAAATAAAAATTGTATTAACAAATACTTACATTTTAAAAAAGTGGGCATAACTCCCATTCCCATAACTCAAAAATATACATAATAAATAATAATTAATAAATAATAAAAAATACAATACTAATAATTTCAAAAATAATTGGGAGTCTATTCTCCGTCTCTGAATTGGTATGCGTCCGCCAACACGCTGAGAAAGTAATTTTCATCAACAAAAGGATTTTAAATCTAAAATCAAAGTGCTATTAGAAAAAATCGAAGAAAATTTAATTTTAATCGAATCTTAATTTTTTTATATTGATATCATGAATACAGCAAAAAATTATCCAAAAAATCTCGAGTTGTTTTTAAAACCAGGGCAACGTTGAAAAGAATATTCATGACCTATGCTACTACCACAATATATTATAAAAATATCCTTTCATATGGCTGCCTGCAATGGTCACTTTACATAATTGGAACCATACACCCCTGCTTTCCTCACTCACATAAACATTTTCATATCTAAATTTCTAACATAGATTCTAAATATAAGTTTATTATTTTGCAACCACAAGTTGTATTGAAAGGTGTCCCCACACCCACTCCGTTTATATTGGTTTCCTGTGTATGTATGTATGTGGGTAAAAGCAAATTTAATATATGTAGGTCGGGCGTACTTTAAATGGAATTCATTTTAATTAAATTCAATTGCTTGTGTCCACTCAATGTGATTTATGGCCATTACTCACGACTGCAAGGAATAAAAATGAAATAGAGCCAAGCAAGACAGTGGCAAACAACAATAATAACAACAACAAAACCAAAATCAACTGATGATAATGGCATACATGGGACATGGGTCACTCTGGAGGCCTCTAAGAAGAGTGAACTGTAATGCCGCAACTATGGGAATACCTCCACACAAAAAATAGAGCTTTGATGTTTCGACAACAAAAGAAATTCTAATCACACAATAGCATTCATTCAAATAAACTTTACATTATTACCATTTAAACTCTGTAATGGTCTTCTTTCTGTATGGCTTCGCTTCTACATAATAAAACTGACGAAATTGCCCAAAGTCAAAAGTTAAATTTTCTAATTGAAAATTATTTATGAAAAGGAAATAAAAATGTACATTTTGTAATAATTTAAATTGACTCTGTCATCGACAGTAATAACGACCAGTTACCAGCATTCGAGCATTCGCCATAAAGGCAATCATGGCAATAATCGCCTAATTAATTGTATTTAATTGCAATATTTAACAATACAATTTATTAGTTGGGCCAGTTTTATTTGCTCTGCGTTATGTGTTTGTATACGTACATACATATGTATATATGTACATATACATATTTACATTCATATGTATGTAAAGTTTGTGTGTTTTGTTTTGTTGGAAAATAATTATGACCACTTATTATTTTTCACTGCAATTTGTTTGTTTGCATTTGACTGTACTTTAATTTGCACAAAGTTATTTATATTTGAATAAAGGAGATAAAAAAACTCCTGTAAAATTACACATATCAGGAAGTGCTAAAATTGTATTTAAACGCGTATTAGGATATTGTTGAGAAAATTATTTTTATTTATGATATAAATTTGTAAGTACATGTAGGTATGTAAATTGTTCCAAAAGCTTGCATATTTGGCCGATTTTGGGTCTTATATAGCTACATATATCAAAATTCGATTTTTTCGATCCGATTTTCACAAATTTTTATAAGATTCGTTTTTTAGCCACAACAATATTTAAATATTTATTTAAAACAGAGCTTTATAATTCGGTGCAGAAGTTTCTATTACTAATGTCGATTATCGAAAATGGCCTATATCTGTCCATGTTTTGATATAGGCCCCATAGAATCGTACCTCCCGATTTGTGGCATTTTGAAGGTTGTGCCCTCGCTATTCCATCGAAACGAAATTTGGTATTTAGTCTTCGTTGGGGGTATAAAACATTCTACCTGAAAAATTTCGGTATTCCTCTACGTCTTCATATAGCTATTTTGAAGATATTGCCTCCAATATCCCACCGAAATGGCTGAAATTTGGTATTTGGTCTTCGTTTAGGGTATAAAACTTTCCACCAGAAATTTGTCGGTATTTGGCAAAATTTCGATATTTCAGTCAACCGGAATAACTAAAATTTGGTATATAGTCTTCGCTATCTAGCCTTGCAAAAATTAGACAGTATAGGTCCACGTTTTGGTATAGCCCCCATTTAAGATTGTTTGAAGATCTTAGTCACACTCTTCTACCGAATAGGATGTTAATTGGAATTTTGTGCTCCCAGAAAATAAAAGAATTGTAAATATTGGTCCGTGTTTTGGAAAGAACAACGATGACGCACCACATGAGCTCTTTTAAAAGGAGTAATATCTGTTAAGATATTCTGCTCCTGCAAGGAAGATCTCAGTACTTTCATAACCGAAAGGATACTAATTGTTTCTATTCACTTCAATACAGTTCGTGGTGGAGGTTATAAAAAGTTCGAACCGGCCGAACTTAATGTACTTATATAGTCTTCCCTGCCGTACCCCATGGAAAACAATGCCAAATTTTCTCCACCGATAAATTCGTTATTTTAAAATATTAAAACAACAGCAATGGGATTAAGCTAGATTATTTTGAAAAAAAAAAATGCGACAGCTATACCAATAAAAACCGCCACCAATGTTCTGATTGAGAGAGACTGGCACGGTTATATATTTGGTTTTTGCTGTAATAAGCAGACCAACAAAATTTTGTTATCTTACCTTCGTTGCAATTCAACGACACATTAAGACAGAGAAGGTTTGTCTCGTTTTACAAACACTTTCGTTGGGGTTATATGGGATTGCCAAAGAAAAACTTCTCATGGCGATTGTTTCTTTGGTCACTCTTATAATTCAAGCCGACGTTTGATGTTTGGGTATAACAAGTTTAGTGTTGAAGGAGTTATTGAAAAATAACTTCGGTTGAGAATATACACAAAGCAAAAAAAGGGAACTGATGAGATCCTGGGACGAGGATCGAAACTATAGTCTTCCCTGCCTTACCCCTTGGTGAAAAATGCCACATTTTCTCCACTTTTTTGTTTAATATTAAAACAACACCAATGGGATTATGCCAGACTATTTTGGAAAGACGAAAGTGATATTCTTCAGTTAGCAAATGCCATTCAATATGTATTTCATCGTGTTACAAACTTTTGGATCAGAAATAAACCGGCTCAATAGTCCTCTGGTGTAATTTAGCTACATTTATATCTAAAGACATGTATGTAATATATCAGTCTAAAATTAAGAACTTCTTCTTTGAAAGTACGCCCCAACTTCAATAGTTATTGCAAGGTGTTAAAAACTTGTGTTCATAGGCCACAAGCTCATTCTTCTCAATATGTATACGCTATATGTATGTATGTTACATATGATATGTTCGTGTTGTTGAAACTCCGATTTGTTTTGTATTAAAATGTATTAGAGAATTTCTAACATATGCATGTACTATTTTCTAAATTCCTAACAACCCGACCGGCCACAACAATAACTTACCCCCAACAATATGTGACTAATGGAACCACTAGCAAATTATATTTTGTATGCTCACATATTATTCTGACCGCAGACAGACAAACCTAAACCGCCATAAAATGTGGAAAAAATTTAGTTTTCTTTTTTTCTTTGTTGTTATTTCAACACTTACATACTATGTATGCTCAATACAAACCTTTTAAACGCTGGTGGTATTGAAATAAATGTTATTACATTATTGCAGATGACATCGGACAATTTAAATGGACATAAAATAAAATAAACGAATGTGCAGCACTGTTAATGTTTTACAAATGGCAAATAAACGTAGTGGACACTAATGGAATCATATATAAATTATTAGTAGTTTTATATTGAAAAGTCATTATGTATGGTATAACTGGAATATTTGTTGTGCATATGTATGTACATACGTACATAAATACCATATCAATGCGTAAGGAAGTGCAATGCCCAATATTAAATGTGGTTGACTGTTTGGGCCACTTTTAAATATTTTCGAGGTTATCGACTAATAGTCTATGATACATTTTCGAATGAAAGTAATATAAACTTTGTGTTAATTTATAACTCTTAATGTTTAGAGTAAAACTTCCAAGAAAATTCTTAAAGATAACTGAAGACAACAACTTACTTAAACTTTATGGTAATCTCAAACAATCAATATTTGAACACAAATATTGCCGTATGGATAAATCCTTTATTTGGCAATTGGGAAGCAAATTACATAATTTTGATGTTAGAAAAAATGCTTGATTATTCTTAACTCATAAATCTCTTGAATTTAATTCCAAGGATTTCTTGTATAATTGTCGTCATATAATTTACAAGTAAATCTACTTAAGTTTTGCACAATGACTTGCTAAATTGTGCACTTGAAATACTTTGTTGACGAGGTCATTTAAAACCAAACTAAAGTTAGCATTCTACAGTAAAGAAAAAAAAATACAAGCTCACAACCCGCCCACTCACTACCCGCTAACAAGAATTCTTATAAATTGTTTGTCCTTAAGGTGGGTTTCAATGTGAATGTGCGTAACATTTTCACGTGCTATACATTTTTCACGAATGTGTGCTGAGATAATAATTACAGCCTTGTTTAAATTTACAACACGTATATTATGGAACAATCACTTAATTACAGTCGAGTCAGGTCAGGGAGAACCCATGAAAAGTGCCGTGTCACAATGTCATGAAAAACCAAGGCATGGGATAACAATTTTTTTAAAATTTAGGGATTTCGTTCTTTTGGGGGTGGCGGGAGGTAGAAAGCTGAGAATAATACAAATTTCACTTGACTTATTGTTGCAGTCTAAAGTTTGGTCAATTTTCTAGGTAGGGGGTTTTTGTTTGTTTGTCAACAAAAACAACAAACAGAGAAAAATAGAAATTGCGAGGATTTCTTACATTTTAATTATGTTGTTGTTTTTGTTGTCATTTCCTACATGACATTGTCAAGGTGTCATGTGTATGTTTCTTTTATATTTCGGATATTAGTGTTGTTGCCTTTCTGTCTTATTTGAATAAATAAAATACGTGATTAACTGCTTTATTCCACCCGTAGCTAGGTGGCTATAAGATGCGTGCGAAGTGTGCATTGACACACAGTAGTAATAATAGGCTATGTACACACATGTCTTACATACCCACCCACCCACTATTTTCATTTTCTAAACATGTAAGCATATGTTTGTAGTATCTTACAGATCTCAATTAAAACTTTTCAAATCATTACAGCAATCACGTTTTTAACATTGCAACTTCCTCTCCCATTTCTACTGTGAAGTTTTTTTTAAACCTCATACACCCAATAAAATTAGCTTTTGGCACTTTCGAAGCAGAGTTGCCTTAACGTTGAAAATAAAATGTCAAACAACTAAAAAACGACATTTAGTTCGACCGAACTGTGCCTATTATTATCTAAACCACCAGGAAGGTTTTACCATAAGTAGCGTTATATGAAGACCATACCAATCCTTGAAAGTTCTGTCAAATAATCCAATATTGAGAATCCAATATTGTCAAAAATCCAATATTCAAAATAACGAAAATCAGGAGGAACCATTCAAGGCATATTCATTTAAGGTAAATGCATGAATTACCACAACTAACAAATTTACAAAAACGACATTGTTGTTATAAAAAATTTAATGTCAAAAAATATTGAATAATGGGGTCGTTCTAAAAAATTTCGCAGGAAAAACATAAATACATTCTGAAAATCCTTTAAAATAGAACAAATTTGAATTAAAATGTAAATATAAAGCATTCAGAACTGTCGTAGATCATTGTTATTACACTTTTACGATAAAAAAAAAGTATTTTATGGTAGCAAATTTCGAAGTTTCAAATTTAATTAGTAGACCCTATTACATTTTGAAAACCAAATTTACAAAAAAAAGTAAAAATACAGCTGATTGTCACTTCTACCTTATACAAATATGCCTTGGAACCATTCTATAAGGCCTATATGAAAACGTGAACCTATAACGACAAATTTCATGTGGAAAGTTTTATACCCCCAACGGAGATATTTAGGCCACAACCTTCAAAATACCGAAAATCAGGAGGTACCCTTCTATGGATCCTATATAAAAACATGAATCTATACCGACAAATTGCTGGTGCAAAGCTCTATACCACCAACGAAGAATTAATACAAAATTTCAGCCATTTTGGTGGGATCTTAAGGCCACGACCTTCAAAATACGAAAAATCGGGATGTAACGTTCTATGGGGCCTATATGAAAACGTGAACCTATACCTTCAAATTTCTGGTTCGAAATTGTATACCCCCAATAAAGACTAAATACCATATTTCTGTTATTTCGGTGAGATATTGAGGACACAACTTTCAAAATACCGAAAATCGGGAGGTACCTTTCTATGGGGCCTATATGAAAACGTGGACCTATATCGACAAATTTCTGGTGCAAATTTCTGGTGGTGGTGTATACTCCAAAATGAAGACTGACTACAAAATTTCATCCATTTCGGTGGGAAATTGCGGCCACAACCTTCAAAATACCAAAAATCGGGAGGTACCCTTCTACGGGGCCTATATAAAACATTAACCTTTACCGAAATTTGTATTCCCCCAAAGAAGACCACATACCAAATTTCAGCCATTTCGGTGAAATATTGAGGCCACAAACTTCAAAATATCGAAAATCGGGAGGTACTCTTCAATGGGGTCTATATGAAAACGTGAACCATACTGAAAATTTCTGGTGGAAAGCTGTATACCACCAACGAGGACTACATACCAAATTTCAGCCATTTCGATGGGATGTTGAGGCCACTGGCTTCAAAATACCGAAAATCGGGAGGTAGCGTTTTATGGGGACTATATCAAAACTTGGACCGAAATAGCCAATTTTAATACCAAACATCTTCTTATAAAGCTCTATCTTAAATATTGCGAACTGTTTATTGATTTCAACAGACATACGGCTATATCGACGTAGAATTTTGTGCTGATCAAGAATATATACTTTACAAACGGAATGGCAAATTAAGCAATACCCTCCATATTATGGTGGTGGGTATAATAAAAAGTCCCAATACAGCTTGAAAATAATTTTTTTAATCAGAAACTAGTACGGAAAGTATCAAAGTCGAGCGCGGCCAAGACTATATGATACTCTACACCACCACGATTTCGATATAATTTGGCGAAATGTTTCTTGACCAAATTCACTTGCAAATAATTTCCGATCGTCAAGCTTAACTCTAAACGAGAAAATTAATAAAAAATCATTAAAAATGATCTTCGCCCGTAAAAGGCAAAATTTCAAAAAATAAAAAACAAGCTGAGCCCGGCTGGGATTTGAACCCACGTCCTTGAAAACATATCAAAAAATGTTGTCACGGCGTGTTAGCGTTCAAAGAAGCCAAAACTCATAACTTCAAAGGCAGCGCAAAAAAGCGTTTGTCGTGAAGAAAATACATTTGCATTTGAAAAACGATAAGTTCTAGGACAGAGAAGCCATTACATAGTCGATACGTCCGAAGATTTGCTTTACCACCAATGAAACCAGGTAACGTAATTTAGTGACTATGTGGGTTCGAGTCCTTGGCTTTCCTTTTTCACTTGCAAATAATTTCCGATCATCAAGCTTAACTCTAAACGAGAAAATTAATAAAAAATTCCGTCACACTTTCCAAATTTCATCAACATGTCTGTTCAATTTTGTGTTTGTTGGGTCGAACGTATATGGAAGCTATATCGAAATCTGAACCGATTTCAAATTATAATTTATAGCCTGTTTGGTGAAATTGGCCGAAAATATAGTATATGGGATCTGCATATATCGAAATCTGAAACAACTCTCACCAAAAGCGATAGCGTTCGTTCACAATTTGGCTTCGGCATACAAATTAAAAAGTTGTAGTCAAATCACATAACGGCAACTCTGTATTAAACTTCGTAGAGTACATAAATCTAATTAGAATGCCAACGAAGTTTTTGAGAATTTCACTTTAAAACGGGTGCTAACAATATGTTTAAAGAACAAGAATAAAAAGAATTTTTATTGATATAATTTACACGAAATGACAATTAAAAAGTCAGGGAGAGGAGCCACGAAGAAGGTTATATAGGACTAAACTTTTTAAAGCTATTTACGGATTAGATTCGAAAAGAGTTGTAGTACATGTTCTAATGATGCATACTATTGTAGGATAATTAGAGACTTTAAGGAAAGTCAATTATTTTTGTGATACTAGTAATTTTCCAAAACTTCCTCTTTCCCATTACCTTTAGCAAGATTAATAAAAGTTTATACATTTAAACCCCAAAACAACACCTGCAAATTCAAAAAATTAATATTGTCGGAAAGTTTCTTTGTTGTACATTAAACAAAGCCTTTCGCCCATTCATCTTATCCATTAAATTGCGTTTATTATGATCGTTATAGTCCAAACAATGGTTAGGGTGGGCTGAACCTCCTTAATGAAAATTGACAGTTATCACAATCCGTCATAAATTAAAAAATATATGCCACTGAATCTGCCCAACTCTAATATGCTCTTGTTGCCACAACCACACACACACAGAACGCTAATGTTTCTGAATGCATTCCTTGAGACAGAAAACAGTGCAGAACCATATACTGTAAATGTTCGATATAAAATGTTACACCACGATAAGACAGCCAAGTGACAGCATTCACATAGATGGGGATTTATATGAATACCTCTGATGACACGGTGTACAAATAAATGTACATTTATGATTGATCGATGGGATGGGTGGAAAGGGAATCCACAACTGATGATGTCTTGATAAGTCGTATGTTACCACTGATGTGTACTGTTGGATACAACAACAGCCAGCAACACCAAATGGACTTGTGTTGCAAAGTATAGTTGATTACTATCTGAATCGGACTATGGGCATTAAAGATTAGTGTGCGCAGCTATCTGGTGACATGCCATGACATGTTAATAATAATCTTGAATGAAATCTGAAACCCTATTTCATTTATTTTTCACTATTTTTTATGTAAATAAAAAGCGGCGCTAAAACTGGAGTCCCAATTTAGAAGCTACAACATACAAATGTGCAATCAACAAACACTGCATTCTTTGTGTACTCTATTTGACGCCAACGTTGACAACCAATCACCAATGTAAGCATACAGCCTGCCAGCCTGCCTGCAGATGTGTAGTATGTACGAGTACTTGTTCATAAAAATGGTTTGGATTTAGAAGTTGATTAAGTTATCGGACGTTATCTAGTCCACAATAAATAAATCAAATGTTACCGTTTTGTGTAAATAAACAATAAATTTCCTCTCCACAATGAATGCGGTTGTTGTGATGACTGTTGACTTTACTTTGGCTACCAAAAGCAATCTCATTCATTTCACGACCCATGGATTTGGGTTAACTCTGATAAGAGTGTAGCAGGTAGGTACTCGTCATTGATGGTTTGGGACCATTCATTGTTTGTTTGGCAAACCTAAGTAATTTTGATATCGTTTAGCATGTACTACAATTTGAATGTTTATTTGGTGATAGTGGCCAACAGGCGAAAGAACATTAAACAATTTATTAAGTACAACACTTTTCCTTGTTGTAATTCAGTTGGCGCTGGCTGATGGGCATATTGCGCCACCGTTATCCAGCTATCCCCCTTCGTTTGGAAATTCTATAACCCATAAATCTATAAAAATGTACACATACTGCAACTGCACCATTACATAAATAAACAAATAAATCAAATCAGTCATCGATCGATCAATCACATTTCTGTTTACCCGAATGCCATTTGAAGATTTACTAATTTCAAAAATAAACATTTCCCATTAATTTATAACAATAAACCACTCAAAATGCAAGCAAGAACTTATTTATCGTTCTTTTCTTTAGCTACTGTTTGTTGTCAACATATGGTGGTTTAATTCAATAATAGTCCCTACAAGTAAATTATCGGTTTTGAGTTTTCAAAGGGATTTTGTGTCACAATATGCGCTTTACATTTATTTGCTTTGTTATTTGTTATCCAATGGTGTAAGTGTTTGTCGTGACAACATGTGTAACTAAAATTTAATTTTATGCCAAACATCAAACAGTATTGAATCAATATTCAAATATCGAATAGTCTATTTTGGATAAATTATATACTATTTCCTCATTAGAAAATAATATAGATTTTTAGTCTAACATCATCGTGAAGCTCCTGTACACTACCTTTTAATTTAATTAGCAGATTAGCAAAGTATTGTGCGCAGTAGTGGAGTTCTGTAAATCATTTTCTGGTTACAGACAAAAATCGATAAAATTAAAATGCAAAATTATTAATGAAAAGTACCAATAAATGTTGACAAGGTTTTTACAGACCGATTTTCCAATGTTCAAGTTTTTAGCTGACCTTATTAGCTAAAATAAGATATTTGAGGTTTCCAATGGTCAAAAAAACCTTTCCACCCAATATTGTGGAAAATGGCAATTTCGTAACAGAAAGAGCACTAATTATTCGTATCAGTTCAGAATATTTCATTGTGGAGGACCGAACTTAACACTTTTTTACTTCTTTGTCTTTGGGAGAAATTATGTCGCTGTTTGAAGGGACTTAACGGAACGAAAGTTATATGGAGAGGTTACATGATTTCTGGCAGAAACTTCGTAAAGAAATCAAATGTTTCTGCCGACAGTAGCAAATTCATATTCGTACAACAAAAAATGTGTGTGTCAAAAACACCTTTTTAGTTTCTCGCGGTTCTTTGTTCGAAGCGGACAAAAGATTGTGAAGATATTGTTTTTTAATAAATCACAATTAAAATAAGAAGTAATTATAAAAGTCAGTAAAAAATTGTAACAATGTGCTTAAAAGTCGAAAAAGTTGTGCATTAAAGTGTAAAATATTTTTAGTGCCATAAATTATTTTAATTAAACTTTAGAAGTCTGCAACCCGATTTTATATACATATAAATAAATATATACAGTTTATATATATATTTATTTTTATTAGAATTTTTAATTACACAAATAAAATAAGTTATGTTTTTATACCCTCAGCATTTATGGTAACGAGGGTATATACACTTTCCCAGCAAAAAGTTTGCCTCCAAAGAGGCAGTTAAATGATATGTACAAGTGATCTGGAAGTGGATCAAATTATGCATTTTTACTCATGATTTTTACAAGAGCGTGACTACGGAAAGAGGCACTCCATTACACTGCATTTTAACTGACCCTTTGGCACTGCATTTTAACTGACCCTCTGGCACTGCATTTTAACTGACCCTTTGGCATTGTATTTTAACTAACCCTTTGGGGTAGAATAGTAGGCAGTCCAAAGCACGTGTTTTGATACAGGCATTCTGCGGAAATTGTGCAAGCCATTACAAAATATGCCAGAACAAATAAAATGCATTATTTGTGTAAAACAAAAATATTAAGAACTTTATTACATTAACACAAATTATGGAAATTCTCCATTGAATTCAATATCAAACATGCGTGTTTCCTCCGCTCTCCATTTGTTCCAAGCGGAACTGTTTTTGCTTCATTTGCTAAATGGGTTGTCTTCCCATCACCAGTTAAGATTTCGACATGTACTCCAACAGCACTCCATTCGGAAATTTTCTTCTCTTGAGTTACCAGAAAAATGTTCACAAATGAAATATTATTTAGTTTGTATTAACAAATGTTTGAAAATGTTAACACGCTTATCTTTTATTGGAAAATGTATGCCGCTGCCTGTAGAGATGTACAAACTGATTTATGTACATGTAGGGATCTCTAACAACTGCTAATAATATGTAGCGAACGGAGTGCCTTTTTCACGACTCCGTTTGGACTACATCCGGATGCTGTTAAATTGTGAGGAATTGGAGTGCCTTTTTCACGACTCCGCTGAACTGCATCCGGATGTTGTTAAAATGTGACAAGTGGATGTGATTCTTTGGATTGCATCCAAATGCAGTTAAAATGTGAGGACAGGAGTGCCTTTTTCACGACTCCGGTTGAACTGCATCAAAACATGCCGTGACAGAACTAGTCCACATTGCACTACTTCCAATTTATTTTGCTGGGTTCATACGGGCAAAATGTGCCTCATCGAAATAATGGTTTTAGACCCCAAGTGTGTTTGGACGAAATGTGTTTCAGACAATTTGGAGTCGATTTAGCAATGTCCTGACTGGCTGAAGCGCACGATAACTCTCGAACGCATCAACCGATTCAGTCCAAAAATTGGCTTTCGTAATATTTTGTGCAAACTTAGTTTAAGTTCGATGATGGGTTATATCGGTCCACTCCTTCCGGTACCTCCCCCACAAAAGTTGGAAAATGTTCGGAAAATTTGTACGTACGATAACTCTTGAAGGGAGTAACCGATTTGGTCCATACTTTGCACATCGTGAAATTTCTACCAGACATAAATGAGGTTCCAATATGGACTCAATCGGTCCATTCTTCGGGTACCTCCCACACAAAATATCGGATAAGTTCACTTTAAGACCTGATATCGAATCGCTTTGATTTTTGTTGAAGCAACTTGCATTCGCTGCCTCAATTACGATGGTAAACGTTTTTTCAGGGGCAAGTCCATACTTCTTGATAAAACAGCCCAAAGGGTGTAAAAACCCCCTATGGCACCATATGTAGTGGCTGGAGATCCGCTTCCATAATGGTATATGTCGATCCATTCCTTTAAGTATCTCCTCCGCAAAACTTTTGATCTTTAATCCTAATCAAAATTTTTGTCGGTCCATACGCCCGAAATTTTTAAAACCCCTAAATACATACGTTTTTTGAAAAAAAAAATTGCTTCAATATACTCAGGCTGAGGGTATATCTCTGTCGGCAAAGCCGACTGATACTTTTTTACTTGTTATATAAATAAAGAAATTTTTCCCCGTATTCAAAATGTAGTTTTATTAAACACATTAAGAATATATTTGGGTACTTTTGCATACATTTACATACAAACATGCGTAAAATTACAATAAAGTGTGTCTAAAATCACCACTTAAAATGTGTAAATTTTAAACACATTTTGCGTAAAATTTTACAACAACAACGCTGTTGAAGATTACGCATTTTTGTGTCGCATCTTGATTCCCATCATTATCATTGTGAAATTCAACACAAAAAGTTTAGAGTGTGGGAAATTCAATAGGGAAATTATCTTTTCCCACCGAATTCGCAAAACAATTTTACAAAAAAGGTTTTATTTTTCAACAGAAAAATTTTAAAAGTAGTAAGTCTCTTTCAGTTGGAAGAAAGAAATACTTAAAAATATTGGTAGTTTCTTTGAAAAAAAAAATCATGAAAAATTAGTTTTTTTGGTCAGCACAACTAGGGATAACCCCTTAAGCAATACCTATGGAAAAACGAGTGAGTTTGTCGAATATTTCTGGAATAATATGGTATGAAAATCAAAGATGCCTTTCGAAACTTCGTACAGCATTTTGTACGTATTCTAGAATAATATAGTATATGAATTCAGTAATAGTGTAATAGAATATTACAATGTTTTATTTCGTCTCCTCGTACAGAATACTGTGGAAATACTGAAGTTTTTCCAATACTAATATTAAAATAAAAAAGCATATTGGTTGGATGTGTGGGACTTTGCTATACATATATTACTTCTTCAATACAAACTTATTTGGTCATGATAAAACCTATAAGGACATATCGCGACAAGCTATTATCTAAAATGTGCATTTATCGAACAGTTTCACTTATCGTCAGCACTTGAATTTGCTGTTTAATGGACCACAATATTAAAAAACTTTAAGGTATTTGCGACCCATTCTAAATTATGGACCTTCTACAGTTTCTTGGAGAATATCTTCAGGCATCAACAACTTCGGTAAACTTTGAGCTTATTTCTTAACTAACTACTTGCCGCGACGATTGGTTTATTTCACAGTTTCAATGTCACTTTAACATAAGACAAATTAAGGTCATTCGAATAGAAATTGCAAATAAGATTCTGAAGATTTTTTAAAAGTGCACAAGTTTGGGACATTAGAAATTTGATTTGCTGGGTCCTAACTCCTGTCACAGTTTTTGACGGCTGATCTTTGGTCGGTAATGATTTAAAAGTTACGGAATCCTACTACAAATGTTCACATCGCTCATTTACTCCAAGAGTGGCATAACTCAAAAAATGTGTTTCTTGAATTAGCAATTTCTATTTTCCACTTCCACTTTATTTTGTGTAAAATATGCATGTTGATACCTCTAAAAATCAACTAGTTACAGCTTATTTACTAGGAGTTTGGCATAACTATTTTTTCTGAGTTTATGAAGCACTAAAACACTTCAAATCATGTTTGAGCTTGCACAAAAATTTATCACTGGTTCTGGCTAGCTCTTTTAGCATATACTTTATGTTTGTGTAATAATCTTTTTAAGATGGGAGGTCAAATTTCCAATTTGCCAAAGGCAAAGTACAAAAACATTTTACATGCTATACCCCGGCAATACGTTAGTTTTGTCTTATAATTTTCAGAAATTTGTAACTGAACTCCATTTAAAGCTGCACCTAGTCCCTATACCTAAAGACCTCGGGACATATGAAGCACGGCATTCTTGTTTAAGTTATTTCTGACAAAATTCGAACTAAGTTGCGCTTTGCCTTCTAGTCTTTTACCACAAATAACTTAAGCAAGGAAACCAACTACTTATGCAACGAGGGTTTAACTTGTCGTATAGAATAAATAAATAAATGGCCTGTTCCCGTACTTTATAAAGTGGTAAAAGTCGTAAAAGTTGTAAAAGTGGTAAACGATTTTCATATAAATTTTGTGTACGGGAACACAAAATGTGTAAAAGTGGTAAAAATTGTAAAAACTTTTTAGTTCTGGAACAGAGCTAAAATTAAGTTTGTGTACAAAACATTAACGTCACTAAGTTTTAATAGTCTCTGCCAACAAAGATGTGGCTTGTCCTAATCTATTTTAATTTTTGTATTGAACTTAATACAAATATCTTAAAACTTCAAACTATCGTGGCAAATTCCAACTGTCGAGGCAAGGTCGTGATAAGTTGCCCATGACCATCAGAATGTACTCTTTACAGCCACAATATATCTAAATTTTATAAAACACGCCAATTTATCGAGTCGCCAGTATCCCATAATGACATTTTCTCTGACAATAATCCAGGTTTAGTTTAAAATAGAATTTTGAAAGAAGTTTAATCGATGTTTAAATATTTGAATGTATTGAAAACCCATTAATAAGTATTTGTTATATCTACTAACGCCGATAAATCGAAATCCCGCTAAATCGTAAACCCCAATAATTCATAAAATTTGGCTGGTCCTTGAAATTACATTATAATTATGGCGATTATTTTAAACAGTATATTTTTAAGTTCACATTTCCCACAAATTTTACATAGAAAATTGTTTCTTATTTCGGGCTTAAGAGATTGACACAATAAAACTATTAA